>NW_026138062.1:26501250-27875000 GCF_025592945.1 Manacus candei | reverse complement strand
TTTCAAATAATTTTAATTATATCTTACCATTTTCAGGACCAACCAAGTAGAATTTGCCAAGTAGAATTTGCAGAATACATTTTCTTGTAATATCATTATCAAAATTCCTCAAATATTTTCTTCATTTTACAACAATTGTTTTGATGCAACAATTTCATTATGTCTTCACAATGTAATACTAAAAGTATTGGAACCAGTACAAGCCCTTGGGCTACAGTATTTGTCATTGGGTTTCTTCTGCTCTTTACGCTGCTGATGACAACTTTCTGAGCCTGGAAGTTCAGCTAGTTCTCAGTCCACTTTATTGTCCACTTATCTGGTACTTACTTTATCAGCTTGTCTATGAGGATTTCACAGGAGAAAGTTTTAAAGGCTTTGCTGAGGTTAGGATAAACAACACTGACGGTTACTCCCTCATCCATGCCACTTATTTGATTGTAGAAGGCTATTGGTTTGATTAAACACCATTCCCACTTTAAAAATCCATGCCACACAACCACCTTGTCCTTTCCCTGTTTAAAAAGGATTTCCAGAGTGATTTGCTGCATCCCTTTCCTGGTGACTGAGGTAAGGCTAACTGTCATTTAGTTCCCCAGATCCTTCTTCTTGTCCTTCCTCAAGATACCAGTAACAGTTTCTTCAACACCTTAGCAAGCTGTGCTCATCGCCATGAACTTAAAAATATTGTGTAAAGTTGCCTCAAACTTATATTGGTCAGTCTTGTGGTTTAACCAGCAGGCAAGAAAACTCCGCTGAGCCCTAAACACCACTCTTCCTGCAGTGGGATGGGGGGGTGAATTGGATAAAAAAGGCAAAACTCATGGATTGATATAAAGACAGTTTTATAGGACAGAAAGGGAAGAAAAATAATAATAATGATAAAAGAATATGCAAAACAAATGATACACGTTGCATTTGATCACGATCTGTTGACCATTGACCAGCCAGTCCCTGAGCAGTTTTATTGTTTATCATGACATCATATGTTCAGAATGACCCTTTGGGTCAGCTGTTCTGGCTGTGTTCCCTCACAACTTCTTGTCACCCCATCCTTCTTCCTGGCAGGGTAGTATGAGAAGCTGGAAAGTCCTTGACTTAGAGTAAGCACTGCTTTGCAACAACTAAATCATCAGTGTTTTATCGATATTATTCTCACCCTAAATCCAAAACACAGTGCTGTACCAGCTACTTAGGACGAAAATTAACTGAATCCTCCCCAGCCCAGAAGCTCCACACTTTACTGGTTGTTACATTTTTATTTTAGACTTCAAGAGATTTCGCCCACACGAACCCTTGCAAAATCTTTGATAATTTGATACCTTGAGTTCACCTTCAGAGAAAAACTAAACATTTTTCTCAAAGAGATTTCTTTTTCTTTGGTGTAAAATAGGCATTTTGGGAAAAAGGGGTTTACAGAGATAACATACAAACAAAAGAAAACCCTTGTAACAGATTACTGAGACTAGCAAGCACTGTTATAGTAAGGAAACCTTTGTTACAGCCAGCAAACACAAACTCCATAAACTTAAGTGAAATAACCATAACTTAGTGAAACACCCTTAACGACCCACTGAAAATAGGTGGTTAAATTGCCCATAGGAATAAAAAAGGAGAAATTAAGAGAAGAAAGAATAAAGAGAGAAAGAGAGGAGAGAGACCTATGTACCACTCTGAAGGTCACATGTTGACAGGTCAGGCGGGCAGAGACCAAGGGGGAAAAGCAGACCCTGCCCATTGTGACCACTCCTCCTCAGCTCATCCCTTGATGTTCTGAGTATTTATATTCATCCTGGTCATCTGCAACTTTTTCCACCTCTTGCATGTTTTTCCTTCTAGGTCTGAATTTAATCAGATTGTCCCTGTTCATCCATGCAGGCCTCCTACTGCCTTTGCTTATTAATTGCTGAGTAGTTGCACTCCCTATCATAATCATCAATAAAAAGTTCACATTAACTTCATGTAAGTATAGCTAACAAGGTTTCAAAGGCCTTTTTTTTAAAAAAATAATATAATTAAAAATAGTTTTTAATGTTTAAGAGAGTTCTAAGATTATTTTTTTTTGTATTCTTTATTCTATTGCAAAACAGTTTTCATCAGAGGAAGGTTACATTACATGTTACATTGCTAAATCTAAACAGTACTAAATATAGACAGTGGCTTGAACACTGCCTGAAATTCTTCTAAATACTGTTCTGTCTGGTAAGCAAAGAAACTGAACTTATGACCTAAACCAACAGAATAATGTACGAGTTGTACACTGATAAAAGCTGCAGTCACATAAATTTATCTCGCTGTGGCAGTAAATTCCGTTGCACACAAAAAAATCGTAATCATAGAATATCCTGAGTTGGAAGGACCCCAAACAGGACAACCACAAGAATCACACCATGTGCCTGAGACCATTGTCCAAACAGTTCTTGCAAAAGGTGCATGAGATATGCTAGAGACCACAGCACTCTTGAAGGGCATTCAAACACAACAAGAGATTAACATAATAGCATTGGGAGATTTGTGCTTCTTGGTCTGGAAGTCAGAAACCAGGTGATGTACCTCAGACCACAGTCTCAAATCATGACATCTATGTATGGTCAAACAACACAAACCATTGTGTCTGTATGTGAGATAGTCTTCTTGTCTCCCATTATAGGCAGTGGTGGTACAGTCAATGGAGCCATGAGTTGGAACACATGTTCGTCCTGGCAAGGCATGTATTGCCACTAAATCTGAAGAACCCCCCCAATGGTATTCAACTGCACACCTACAGACATCTAATGACACAGAGTAATGTGTGGCATCTATGACATGGCTTTGAAAAATCTGTGGTCTTTTGGAGTAAAGACTGAAAGTCAGGCAGTATTCAGAACCTAAATCACCTGTCCAGGGTGCACATAGGTAACTAAACATTACTGCCAAAAAAAGCAAAAAAATGATGGACACTGTAAAATTGACGAGAAAGCTACAGGTGAAATCCTGTCCTCTTTGAAGTCAGTGGAGCCTCAATTTTACCTCATAAAGCTATACAAATTGCATTGAAATTGAACTTCAGTGGACATTCTCATGAGACCAGGATGTGAAAATGAAAGTTTAAATGCTATTCTCAAAAGCCTTGTAACAATTAACCAGTTTTATTTATGCAAAAAATTCTGAGAAGGTACCCATTACCAAAAAAAAAAAAAAAAAAGTCTGTTGAATAAACTCTTTAAAATAGTTCAGTGATAGGTTCTATTTTTTTTTTTTTTTGATATATTAGAGTGCTAAGACTTTCAAATGTATTTGAAATTGCTGATACTATTCTGTGTACTTTGGGAAGAAAGCCTATACTGTTTCCAGAAGAACAACAGTCCTAGTGTGAAAGTCAATGACCTGAGGCATGAATATGAAAATTAGAATTTTCCATTAACAATAAAAAAGGTGACTAATTACACTTGATTTTAAATACAGAGAACAGATTAACAGAAGAGTGTTGGATTCCAAATATTGGATATGAGAAAAGACACTGCTAGGTTTAAACAGAAAACCTTGAGTCACAGAAGCTGGGGAAAAACCTCTGTTTGAGGGAGAGACCAGATGTCACTTGTTTGGAATGCTCTACCAAGGAACAGGGAGAGGGTGCTCTGATGTTATCAGACCTCTGCATAAAACCCATTGTGTTCTCCCCTTTTGCATGTGTATATTCTGTATCCCTTGCCCAATAGTAATCCCCTCTGTAAAATCCCCCAAGATAGAGTTTTTCCTATGATGTAAGTGCTAAAACCCGAAGTTTGTAATTTAGGATTTCCCCTTTACCTCATCCCTGGAACTTCCCCAGTTGTAATAGAATGAATATGCAAGACCCCTGTTAAATATGTAGACCCTGAACCCTTTAAATATGAAGTAGTGAATCCAGTAAACTATTCCAGTTTCTGCCTCCAAACTGGGATCCTCTTAGTTTATTGACTCGCTACAGAAGAGTGAGCTGCTACAACAGAAAACAAACATCTTACAGAACTTATTGCAGTTAGTATTCTCGGAAAAAAACAAATAAACAAAATTTCTACAAAAAGCACATTTGTAACATTAAAAGTTAGCTAGCAGTGTTCCTGAGAATTGAAAGTTACTTTCTTCCCAGGTAACTTTTGACATCTCCATTTTTATTTTATTTTTTAACCTACGATTATCTTGCTCTGTCAAAACCCGTTTACACAGATTTTCATACAGGTCTGACAACAGTAGTTGGAAGTAAAGATTACTGACTCAACATTAAAAAAAGACAGCATTTACCAAATGCACTGACATCATGATTCCCAGGTTCATCACTGTCGTGGTTTGAATCTTGTTTTCCCCCAGAGGCTAAATTAAGTGGTAGACCCCAAGGGGTGGAAACCCCTGGAAGTTTTGAAGTTCTGCCCAATGGGCGCTCCTGCAGAAATGTAAACATATCACAAGCTCACCGGAAGAGAAGAGTGGTAGTTTGGGTTGTTGTTGAGGAGAGGTGGCCATGTTGTGGGCCACGAGGAAGGGGCTCTGAGCCCCTTGGGCCCTCTGGGCCCTCCCAGCTCCTGGCTGGGAGGGGACTGCAGAGACTTGGAACAGTGCTAGGCTGGACTAAGTGTCTGTAGTATGCCGGGAGATGTTTTCTCCATGGGCACAGAGCAGCAGCTGGCACTGACCAGAGAAACGGTGGCAGAGAGCCAGGCAGGAGATAAGGACCTGAACTGAAGGAGCAGCAGAAGCAACATGCAGCACCAGAGAAAGGACTCCTGGAAGGAGAGCCGGGAGAAAGAGAGCCAGCAGCCTGAGAGACAGAGTTCTGGGGGTAAGACTGTACCAGCCCCCCAAAACTCCTTTGAGATCCCTCTGAGAAGAGAGGGAGATGGACTCCTATTAAGGAGAAGAGTTTTAGACATGCAGCAGCGGAGAGAGAGAGGAGCTGAGAAGCTCAGAGCGTCCTGGAGCTGGACCGGGACGGCCAGAGGAATGCGGGGGGAGTTGACCTTGGCTCTTCCCCCCCTTGCACTGCTGCCACGGTGGCAGCCTGAGAGACAGGGCACAGAGGCCCTGCAAGAAGCTGAGTCTCCTGGAGATGCCAGACCGTCACGAAGACCCCCCTGTGTCTTCGTGATATGACGTGGTGATACGACCTTGTCTGGGGTTACGAAGCCCACGGAAGACCCCTCGGTTGGAGGCGATGGGGCCGAGAGAGGCTTGAATACCTCCCTCGTGAGTGCTGGCAGAAATCCAGCTATCAGCTGCTGCATGTGGAGAAGACAGACAGACTGCTGCCTCAGAAGATGCTGCTGTTCAAAGACTGAAAGGGATCTGTCCTTCTTTCCCTCCTGGACTTTTATTTGGAGGGGAGAAGAGATTTGATCCACTGTAAATACATATGTCATGGTAGAGATAGTTGTGATCGTGTGTATAATGTGATATGGTATTTATTTGTATAGTCATTGTAATATATTCCCTTTCCCCCACTTTGAGTCTGGTGTGTTTTGTCTGGAAAAAAACCCATCTCACATTAGGTTGAGATGTGGGAGGGGGAATGGAGCTGGGGAATTGGATTTTGGGGCTATCTCAAACCATGACAATCACTTAAGTTTCTGAAATCTACAGAAAAATTCAAATAGTTCTACCAGAGGCAAAACTGATGTTGAAATGATTAAGCACATATAAGCAGCAGCCATGGAATATTTCTACTATTTAAATGGCCATAACTATATTTGTTATTGTGCTGGTTTTGACTGGGGTAGAGTTAATTTTCTTCACAGCAGTTAGTATGGGACTGTGATTTGGATTTATGCCGAATACTGTGATGATAATATAGAGATGTTTTTGTGATTTTTGAACAGTGTTGATACAGATCCAAGGCCTTTTCTGATTTTCATGTAGCCATGCTGGCAAGGAAGTTTGGGGTGCATGAGAGGTTGGGAGGAGACACAGTTGGGACAGGTGACCCAAACTGACCAAAGGGATATTCTGTACCATATGACACCATGCTCAGTATATAAAGCTGGGGGGAAGAAGGAGGAAGGGGGGTGTTTAGAGTGAGCTTGGTTGCTGGCTGGGATTAAACCATGACAGTTATTTATTTGACTTTATTTGTCAGTAGATCCATTATCCAGTCTCAAAAATATTAGATCATAGAATCATAGTATAGTTTGTTTTGGATATGACCTTAAAGATCACGTAGTTCCACCACACCTGTCATGAGCAGAGACATCATCCACTACATGAGGTTGCACTTCATCCAAGCACAGGAAATCTGTTCAAGTGTCCTCTACCCTCACAGTAAAGAATTTCTTCTTAATGTCTAATAGAAATCTACCCTCTTTCAGTTTAAAGTCTTTAAACCTTGTCCTGTCATTACATGTCCTTACAATAGTCCCTCTCCCTTTCTTGTGGACCACTTCTAGACACTGGAAGGTTCTAAGGTCTCACTGGAACCTTCTCCAAGCTGAACAACCCTAATTCCCACAGGTTTTCCTCCTAGGAAAGGTGCTTAAGCCCTTTGATCATCACTTTGGTCTTCCTCTGGTCCACCTGCTGGACTCATTCCAACAGGTCCATTTCCTTCTTATGCTGGGGGCCCCAGAAGTGAAAATAGTACTCTAGATGGGGTCTCACGAGAGCAGAGAGTCATGCTTCTTTTGATGCAGCCCAAGATAAAGTTGGATTTCTGGGCTGCAGGCACACATTACTGGGTTATGTTGAGCTTCTCGCTAACGAACACCTCTGAGTCTTTCTCCTCATAACTGCTCTCAATCCATTCTCTGCCCAGCCTTGTATTTGTGCTTGGGATTACCCTGAATCATATGCAGGACCACATATTCATCTTTATTGAACTTCATGGTGTCAAGTGTGTCAGGGTGGCACATAGATGGCACCTCTTCCCTCCAGTGTGTTACTGTACCACAGTCTGCAACACAGATTAGTGTGGTCCAAAACCTGAATAAGGTGCATTCAATCTGCTTTCCATGTCACTAGCAGAGATGTTAAACAGCACCAGTCCCAGTAAAGACCCTTGAGGAAGAGTTCTTGACCACATCAAGCCCTTGATCATAATTCTTTGAATGTGACCATCCATTTATTTCCTTTTCCACCAAGTAGTCCACCTGTAAAATTTATGTCTTTCCAGGTTAGAGACAAGGATACCATGCAGCACAGTGACAAATGCTTTGCACAAGTCTGGGGAGATTATGCAACTTGCTCTTCCCTTACACGCCAACTCTATAACTCCATCATAGAAAGCCACCAGATTTGTCAGGCATGATTTACTTTGACTGAAGCTGTTTGCTGTCACCTCCTTGTTTTTCATATCTCTTAGCATAGTTTCCTAGAGAATCTGCCCTATGATCTTGCTGGCCACAGAGGTGAGATTGAGATCTAGTGCTGTTTATTTGAAATTTTTCTTTTTCTAGGATAGAGTTGAAATACCATTTTGTGATTATTTTAAAAGAGAAAAGGGAATGACCACAAAAGTACTCCAGTAAAAAAGAGAAAACAAAATAAAAGATCCAGGACTTGATGAAGAGAAGCAGTCTTTACTGCTCTTCTTGTTCGTATGCATCTGCAAAATCAGTTTTGCATTAATACTGGTTGATTTCCCTTTATTAGGGAAATAGGTAATTTTATTATGATCCCTACTTGCTTTTTCTTTAGAGTAGCATAGATCTAAAGTCTCATTTAAATATTCTATACTTCAAAAAGCTCACTTTCTCTAGTCTATTTGGTAAACTTTTGGCTGTTATTTGTACATTTGAAAGATCACATTTCTCACCTTTTTAATTTTACAGCTCTCTAAATTTGCAATTTAGTAGGCAACCTTTACATTTTGCAACATACAAACTCATAGTACTTGCCTTTTTTCTTATAACCCATGACCACTAATTCGTTGCAATTTCAAGAGTATGAAACTTCTAAAGCTTTTCTATTCTTTTCCCCCGATATGCTTTTCTTAGCTCTATATTCACATATTGCTTTCCTAAGTCTGGGATCTCATAAAAAGATAAAATTAGGCTCAACATGTGTGTTTTCCTCTTTCTTCCCATGTATTTTTTGTACCGTAGAAATTTAAAAATTCTATGCTTCATGATGTAAAGTTCCCCATACTACAATTTACTCATCTTCACTGCTGAAGGCAGATATGTTATTTTACAGTTGTGTTTCCTAGTTTAACTTCTATTCTTCAAAGTCCCTTTTATTTTTTGTCTATTTTTCTGTAATAAAATTACATGACTATAATTACATGCCTTTTTTTCTGTCATGGACTACTTCTATCCATCCTTCCAATATACATTATGACATGAAGCAGAATTAATATACTGTACCTTCAAAAATAATCATTATGCTGCAAATCCTAATATGATGCCCTTCAGCTATCTCCCAGCTATCCCCCAGCTATTCCCAAATGTTTTGTATTCTGCAAAGGGCTGCCTCTGGAATGGAAAACAGGGTATAAGTGATGTTTAACCAAGTATCATATAAGTGTCTTCATAAAAAACTCTCAACAACTAAAATTCATACAGTTTTTATTCCACTCCATGTTTCAAACATTATTCCTAAATCAAAAAATGCATTCCCCTGTAATTATGATTTTATCTTCAAACCATTCCTGCATTAGAAAAGTTTACCTTAAAACAACTTTTTATGTCTATTTTGACATTTCAGTGTTAGTGATGACACCAATGGTTACTTTCCAGATCTTGCTTTTGTACAGTCTCAGAATTTGTTCTCTTGCTGGCTTCCTTTTTCATTATATTAAAAACAGTGTCACCTGTCGATCCCTGTATTTCATGTTAAGGTGTCAGACGTCAAATTTTTTCCATTTTCCTATTTTTAATATTTATGGAGTTTTGTTGCAGGTGGTTTATTTGTTTATTAATGGTGTTCTGGATTTATTTTTGTTTTTTGTACAGACATATACAAGTTCACACAGTTGAACTTGGTCTGGAATATCAACATTTATATCCAGGTATTTTGCCTTTTTTTTCCAATCTCTTGTCTTTATTATCAACCACTATGGATTTGTCAGGTAGAAGTATGAGGAAAGAGCAGAGGAGTTATAGGTGCCTGTGGAAGTACAAGTGGTGTGGGCTATTCAGAGAATTTACCATTGCAGTTTAGTAAGTCTTTATTCAACAAGCACAATTCTTTAAACATTTGTAAATTTGGTAATTTATATCGAAGGACTTATAGAAACATTAATCTTCATTCTAAGACACCTAACACCAATCCTAAATAAATAAATAAATAAATAAATGTAATATTTCGTTATGGATAGCACAGTGCATCTTTTTCAGCCCCAAAATAGTATTCTGGTAGAAATATTTGACATTTAGAAAAGAAATTTTCTTGAAGAGAAATATGTAGAAAATGAAGTCTTAGCCTACCCATTAGGTTCTTTATTAAGTTCTAGAGAGAAAATTAGAAGAATTTACAGTAAGAACATTATCTTCAGAAACACTTAGGACTATAATCCTGCCATGACTTCAACCTTCAAAACTTAGATTTTAAACATTCTGTGAGTACTTAGGCTAACAGATGAAACCAAATGCCTGTGGTATGACTAAATAATACTATTTGTCTGCTAATTTTCACTGCTAAACCAGCTGTGAATTGTAAAGTGTCTGATTTAGACACTGATTTAGACACTGAATTATAGAATTGATAAGGTTGGAAAAGATCTTTAAGATCATTGAGTCCAGCCATTAATCCAGCACTGTCTGTCCACCACTAAACCACATCTACATGTCTTTTAAATACCTCCGGGGATGAGTACTCAGCCATTCTCCTGGGCAGCCTGTTCTAATGTTCCAATAACCCTTTTGGTGGAGGCCATTTTCTCTTCTCCTCTCACTTATTACCTGGGAGGAGAATCTGACTCCCATCTTGCTACAACTTTCTTTCAGGTAGTTATAGAGAGTAATAAGGTGTCCCTAAGCTACTTTACTCCAGGTTAAACAACCCCAACTCCCTCAGTCGCTTCTCATGAGACTTGTAGACTTGTGCTCGAGACTCTTCACCAGCTTTGTTGTCCTTCTCTGGACATGTTCCAGAACCTCAATGTCTTTCTTGTAGTGAAGGGCGTAAAACCGAACACAGGATTCAAGGTGTGGCCTTACCAGTGCCAAGTACAGAGGGACAATTACTGCCCTGATCCCACTGATCACACTATTTCTAATACATGTCATGATGCCATTACACTTCTTGGCTACCAGGGCACATTGCTAGCTAATGTTCAGCTGGCTGTCAAATAGCACCCCCACGTCCTTTTCATCTGGGCAGCACTGCAGCCACTCTGTCCCCAACCTGAAGCGCTGCAGGGACTTGGCACTTGCCCTTGTTGAATCTCATACAGCTGGCCTAAGCCCATGGATCCAGCCTCTCCAGATCCCTCCTTTGCAGCCTTCCAACTCTCCAGCAGATCAACACCTTGAACCAATTTGGTGTTGCCTGTGAACTGACTGATAGTGCACTTGTTCCTCTTGTCCAGATCGTTGATAAAAATATTAAACAGTTCTTGCCACAACACTGAGCCCTGTAAAACTGCACTCTTGACCAACCACTGACTGGATGTAACTCCATTCGCTGGCCATCCAGAAGGTGATTCACCCAGTGAACAGTACACCCATCTAAACCATGAGCAGTCAGTTTCTGCTGGAGAATGACATAGGAAACAATGTCAAAGATTTAGCTAAGGCCTGGGTAGACAACATCCACAGCCTTTCCCTCATCCAGCAAGCATGTCACTTTGTCAGAGGAGACCAAGTAGGATCTGCCTTTCATAAACCCACACTGTTTGTGTCTGTTCCCCTGGTTGTCCTGTACATGCCATATGATGACAGTCAATACGATCTTCTCCTTAACCTTCCCCTGCACTGATGTCAGACTGACAGGCTTTTACTTTTCTGATTATTACAAAGTTCTTAATTATCAACCATCTTTTCAGAACTTAGCATGCTTTTACTTAGAATGACACTGTGGTTATTAAAACACTGTCTAAATAAGTTTTCTGTACATTCTATGTTTATTTTGCAACATACATAGTTTTTGAATAAAATTATAATACACATCTGCATATACCAATTTCAGTTATGTATTTGTGTGTTACAGAGACTTCCAAAGCAGTAAGAGTCAAAAAATTAAATGGTCTTTTTTATTAATCTATCTACTCACACAAATATATATCTTTTTATATACATATATATACACACATATATATAAACCCAAGAATGTATAATTTCCAGAAGTACTGTACATTTTAATACTCTTGTTAAGCATTTTTTATATATTCCCTCTATGCTATGCTATCAAAATATCTTGAATAATTTCATATTTAAAAAGATAAAGGGTTTGATACTGATATCAGTGAAATAAATACCATTGAATTCAATATAGGTAAGACAAAACTTATGGATAGGAGATGGTCAATGAATAAATATCATAAGGAAAAATATAGTGGACTAAATGCATGAAAAATGAAACTAAAATAAGCTCAATATTTTATAATGACATAATTATTTAAACTGATCACATTTCTTGTGGCTAGATGACCTTAAGAGAAGAGAAATATTCAATATGACTTCAATTTAATAATTTGTTGCATACATCTAATTCTGCACACCATTTCCATCTGTTTCTACTATTTTTGTTACTAAAGAGACATAAATTGGTCTAGTTGAAGATCAAGTGTTTTTATACACCTTAAAAAATATAGATGAAAGAGACTGTCAATCTTACAGGAAAAAAAGTCTATTCTCTTGTGCTATTACCATCCTGTAATATAACGTCTCACAAACTAAATGTTATTTTGGGTGGGTATTACAGTATAAATTTTATTGTTGAACACATAAGTATAGCATTTACTTATATTTTTATTTTGTGTGTGAAAAAAATGTAATTGCTTCACTTTTGGTGTCTTTTCAATTGACATTTCTTAGAATCTGCAGTTTTGTTTCTTTATTTTAGTCATCCAGCAGTTGCTTGGAAGGTCATTTTTCCTAGTTTCTTTGTTAATGCAAAGAACAAAATTCCTGATATAGAATGAGAGTGAAAACAAGGAAAAACCTTGAGGGGAATGATGAGAGAGATATGACATAAGCAAAATTATTCAATATTTTATATGTTTTGGAACAGTTGAATAGTTTCCCCCAAAGCTCATAAATAGTCTTTATGTCTCCTAGTTGTAACTCTGAGCAAAGACTGGAATATAACATGAAAAATATATGTAAACTGTGTATATGTCTCATCTAGAAACAAATGGTTATGGCTTCAGTGTATTTACCAAGTGGAGTCTCATTCTGGTGCCATGCAATTAGCACAGTAGCATAGAAAGCATTTGAGATATATTGCTAATTAATTGTTAATAACCTGCTGGGAACATAACCAAGACAGACACTAAATTGCAAAGCTAGTTATCAAGAGAGGCAGAGAAAATGATTTAAAGGTTTTAATCAGAATTCTGCATACAGCCTTCTTCCTCTCCATATAACATATACATATATCATACAATATCAAGAAATTTGTGTTCATAATGTTAATTCCATCTGAACAGTTTATATTACAAGTTCTGTGAAACTCAGTACACTTAGAACTACGCTTAATAACCAAGAGAGAAAATTATGTATATATGTAGATAATCAATAAAACACTCAAAGTAGAATTCACAGTCAGAAAGTCTGTCAGAAGGACACTGATAAATGAGTTCATCAAATTCTGTAGAGAAAAATAGTGAGTTGCTGATGATAAACACAAAGAATCACAATAACATTAAAATAATTTATACATTTCTTTTGAAATTTAAGGATATGGTCGGGGTAAGAACAGAATTCTCATGCATATAAAGATGCTACTAATCCTCAAACCTTCAATGTTGAAACATATTCTCATGATTCTAATGCCTTTTATAGAAGAATAAAGTATCTGTAAAGGGCATCAGATATTTATGACTGGAAGTAGAGGATAATTATTGCCTATTTGCAGAAATTCTTTTCATTTAATAAGGTGATTATAGCCCTTTGTCAATGTCAATTTTCAAAATGCAAGAGCCAGCTCTAGGGAGGTGAAGAAATAATGGAACTGGCTGGAGATAGTTGACAATTTTGTTCTGGTCCTGCCAGGTGTAATAATAAAAGTGGGCAAGGGGAGGGGAAGAGGAAAAATGAAAGCAAGTGAGGAAGGCAGAAACGGAAGAAAAGGATCTTTCATAAGGCACATCCATGTGTGTATGTCAAGTATTTGAAGAAATATTGAAAAGTAGAATATCTTTTTTTAAAACTGAAATCTGTCACTGCTAAGCATAGAGAGAGAGCCACTTTGAATGTCTTTTATTCTTATTTATTTCAATGGTTGAATTATTTTGAGTTAGACAACTGTGGAAACAACCTATTGAGAAGTCTCTGACACTGGCTAAAGAAGAAATTACCAAAGTAAGGAAGCAGGATACACACAAATTTTGAATTTAAGTTCTGTCCAGCAAATTAGAATTTTTTTTATTTTTTTTTAATAAACTAAAGCACAGTTAAAGTTGGGCAATCTGGGAATGACTCATTAAGAGATTTGCGGAGATCAGTAATGCTAAGACGATCCCAGCGGAGGCAGAAAACTGGGGTGTTTTATTGGACTTACAAGTTCATATTTAAAGGGTTTAGGGTCTACATATTCAACAGGAAGTTATAACTATTACAATTTATTACAAACAGGGGGTTTCAGGGGATGACATAAGGGAAAAACCCAGGTTAACAAATCTGGGGTTTTACACATACATCATAGGGGAAAACCCATTTTATCTTGGAGGAATTTGGGTTTACAGAATGCAAGGATCCAGGGAACACAAAGGGAGAGATAACGTACAATAGGTCTTCTGCACAGGTTTGATGAGATCAGGGCATGGTTTCTCCGGGCTTGGGCAGGACATTCCAAACCTGTGACATCAATGGATCCTTGTCTGGACTCTAGATGGAGATTTTTCCCAGTCTCTGTTAGCCTAAGGCTTTTGTTTGAACCTAGCAGTTTTCTTTTTCTCATATCCAAATTTTGGAATCCAACAGAAATTCAGACAGATTGTTAGGGAAAAAGTTGGCCCCTTAAATGAAAGGCATTTAAGGTGACTAATTCAAGAAAGGTACAATCTAGAGAGAAGCCAGATTAAAGAGAATGCTGGTCATCCAGTATCAAGATGACATGAAACTGGTTTATTCTCTCCAGTCATTACAGAATCAAAAGGCTGAGAGAGTTGGGGATGTTCAGTTTGGAGAAAAGAAGGCTCCAGGGAGACCTTGTAGCAGTCTTCCTGTACCTAATGGGGCCTACAAGAGAACTGGAGAGGGACTTTTGGCAGGGACATGTAGAAATAGAATAAGGAGGCGTGGCTTCAAACTGAAAGAGGGTAGGTTTAGGTTAGAAATTAGGAAGAAATTTTGTACTGTGAGCCTGGTGAGGCACTGGAACAGGTTGCCCAGGTTGGATGGGGCTTTGAGGAACCTGATCTCATGGAAGATGTCCCTGCCCATGACAAGGGGTTTGAAGCTAGATGATCTTAAAGGTTCCTTCCGACCCAAACCATTTTATTATCCTATGATTGTTTCAATTAACATTATCTATTACAAAACTGCTTTCATTACATTTATGCTGAATTCTAAACGTCCATGTGTGAACACTCTGATTTTCTGAATCAACACTTTCCGATGGTAAATGTCATTTGAGGGGAAAAAAAAAAAAAGATGAAAAAAGTCCCAGTAAAAACTTATGTTCTGTGCAGTAGAAGAGTATTTGCATTTTAGATTCCATTATAGCTATCAGATTATTTCACCTTTTTTCTTTCTACTTCCTCACTTTAACAACAGAAGTTGTGGTGACATTCTATTAAAAAGGAATTCAATACACTCAGGGTACCAAAGGAAAGGAAACTAAGGGATCCTAATTCTAAGCAAGATTCTTCAGCTAGAAAAAGATGTGAGTCATTGTTCATTCTGCATAGTTCATCTGTCCTATTTATAATGGACATTTACAAATGCTGTTTTTAATGAAACAACCGAGTCACAAAGGAAGGATAGAAAATCTTCTCCCAAAACTGGGGCAATGCTTTCCCTAAATATTTGACGTATCCACTGTGATAATTAAGTTTCTTCTTGCCTCCTTGTCCGCTGACTAGTATTTCTGGAATTCAATGGTCCAACTTCCTTACAGGGTGTTGGATACCCCATGATCATGCACTACTATCTTCGCTGCTAACTGCTTTTCTGACTTAGATGGTTAGATGCAGATGACCTCATTAATCACATCACTCCAGGCCAGCTTATTTGATTTTCTCTATATCTACAACCCTCTTAGCAGCTGCTACTGGATTCCTGCTACCCACTAGTCTCCCTCCACAGTTGTGTTACAAGGAAGTAAAGTTGTTAACAGGTCATCTGTCTTCTGTTTTGTTGTTTCTCCCCTACACATAGCTAAGCCATTAGTGCAGCACAGATATACTACACACATCACTGGCAGGCCTTTGATGCAGGCCTCCTCATAATGAGCACCTGTGTTTGATTTGTTTTTCCAGTGCATACCAGAATCATCTAATGAATTCAAGCTAGGCAGATGTTTACAAGGACTCAATAATTTGATCAGTGTTTCAGGCAGACATTAAGCTGTGACAATGTGGGATCTGAATTGTTCTCTGGATGTTTATCTGCTTCTGTCGTCTACAGAAAATGCATGATGTGAGTAGGTGGGTCCAGCTACATGTCTATAATTCAGCAGTATGAATACAAATTCTTATGTGTAACATTGAATCAAACACATTAAATCCAAGGAAATAAAGTTCTCTCTAACATACAAATATTCAGAATTGCTGTTGAAATCTTTCAATTTCTTCCCACTTGGGCCTCGTGTGACTGTGCCTACCTTCCATGGGCCAGTGAATGTCCTCTAGTATTCCCACATTTTATGATAGAACAGAACTGCTCTTCATTTTTTACTTGGTTTATATGTACACTGCTGTAGGGGACCTAATTCAGACTATATCTGGGCTATTTTCTTCAACATCGGTTTTAAAAAAAATTTGCAACCCCTGTGATGGCACATAAAAACCTGTGAGTTTAGTTTTCTAGAAATACCTATTATCTTTAAATCAGTGATGACATTAACTCAAATCCAAACTGATTTAATGTCAGAATATACAAGAGTTCTGACAAGACATTTTTCAAACCCTTGAGCTATTTTCTCAACCCCTTTAGCTATTTGCTAAAATAGCCCAAGGGAAGTGAAACAGTCCTAAGTCATTTAGTTTTGAGTAATCCAGAGAGGCTGGTGGCTAGAGTTACAGTAACTGCAGTTAAAGCACTAAATAGTAGCAATCATTGTAGAATCATATGTATCAGGCTCTTGGAAATAATAATGCTGAAAATCATACTGCAACTCTTTACTTAGATATAAATGAAAAAGGCATTTTTGGTCTCTTTAATATAAAAGAGATTACTATTTATAATAGGTAGTGATAATCAGTATTCAGCGCCTAGAGAAATGAAGCTTCCTTATACTTGAGATCTATCGTAGAGAGAAAAAGGAAATTTAGATTATTATTTTTGGAGTGAATGCTATGCATTAGAACAAACTCATGGGAGGCATGTAGTTAAACAATGCTTCCTAAGTCATAAAGAAAAGAGAAAATAAATATATATTCAAAAAAAAAAAACAAAAAAGAGGATTTTATATCTAAAATAATAATGTAATTTAGAAAATTAAAAAGTCTCTGCTTCAAAGAATCAACTAACTACAAGAACTAATCAATGCATAGGTATCAAAACCAGGATACATGCAACAGAATTTGTGGAACATACCTACAACAATGTTAAAGAATGCAGATGAGATTCTGCCTCCATCCATCACTGATTAGTGTGAATGAAAGAGCAGAAGATTTTTGTTTTCTCCCCCTCCCTTTTCTCTGCCTTTCTTTTCGACCCTTTACATGCATGGGATAAATTTTGTATTGTCTCTATTCCATTAGACAATGCGAATCTGAGATGATAAGGCTAAAGAAGATTAAATAAACTATGCTAAGCATGCTTAGCAAGGTAAAATAGAGACATGTAAGTCTTATAATTAACTGCAAAAGAAAGAAAGTCTGTAATAGAAAGAAGTAGTTTGATCTACTCAGACATATTTCTGAACTAAAGGTAATTTTAGTCATTAATGAAAAGTTAGTTCATGGTTTAGATAACTTTAATAAAGCATTTATCAAATATTATTAGGAATGAGAACACACTAGATTTTTTTTTCTGAATTTTTACATTACTCAATTGAAACAAAACATTGAACTGATGAAAGGCAAAGTGGAATTAACCTACCAAATTTGTTAGCATAGTATAAGACATCTGTCAAATTCTAAAGACAACATTTTAAAATTTGGATGAACTTATATAATACATTATGCAGTATCCTTATATTACTGGGGAAAAAAAAAGGATGGAAATGCAATATGTAATAGCAAATTTCAAGCAATATTTCAACATTTACAAAAATAAAACTTCAATATAAGTTGATGCTTCTTCTCACATACATTTCTTTTATCCTTTTCTCAAACTAATTAGCATTCTCTTTTATTTGAGGCACAGTTTTTAACTAGACAGACTGTTAAGTTGTTGAACTGAAGTAACTTTTGGATTTTTGTGAGTTTTGTGTTTTCAGAAATTTTGTTTAAGAAGCTTTTTTCTCCTCATCCCTATAAAGATATGTGTAAGATTTGTTTTAATTTCTTCCCTAAAACAAACCTCTGTATAAAAAAAAAAACCAAACAAACAAAAAAAAGAGTAAAATTTCTTTTGGAAGTGGACACATTTTTTTTTGAAAAGTAAACATTCAAAGAGGCAACACTCTAGCCAATATGATTTTGCAAACCAGATATATTTGTGCTGGGTCTTCATTGAAATAATACTTACAATGGGTTTAACATTGACTTTATCTCTGTCAAAGGTGGTAATCTGATTTCCAAGATTGAAGTTATTTAATTCCTGAATTGCATTTTAGCATGTTCAATATATTGGGCCTTGGATCTGTCATATCCAAGGAAATATGTTTTTGACCTGGAAGAAGAAAAAAGGGAGTTCTTTCTGCAAAGCAAAAAATTAAACAAAAAAAAATAAAACCAAATTTGGTCTGCTTGGTGAGATAATATTCATGTCATAGGACCTGGCAAAGCTCTAAAAGATCATAAGAGAATTCCTGCTATACCTGAAAGGAATAGTAAAGATACTGTTGACTTCAGTGGGGCCAAGATATTCCCTTCTACTAAGGAAATAACTCTAGAGGTCTGTCTTTCATCACTGTAAGTAATATAATTTTAAGTCCAATATTTTTATTGCAAGCTACTTTATTACTTGTTTCTGAATAATTTTCTTATCAATAAAGAAAAACAAAACAGAAAAAAAAACAATGAAAAATCCCAATTTTTTTCAAGCCCTTAACATCTACTTATCCATACAGATGGATACGATAGACCACTTTATTATAACTGTAAGAAACATACTTATAATAATACATAGTCCTATATATACTGTAATCGAATCATAGAATCATAGAATGGTTTGGGTTGGAAAGGACCTTCAAGATCACCTAGTTCCAAACCCCCCACCATGGGCAGGGATACCTCTCACTAGGTCAGGTGTCTCAAAGCCCCATCCAACCTGGCTTTGAATGACGGGCCAAAAGCCTCCTTGTTTTCAATGTGCCTTAGAATAATTTCCAGGAGGATCTGCTCTATGATCTTACTGGGCATAGAGACTGAGATCTAGTAATATTTATTGGAAGTGGGATAGAGTTGAAATATTATTCTGTCATTATTTTAAAAGAGAAAAGGGAATGACTGCAAAAGTACTCCAGTAAAAAATAAAATAAAAAGATTCGGGACTTGATGAAGACAAAAATCCTTTATTGCCCCTCTTGTTTTTATGCACCTGAAAAATCAGGAGTTTTTCATATACACTGTTTTAATTCCCTTTATTAGGGAAATAGATAATTTTATTATGATGCTTACTTGCTTTTTCTTCCTTTTAATCATTAAAGTAGCACAGATCTGACATCTCATTTATTTAAGTATTCTATACTCAAAAAGCTCACTTTCTCTAGTCTATTTGGTAAACTTTTGGCTGTTATCCGTACATTTGGAAAATCATATTTCTCAACTTTACTATGCCTTTTTATGAAAAATATAGACGTGGAAATCATGATATCTGTTGTGCAGATTTGTCCTCAAAAAAAAAAAAATCAAATGCATCAAGCAGCATTGGTGCTTAAATGACAGGGGTACCACTCATCCTTTTTTAAAAAAGAAAAAGGGGAAAAAAAAAAGAAAAAAATCAGTTGACTTTGGACAAATGTATTCTTTCCTTACCTCCTAAATTAAACTATGTTTCTTCTGATGTTCATTGGTACTTGAACTCAGAAATTTCAACATACTTGCATCTGAAAGGTTATTTCCAAATACTCTAGCTTTTAATTTGAAACTTCTCTGAAAATACTAGAAAGCTATTTTATGAAAGTCTAGTTACTATTTTGCACTAAAATTTTTTATGTCCTCTTAAGGAATTTACAGGATAAACTAACTCTCTATATTGAAAACATACTTTACAATATATCCCTTCTTTCATCCATACATTTTACACCTTGGCTTTAATATTGATCGCTTAGAGAAATTTTTTTTCTCTTTTTTTTTGTTGTTCCTTTTTTTTTTAATAAGATCCAATTTTACAGGGCAGTGACATCAATAGAATCTTTTGGGTGCTCAAGAATCTTTTGGGTGTTCTGTCTTAATAAAACAGTTTCTTAATAAAAACAGTTTATGTATTATTTAAATATTGGCAATGGTGAGCAGAAATGTCAGCTTGGGATCATGCTGACAAACAGAACTCCATCAATAACAAAGGATGAAAATCAAGAGATTCTTACCTTTCTTTCACAATGTAGTAAGTTGCATGTTTGTGATGATGAATACCACCAAACTGCAATAATATCAATACAAATGGAGCATAATCAGGCATACATAGAATGCATCCTTTCATACTGAGTTTTTTTCTTTTTCTTTCTTTTTATTTTTTTTTTCCTAGAGAGCAGGATTTGTAAAGGGCTTTGGTTTGAAATATTTTAAATGTTTCAAAATTTTAAAATGTCTTTCATAATTACCCTTTAGGAAGTACTTCATCTGAATTTTACTTTGTTCCTGTTTTATTAAAGCTGTGACATCTTCAAATTTGTAATTCAGAATTTTAAAAATTATTGAAGGAAGAATGCACAGGGAATATTATTGCCAGTGTTATGCACCTTGTAAATCAGTATTAAACCAGTGTCATTACTGTGATATTCAAAGCTATTTGTGTTAAGCAAATAAAAACTCAACTCACATATGCAAATTAGCTATAGTGTTGTGTTAATTTCCACTTTATTTGATTCTCAAATTGCCACTTTGATAATAATCTTTAACAGGTAATATTTTAAATAACTACATTTTAAACAAGATGCTCTAGCAAATAGGTTATACTTCCACACACATACACACACATTCACATAAAAATTCCATTGCAAGATGATAGGATTGATTCATAGATTAGCAAAAAATTTCCTAAAATAATTAATTATATCTTTTTTATTCAGACTTTTTCAACCTTATCTGAGCTCTGCAAAACTGAACCAAAAAAAGGTTCAAATAGTTTGGTGGACTCAGTAGAGCAGATTCAATATTCTGAGAGCTTTCATGGCATAATGTTTCAGTAATAAAATTTTTAAATTGTATTTTATATAGAACATAAGAAAGGATATAGAATATCCTTAAATCCTTCTTTTTTTTTTAAACTCAGATTTCAGAAAATTCTTTTTTTACAAATAAGATTGATTTCACTGGCCACTTTAGTTTATTATTCTTGTTTTGGTGTTTTATTTTCCTGATTCTTATTCTTACAAGTGCTTATTACTTTAATGACCTCTCCTTTCTGCTGCTCTTACTACTGTGCAATGACAAAATATTAAAACATTTGGTACTGGACTTCTGATAGTATGACAGAAAAAGTTAAATTGTTAACCTCTCAATAAAAGGATTGTAAGTCCAAGAAATATAATGACATATTCAACCCCAAATTAGCACACATTTTTGGACACAAAACATAGTAGATTTTTTCTATTTTTTTTTTTTAATTTTAATATCATATTTTTTGTATTACACATTGTCATATATTGTATTTTTTTCTATATTGCTGCTACTACCACTACTGCTACTACTACTACAACTATAGACAGAGCTACTTTACCTAAGTGTAGGGAAATGCCTGCCTTTGGTTTACAACAGAGACAATGTATTCCAGTAAATGAATGAAGCTCAGAGGATTTCTTCCCCAATTTTTTTCTGGTTGCCACTCTACTGTTTGAAGACTTTGGTATGGTCATCTGCCCCTTATTGACTACTACTATTTATTTTATTTTTTTTTTCACTGATTGCCATTTCCAATGATTTTTTTTAAGCCCTGGTATTTTCATTACCTATCTCAACTTAGATGTCATCGACTTCAAATCTCCCTAAGTAAAATTTTAAAATCTTCTCTGTTTGCCATAGTACACTGAAGAAGAACTGATTCTGAAGTATAATATTGAGATTATACTTCAAGTACTGAACTTCTCAGATAGAGT
This sequence comes from Manacus candei, assembly GCF_025592945.1. Taxonomy (NCBI): domain Eukaryota; kingdom Metazoa; phylum Chordata; class Aves; order Passeriformes; family Pipridae; genus Manacus; species Manacus candei. Next base: position 27,853,364 of record NW_026138062.1, on the reverse strand, counting down.
TTAGGTGGATTATTGAGAAGTCCCTGGTATTAGACTGAACCAGCTGGAACCAGCACAGTAAAATAGAGCTTTTCCAAATATCTTAGGCAATAAATGATTACTCAAAATGGTACCAGGGTTTAGACATGTAACAGAACTAGTAGTGCTTGCAACAAAATATACCAAAGAAAATTACATATAGCTGAGCCAAACAATTTAAAGAAAACAGCCAACCAAAGTAAAGAAACAATAAAGAAAGGAACCTGTGGTGAACTGAACCAGCCAAACAGGCAATGCTGAGTTGTTGTATAATCAGGCATTGTCTTAAAGAAGATCATAAGGCAGTCACTTAGAACTTTGGGGGCTCCAGACAGAAACGACCACCAGAGACCCTCAGTTAAGCCGAGGGAATCCCTGACTTCTAAAACTCAAAGATTGAATCTTAGAGGTCTCTTTTAAGAGTCAAATTTTAGGCAACAAAAATCCAGATGAGGCTACAGGTCTATAATCTTGATTCTGCTCATGAAAATAAATAAATTGTATTTTCTTAATTTCCAAAATGCTATTAATACAATAAAGCTGTGGTTTTTCTCTAATTTCTTTTACTGATTTCATTGAAAGAAGCAGGATTAAATTTTCCCAAATTAAGGTGTGTGGGGTATGGGAAAAGTGCCATTACTTTGAGTTCCCTACAACTTAATGATAGTTAAGTCCCTGACTTAGCCATTTCCTTCCTTAGTGTTTATAGCAACAATTTTTCAGCAACAAAGATGTTTTTTAAGATAACTGTAATGCATGCTTGTTATGTTTTCTAAAGCTGAGCTCTCACTATTACTGACTGACTATTTAGTTGTCATATTGAATTGTTACAGTGAAGAAGAATTAAAAGATACTTTTTTCTTGCTTTGATTCCATAATTGAGAAGAAGCTAAGAGCAGACTAACATATACCTATTGTCTACAAGAAGAATTATTGATAGTTATATGACTTCAAGTGTTTCAAGGTAAAATGATTTTTTTTCCTGTCAGGAGGTTAGTTTTGTTTTGATTACTAAGAGCACTCTGCTGAATCAGATAGCAAAATCACTGAAATCTATGTATGGTAGCTTTTCTTTTGCTACAAGGAGAAACCATGTAGACCTATATAAATATTTAGAAGTGATGACAGAAGGTCACCTACTTCAGTTTCTGTCTTGGAAAACATTCACTTTCTCTCTTTCTGTTCCAGTGATAGTAGACTTCACAATTTTCATTGGCATTCTGCTTGACTGTGATTCTAGCCTAATAATTGCACTCACATTCTTCTAAAATTTATCCAATGCCTTCCTCACTGCAAATTACAATTATTATCACATTTTATTTCTTGTTTTGTCATGGTTTATCCTACCATGTCCTATTCTTTCCCTCATGGAACAAAGAAGACCTTATGCCTTTGCAACCAGTTGCATAACTGAAAACTATTTTTATACTGCCATGCCCTCCTCATGTTCCGTAGACTAATCAAATCATTCAGCCACAGGTAAAAGGCATTGTCCATTAATCTCTTTTGACCTTCTGAGGAGGTTGTCTCATACCTTTCTGGAAGTGAGAAGTTCAACAGAAAGAAGACTGAGATTGCATACACAGACATTTTTAAACCTTTTTCACAGTGTCTTCATTTTTCTGAGATAAATCTCATGACTACCAGTACAGCCATTTTTATTAATCTCACTAGAAATTTTTTCAGAACAATGAGATTTCTCCTTACCAGCCATTTTTTCATTCCTGCACCCAAACAGAAGAGAGAATATCTTCCTGAATGCTTTTTTTCTTTCATTCACTGCTTTTGTTCTTGCTCCTTTTAGAGTTTTCAAATGTGTTTCATGATTGTTCTTCTATCAGTGAAGTATTCAATCTATTTGCTGATAGTTAAAGACATCTTTTGATTTATGTACACCGTATAAAAATTCCTGAATGCAAGGTTTCTAATACGCAGCATTAATATTTATAGGTCTTTTCTTGAAAGGTGCTGAACATTCACAGTTATGATTTATTTCTGTTTCAGTGAGTATTGATGATACTCAAAACTCTGCAGGAGTTACTAAACCTTAGGATTAAGCTAAGTTCAATTCCTTTATGAAGGACACAGCTAGTCAGACCTAGAGGGCACTTATTAGTGTGAAATAATAAAATAACATCTTTTTTTAGTGCAGTAAGATCCAGAGATATCCTATAAGTCAAAGAAATAAATTCTATATAAAGGTTATGTGCAATGAATATTATCTTTATTCATATACTTTTGTTTAGCAAAGTTTTTTATTTTCTGTCATTTAAACCCTTTGAATAGCTTCTTTTTACTACTGATATCAGTTTTAATTAGAATGAAATGTTTCTGGCAGTAATTTCTCACTTTCATCTAACTGTAAACTCTGTGCCCAAACTTAAATTTTTTTAGCTCATGCATAGTTGACATGGGTTAGCTATTGAAATCTAAATTCAGTATTGTTGGAGCTATAATGCATTATAGACTAGAATATATCTCCAGAACTACACTGCAAATTTTGCCTTTATCTCTCAAATTCACCTTTCTACTTTCTACTTCTTCACCTTGTTTTTATTTATTTTTACTTCTTCATTAATAATGTTATTTAGGACACCATATTTTCTTGCAAACTTAGTATTTTCAAAGAAAGTTTCAGACTTTTATAAAAATTAAATTTTCATAAAATTTAAATTTCCTACTAATAAATCACAAAGTCACAGTGCTGTAGATTTTTTATACAGTCTGTCACTAAAATGATGGAGACTCTTTAGGCCTTCGGGGTTTTGTATTAGTGTTACTGTGTCTGACACAGAAAAAGTTGTATATGTGAAGAAGGAGAATACCTCTGTTTCATAAGGGCTATTTTAAGACTCTGTTTGCAATATCTCATTTTGTACATCTCATCAATATGGGAACCCAAAGCCTGAGAATGCCCATTGAACAACTAATTCATTTTACTCAACATTGTGCTTTAAACATTCTTTATGGTTGAGGGTATGAAAATTAAATGCACAAAGTATTTGAAAAACAGTCTTTCTTGTATTATTCCACCCTGTGCAATTTCAGACTCAGTGGCCACATGCTGAAACAGCACTTTTTATTGCTATATAGTGCCTTAAACATGATATTTATTACAAGCTTAGGTACTGGAAGAAATGGCAGCTGTGTGTATTTAGTGTGCTATTTATTTCTCAAGGTTACCAGAAGAAGGACAGCCAGCCATTTACATACTTCACTTATAGAATTGCTCGTAGTATACATATCTCAGGACATTCTGGGAGACAGAGGTCCATCCAAATTCACTTTAGAAAGATGAAAGAACTGAAGATGTTTCTAGAAAATCATTCTCTGTCTCTGGCAGAAGCCTTTGATAAGCACTTTGATATTGGACTGACACTACCACTTTTAGCAGCAGAATAGTCACGTCTTTTTTGTATGTCTTTGAAGAAACCAAGAGAAGCTCAACAAAGAAAGTTTTAACTCACTCATGTAAAAGGAGGTCAACCCAGCCATATCCTGTCTGAAGAGCTACAGAATTTCAACCCTGCCAAATTACTTTCTCAGTCAAAGACATAGCTGATTGTAGAACTATTTCCAATCCTATTCTTAAACTGAAGTTGCTCTACAATCATGTGGTTGCCCCAGGTGCTACTTTTTATTAATACTCAAAAGGAAGAGTTCAGACTGGGCGTATTCAGAATGGTAGTGGGTATTCACGTGCTGTAGTTGGTGAGCACTGCAATAGAAATAAAGTTATTCTGAACAATTCAATAAAGTAGCTCACTTCAGGCACTGGCAATCCAACCAACAGTGACTTTTGTCAGAAAATGAATATATCAATCTACTTTCATTACAATACAAAGACAAGCATCACAGTATGGTTCTACCACCTAATCAAATAGCTACATTCTTCTTTCACAAGACTAAAATATTCTTGTCACAAAGCTGGAAGACCTTCTAGTTGTGGAGTAAAGTTATAAAACTGCACCTGTGTCATTAGAACTTTTTTCTTGAAAATTCTGTAGGGATAAGTTTCTCAGTAAAGTGTAAAAGCACTACCTGTAAAGATACAAATAAACACCTGTACAGAGACTATGCATTAGCATCCAATAAAAGGTGTGCTAGTACAATAAAAAGTGTACCACTGGAAAACCTTGAAGTGACATGTCTGAAATGGAATTAAAGAAAAAATTACTTTTCACTTTCAAGAAATTAGACCCTTCTTCCCTTATTGATGATCCATGACTATAGTTATTTTAATCAAACAAAAAAAAGTGGAGATAAAGACTAATTATTTCTGTAGACTGTAATCAACTACTTAAAAGATTCTTCACCACTTTTGATAAAAAAATGAAATTGAAAGCAGAATACATTCAACTTTTAAAAATTTGTGAAGCAATTCTTCTGAGTCTAAGAAAATGGAAACAATTTCAGGAATTAAAATTATATAATCTAAGTAAAAAAAATTGCTTCCTGAGAAACACCATATCTTCTTTCTCTTTGTTACTGTTTAGAAGACAATTTTCTTTACAAAATAATAGGTAGCCTTTTTTCCTAATAAAATCAAACAAACGAGAAAATAATCCATATTTATGTGGTTGTGGTAAAGAAATGAAAAGGAGAAGCAGTAGAGTAATCCGGTATAGTATTCAAGGTTCTAGACTAAGATTGGCTAACACTTGATCGTTTATATATTATTTGTAATGAAATTTGTGTTGTTAGAGGCAGAATTAAAACTCAAGACAATCTCTAAACATTTTTTTTTCCAGAGTAATGACTCTGTTTGTATTTAGCAAGTAGATCTGTTATAGAAAGGAAAAGAACTGATTCCAACAGTTAATGAAAAATTTGAAAGATTTCAAAGAAAAGCCAAAATGTAGAGAAATGAGGAAATAATAAAGTCAACTTGAGAATACAGCAATGCAGAGAGACTAACAAAGTAAGGATAGGGAAACTAATGTAATGAAGTAAGGAAAAAAAAACCCACCAAACAAAAGTCAAGTGTGAAAATTAAAATCTGATGCTAAATGTGAGGCTGATGTGAAAGAATATTTATCTACCTCTTTATCTAAAACGTGCCTCTTTTCTCACAGGAAGTTCTTTGCTATGAGGGTGGTGAGGCACTAGAACAAGTTGCCCAGAGAAGTTGTGAATGCCTCATCCGTGGAAGAGTTCAAGGTCAGGCTGGATGGATCTCTGAGCAACCTGATCTGGTGAAAGGTTTCCTTGCCTATGTCAAGGAGTTGGTCCCTTCCAATCCAAACCATTCTATGATTCCAGAATTCTAGGATATTCAATTAAAGAAATTCATAGGTCAGTAAAGATATATTACTTAGTATTCATATCATTCTACTGAAAATCAAACAAACAGGGGAGATACATGTAAAGAGCAAAAAATGTCCTTAGCTCCCTTGTTCATTGAACTAGTTATTTTTTTTAAAAGAAACAAACAAAAAACCCAAACAAACACAAAATTCTCCCTTAAAATTATTTTGTAAAAATTATTTTGCACAATTTTTTTAAACATATCTAGTGTTCCTAGATAAGCCAGTCCTATTCTTCGATGTAATTATCCATATCTTCTTTATCATGGCTTTATGATGGTGTAGTTACAATTCTACAGCTATTGTTGACTGAAAGAGATATCAGCCTTGGAAAAAAAATTGCTATATCCTGAGAAAATGTCACCTTATTTAGAATTTCAGAATTCAAAGTCTTGCCAATACAGGTTGCAGAGAACATGTTATGTGAACTTAGTATTCTCAGCAACAATTTCATGATGAGTAGAAAGTCTAGACTGACTTTTTATTTTTGATTTTCAAAACAATACATGGGATTATTGCCATATGCATGTCTCAGTTGACACATTTTCCCAACATATTCCCACAGTGTGACCAAAGTATAAGATTAAACCTCTCTTCTGCATTTCATTTGCAATTTCCTGCAGTTCTTTTCCTAGAATGGTATATTTTCATTCATTTTGCAGAATTAATTGATAAACTTTCCCATTTAAAAAACCCTGGTTTTTTTTAATTATTATTAAGACCTGAATACTTTTTAATCTCAGAAACATATGGTTGGTTTGGGCGCCTGATGAGACAAGGAAACATAGTAGAGTCTTTCAGGAAAGGCGTTTAGATGCCAGAGGGGTGTCTCAATCAGTTTTACAATGCATAAACTACCAGGCATGGATTAGAGTTTAGTCACTATCTCCTAGAAAGCAAGTGATCACAACTCTTGGAAATGTTAAAGAACAGCTGTTACTTCAATGTGGCTACCCCTTTCTAGCTATCTAAATTAACATTTAATTCATATTCTAAGGGTGTCTTTTATTTTGTAGACCTTTCTGTACAATAATGTGTTTTACATCACAGAAAACATTGGAACTCTTTTACCTGAACCTGCACTAAGCATATGTCTGCAGGGTGAGTCATGTGAACTCTCCTGTTCCTGGATTTAGTTTTGAAGGCTTTTAAACACAGTATTCTTGTGGTGTATGTCAGGCAAAGGAAGAAGGTAGTTGCAATATTGTTTATGCTAATGTGGTAGTGTCTTTTACGCCTTTACTTCTCTTGAAAATAATTTGACAAAGCTGTTCTGAAAGTGTAAGCCATAAAACCTAAAAACTCCATTGCTCCCCCCCCATTTGTCTGGAACCCTATTAGAATTTCTTAGCTAGTAGGATGTTTATTTACACTTACAGTGAGTCATTATTTTAACTATTCCAGTCACTTGTTGCAAAATATGCAGAGGGAAAGCATTGACAGCCAGTACAGAAAAAAAAAATAAATCATTCTGTTATAATAACTCTCATGTTGCTTTTCATACTTGCAGTGTTGCATTATTATTATTATTATTTTTCATACACACACACACAAAAGTGCTGATAATGAGGGAAATACCATGAAGGAACAGTCTTGAAGACTCCTTCTGATTAATAGCTATTTCTTGCTACCACACATATACCTGTGTTTACATAAATATTCTTATGTATGTGCTCTAGCTAGGCTAATTTAAGATGAACATAAACACGTTACCTGAACAGCATTACCACTCATTAGAAAGGCTCATTTAACATCAATATAATTGTTATTCCAGTTGATTTGTACTAAAGTCCAGCCATAATATAATTGCTCTATTATACATTGACCCAACATTTGCATTCACTTTTTTATCTTGTTGCTATTATTACCAGTACCAATACTATTACTATTATTATTCCTATTACTATTGCTATTGTTATTAATCTGGCATGTTCCAAGAACAGGGCTCTGAGCAACCTGATATTTTTGAAGACAATCGAGATCATTGCAGGAGAGCTGGAATAGATGATGTTAGAAGGGAGAGGGATTTTTTTAATATAGGCAGATAGTGAAAGGACAAGAGGTAGTGGTTTTAAATTGAAAGAGAGCATGTTCAGATTAGAGGTATTTGTTGCCCAAAGAAGTTGCAGATGCCCCATCCTTTGAAGTGTTCAAGGCCAAGTTGAATGGAGGCCCTGAGCAACCTGACCTAGTGAGTGACACTGTACTCACGGCAGGGGGTTTGGGGCTTTAAGGTCCCTTTCAACCCTAACCATTCTATGATTCTACGGTTCTAAGAAGTGTTGTTAAAGGTTGGAAAATTCAGAACTGCTGACTCATTTGAAAGAATTCTGTGATAAACATGTTGTTTTTACCAAAACAGAATAGCTAAGAAAAGATCTATTGCCTTCAATTTCTTCAACAGTCATCATTGCTAGCTTAGTATCTGACTTAAAAGTAGTTTGAATGTCCATAGGAGCAGTGCAAATTTTAAAACTTACCTAACCTTAGACTGACAAATTAGAATAAGGGAAGGTGGAAGAGAAACAAAGTCTATATCTAAAAATAATACTAATTTAGCAATGTGATAGAATGGAATGTGGAATAGATGACTAAAAAAATGAATTACTTCTCAAGGAAGAGGAATGCAAGGAGGTTGAACAGCTGTGGGACAAAATTCAGTTAGCAATTTCAAAATAGCTGCTGAAAATACAAAACAAGTAGTTCATCTCTGTTTTTTCTTGATACTAAATGTCACTGATTCCCTTACGTTAGTAGAAATACTATTATTTATAACAATGTTTCCAAAGAAATCTGATATATAAGAGGAACAAATGGCATAGCCTTGAAAAATACTGATTTAATAAATCTTCTTCTATTGGTGATCTTGCTTATGAATGTTCTTAAGGACAAGAATTTGCCAACCATGACACCATGAAGATATTGACAAGGAGTTTCCTTTCTGAAAACATATTAGCATAATATAGTCTACACTTTTACAGTGAATGTAACTGAACATTTGACTACATTTAATTCATTGAGTAATATTATGCATTCTCCATGTGTGGGAGTATTTGCAATTGGTCATCTTCCTAAATAGGACCCCAGAGTGAATTGCAAATTACTGAGCATGAATTGCAGAGATAAATTCCAAGACTTCATCATATAGGGAGACTATGATTATAGTGTCTTTGCTAGACACAAAGTACAAGAGAGGACGCTTATGAATAAACTATTTCTATAAAAACATATCTATAATACTACAATACAGACAGAAGAAAACACATTAAATACCAACAGGATTTGCTAAAGAATGATTATAATTTCGATGGTGAAGAATTAAAAATTCAAAATTGTCCATCTAATGCTTTTAGTTTTATTTCAGATATCTATTTATTATAGTACTTCTTTCACTATAAACAGTTTGCATATTTATGCTAAAAGAACATTTTCTATTCATATGTTTTTCTGGAGTCTCCAAAAATAACATGACCTTAAGCACATTTCCATGCATTGCAAAAAATTTAACTATCATCCTATGATATAGTTTTTGGAAATTTAGTAAGTGCCCATAGGTATTCTTCAAGAGTGTGTTAAAATTTTCTAGGTCATTTAAATTTTGAAAACCAAATGATTTCTGTTTTGTTCTTCCTTTGTCTCTACTTAAAAAAGTAATGTACACTTGTTATAGATAGGGAAAAGGACAGTCTGCAAGGCAGGCATAGAAAGACTCTGCTTTCTGGTTGTTTTTCGTGTATACACACTTGTTGGTATTGAAATCAGCAGATATTTTGAAAATTACTTTTAAAAGAATAGGAAGGAGAAGAGAAAAAAAGGGAAAAAAAAGGGGGGGGGCAGACCCATTACTTTTATGTTCACATCTCCAGTTTCATGATTTCCCTGAAATCAGGCTTGCAGACAAGAATGAATGAAAGTAACCTTGAGGAGACCTGACCCAGACTAAAATATCACATCAGTGCTATGAATGTCAAAAGTAGCTAACTTGTCCACAAAATATTTTTTTATGGCTAACCAAATCACCACCAACTTCTGTTAGTGTAATAAAACTGAAATAGGAATAAATATCTCTTACTTTTTCGAAAGTAAGTGATTTTTAAACCGTAACCAGATTAACAGTCCATACCTGTAACATTTCAGATCCTAATTTAAATTTAGAACACAATGAAATGGAATGTCAGAGGAAATTCAAATTGGACATTAGCAGTCTTCACTGAGAGGGTGGTCAGTCGCTGGAACTGGCTCCCCAGGGAAGTGGTCATGCACCAAGTCTGTCAGAATTTAAGGAGCATCTGGATGATGCTCTTAGTCATATGATTATTTTTAGGTAGTCCTGTGAGGAGCAGGGAGTTGGACTTGATGATTCTTATGGGTCCCTTCCAACTTGAGATATTCTGTGTTTTCATGAAATAGAATCACCTATGTATGTATTAAGCTGAACACATACAGTCAGGCATAATAAATAAACCATAAATGGCCTCATTCTCGGTATTTTCAAACAGGTGACGTTTTCATTGCAATGCCTAACTCTTAGGATGGTTTGTCACTATAGTTCACAGAAACCAGCACAACGAAGAAAGTAACAGTGAAGTCATGACATTGTAAAAGCCAAGAAGGACATTCAGAGAGGTTTGCTTAAAACATATTTTATATTTCGAATTCCAAAATTAATCTTATCCTAAAGCACCTAAAATAGATCATATGTTTCTCTGTTACTGAAGGCATTGCACAATCTCTTTTAAATTCCATAAAAAGAATTATTTTTCTGAGACAAGATAAGGTTTTTGATCTGGTTGATTTTATTTCCTTTTCTATCACTCAATATTCAAATACTAAGCTGTGTGGTATTCTGACTGAAGGTCTCCCAATCTTTTCTTGCAGAAACTATTCTAGTTTTAATGATTATTGGAGCAGAACCTAAAGTGTAAACATCTCAAATGTGCTTTTAACTTTTTAGATTATACCTTCCCTATTAAAAAAACCCAACAAACAAACTAAAAAACCCACCGAAAACAAACTTAAAAAAAAAAAAGAGAGCAACAACAACAACAACAAGAAAAAATAAAATAAAAAAGCCAAACCAACAAAACAAACAAAAAACCCCAACAACAAAAAGAGCAGTCTTTAATTAATACAGAAATTGTTCTCCGATTCTTCTCCTTTTAAGTGTGCATTCTAGGAATTAAAATGCAGAATCATGTATTCCACTATGTAATTTTCTCCATTGAAAACAACTTCAAAAGGAGAAACTGAAAGAAGCCTACATTAATATATTCCATGGTTGAAGAGGTAGAATATTTTTCTGTTTTTCCAAAATCCAGGTTAAAATGTGCTCAGAATTGGGTAATACAGTTAAGTCTGGGTCCCATACATTTGCTGAATTGCACAGTTGCAAGCCATTAGGAAGCATTAGAAAGATACCATCACTATATTTTTATGGTCTCTTGGCTGAGGTTATTCAAAGGGTACATGACACACCTAATGGCTTGCAGTTTGGATGGTAACTTAACTTACTCACTATTTAGACATTTTTCTACATTTTCAGTGTTAGACACTTAGTTGTCCAGAGATGTTAAACTGCTACATACATCAGTGAAATAGCTAGGAGTTTTATGAATACTAGAAATTACTAAATTTTATATGCAGATGCTTAAATGGGTATGTATATAAAACTTAATTCTACCTTTTGAAGTAATTATCAAATTGCAATACAACTGTGAGTATACCACCAGCTGCATACTGTATCTCACAACCTCTGTGACTTTGTCTCTCCTTCTCTCTTTCTCCCTTTATTTCCCTGCTATCTCTTCTCTCTACTTCTCAAAAGGTATTTCCTCCTACATCTTAAATATTCATAAAAGGTGTTGATAAAATGTCAGATCTTTCTCTTGCTTTTCAGGCAGATAAATTACCTTTTCCTTCTGATAGTCTATAATGTAAATTAGATTTTTTTAAAATGTCATTCCATTGCTTAATTGGAAATACTTGTGGTGCATCTAAAGAAATACAGAAAAGCCAAGTAAAATTAGTATTATATTAATTCAGAAAATGAAAATCTTTATGTAGCTTAACTATAACAAAAATTATTAAATTACATGGAACATCTTGGATCAAGTAAGTGGCAGCTGTAGTTAAGAACTTCAAACACTGACATTTTCAAGCAAAACAAATTTTCTATAATCTTTGTGATACTTCCGTAATTACAGTGTATTTAGACTATTGACTATTATATATATAGAATCCTGAGTTTGTGGTACTATCTATGCTCCAGTAAATGCATATATAGAGCACAGATCCTTGTGAAAGAAATGCATGTGTCCAGAGACCCATTTGTACTGTTGGCAAACAAACATATAGAAAGATGTAATATAGTAAAAATTTTAAAAAAGTTACAATAAATCACTTGTTACATAGATTACATATTTGCAATATAATAGTAGTACACTTGCAATTGATGAAATTGTTAGAATATACACAGAACTAGCAGGTGGCCAACTGTTACTTGAAGAAGAGAACATCTCAGAAAGTTTTCTCATATTGTTCGTGAGAATTAGGATCTGTAGCTCTGGGTGCTGAAGGAGAAAATGAGGCTGCACACACAGAGTTGGATTTCGGGACTTGTCCACCGACACTTTTCAGCATTCCTTTTTTATTCATATTCTCTTGCAAACAGCACAGGGTGTTTTTGTTTTAGTCAACTGGAATTCTCAGGATCGCCCCAAACCAGTGCCCTGATCCCACACATTCACACTCACATCATGTGGTGTCTGTGTTCAGCCACCAGAGAAAAACACACACTTATCATGCAGGTTGTTTAAAGCGCTTTTCCACTTTGAGACATAACATTCTCTCTCTCAAAGCACTTAGCCAGGGTTAATCCTCCTTTTTGATTCTAATTAACTAAATGCAGGTGCAGAGTAACTCAACTTGTTCCTGCATGTAGTTCATTTTGGCCAGGTTGCAGCTTCCTTTCAAAATATAGCAAAGACTGACATTTTTTTGAAGGAAAGTTGGATTGGAGCATAGCATACAATAGCATTCAAGTCTTTTTTTCCCACCTTTTTTTTTTTTTTTTTTGTTGAGTTTTTATACCTTAACAGTCCATTTTCTTAAATAATTAGTCAAATAGAATATGCATGCATACATGTAATTAATCACACAGAGTGAGTTTGTTTCTTTCAAAGTTCTTTGTAAAAATAATCCCCAACACTTCTAAATTAATCAGTTAATTACCTTTTAAATGTTATAGTAGTGAAAAAAACCCCAACCTACTAAGTTTGGACATATGATGATACAACATTTTGATGCTAAATAGTGTTACTAGTTTCTTGGTAACTTTGTCACTTGATGTAATTTTATGGCATGGCATCAATATGTCTAGTAATTCCATGAATGCCTTTGGGACGAAACAGTCCACTTTGTCATCCTGTATCTCCACAATACCTTGGACTTTAGAAATTTTCCTTTGTGTTTTCCTTAATTTTACAACCAAAGACACTGTAAATATTCACATAATGTTTCAGACAACCAAAGACCTCTTTATATTCTTATAGTTGGACTTCTCTAAAAAAAGAAAAGTTTATGCACAATTAACTACCATTATTTGTCTTTTCCCAGTCTTAAGAATATCTTGGCCAACAGAGTATCTTAAGGGATTTAGTAGGAAACCCTGTGTGATTTTACCATTGTAGAATACACATAGTTCAATTCCTGCATGACTGTACTGCAGAACACACACATTTCACTTCCTGAATGAATCTCTTCCTACAGGCCATTATGTCAAAAGCAGCCCTACTTATTCTCCTTGAAGCAGATATCTGTTGGGGACTAAGAACTGCAGTAGTAAATCAGTGCTTAATTGTGAGGCTTTTCTTTATTTATTTCTTTCTTCTTCTGATTCTTTTCTCTCTCTTTTACTTTTTTCTTTCTTTCTAGCTAGATAATCTGTTGTGGTAAAATAGTTTTTAGTGCTGTTTTTTTTTCATTTTTTTTTCTGGGACAGAACAGATGCCTGAAGTCTCAGGAATTCTTATAAAGTGGAATTTCCATCTTACACACAGCTCTAGATATAAGCCTGCAGCAGAAATGTGGGTAGTGGCCTACACCACTCTCTACAATAGATGGGGTCAAATTAACGTACATAATCAGAACTTCTGGCCTTTGACTGTATGAACCACTTGGACAAGTAATGAATGAAGTTTTTCATAAGTTATTTGTATTTTATACCTTATAGTTACTAGGTAATTAAAGGAATACAGAAATTTGAATATTAACAGTATGCACCCACAGTATAATAAAAAAAATCCCTTCAGGAAGAAAATAAAAACCAAACAGTTGGCAATATTCCTATTTTTTCACTGTGTTTCTTCTTTATATAGCATACATTAAGCAGTGAATGTGATTAAAATGCCTATGCTTGGATCCAAACCACTGCAGCACTTAATATTAATTGTTGTTGAAAAAATATGTGTCAGAAAAGAACAAAACAAAACAAAAATCCCTGACTAAACATCTTTTGTTCAAATCCCAGCTCCACTAAATCTTCCAGACAGAACTTCCTTTGTGAAAAATTTTAATTCCCACTTTCCTCTTTAGAACAGTAGGTGTCCCTTACATGAGCTATAGCTCTTGCATAATTGGGCAGCCTAGGACTCTTTCTGAATTTTCTGTGACAGGCATAATTTTTCATAAACACATCTGTCATAGGTTTACAAAAATCTAGGAACAATTATCCAAAAGAAGTAAATTATGATTTATGCAATGCCTATAAGATATGATAGAGAAAACTTTGTCTTTTTCTATTTTTTCACAAAAAAAATTTTCTGTCAGTTTGCACTTTAAGCACCTCCTAATAATATATAACTTGGGCAACTTTCTGTTATTTGTTTCCTCATGTACTATTAGTTTATTGATAAAAAATTGTGGTTTCATATGAAAACCATATAACCTTTTTGAAAAAAGCACTCTATAGTATACCAAAGAATACTTTATTCTCTGAATAAACTGTTTTTTTCCCATACTGATTTGGCAAGACAGAAGGTAGAAGAGACTTTAGTACCTGCTTTTTTGTTCACACATTATAGCCAAATTCCATTACGACGAACATGAACACTCCTTTTGACATACCTGGCATAGAAACTGGATTTTTCATGATGATATCTTGGTTCAGATTTCAGAAAATATGAAGGTACTATAAGGCATTATACTTGTGTTACCTGTACTACTACCCCAAAGAAACCTCACTTACTACCTTGGCTTTTGAATCTTCAGAAACCAACTAAGCAAGAAGTTAACTAGGTATAACTGAGATGCAAATGTAAACAGAAGGATTTCGGACACACAAAATTAATCAGTCAATGTCTTACCTAGCTGTGTTTGAGATTATGAACTTTTCCCTGATATTAGCTCCCTGGTTTAATATGAAAAAAACGAAGATTAGGGGTTATTTCTATACTGTGGAGAAAATGTTGTCTGTGTAATTCTGTTTAGCCCTAATTGAAGATTCAAGTATATTGATTAATATATGATAATCTGCAATAAATTCTGCACTCTTTAGTTTATTTTGAGGTTTTTACAATCAAAATGTATTACAAAACTCTGGTTTTGCAGGGGTGCCTGCACTAATTTTAAACACATTATCTGCTTTATCTTGACAAGGAGATAGAAGATGGAAAAGCTAGACAACCCAGGACAGAAGTGAGTGGCTTCACTGAAGACTGCAGCTGACAGGTTGAACTATAACAGTGAGATCTATTCAATCACTGTCATGGTTTAAGCACAGCTGGCAACTAAGAACCGTACAGCCACTCACTCACCCCGCCTCTCTCTCCCTCACTCCAGTGGAATGGGGAAAAGAATCAAAAGTAAAACTCGTAGCTTGAGAGAAGAACAGTTTAATAATTGAAAACAAGGAAAAATACAATAATAATAGTAAATAATAATAATAATAATGATAATGATAATAAAAAGGAAAAGGAAAAAACAAAAAAGTGATGAACAATACAATTGCTGACAGATGCCAGACCTTGTTCCCAAACCTTGATCAGTCCCTCCTTCTGGATAATTCTCCCACTTTATATACTGGCGATGTTCTATCGTATGGAATATCCCTTTGGCCAGTTCAGGTCATCTGTCACAGTTATGGTGCCTCCCAGTTTCTTTTGTGTACCTCCTTACTGGTAGAGCATGAGACAAGAAAAAAAGTCTTTGACTTGGGATAAACTGACTTAGCAAAAAACAAAGCATCAGTGTGTTATCAACACCATTCTCATTTGGAATCCAAAGCACAGCACTGTAACAACTACTGAGAAGAAATTAACTCTATCCTAGCTGAAACCAGGACAATCACTTTCTGAATAAGATCAATCAATAACTTGGCAGATGGAACAATAACAAAAGACAGTAGGAAGACTCAAATGCTGATGAGATCAAAGATATAAATCCTTACCTGAGAGAGTCCTAATCATCCGACTGTTAGATGAGTAAATGCTGTCAGAGTTCAATTTTTGCAATGAGTAGTTATACTTTATTTAGTTAAATATGTTTTCTTATAACACAGCATAGAAAGGAAAGAAAAATAAGAGTTAAGATGCTTGCTTTTTTCCCTAAATGGAGACTTGAGTAGAAGTACCTAATAACAAGAAAAATAGTCAGAAAACCAACATTACAGCAATCGCTACCTTTGAGTCATATATTTGTGTACTGATGACCTTCTTAATCAGTACCTTCAGCATTTACATTTCTATGTTAAAGCATAATATAGACTGAGGAACTATATGGCATCAGAGGGGACCAGATTTTGTTATGATTTATTTAACAGTGCATATACTGAAGAAGAAATCTTACAAGTCTTTACAAATATCCTTCATATTTGTAACCCCTCAAAAGCTCTCTCTAGCTGTGAATATTTCAGTTAACTTCTCTTGGTCTTGATTTACCTGCCAGTTAAAAAGGGAGGTATAAAAACTTAATAAGATATAATATTTTAAATAACACATATCAATGTTTTTTATCAATTCTGTGACCATGGAAAGAGGGAATTATAGCCATCCAGAACACAGCTGAAGGAATAAGAAAGTTCCTTTGTATTTTTCCAGGAAACGTTTTTTGCTTAATTTTGCAGACAAAACACTTCTGCCCTAGTTGGAGTTGACAGTAATTTTTATGACAAATAAATTAAGTCTCGTGATTATATTTTAGTGTTCAGAGAGATCCCTGCAGACTGGCTGCAAGTTGTTCATCATTTAGTAGAGTTGATTTGACATCAGTTCTGAATTTCATAATAGCAAACATGTCATTTAAACCACTCTTGACCAGAGTGACTTAAAGGATCTTCAACCTGAATGAATTCAGAAGTCTAGCACAGTTATTCCAAGACTGTTTGCATGAGTAGATAAAATTAATAACTAGCTAACTAAACAAAAATGACTAAACCACCTTAATTCATCAGTAAAACTCTAGGATAAAATTTTTTTAAAAAGTATGAAAAATAAAACATTCTGCATCAAACTGCTTTCAATACTATAAGCGTGTCTGAGTACTCTGTTTTGGGGGGGTTTGCTTCTTTTACTGGGGCGTCGTACCAAAAATCTCTTTCCAACTCATATGTGCCAATTTGTGTTTGTATATGGCATCATAAAGGAGATCATTTTAGTTCAGAATAATATTCTATCAGTTATAACACAAAAGTGAAAAAAGTCTGCTGTGAAAAGATGTTTAGCAGATGTAAAACTGTCATATATAATCCATAAAACATTATATCAGCGACAGGGCCCTTGTTGATAAAATGAACAGTGTCTGCTTGGGCTTTAGCTAACTGTCCCAGTTCTGCCAATTACGAAACGACAAAGTTAATTCCCCTAAAGTCAGTGCTCTGAAAGACATTACCGTAATAACATTAAAACCCATTCAAATCCATATTCCCCGGAAAGTGACAGAATTAGGATTTGATTTCTATGTCAAGGACTGGATTTTGGAGTGACTTTAAAATGCACCATGGGAATTTTAAAACTTGGTGACTGAATGTGACATGTCCCATTATTAGAATATCCCACCCTTTCTAGACTCCTTTAAATGCAAGTAATAAAACAGCATATGTTGACTCACAAGCTGAAGTGTTTTTCTTATGGCAGGATGAAGACTAAGATTCCTAAAGATAATTATCTCAAAGAAATCATGAAGAAAATAAATTGAAACAATTAAATCTTCAATTTCCACGTAGAGTCATGTAAACCTGCTGTTTCATGTTTCTGCAAATTAGTGAATAAACCACCAGCCTTAGTTGTCCTAGATGTCTTAGTTACCACCATGTTGATACACAGTACAGTGAATGCCAAAGAAAATGAAGATATTAATGATTTGGTAGAGTAGACTGAATATCACTTCTCCCTAGAATTTATTTTTCTTAGGTACTGTAGAAACTTTGGTCAAGCTTTGGACCAAACCATAACTGGAGTAAAGTGGAAGAACTGATTGCTAGGTCAGGGTGAATAAAGAGCAGTGAGAAATCTAATGCAGGAAGGAAAAGTGTAAGATCTCGGGAATGAGGACAGACTTGTGGTGAAGAAAACAGTGGTAGAGAAGGGGATCAGTTTAGCCACAATGAGATAATGGCAAAAGACAAAATTCACTAGTGTAAACTTTATTTATTGCAGGCAGATCAGCAAAATGAATGTTAAGAAGCAAGAAGGCTTCTTTATAAGCCCCTTTAAGAAGAGGATGAAAAAAAATGAAAAATGATAAATGATCCAGCTGAATATGAGCAAAATTTGGGCTTTACCAAAAACTAAAGGGTTTTTTTTCCTATGGATGTTAAAAAATGTGGGAAACAACTGTGACTACTTGCAAAAATATTCTTTTTGGTAAGGTTGATGAAATAAAGTTGGCCCCTGATGAAATCAGCATACTTGATAAAGATTTGAACACATGGGGAAAAAAGTTCCCCTTATAATTATTTAGGTATGCATTTTGCCATATGTATAGATATTCAGATAAGTTTGAGTGCAAGTAATCAACAGACTTATTGATGGAGAGAACTAACAATACTTTGCAGAAGCTGTACAAGTTGTTCACTATATATATGCTTACAAATACATGCCACAAAATGTCAAAAGTCCACTTTATTCCAAGAAGAACTAAAATTAGTATTCAAATGTGACCAACCATACAACAGACCTAGAGGCACTGAGAAACTACAGGCTAGATGTGCCAAGAAGCCAGATGCTGCCTTTGGAATAATATTTTTCAGGCCTTGGCATCAAAAATCTGTGATGCCATCCAAATGATTCCTATACCCTATAAAAGCGGTTTCCTTCAAACAACATATTAGCCATATTAACCAGTATTCTATATAACAAAAATATATGAGGGTTAAGATATAAACAATTTATTTGAACTAATCTTAAATAAAAGAAAATATACACATTTATAATACTTGAGACTGTTCTTTTAAAATGACACTTAAGAGGATGGATATGTGAAAGTTAAAAGACAGGCATTTTTCTCAATGCTCCATAAGTTCTGTTTTCTCTTTCTAACACATTGACATGAATTTCACCCTGCAATATTAATAATAAATAGGATTTAAGACAGTAATCACAAACAACTCTTATGAAGCCAATCTAATTACATACAAACATTCTTTTATATTATTTCCCTGATGAAAGACCTGCTTTTATACTACAAGAATTTGAGTTCTACTGATAGTCACTGAGGTAATGGGAGTTTTCCTCTTAGTTCTAGGGTCTTGAGATTATTTCATAAAGTTCTCACTGTAAGATTTCTCTAGACTTGATTTTTGGTATAATTTTATGACTTTACTGAATATCTTCCACACAGCCCAATTCACAGCAAAGCCCCATTGGAAGTTCTAGGTAAAACAAGGAGGCAGAATGTCAAAGAAGGTAAAACTGGTCCAGCAGCAGCAGTGTGAATGGAACAAGCTTGTTACTCCTTTC
Organism: Manacus candei; assembly: GCF_025592945.1. Taxonomy (NCBI): domain Eukaryota; kingdom Metazoa; phylum Chordata; class Aves; order Passeriformes; family Pipridae; genus Manacus; species Manacus candei. The sequence continues at coordinate 27,834,088 of NW_026138062.1, read as the reverse complement.
CTTCAGCAGCAGCTCAGCTACAGTCCCAAAGAACACGCATCACCTTTCTGATCTGTTAGCTACGTGATAGCTTCCTAAACAATTTCAGTTCAGTTGGCAAATATGTGCTGTTTAAATGGCTTAAATTAACTTTGGTTTGTTTCTCCTGAAAAAGGTCACAAAGAGCTTAAACAAGGAGCTTAACCGGTAGCTCTGACATGGTGGTAATGAGCAACTGGGGCAGAATAAAGGCTGGGGGCAGCAATTGCTTTTCCTGAAAGAAGTGCAGCTGGAAGAGCTATAGGCTGAGACTTTTTGCCAAACTGTTGTAGTTGGATAGCAAGAGTTGGATACTAAAAGAAAAAAAAAGACAGTTTCCAAAGAACTGTTAAAATTCAGTACAAAAATGTTTTAACAGAACTGATTAATCCAGTGATCTCTCTTTTGTCTTGATTACAGAATCAAAGAATCAATGAGGTTAGAAAAGACCTCTGAAAACTAGTGCAATCTGTTACAATCTAAGCAGTTTTTCCTCTGTTGTCAGGAAATACACCAAAATCTGTATCTATATATCTATATCAATTTTTTTAAATCAATATGGGTGAATTAAGAAAGACTTGCATTAATACTACTCAAGCAAGAGTATACTTACTACCTGTAAGTGATATTGAGTGGAACTCTGGCTTTTGCACTATACAAGAAGGTCTTGGTCTACACATGAAAATTAATCCTATCATCTACACAGTCCACAGTCCATTTGCACTGGGGTTGTGAAGAAATTTATTTCTGGAAATAATGAACAACAAGATAGTAATTCTTAGTTAAAACACTCTCACGGAATGTCAGTGCAAAAGAGACAACTATATCATGTTACCAGAATTCTCCATTTTCAGCTTGAGTTCTCACGCTTCTCTGATGTGTTCTGACAAGAAGTGGTCTGGCTCCATCTGTTCTATACCATTTCCATGGATAGTTGAAAACAGATCTCCCTTTAGATTTATTTTCTAGGACTGATCATGCAGAGATTCTACTTGTACGCCATGTACTCCAGTGTCCTGACTGTCGCAGTCGCTGCTGTTGTGCACACTCTTATGTATCAATACATCTTGTACTGGTGAGATTCAGAACTTCAGGTGTGGCTTCACAAGTGCTGCATATAGGGTAAGGCTCTCCCTGAACTCCTTGGATCTGCTGGTTACTCTTCATAATACCGTCCAGTATATGGTTGGCGTTCTTCACTGAAGGTCACATATGGCCAATAAATATATCTCCCTTAGTTTTTTATTGTCTGACTTGAGAAAGGGATATGATTTGCAGAAAGGATAAGCCCAGAGCTCAAACATAAGTAGTTCAAAGGTGTATTTTATGCAGAGAGATTAAAAAAATGTAAAACTTTTTTTTTGACTTCTCTATGTCTCTGTTCATCACCTGTAAAATAATACCATTCTACCTCTCAGGGATGCTGCAAAAATAAATTAATTAATGCTTATATTACACTCACATTCCCAGAGGAAAAGCTTGCAAGAAGATAAATAATCCTGTCTCTGACTCAACATTTGATTAGTGTGAAGAATTGAAAAAGTTTGAACAGATATAAAATATATTGTAAAAATGGCTTGGCAACTGAACACCATAGAACTCGGATACTCAATAAGGGAATGAAAAGTATGTTTGTATTACATAGGTTGTGTGATAACACATATCATAGAATCATAGAAACATAGAATGGTTTAGGTTGAAAGGGACCTTAAAGATGATCTAGTTCCAACCTGCCTGCCATGGGAAGGGACACCTTCCACTAGACCAGGATGCTCAAAGCCCCATCCAGCCTGGCCTTGAACATCCCCAGTGATGGGGTATCCACAACTTCTTTGGGGAACATGTCCCAGCATCTCATCACCCTCACAGTAAAAAATTCTTTCCTAAGAATTCTACTGTCTTTTATTTTGAATCCATTACCCCTAGTTTTGTCACTACATGTTCTTGTAAAAATACCTTCTCTGTCTTTCTTGTAGGCTCTCTTCAGGTACAGGAAGGCCAAAATTAGGTCATCCCTAAGGCATCTCTTTTCCAGGCTGAACAAACCCAATTGTCTCTACCTTTCCTTGTAGGAGAGGTGCTCCATCCCTCTGATCATCTTTGTGTCCCTCCTCTGGACTTGTTCCAAGAGGTCAATGTCCTTTCTGTCACAGAACTAAATGCAGTGCTCCAGATGGGGTCTCATCAGGAGCAGGTGTGACCCTCAACCTGCTGGCCATGCTTCTTTTGATGCAGTCCAGCATACATTTGCCTTTCTGGGCTGCAAGTGCACATTACTAGCTCATGCCCAGCCTCTCATCCACCAGCACCCCCAAGTCCTTCTTAGCAGGGTTGCTCTTGATTTGTTCATCCCCCAGCTTGGATTTGTACTTGGGGTGCCCTGACACAGATGCAGCACCTTTCACTTGGTCTGGTTAAACCGCAAGAGATTCCCATGGGTCCACTTCACAAGCTTGTTCAGGTTCCTCTGGATGGCATTCCGTCCTTCAGGTGTGTCAACCACACCACTCAGGTTGGTGTCATCTGCAGATTTATTGAAGTTTCACTCAATCCCTATATCTATGTCATTAATGAAAATATTAAATAATGCTGGTCCCAATATGGACCCCTGAGGGACACCACTTGTCACTGATGCCCCTTGGGACTCTGAGCCATTGACCACTACTCTCTGGGGAAAGGGTTCAGGCTCTTGAAGGACTTAAGCTACTAATTGTGATAAAAAAATTCTAACTGCTTAACTTTTGATTGGTCTCCCAGAGGAGGTTTAGGTTGGATATTAGGAAGTATTTCTTTACTGAAAGGATTATCAGATATTGGGGCAGGCTGCTCAGGGAAGTTTGGAATCACCATCCCTGGAAGTATTTAAAAGAAGTGTAGATGTGGCACTTAAGGACATGGTTTTAGCAGTTGACTAGGCAATGTCACACTTGGAGTTGGACTTGATGATCTTAAACATATTTTCTAACTTAAGTATTTTATGATTCTATGTTTACTGTCTCTCCTAAATATCAATCAAATATCAAAAGATAGCAAAAGAACTAAAGATTGTTATTAAAATTTGTAAAAATTTGACTTGTCTTAAGCAATTAGATCCAGAATATGACTGTCATTTTGGACAAAGCATTATTTCTCTCTAATCCTGTTTGAAAACTTAACTGTCTGGAAGGGATTGGACACAGATACTTCACAACTGAACAGTGATTATAATTGATAACTATATAACAGCTACCTAGCTGCCTGTTATTGATATCTATGAACCTTATTCTTGGAGGCATCAATCTTGTCTTACATTTAGTAAATAACATTAACCTATATCTCAGGTATCTAACCTAGGTGAGAGGACACCTAAGAGTTAGATGCCTCAGTCTTGAGTCAATCTCACCTTTGTCTGGAATTAGATATATTATCTAATATTAGGTATTAGATATTAGAATTACTCGTATCTGCTTTTTTGTTTTGTGTTTTTCTCTTTCACACGTATCTTCACTTTTTTAAATTTTTTTCTCTCAGTTTAAAGAATCCAGTGAAGTTATGGAATTTAATCCCCTTTTTTTTTTAATTTTTACTATTTCTTTTCTGTGGAAGAAACTAAACTGTACTCTGAGGCAAGCCAAAACCCTGCTTGCCCAGTCTTGAAGAAAATTTGCACTCTGCAAACACTGCTGTTTCATTCTGTTTCCAATAGCTTGAGGCTTTTGGTCACACACCCTTTTCTCAGCCACTCCATTGACCTGCTCCGTATGGCCTAATATTCCCTGTTGGCAATGTTTGCTATATTTGCAGGCATTTTATATCACCCAAATGCATAAAGAAACCCAAGGGAATTGAACAATCATACCCTGAGGGGTTACTATATTTCTGTGTATAAAGGCAGCAGGATTTCTCCTAAGCAAAGAGCATCACCCTGTCTTTATTATTCATCTTTTAGAATGCATTTGAAAAATGTCTGCAGAAACTAAACATTAGTATTTTGACTAAAATTCAGTTGAATACTCATTATGAGCCCATGGTGAAGACAGAGAGTCTGAGTAACTACAGGGAGAAAATGAAAGTGTTCACAGGACATGCAAGTTTAAATACACGAAAACATCCTTTGGCACTAAGGATCTATTTAAGGAGGCCTTGTATTAATAAAAAAAGTATAAGCACGTACTTTTGCCAATAAAGAATTACCTGCCCTGACTTCTGATGAGCCAGTCACCCATTTAGGAAACAGTTCTCAATGGGAAAACTTAGGCATATGTTCTGTAGGATACTGAACGTTCTGGCTGAAATTCATAACATACTAAAATGAATGATTAATCCACAGACTATGCTCACTGGATATTTTTCTTTCTGAAATTTTTACTATTTCCAGGGCTTGAGGAGATGTTATATCTAAAAAGAATGTGACTACAGCAGACTCCAAAATATTCCTTTGGCAGCATCAGTTGGCCTTGCACACACTGAATTTGTGAGCATTTCTTCAAGGGCCTTCCTCTCAAATAAGGAACAAACCCCTCCAGCTGCAGGTCACTCAAAGCTTAAAAAAGATCCTAGAGACAAGGCAAGCAAGCAAGTTTATCAGCAGTTTAATTCCCCAAGAGGGCACAGGGGCCATTACATGGCCATTAGCATATCCAGCATTGGAGCCACAGAGAGAACAGAGGCAGCCAAGCAGCCAGCCAAGAAATCAGCCAAGGGCTTTGCAACAGACACAGATGTTGCTGCTAAAAAATTTATTCTAGACCTTGGCATCTGAGTCCTTTATCTGTCAATTTTGTGTCCTGTATGAGGCCCCAGCTGTTAAGTTTGTTGATGAAAGGAGAAGGGAAAAAGCTGAGCTGCATTTAGATGACCAGCAATACAATTCCTTCTAAATACTTACCTTAAAGTGTTGATGTCTCTTTTAATAGATGTCTTCTAATCTTTTCCTGTAAGTTTTCAAAACTTACTGGGAACTCTGGGTCCAGTAGTAGTCAATGACAAATTGTTATCTCACACAGGGGAAGGGTTAGTCCTGCAGGGAAGAGAACCCCCAGTGGAATAGCATCACGGATTAGTGGCCTCTAAAATTGTTTGTCTGACAAATGGTATGAGAATACTTTTGCCTGCAAGGAAGACAGTAGCTGAAAAGCTTTTATTTTTATTTCTTACCCTTGAAAGATTCTACATTTGCATAAATGGTCCAGTAACTCAAGAAGATTGCCATTTTTTGACCTCTCTCTGCATTTCAGCCCATTTCCAAAGACCCCACCCCACTACTTTAGCTACAATCCCAAGATCTGCTTAAGATTTGAAAGCTCTGGTATGTATTCTTGCCTTAGTTTTCCTTCCCAACAACACTTCACTGAGTGAACAGCATTTCTCTCCTACCACATGCAATAATAAATAGTTGGTTTGAAAAATACATCATATTACTAATTTTTACGAGATCATGAAAAAAGTAATGATAACACATATTTGTTCTTATAATTATTATTTAATATTATCATATTAGAATACAGGTAAGTAGTAACAGATATAATTGTGTGTTAATATATATTATCATGGGACAACTCAGGCATATTCATTTGTATCCACATATATAACAATTTACTTACTTATGAGCAGACTACTTTTTTCCCTTCTTCTATCTGCTTCTGTTTTGCAAAACTTAACAAGAATTTCCAGTTTAAAATCTTTTTTTAACTTAACCATCATTTTTACTTAAAACCTACTTTTTTTTCCTTTCTTAGATGTGTTGTTAATACAGCTAGAGCAAATTTCTTCAATTTCATTAGCAAATAACTTAGTGCACTTTGATACTTTTAAGGCTATATCGAGCTGCTCTTTCTTATCTTTTAGAGATAATCCCTGAGGGCTGGAGGCCAACTGCTCCGTTCTGCTTGGGTTAATGCTGTTGTCATAAATTCCTGCACTGTTTTGTCATTTAGTCTGCTCTTAATCAAGCCACTACAGACTACGTTGGGTACCAAGAAGGTGTGTTACGGAGTATAATACAACAAACCTCTAGGCAACATATGACTATAATGATTTGAAAGAGTAAATTCAAGAACAGACAGCAGTTTGTCTTCGGTGTATTGGAGTAAACCTCTGATTTGTCTGATAAATCAAGATTAAATGATTGCACTCCTCTTCCTTTTAAAACAAACAAGAACCTAGTTATTATAGAAAAATTTTCAGGTGAATGCCCTTGTCATCAGCCTGATATTTTTATCAGAATCTTTTCCTTCCTGCCTGCCTTCCTCCCTCCCTCCCTACTTCCTTCATTCTCCCCTCCCTCTCCCATGGCCACAAGATTCTTGAACTACTTTTGCACTATAATACAGCACCAAAAGGAGAAAAAAAAAATCCCAAGAAATCATTTAGTTATTAAAACAACCTCCTAGAAAAGGCAAATTTGATCAGCTCAACTCAAAATAAAGCAAGAACTGAACCAATGTAATCCCCATCTCAAACAGTTCTTTCAGCTGATAAACTAGCATATGAAAAATGAGAAACAGTGTAATTACTGGTTGTGCTTTCTGAAGATAAAAAATTTGTCAGTTGTTTTCAAAAACAATTGGACATAGCTACTCTGGGAAGTAGAGTAGCTACTTTGAAACCTTGTGTAAATCACCAAACAGCGGGAAGTACTGTTTTGAGATTCTCTTTTTTTCCACATTTCTTTTTATTTTTCTACAAGTAGCTGCCTGTGCTGAATGTACCTTCAAATTTTTCAGTATTCATAGAATCACTGGATGCTCTTCAAACAGTCCAAAAAAACCATAAACCTCCTTATTCACTTTTTACAGAGATAAAATTCTAAAGTAACTTTTCTGTATTTCATTAAGAACAACAACCGTACCTAAACCTCCCCTTCCCCCCCAAAAAAACCAACTCCCCCCAAAAAAAACTCCAAAAACCAAAACCAAAAAACACCAAACAATTAAATATCCTGTTAAGGTAACTGCATCCTTTATTCATTGTTAGGTTTTACAATTGCCATGTTTGATGACAGTTCTGATATTCAGGTAGTGACTACCTATGCTTACACTGCCAGATGCCTGCTCTGCTGTGTACTCACTCATCCTGCTAAGTACAGAGGGCATCTGAAGAGGAACAGGAAAAAGCTGGATTCAAACACGGCTCAGTTGTGAATTCACTCACAATAAGGGATGGAGACATGGAAAGCATCTGTCAACACTGCAAACACGAAGGAAAAACTAAGAAACTTTGTTTGCTTCAACTTTCTCCAGAAGAAAATCAATCAATATGAAAACTGGAGGCCTGGATAAATAGGCTAGTGACTAGGAAAAAGACTAAGGGATAAGAAATTGAATTGTCACTGCACCAGACTTGAATTTAGACCTTGTATTTCCAGAGCAATTTGTCCCTGTGGAAAAAAAAAAAAAAGACTGTGAATTAGCTGTGCTTCTTTAGAAAGTGTGTGTGTTTCTTTAGAAAATTGTTCTGCTTTCTTTTACTAATGTTTAACAGCAGAGAATAAAACTGGGAGAGTCAAAATGACTCAGTGCTGTGAGCAATACATTGAGAGTGAGCATCTCTCCTATAAGAATTTCTTAAGAGAGGAAACAGATTTGATGAGGAGATTCTGAGATCAATTCTACAAGGCCATGGGGATAGGAAACATTTTTTAAAATTTCAACTCTCAGAGAAGGAAAATTACTCTGTTTAAGTCGAGAAATGTAGGCAAGATAGACGTTGCCCATGTGAACAGACTATATTAATATACAAAAAGGACAGTCGTAAATCAATTTAAAGACTACTCAGATTTAAAGATGTCAAAGTTTTTAATTTTCTTACCTGAACTAGTCTGAATATGCTGTAATGAAACCTCAACCTATAAACTCCAGCAAGCAGATCAGGGACAAACCTAATCAGCATTTGAGTAAACCATTTTAAAAAAATTCTGAATACTTTAGTTAAAGTGCTGCTACTGAGTCAGTAAATTGTACTGTCCCGTTTTAAGACTTCATTTAATACACTTATGTTCTCAGTTTTAAGAATGTATATAATCCTAGTCCTACTTAGAAAATAGTTTGATGCTTGTCAACATTCCTTACTTAAATCAATTACATGCTTGAGTGCTTCACATAAATCGAACTTCATGTGAATATGTGTATGGTACAAACAATGAATCTGTATGCTGCTACTATGCCACTGGAAATAACAAATTTGCAATAAAATTGGTGCAGCTACAAAAAGCCATACTGTACTTTATGTAGGTATAGGCATACCGCCCCTTATAATCTGGAACCTAATAGATGCATACTTAATTTTGGCTTGAATTTTAGTATATTAATTCTATGATAGATAGACATTTACAGGTATAGCTGATTCCAAATTTTTTGTTTACTACATTTCTGCCATTCCTTGTATCCAGACAATTTTTTGTGTGGAATTGATGAAGCATTATATCACTTTCAGTGTGGAAATGTAAAATTTGAAGGAAAAAATTCTGAACTTCCTCAGTATGTCCATTTCACAGGTTACTTTGAAAATAGTCTGTGTCAAGTTCTTTCTTTTTTTAATGAAACAACATCCTCTAAGAACAAGATTTTTTGTTCTTCTCACTTCTATTCTTTTGTAAATGCACTTTAATCTGGAAGAAATTTACCCATATCTTGTTGAGATGTAACAAGGCTAAAATTTGTAAAATTCTTGGCATAATTTTGCCTGAACTGAGGATGATGGATTCACCCTGTCTGGACATCAGATGTACACCAAAGCATCCCCTTCCTCAACTCAATAGGGTAGAAAAAATTGCAACAGAAGACTTGTGGGTTGAGACAAGGGCAGGGAGAGATCATTCACCAATTACTGCCTTGCCATATTCTTCATCTTGGGCTGCAGGGGTGTGGGATCCCTGCCATAGGAGACAGTCCTCCACAAATGTCTCCAATGTGAGTCTTTCTCACAGGCTACTGTTTTTCACAAACTTCCATGGGATGTAGACCTTCAGGAACAGACTGGTCCAGTGTGAGTCCCCTGCAGGGTCTCAAGTCCTGGCAGCAAACCTGCTTCAGTGTGGCCTCCTCTCTCCATGGGGCCACAGGTCCTGCCAGGAACCCGCTCCATTGCGGGCTTTCCATGGGATCACAGTCTCCTTTGGGCATCCACCTGCTTCACTGTTGGGTCCTCCATCGGCTGCAGGGGGATATCTGCTCCACTGTAGACTTCCATGGGCTGCAGGGGGACAGGCTGCCTCACCATGGTCTTCACTGTGGGTTGCAGGGGAACCTCTGCTCCAGCACCTGGAGCACCCTTTCTCCTCCTTCAGTGACCTTGATGCCTGCAGAGCTTCTCTCACACATTCTCCCTCCTCTCTCTGGCTGTTGTTTGCTCTTTACACAGTAACTTTTCCTACTTCTTAACTCTGTTACCCCAAAGGTGCTACCACCATCACTGATTGACTTGGCCTTGACCAGCAGTGGGTCCACCTTGGACCAGATTGGTATTGGCTCTGCTGGGCATGATGGAAGTTTCTAGCAACTTCTCACAGTAGCCACCCCTGTAGCCCCACCCACTGTCCAAATATTCCCACACAAACGCAATACTCCAAGTAACACTTTTCCAAATTGTTTCCAAGAGTGTTCTGGGAGATACCATAGAAAAAGGAGGATTCTTAATTAGGATGTGGCCATGTTGTTTGGAGAGTAAGAGAGTTTAATAATATGAATGCAAGCTGTTCTATGCCAGCTGGCCTCAACAGCAAACAACAGTCCTAGACATATTTAATTTATTAGCCTAAATGTAGCTTTTGTGTTCTTCCACAGTGCTCATGCAGTAGTAGATTCCTAAATAAAGGGTAGATTCCTTAGCAAAGGAGAATAAGCACAGTTTTTTAAAAGGGAAAAAACCCCAAATGTTTAATGACAACTATAGTTTTGTAGAAAAAAGGAATAACAATATAGCTTTTCCCAAGTAAGCTGAGTTGAGGATCATGAAAATGAACACAAAGTACAGTTACCTAAGTGAAGATTGGGGGTTTCTTGAAATTTAGACAGGATATTGTCATTTGTTGAAACAATCGATTTTAATTTTTTTTTTTAATGGGCAAATTTTGTTCTATCATTTATTGTTAGTCTAACCAAAGTTTTAACAGTCTATTTAAAACACAAGAAACAACTATTATTCGTCTAATTACAATTTCATTAATATTCATAAATCATTGATACAGTGAAGATATGGACTTTATAACATCAACCACTTTTTCCTGAGATAAGGCTCACTCCTTGGGCACCTCTGAGTTCACTCCTCCCAAAGTACAGGGATAGGGAAAGAGGAGTGATCAACTTCATTAGGTCTTTGCCAGGAGGAACATGATGTTCATGGTGGAAGTTTACATGTTTTGGGTCCATTTGGGGCTGTTTTTATGGATTTTCTTATCACAGTCTTTTTACCTGTTTTTTTCCCCCTTGATTTCCATCAAACATTTGGTTGTTTGTGCTATTTAGCAATTAGTTATAAAGGGCTAATGTTTAGGGGTTTTGGTTTGGGTTTTTTTTTGTTCATTGGTTTGGTTTTTTGTTTGTTGTTTGTTTGTTTGTTTGTTGTTTTTGATTTTGGTTTTTTTGTCATAGTGACTACATAGGATTGTCAGACCTTTACCACAGAGGAAAATCCCAAAGTTAAGACAAACCAAGTTGGGCAATAGTCACCTTCTCCCAGATAATTCCTATAACAATTAAAACTAGCAGCTCAGACTCAGGCAGGCTAGACAAGTCCTGAGGGCCTTGTCAGGTCAATAAAATGACTGCATTTGAAATAATACCATCATATTTTCTAACTCCAAAATAAAGAAAAACCTTTGGGGGCAGGAGTTCAAAAAACAATGCTGAAGAGAAAATAGGGTATTGCATGGGCTCCAAGGAAAAAAAAGTCATATAACAATATGATTACTTATTTCTGTTCACTCTTTCCTCAGCGTCTATAATATATAAAGAATATGAAAATTTTATGTAAAAATACAAACTGATACCTTAAGCCCCTAATGTTTTTTTTTTTATTTTTCTAATATTTGTAAGACTGGTAAGAATTGTAGGTTTTAAAAAGCAGAAACCCCTTTCTCCCTTGTTCCTTTCCCTTGTTTACACATTCCCTAACCCTCTTACCGCATTCTATGCCTCCCATATCAAACCTACCCCTGAATTCAGTAGCAGTGTTTAGTCTTTTGTCAAGGCAAAGGCCCAGACTGTTTGGAGAACAGCATATCAGGGCCTAAACCACAGACTACGGTCAAAAATTGGGTAGCTATGTGCCCTTTGTGCTCTGAAGATGGTGAAGATGAGGAAGTAGGTGGTCCCAAAAAGACCCCAGACCCAATTCTCAGGGGGAGGGCCCGGGGCAGGCCAGAGGAAGGGCCAAAGGGTGGACACATCTGGGATTGGATGGATAATGTTATAAAATGTAACCTCTCAGGCACGGCCGGCACGCGCGTCTATATCACCTATTGCCTTGGTAAATAAACCCTTTCTTATCTCACCCCTAATTAACTGCTCCGGAGATTTTTTCAGCACCAAAATACACAGGCAACAAAATCAAAGAGTGCAATCTTGAACCCGGGGAAATCAATAGCTAATTTTTCATTTACCTTCAAATATTTTAAATAAAGATCTACACTACCAACAAATAAGACACTGCAACATTGATTGTGTGATTAACTGTAAGTCCAAAAATAAGATTATATTTTGAAACCTCAGAATGATGATCTTATATGTTCCTGTGCGAGTATATACTTTCTTCCTGTTCATAACTCATTTTAAACTTTCTTGCTTCTAAACTCCTTTTCCCTTTCCAGGACATCTGGTGCCTAAAAATCACAGCATAACAGCTCCAGACTTTCTCATTTTGTAATTAAAGAAAGCCTAGATTTTTAGGTCTTGCTGTGAAGATCACAGTATGTGTATTTATGAGTCTGGCATATCCATCTCACTTACTAGCCTGGTTGCAATTTTTTTATCTTCTCATAAGCTCAGAGCTGATAATTCACAGTGTTTGTGATGCTGTGAAGGGACCTAGTTCCTTAAAAAGCTGACCTTGGAATCAGTTTTGAGGGACACGATCTAAGACAGAGGGAAGACAGGTTGTGAATCTCAGCAAGCTGTGGCACATGGATTCGTCTGAAGAATCCACATTGGATCTAAAGTATAGACACCTATGACATCTGAGTTAGCCAACATAGATTTTCTTTATGGCCAATAGAGAGAATTATACTTCTTCTACCAACTTAAGATACTATAGATATCAGCTTATATGTTTTAGACTAACTTACATATCTAAAACAGTTTGCAAGGATAATAACTGAAAATTTTGTTTCTTTTCCCTGAATATGAAGATCATCTAAAGTTACTGACTGAGGATGTTTCTTCCATAGACCTCCAGATTCCTGCTAGAGTCTAGTATGGCCAAATAGACCTGAATCCCTATTTTGTGCTAGTATGGCGTTGCTAAATGATTCGAGTGACACAAACTGCATTACATGATAGTTTCCCAGATATTTCAATGAAGGTAATGTGCTTTCTGGACATTTTAAACCTATTTCCCATTCCTTGTGCCATTTTCTCCGTTGTAAAAGACAAAATGACTTCTTATTTGTAAAATCATAAGAAAAGGCCAAGTTAATTTAGATATTTCCATTCCTTGCCAATTACTCAAAATGTTAGATCACTTAATGTTTTTCCTTCTACATTCTCTTTCAAAGGTTCCTCTCAATTTACTAAAAAAACACCACATATTATACATCAGTTCCCCCTACTACAATGCAAGAACAAAGAGTACACGTTAAAGAAAGAAGGAGTTTGAATCCCATCTTTTTACTTTTTCCCTCTTTATATTATCAATATCTAAAGAGGTCCTTTAAAAAGCCAATTTAATTATATTCCCTGTGGAATCACTCTAAAAATTGGAAGTGCTCGCCATCAACATTCAAAAAAATGTTTGATTTAGGTTGTCAAAACAATGACAGGGGTGACAGAATCTTCAATTTAGCTTGCATAAAACTTTTTTAAGTGCCCTCCAGAGATTCACGAATATATGTAGAAACAACAGTAAGATGGGATTTACCAAGAACCATTAATGTTAATTTTCTAAGCAAAAGCTCTCAGCTACTGTCAGTTATGCCATCTGTAGATAAGTGTTCTAGCTTTATAGGTGGTGATCAGGCTCATCCAGTATATATGTGTAATAAGGTAATAATATCTGTATGTGATCTGCTGTGCTCAAGTAATAATCTTCAAGAAGTCAACTCCTAGGAAGCCTTTCTATTAAAGTCCTATTCATTGCTGTAAACTACCACATTCAAAAGTAGGAACAATTTGGGATACGTACTTCACCCCACTTAAAGTTTCTTCAGCAGAACTACTTTTACATCACTAAAGAATAGTGAGAAAAGGTGTCATGCTCCCTCCCTAGACTGACAAGAAAATAAATTGCTTGTAGGAAATTAATTTCTTAACAATAAGTTAATATATTTTGAAGGGGGTGAGCATTTGACTTTTTAAGATTCAATATCTTTTTGATAGATCAAGCCCAAATAATTTGAAACTAAGCTCTACTAAGGTCAAGTTAAAATCCCTGCCAGTTGCTTATTTTCCATATAGAAGTTGCTTCCCCTCAGTTCTTTTTTTTTTTTTTAAGTTCAGTTTTAATTAGGCAGTTAATGGATAGCAGAGCAGAATGTAACACCTGCTTTTGTGCATGACGGTATTGAGAAAAAGTAAGTTTCTTCCCAGTAAATTATCATTAGATTGGAGATACTTTCAATTTAGCTCTCCCTCAAAGAAATTGTTTTATTTTTAACAACATTTTGTAGAAAACTAAAAGGGAAGCAGTATTTAAATTGAAATTTGTGAATAAAGAATTCAGAGTGCTAGTTAAATTCAAGGGGTTTTTTGATAGTCAGATTTTTTTTACAGTGAAGTTTCATCATCATGCCTAGGCTTCGCGAATGAAGATTTGGGAAGGGCTGTACCCTTGTTTGTTACAAACAGTGAAGTTTAATTCAGAGGGAGCTTACATAAAAATCCTTGAAGAAATTTGCATAAATCCATAGCAAAAGAAAGAACAAAGACTTGTCATTGTCCAAAAGTAGACTAAGTTCTGCTGTTACCCAAAGGGTGGAAAGATGTTTGTTTTAATAATATCTGGCTACTGCCACCTGCATTTTATTGAATTATATGTAACTACAGAAAATCCTCATCATATGAAAGTCGTTCTAGTTTTGTGAAACTAACAGACGCCATCGCTGCTGGGTTAATCATTTATGAGGGCTTAAGAGCACAGCTGACTGTCTCAAACACTGTCAAGGCCACAGAAGAAACTTGCCATAAGATAAACCACCACAGCAGGAACTTGAGAAAAGCACAGAAGGGAGGAATTTGCGACAGGAAGGTGCTAATTCCAGGCCTGGCAGAGGCCAGATCTGTTTAGCACATCCTGGTATCTGGACAAAAGTTCCCACTGTGGCAAACTGTAGGAAAGGAAGTAACTGCTCATACACATACCCCCTAAGAATGGCATCTGCAACCAACCTGTGGATACCCAGAACTTGGACTGTATAAAGGTGGTATCCCTGGAAGAACGACTCTGGGACCTCCAGCACAAAGAAGCCCATGGTGAAGAAGGACCAATGGGATGCTGCTGGATCCATGGGTGATGACTATCTTCTGCTTGATCTCTCTGTCTCTGTCTCCCTGCCCTGACTCCCCCCGCCCCATTTTCCATTTCTTTCTCTCTCTCTCTACCTCACATTTACTGTTAAATAAAATCTGTATTATTGACTTCTGCGTATGGTCTCATTTGCACCTTAATTCTGGTAGAGGTATCTCTCACTAATGGGATCATAGCATCATTATTGCAGTAACAGGCTTAAAGCGCTTCAAAGTGTCAGGAAATTAAAATAAAATTGTAGAGATCACTATTAGGTTTATGGGGTTTTTTTGACACACTGAGCGAAAATTGCTTCTTCTCTGTTCTGGGGGGCTAAGGACTAAATAAAATAACCTGTGCTCAGGATTTTTAAATATTCTTGACAATATTAAAGTAAATGTCTGAGTGGTTTTGTGCCATTTAGGGTCTCCCTCTATTTTATGGCTAAGTAA
The DNA here is from genome assembly GCF_025592945.1 of Manacus candei. NCBI lineage: Eukaryota > Metazoa > Chordata > Aves > Passeriformes > Pipridae > Manacus > Manacus candei. The sequence continues at coordinate 27,818,984 of NW_026138062.1, read as the reverse complement.
TAAAAAAATAGAATGTATTTCTAGCTGCTTTTGATATATTCAGCATTTTTTTCTCTCAGCATGGCTTAATTGTCATCAGCATCACTTTCCTTTCTATCAAAATATTTTTTCCTACTGTATATTAATTAAGGTATAGGAAATAAATATTGCTAAGGGATTTGAGGAGAGGCAGTCCTCTGTGATCCACAGGATTTACCAAGAATGCAGCTGATCTCAATTCCCAGTTTGTTTTATGTAGGTCTTTTAAAGTAATGCAGTTACGGAAACTGCTAGTTTTTAATTATATTCAAAATGCATATGTGGGACAGGGAATCCAACAACCTCATTGGCACCAAAGTCATGTAAATTATTTCCTCTGAGTTTGTGAAAGAACTCCTGCTCAGAATTAGGTATTAAACCTGAGGGGTTTTATAGAATTGTAAGACATTTCGTAACACAATTGCAGCAACACAAGAAATCTTTTTATGCAACCGAAGTAAATTTTATTATCCTACATTGTCATGAGAGTTGTGGCAAAAATGCTTTCCACATATCTTAAACTTCCCATAGAATTTAATCTCTTCCCTTATAGAAGGGATTCTGTGCACAGAAAAAGACTAGAAAATGAAATTAAACGAGACATCTAACTCCATGTGTTTGAAGATGGGTGAAATAAATGGTATTCAAAATGAGTAAAGAATATAGTGTAGATTTTATAGTAAATGTAGAGATATCAAGAATAATCAGTCATTGCTTTTGATTCTGATCATTCATATTACTGGTCAGTACGATATCCCAGGTAAGATGAAGAAAGTTATACATTGGCTTATATGTAGATGTGGAAATGGCAAAAATAGTATGTTTTTAAAGGCAGACTATGAAATAAATATGTGGTTGATGTTTTCAGCAATCCTTCTAAAATAATTATTCGAATCATAGAATCACTAAGGTTGTAAAAGACCTCTAAGATCTTTAAGTCCAACTTTAGAGGCTTATTAGCTTGTAGATGTGGCACTTAAGGACATGGGTTAGTGGTGGACTTGGATAGTGCCGGTTTACAGTTAGACTTTATCATCTCAAAGATCTTTTCCAACAAAAATGATTCTATGATTCTAAAACCAAACAAGGTTAATTCCATCATTCATCATACATCCCTCCTGGAAGAGTTCAAGGCCAGGTTGGATAGGGCTCTGAGCAACCTCATGTAGTGTAAGGTGTCTCTGCCCATAGCAAGGGGTTGGAACTAGATGCTCTTTAAGATCCCTTCCAAACAAAATCATTCTATGATTCTCTGATCATTTTCATTCATCAGGATAAACTTTATATGGGAAAGTTACAGGAAATTCGAGGAAGGAAATAACATACAGATATTTCCAAATCACAAGATTCTACCTTTCTGACTGATCTTTTCTAGCTGAGCATTTTTTGCTATCTCCTTCTCCTTGTGGAAGGAGAAGGGACTATAACCTAAACATGCAGTAGAAACAGAAGAATAAACTGGAAACTTTTTACATGTGTAACTATTAGGAAAGAACAAGTCTGAAGTCAATGCACTGATGAATACTGAATCAATGAGGTGAATTACCATTAGTGACCACATGTGTGTTAAATCCTCCTCCACAGTAAAGCCTAATGCAATAATTTAAATCTTGGTTAAGGTTACTAAATCAGTATAGATATCCTTGTTACTCACTAGGAACAGGGAGAGGAAGGCAAAATTACCCTCAACCTATTACAGTTTGTCTTGTGTTTAAGATACGCAAAAGAATTGTAATAAGTAAATAATAAAAGCCTTAGGAAGGGAAACTTCAAAAAGAGAGACAAAAAAAGTGGTACAATATAGACAAAAATATCTTTGCAATCAAGGATGCCAAGATGACCACTGGTATCACCTTATCTTTGCTTATATATTCTACTTCTGTATTCCAGGGGAAAACTCCTAGAGATAGTAAATATATACTGGTTATTTTAGTGTTATTGTTTCCAAATAACATCCAGCAATGCTTCTGGGCATTGGAAAAAACATAAAAATAAAAATGCATGAGATTTTGGGAAGGCAAATCTCTATGGAATGTGTTTCTGAAATTATTCTAGAGAAATGATATTTTTCAATTTTATTGCTCCTTGACTGACCTAATTGTTGAAAGTTTCAAAAAAAATGTAACAGTAACCACAAATTTAAAATAGAGTGCATATGTAAGTTATCAACCAAGAAAAAAATCAAAAAGAACAACAGAAGTCTAGAAAATAAGTGTGCCACTAGCTCAAACAGTAACATTTGATTTAATAAGTACAGGAAGATATCTTACAGCCTATAGCAAATGGAAATTATATATGGTGCACCAAAAACCTTGGAAAGTCATCATGGACTATACAACTGTCATTTTTTTTTCTGTTTACAGAAAAGAGACAAACAAAACTACTGTCCATTTATCTCTACACATTTCTGCAATTTAAAGGTTTTCCTTTCCCTTCCCTTCCCTTCCCTCCCCTTCCCTTCCCTTCCCAAACCTTCCCAAACCTTCCCAAACCTTCCCAAACCTTCTCTTCCCAAACCTTCCCTTCCCAAACCTTCCCTTCCCAAACCTTCCCTTCCCTTCCCAAACCTTCCCTTCCCTTCCCAAACCTTCCCTTCCCAAACCTTCCCTTCCCTTCCCAAACCTTCCCTTCCCAAACCTTCCCAAACCTTCCCTTCCCTTCCCAAACCTTCCCTTCCCAAACCTTCCCTTCCCTTCCCAAATCTTCCCTTCCCAAACCTTCCCAAACCTTCCCAAGCCTTCCCTTCCCGTCCCAAACCTTCCCTTCCTAAACCTTCCCAAACCTTCCCAAACCTTCCCAAACCTTCCCTTCCCAAACCTTCCCATCTTTCTTTTCTATTTTTTTTTAATAATGTACATCTTATATCCTGAAAGATGACAAAACAGAACAGAAGCTTTTTTATTGCTGGCTTTTGGGTCATTTTTACCTGAAAAGTCATGCTATCACTGAAAAAACCAAATGCAGTGTTGCATCTCTATTTCTTCAGCTTCTCCCTCCTAAGCCTTCCTTCAAAATGACATATAAAGACTTCTATGCATAGAACTGTTTTCAGCATATATAAATTCAATAAATTTTATTTAATCTTCAAATCTTAAAGAACCATGCAATATATCTGTAAGAGTGAGTTACAATTTTCAAATGTACTCTTACTTTTCATTTTTACTTTAATCTTAAAACAGCTGACTGTTTCTCATTATGCTGAATGTACTTTGCTGCTACCAGAGAGCCCTGTGATTACAAGGTATATATCACCATGTAGGAATCTTGACAGTTTGCCTTAGTCTACAAAACCTCACACTTCAAGACAGTATCTAATTTGAAACACTACCTAATTTGAGATATTTCAGTAATAGTAATAGCAAAGCACTCTGCCTGAAGTCTTTTGCATTATTTGTTTTCCATTCTTTGGGTAAGGAATCCCGGGTTTTGAGGAGGCTTTTTTGGTTAGTGTCTTTTTGTTTTGTTTTTCTTTTCCGAAGCCTGCTAATTTATTCAACTCTTTAAAATTAAACCCCAATTTTAAGCTTTTTTTTTTTTGTACTCCTGTTCTGACATCTGTTTTTGAAAATGAGAAACATTTTCTTTCAGAAGATTGTCCTTAGAAGAGTTTATGTCAAAGAAATTGTCCTAAAATCCAGTAGGATTATTATTTTGAACTGAACACACATAATATAGAAGTTAGTATAAGAAAACATAAAATCTTTCTCTTTTTTTTTTTTGTTGTTTAAGAAAATGTTTACATATGTTTCAGTGGCCAAGTCATTAATTTTTTTGTATTTTATATATACACTCGAATCTTTAGACTATTCTTGAGGTTCTGTTGATGAATGGAGTATTGTCAGAATTAAGACATGATGAACAACCTGAGGGAGAGCAGGTGAGATAGTCATTTTGAGAGTTCACTGATTTAAATGTGTGCTGCACTGGTGACCTTCTGTCTCTGCCAGCCCAACAGGAGGAGGGGACGTGTCCATCTCTGCCTGTGTCTGCTGTGAGTCCCAAATGTGGGTGCTGCTGTGGGCACTGCCTTGTCTGAGGCTACACTCCTGTGTGTGTGGGTGTGGGTGTGTGTGTGTGTGTGTGTGTGTGTGCACATGCACGTGTGTACATGTGGAATTGTGTGTGTGTGTACACACACCAGGCTGGGTTCAAGCAGCAGGGCAGAAGGGGTCCTGGGATAGAGCAGCTGGAGAAAGAGGCTGCTCTTAACATCCCTTAACTATTTCCTCAACTTCATTTATGAATTTTCTAAGTGAAAGCTCTAGAAAAAGACAGAGGAGATCTGATGTACTGTAAAGTCAAACAGAATCAGGAATATTTAAAATATTAAGGAAAATAGTCCTTTCAGAGAAAGATCTGACATACTTTACTACATCACCAACCTTAAGCTTGAATTTGAGCTTTAGTAAAATGGATCAAGAACATGCTGAAATTTAACACATCTGTTTTCAGCTGTTGAAAAGTACAGTGCTGAAGTCTCATCATTGACATTCTCTCTATGATTCTGCAAGAAGTGTTAGATTTTTAAAATATAACTAAGTTAAATCTTCAGTTGTCTGCACACAACTAATCAACCACAATTTTTTCTGCAGTCAATACACCACCAGTGAACCATTTACCCTATTTTAAGGCAGGTGTCTAATTTAGGTAGATTGAAGGGCCCTGCGAGGTGCCTGTTTCTCTCCAGACAATAGAAAATATGACAATAAAACCCAGAAAAATTTAGATATCCATGCAACCATCTAAACTGCAGTAAAAGCTAATTTCATAAGAAAGTTTGCTCCTACCTTCAAATTTTATTCCTTTTAGATTACTGGAAGTAAAAGAAACACAAAGAATATGAACATACCCCAAAAACCTTGTCCATTAACAATATTTTTGTTAGTTTCCAATCTAGCATTTGACTTACTGCTAGTTCTAGCAGAGCATGAGGCTGTGAGATCACAGTCTGAAAGGGAAATTTCCATACATTTTGAAGACACTTAAACACCTTAAACTATCACCTACTTTGGTATCCTCTTTTTGCTAGAGTTGCTCTTTAGTTTTCTAAAAGTAATTAATTCCAGTTTAATTACACAAACAAACAAGCAAGCAAACAAATAAATCATTTTGTCACAGAAAAGTAAAGCAAAAATCAACAAACAACACCCCTCCATTACTCAGGGATATAAGCTAAAAAATAAATATTACAATTCTCATTAAAAGAATAAAAGAACTTATTATGAACATAATTCCACCAGGGGAATGAGAAAATGTCAACACAACGAAATATTGTCACTTGTTCATGGTTTCCCGTTCTTCTCCAAATGCTGTGTAATATATTCAGTTCTCAAGCAGGAAACATGGATTACATGGCAATGTTCTATTAAACTGCTTTTTTTCTTCATTACACAAAATGCTTTATAATTTTACTCATTTGCTTTAAGTCCTAGTATTCATGTCAAAGTTGCTAATCACTGTAGCTGAATATGAGATTTACAGTTAGTTTATAAAAATGAATTAGTTTTATGGCAGACTGTTTTATTGTGAAAAATAAAGTTTTCTTATGACTGACTTAATTAATATTCCTGCTTTTGCTTTGGTTCTCTCATTATAAAGACTATTGATTCTCGTGGCAAACATAGGGGACAGTTGGAATTAGTTACTACTGAATCTTCAAGTTTCTATTTTTTCTTTCATATTTTGGGAGTCACACATTAATTAAACCAGTAGTGTCCTAGGTAAATGAATAAGTTTTATGGTTTTCATATATATATATATATTTTCCAAAAATCAGACAAATGCAGTCTTTTTGGACGGTTCAAAAATCCTTTTCTGTTAAAAAAAATGTTTCTACTGAAAATTTTTTACAAGCTCTACTTAATAACATTTCAGAAAATGGCCTTAATCCCAGAGGAAAATACGATCTTAAAGCTAAAAAAGATTTGCACAACAAAGAAACATAAGAGTATAGAGTAGCTACATTCAAAGCAGGCTGGATTATACCTCATGTCCTAGCAAAGCTTTATGTGACAATCAGAATATGTAGCATCCATAAGTGATGTCCTGATCTGAGAAAGACCTAATATATTATTAATTCCTTGACAAGACAGTGATAGAAGAGACAAGAACAAAGATCTGTATTTTTCTACCAGAAAGCCCTTCTCCTCTTCTATGAAGGTTAGTATTAATCATGGAATCATTTAGGTTGTAAAAGACCTTTAAGATCATTGAGTCCAACTACAAACCTAACATTGCCAAGTCCACAGTTAAATCATGTACAAACCAAGTATGATATATTTACACATCTTTTTAGTGCCTCCAGGGATGGAGACTTGACTACTTTCCTGGGCAGTCTATTTCAATCCTGACAACCCTTCTGTTGAAGAAAAAATTCCTAAGCCTCTTTTTCTCAAGACAAAGCAAAGCCAGCTCCCTCAGCCTCTACTCATAAGATTTGTGCTTCAGACACTTCACTAATTTCATTGTCCTTCTCTGAACATGCTCCAGCACCTCAGTGTCTTTCTTGTAGTGAGGGGACCCAAAACTGAACATAGGATTCAAGGTAGCACTCAGTGTGTGGGGAGTCCTGCGTAGGGCCAGGATTAGGACTCGATGATCCTGATAGATCCCTTCTAACTCAGCATATTCTATGATTCTATGATAATGTCAGCATAAGGCACAATTCATAGATATTTCACAGGTAATGAAAAGTATGGAGATGAAGATGTTAATATAAAATTATATTGTATAATGGTATTTGTGAAAAAGACAGTATAAAACTGAAATAATAAGAATAGAAGTATATTTTCTTATATATTCACTGTACTATTCAGATTTTCTTTCCAGAAAAAAGAACAGTATTACTTCATTACCCTGACACATTAGTGAGTGATTGAAGTGGTTTCACACATGAAACAAGTGAATTCATAAAGAAACATGAAACATTACAGCAGACTGCTAAATACTCAACAGATAGTTGATGAAGCCACTGATAGGTGTGTTTAGTATCCATTTTGGCAGTAGAGAAAACCAAATATTTAAACACACAGACATAACCCCAAACCTATCAGAGTTCATAGAGCATCTGGACATTCTCTTAATCATATAATTTAGTTTTAGGTGTCTTGTGAGGGGCAGGGAGTTGAACTCGATATTTATGGTTCCCTTCCAACCTGATATATGCCATGATCCTATAACTGAAATTTAATTAAAGCATCTTTCATCTCACCATCAGCAATATTTGATTTCTATGGTCATATTTTTTAAAGTACGCAAGAAAATACTCCATACTGTGGATTTAAAACATTATATAATTACTATTACCTCTCTCTAGAAAGTGGGAGAAACTGGGAATCTGAAATTAGGAATAAAATAAAGTGATACCTGTATACTGTTTTATACATAAAAATACTTTTAATGTCTGAGTGTTTAATTTAAGTCCCTTATAGGACAATTATGCTGTATTAGTTCTGTTTAGATGTGCCAATCTAACTTTTTAAGAGCCTGAACATTAATTATTTAAGAGTCTAATACTTTACAATACACTAAGTGTCTTAATATAGAATGTGCAAAATGTTGATTATCTTAAAACTAGCTCTGGGAAAAGGTGTAGTTTCTGTTATAGTCTAAAATGATTCACATATTTAATTTGAAACTATTAGGAATTGCCTAACCTGTCACCCAGTAGGCGCAAGGCTGCTTTGACTCTCCATGTGCCACCAGAAACAAGGTTGTGCATGTTTTCCTAGCAGATGTGTACGTACTCATTGGCACAATAGACAGACACATCTGGCCACACACAAGCAGAAGATATTGTCTTACAAGCGTCCACTTACTTGCCAGCAGCACTCACATGTGTGAATAGCACTGATGGCTCAGTCCTGTTCCTTGTCTCTAGATGATCAGAAGTGGTCTGCTACTGTAATATATGTAAGTTTGTATAGCAAATTATGGATTGCAGCAGTAACTGGCCAGTAGCTGGCCTTAGATATTCAGCCTCCCCAGCCACCGGCACCTGGATATACTCTTCAATTTATGGCACTCATATTTCTTCCCACCTCCTGTAAACCCATAAAATGGCATATTTAGCAGCTGGTCAGGATCTACAGTGCCCTCAGTAGCTAATTCTCAGATCCCAACCTCTACAGTGCTTGGTTTAGACCTATAGTCCCTCCAGTAGCTGACTCTCACATTCCTGTTTCTCCAGTATCAGGACCCAAAACAGTAGTATCACCATTCCTAGCTTCCAGATCATGCTACCTACCTTTGACTCTGGCTTAAAGTTTGCTGCACACACAGATTATAGAGTGCATCTCCACTTGGGAAAACATATCAGATGCTGCCAGACCCCTATCTGCCTCTCCAGAAGGCCATGGCCTCTTGCAGGCTCTGTGTCACATCTGCCAGACCTACTGTGTAATTGTCTCAAATACCCCAAAATTTCAGAATGTTCAGGCAACTGAATCTTACACAATCTCTCAATGACAGTTAGGGGCGTGGGCTCGCACTATAGTTAATTAAGTCAGAACATGCAACGTTGACTAGAAAGATTAATTTGACCCTTAAAAACTTATCTTCATTCACTGAGATGATTAGTTATCCAACTCCATTTTCTTAGATGATTAGGAACTTTATTTAATGACAGGTGATTCAATGACTGTAGATTGCAAAGGGTACCCTAATCTATACAACTTTCTGTGTTCACTAAATTGAGCCCTACATCATTATTGTCAATAATGGGAGTTTAGATATGTAGGTCATGTATACACACCTACATTTAGATATTTTTTCCTTTACTTTTCTTTTTGTGTTTACATTTTGGAAGAGAATTCTAGCCAATAGACCAATCAACATCCTGCCTTCACCTCTCACAAAATCCATTCAGCATCGTATGCATAGCAGCATCGTCTAGTAATACAGCTGTACTTGTGTGAGTGACTAAAAAAGAAAAGTTATTAAAGTTATTACTGGCTTGAAACACTTCTGTGTGTGTGGGAGGGGACAGATAGGGTTCTGCCAAGGTGGGATTATGCTCTGACCTCCCCTGCACCTCACCTCCTTGAAAGCCACTGGTGCAGCTGTCAGTCAGTTGCACACCCGGAGCACTGCCCCACACCACACCACCTGGAGCCCCTAACCCAGTCCCAGAAGGGCTGGCACACCAGAATACCCATCTGGGGAAGGTGGTCACAGGAGTCCAAAACAATAAAGTCAGCACCATGCGGCCTCCAAGTGCTCATGGCCCTTCCCTTCCTGGACTTCCAGTAGCTGCATCTACACTGGATCCAAGGCAGTAGATATAACTGACTACCTCTTTCTCTCTCTTTATTTGTTCCTCTTGTCCTAATTTCTTCTTCTTGATACTTGGGTAACTTAAACCTAGATGAGGTGGATTTTGCTAAATCAATGCTTTGTGGAATGCTTTATGTTGATTGAATGCTTGCTTTAAACTTTTACCAAGTTCCCTTATTTTCCCAAGTTCGCCGGTAAAACTGTTATTTTGACCCCTTGAAAAGCATCATAGTGTTTTTCCTGTGTGGGGTCTCAGGGTATAAAAAGCTGAAGGCCTTTTCAATAAATCCATTGGGTAGATTTTTTGGAGCCTTGTATCTTTCTAATGTAAATCCCCTTCGATGAACTTGTGAGAAGAGCCTAGGGTCTAACAGCTTGTCAATCAGTAAATCAGCAGATCACACACTTGACATGTCCTATTGCTAATGACCTTTACAGTTAGAAGAAAATTGTCCACTTAAATAAAGCCTATATGTATATCTTACAGTGTACATGATACACCAGAATTTTTATCCAGAGCCCAGGTAAAAAAATATTATCCAGGCACCTCATAATTCAGCCAGTGCTCTGCCAAGTTGCTCCAAACCATTCCTCTGTCATTTACTTAGAATCACAGCTGACCTAGCAGAAACAGTGGCAGATAATACATTATAGTTATTTTCAGTATATAAACAGACCTTAAAAGTAGAGAGTTCACAGGCAGAGGTTAGATCTCTGTCTCAAAGAGTAAAGTGAAAGCACAAGATTATGACAGTATCACCACACATACACAGTTTAAACTATACACCTAAATGTCCTCCATGCTCTATCTGGTCTTTTCCTTCCTCCTTCTTCAAAAACTAATCTGCTTTGTGCATCTCTAAACTTCAGGGTGCTCAGTCAACCTCCACATTCTTCCTCATGATCTGAAGTGACAGTCTCCCCCACCTTTTTGTCCACAGTAAATAATCTGGTATGGTCCTAGTTTTTGTGGTTGCATTAGTCATTAAATGATGCTTCCCAAGACCAGGTTGTAGTCTTTGTCCTGCCTGATCCTTCATCTTTTAATAATTTATTTCCTTATCTTCTTAGATATTTGTTAATTTTGGTCTTCTTTAGCAGGTGAGTGACTCTGACACACAGGGTCAAGATGTCATGGCTTTGGTTGAGTCCTGAATACCTCACAAAAAACGGAAGCTCTTTTTTTTCAGGTGTTTCTTTTTCTCTGCAGGTGCAGTTTCTGGTTCAGAATTAATTTCTTTCAATTTGCTCTTCTTTTGTCTACTTTAGTTGGTGGGGGTTTCATTTAGTTTACTAATGGACAAAATTTATTACTTATAAGGTTTTACTTTAAGAGGCATAATAGGACAAAAAAGGTGGCTCAAATTAATCTAGTTAAGACTCTGTATTTCAATAGAACTAATAAATATGCAGAGAAACATGTTTTAGCTGCTGAGCCTACTACTTGTGTAAGTAGGTAGAAATATGTATGATTCAGTATGACAAGTTATAAAAGGTATCCTACACTTCAGGGTGTCTACAGCTGTTACAATGATGTTTACACATGTGGGGTTTGTTTTTTTCTTTTTTCTATGAAGCTTATTTTATTTTTTTTAGGAAAAAAACTTTGAAGTTCTAGACAGCTGCTGGCAGATCAGTTCTGCTCTAGCTTGTGCTTCCCTATCACTACTTTTCAGTAGCTTACGCAATGCTCAGGGAAAAGGAGAACAAATGTATACAAGTAACTTCAAAGAAAAATTACAGAAAACCAAAAAAATAATAAGCTTCTCAAAAAAAGGTCAGTATTGATCTCCCTCTAAAAAGTAGTTTGCCTTATTATTTGTTTTATTTACTGACTTTAGACAAGATTGGTAATTTATTTTCCATTTAAACCCCTGACATCAAGGAGAACATGCAGACACACAGAGCTTTTGAAAATGAAGATGGTCAGGCTTCTTAATCACTGGCTCAAAAGCTATTGTTACCAACGGTAAGATTTCCAATAATTTTAAAATATTTCCAACTATTTCAATATACTTTAGATCAAGCACTCTTTTGGGTGTCTTAATCTTAAGATATTAGTCAGTTTTTTTGTGTCTGTTGACCTTCAGACAGTAATAAAAAAGAACAACTTCAGAAATAACACTGAAAAACCAAGTACCATGATCCAGGTTTTTTCCTGTTAAAAGAAGCAGAAAGCTTTTATAAATGGCTTACAAGATAGTTATTTGGACCACACATCCAGTATAGCTGTAAATGTGATTAAACTAGGAAGTTTTTGAGGGGAGTGGGTGTAACACAGATATACTTCAATAGTTTTGACATTAATTCAAGGTCAAAATAAAAAAATAAAAATATAATTATAACCCCTGCATGTAGGTGGACAGAGAATTATCTATTTATTTGTACAGGAACAGTAAACAGGTTTTTAGAATATCCATCTTTGTGTATGTTTAGATGGTGCAATAAATTATGAGGATAACATAACAGGAGCATATATCAATAAATTATTTTTCTGATATATATCAATATCAGAAGATATAATTATTTTTGAAAGTGTCTGTATAAAAATTAATTGTTCAGTCCTGTAGAATCTCACAATGAATTTGATAAATTGTTCTAGTTGTAAGTCACAGTCTTCATCAATATCACAAAGAAAGAAAACCAAAGCAAAAACAGTGTTTTCTTCCTTGCACAGTGTGTTTGACGTCCTGTTTAAGTTTAATGCATTCGGATCTACCCAGTTTATCCTAAATATTCAATTCTAGGAGAGTCACCTTATTCAGTAACTTATTTGTAGTTTTATTAAGTAGATCAAGAAAAAGAAAAACCTCTAGAGTAAATGATTTTATTATTCAATAATTCTTTCCCATTTAGATGAATTTGCCCTTTAACGTAGATGGGTTTTACCACTTACTGTATAGGTACATGAGAGGGACTAATTCAGATTTAGGGGTTTTAATTTTATATTGCTAAAGTTAAGGGAAATAATCTAAACCTTGAATTTTGCTATTCTGTTATCTACATTAAGAGTAATTTATTACAATTTTTTCTACACTTGGAATTTATGCTGAATACCAACTAAGGCATATTAATTAAGTTAATAGATTGAATGCATATTTTCACTTTCTTAACCAGTTGTTCAGCTTACCAACCACACTGGTGAGCAGAATGTCAGGTTCATCAGAACACCTCAAACTATATATAGAGCAGCACTCTATGACAATTGGCATGCAGTGCTTGACCTTGTTATATCAGCAACTACAGGAAATGTTAAATAACTCTGTATTTGCTATACTGAGAGAACTTCCTTTTTTTTTCCAGTGGTAGAAACAGTTAAGAGGAGATCCTACAGCTGTCTAAAACTACTTTTTTGGAGAAGATTAGAAGAATAGTGAAGACTTAACCAAATTCTTCTCAAAAGTGCAGCACAAGAACTATTTGTTTTAGGTAATTGAATAAATTACCTCTTGCTTATGTTATCAATGAGTTAGAATAAATACAAATAACATATAATTTTTTGATAATGCTGGTTTTGCCTTTCAATTATGATTGATAACTAACTAACCAGGCTGATTATGGTTTGCTATATCTAGCTGAGTTGTCTTCACATTCCAAATAAAATGCATACAGTTGGTAATGCTCACTGAAACTTGTTAAATGGATTAAAAAAAATTTGAAATTGCCATGTACATTAAAGGCTAAGTCCAGTTGTTCAAACATAGTGCATGTAGTGTTGTTTAAGGTACCTTGGGGTATTCAAGATATTCACACAAGTTTATCAGCTATGACACAAGATTTGTGGAAGATCTGCATTATTCTGGAACACCAGCTGGGGGTCAGGTAGGAGATACTATGACATATAAAAAGGTATTTGACAGTCATGTCTGGATAATTGAAGTGAACCTTTTAAGGAGAAGCTAACCTCATCTGAGCCTAAAATGTCTTCATTTATAACTAGTCACCTTCTGCTTCTTTAATAAACAGCAGAGAAAAATCAGGAATTTTTGCACAGAAATTAATCTGTCTAAAAGCAGATAAGCACTCAATAAGATAAATCTCGGAAGATCATAATATAGCCAGGTATATTATGGTACATGAGTAGGTACAATGTAGCAATACACATCTACGTGTGATCAGACAGATGTATTTAGAGTCTATTTGTAATAAAGCAGTTTTTATTATCTGAAATTTAAATACATTAATTTATTCAGTCAGATAAACATAAAGAGCTTCGTTAAAGACTTTTCTTAGTTCTCTAACTATTTTCTGAATGTTGCCAATTTTCTGCTCTTCACTCATATGGACAAGATTTGCCTGAGCAGACTGAAATTGTCTACAGCACAGAGGGAGTCATAAAAGAAGTGTTCTAGGACCCCAGGGGATGTCCTCCATCCAGTTAGGGAAAAACATAAGTAAGACCAAATATAAGTTTTTCCCCAATCCCATATAATCTTTAAAGCCCATCTCAAAGAAGAAGAAAAAAAATTATATATTTAAGAAAGCTGTTGAGGTTGAGACAATGAGACCAGGCTATCACTGTCATGTTGTTAGCTAATCAGTGGGAATTTTAGTATTAGCACTTGGTGTTGCTCAGTATATCCCTCTACTGGAATCTGGTTTCGCAACTACAGTCAGCAGAGAATTTCTTCAATATATTGCAATTTGCTAAAATTTTGTTATTGTCCCACTGATTTCAACAGTTTCAGACTATTGTATGTAACGTTTGTTTAAATTTTCCTTTCAAACTTCTCAGCTGAGGAATCGCATGGGGTTGGAGCAGTTAAGTACTTCATACTTGCATAATTAGGACTGTTAAATCACCTTGCCAGGAATATGATTACTACAATGTAAAATCTAAAATATATTAACAGATAAGATATAAAACAAAAGAGAAAATAATGTTTCATTTTCATTATATCTTACTTTTTTTCTTAGAAATCAGACTCAAAGCAATATGATACAGCTTACATGGTGTTATGTATGATCTTTAGTGATCAAAATAATACTCTGTAAACCAAATCTTATCTCCTTAGGAACATATAAAAAATAGTTTTAGTTCTCCAAACACAGGTTTGGAGAAGTGTGTATTCTATATGTTTCTGTTTTAGAAAACTGGCAGGTACCTTTTATTCCTTTTATTGAGTATTATGTAGTGGGCTAGTGAGTGCAGGGCTGAATTCTAAGAAATAAAGATCTGCTTGGCAGTGTAGCCACAAAACTTAAATAGAACATACTAACCCTATGTTTCATTTTGACAGTATAATCCCAGAGAAAAAAAATCTTTCTTTTTTCTCCCAAGATATTTTTGGTAGACATTTTTCCTGTTACATTAAAGTAGAAGGCTTTCCTCTGTATTTATTGAAAACAGTGCTAACACAATTAAATCAAATTCACAAATACTCAACTTGAGTTATTGAAATTTAATTAGAAGTGACAACTGTGTCTGGTTTTGTCTTGGATAAAAATATGCATGGAGTTTTGAGTAGGAATTAGAAAGGCGGGGGTGAGAGAAAACTGAATGACTATACTTCAAAAAAAGGATTTAGGAACAATTGTGTCTTTGTAACTCAACAATCTCCTCCAGACTCCCCTGTCCCAATTTCTACATTCATATCTTTGGAGTAAAACTTTAAACTTAAGTAATAAGGTTATTGCATACCTACAAATTTCCTCCATGTTATACAGTATCAAGTCACCACATCATCTTCATAAGATATAGAATTAGTGTATGTAAAAATTCCTCCAGTGCTAATTTAGAGAAATACAATATATACCATGAGGGACCTTTGCTATTTTTCTATATTTTTGTTACTTTATAAAAATTTGATCTCCTGTGTCTTAAACATCTAGCATGAGTTATATTCATGTTAGGTTGATATTGAATCAAAATTGTGTTTCTGGAAATATAGAATGTGAATACTTTTTATAAGATTTCAGTCACAGAATGGTAAATTCAATGTGACAAAAAGCACATGCTAACCTGTTGCAAAAAAAACTAATGGCATTCATTTTATGAATGGATAACGTGCAAGAAATTTAGAGTGCCATATTCATTTTATTTGGAAATTTATTAAAATGACTATCAGGGTTAAAGATAATAAGCAGTTAATTTCTCTGGGTTTCCTTTGAGTTGCAGAGCAGGTAGTTAAACACTAGTACCCTAGTACTGAAGCACCTTTCTTAAGAAAATACCTAAGTGTGCTTTTAATGGAAGTGATCAATTCTTGTACCTAAACTCCACAGTAGGCAAAGCCTAATACTAGGCTATAGCTAATATATTCTTTATTTATAAACTACTCTTATAAGGTTTTGATGGGACAGCCCTTATCATGTACCCTGACTGTCTATCATGTAGACATTTTCTTCTTGGTCAGACACAGCAGCCATTCAGCAGGTCTGAGACACTGAGGAAGCTGTTAGTGGGAAAGTACCTGTTTGGACTTTATCACACTTATGGTCAGCAGATCCGTTAACTTCCTGAGATTCTTCCACATGCTTTCTCTGTTCTACACTTTCCTTTGTCTTTTGCATATACAACAGATTCTCCTTATTTAATTGGGTGACCTACTCAATCACACTTTCACATGGTGATGCTTGCTGGTTTCTTCCTCCCATTCATAGAGGGAGTTATATTCATTTTCCTCTATAGAGGTGGCTCTAATGTCTTGTCACTTCTTGTGGAAACCCATAAAAGGGACTATGTGAGACAGGTAATCTCCTTTCAATCTTCCAAACAGTATCTCTAAATCTCTCTGAAACAAATTTCCGGTTACCTCTGGCTCCTTACCTATCTCACTCTCTAAGCACAATGGGAACAAAATCATTGTATCATAGAATTATCAGAGTTGGAAGGGACCTTCAAAGATATCTAGTCCCAGTCCTCCTGTTATGGGCAGGGACATCTTTTATTCAAAGCCCCTGTCCAAACTTACTTTGCATACTTCTAGGAATGGAACATTTACAACTTCTCTGGGTAACCTGCTTCAGTGTCTCACCACAGTTTCATCTGAAATTAACAGTGTGTAAGAAGCTGATGGGAGAGGCAGAAGCTAAAATCAAAATCAAAACTCTTATAAAGCGAGAGTTAAATGTGTCATTCCTCTTGCCCATGTGGCATCTTGTTTGAGGTACCACGTAGTTCTAAAGTCAGAGCTGGACTGACTTTAGTGGAGCTAACATGGAGAGGACTTTTAAAAGTTCACTATGCCTTCACCACTGAATGTTAGAAAAAAACATGCAGAGGTCTAAGGCACAGTATGAATCATAAGCCTGAGGGTCAGCTTTTAATATGAAGTTGAAGAGTACTTAATATAGTTATACAGCCCCTGTACTACATGTAGGTAACATTAAAAAGTGCCGTGGGTCACTGATTTTCAAACCTGCTTGCAGTTGATAGAAGGTCAGTCCCAGTCTGTACCATGGTGACAGTCAGCAACCTACCTGTAAGGCTGTGGGAGTTAATGGTGTTGGTGTAGAACAGTATAGACATAGACACTTTCTTGTGAGAATTGGATAGAATAATAGTAGAAACATGTTATTTTTTAAAGCTTTTTAAAAAAGGAGTCAGCTTTGGTTAATTTGTTAGCTTCTGTGGATTTAGGTATATTAAAGCTAATTAAGCTTGCCAGCTATGTTCTTTATTTCCCATTTAAGACATAGTTTCAGAAGAAGTCTGTCTATTAACTGTAAAAGAAACCTATTTGACAAATTCAGATAGTGTCTAACTTTTAAGCAGCTTAAACCTTGTAACATGAATCCAATGTTTTATGTCAAAAGATACACATTAAGTCTGCAGATTGGCTGAAATACCTTTATCTTATTAAGAAAGCTTTGCATTGTGCTTCTAACCTTGTAAGGTATTCAGTATTTTTAAAATTTATTCACAAATTAAACTATTTTATTTTCTTTTTCTAAGTTAAATTGAAACATCTTTGCCTATATTTAAACTCTTCAGAAAGAGAAACAGTGAGCTAGCAAAAGACAGTTACATGAATGTGAAATATCTGAGCACCAGTTTTTCTGGAGATTTACCTGGCTTGAAATGTTTTATGAACAGTGCACTTCACAGGGTGACTGGCTTATTTATAATTCAAGAAATACAAAATATACTTAAAGGAAGAACCTTTAGTGTAGTTTAATGCTATCTGCTAATGAACTGATTCAATCGAGTTAAATTAATATTTCTTATTAAAATTTGAGACTACAGTGCTTATTTAAAAGTGTGCATGAGCATAGTTTTTACTTTTGTTACTAATAATGGTACTAAAATTCTCATTTTACTAATCTTAATACTCATCAGAGAATTATTTCCAACTAATGATAACAAAGATTACATTTCAGCTAGTCTTGTTTCCTGGCTTTTTAAACTTGAGTTTGTAATTTTTTTCTACATATCATTCTTGCTCTTACATAGATTCTATTTTATTGGACAGATGGAATGTCTCATTTGCTTATTTTTTAATGTGATGGTGAACCTCTGATTCGAACCAAAAATATGTGTTTAGACTGAACAGAAGGTCAGAAATCATTACTGACTTCAGTAGTCATTGTAGAATCTGGGCCAGACTACCAGTTTTGCAAAGTGTATTAAATCTGATCCTAACTCACTCAAAGAGGTTCTTTCCATTGACTTTAATAAGGTTTCAATCAGACTTTCAGGAAATGCTTTGTTTTGACCTGGTAACTATCATGGGTTGGAGAAAACACCGAACTACATGAAGGATTCTGTTAAACAGGTTAATACAAATAGAAAAGGTAAATTTTATGTGTATTCTAGATGTTAACACTAGGTTAGGCATCAAAATTCTCATTCATGTTACATGGTAGCTTACTGCTCATAGAATTACTCTTAGAATCAGAGAGTAGGATGCATGCACCTGCTTCAGTATCTAAGGTAAGCCTGAATGTTGACATTTAAGGGAATTTTCCAACAGTAAACTAAATGAAATTATTACTTAATGAGGGAATCATCTGTAAATTACAAGGTAACCTTGTAAACTAAAGAACCTTCTAGGCTGGGTACTCTCTGAGTACACTGAATATTATTTGAAGATAAGTATCTATAGTCACTTTTTTGAAAGAAAAAAAAACACACACCTCTCGCAAGCAACACACACACACATACACAGACACTTATAAAAAAGGAAAAGTAGCAGTACTTCTTACTTTCTGAACAGTATTTTTGTGGGTCTAGCCCTAAAAAAAAAAAGGCAACCATCTTGATTTTGTTCGTCAGAGAGGAAAGAACTCAGAATTTTTGTTCTACATTTCAGTCAGCTCTGCCTTACTGTCATTCTGTACATTAAATTTTTTAATTGAGTGCTGGAAATAGAAGACATGGATTTGAAAGGTAATTTGATTTATCGTTACTCTTCAACAACCCTTTCAATGGCAGATATATTTGATAATTAATAAATGATGGGTAATATATGCTGGTTTTTGGAGGAGTTTGGTTAGGTTTGGAAAGGGATTTGGGGATTTTTGGGAGTGGGTTTGTTGGTTGTTTTTTTTTTTCATTTTGGTTTGGATTTTTTCCTGTTTCAGTTTCCATTTAACTTTAGCAACTATTTAGTTGTTCTTCAGATAAACCAGTTCATTCTCTTGTGTTGTCAGTTGCAGTGGAATAGATATTTTTACAAGCAGATTACAAAATAATGACCCATATGCTTAAATGTACAGTGACTGAAACTTCACTATATTTGGGGCGGTGATGTCTAGAGGCAGTATACTTCCCTATTGTTTCAGAAACAATATCAGTGTTAAAAAAAGACCTATTATAAATGCTCTTCTGGGTTATTTTTTTGTGTTTCAAAATGATTCATTCAACCAGGCTGGTTGCATTTTACAATTGAAGGCTTTGTTAAATGTTTTAAGCAAATACTGAATAGGAATTTGTATTTCTTTGAAAACTATTCTTAATCTACTTGTAATCAATCATTGCTAAATTATTTTTTAAGTTATATGTCTTAATGTGCTGCATATTACAAACTAGTTGGAGTAACTATTAAACCATTAAGGTAATATCAAAAGTGCAGACTATTTCTATGTATAATGCACCATATCGTATTAATAGTGTGCATTTTGATTATTAATTTACATGAATTCAATATAACACAATCTCTTCAATCAAAAGAGATATTTTATCTGAAGTTTCCTTCTTTTATTCTGCTTCTCTCAAGGCAAATATACGTGCAGAACAAACACACTTTATTTCCAGCTGACATTTAAGGCACACTTTTGCCTTTTGTATTTTTCTGCTTGAATAAAACAGTTACCCAATGAAATAATAGAAATTTTTCAATCTCAGTCTTGCTGTGTTTCTTTGGAACTATAACTGAAACTGTCAGGAAAATGAAAGTAAGAAAAATAGCACACTACATATTGCAGAATAATTGGTGAGGGGGAAAAAATATAGAATGAAATATTTTAAAGTATCTAGCCTTAAAAAAATATATATAGCTGAAGTGTTAGCCTGTGTCTTTCTTATAAAAAATGTGATAGAAAAAATAATTTAAAAAATCAAAACTTCTGAGAACTTTGTGAGTTATATCACAACTCTATTTTTAAAGACCCGGGCCTCCTCATGCTGTGAAGTTAATTGCAAAATCCTTTTGACATTCATGAGAACAGATCTAGTCCTTGCTACACTCCAAACGACATAGTGTCCTGAAAACAGCAACCACTGATTTTGACCGTCCCTTTTCTATATTTATCAAGAAGAGAAATTTAATTTCTCTTCTTTCTTTTCCTTTATCTTTCTTTTATTTTATTTTATTTTTTTAATAATGTACATCTTATATCCTGAAAGATGACAACACAGAATGGAAGCTTTTTCATTGCTGACTTTTGGGTCATTTTTACCTTGCAAATTCTTGTATTCCTCTTTCAGTAACATTTATGTTCTTCATTAGTGCTTTATCGTGTAAGTATAACAATAAAGCATGTATTACTGACTGGTGCAGTGCTGAGCAGCTGAAGGCCCTGTAATGTGATTTCTAGAGAAGATATTTGTGTATGTCAGGGATCAAACATCTACAAATCAATGCACAACACTGAGGTATCACTGATGAATTCCTCAAATATTTTGATGATAATAATTAATATTTGAAAGAAAATAATTAAAAATGGGATATACTGTTCCTAGGCAGGGTAAAGCTTTCTGTTGCTTAGACAAAAGTTGTCATTTTATTGAAATTGAGCATAATAGCAATGACAGAGGCACTGCTTATTTTTCACACAGCCCAGTCTCTGTTTACTCCCCAATAATAAGTAAAAAAGAAAAACAAGCTACTATATCCAAATACTGAAAAGCTTCCAAGTTTTGGTTTGGTTGGCTGTTTTGTTTCTTTTGTTTGTTTGTTTTGGTTGGGTATTTTTAAAAATATCTGAAATATTATAATATGGGATAAAATGAAAAATGGTGATAACTCTTACTGCCTGTGTAATTTCCTTTAACAGCATTTAAAAAAATTCTATTGGAGCTAACTTCAACAAATAGCCAAATAAAAGAGTTACTTATTGTTTTAGAATGTTTAAACTTAATCAGTAAAATAGAAGAAATGTGTACAACTTACATTTTTAAATAGTCTGTGTTTTCACCTAGGTTAATCCAATAATTAAACAATAATATAAGAGATAAATACTTCATTTGGTGAGAAAACAGAGAAAGAACAGGGAATAGAATGACTAGTTTGTATCAATGTGAAAAGTAAAAAATCCTTTTCCATCATAAGTATCAATATTTATTATAGTTATCTGTAGTCTCCAAAGAGGAAGGAAATACTGAATGTGGTATTTACATATTCAGTTTCTTTAAAGTCAAGGAGAAGGGAGCAGAAGTATGAACTGACATACCAAGATAAACCAGAAGGCAGGTTATTGTAAAAGGAGTTTCTGAGCTGACAGATGCTAAGTAATTTGTGGCAGCAATATCAATTCTTTTATGTACAGGATAATGTCTAGAAAAGAAAGCATTTACATTGATGTGAAGAAAGAAATGAATTTAAAAACATGAAATTATTTGTAATAAGTATGTTGGGAATAGGACTGCTAGTAATAGGGAATGGGATATGGACAATGTAAGCTATATGATATATAAGGTAGAATGGTATGCACATTCATAGAAGCTTCATTAGTTGACTAAGAGGAAGACAGTTAAGAGGTAGTGTAATGAAATTACACATAATCTTTTTCTGCTGCAGAGAGAAAAAATTCGAGAGCTCTTATATAGACTTTTCTCTATGTATGGACAAAGCACTTTCAAAGAAATGAAAAAGTGTCATACTTCAAAACTAGTGGCAATAATTTTTTGTAAAGTTAGTGTTTTCTGGAGTGATTGAAGGGCAGCATAAAAGTATTTGGGAGCCAAGAATCCTGGAGTCTGTTCAAAGACCAAATTTGCTCAATCACAAGATCAGATTACCTTCAGGTACAATTTTTTACTGAAACACTTGGAAATGAACAACAAAAAACCAAACATAACTATCCTTCAGGGTTTAAGATACCAAGCACCTAGTTAATTTTTTTTTTTTTAATTTTTCCAGAATGTCTTCAGTGGATATTTTTGAATCATAGTGACAATAATTTGTTATCGAACACTGATAGATTCAGTGTTGTACCAGGTGGGCAACTAACAACATCTCATATGACAAAGTGTGTGTGCTTTGAGGTAATTAACTGAAGAAAGGGTAAAGCATGCAACATGATTATAAACATTTTCTTGTTTCTTATTTCTGTGGTAGAGCAAACTTGCTTGTAGTTGAACGGTATAAACGCTGTTAACAACCGACAATGTGGTGGGTTTGGTTGTTGGTTTCGAGGTTTTTTTGTGATCTCTCAGACATCACAGCTTTCTGGTTTATTTTCTTTTCAAGGCATGCTTCATCCAAAAATTAGATTTTTGAATTCGATACTTAAAATGTGTGTATCATCTTTTCAGTATATACTTAACATCAGTCTGCTGCTATTAATTCTTGCCTGGCTAGTAAATCTGGAAAATGCACTTTTTTGATTACTGATGTTAATTTATATTGACAACTTAATATGAGATCTCCTAAAATGTTCTTTACTATGTTGCAGTATGACAGAAGTAATTACAAGAATATTAAAGGTCACATTCTTTATCAAGCCTCATGCCAATTGTTGGTTTGCAATTTATGTCATTCTGTCAGTACGTATTCATTTTTTAGCAGTGAATACATCTCAGTAAATAATAGCTTTGATTATGAATGGAATTTTTTCTGTCATATTTCTTTATTAAGTAAACTTTTCAAATTTTTCACATTTCTGATGAAACTACGGTTTAATAATAAATGAGTTGTTGTTATGGTCTTGATTAGACTTTTGTTAGAATATTGTATTGGGCTCTGACCTTTAGTCTTTTGTGTACAATATTAGTTTACTTTTACACCTAAATTACTCCTTTAAAATTAGATATTCGTAGAAGCAACTACGAGTTTAGTCCATGTACCTATCAGATATTACAGAATATTATTTTATTTTGCTTTAGTCTACTATAAATTTCAGTTATCATCAAGTAAACTTGAAAATCTACTGTAGCTCCATGATGAAAAATCACATGTGTTTTTGAAATAAACTTCTAAATATCAAATGTGACATCTATCTATTTTAATCAGATCTTTTCTCTCCCTTAATGTGCTTTCCTTCACTTCAGTTCATGTCAGATCATATGCAATGGCAATCTGTTTATCTGTGGAAAGTCAAGACAGCAAAGCTGACCAAAGAAACAAATGCATATTCATCTACTGGTATATGTGGTTAAGGAAAGCTTTGTTTCAAATGCATTAGAGTGGAACATTAAATCATGTACAAATCAGAATATTAAAGGACAAGCAATTTCTTTCTCACTTGGGAATTTAAAGAATAGCACTATACAGTGTTGGACATAAAGGAAGTTTTTAGAATATGAAATATGCTAGAAGTTACTAAACAGAAAGATTGAAATATGGGATAATATATTGTGACAGTAAGACTTCAGACCTTCAATATGTGATCATTTTTCAACCAAATAGTCCACCTGAATTCATCATTTCTGCTCATGATAATAAATATTTCTTCTCTCAGCAAAAATATGTTCATATCACATGTTGAAATTAGGTAAACAGAAATAATGAGAATTATATAAACCTCTATATAATAAATTTCATTTCTAAATTTTATTTTTACTTTAAACATGAGCAAGAGATGCTGCGTTTTCATTTTGTTGATGGTTTAAGACCTATAAAGAGTAGTTATTAGATATTCTGGTGTCATAAACTGTTGAAGAAATGCTCACTGAGACAATATTTAAGTAAAGTTACAGAATACATTCAAGTAATCACAGAAATTGTTTATCACTGAACAGTTTTGTTTGTAGTTCAGGTCTAATTAATCTAAATTGGAAAAGGTTTTGATTTTTTTTTTCCCATGTTACAATTTTTTCTATTTCAAAGAATTTACCATGGAATTCATCTCACCTAATAGTTCATGGTTTGTCCTACCTATTAACAGTGGACCACTTTCACAATGATTTCTCTGACTTTGTAAAGAGTTAAGATAGCTACCTGTATGAATTATTTCTCTGTTGAATGAAGAATCTTAGATGACTATCCTAACCTGGATTAAATAAAAAAAACAAAAACAAACCCCCAAAAACAACCCACAAACAAATGATCCAACCCAAATAATATATAACAACAAAAAAGCTTTTAGATACCTAAAGCTAAGAAGGATAAATCCAAGTCCTAACTTTCAGAAAGTTAATGTTATGTGTCTAGTTTTTTTAAGTACTCCGTAACCTTGTCTCCCTCAAGCAAGGGTAAGTCTTCTTTGCTCCAGAGTCCCTTCTTGTCTCAGAGGCCTAGGAACCTGAATTTTAGTCTTAGCAGCATAGACTGATATGAAAAAGGGATTGAAAACCCTGGCCTTCCAATAGCACTTAGGATGATCTTCTTCATGACTTTTCCATGTACTGAGGTTAGACTAAGAGGTCTGTGATTTCCTGAATCTTCCCTCATACCGTTCTTCTAAATTGGAATAATGTTGGCTAGCTTCCCATCACTGGAGAACTTCCCAGATTCCCAAGGTCTTTGGAGCCCATGTAAAGAAAAGAGACCAAAAAATTCAAGATTAACAGCAGACTGAATGGGAGAAGAATGTGTTCAACCTTCTCTCCTTCGCTATGTGTTTAGTAATTAGTCTTGTTAGGTACAGTGTTTTATCACGATAGCTTTGGGAAGTGTGTGAACAACAAGTTCCTGTCAAGTTATAAACCAAACATATTCTAAGACTGATCAAAAGAATCGTAGTTTATTTGAGTTGGTGTCTTGGAGTCAGGATTTATATCTTGCCTAGGATTATCAATACACTGTCTTTAAGAAGGAAAGAACTAAATCTACCCTGTCCAAATTAATATTTTAATATTGGAAATATAACATGAGAACATGAAACCACGGAATTATGGAAAGCTAAGAAAATAACCATCAGTTTTTGGTTCTGAAAACCTCTTTTGCATTTTTTATGTTAAATGATAGTTATTCACTTGCCTTTAAGTCTTAGAAGCATCTTTAGAATGCTGATTTTTTTTTCTCTAGATTATTTCAGTTTTAGTTAAGATGATTAGAATCTCTCCCAAATCTATATAATTGTATTCATGACCTTCCACAAATCACATCTGTCCATTCCTAGTTTTGAGAGAGGTCTATGATAAAAATTTTTTTGGACATAATTAAACTTGTGATGTCGTAGCTGAGTAAGACCATGATATAAGTAGAGATCATTTTGCATGTTTTATCTCACTTAAATATTATGAATTTCTTTCAAGATTACCTATTGAATGGTTCATGGGGGTGGTGATCACATCAGTTTACTTTCTTACATTTTATTCAGAGTATTACAATAATTTCCCATTGTTGAAGTTCATGATTGCTACTGCCCTGTTCTCCAACCTGTAAAGACCCAGGACACCTTAAAATATTAGATTGAACATTTATGATAGATATTCATTACTTTTGTGATAGATATGCTTTACTTTCAGGAGCTGAAAGGTCTGCATATGAGCCTAATTTGTACTTTGACCTGTGATCATTGCTAGTCATTATTTGATTGAAAATGTAAGAAAATGCAGAGCCCACGATAGAAAGAAATGTATGACTGGTCAAGAAAGATGTGTTAAGATATACCTGTAATTGATCACACTATAGTTCACTCAGATAGGCTAGCAGTCATAAATTGGGCTATTTTTCTGAAGATTCTGCCTGCACAAACCATTTGCTTGACAGCCTTTGAATTTTTTTCTTGTTTTCTCTGTATTGATTTCCAATGGAATTGTCACTCTAACTGATTAATCTGTGTAGGTATATGAAGCACAGATGTTCTCTTTCTCTTTTTTTAGGTTAAATCTCATACAAACAGTCTTGCTCTTTGTTTGAAACAATGGGGAAGCAAGGGGAAAGTGTGTTTGAAAGAAGGGCACAAAGGTAAGAGAAAAAAGATTAAACAAAGGATTAAGAGGAATGAATGTGGAAAGATGCAGACGAGCAAGTTTCACATTGTCACAACACAGATAATTGGTTTCAGTATTTTCTGTCATTAACACTTTATATAAGTTACTGAATTTTTTGGGGTTATAAAAAAATCTATTTTTTTGAGTTTGTGCATCTATCTGAAAGTATTATATTTTAATCTGTTATTACTGTCTGGTTTTGTCTGTTAAAGGCAACCATGAACTTTAAGTCAATGTCAATTAACTAGAATGAGTACCAGAGAATGTATAAAACTGCAGCCAGATATGTCTCATGGACTTCCCTCCTCCCTCCACCAAGTATGATTTTTCTCTTAGAATCATAAAATAACTCCAGTTGGAAACTACCCATAAGGATCATTGAGTCCAACTTCCTGCTCCTTGCAGGACCACTTAAAAATTTATTATGACTTCAATCTGGGATTGGAAACGAGGTGGAACTCAAATGAAGAATTACATTTTTCCTGTTCAAACACAGGGACTATTTCTCCTTAGCTGCTTTGTTCCATGAGGCACAACGTAGAGTACACCTATGAGGAAAGGATGTCTGGAATATTCTCAGCAATAACAGTTGTAAGATCAGGAAAGTAGAGCTTCCAATTCCACAGCTGAAGGCTTAAGGATAGAGAAAATCAAAGACTATTTAGTTAATTCCAGTAGTATTCTTTACATTATCGACAAAGATGTTTTCAAGATGACTTTTGGTTTACAAAACTGAAAACTTTGTTTCAATCCTCACTTTGTTCATGAGTAAACATACTTACAGAGAGGTATTATATGGTAATAGAAGGTTTGTGCTCAGGCTACACAAACAGTTATTGTTTGGGATCCAGCCACAATAAAAGCTTTGAAAGGGGAAGAGAAATTTTAATTCTAAATACTTGTCAGACCATTGTGTAACAGCACCTATCTAAGAACAAAGATCTTTGTGTCTGGCAAACCCCACATTTTTGTTAGGGGCTTGCTTACACTTGGAAAATTCTCTTATGTAATAATCTGCCTGTGGATTTTTCTTCTTAACCCACTCTCTCTTTATGCCAATAAAAAAATAAAATAAATATTCAAAACCAGAGAATATTCATAATTCTCTGTACTTAACAAATACATACACACACGTACATGAGTATGTAAATTTTCTTTGTGAAACCATGCTGGGGTTTTTTTAGATGATTTTTAATTTTTCTATTTCTGTTTTTTTTTTATCTTTAGTGTTTTTCTAGTACCAAATAAAGTGTCAAAAGTCTATAAAGTCATGAGTTGGACCTCTTTTAAACTGAGTTACAACATATGAAACTCTTCACACCTCTTTAATAACATTTGTTAATGCAAGTGTATTATTTTCCACTTGAAACATACTTTTAGTTCATATAAGTTTATAAGAACCAAAAAAACCCAGACGTGTCTGAACCAAAGAAAGGCTTCCTTGATTTTGTTTTTTTGGTGCCAGCTTTTTTCATCTTCACACCCCTATGTCTCAGGATCTCCTATTTTTTTTAAGCTAAATCAAGTCTCTACTAAATATCAGTGTAACATTCTCTACAAAGAACATTAAAAGAGAACATAAGAATGTTTTTAGAATACAGCTTTCTATTTCTGACCTAATAGTTACTTGTGGGAGATCTACAGATTGGTTTAGAGATTTTTTAATTTAACTATATTTGAATTACAAACATTATGTTATGCTACATGTACTCATTATGTTTAGTTTGCTTTCCTTGGCTTTTGCCTTTGAAAATAACATTTATGCCCAACTTTTACATATTAAAAGACATAAAATGTGTTTTCTCATACACAAAGTCAGATATACATTAGATCTATGTGGACTTATGTTTACTAATTCAAATTTTAAAAAAAAAAAAAAATTACTTAGGCAGATGGCAAATATGCCTACTGTCTCATTCAGCACTTCATGTCGTTTATCTATGCTTCAAATACTCCCCTCTAAATCACAGACCATGCCTAATTCCTCTTCAGTGTCTTCTCCAGGTTTTGAGTTTCTACCTTTAGTAAGACAGACTAGACCTGAAACTCAGATCTCAATATGATGATAGAAGTCTAGCTGCTCTTTTTCTTTTCAACTACAAAATCCTTAACCTGCCTTGCTTGGCTACTTCGGATGGTCAGCAGGAAACCTTGCCACTTGCTGTCTCAGTGGAACAGCACTGTTTCAAAACAATATGAAGAAAATCATTCTCTGTTTATTTTTCTCATATCTGAGACTAATTAAGCTGACATTATCTATAAATATGCATTACCATTATACATCAGAAACTTCACGTAAAAAGGTGTTCTGCTGTTTTGAGGTAAAAATGTGACACCTTTTTTTCACATTATCACCTTCTCACACGAATAATCCAGTTAATGGAACTGCTCATGTGGCTAAAACCCCCTGCAAGGTGAGTACAGAAAGTCCAATTATGCTCCCAAATCACAAGCAGTAAACAAGCAGTAGAAGCAGTAGAGTTGGCTACACATTTCACAAGGAAAGGCAATTTAACAACCAAGACATTATTGTCAAGAGGCTTTAGCCGAGTGTATGAATCAAGCACATGAGGCTACCTTCCATGGTTTCATCTGTAACAGACTCCTCTCCGGTAGGTGGTTCTGAGTTAGTTCTCAGGCAGCTGCTGCTAGGAAATGAAGTTTTAACTCAATAGGAAAACAAACTGATCTGCAACTTCCTGGGGAGCAAAAGGGGGAGAAGGGGAAAGGTGGATAGAGAGGAGCAAATAGAGTCCACAAACAAGATATTTCTGTATGATTTTTTTTTTTTAATTTTTTTTTTTTTTTAAATAAATTAGTAAGCCTGACATGACATATATGACAGTGGTTGGGAAGATAGCTGGAGTAGCAATGAGCAAAACTGCTAAAATACATGGTTAACTGTCTCCTTAAGTAGTATGTTACCATGATAAGTGATTCCTTTCTTCATGAGGCAGACCAACAAGGACAGGAACAGCAGTAGCAAAGTCTACTCAAGTTCCTATATCTGTTATAACTCAGGCTGTTAATCTTTACAGAGTCAGGTTGTTTCCTTTGAAAATGAAGTACTGGCTAAGTACAGAGTAATCTAGCTAGTTCATACTGGTATATCCTTTTTTGCTACTTTATATATATAATTCTGCAGGCACCATCAATTTGTGGTTGTTTGGAGTCGATTGTTTTGTGTTTTGCTTCCTTTTTTTCAGATGTAAGACTTGTCAAAATATGATCTTGTTAACAAATATATTGGCATTATATGTGAGAAAATATATCTCTGGTGTTTTAAAGAAGGGAATGGAAACTAATAAAAATCTTCATTGTTACATGCAAAACCAAACACCAGGTTTGTGGGAACAGTTAGCATACTGAATTTTAAATTGTGGCAAAAAATGTCTTGTTACCAGTTCAATGATACTGATAATTTATTTAGACAAATATTAGTTACCAAATATTACAAACACTGGCTTTTTCTTTGCAAATTTAATGAAATTTCAAGTACAAAGTATGTTGTAAACACTACTTACTCAAAATTTTAAGATGATCATTTTATTGAAAACTAATTAAAATAATGTTAGGAGTATTTTGTTTGAAGGAAGAAAGTAAAAGCCTTTAAAATCTCCACATTTCTGAGGTTATGTATCATGCCATTTTGTGTTACATCAGTCCGAACACATTCATTTTTAAATATATGATTCATTTTTAAATACATGATGTGACATACTGTAACAGGATTCATGCTGTTGAGGATTTATGGGCCCCTGCTGTAATTGTGAAAGACATAAAGTAAGAAAAAGATTGCCCAAGTTTCGTTAACGTGATTTAGAAATATTCATAAGAAACAATCACAGTATATGTTGAGTTGGAAGGAACCCACACAATAATTACATATGTAGTTTTGAAGAAAGAAGTAGTCTTAGTAAAGAATACGGCTAATGGAGCATGGACTCCCTTAACTTTACAGCTAACAGATTTCCTAGATTTTTTGGTGACTATTGATAGTTTTTGCACTAAAATAATAATTTTATTTACTTCTTATAAATTTCAGCTACAAGTTAGACAAGTTAGCTAAATTTTGTCATATATGAGTGTCAATTACCTTAGCAAAACTGCCTGGTAAACACCATATAACCTGCTGTCCTCAGATTGAATATGTACCAATGCTACTTTTGTACAATTTCTAATATATTTTCAGGTAGTTAAAGGTATAAATAATTGTGAAAAAACTTGTTGTTAATGTTTTGCATGCAGTGTATTAATTAAAGTGAACATAATGGGCCAGAATATTACATTCTCTGCTCATTTAAAAAAAATTGCTGCTCAACAGCTAGTAATAAGTTGAAGTAATATAAAAATTAATAGACGCACCAGATATTTTGAAGCATGAACCACACATTTTGAAACACAAATCATATGATCCATCAAATCCTTTCAGGATCCTATTTTGATGTAACTTCAGGAACTAACTTTCTCAAAAACTGTTAACATTTTGGATTTAATGTTTGCCACATACTGTATTTTGTGTTCTACTGAAAAGTGCTTTTATTATATGTGTTTGCAGAGAGAAAAGTATTAAGTTTAAAAGCTCTAATGTATCACTATAAATTAAAGATCAAGGTTTACATTAGATTTTTACTGATGTAACATGGTTATTTCAGTGAAGTGGTTCTTTCTTTACTACATTAGTAAATATGAGATAAGGATAAGGGGCAGAGTAATTTGAGTTGAAATTTGTCATCTAAATGCATTTATATTATCATAGTATTCATTAGCAGAACTCAAAATCCTTTATTTCACAACTAACTTTACAAATGTATAGCAGTGTAGTTCCTTGAATGGGGAAGCTGGGATAGTGCTGAAAACCTCAAATGTACTTAAATCTTATCACATGAAAAGAATGAAGAAAAACTTACAGGGAGCTTTAGAG
Organism: Manacus candei; assembly: GCF_025592945.1. Taxonomy (NCBI): domain Eukaryota; kingdom Metazoa; phylum Chordata; class Aves; order Passeriformes; family Pipridae; genus Manacus; species Manacus candei. Next base: position 27,788,286 of record NW_026138062.1, on the reverse strand, counting down.
GAAAATAATTTATAACAAAAATAATCTTTATCCGGCATAAAATAATTTCATGGAAGGCTGGTAAATTTTACTCACCAATCAATTTCAATTGATAAAGTCGGTGCAACGATGAAATCTCAACCTGATGGTCATATGAACTAAGGATCATATGAACCATAGGATCTCTTATTTCAGTTTATGCATCATCACAGAACACCTTAATAAATTCCTATTAATTATATCTGAAAAAGGTAATGGAAGAAAGCATGACTACCCCCTATCACTAGTATCATAGTTAGAGGAAGAGGGTTTGCAGGATGAGGTGTACCTGTGATCCAATGTGGGCTTCAGTATGATTATTGCTGTGGGGGAAAAGGAGGGAGATGGAATAATTAAAACAAACAAACAAACAAACAAAAAACCCAAACCAAACCCAAAACCCCAAACAAACAAACAAACAAAAAAACCCACAAAAAAATCCCCTGTCTAATTTTCCAGAGCTACTAGTTTGAAAATAAAACTTTTCATTTATAAATCCAGCACAGAAATTTGCCATAGCCATGAGAAACAGAAAAAAAATAAGACACAATTTCTGTACATTTTTCAGAGGAGGAGTGCATTTTCAAATTACTAAGTCCTGCTATTAGTCATTTTAGGGTACTGAGTCTTCCTGTAAGATACCAGACAAATCCATTGTATCACTGCCTTCCAGTAGTGTTCCTTAGGTTACAAACTAGGGCTCACAAATTCAAGCACCAGATTACACTGTTATATGTAATATTTGAAAGCATATTTCAGAATTTAACACACACTGAAGCAAAATACACTTCAAGAATTTGAAAATAGATAACTCTGAAGATATTCTAAGGGAGAGTGAGCATTGGCAGCTTGCAAAAATATGACAGGTATAGCACATTACCATGAAAATTGTAGAAAAACCTTGCTTCTTACTGCTACCTTTTAGTGTATGTTCTTCAGTGTAGATGAATAATGAAGACATGTAATTTAAATAAAATTCTGACTCTTTTCAATGTCTGAGTGGAACATGTCTCATTGTGTTACAATCAATGAGGAAAAGCCATTAGCTCTTCACAGGACAGGTCCTAAAATATCTCTAACATTTCAACCTGAGTTTTTCTATAAATCTCTCTCAGTCTGTGAGTGTGGGTGTACAGAAAGTTTTCTTTTTCTTTTCTTACAGAACTATCTCAAACATTATTGCATGTATTTAGATATCATGGCACCAACTTTATACTTCAAGTTTCTTCTAAAAACTCTATAAACAACCTTTTGTGTCATGGTGTATTTCATAGATGAATTTAGGCAGAATAATATAATTATTCTATTGTATAGAAAAAGAGAGTTGTTGAAAAGTTCACAGAAAGAAAGAACCTTGAATTCCTTTATGATGATTCAGGTTCAAATGAAATCTCTGTTTACAAATGACATCTAATTAGTCACTTATAGTATAGTTGGCATTTTTTTGCTTGCAGTAAATTAAATCCTATAACTCAGATTTATCAGTTTATTCTCCTTACATATACAACTTCATCTGCATTTGAGAACCTCCATGATTTTTGGTCACAAAGGAAAATGGTTTACCTACAAAGAGGGGAATTCACCACCCCATCTGGCCCCTAGGAACTAAGGGGAAAAAAATGGCAGAGGGTCCTCCCTGCCAACCACTCCCCTCTACCCAACTAAACAAAAGGAACAATGGGAAACAGGGGCAAAAGCAAAAATCTAGGAAAACTGTGTTGTTCCCAAGGAGTCATACTATTAAACTGTCCACTCTACAGTACCTGGTTAGTTTCAGGTCTTGACTATAACAGTGATGTTAGTCCAGGACCTCTTTGTTCTCTGTCATGTGTTGACTCCAGCACTGGTGCTGCCCTGCCAGAGCTGGACGAAGCACTCCGGGTGGGGTCTCACAAGGGCAGAGTACAGGGGGAGAATCACCTTCCTTGACCTGTTGGCCACTCCTCTTTTGATGCAGCCCAGGATGTGGTTGGTTTTCTAGGATGCACGCGTACACTGTTGGCTCATGTACATCTTTTCATCACCAGATCATCCATGTCCTTCTCCACAGGGCTGCACTCAGTGAGTTCATCTCCCAGTTTGCATTCATATCAGGGATTACCCTGCAATTGCCATGTGCAGCACCTTGCACTGGCCTTGTTGAACCTCATGAAGTTTTTGTGGGCCCACTTTTCAAGCATGTCCAGTTCCCTCTGGATGGCATCCTGTCCTTCTCTTCCGTCAACTGCACAGCTCAGCGTCATGTTATCTGCAAACTTGCTGAGGGTCCATTTGATCTCATTGTCTATGTCATTGACAGATATTAAACAGCACCGGTCCCAAGATCGGTCCGGCAGCAAGCGAGCAGGGGAGGGGGAGCAGGAGGTGAGCAGAGGGCAAGCTGCAGGCAAGCGGCGGGGGGGCACGGGCAATCCCAGGTTTCTTTGATCCCGGTACGGCTCGGGTCCCCTCGACTCCGAGGTGAAACGGTAGCACAGCACTCTGCAGGCTCACCAGCACGTGTGGTCCAGGGAAGAGAAAGAGACTTCCATTTTCCCCATGGCCATTTTTTTTTCTTCTTCTCCATGAATGACCCCTGCAGGGAGGAGGGGGAGAATTTGCCCTTAAAGAGACAGTCTCTCCAAAACAATGTTGGAAAAGGGATTAAAATACAAAAACCTCCTGTAGCTATGACCCATGTTCACTGGAAAACTATGTGATGTGTAGTTCAGCTGCTTATAGAGTTCATAAGTTTTGTAGAGTACAACGTGAACTGTCCTGGGAAAAAGAAACCCTCCAAGCTGATTTGCTGCTATTAGTCACTGAATTACAGTGACAGATGGAGAATTACAGTGGCAGATAGAGACTGAACATTTACGGACATTCTTTTGCTCACTCCTACATTGACACTTTTGTGCTCATATTAAGAAATTTGGGAAATCCGTTTGTTTTTTTTCTCTATCCATGCTGTAGAGCAATCACCTAAAACCTACACTTGAATTTTAGCTTAAATACAGGGCCAAATCAAGACCTGAAGCAAAGTCTAGAAATACTACAGTTCCTAGAAATTGTGATACCAGCTGTGGAATTTAGATCACACAATAAGATAAAAACATGAGTCTTTCTCTAAGCAGATTTCTATACATAGTTGTCTACTTGTCATGCACATGATTAATGTACCTGGATGCATAATGGAGAGGTAAGGTTTCATTCAAATTCCCAGTCATAGGTGCCTGATGACACCTGAGATACTGCACTGTACCTACAGTGACTTAAAACTGCCTGTTCAGAAAAATGTGGGTGTTCCATATATCCTGTGTTATCACTTCTAGGTGCAGATGCATACCTCAGAAACCCAAGCGCCTCTGTAGTTAAAAAAATTTAGTTTCAGTGTTAGGCAGTAGAGAACGTTATCATCATTTACTCACACTGTCCTGCACTTCACTTTCTCTCTCTCAGGTGAGTACAGGGTTACCTATTGCCGTTAACTGTTGAATGATTAAAGAGAGATCTGGAATATAAAAAAAAAAAATGTGTCTAATTATTACCAGAACTTGATCTATCAATACCATCATACTAATTTCTGTTCATTATCCTTACTGAATCCAAACTGTGCTTAGTTTCCTATTATATCTAGCTTTTTACAGGTCTAATTATATTTCATGGTATATAGCACATTTTTTTTAAATGTCTACAAATTCTCCTTCAAAAATTCCACATTTTTCCCAACATTTTATAATAAGTCTAGTATCTTGCCCTCTGCTGATCTTATTGCAGACGTTGCTGAGCTCTTTGGGCTGGAAGTGAGCTTAAAGAAGACAGAAGTTCTCTATCAACCTGCACCTCAGGAAGTCTTCCATCATCCCCATATCACCATTGGCCAATCAGAGCTCAAATCAGTCCAGCAGTTTAATTACCTAGGCAGCCTCATCTCCTCGGATGGTAAGATTGATGGAGGGATAGACAACAGGTTAGCAAAGGCATATAGTGCTTTTGGAAAACTCCATAAGAGTTTGGCGAAATAAATACTTGAAGAAAAGTACAAAGATCAGTGTTTACAGAGCCATAGTGCTGTCTACTCTTTTATATGGATGCAAATCATGGATCATTTACCGCCACCACCTGTGACTCCTAGAACACATCCATCAACCCTGTCTCCGTACAATCCTAAACATCCACTGGTCAGATTATGTGACCAATACGTCTGTTCTAGAACAAGCAACAATCACAAGTATTGAGGCCATGTTGCTGAGAACACAGCTGCGTTGGGCAGGGCACATCTCAAGGATGAAGGACCACCGCCTCCCTAAGATCTTGCTTTATGGTGAACTTGCCACCGGCTGCCGCAAGAGAGGAGCCCCAAAGAGGAGATACAAGGGCTTCCTGAAACAACATATCCTTGGCCATATCCGTCATCATCATTGGTCTACTCTGGCCTCCAATCAGGTCTGGAGACACACCATCTATAACGCTGCCGTTTCCTTTGAGAATGCACGCAGGATCACTCCAAGGAGAAAAGACAACGCAGAAAGAATCGTGTATTGCCAAATATACCACCTAAGGAGTCCTTCTGCTGTGCCTTTTGCAACTGGACTTGTCTGTCTCGCATTAGCCTTTTTAGCCACCAGCGTGCTTGTAGCAAATGTGGATAGAGCCCTTCCCAAATCTTTGTTCGTGAAACCCAACCATGGAGTATCTTGCCCTAAACTGTATGTAGCTGTTTGATTAAAACATAAAAGAGAATAATGTTTTATCCTCACTTTTCTTTTTCATGTGTTTGTTTTAATTTATTATACAAATTTTGTACACTGTTTTAATCCTAAACTTGAGGAAAAATAGAAAGAGTGCATCACATTTTCTCTACAATATTCAAAAATAAGACATTAATAATTGCATGTTTTGACAAAAAGGCAACAAAGTATTAATATTTCATCTTTTCTCTATTTTATAATGTATTTCACTTTTTTGAATAGACAATCAAAATGCTCGCTTTTTTTTTTATTTTTAAAAATTATGAAGGCATTGTATCTCTGCTATTTTTAAAAGGTTATCTTTTTTCTTCAACCTGAAAATCAAACTACCACTGAGAAATTTGAAGCACCTTCCTTCTACATGTTTTGATCTTATGCTTATGTACAAAACATATTAAAAAAAACCCCTACTTGCAAAAATATTTAGAATTGCATTACAGCTCATATTCCAAAATTTAAGTTATATGATATACTCATGTGTAACTGGCTATGTACTAGGTCAAGGAATTTACCTGCATACAGATTACTTCTGCCTTTTTATGTAGGATCAGGATATCAAGCATTAATATATTTATTAAATTCAAAATGACATCCCCTAATTTACTAATTATGAAGATTATCACTTTTTTATTTTAATAAAGGACAAAAATATCACAATATAGAACTTTATTAGAAAACAGTAATAAACTTAAGTATAACTTGTCATTTCATTTAAATTACATCCAAGTAATTGTAAATATTTTACACTAGATAGTGCTTTTCTGAGAGATGGTATGACAGAAGGAAAGGGAGGAAAGTGGAGGCACAGGGACAGAAACAAAAACAGTGCTTAGTCATTCAGGGAACAAGAGGAAAGGCTGTCAGTTCAGTTTTGACTGAAGGTGACAGTTTAAAGGCTGGAGCACAGATGTACTTCTTATACCATCAAGTAAATACTCTGATTTTAATGATAACTTTTTTCCAAGAAGTAGTTTTCCAGCCAAAGTCAGGGTCTCTTGCCTTCACTGGATACATCGAGCCTGTCCTGGATAGCAGCATATATCAGACCCCTTAGTCCATAAGCTACTAAAACTTCCATCATTCTCCCTGCAGTTTCAACTAATTCTTTCATGTGAACTTATTTCTCCATTTAAATCAAAACTGCTATACTTTATTCACTGTCATGCTTTTAGCTGCAGTTATGTCTTTCAAGTCCAGGCTAGTTTCACTTTGCTTCCCTTTCTTCTGCACCCGCACAGTCTGATCCTCCTCATGCTGCTCATCTAGACTGTCTTATTTCCTTTTTTTCTCTGCCTTATACACTTGAGATAATATTTTTTACATTTCCCTTTGTGATCAGTCTCAGATAATTTGAAAATTAGACGTAATTAGGAACTGAGCCCAAGAAGGATACTTCAAAAATGGAGTTGTTCACTATCAATTCATTGCTTTAACCCCTGATTCTGTTTCGGACCACTCCATTTAACTCTTGGTAAGACAATTTCTGGATATTTTTCTGTTACTTACTTCCAAAAAAAAAAGCATTATAGATGAAACCAGATTAATTTTTTTCCGTTTTGTACTCTCTTCCAGAACTATCCCTAAGGACTCCTAAATTTCAAAAAACTTCTACATTTTCTCACACCATGCCCCAGGATATTCAACTCACACTCTTAGTTTCATGCAATAAAAACTCCACCTTTTTCCAAAACTGCTACTAAGACTAAAAAAAGTTAATAACAAAAGAGTAATAAAACCTCCCAAAGATGTATCATAAAACTCATAAGAAAACTAATGCATAACCTTTCATGTTTATCTCTTTCTTTTTAATTGAAAAATGTAAGATACATATAATTGCAAAGGGAAGTTACTAGCTCTGTTGTTTAATGAGTAAGAGCATTGCATACCTTCCCATGGAAACCGGGTAGTCAGAATTATGAGTCATTCATTATTCAGCCTGAATCCAAGCAAAAAACCTTAGTTGTTTACAGTGAGGATTGTTGTAAATATCTGCTGGGAAACACTGTGTTATCTGTGACCTTCAAAGATTTGAAAGAGTGACAGTGGAGTGCAAGGCTAAGTGCACAATTCATAATATCACTTTCAAGTTCCCCCTTTTCCCACCTTAATTGTAACCAATTCAGTATAATTATTAATCCCAAATCATTGAGCATGGTTTTGTTTAGCTTCTTGCTTTCTTCTCATCATACCCCAGGCATGCATGTATTTTCAGTCTTCCCTGCATTAATTTGACAACAATATATATATAAACGAGATACTGGCTAAGACTCTGCTTATTGTATTCCACCTTTGTTGATCTAGCTGTTGAATCCTAGAATATTTCAGTATTTTAGAAATGTTAATGAAGTCCCATGTTACACACTGAAGTTCAGAACTTTAAAAGCTTGAGAAGTTTTACAGCCAGTTTTGAATACAGCTGAATTCATTCAGCAGATGTACTTAGTATATCAGCGATACTTTTGTGTACTCATGTGTGCTAAAGCTATTAGGAAAAAGTTATCATTTCTTCCAGTTAGGATAGTTGACTGCAGCTGTACCTGTAGTAACACAGTGTGCAAAAATGAGTAGAAAAAGGCATAGCAGGAATGTGCTATACTCCAGGTGTCTGACCCTTTAGGAATGATAGGAGTTCATGTGAGATAGAACAGCTTCCAGCTGCTTTCACACACCCTGGGGATCACTTCTGCCCTAAGAATCAGGGACCCACAATTGATTTCATGGCAGCCCCTCTCACTGTTTTATTAGAGGGAAACTTATGATAATAGGAGAGAGGAGTTTTTTGCCCTAAGTCAGTCCATGACAGTTTAACATCCAACTCTTTCCTATAAGCTGAAATTTTTTTGATCTTGTTATGCATATATAGCTGGTGTATATGTATTTAGATTTGTTTATCTTTATATAGGGCCTTAATTAAACACCCTGACTACACGAGTGCATGAAGGAAAATATATTTCTGATCTGTCCTCTCTGGGCACTATCTCCTGAGGGCTGAAACAATGGCTAAACTGGTTTTTATTATTAAATTATTGTGATTGCTTCTCTAGTTCCCATACGTGGTTCAGCATGATAAATAAAACATGGAAACTAGATGTTTCCTGACCTATAATGTGCTCTGCATGGTTTATTTGAACTTCTAGGCATGGCATCAAGGTGGTGAGAGTTGAAGAGATAACCTGCTTAGTGTCTGAGCAGCAGGGCAAAATAAATTTATATTATTCAAGCAGCAGTTCCTCATGCTGATCAAAGAGTAGCTTTAGTAGGCTCTGAAGGGGTTTGTCCTTTAATTCTTGCCCACCAGAGCCACCATGGCTAAGTCCCAGGTCTTAGAGCTTTATAGTGCACTGTAGTAGGTCTGAATGATGGACCATTATGACTAGTACGTTGCCGCTGTGAAGGCTTCAAAAATAAATGGTAGTCCAGTCAAGTAACTGAGAAATTTGCCAAAAGCACAAAATCATTCCATAATGTCAGTGGCAATATGCTTAAATCTTGAAGAGTATTTTGACTCCTTGAGTGATATCTTTAGACCAGAGAAACAAGAGTCTGCAAGAGAAACAAGAATCTGCAAGTTATGGGCTTAACTTGCAAGTACCAATCCCACAGAGCTACAGGATAGCAGAAATTTCCCTTACTCCTTGCAGACTGTTACATATGATATACTAGAGAGCAAAAAACCCTTATCCTCCAGCAATTCAAGCAATCTTTTTCTTTGATAACTGTTAATCAGGTATTATTTATCATATTCATTCTCCTTGCCTGAATTCAAGAAATCCCAACTGAGGACTTCAAGCAGTAGATCTTACTATTGACAATGTATCTATCACCCCGAATATTAGCAATTTATAAAATACTGTCAAATAGTTTATTCAAAAGTCAATTGTACTTATCCATTTGAAAGACAGACTGTTTATTTTTGGGGTTTGTGTTTGGTTTTTCTTTTTCATGTAAATATATACTTCATTTTGCTTCTGAGTCCATATATTTCTGGTGAAATTGGTGTCTTATATTGTCACATTTTGTTTTTCTATTCCAAGTTATTTTTTACCAAGGATTGAAAGTTCAGTCTGCCCTTCAGAATTTCTACATAACCAATGTAAATCTAGATCTGCGTCTACTTACAGGTAACTTCCTTTTTTGAAAAGAATTTCAGGTCTGCTGGATGCCTTAAACATTGATACTGTGTTTTATTTACTTCTTATCTGACACAGACTTCTTTAGCTCAGAGGCTGATTCTTTATCCTATATTTGAATGCTTGTTAATACCATATCTGAGATGTAATTTGATGTGGACATATCTGTTTTGCAAAAATGTAATAAGTTTAATAGAATATACTTTAGCTTGTGTCATAAATTATTCTAGACACACTGATCATCAAAACAGAAATGCTATAAAAATGCATGTTTTCTTACTGATCGAGCTGATTTAATGAATACACAATTACAATCCCATTGGGATAGAGTAGTTTTTATCTTTCATTATATGCATGGTCAATAAAGCAGCATGTGATACTGAATATTTTCCTGTGAATAGGACCAACATAAAAAAAAGGTAGTTGTATGCTGTGAAAAGTATTATTGATGTCAAGAACATAAGATATATTATGGTGCAAAAGAAAATCAGTAAATCTAAAAAGGCAAAGAAATATTTCTTTATGTCAATTAAAGTGCAAAGAAATGAACAAAATATTCTCAAAATTTTAATACTTACTCTTGGATGCAATTCTGAAAATTACAAGTCTATGTCAGTGTTGAACTGATACTTCAGATGGCAGAATTGCCACTTTAATATTTTGTCAATGTTGAAAAAAGTGTTTCCTAAATAAGTGTGCTAGTATATAGATAACAACACATCCTGATTTTCTTCTATCTTTTTGTCTAGGAAATTTTTTCCCAGTATCATTGTTTCATTCATGCAGAACCCCTTCAAAACCAACAGTGTATAGAAACTGGTTTCTTATCAAGATGCAGTAAAAAAGGTACATTCTTAGACAGTGTATTCTGGTTTAATTTCACTTGAAAGGAAAACCACAAGTCATGTACCTTGAGACCACTTCACAATTCAAACCAAAGCATGATGCAAACAAAATGTGCACTATTGGAAGTTTGCTTCAAAATGTCACTCCTGATCTAAGATATACATTAATTCATACAAAACCTACGATTTCAATAACACCATCATAAGCTGTTAGAGATGTTTAGAAGCAGTTTTACTCAGTTTTCTGCGTATTACACTGGGTTTAATTAACAAGATTTTCTTCCAACAAACTGATAAGGGTAGAACACAAGGCTCATTGTACATATAGCGTACTTTAACAATAAACAGTTTTGCATTATTAGCATCAACATTTTATTTAGATCCTTCTACTTTTTTTTTTTTTAGAAACTCTGTAGTAGTTGCAACTAGAATATTAAGGACTCTACTGGTTTTATTTTGTTATATGACATATGAAAATTTATGTGAAATTTCGTAAAAACTGACTCAGTTCAGGTTTGTGTCATCCATTTGTACTTGTGTAAGATGATCAGGTCTATTGAAACTGTTGTCCTTTCTGCATCAAACATATAGATTATATAGAGATGAACTGCAATGTTAAGTTACCTCCAATTTCAAGGTACTTTTCTTACACTTAGATGTAAGTTTTTATGTATGACTTTTTCTTTTAGTTAGTAGAGATCTGAAGCTTAATTCAATTCATTAACATAAACATCTAGCATTAATTGAGATGGCTTACTGAGTCTTACCTGGCTCCAGCTTCTGTGTAAGAAAGCAGTTTTATACGTAGCAGCAGTCAGTTCTCTATAAGTGTTACTAATATTTCACCAGTACAATCAAAGGAGTATAGAGAAGGCAAATCAGCTGTAGATGTCTAGGACAATCTGCACAACATTCTGCACTCTCTTATGGCTGGATCACCATTCACAACAGTGGGAGCTCAGACACCCAGTTCACACATGGACACCTATACAGTATTTTAATTGACATATCTTACATGTCTTAACTCACATGTGAATCCTATCCTTGTATTATATGTAGATAGATGATATGTCCTTTTAGAGGAAATTAAATATAATTTAATATCATTTAATTATTTAATTATTAAATATAATTTAATTTCCTTTATTGAGAATTAAAACAGAGTGATCCACCATCTCTTACTATCTATATAATCTCTTTGCATAAACCATGTTTTACACATATTCATGGAATGTTTTCTATGAGAGTTTCAGGAAGTACAGCGTTTATGGAATCATCTAATTAAACGCTTTTTTTCCCTGTTTGATGGCGAATTAGGTTTAATATTTACTTATGCAGATGAATTTGGGGCAACTACACCTATTATTGAAAAAAAAACCTAGACCACCTTGTCACAAAAAGGTAGCATTTCTGTCACAGAAAAGGCAAAATTATGGAAGGCCTGAAAGTGCAAATCAGTCTAAACTGAATAGACATGATAGAGAACAGCAAGAACTGTTTTTATCATTCACTAAGGACATTCAAATGAAATCAACTTCTAGCAGGTTAAGAGCCCATAACTAATTGTCCCTCCTCTCACTTGACAGACATTTCACTCAGAGAGAGAAACCAGTGGAGAATATTAATGTATCCAGGTACCTGACCACAGACAGTGACACTTGCATGGGGGAGGGGAAAGCATTACTTATTGCTTCTTTTGTTGTTGTTGTTGTTGTTATCTTTTTTTCTGCTTATGGACACAAATTGGGATTGGCATAGTAGATGGTTTAGAGTTTTGTCCTCTATGTGGAGGCAAAATTAGAAAATAATACTGAATAAACTCATAACCACCTACAATGTCAAGGTCAGCCTAGAAATAGACAGTTATTGCTCAAAAGTTCCATCATGTTTATTCATAAAGAAATTTCTGTAAAAATAACATTCCAGACCAAATGCATGCAAATTATTGTTCTAGTGACAGTGAAAACAATTGTCAATGCATCTGAACCTTACTAATGCCAATTAAGAGTGTGAATAGTCAAAAGATATCTGCTCATAAATTCAAAGTAATCTCTTCCAATTAAATATATAATATAAACCCTTGAGTGTAACCAGAGTCCAAAAAACTAGTTGAGAAGACTGGGGGTTTGTTTGTTTTTCACATGTGAAAAATAGTACCTTCCTTAGAGATTCACACTATTATTCAGGGCAGCTAACTGTAGCTGGCAGATTTCAACTATGCCCAGATGACCAAACAGCACTAGATCTATGATGTGACTGTACTTTAAAATGCAAACCAAAAATATCCTGCTGCGGCTATGTCTGAACAAACCTATGATCTTACTTTCCAAGATTGCATCTCATAATTGGATCTAAATATGTATATAAGATCTTGCTCTAAGTTCACACAACTAGAAGTTAAGATATCTAGCCAGGAAATTAATCTAAAGAAAGAAGATAAATAACAAATACTTTGAGTAATAATTTCTTTCTGAGTATTCAGTTACTAAGAAATATAGATTATTTCCTTACTAAGGCTGTAGACATGGAAATTACCATGTAACTTTTAATACATGAAAATAAGGGAAAATACTGTAGTGTAAGAAAACCTGTATCAGTGCATGTGCACACCGTAGACTCGATCACTTGTTAACGTTCTCTATACACACTGTAGATGTAAGTAAACAGAAAACCATTCGTTGCTCTTTATGTGTATATTAAGCTAATGTGGGCAGAATGCTGTAATACGTGGGAAAAAATCAAAATAAAGGTGATAGAAGAGGAATGTATTATTTAAACAGAAAGGAATAGATTGCAGATTTGTTAAAATAAAGACCTGGAAGAATTGAAAACTATTACATCACAGTATAACTGTTTTTTTTGAAGTAGTGCTAATAATAATGTTGTAACAGCTGAATATTGTAAGTAAAGAGCCAGTTCGCAAATAAATTTTCAATTGAGCTACTGACTGACACAAGTGTCATTTTTCAAAGTCCTTGGGCCTTAAATTTTTTTACTGGCACAAGCTATTCATAAGCTTAAACATTTCCTACTCATTGTAAACCAAATCCAACTAAAGAGACTTTCAAATTGATTACATTTAGTTTATCAAGTTGTAAAGTGATCATTAAACAAATAAAGAAAATCCTTAGAAAAATTAAAAAATCAATTATTACACAGATTTTTTTTCACTTAGAAACACAGTGGGAAAGAAAATTCAGCATAACTTTTATATACAAACAATTTCTCTTCTGTCTTATTTTTTCTGTAGCTGAAGAGGATCATGTGACAGTTATAAACTGAAAGTTCAATTATCAGCATATAATATTGTAAATTGAACCCATATGCTAAAATAGTGTAACTTGCAGTAGTATAGAAATATTTTGTTACAATGTGATGGAAGAGCCAAACAGAAAGTATTTTATATAAATTTTTGAGCAATGTGACAATTGAAGGGGTAAGGAAAGACTGAGTGGTAGAACAAATAACAAAGGAAGTAGAACATCAAACAGGCAGGGCATCCTTCTGAATACATAAGAGACATAACAGAAAACAACAAAAATAATCTGGATCAGCAGCAAGTGATCCCACTTTTTAGAGGGGGACATGAAAACCTGTTAGGCATAAGTGAAGTAAAACAGCAAAAAAAGAAGCCAAACTCAGTTCAGTTCAGTTTTATTTTTCCTGAAGAGTTCTCACATTCATTCACTGATCTTGGTGACACAGAGCCACCAAGGACCACAGCCATCAGGGATAACTGTGTGATTTGAGCTCCCTAGTATTATATATTCAGAACTAAGCTGTGTGATTTGAGCTCCCTATATATTCACAACTACTTCAAGCCTTAGGTATTAAAGGTGAACAACCTTATCTATGTGGTAATAATGTATAATGATAGGTAAGAGCTAACCATTAACAAAAATATATTGTTAATAAGTGAATTTAGTAAAGTGTTTATTTGATTGTTTTAGATTTTAGTTTAAAACTGTTCTAATTTGTCACTTTTCTAAATACTCCCACCCCATTAATCTTTAATTCCCTGACTGATATATATCTGCAGATCAGTAGCTTCATCTGATAAAGTAAGTAATTGCTACACCCAGCATTATCAAAGCAGTGGCAAACTTAATGCATGGGCAAAGGGAAGAAGTACAAGGAGTGTACTGAGAACCTCCCCTTCAACAGAAGTGCACAGATAAGTTTAATACAACTGAAACCAACTTTTGTTGTTCCTCCAATGCACCTATTTATGTGAAAACAATCTAATATTTTTATTTTCGTCGTCATATAGTGTCTTAATAACAGGTCACCTTCTTGGGTGTGTCTCCACATCAGGCAGAGGAAGTAATTAGTTCTATAATGACAAACTGCATGAGGTTTTTACATTTGATTTGCAGTATTACCCAGTGGTAGGATATTTCAAAGATAGGGAAAGTGTGAATAAAGTATAGGAAGAGGATTTACCAATGTATACAAGTAAATGACTCATATATATAAATACTAATATATATGTGCTGAGTGTGGCTAACTACTTATAAGAAATTTGTACAGTATTGACTCTTGCACTATTCAATTCCTTAAATATTTTACTGTCTTCTTTTCCATGTAGGAATTAAAATATTCCTTTCAAGAATTCCCAAGAACTTGTCTTATTCTCTTCTGTATTGTAAAATCAGAAATATAATTTAAATTTTTTGTGTGCAATTTATCTTGCAGACATATTTATTTAAAGACTATTTGATTTCTTCTTTGTATATAGCATGTAAAAAGCAAAAGACTAAATATAATCCTTTTCTTACCCTTTTTTCTTTATATAAGAGCAAAGACAGTGCAAATGGAATATTATTTACCAACATTACTGTTTAAGAATTGCTTTGACTTATCACAAAGTTGACTTCATCTTTGAAGTCAGGAAGATAAAAAAGAGCCATTTTTCTTCCCTCCTGTTTTTATTTCTCCTAAAACACTTGTTTAAGAAAATTATATTAAATGTGAATCATAGCATTAGCAGTCTTTTATGAAAACAGATTCCAGGAGAAAAATAAACAAAAGAACAGTTCTGTGTCAAGATCTAGATATGTTCTGTCTTTGAGAACTTCCTCAGTAAATTATAACACTCTTTTTGTTCTTGAAAATCAATGCTTAAATTAGTAACACAATAATGCCAGCATCCAAAGACACTTGAGATCTTACCGATAGTGATGTAAAACTTTTGAAGGGCTAAGACAGTCAGGTAAAGTTTCTGGTGACTCAAAAAAACCCAAAAACCCCCAAATAAAAAAGCTAATGTCACACTCATCTCCAAGATGGGCAAGAAAAAGGGATTAAGGGAGGAGCAGACTGGTGTTCCTAACCTTATTCAGCTGAAGATTAGAGAACAATATTTCCTGTAAAACCACAGTAAGGCATATGTAGGACAAGAGGACAACTGAGAACAGCCATTTACTGAGTGTGGATCATGCCTGACCAAACCGATTTCCTTCTATAACAGGAAGATCCTCTTGCTGGGCAAGGGAAGAGGAGTGCCTGCCCTATGTTACCAAGATTTTTTACATAGTGTCCCATAGCACACCTTCTTGTAGCTGTACTGGAAATAAATGGTCTGGATATATGGAATGACAAGTTGGGTGAAAAATTGACTAAATTGCCATGCTGAAAGAACACTTGTCAGCAATTCAAAACCCAGCTGTTAGCAAGATATTATATGTCAGCCCAAGTTATTCCTTAGTGTTGATGCTGAGGTCAATACTGTTCAACATCTTCATTAGTGGTCTGCATGATGAAGGAAATTGCATTTTCAGCATGTCTCTGGACAGAAGGACAGTTTTTACACTGAAGGACTGGCTGCCATTGAAAAGGCTTTCAACTGACTAAAGGAATAGGTGGACAAAAATATCTTCAACTTCAGTAGTCCTGTACATTGGACAAAATAATACCATTCAGCAATACAGGTTGGAAGCTGATTGCCTAGAAAACAGGTTTACAGAAAAGAGACAAATCATTTGTTTGAGACAAATGAAGAGAAGTCAGCAATGTGCTGCTGAAACTATGAAAGCTAAGTGCCTGCTGGGCTGCATTAGCAAGACTCTGGAAAAGTGTTAGGGAGAAATATTGTATGTTTGCTCTGTTTCAGCTGTCCCCTAGGTATCTGTATATCACCATTTTAGGAGACAAAATTCTGATCTGATGCAGTGTGGTTACCTTCATGTTCTAGAAATGAGGCACTGTAGTGATGAATGGGTACATTCCCTACATGACCTAGAGAAAATACAGTTACCTGTAGAATAGTTTTAAAACAGCTAATTTCAAGGAATGTGGTATAATGACTGGCTGGGACAGACTTTGAATATATCTTTGATACTAGGAAGAAGAATCATAGAATATCCTGAGTTGGAAGGGACCCAGAAGGATCACTGAGTCCAAGTCCTGGCCCTGCACAGGACCACCCTGAAAATCACACCATCTGTCTGAGAGCATTCTGCAACATCTTGGACTGTCAGGCTTAGTGCTATGACCACTTACCTGAGGAACCTGTTCCAGTGCTTGTCCACCCTCTGAATGAAGAACCTTTTCCTAATATCCAACCTAAGTGTCCCCTGACACAACTTCAGGCCATTCCCCCATTTCCTGTCACTGGGTACTGGAGAGAAGACATCAGTGCCTGCCCCTATACTTCCCCTTGTGGGGAAGCTGTGGACTGTGATGAGGTCTCTCCTTGGGCTCTCATTCTCTCTAGGCTGTACAAGCCAAGTGACTTCAGTCACTCCTCATGTCTTCCTCTCTAGACCCTTCACCATCTTCATAGTTCTATGGACACATAGCTTTATATCTTTCTTATATTGTGATGCCCAAAACTGCACATAATATTCAAGGTGAGGGAGCACCACCTCAGTGCAGAGCAGGGCAATCACCTTCCTTGAGGCTCTCAGTGCTGTGCTTGACACCCACCAGAACATGGTTGACCCTTTTGGCTGCTGGGACACACTGACTTATATTGAACTTGCCATCAACCAGGACTCACAGGTCCCTTTCTGTGCCACTGCTCCTCAGCCTCTCATTGCGGAGTAAGTATATATATCCAGCATTGCCCTATCCCAGGTGCAGAATCCAGCACTTGCCTTTGTTAAACTTCATATGATTAGTGATTGGTCAGCCCTCTAATAATAAAGAATAAACCTCTAAGTTATTTTTTTCTTGGGGAAGCAAGGGCTATTTGTCTCATTAGGCAGAAGTGGCTCTTGGGAGATAAAATGAGGTAACTTGTTGGGCCACATTACCAGATGGGAATTCCAGTGCTCTCTGGACTTCGTATTTAAAAAGAAGTTCATGTTTTGGAGCAGAAAGAATTCAGGAGGCAGCCCCTGGACTGTCAAGGTCAGTGCACAGCAGAACCTGAAGCCAGCAACATAAGGGAGCATGACACTATTAGCATTATATTCAGATTGTTTTTTTTCTTCAGTCTTTTCTCACCCATAGGTAGATACACTAGGTGTAGTTTTCACCCAAATCTGGAGCAATGATTAAACTCACAAGTGTAGGTATGTAGCAAGATATGATAAGTACTATGCATCCACAACCCTTGTAAGTATGGTTTTCATGCTTTAGAATTAACTTTTTTCAGATGTAATAGAAATTTAATTTGCCTCTGGGATATTGCAGAACAAATATATTACATTAATCAAGAAGAAATTAACTGATTGATTTTAATTATACTAAAATAAGATGCCACCGCTTCAAGGGTTTAACCCAGGGGTAAATTTTTATTACAAAATTCTGAAAAAATATTTTAATGGAACAGCAAACAGCCTTAGCTGATATCTCAACTACAGTGCATCATCTCCTTCTTTTTATGACTGTGCATTTATGGCTGTATTGTGCAGGAAAAAAAAAATAAATTGCTCATGCTTGATGAATTGCACAGTGCTAAAAAGTAAGTTGTGCTAAATAGAATCTGGATCAGGCATGTCTGTCTTCCCAATAACACCCTTTGACTAGCTTTATGGTTGATTGTTTACATTCCACAAAACCTTCTCTCATTTACCAATTTTGCAGCTCAGATGCAGACCTCCTCACCGAATAGAAACCCTGTGTATAACAGTGATTATACCCTCAGGTATCCTTGTCATGCCATGCTTGCTGCACAATCTAAAGTACAATTGCAGCAAAGAGAATGGAACACTCTAATGGCTTTATGACTGCAGAAATATACATATGTTTGCAAAATCTTTCCTCCCTGCCCATCCACTTGAAACAGTGCACAATTTGTCTGAACATTGTCTGCTTTACTTTCACATGGTTTCAACATCTGGGGACACCATAGTTTTTATCTCTTTAAACAGGAAATAATGTTTGTCAACAACAACAAATACCATTTCTGATTTGGGACTACATCACATCTTTTATATATACAAATGAAGTTGTGAATGGGATCCTCTAATTTTTATTTGAACAACTCTATAAAATGGTCTTTTGTACCAAATATGACATATGCCGAGTTTCCATAAGTCTTCGTGCTTGTAGAATGTGATGCATTACTTCTACTGTATGTTTAATGCCATATTATATAAGCAGATAATTTAACTGTCCCTCTTAACCTTAGAGACTGGAAACATACAGGTCAACTTAAGTTACAAATGTATTCAGTGCTTATTGGACATCACAGAATTGGCTGGCAGCTGAAATGGCTGTGGGAAAAAAAACACTATTATTTTCATGCCCATTTTGTTAGTAGTAAGATAATTGTTATTATAATAATTAGTGAGTCTTACTACTTCTTATTTTAGGATTAATGTTGCTTGGGTTCTCCAATAGATTTTAAGTACAAGTCATCCTAATTTTTTGCCAAATATTTCATAGCAAGAACCAATTTAACATTTTAATTTAGGAAAGTAAATTATTTTAGAGAGAGAGAGAAGAGATGGACATATAGTACATTTTCTTGTGCATATTTGAATGCAATAATTTTGAGTATTAAATGTTTTCCTCTCTCTACATGTAGCAAAATATGTGAATAAGTTAAAAAATTACTGCAAAACCCAAATGTATAACCCAGTACCCTGGGGCCTGAACAAAGTGGTGTTCCTTGGGCCCTGTTTGAGTCCAAAGTAAAGGGAGAGGGGAAGAACCTGCTGGTGGGAGAGCTGCTGCAGTCTGGCCAGAACTGGTGATCGCAGTCCAGTGGTGGTCTAAGTCTGGTTGAGAGCGATGAGATGCAGCCGTCCTCTGGATCCCACGAGTGGGTTGAAAAATGTTCCAAAACTCCAGAATTATATATCCTCCAGTTCAGGCAGGAATGCTTGGTACTCTCCTCAGGGTGGGGAGTTCACAAAGGGTGTGAGGACAGAAACATCCTTCTATCTCACAGGCCTCTTAACACCTAGTTTATAGCCTGAGGAGTCAGGCTCTATGGGCAGAGGGTGCGAATAGTCTATTGACAACAATAGTCTAGTTTCTGGGAAATGACATGGAAGGCTATAGAATACAGTTTTGGGTTACACCCACCATGATGAACTGATCTCAGCTGTCCTAACTAGGACAATAAGTTAAAAAATTACTGCAGTATAAATGTCTACGTGATCCTTTCCTTGCAGTACCTTGATACACAGTCCAGAGCATTGTTGCATATATAGAACCGTCTGAATTTCAATGCAAAAGACAAATATAAACTACATTCTGTGGATTCTTACCAAAGGATTGTAGGAAGCCTGAATATCTGAAAGAGAGAAAAAAAAAAAAAAGATGAAGTTTTGCATGTAAAAGTGGTTCACTAAGCTGCCTGGTCTTTTCTTGCAAAATTATACCTGCATTCGGCTGCTGGAAGTTATCAATATTTAACTGCCCCTGACAAGACAAAGGCAGATTGTTTGAACCAAGAGTTATCCCTGTGAATACATGTCTTTACTTGAGGTGCTTTTTATATTAATAATTGATTTTCAGTATGTAATTATAGAGAGTTTGGATCTCATTAACAAATTAGGTCATAATTATCAAATATTTTTTGATAGAATAACTAGACTAGCGATAACATTGAAACAGTGGAAAAAATTATATATATTTATTTCAAAAAAGTTTTGGAACTATCTAAGATGACATTCTTAAAATTGAAGCAGATAACTAGATTAATTAAATTCTCAGAGATAGATACAAACCTGATTGAAAATCTCACTAATGAATTGATGCCAAATTTTTGATTGGTTAGTATGTAAGTTTTCTGGTCTGGACCCAGTTTTGTTCAATACTTTTATTGAGTTAATGGGTAGAATACAGAGCATATTCTAAAATTTGTTGACAACATCAACAAATCTCACTAAATCAAATTAGAGGGTTAGCAAACACATTAGGTGACTGGATTTTAAAGTCTGAAAAATAAAGATGTTTTGAAATCAACAAGAAGAACAGCACTTAACAGTAAAAACAGTAGTTCAGTGTTACAGTTCAGTAATGTAAAATTGTTAACACAAAATACAGAATAAGCAGTTAAGGAACATTACTGCTCAAAGATGGAGGCCTGCAGTGGTCCATAAATTAACCACTGGTGGCAAGGAAGAAATTATTCTCTTTATGAAAGAGGAAAATGTCATTTAGGAAGGAATATGATTTTTCTGTCATAAGTTTTAGTTTCCTCTTGACCCACTTAGAAAGAAATGTACAGTCAAAATAGGAAACAGCAAGCAAGAATAACATGAAAACTTAAAAACATAGGTAAGGAGGAGAGCTCAAAGACAATGTGTTTGTTTTATTTAGCAGACAAAAAAAAAGACTACCGTGAAATGGATAATAAACAGGTGTCCTCATTCTGTTGGCAAAAGAAAAGGTTTATGTTAAATATTAAGTATTTTTGATAATAAAAGCCGTGAACTGTGATAATAGAATAATACATTTTTGAAGAATTGAATAGATATTTATCTGTGACCATATTTATAATTAAGGAATGTTTCATCCTTCTTCAGTAAAGAAGGGCTGAGTGACCATTTACAATAACATTCGTTCTACTATTTATATGATTTTTTAAAATATACATTATTAAAGAAGTGGAAAAATAATTCAAATGTCTTGAGCTATGAGATGTGCCAAATTTGTTAGGAAATATGTCATAATTATATTATGATAAGATATAAATATATGAATGATTTTGAACATTATTTTCATAGTTTACCTAGATATCAAGAAGAAAAAGAAAGCAAATGTAGAATTGTTAATTTACTTGCAAATCTTTGTGGATCAGAACTTCAATATCATTGATGAGATATGGATATCTAATGGACATTCACCAACTCCCTTTATTTTTTTTGTGCTTATGGTGTGGAGGGCAGAGATTTATTTATTCCATGGGAAGTTTTAAGTTGTGTTTACTCATGTACATGTGTCCTGGTTTAAAAGTTAACCAGCAGGGGGAATGAACCCAACTCAAAGGAGAGATTATAAGTCAGAATAACAATTTATTAAAATAATACAGTAAGTACAATAATACAAACAAACAATTGGTCTCAACCCACAAAAACCCAAATGTATGACCCAGTACCCTGGGGCCTGAACAAAGTGGTGTTCCTTGGGCCCTGTTTGAGTCCAAAGTAAAGGGAGAGGGGAAGAACCTGCTGGTGGGAGAGCTGCTGCAGTCTGGCCAGAACTGGTGATCGCAGTCCAGTGGTGGTCTAAGTCTGGTTGAGAGCGATGAGATGCAGCCGTCCTCTGGATCCCACGAGTGGGTTGCAAAATGTTCCAAAACTCCAAGATTATATATCCTCCAGTTCAGGCAGGAATGTTCAGTGCTCCCCTCAGGGCGGGGAGTTCCACCAAGGGTGTGAGGACAGAAACATCCTCCTATCTCACAGGCCTCTTAACACCTAGTTTATAGCCTGAGGAGTCAGGCTCTATGGGCAGAGGGTGCGAATAGTCTATTGACAACAATAGTCTAGTTTCTGGGAAATGACATGGAAGGCTATAGAATACAGTTTTGGGTTACACCCACCATGATGAACTGATCTCAGCTGTCCTAACTAGGACATTATCCACCCCTTATTCTATGCCATCCATGTCATGCCCCCTTTAAAAACTATATCCCTTTAAAACTATATACATCTATCTATCTATCTATATATATATATATATATACAATGAAACATTACAGACCATTCTCACTCAAAATTAGGTCCCCTTGTGGTACACAACTTGTCTCCCCATCTTTTTGCATTACCCACCACGTGGAACCAGGTCCCTGAGCAAAAACAATCCCTCGGATGGGTTTGCCTTTGCTTGAGGTGGGACTAATCCAAACAGTCTTCCCTAACATTCCTCTCATATGTACCACGGGGACTTTATCTCCATCTACAGTATGCAAAAGTTCTGATTGGGCAGGGCCAGCTCGATTGATGGAACCTCGGGTGTTGACCAACCAGGTGGCCTTTGCTAAATGCAGCTCCCAGTGTTTGAGAGTCTCCCCACACAGTGCCTTCAGGGTGGTTTTCAGCAGTCCGTTGCACCGCTCAACTTTTCCAGCAGCTGGTGCATGGTAGGGGATATGATACACCCACTCAATGCCGTGCTCTTTGGCCCAGGTGTCTACGAGGCCATTCTTGAAATGGGTCCCATTATCAGACTCAATTCTCTCCGGGGTGCCGTGTCGCCACAGGACTTGTTTTTCAAGGCCCAGGATGGTATTCCGGGCAGTGGCATGAGGCACGGGGTATGTCTCCAACCATCCAGTGCTTCCTTCTACCATGGTCAGTACGTAGTGCTTACCCTGGCGGGTTTTGGGGAGCGTGATGTAGTCAACTTGCCAGGCTTCCCCATACCTGTACTTTGACCACCGTCCACCATACCATAGAGGCTTCACCCGCTTGGCCTGCTTGATGGCAGCACATGTCTCACAGTCATGGATGACCTGTGAGACAATGTCCTTGGTTAAGTCCACCCCTCGGTCACGAGCCCATCTGTATGTTGCATCTCTCCCCTGGTGACCGGAGGCGTCATGGGCCCATCGAGCCAGAAATAATTCTCCTTTGTGCTGCCAATCCAGATCTACCTGAGAGACTTTAATCCTGGCAGCTCGGTCCGCCTGCTCGTTGTTACGATGCTCCTCATTAGCCCGTTTCTTGCCTACATGAGCGTCTACGTGACGGACCTTCACACTCAGCTTCTCTACCCGGCCAGCGATGTCCTGCCACATCTCCGCCGCCCAGATGGGTTTCCCTTGGCGCTGCCAGTTGGCCTTTTTCCATCGCTCCAGCCATCCCCACAGAGCATTGGCCACCATCCATGAGTCAGTGTAGAGATAGAGTCTTGGCCACTTCTCTCGTTCAGCTATATCCAAAGCCAACTGAACGGCTTTAAGCTCTGCAAACTGACTTGACCCACCTTGTCCTTCGGTCGCTTCTGCAACTCGCCGTGTGGGACTCCATACAGCTGCCTTCCATTTTCGGTTTGTCCCTACAATGCGGCAGGAGCCATCCGTGAAGAGCACATATCGCCTTTCATCTGCTGGTAGCTTGTCATATGGTGGGGCCTCCTCAGCCCGTGTCACCTTCTCCTCCTCTTCTTCAGAGGATAGTCCGAAACTCTCACCTTCGGGCCAATTGGTGATAATTTCCAGAATCCCAGGGCGATTAGGATTCCCTATCCGGGTTCGCTGCGTGATCAGAGCGATCCACTTACTCCATGTGGCATCGGTGGCATGATGTGTGGAAGGAACTCTTCCCTTGAACATCCAGCCCAGCACTGGTAGTCGGGGTGCCAGGAGGAGCTGCGCTTCGGTGCCGATTACTTCTGAGGCAGCTCGAACTCCTTCATAGGCAGCCAGGATCTCTTTCTCAGTTGGTGTATAGCTGGCTTCAGATCCTTTGTATCCCCGACTCCAGAATCCTAGCGGTCGTCCTCGGGTCTCCCCAGGCACTTTCTGCCAGAGGCTCCAAGAAGGGCCATTCTCCCCGGCTGCGGTGTAGAGCACGTTCTTCACGTCCTGTCCTGTCCTTACTGGCCCAAGGGCTACCGCATGGGCAATCTCCTGTTTAATTTGTTCAAAGGCTTGTTGTTGTTCGGGGCCCCACTGGAAATCATTTTTCTTCCGTGTCACAAGGTAGAGAGGGCTTACAATCTGACTATACTCGGGGATATGCATCCTCCAAAAGCCCACAGCGCCTAGGAAAGCCTGTGTTTCCTTCTTGCTGGTTGGTGGGGACATGGCTGCTATTTTGTTAATCACCTCCATTGGAATTAGGCGGCGTCCATCTTGCCACTTCACTCCTAGGAACTGAATTTCCTGAGCAGGTCCCTTGACCTTACTCCGTTTAATGGCAAAACCGGCTCTTAGGAGAATCTGGATTATCTTCTCTCCTTTCTCAAAGACTTCGCCCGCTGTGTTCCCCCATACAATGATATCATCAATGTACTGTAGGTGCTCTGGAGCCTCACCCTTTTCCAGTGCAGTCTGGATCAGTCCATGGCAAATGCTAGGACTGTGTTTCCACCCCTGAGGCAGTCGATTCCAGGTGTACTGCACACCTCTCCAAGTGAAAGCAAATTGTGGCCTGCACTCCGCTGCCAAAGGAATGGAGAAAAAGGCATTGGCTATGTCAATGGTGGCATACCACTTGGCTTCCTTGGACTCCAGCTCGTACTGGAGCTCCAGCATGTCCGGCACAGCAGCACTCAGGGGTGGTGTGACTTCATTGAGTCCACGGTAATCCACCGTCAGCCTCCACTCTCCGCTGGACTTACGCACTGGCCATATAGGGCTATTAAAGGGTGAGCGAGTCTTGCTGACCACCCCCTGGGTCTCCAGTTCACGGATCATTCTATGTATAGGGGTCACAGAGTCTCGGTCGGTGCGGTATTGCCGACGGTGCACTGTTGCTGTGGCTATCGGTACCAATTGTTCTTCAACCTTCAGCAGTCCCACAGCAGAGGGGTTCTCTGAGAGACCAGGCAAGGTGTTCAACTGTCTAATTTCCTCCGTCTCCACAGTAGCTATGCCAAAAGCCCAACGAAGTCCTTTTGGGTCTTTGAAATACCCACTCCTCAGGTAATCTATACCAAGGATACACGGGGCCTCTGGACCAGTCACGATGGGGTGTCTGTGCCATTCCTTCCCAGTCAGGTTCACTTCAGCTTCCAGTACAGTCAGCTGTTGGGATCCCCCTGTCACCCCAGAAATGGAGATGGATTCTGCCCCTACGTATCTTGATGGCATTAATGTACATTGTGCGCCAGTGTCCACTAAAGCCTTATATCTTTGTGGCTCTGATGTGCCAGGCCACCGAATCCACACAGTCCAATAGACTCGATTGTCCCTCTCCTCTACCTGGCTAGAGGCAGGGCACCCCTAGTCCTGGTCATGGTACTCATTGTGCTCTTCTTGTGGGTATGACCTGGAGGTCCCTTCAAGAGGATCAGACGTATCATCATTCCTGTACCGTCTGGAGTCTTGCCCACGAGAGACTGGAGCAACGTTTACCCTTGAAGAGTTCTTTATGGTATTTGTTCCTCTTTTCAGTTCACGTACCCGGGCTGCTAAGGAAGAGGTGGGTTTCCCATCCCACTTCCTCATATCTTCTCCATGCTCACGGAGGTAAAACCATAGATCGCTACGTGGAGTGTACCTTCTCTCCTTAGCTTGGGGACGCTGGCTCCTGATAGCAGAGACTCTTGTTTGTCCTGGCGAGATATGGAAAATCCCTTCCTTAATCTCTTCTCTTAGCTTCTGGTGTCCCTCTTCAATTTTCTCTTCCAGGCTTCGGACGTGTTCAGCCAGTTTGGTTTCCACAGATGAGACGTGGGCTCGTAATGGGGCGGTGACAGTGTCTTCATAAATCCTGAGTTTGCTAACCAATGCTCCCACCTTGTCCTCTCCCTCCCTCCATTGCAGCGTTGCTAAGTAGCGGGAATACATTTCTGGCCCGAGTCGTGCAAACTTTAACCACATTTGGGAGGTGCACTGTACGGCATCTGGACTCTTAGGGAATCTTTCATCCTCTGAAAAGATTATCTCCAGTACAGCTAACTCCCTTAAGCACCGGATACCTTGTTCCATCGTGTTCCACTGTCCTTGCTGTACGTGGAGGTCCTCCTTGCAAAGGTATCTCTCCCTCACACTGGACAACAGTCGCCGCCAGAGGCTGAGAGTTTCCTGCCTCCTTCCAATCCCCTGATCAATGACTACATCTCGAGACAGGGATCCCAGCTGTCTGGCTTCACTCCCATCTAGGATCGTATCGTTAGCTGCGGCATCCCAGATTCGGAGCAGCCAGGTCAGAATGGACTCATTTGCCTGTCGTGTGAACTCTCTCCGGAGCTCACGTAGCTCACCCAGGGACAGGGACCGAGTGATTATTTCTGGCTCTGTCTCCTCCGGTGGATGTGAAGGTCCCGCCTCTTCGTCATCATTTGCTATGCGAACTGATTTAGTCTTTGATTTCCTTTTCTGGACAGGGGCGACTGCTATTGGTTTTGTTTGTTCTTCTGGCTCCTCGATGGTTTGTGTGGACACGGTGCCGGTTGGTTTATTTCTTTCTCCCTCTGACTCAGCTGTGGTTTGGGTGGACGTGGTGTCTGCGGATTTGCTCCTTCTCTCCTCGCCCTGACAGTGCTGTACCATGTCAAGCAGTGCCCGGTAGGCAGTGGCCAGGGCCCAGCAGGTTGCTGTGAGCTGGCCATCTCTGGAGCTGCCAGAGCATTTTTCCTTCACCAGTCTTATCATGCTAACAGGATCCTGCAGTTGTTCAGGGGTGAATTTCCAGATCATTGGAGGAGAAAACTTTTCCAAATACTGGCTGATGTCCTCCCACTTCCCGTGCCACTCAGCATTATCTGCTCCCAGGGCAGGTGTCCAACCAACCTCCCTAAAAGGCACTTTTCTGACCCTAAACATGGTGTACACAGTACAGAGCAGACAGAGCAACACTAACAATAACATTATGCTGTCCTTAACATCAAAAGGGAACTCAATATTTTCAAAAACTGTTGTAGCAGGTCTGAAGGGGAAGAAGGAGGTGGGAGGCTGGAAACCATCCACCCCTGTTCCCCCAAAAAGCTGGGTACGATTTTTAATGAGGCCCCAGAGGTAGCAACCCAAACCAGGACAGGCAAACAGGACTGAATACACATTTACAATGAAACTCATTGCTTCTGATGTTAGAATGACATAAACATAATATACTAATAAAGCAATTTGGATCCCTCTCCCTGGTCTTAAAGAGAGCATCAAAACAGACAAATAATACCCCATCTGTGGAAATATGAACAGGCTCAAATACAACATCCATGTGAGTGCATCAAACAACATGGTGATCAGGGAGTTTCTATATTCAAATAGACAAATGCTTCAAATGAAATTGTGATTCTGACTTCTCTCTCTCTGCCCCACGTTGGGCGCCAAAATGTGCTGGTTTAAAAGTTAACCAGCAGGGGGAATGAACCCAACTCAAAGGAGAGATTATAAGTCAGAATAACAATTTATTAAAATAATACAGTAAGTACAATAATACAAACAAACAATTGGTCTCAACCCACAAAAACCCAAATGTATGACCCAGTACCCTGGGGCCTGAACAAAGTGGTGTTCCTTGGGCCCTGTTTGAGTCCAAAGTAAAGGGAGAGGGGAAGAACCTGCTGGTGGGAGAGCTGCTGCAGTCTGGCCAGAACTGGTGATCGCAGTCCAGTGGTGGTCTAAGTCTGGTTGAGAGCGATGAGATGCAACCGTCCTCTGGATCCCACGAGTGGGTTGCAAAATGTTCCAAAACTCCAAGATTATATATCCTCCAGTTCAGGCAGGAATGTTCAGTGCTCCCCTCAGGGCGGGGAGTTCCACCAAGGGTGTGAGGACAGAAACATCCTCCTATCTCACAGGCCTCTTAACACCTAGTTTATAGCCTGAGGAGTCAGGCTCTATGGGCAGAGGGTGCGAATAGTCTATTGACAACAATAGTCTAGTTTCTGGGAAATGACATGGAAGGCTATAGAATACAGTTTTGGGTTACACCCACCATGATGAACTGATCTCAGCTGTCCTAACTAGGACAACATGCTTCTTGCCATTTCTCTCAGAAGAGATGTTCATATTTTTATTATGCTGTATCAAAACATAGATTTCCATGTGCCAGATTTTCCATTTCTTAACCAGACTACTTTGAAAAATACATTTCAGATATGAGAGAATACAAGGAAATTTCACTATATGCTTGCCCTAGTTTCATGTTCTTCTGAAAACTGCTACTGATCAATTATAAAAACCAGTGTGTTGAACTTGATGCACCATTGGTCTGATCCAGCATGGTCAAACGTTAGATTTTAAAAGAACTTTTGGCCTTGGTTCCTCTAATTCACACCCCAGAAACAAGCTCCAAAGAAACTCAAGATATCACAGTATATTCATATAGTACCTGACAGAAACCACTTTGTTTCATGATTTTTCTGAGCAGCAAAGTGAAAGACCTTTTAGGTAGGATCATTTTAATCATTTAAGGCAGCGTTTTTGACAGATTAACTCTTTAAATGGAACATGAAAATCTTGGGAAAAAAAATATGGAGCTTATCAATAATCGTGATTGTAGAGAGATCTTGATCACTTATGACCTCTGTGATACTGTGTTGAGTGATTTATTTGTTTTTATTATTTGTGCTTTTTATAATTAGTTAGACTTCAATTTTAAACAAATTAGAATATAAATGAATGATCATAGCATGCTGCACAATTTCCTTATATAAAACTAGGACATTATTTTAAAATTTGTACAAAGCTATAAACACTGAAAAAATAATCTTATAAGATAGCTATATCCTCAAAACAACCACTTTCCTCTGATTTCTTTTTATAATGAAGATAATTAAGTCAAGTTATACTTTCTTTATTCTTTGAAAATGAAGAACAGTGAGAGTATGAAACTGATTTTTACCTTTGATAAAAAAATATTTTTATAATTCATGGAGATTGAACTGGCAAATCATGGTTAATGCTGATTTTTAAAAAAATTCTGATGAGTGAGAAAAGAGTTTGTATGAATGCTGACACAACAGAGCTGTACTGAGCATAATGAAGTTTAACTGATATTCAGCAAAAAAATAAAATATTTTAAAAACAAGTTTAAAAGTATATATAAACACTCAACTATTCTATCACTACAGATGACACTTTTTCCTCTTAAATCATATTTTCTATATGATACTGCTTACATAAAAATAAACTATTTAATTTTTTTTTTCCAAATGTTTGTATGTAATTATTTTATATACAAAAAATTGATAGCAGAGACATCTGAATTCCTTGTATAAAATTAATTTTTTACCAAATTCGTGTAACTAGTTCAATACATAATTTGTTTTGTGAACATTTTATGCATGTTTTATTGATCACAGTGTTTAAAAATGTGTGATTCATTTACATCAACCATTAAATATTAGGAGATAAAACAATAGGAAATATATTAGAGAGATGAGCAGAATTTGGATTGTCATCTAGATGACTTCCATGGATTGTCTGTATTTTCTCTATTGAAAAAACATATAGGTGCATTCCCAACCTAGGTAGAAAATCCATCTCATTGTTTGTTACACATGTTAAATACATCTCAGTAAACAAATAATATTAAAACATATAGCTGCATACAGAACGATACTATTTGGGATCTGCAAACAACTTTTCCCCTGACTGATGTCGCTACTATTTAGCCCTCTGAGGTTAGCATTTATTGATTCTACTTTCACTTTTATTGGATCTTACCTACTTCAGTGCCTCAGTAAATTGAAACCTTCTCCAGTTCATGCAAGAAATCTGAGAGCAAGGTTGTGAGAAAATGTACACTGACCTCAATTTGTTTCAGAAGGAATTGGTAAAAACATTGTCGTCAGGTTGCAGAAGTGGCCTCAGCTAGCAGGAGATAAAAAGTAAACCTCCTATTCTCAACAAGCCTTTAACAGAAGCAGATTTAATTATTCCCAAAGTACAAATCACAGCACTGTTTTCCTATATTCTGTAAATATTAGAATCTCTATTATCATCCTGATTTTAAAGTTCAGCATCCAAATACATTCTTCATTGATTAAACTGGTTTTATATGGTATGAGAGTTGTTTCATATCTATAATGAAATCTATAATCTATTATCTGTGTTATTGACTGTTTATATATGTTTATGTAAGTACCACATAGGTGTATGATAATCTGTAATGTAATATAATGGAAAATAATAAAATATTGTATGATCTAATCTAATAAATATAGTGTAATATAAAATATATAATATAATAAGCAAATCCTTATCCATGAACCCTGGGCCAATAAAGAGAAGTGTTGAAAAACTGAAAGTGGTTAAACTAATGATTTTAATTCAAAAGTTAGAAGGTACTTCTTTTCAGAAGTTTTTTTTTAACCCTTTCTAGAGATACATCTCCATTGCAACTTAGAGTGTTTCCACAGAAGTGATTAAATTCAAACATTTCCTTTCTCAGATTAATGCTTATCCTTGCAAATGTGCAACTACGACAATATGACCCTTTCACTTCCCTTCTTTTTTTTTCTCATTCAAAAAACCTCTGCCACTGGAAAAAGAACAAAATTACCATTTACCCCTAGTTCTTCTGCTGCCACATGTTAACAAAAAAAAGCTTTGTGTATCTGTGAGTTAACTTTAGCGAACAGCCAAACCTGGCTGCTCACTCACTTTACCTCTTCAGAGGTACGGGAGAGAAAAAGGAATCAGAAAGCTCATGGTTCAAGATAAAAACAGGATCATTATTTACCAGTCACCATCACAGGCAACATAGACTGAACTTGTAAGAAATGACTTTATTTACTTCCAATAAAAATAAAATTTAATTTTTAATTTGGATAGTGAGAAACAGAGACTAAAGACTTTCCTCCCCCTGCTTTTCCACGGTCAGCTTCGCTCCTTCACTCTGAACTTCTCTATCCTCTGTAAACAGTGAAGGTTAAACGTGTGGTGTTACGGTCAGTAATTTTGGGGATTTCTCTGCTACTTCTTCCTTCTCACACTTTCCCTTTTCTGGCATGTGCTCCCCAGTGGGTGCAGTTTCTTCAGGAATATCCATCTAGTCTGGTGTGGATCCTTCACAGACTGCAGTTATTACCTGTCACAACATCTTAGGGCACCAGACAATTATTTTAGGCCTGGACTCATTTTCAATTGAAAAATTTCTTATTTCCCAATTACTATATTTCTGTCACAATCTAAA
Organism: Manacus candei; assembly: GCF_025592945.1. NCBI lineage: Eukaryota > Metazoa > Chordata > Aves > Passeriformes > Pipridae > Manacus > Manacus candei. The sequence continues at coordinate 27,757,405 of NW_026138062.1, read as the reverse complement.
TATGTAAAAGACAAGGTAGCTCAGTGAGGGATAAATCAAGTAAAAGTGTCCAGATTTCTTAGAAGTGCAGGGTAAGTTTGAGCAACATCTCTGGATTCCTCTGATAAAGAACTTTATAAAAGCATACCAGTAAAGTATATTCAGCAAGACTTTAAGACACTGAGTATTCCAGAAACTTTTTACAATAAAAGTTCTAGCTCAGCACATGTCACACTTGGAAGTGAAGTAGATTTTGTTACAGATGGAGGATATTGATTGTAAATTCAATCACAGGAAATCATTCACAGGAATTCAAGTGAATTCACATACATATGAAGCAAAATCTGCTATAATCCAGTCAAGAAGGGTATTTAAGTGTTTTGGGTTTTTTTCTTTATGTTTCTTTTCTTACTAGCTTGTTTGCTTTTCCACAAATCAGGTAGATTCATAAATACCCACCCTTATCTGTTCTCCATGAGTAGTTGGAGCTTTTTTGTTTGGCTGGGGGTTATTTGTAGAAATCAGAAGAAATCAGTTTTCTGTCTCTTATTCCATCCCTTTTTCATAAAAACATACATGTAATGACAGGGATTATTTTGGAGTAATAAGAGTTTGTGATATACACTTCAGTACTTTATCTACCTAGCCCTCACAAACAAAAGAATGAACACCTTCTCATTCTCCATGGTTGCTCCATCAGTCTTTACAAATGAATTATCAACCCAAAACAAATTGTCTTAGAGTCTTGAGGTTCCATCTCTGTGTTGAGTTACACTACTGGTTGAATTCATAGTACCAGAAAATCTGACTTGACCAGAAAAATACCATAGTTAAAAGGCAAGTATTCCAAATCTAAGCACAAATATCTTATCAGGCTTTAGAAAGTTAGTTCTGTTCTCCTAAAATATTTTAATACAGTGCAAAGTTTATGTCTGTTTCTTATTGTTTGCGATTTGACCTTCAGTGTCACATGATGGTACATCAAATGAAGAAATTCTGATCATGTGAAATTGGATCAGTCTCACATGCATCAACTTGATTGATTAAACCTGACAAGATGCATCAAAATATGACACATGTCTGATTCAAAATCAGACATAATGTTGGCTTCTGAAAACAATAATATTTCTTAATAATTTCTGAAAGATATATTTTCCCTTGGGAATAAAAACAAACACATATCAACATGGCAAATGATTTCACTGGAACTTGATAATTAAAGAGGCAAGAGAGAAATAGATATTTTTGCTCCCTTTCAGGAAATGCACTGGCATGTAAACAATGTTACTTTCCAACATAATTTCAGTGTAACATTTTTAAATAACATTTTGTCTCATTAAAAAAAAAAAAGGAAAATTAATTTGATGTAGAAATAGTCTGAGACAGGAAATACATTTTATGTCTCCTTTGAGTACTGCCCCAGACATAAATCTTATAAAGTTGTATCACATCATTTAGCAACATCCTAATGGGCTTCTCATGGTCCACATGCTATCCAGTAGACTCATGTTAATTCACAATATTCACAAAAATGTTCATACTTAAAATAAGGAAGCAAATTGCTCTCTAGCAAAGAAGAAAATATATTACCTTCAAATTTAATCTAAAAAAAATAGGAAGGATTTGCTTACATGGTAAGCTTTGATAGACATTACTATAAGCTCATTTTATCATCTTCATTTCAACTGAGTAATGCCATGATTTGTGATTTAGCCATAAAAATCCAGGAGACAATTAGGAATTAAGGTAATAATGAATTTAAATAAAACAGAATCTGGATTCAATAGCCTTGAATAGCTCATTCTGCTTTAGAATTTGTTTCCACACACACACCTTTTTCTTTTACCTGAGTGGCCCTCTGTAGTTCAGAATCACAGCAGTTCTCAGTAAAATTAGAAATAAAGAAGTTACTTGCTTGCTAGCAATGTAAAAGCAATAAACACTGCTTCCCTGAACCCCCCAAAATTATACCAGCTGATGAATTCCATGCTCATTCTTCACTTAACCCAGACAGTCTTTCAGCAAAGACTTTTCTCATGATCATTTTAACAGCTTGTACCCACTTGTATGTGTGTATCTGGCCTGGAAGCCAGAAAAATGAAGGCAGTGGTTAAACCTCCAGCTTCAGTGACACATAACCAGATCAGCAACACAGATAATTCTGGGGCAAAACACTAAGTGCTGACTGACTTGTACTATTCCCATTATGTATTTCTATCAATTCCCTTATTTCTGTGGAGGTCTGAAAAGATATCAATATAAATTCAATTCACATTAAAGCTTTTAATGGAAATGTATGGTGAATAAAGATTCATATAGTTTGTTGTATGCATATTTCAATGTATATATTCAGAGATTTACTCAAAAGAGTTAGAGTCCTAAAGTACTGTCATATTTTCATGTACTACCTTTCCCTGATACAGAAATTGTCAGATATGGTGATGATTTTGAAATGGGTTGTCTGCTGTCAGAAATTACAATCCAAATAGGCAACGGTTAGATTTGGCAGGAGTGTTATCTTTGACACTGGGTAAAGAGAAAAAAAGAGGAAGAGAAAAAATATTATTGAAGGCTGACGAAAACAGAACTTTTCTGTCACGTATTTTTTTTCTGCTGCTAAGTATGTACCCTAGAGCATTTTATTCTTACTGTATTTCATTATTTCACTTGCTTATGTTCCACGGTACAAATTCAACTCATCTAAACCTGATAGCCAAACAATTATTTTTAAATATTATTTCCCAGTGTTGTTAGCTATTGTTGTGAGTATTTGAGACATATCACCATGAATGAGGTCTAAACTTAGTGCTGACCTTAGTCCCATTTCTTCCACTGTGCAGCTAAACAGAAAACTGAGTAAGCTTTTGAAAACAGAAAGCAGTTGTCTTGAGTGCAGGTACCCAGGTGCTGGCAGTGGGGGGTGCCGCTGTGACACAGCCAGTTCCAGTCAACTCCAGCCAACTCATCTTCTATTCGATCCTCTTGTAGATAGTCATATTAAAAATGGGAAAATCTACCATATAGCAGGAGTTCTAAACATACTATCTGAGGACTTAAGAATTAAAATTGAGTGACACTCTAAGACAAGAATATCTGTACAGAAATAAACTGACACCTCATAAAGAGAAAAACAGCCAAACTGGTAAGTGAATTATTATAGTCAGAGGGTTAGAGAAAATCAGATGGGCTACAACAGATATTCATTGGAAAAAGTACAATGATTAGTCCAATTAATAAATAGGAAAAGGATGAAATTAATGAAGGTTTTAAATAACTGCATTACTTTAAATCAACTTGTCAGTAAGAGGCAAAAATCTGACAACAGTTTTGGTAATTAGAAAGAAATGAAGATATTTTAAAGTCATCTATTGAAAAATAACCAGAAAACAAGAACTTATTTAATTGAAATGCATACAAATGAGCTAGTCAGATGAAGACTTGATTCAGTAAGAGTATCATGTACCTATTTCTAAACAAGTGAACGCTTTCATGCATGACAATAACATAATATAACAATACTTGTGATTAAACTAAACAGTCACTTAATTACCCTGCTGAATTACAGCTCATGTAAGGTCAAAACAAGACTTCCTGGCTTACAAGGCACCTATATGATCTTCTGGAAATATATTTATTGTTTTTTCCTCTCATCTAGTTCAAACTGATTTGGACACCACATGTACAGATCAGTACACCAACACATGTACATCACCACAGATCCAGTGCAGAAGACCACAACATGGATGACTGACTGTAGCTTTGGATTTAGGTCACTGTGTCTGTTAATGGTAAATTCAGTGGTTTTGTTTCTTGATAATACAAAGTGATTGATTAAAAACATCAAGGAATGTCCTGATGCTTCCATCCTCTCTACTGGAAGCCTGTATGTCTTATTGCAGCTCTACTGAGGTTCATTCTGGCATTTAATAGTCTTTTTCAAAGTTTGCAGTGTCTACAAGGTGGCCCACAGTTCAGGTCAGGGATGGAATATGTATTATTTTATAAGAGTCAGAAGGCAAGTATTTAATAAACATTTGTAGAATGATGAAACTGCTATTTCAAATCAAATCAGAATGAGGGAAGTTCCATGAATTTGTTTGCTTTTGGGATGAGTATCCTAATCACTGAAATATTATATAATAAAAAAAGCTGACATTGCATCACAGAATTCAATTGAATTAGTCAGGCTTACATCATACCTGATAAATCAATCATTTTAGTGTGATTAAATGTCCAAAAGCCTGGTTTTGGCACTGCAAATATCTTCAGGTAAAGATAGGTGCTCATTTGCAAGTTAGAAGCATCCATAATCCCAAATAATATAATTTTTTCCAAACACTTTTGCTATTATACTGATATTTCAGACCTGGAAATACATAAATATTCTAATCTTGGACAATTGACTTTGTAAGATTTTTTTCTCTCTTTCCCTGATGCTCAGAAGTCATTCTTATGCTATAGAGAACAGTTTAACACCTATTTTGAGGATCCCAGTTGCTACATGCTTAGTAATGCACTAATTAGAATGCAACTGTAACATGACTTTTAGAGATGGATCTGAATGACATCTTTTACATACCCTTATTAATTGCTAATGCATCCGGAAGATTTTGTTGCTTAAAAGAACATCTTACTTTGATGCTCAAATGGTTGATAACAACTAATTTAAAAATTATAGTTTTATGTATAATTAACCCCTTCAACCATCCTCCTACTAATTTCATGTGATTACTTTCAGTATGTTTTAAAGAAGCAGAACTACATATAGGAATACAGGATATTTATAATCATGCCAAATCATATTCCTGGAAGAGAAACAATCAAACTTTCAAGAGATTAACAGCCTTTAAATATCATCCTATTTTGCAGGACCAGACTCAATACAGAATTGTTTTCTTTACTCTTAAATCTCTTTCTACTCCTATTCTTTGTTTCACCTTGAGGGGAAATTGCTTGTTCCTGCTAGAATAATTTTCTTTACACTTGAGGACCAGATATCTTTATAAGGGATTAATCCTCAAACCCCTGTGGGCTAAGTACATGTAAATGCCTTGCTTTATTAGTCATACTTGGCAAATATGAGAAAAGTGCCAATCCTTATAAGGGTTTTATGAAGTACTAGGTTATAACTTGTACAGCAGCAAGGGAATCAGCAGGAAACACCAAATACCCAAGAGTTCCCTCTTCCCTAGGGTGTCTTCCTCAGACAAGTAGCAGCATTAATCCCCTTCTGACTTTGTCCCAAATAACTGATTCTTTTGGAACAGAACAGGAAAAGAGGGTTCTCCATATGCTCTCTATGAAATTATACCTAAGGCCTAGAATTGCCCTTAACTTGCATGTCACTATTTTACATTTTTTTAGTTGACAGCATCTCAGACCTAACAGAATTTATTTCCCCTGAACTACACTAAATATTCATAAGGCTTCTTACTACATCCTTCCCTATAGCATACTTCTAAGAAATATAATTGAAAAGAGAATCCATGTAACTGTTATCAATGAATCTCTGTCATTTGTTTGTTCCTTTCTGCAATGGTTAGAAGACTCTGTTGGCATCCCTGGATGAATAAGCAGCAAGAATTTTCTGACCAGGCAAAGACAAAGATTCTATGTTTGCTGAGAAAGGGCAGTAAGAATTATTAGGTAATTTTATTGAAAATAAAATTTTCAATAAAGGAAATGGTCTTGTGATAATTATGTCTCAGAATTTTACACTATTTTCCACTATTTCCTCACTTTTTTGATAGATATTTAGTTACAACTGCAATCTTTTTTAGTTTTGGTTATCTTTCCTAGTGTGAGACTTAAATCAAAAAGGTGATGGGAGACAGATTATTTGTTTATTTATTTAGTTTGGATCACAAATGCTACTTCTCAGCTTCTACAGAGAAAAGTCTTCATTGAATTCCTGGTTAAATACACATATATAAGAAAACTGTTGAATCTCCTGATGAAATAAAAGACAAGCTTTGAACTCCTTACATCTCTGTGTGCTGTAAATACTTCTTACGTTCTTTGTTCTTACACAAGGAGATCTAATATACCCGAGTTACCTCTCCAGGAACAATTATGAAAATTGTTAAATTATTGTTGTCCATTATGATTAGTCTCTCCTGAAAAACTTAGACACATAAAAGAATATTTTTTAACAGGTAAGGATGAATACTTGAGACTTGTGTACCAGCACGGCACCTTCTGATAGCAACATCTTGTATTTGTATAAAAATGAGAGGAATCCTTTTGCCATAGTTTTTTAGACTGCATATGTGCCAGGAAGAAACCTTAGGTGTGTGCCAAATCTATCTTTCCCTGATCTTTCAATTAGTTCTGAAAACTATTTCCATTTGGATTCACTGATCGTTACTTACCAATGAGTCTTCCAACAAAGTCTTATTTACCTTTTAACAGTGTGTGCAACATCACTGTGAGAACAAAGAGAAAAACATCTAACTTTCATTACTAATAACAACAGTTTCATTGGATTAGATACTTTTATACCTAAAGGAATGATACAAAAAACTCTGTAAAATTTTTAACACCTTAGCATAGTGTGAAATGGTTTTACACTAGCAATGTCAACAACAGAGACAAGTAATATTTTGTCTGGACGGTATGTATGTACTGCTTCCTAGCTTTAACCTTGGAGTTACCTCCACGGTTTTCCTATGTCCAGTGAATTTTGTTTATTCTTAGTCTAACATTACTTCTGTTACTCATCAGTGACTCTGAATCACTTTCTACATCCAATGTTAGCATATAATTCTCACTCCATTTGCAACTTTTTTGACCTAATCAAAATATTTTTCAACATCCGGGAAATTTTCCATTCCCTTATTTGACATTAAATAGGAGACACAGGAGAGACATGACATAGGAGAAAGATTGCTGCCCAGAAAAAGTATATAAAGCTGAAAACAGGTAAATGTCTTCTTTCTTTTCCAGACCCATTTAAACCAAAGATTCTTCTTGTACTGTTTTCACTATAGCAGCCAATCTGACACAAAATGACAAGATTGTGTTATAAATATTTTTGCTTTGAAGATAAGTTATCTCAATGCCCTAAGATTTTTGAGGCTTTTTTAGAGAGTGAGCATCTATACAACTGTGAATATGACTTGGCTAAATGAGCTGATAAGCCAGTTGGTTGGCAGCTGATAAGTCAGTGTATTTAACCTTGCTATCATCAGTGAATCTTGTTGTGTGTTCAAAACTGTAAGTGAAAAAAAATCATCTAACTCTTAAGTAATGCTATCATTTCCTCCTATGCTAATGTAACTTTCTTATCATCATTGCAAATTTTTTTCCTAATTAAAGGACTTTTTCCCTAATATAGGTTGTGGATGCCCCACCCCTGTAAGTGTTCAAGGCCAGGTTGGATGGGGCTTTGAGCAATCTGGTTTAGTGGAAGGTGTCCTTGCCCACAGCAGGGAGTTAGAACTTGATGATCTTTAAGATCCCTTTCAACCCAATCCATTCCATCATTCTATGGTAGTCTTATCACTTCTCCAAGTGACAGAGGAGCCAGCAAGGAGAAGTGTTATGCTGGACCTTGTTCTTACGACCAAGGAGACTGGTGGAGAATGTGAAGCTCAAGGGAAACCTGGACTGTAGTGTCTACAAAATGATTGAGTTTGAGGTCCTTTGGGAAGTGAGGATGGTGCACAGCAAGTTCACTACCCAGGACTTCAGAAAAGTAGACTTTGGCCTCTTCAGGGACCTGCTTAGTAGAGTATCATGAAATAAATCCCTAGAGGGAAGAGGGGATGAAGAAAGCTGGTTGATATTCAAGTATCACCTCCTCCAAGCTCATGACCAATGCATCTCAGTGAAGGGGAAGTTGGGAAAAAAATGTCAGGGGGCCTGCATAGATGAACAAGGACCTTCTGCACAAGTTCAAAGACAAAAAGGAAGCCTACAGAATGGAAGCAAGGGTAGGTAGCCTGGAAGGAATATAGAGAGGTTGTACGAAGATCCAGGATCAGGTTAGGAAAGCTGAAGCCCTGATAGAATTAAGTCTGGCCAGGAAAGGACCAATAAATTTTCTATAGGTACATTGATGATAAAAGGAAGACTGGAGAAAATGTGGGTGTATCACACATAGGGCAAGGGATAACAGTTTTAAATTGAAAGAGACTAGGTTTACATTAGATATTAGGAAAAAAAGTCTTTACTATGAGGGTAGTGAGCCACTGGAACAAGTTTCTGAGAGAAATTGTGGATGCTCCATCCCTGGGGGTGTTCAAGGCCTGGCCAGATGGGGTTCTGAGCCATTTGGTCTAGTGGAAGGCTCTCTAGCCATGGCAGGGGAGTTGGAGCTAGATGATCTCAAAGGCCTCTTCCAACCCAAGCTATGCTATGATTCTACAAAAAATAAAATCCTACTTGTCTCATATTGAAATTTTCTAAATATTTTACCTTGAAAAAGCAAAAATCACAGAATCACAGAAGTGACCAGGTTGGAAAAGACCTCCGAGATCATCAGGTCCAACCCTTGATCCAACACTGCCATGGTTACTAGACCATAGCACTAAGTGCCACATCCAGTCTCATCTTACAAACCTCCAGGGACGGTGAATACACCACCTCCCTGGGCAGCCTATTCAATTATGGTGTCCTTTCCCCTGTGTGATGATAGTCTTTTTTTTTTTTTTACAGTTCAATCACATTTCTTGAAGTAATGGCAATATAAAGATTGACAACAACATTTCTCAACTCTAAGAATTAACTTTGTATTGGAATTTTCTTCTTTCTCTCTCTTCCTAATCAAAGGGAACAGAGATGAAACAAAGAAGCATTGTTGCTTTAAGACATGTTTTTGCATTACTACATCTTCTAAAGTTCTTCCTACTTCACACTGTATAATAATCTGATTTTGACATTACATAAAGTGGAGAAGTTTTGGGTTGACCTAACAGTGGAATGTCTTGGACCTTTCTGGGTTTGTCTTGGTCAAGGCTTGCAAGAGTTGTAATTTTTTTCAGATATTAGATTCATAGTTTATTTTAGTTTAGACCTGTGAATATTATGTATGGTAAGAGGTCTAGCAAGTATAAACAGTCACTGCATAACAGGCATGTGAGGAACTGAAAAAAAGTTATTAAAATAAGTTATTACTGGTTTGAAAGAACTCGGGGGGGAGGGGAGGGAACAGATCCAGTTCTGCCAATGTAGGATTGTGCTCTGTGCCCAACCCCACCCATACTCAGCCTCCTTGAACTACTGGTGCAGCTCTCAGTCACTGGCACACCGGGAACACTGTTCCACACCTCACTCTCTGGATCCCCTAACCGAGCCCCAGAATCACTATTACCCATTGGCACCTCTGAAACCCCACACCACACCCCCATGGAACACCTAATCCAGCCCCAGAATGGCTGGCACACTGGAAGCCCCGTCTGGGAGGGGGGCAGTTGTGGTCACAGGAGTCCAGAGCAAATAAATCAGCACCACATGGCCTTCACATGGTTCACACAACCCTACCTCTTGGACTCTTGGTAGTTGGGTCTATGTTGGATCTAGAGCAGTAGCTATAATTCTCTCTCAGACCTCTGATAAGGTTAGAAGTACCAGCTTTCCTCAAGTAAGGAGATGGTAGGGTGTCAGTCAGCATCCCAAGGTTCTTGCCGGGAGTGGTGGATTTTTCCTTAGTCATCAAATCTGTTTGTGTCTGTTTCCTTGTCATGAGCTCCAATCTAAATTCTGTAAGTTGCAGGACATCCTCAGCTAGCCTGAACTACCACAGACATTTTCTTTCTTTTTTCTCTCTCTTTTTTTTTTCACCACCTTAGTGTAAGATTTGCTGCATGTGTCTAAAGACAGAATGTTTCTCAAGGCTTGTGAAGGGCAGTTTCTCATTTCTCTCTCCTGTTTGCAAATGGCACTAAAATGCTCATATATACTTTATGGCAGACTTTATCTGAGCAAAGTATATTCAGTTCAGCCAAACTTGTACAGTTACATACTTCTGTGCTACATTCAAGTTTGAATCTAGTATTTTAAATGTCATTTGAACCACTCTGTCAGTAGGACAGTCTGCACCTTATTTTGTCTCTCAGGGAACCGAAATTTTGCCCAGACTTGTATAAAAGTTTGAGCTAAAATGTACACAAGGGTAAAAGAATTCAAACTTTAGCTAAAACTATGGATCAGAAAACCTCAAGGGTGGTTTCATGTAATGATTCAATTCCTGTCTTCTGAATCTCTAATTCCAGAAGGAATCTAAAATCAATAGTAGATGTTTTAAAGTACAGATGTCTCTAGATGCCCAGTTTGAACTACTTTAGTCTCAAGAAACAGATGCACATTTTACAGTCCCACTGCTCTTGGATATAAACTGAAGATACCCAGAGAACTACATAAGAACCACAACTTTCTCCTCTCTCACATAAACAACTTAAAGTTATTTTAAGAGGAAAACTATACACTGGGTCCCATCAGCTAATCCACTGTTCCTCATCCTCTGGCAGTAGGTAGGAACAATGCTGCGGGGAGAGTATGTAGAACAAAAATGATATAGGATGATAATTTCAATGGTACAATCTCTACACTGTTGTCAGTTAGTAGTCAAGAAACTTCCTGAACCTTATGCTGCACCCGAATGGTCACGAGTTTCCTTTTACTTGGTCTCAGTTCACCCTTACACACTAGCTTTCTTGCCTGCATAAGAGGCTAATTTTAAAAGGAGGGATAAAGTTCTATCATCTGAGGTACCCTATATCTTTGTGAATAGGGTTCTATTATCTGAGATAGAAATCTAACTATTACGCTCTGGGGAAAGGTGAGTTAGTCCTTTGGTTATTTTGACAAAGAGTAGGTTCTTGTTCAATCTTAAAAAACAACCTTTTGTTCTGAACATTTACTGGGTGGATGTACCAACTGTGAAACATTAGTGAAACTCCCATTCAGACACACAGTTCACTGACAAAATATATTAGAATAACAGTATTACGATTCAGTTAAAGTGTTTTTAAAGACCATTATTTTAAGGCGGGTTACTCTTAAAGGTTTGCTGTGTCATCCTCTGAATGTTACTAAAGGCACTTGGCTCTCTTCTGATAGGTATTATTAAAGCAGTCTTAGTCACAAATAGAAGGATAAGTATTTTAAAAATGCATTTTTTCACATCTATGTATTAAATTGGTATGAATACCTGTGGAAGTATTTACTAAATACTGCCTATTTTAGCAAATTATTAAATACAGGAATGATGGCTTCAGAAGTCTATCTCATGACAATTTATCTAATTTATATCCTGACAAATGAAGGTCTCAGAAAAATACTACATTTAAAAATGTTGAAATGTTTTAACTCATTAATTGTATTTTGGTTTTTAGATTTTCTAGAAGTAAAAAGTTTATATTTTGAATATATAACAGTTAAATTCCCTAATTTACAAAAGACAATAAAAGAGAAAAAAGGAATAATTAAAATTTTAAAAGTAATACGAGCTACAAAAAATTAATAAAGAGAAGCATCCATAAGGTGGAACAGTTGTAAATAGCTCAACACAACATTAAGGCACTGAGAATAAGCATATTTCAGAAATTAAATGATGCTAGGAATTTCCCCAGGCATTAGAACTTAATTGTCTACATTGTAAAGTTGTTAGAATGGTCCCTGGTAGGATTTTGACACAAGTCAACTATTCCTATACCAAAGAAATCTCAACATGTTTCTGAATTTTGTGTAGACCAGGAAACAGGCAATAATAAGTAGTTTGCATAAAAATACCTTTTTTTTTAGAAAATTAAAATTTAATAATATGGAATTGTGTCATTCAATGTCAGATACCGTCAGAGTCAGAAAGCATTCCTGAACATGTTTTTAAAGAAATTAAAAGCAAAACCAAAACACCAGAAAAAATCCTTCAGGTGTGTCTCTGGCATCTAGCTCCCAGAGTCTCTGTATGAAGCCCAATATTCAGCTCTCAGAGCTCTTCTTGTCACTAGATATATCTTCATGTTCAGTAGTGGCTCACTTCACCTGCATCCCTCCCCAGGCATACACATACAGAATAACAAGTGTATTCACATAGAAATAAAGTTAGAAATAAAGTTTAAGAAGAAGAAGGACAACCCATACAGGACTCAGCCAGACAAGTGTGCTGATTAGCTGCCATCTCACAAATGACTGTCTGATTTTATTCCTCTCCCTCCATTTTTCCAAACCCTGCCCCTCCCTGATCTATCCTGGTCTTTTCCTTCCTTTAATCCTTCTAGGAAACCCACGAAAAATCCTACACAAACCCAAATATTCAGTTCCAAAATCACAACCTCTCCCCAGATACCTCATAGTAAGTGTTACATTTACACAATAGTGACGCTTTGTTTGAATGGCATTCTGGAGACAACTTCTTCTACTGAATCATCTTAGTGGGTTTTGTAATATGGATAATGACTTAATCATTCATCTTCAATGATCTTCAATCAAAGAAATATTTATTTATTTACTTATTTACTTATTTTTAAATAAATATAAATCTACTCTACCTCAACAACACTTCACAGTAATTGTGTTTTAAATTACAGGAATAATTTGGTTTTTTACTTCTTTACTTAAACCTACTTAAATAATTCCCACCACATCATCTTGAAATATGTAGAATCACATAGTGGGATTTGTTAGTCACTAGACACTAATCGTCCTTTGATATTATTGATCAGTAGAGTTTAAAAAAAGAGAGCAAAAAATAAAAAAAAGACATGTCAAGGTTTTTGTTTCTGTTGGCTTCACAGAAGTTAACTTCTAGGAAATTCATTTTCATGGTAAGCAGCAGGGCATGCTTGAGCATACAGGATCATACCTGCTCTACAGAATGACACTCTCTCAATAAAATCTATTTGCAGTGCTTAATTACAGGTCTGCTGGTTTTAAAGACCTAATCATGCAACCTCTTTATGAGGATATTCTCAGTGCATTCCTCAAACATCGTGAAACATAACCATTAACCCTTGGTGGCATAAGAATATTGATGGACTAGGTCTGGGTAACAGTGTAAAGCTTTGCATTGATATTTTTCCAAGACTGTAAAGTGGTACTAGTCACACGATAAACTAAAAAGTCAATTCAGAATGTGATAATTTTTCTTTTTACTTTCTTTTATAACTTTGAAGAAGAGAGACCAGACCTATATATCTTAATCAAGTGAACAGTTTCTCCTCAATACGTGATTAATAGATGGAACCAGAATGACACAAAGTTTATTATCTGGAACCATTATTTTCATACTACTAGCTGGTTTAAATTGTCTTCAATATCCTATAATTTTAAAAATAAAATGTGGTTTGAAAATATGTTCTCTGCCAGAGCATTAGCATACTTTTTATACATTGTTTTACAGGTGGGGAAAAGGAGACAACAGACTTAAAACAGTTATATAATATCTACGAATTTAAGAAGAATAAACTTGAACACCGAAAAAAGTTATTGAACAGAAACATCAGCCTTAGAAATTCAAATCTGAAATTTTCAAAGCACTCTAATATTCCAATTTTTTTTGACTTTCTCTTTAATGTACTTCTTCTGCCTTTTCTTCCTTTGAACCCTCAGGTGTGTTTTGAAAAACTTTGTCAACACCCTCATCTTTGACTGAATGCGGTAAAAATCCTTATGAAGTTTTGGAAAATAGATTTCTTTGACAAATATTCCAAGAAACCTGTAGAAAAAAATTGCATAAAATAGGAAGCATGTTTAATAAATTAGAGGTTATTAATGCCCTTAATTTCACCTTATTTCTGTGTGCTGGATATTAATGCTTGGCCTATGATCACTTTATTTGGTGTGCTAAGGTTACTATAAGGTGTTAGAAGCCTTGGGGTATAAAAAGCGTGAGGAGGAAAATGGCAAATGATGTGTGATCTTTGTGATCCAACACACAGATATCTGTTATATGTGACTGTGCTGCATATCAATGCAAAGAATGGATCAATTCTGTCACTTATGAAAGAGTAAAATCTAGAAACTATATAATTTTTTTATTAACAGCTTTTTCTCCTTTGGTTTACTTTATTTTATTTTCTTTTCCTTCTCACCATAAAACTAGCTCACATTTTCTTGTAACATCTAATTTAAGTGTTGGGAATTTTCTGAAGTCCATTTGTTCATACATAATGAAGGTACAGTAAGCAGGTACAAGAAAGACAAATACCTGGAGTCTCAGAATAGCAGCTGAATAAAAATATACTGTGTACGATGATCTAGGACAAGGTTCTAACATGATAATCAGACTGAATAAGGTGAGCTTAAAACCAGTAACAGAGTAAATGGTGTGTTAGGATAATAGGTTGCTGACAGGATGGATGCCCTGCAGCTGAATCTCTCTCTCTCTTCCTTGAAGATTTCGTAATGGAGAATTAAGCATTGTCTACCTCAGGCTTACTCAGTCAGAATGTATTTCTGCAGATGAAGCTGCTGATATGACAAGTAAAGGCGCAGGGATAAGTCTTATAAAGCCTTAGTGCTTGCAGGCATGAGTCCCTGAACATTGAGCAGGCAGGGTCAGTGCTGTATCCTCTAGACAATAAGAAATAGAAAAGACTGTGTAGGTATAGAACAATAGTTGATAGAAAAATAAATCAGGCATTATACTATAGGGTCTAGTGTTACTATGGAGAAATGAGTCCCTTAGGGGTCTGCAAGGAAAAGCATTGGTATGCAAGCCTGCTAAGTCTTTGGAAAGCATAATGCACTGAAAAATGTACACTCAAAAATGGTAGTGGTAGTGGTAGATTCATTACAAGAGCTCACTCACTAAGAACAGGATTAATAATGGAAGACGAGTTAACAGCAAATCAGAAAAATTGTTAAAGATGACACAGTTACACATCTTTTAAAATTTCCTGCATGTATTTCACACAGACAGGCCAAAAATTGCCCTCTCCAAGCAAAATGTATTTTAAAAGTGTTAGTTTAACAGAATATGGTTTTATAAACACATTTCTATTGCAAACCAGGTAGGATTCTGTGACTCATGTAATCTTATAAATGAACTTTTTCTATGTGCCCATTGAGAAACTGGAAATTAGTAAGAGTTTAATAAAGAAAAAAGGTAAAA
The DNA here is from genome assembly GCF_025592945.1 of Manacus candei. NCBI lineage: Eukaryota > Metazoa > Chordata > Aves > Passeriformes > Pipridae > Manacus > Manacus candei. The sequence goes on along the minus strand of NW_026138062.1, from coordinate 27,742,371 downwards.
AAATAAAGAATATGAACATTATTTTGCACTAATGCAACTTCATTTTTTGCTAGAAGTAACTTTTTACATTTTTTTAACTAAGCAGTTCCTTGAAAACTGGAACTAATGATGTGTGATTTTATGGATTAGCAATTAGATAGTGATTAGCTTTGTGTCTGAGAATGTGCAAACTTCAATCAAGAGACAGTAACTTGTTCTTAATATTGGGGAAATTTTAAGAGGTCTCTCTGTTGTTTTTTTGCTGTCCAGTAGTGACTCTGCTTACACTGTTGCCTTTACCATAATCAAAGTATATTGAGAGTATCTTTACTGTGTCAGTTACATTCAGGAAATATCAAAAAATACGATTATAATTGAGAATATTGTATTTATGTAAATTTTATTAAATTAATGGTAATTTGTAAGTTAAATGCTTTCTCACACTTGCTCTCCTGCTCTCCACCCTTCTCTTTCTCTCTTTTGTACATGCAGAGCATAAACTTAAGATAGAGATCTTTTTTCTTAAGATGAATGCATTGTCTGTGACCTTCTCTTGCTTTCTTGCTTTAAGGGTCTTCACAGACTTTCCCATTTCATATAAACCAGCTAATGTCATTTTTAGAGCATTAAAAAAAATAAATTTTAGAAGCTAACAATAAGTCTAAATGGTCCACTAATATCTTTCTGTGCAGTATTGTTTTTTCTAAAATGTGAGGAAGGATAGTAATCAGATTTAATTTCTGTGCAAAAGTGTTCCCTGAATTTATGTGCAATAATCTCATCATATTTTTCTGAATTTAGAGGGTGTTTCCTTGGGAATATTACATTTTAGTCAGTTGAAATATCAGTACTAAGTTTTATCTGTCCAGCAACATCAAGTCGGTAAGTGCCACTGCTGGAGGCAAGTGTCTGTACCTTTCCCAAACCAGATGTGTGTCAGGTGTCTGGGTCTGTAGTCACTCCAAACTCACAGAGGGACCAGCCAGGGAGTAGGAGGTCCTAAGTCTGGGCAGGGATATCAGATGAGTGAAGGGTCTGTGCTGATATTTGAGGGAACCCGCTAATGTGGTGCTACTGTAGGATGAGCGTGTGAGTTCTGAGTGTTTGCTAGTGAGCATCGAGCTGGCCCAGCCAGTGAGTTGGGAACCCGTGGAGCTTTGCTAGTGTCTTCTATGTGTATGTGTGTGTGGGTCTGGGTTTGGGAATTGTGTTTAGCTTCACTAGTGCTTGAACCTGTAAAACCCCCTCCCTGCAGGGACCACATCCCTCAATCTGGGAATAGACCTCCTGGTTCTCAGGCATCAGACTGGGCTCCAACAGCTGGAAAGGAAGAATTCTTCCTACTGCTCTAGGCAGTAGCTGTTCCTAAGATCCCTTAACACTCAGATTATGAGGAACATTTAAGAATTTTGATGTGACTATGGATGCATCTGCTGAACCGTAAAAGAAATTATCCATGAATTTCCCACTTACTATGAAACTGCAATATGAGTAGAATTCTTTCTAAATACAAGATCTTTTATGCTTGGTAATTTAATTTTTATTTAGGTACACAGTTAATATTAGCCTCTACTTTTGTTTGTAAAACTACATGTATGGTTTGTTACATTCTAGTTATTCTGACTGGTAACCTCAGTTTTTAACAGTCAAAAATGCTAGAATAAGTTGCGCAGAAGAGACAGAGTGAATTTGATTTGGATTTTGGAGTTCAATAAGACTTTTCTTGGAACGTAACATTTTTTTTTCTTTTTAATATGAGTTCTGCTAAAAGAATTGTATTCAGAAATGCTGAATTGATATGAGAGTCCAAATGGACTATAGCTTTGAAGTGAATGTTCCTAGGCCATTCTTCTGCAGTTAGTTTCCCAGAGGAAGGCTTAAAAGTTTTTTACATTCAAAATACAAGTTTTATCAAAGTAAAAGAATCCTTAAATCTTTTAAAATTATCTCAAAGGAAGGAAAGAACAAAAAGGAAAAAGGGGTTATATGCTTTCTTCTTCAACTTTGTAGAAGTCCCTTGTTGTTGAGCCTTTGCTTCCAGACATTGTTTTTGTTAACCTTCTGAATTTCCTAGTTGCAGCAACTCTTCACAGTCCCCTAAAGTCTGTCTTTTTCCTCTGAAGCATAGCTAATTGCTGTTTGCTCCATGTAACAGTTTCTTAGCCTTTGCATTATCTAAAGGATCCCATGTTTTGTTGAGACCTCCTTCCACTCTTCATTCAGTAGTCGTTCGAACTTCCTCTTCCCTACATATACAGTGCCTCAGCAAGATAATGTATAATCTCTTGTATCCATTCCCCCTTTTTGCAATTGACAATAGGTAGTAGGAATCCACTTTGCATACTCAATTGAATGTCAAGAGCTATTTGGCTAAGCGAAATAGTTAACTAGTATCAAGTCAGTTGAATAACTGAGCTCTACCACCTATTCTTAGATGTTGATTGTAATAGGAGTCTTAATTTGATATAAATTCTGCCAGTGATATAAGATAGTTAAAGTTGAAACTGAAATTGAAACTATAAACTGATTTCTACTCAGATTTTCCTGTTGTAAAAATCTGTTACTGCAGTTAGATAGAAGTCTTGGATAATGAAAGTTTACTTTGATGTATCAAGAACTGGCAAAACTTGTGGCTTGAGATAAAGATCGTTTAATAGATAAATCAAAAGCTGTGCACACAAACAAAGCAAAACAAGGAATTAATTTTCTGCTTCCCATCAGCAGACGGGTGTTCAGCCATCTTCAGGAAAGCAGAGCTTTATCATGCGTAATGATGACTTGAGAAGACAAAAACCATCCCTCCAAATGACTCTCAGCTTTTATTGCTGAGCACCGTGTCATATGGCAAGGGATATCCCTTCAGTCAGCTGAGGTCAGCTGTCCTAGCTGTGTCCCTTTTCAACCTCTTGTGTATCCCCCACACTACTTACTGGTGTGGCAGTGTGAGGAAGCAGAAAAACCTTGACATGCTGCAAAGCACTGTTCAGAAATAGCTAAAACGCTCCTATGTTATTATCAGTGTTTTGGTCACAAATCCAAAAGAACATTATAGGAAGTACTGCAAATAAAATCAACTCTATTTCAACCAAAACCAATAGAATTTCAAGCCTTTGTTGCTATTATTGTAATTTGAGATAGGATTTATTCTATGGAATGTTTTATTTAAGGACTTAGATTTTAAATATTTCTTTTTGTTTGGTGTTAAAACAATTAGGAATTAAACTGAAATGCCTTTTATTTATTAGTCTATTCACATGCATGCCATGATGCGGCAGTAGATTCTTCTCTGTGCGCTCTTATGCTCTTATAAAAATTTGTAGTAACAGCATGGGGAAAAAACCCCTCAATTTTCTTAGTTAAACACTGTAATCTTCTCAGTTAAAATCTTCTCCTGCATTGTCCAGGAGGACTCTTTATCATCTCTGATCAAGTGCTTGGGGGTGGATCTACTTTAATTTTTTTTTGATTCTGTAGATCATTTCTCATATGCTGTCCAGAAACATCAGACTCAGCATATATTTTGAACTTCAATTTCTGGATTTTTTTTTTTTAATAACTTCTGCAATTTACTGGAGACAGAAGACTTTTTTTGTGATAACACATGATAAGGATTATTACTTTTTTGCATGGAAGATTACAACACTTTCAATTGTGCCTGAAATTTGTGTAAGCCAGCACCTGGATGTAGATCTATCCAGATCTTTTCTTGTCAGTGAATATCTTGATGAAAGCATAAGCTTACATATTTTTGTTGGAATGCATAATAAATGTATAATCCAAATAAATTTCAAAGTGCATAGATACAACTTTATGAACATTAAAATATTTTCCTTAAACTTTTTTCAGTGTGGAAGTGCTGACTTCTTATCTTTCTTTACAAAAGCCGAGATCTCTGAATTTCTTCTCTCTCTTTTTTCTTTTTGTTAATAATTTTTCTTTAGAATTGCAAAAATATCTTCTTGAAATATACACATAATTATGTTATTTAAATGATGTCTAGTATTTCTATGATGGTGTCACTGTATCAAACAATTTGAACATACTTACTGTGGTATTCTTCACATTATCTAGCTCTTCTTTACAGTTCTTGCTTTACACATGAGAATTTTGCTAAAAATATGAATAATTTATGCAATCTAATAACAACTTCCATGCTAAATTGTCACTGCCTCCAACTATACTGACTTCAGAATGTGTTAGGCTTGACACAGTTGTCCTTCAAGTTTTACACAAAGATCTTTTTAATGAGATGTGGCGTAGACAAAATCACAGAATCACAGAATATTGTGAGTTGGAAGGGACCCACAAGGATCGTTGAGTCCAACTCTTAAGGAAATGGCCTGTAGGGGGATCAAACTCACAACCTTGGCATTCTGACCATCATGCTCTAACCAACTAAGGGTTGTGAAAACTGTGCATACTTTGTGGTCTGAAACAGGTATGAATCAGGCATACTTATGAGAATATTTGATTTTGCATTTCACTCTTAATAATATGAAAAATACTAACTTTCTGAAAATAAAGATCCTTTTATATGTCCGTAATCTGTTAAAAGGAATAATAGTGCCTCCTCAGGTTTAACTCAAGATTATAATGTAGATTTTAATATATTATTTTCTATGTCAAATAGTTTTCACTTTAACAGTAGATTTACAAAAGACAGAGGGGAAACAATAACATTTCTTGAACTTTAGTAAGCCCTCTCACTTACAGTATTTTTTTCTCTATCCTTATGTATACATACAAAAACCCCCATATATTGACCTTCTTACTGTCCACGTAATCTATCAAAACTGATAAAAGAATCTTGCTTTTTTTTTACACCTAAATACAAACTGCTGACAATGCAAAGATATTACATTCACATTGCGACATAAAAAAAATAGACAAATGTCATGCCTGAATTCAAAATTATCCACTCCATGAATGATCAGGATATCAAAAAGTTTCTGATTACTCATCTATTAAAATAGGAGAAATTCAAATTTTTGGTTGATACTATGCCAAGGGAGTCAATGTCTAAGATAAAGAGTAAAATTAAATATAAGTAAGTGTATTTTAAGGGTAAATTTAGGTAGAAGACTATGTATTTACACCGATCCATACATAATTTCTGGGATGTATTGTCTTTTGATTTCTCAGAAATTCTAGAAAAATAATTATTAATGAAGATCATAATAATTACTAAAGATTACTAAATATTTTCCTGAAATATCAGGAGTGGTATGGTCAAGGATGTTCTGAGATAAAAATGAAACTTTAAAGTGCCCACAAGAGACAGAAGTATAAAAAATTGCAGGTAATTTTCACTTGCATTAATCTAAGATGACATCTCCTATTACTGCTGCAGCTCTGCTGTTGGCTGATAAGAGGGTTGCTGTGACCTTATGAGCTAAAGTACACAAGTCAAAGTGGAGCCAGTATATTGAATATTTTTCAAATAGGGGTTACTAAAACTTATATAGACAGGAATCTTATTTGTGTTAGGAAATCTATCAGGACCTTTGTTGCAAAAGTGATCTCTGATGGTCAGTGTTGTTTCTGTTCAGTGCTTTTGGGTACTTTGCACCTTGCTCCTACTTGTGGTTTTTGGTTTTTTGTTGTTGTTATTTGTTGGTTTTTTGAGTTTTTTATCTGAAAGGCAATTTCTTATTATAAGCCTTGTGCCTCAGGTATAAATAGGAAATTATTTAACTTTATCCCTTTACAGTGTAGTTACACTAGATAAACGTTAACAATGAATTAGCCATCTAGTAGAAATTCTCATTTTCACAATTTCTCAGATCTTTACATGTGCCCTCCTCTCATTATTCTTTCAAGGGATGGTGCCTATATCTAGTTTATATCTATATATCTATCTGTCTATATATATCTGAAGACACAAAGAAAAATTGTGTTTCTATGCAAATACAAAGTTTAAACATGAAATTGTATTTTTATGGCAGTGTTGTTTACATAAATATATTAAACCAATCTCTGTGCATTTGTTACTTTCATTCCAATCCTGGAAAACCTCAAAGTGCCAGGATATACTTGCAAGGCTTGTCTCTGAACAAGGAACAAAATCCGCACACTTATTTTTACAGGGAGAATTCAAAGATCAAAAAATTGATTACTTGATCATAGCCTTGCCACCAGAGACAAAATTTCCATGTATCTGCATGACTTGTTCCTCAGATGATGAACAAAAATATCTAAACAACAATAGCATAGTGCATAGACTACCAGTTTTGTTGAGTCGTAACATACTGCGTTGCTTGGGAGGCATCTTGTACTTTCCACTGTGCAAGTTGCTGCTGAAACTGGGCCCCAGTGTGAGGCAGTACAGTTTGCTTTGATATGCCTGATCCCAGTAGTAGTTCTGGGTGAACTGAGTAAACACTAGTGGAACAAAAAGGGTTTTGATACCACACAGACATCAACCATGGGCTGGATGATGCAGTGTTTAGGTAGATGCATTTTTTGCAATTCTCTGGCTATGCTAAAAATGCAAATGTAACATGGAGGAAGCTATCCTTTGCCTTCAAATCAGGTGAACTGAAGAAGGAAAGTGTCTTAGTTGTTTCTACAAAATATCCAAGTTCTCCTGTAGGCAAGAACTAAAGCGCAATGAGTCATTACAGAATTGCTTTTCATTCCTTGGATAAAGCTTGTTGTTCCTCTGGTGTTTTATTTTTTTTTCTTTTCTTTTTTTTTTTTTTTGTAAATCTCTGTAAAAAGAAAAAAGTCTTTGAGAATTTTGGTCCTATTCAATATGATTTTGCAAAATCTTCCAATAGTTTAAACATATTTTTAAACTACTTCTCACCAGTCCTCCATGGGAGGAATGCTGATGTCAGAAAAAAGGATTAAAAAAAATAATAAATTTAGGCACATAAAAAAATAATAAATTTAGGCACATAAAACCTTTTTAATGTCACTTTTAAACCTTGAAAATAATAATTAACACAGGAACTTCTGTCTGGAGAATCAAAAACAGATTGACATGTCTAAACTCCCAGGTTTTCATGACAGTGACAAAAAAATTTTACAAGATGAATCATCTAGTTCTTTCAGCAATTACAATGAAAAAAGTTCTTATTTTCTATTCTCTGTTGATTAAGGTGGTATACCAGCAATTTTAAAAACCAATGCAATTTTTAATCTGAGGGAAAAATTAGCTGATGGTTTGAAATTGGATCAAGTATCTGGAAATGATGTTGGACCTTAGGGTATTTTGGAAATCCTCTGCTAAGACAGCATACAACTGTCTGCATGAAAATAATGAAAAAGATACAAAAAGTCAATAGGGAAAAGAAAAAGATTATGGTTAGACTGGCATGGAACTGGACATGATGAAATCACCAATATGAGAGAGGTACAGGAGAAATTAAAATAATTTGCAGTTTTTAAATGGTTCCCTTTTGCCTCATCTATATCTCACAGCTTCCTAAAGTTTGTCAGTTCACTCTACAGCATTGCCGTTACTCCTCTAATTTATTTCTCAAGTAAAACACTGAAGGATATGATCTTTAAGTAAAAATATTTAATGAATAATTTTAAAACTCCAACTCCTTAAAATGCTTCCATTTTTTCAGGGTCATATCAGTAGGAACTCCACACCTGCCCCTGAACTGAGATTTAGATTTAGTCCTAAACTCAGTCAAGCTGTAAAGCACATCCTGGAATAGAAAATCATTTCAGCCTCTTCCCCTTCAAATAAATTAAAAAGGATTTTGTCTGCAGCTGAAAATGTCATTATCATCAAAGTCTTATTCTGACACAGCAGAACAAAATCAATTTCTCAGCGACACTGCAATAGGTTGGCTGCTGTATGTGATTCTCCTTTCCCCCAAAGCTGCTAGCAACCCTTGACAAATTCACTTTCCTTGCTTTTGAGGGAGGGGGAATGCTATTGCAGAGCAATATTTAAATGCATTGCTAAAATATAGCCTGAAGTGAAAAAGGAGCCCTTCTCTAGTAATCACCGAGAATGAGAAAAAGAACCTAACTCCCTAGGAAGAAGAAGAAGACAGTAAGAGAGGAGAAAGGAGAGCAACCTCCTTTCTTCACAAATATATGTGTGAGTGCACACACAAATACACATTTCTGTTTGGAACATTGCAGCTTGTTGAGAGTGAAATAAAAGAAAAAAAAATCATTTTTTTTTTTAATACATCAATACTTCCAAATATTTCATCAGCTTTAAAATATTTGTCTCATGTTCTGGACATTAAGGTCTCGGAAGAGACCTTCTGAATGATTTCTCAAGGGGAATTATTTTCCCAAAATCATTGTACTTTATTGTATTCCATGAAAAGTTTTCATCTGAAAGAGTTTTTTTGACATGGAAAATGTGTTTTACATTTTATTCTGTGTTTTTTATACATTGAAGCTTAGATTTTCAGAAAGAACTAAGTACTTTAGATACCCAAGTCCTGCTGAAAAGCTTATCCTTGCATTACAATTCTCAGTATGTCCAGAGAAAAGGTGGCTGTCTTTCCTAAAGGCATGTCTGGTAGACGAAAATATTAGGTGGGAAATTTATCTGGAAATAGTCATATCTCGAAAGCTGAGAGTGAGAGTATTTCTGTCAGTAAGTCACAGATAGAAAAGTGACTGCCTAGAATCTGTGTGATTTCATGGTGACACAGGGCATGTCTCTGGTTTCCTAAATGACCTGGATACATCAGTTTCAGCAGTCCTTGCTGCTTAGCTTTCTCTCATGTTAACAACACAACCCGTAATGAATCATGCAGTACAATGCTTAACATCCTGGGTCTAATGATCTGTGAATATAAATCTCTTTTTTTTGGAAAACTCTGTGTCAATTATGAGCCAATTAAGTCAACTGGTAGACTATGGGATTCTGTAATTATGTATTCATTGTAGAAGGCTGGCTAATTGCCCAAAACTTGTTCTTATTCTTCAGATTTTGCACAGAAGCATTTTTAGAAAGCTCTGTTGATATTAAATATATCAAATTTGAGATGATCAACTTGGATTATATAATATGTGTTTATTTTTTCAGAGAGCTTCTATTTATCACTTTTCCCTGTCCTAGTTATTCAAGGTAAATAAAAGTGTGGCACTGTAGCATGACCAATCTTTTTTTTTTTTTTTTTTGTAGATATAAGTAGTTCTGATAGTTCACTAGCTACAGTTGTATGATGTTATTCTATTTTATGACATAGTTATCCGAAGGTGGAAGTCCTTGGCTTATATTTAAAACACACAAAACAAATACTACTGAAGTGGTACATTGACTTATTAACATGTAATTAACCAGTAATCAGTGAACTACATGATCAAGATAAATAGATCAGCTAAATCAAATATTAATAAAAATTGAAAAAATCCCATGCCTCTTTTTATAAATTATTCCAAAATATTCTGATTTTCCCTCACCAACACATGCACACCTACTCACACACACATACACACATACATATATGCACACACATGTAAATACAGACATATTCCCTTTCTCAAAGACCTTGTAGGTTTCCAACAACCCCCTTCCCTGGGAATACAAGGTGTACACACTGCTTCTGGTGAAGGCATGGGTGTTTGAGCTTTGCCTGTACCTGTACTGCTCCCTACAACCTGCAAGTGCACATACTGGACATTCACTGTCCCATGAGGCAAAACACATATTTGAGGTGATGGTCCCCATGTGTTGCACCCTGCAGTGCTACCCAATTTACTTGCATGCATTAGCTCAAGGCAGCATCTGGGGAGATTCTGTGCCCAGACTGGGTAGTAGTTGTAATATCACACAGTGAGGTTTTGTAGAGTTAAGGTCTGACTGCTGCTGCTTCCACTATAAAATTTCTCCCTTGCCCTCTGTTGAGTATTTTCATTTTCTTTAGACTTCTCTTTCAATTGTTTCTTTCTTTGCTTCAAAAGTCTTTTTGTCTCTCTCATCAGAGGCCTGGCTTGCTCTTCAACATGATCAATTTGTGGCAAACGTTCTTTCCTCCTACAAATGTACTCTTTTGGAGAAATGTTAAAGATTTAAAAAGTAAGGAAATAATACTTGCATTAAAATGGTGAGTCATTCATATGCTTCAAAATAATTAAACTGAATTTTGATGCTCAGAAGAGAGGTGTTAATCCTAAGGATGGAAATAATTAGAAATAGATTGGTCATGTTTTCAGAAAAGTCATTTCAGCATTTGGTAGGTTACATGATTTACCCTACTTACAAATTCTTATGTCTTGACAGTAATTTCTTATATATAATCTGTTTTAAATTATTAAGATAATATTACATTCTTGGTAGTGACAATTACTCTTTATTATCTCTTGGGCCTTCAACCATTTGATATTGTAATGTGTAATTAAGTCTGAAGAGTACATATTTATTTAATTACATTTATAGCTGTTAAATCAAACTTATGTAATTTTCTCACTGATAAAACATACTTAGCAATGAACTTTAAAAAGAATTTCACTAATTTTGAATAAAGCTTGTATTTTTTATTTATTGAAAACCAGAGTATTTATAAACAATCATGGGGTTTTTTTGTCTTTTTTTTTTGCCCTCTGAAACTGCATTAATTAGGATCTTCACAGGCCATCCTGTTTCATATATAAATGGAACTTCTACAAAGATAAGGTTCCTTCCTGCAAGAAAAATTGTGATTAGACCTGTACTTCACACGCATTTGGTAAGTCTCCATAGTTTTTTACTCTCAGCGGGATTTATTAACTCAAACATAGAAATGTGCTAATATACCTTCAGGTTTACAGCTGCATCCTGCCTGGACAGCTTATAGTAACTGAGGGAGAACTTACTTGCATCAGGCTGAAAAACAAAGCAACAAGAAGAAACCAGTCTTTGGCTGATCAGCAGTATCCTCTGAAATCTCCCTGTGAAAAGTACCATTCCTGAAAACGGAAGACCACAGTCTTTCATTACTTTAGAGTATCTGTATGTTTGGATCAAATCTTTTTATGTTATTTGTTTAACGCTTGATTACATGAATAAAGTGATTATGCTATGTCATGTTGAGAGAGTTGAGATTTTAAAACTTTTTTTCTGAGAAGATAGATTTAGAGCAGAAATGCTATCTGTAGTTCAAAAAAACAGATTTGGTGACTTTCCAGTGTTGAAAGTGTATTCAGTGTTGACAAATGTACAAGCTACAGGTTGATTAATTTTTAACTGATGTGTGGAAGTTATTTTACTTGAAACTATATTGAAATATGCCAGAAATGTCATCACTGAGAAAAGACTGTAGTTCATAAACTTCTGGAATAAGCTGCCTATTCTCTACTGTCCAGAGAAAGTTATAACTATGGAGTTTTCTTCTGTGGACATTGAAATAATTTCAAATATTTATATTCCCGTTAATGTTATCATTAATAAACCATTACAAGTCAGTTTCAAATTTTTGAATTAAGAGGTTTGTATCATATATATATATATACATACAAACAAACAAACACATGCAAATATGTGTTCTTATTTTAATAATTTACAGATTTTAGAAATGCTTTGGGAAGGTGAATACATTTGTAGGAAATGCCTCTGTGCTCCAGCCTATTTCTTGATTTCACTGCTCTACCCTGATGCAGAGACACAATGTAGTTTCCAGGCTACTATATTGACACTCTTAAAACAGTGACATTCTTTTTAGCTCCAGACAGCTCACAAATCTATGTATTGTTAATATATAAGGGACGCCGCAGAATAAAGTGAAAGTTTTTGTAACTAGGCAGGGGATAGTTTGTGATTGTCACATCTAAACCATGAGACATTCTGAGTGCTGGGTGCAACGCATTACCTCAAAATTAATTTAATATAATAAATTATTAATTATTCCGTGCCACTAGTTAAATTACTATTTTCATATTTTTGTACAAGGGTTGGTGTTTTGCAAAAGGGTTGATTTTTAAACCCATTGGTTCTGTTGAGGAGAAAAAGTTCAGTTATACTTATTTTGTACTATCAGTGAATATTTTGTACAGGGAATGAACCTAGTGATTAAAACTATTTTGTGTAAATATTAGAAGTCCAATTTGAGACAAATATTCTTCTCTCCACTGCATGGTCTAGAAATTAATCCTTACAGAAAACATGAAAACTTTGAATAGTTATATTAAAGTTATCTGTCATTGATACATCTGTAATTCCTGTTCTAGTAGCGATACAGGTTTGTTGTTACAGGTTGTGGGAAATTATATTATGTTTGCATTTCTAAAAGTTCAGATTACAAAATACTAATCTGTTCTTGTATATACTACCTGACTTGTGAGTAATTTTTGCAGGAGAGAAAGGAAAGATATTTTGCCTTGAGCTAATTACTTATGTTCACTTTAAATCAAGAGTGGAAAGAACAATTCTGGAATGAAGTGTACACTAAAAAAATATCAGTTTGGCTTCTTTTTCTCTGCAGACTATAAATGAATCTTACATCTAAGCTCATTCTTAGACGTCTGTCATAGGAGTGACTACGGAGGCAGCTGAGAGTGAGGTAGACACAAAGTCACAACGGCATGACTCACTGACATGCAATCTAAAATTTCTTTACTCAGCAGGATGGGGTCAGTGCACAGGTAACAATTTCACTTCTGGAATTTCTATTTCCCCCACCCCCAACTCAAACACCTCGGAGACCCAGCACTTCTAATTTATCTCTGATCAATGTCATGGATGCAGGGGAATGAGACACTCTCTAATCAGAAAACTTGTCAGGTCCTGGATGTTCATGTAATGGCTCTGCCTCGAACTCAGCCTTCTACTCAGCATCAGATGTCCAGAATTTGTCCCCCTGCTTTCTTCAGAGGCCATTGTTATAATAATTTATTGCTTTCCAAACTAGACTGTTGGCATAAACTGACAACAGCCTTGCTAATCACAAAGCTGCAAGCCAAACTTTTGGACTTTCTTAATATCTATGTCCAACCCAATTGTCCCCAGGGTTTCTACCACCACCTGTTCTACCATCTACCTGTCCCAAATATGTTCTTAATGTGAAAAGTCAGGCACATCTGTGAAACAAAGTTCATCTATTACTTTTTTTTTTGGTTTGTTTTCTCTGTCATACCAAGTAGATAATTTAGATGGAGCTAGGAGATGTACTCAAGGCTTAAATCATCTGGGTAGTCTGAGTTGGTTTCAGGTGTCTAATTACTAATTAATGTTGTTGGCAAGTAATATTTAGTATTATTTGGGATGAATCCCACTACAGTTGTCAACAAACCTATATTACTGTAAATAAAATGGTAAAACCAGTAGAAAATAGATGGATAAAACAGCTTCAAGTGACACTTTTTGGGAGAATATATTTATGGCATGAATACATATGTAACTAAATAACAAGTTGGAAGCAATAAAGCTCATATAAGTAGTAAAAGATGATAAAAAGAGTTTACAGATGTAAAGTCTGGTGCCACCTTAGCCTGTGCCTTGAGGATATCACAGAAAGCAGTTCTCTGTGATGAAAGATGCTTCTTCAAATCGTACTACTCACCAGTCCTTATGCAAATGGCCAAAGTCTCAAGTCTCCACTAATTAGAACTTAGCTATTCACCTTGCATGTACACAATAATGCTAGGGATATTAAATTAAGGTGTCAGATGACTAGCTTTCCCTACTGCTTAGAATTATTCTTTCTTACTTTTCAGTATCTAAAATTATTTTAAAAACTAACTCACAAGTGTTCATATTCTTCTTGAAAATGTTTTCTGTTTTCACATTATCTTTTCAGTAATAATGAGAACAAAGCTAGCCATAATACTTAATAATTGACCTAGAAATGGATGCATGTATATTATATTTTGCTGTATTTTTTTCCTACTTACATTGAGCATTTCTTCATAGAGGAAGTATCTCACAGTGTCTTTACTAGGTAGCATGGAAATTTTATTTCACAAATTATTAGTCCATTTTGTAGCTAGGAAGTTTCTCTTCTTACAATTTATTTATTTATTTGTTTGTTTGTTTGTTTGTTTATTTGTTTATTTATTTGTTGGGTTTGTAACATTATCAAATTACAGACAGGTTGTAAGTACATATTGTTGCAGAGGTAAATTTCTTCTTCATCTTAAAAAGTTATAGAAATACGATGAAGTAAGGAAAGGAGATCAGGTCTCTTTGCTGCTGAGTTTGATAGCAACATTGCAACATTGTCCATTAATTGAATATGTTGCAGTGCTCTTCTGTAGTAAAACTGTCTTCCTTTACTACTTGCATGCAGATTTTCCTTTCAGAATTCTTTGGCATTTTATAAAATTCATACAGAATTATGGATGCAAAAATCAAAATTATTTCTTCAAAATGAATTAACATATTTCTGCCACCTCAAAAATTATTACTAAACTTCTGTGAAAGTATTTCTGTCTTTCTTGTGTTTACTTTCCAAGTACCATATATATCTATTTGTGTATATATATAATCAGACTGCAATCTTCTGCTTTTCTGATTTGGGATTTTTTTTTTTTAGAAATATTGCGTAAGTAGAACATGTGTGAAGCTATGATCAGACATCAAGTAAATTCTGTCTAGACATAGACACTGTGCAACTTTTTTGCATAAAAGACAAGAAAAACAGTGCTGACATAAACCACCTTTATGTTTATTTGACTGTAACATTACTGGTTATATGATATTCGCCTCTGCTAGTCTGGGGTATTAATTGGTCATTCATGGCTAGGCTTTGTGAACAAGGATTTATTGGTGGACTGACAGTAAACAGTAACTCCCTAAATTGTTTTTTGAAAGTTGATGATGTCAGAAGTAAACTTACAAATTAGGATTTTCCTGGTGGGACCTGAAGTCAAGTGATGGATCAAGTAGTATATAACAAAAGCATTAAGGAATGTAATAAATTGCTTCAAATATTAACTGTGAAAAAAATTGAATAATAATTAGCAGTTAGCATTTACAGTAGCTATAACATCCATGTGACACTTCAGAGATTTTAAAAGTCAATCTGTATTTCACACTAGATGAATTATATTTTTATTTCAGGGAATGACATTATTACACCTGCAGGCAGTCATCAATCATCCTCTGACCTAAAAGTCATGGATCACTGCTACTAGGATTTTATTAATTTGGTAAAGAGAAACTCTGAACTTTGAAGGAAATGACATTTTACATGGAGAAAGGTAATACAATAAAGCAAAATGTTGCTATTAACAATATAGAGCAGTGCATATACATTTGAAACAAAAATACAATGAAAGGCAAAACTGATGTAGCAGCACAGACCACTGGCTGCTTTTTCTTATTTATTTATAGTTTTATTTAAGTTTCCCTAGTTAACACAAACTTTCAAGGATTTTTAACACCTAGGTTATTTAAACCATCTAGTCTTGTTTCTCTCTTACTATGAGTGAAGTAGTAATATCTTTTCAAACAATTAAAACCAATAGGAATTCAATTACTTTTGTTATTTTTGCAAGAAAATTATGCAGACAGGTAACTAAATGGTTATAAATAAGTAATACATAAATCAATATCCTATTCTTTCATTAATTTTCTTCTCAAAAAAGTGTTTTGATAAAATGTACATCTAAGAAAGATTTGTAGTACTAGAGTTGTATTACATGCCTTGTATTTAAAAGGAATTATTTGTATTCTCCTATTGTATAACCCAGAGCTCATTAATTCATATGACAGAATACAGCTTGGTTTGAAAATTCTTCTTCCTCCTCTTTTCTTACATCCTGCTTATCCCCAAAGAAAACAAAACAGATATTGTAAAAAGCTGCTTCAGAAGGATTGGAATGAGCCATCAGAACAAGATCAGTGAGGTGCAGTGAAAGAAAGGACAGAAAATAACACATTTTATTCTCTTTTGATTTAAGAAGCCTCTCATTGATTTCAATGAGGTCAAGAATAAAAGAATAATGAGATTAAAAAAGCAAGTGAATCAATATAAAGATATTTGCCCTGCAATCTGTATTAATTTTTCACAATTTAATTAAGCTCATTACTTTTTTTTTTTTACTGATCTTTCCTCTGAAATTCTATATTTATTCTATTTCTCTATTATAGCAAGAGTGATGCCATTCTTTGAACTTTTGGTTGTGACAATACATTTTTCTCATTCTCTCCTTTCTCAGAAGTATCCAAGCTGGCAAAAAGTGATTGAGAGGAGTAGATGAAAACATGAAGGAAAGAAGAAAAAAAGGAACTTGGATAGCATATATTACTTTTTAAAGCAGGAATATAATATATTAATGAAAAGATTTAAATGTGTTTCACTATCAATATTAACACAGTCTTCCATGGACTTCCCATGGGGGAAAAAAAAAGTTAAATTTATTCAAAATTCTGTTGGGTTGTATTAAGACAACCATATAGTTTCAACTGCAATATAACATTGCATTTAGAAGAAATCTTCAGTTTTAAATATTGATTCACTCCAGTTATCTTTCTTTAAATCTTCTATTTTCTAATATATATCATTTCAGCTGTATATTCATTTACAAAGCCAGTGTTTCAGTAAATGATCAATAACCATCGGATATTTAACAACAGAACTGTTTTCACAATAGGAGTTCTTCATAGGATTCTGCTAATGTAGGAATAGATGTCTACCATATGAACGTCTTCATATGAACTAGTCACTCTCAGCTCCCTTTATTAACGCCAGAGAAAAAGAAGTATTTCTTGCACATGATCCCAAACACATCTAAAAGTCACAGAAATCATGTCCTTATATTCTTATTTCTATGTAATGGCTATAAAGGGACCCTGAAATAACTAATTTAAATCTGTATATCTGTGTTTATTTGGATGAATCCCACATTGAGTTTATTCTTTGCTGGACACCTTCTGCAACAGTGCCAGTAGTAGAGAACCTTCAGAGTGAAAATGACTTTTATTTTATTAGTCCAAAACAGTTAAAGGAAGTAGCCAGTTCTTCATTGACTATGAACAGTTGAATTCTGAAAAAATGATTTCTTTTAAAGGGGTTACATTCGGAGATGACTGTCTTGAGAATAATCAGAACTTTTCTAAGATTGTGGGGAAACGAAGTTTGATTGGAGGTTGGTAGAACGTTTAACTGTAAAAAGTCAAGGTAGTCTCCAAAAATACTATTTTAAAATTTATTCTAGTCTTTAAAAAAAAATAGTCAAATTTCAAATTGGGTTATTTTTAGTTATTGATTCACCTTTATTGGGATATTCATAGTAATAAAATATTTAAGATGTTCAGATGTAAAAGTGCTATTTAGTTAAATAATATTACTGAAACTAACTCATCAAACATATAAGTCTTTTCCAGACTGTTTGGAGACATCTGTGAATGTGGTTCATCACTTTATGCATCTGGATTGGTTTGTCTAGACTGATTACATGAAGGTGCAAAGTGTTTAATCTGTAAAAAACACGCTCCAGTGCAAACTAGTGGCTAACTGTCTGGATCTTGTCAGAAAAGGCCTTGGAATTCCTGGTACACTAGTTGGGTCCTGGTACACTGTGAGCCACTGATATGCTTTGAAAGAAGGCAAACCACCTCCTGGGAGGTTATCATCTCTGCTTAGCAGTGGTGAGATATTTCTGGAGCACTGGGTGCAGCTCTGGTCTCCTCGGTACAAGACAGTCATTGGCCTACTGGAGCAAATCAATGACAGGTAACAAGATAACTAAGGTTATGGAGCATATGACATACAAGGATAGGCTGAGAAAGCTGGGACTATTCAACCTGGAGAAGGTGTTAAGATCCAATTAATAAGAGATCCCTCTGCCCAAATTAAGGTGCAAATGAGACCATATGCAGAAGTCAACAGTACATATTTTATTTAACAATGAATGTGAGATAGAGAGATAAAAAGATAAAGTAGAAAGAGAGAGAGAGAGGTCAAGCAGTACATAGTCACCACCTATGGATCCAGCAGTGTCGTTTTGGTCCTTCTTCACACTGGGCTTCTCGGGGGTGGGGGTCCCAAGACTGTTCAAAACTTTTCACTATATATACATCTTAGCAAGCAAAAGAATTAATGCTCATTGGCTACACAGTTCTCTTATTCTATTGGTTAAATGATTCCCTCGCTTCTCATGCTAATTAATCCACATGCACAGTCTGTGTTTTCCATTGAGTTGATGGATTTCCTGAGTCAGTAGACCATGAGTCAGTGGTTGTGATCTCTCCCTGATGGAATTACCTTTTGCCCAGTCAGAGCTGATTTCAACACAATTGCTGAGCTGGCTTTCCTTGTGGCCTGTGAATTCTACATTCTTCATGTCCATTATCAGTGACACATTCTTCTGCCCCAATTTTTTTAACCTCACCCTAGGTCTGAGATAACACTTGGACAGTTTTGATCAGAAGGGATATCAGTGTCATCTGCTAAAAAATGAAGTAACAGCTGTTAAAAATTTTTCCACCTCTGAAATAGGTAAACTTCAAGGCACAAAAGAAAAGATACATGCTTTATTTGGAAAACCTATTGTCTTGAAAGTCCTATGGCATGGCAGTGGGAAGAATTTCTAAATAAATCTTCCTGCCTGAAATTTTATAAAAATTATTTGTCTTCATGCTTCTTTGTTGTTGTTGGTTTTTTATAATCTATTATTAATAATGCTGGAGGATATAGGCATTTTAGATATATGATTACTACATTAATTTGAAATAATTAAATCCAGAGTTTTTTTCTGCTGTTCATAGTGCATTTTAAGAATTAAATCCAATAAAAAACAGCAACAAAAAAACCATTTTCCTCATTCTTCTTCTCCTGAAGAAAAATGAGATGGATCTTCAATGATCAGAACTAGCATAAAAATATTTTTGGTTTTGAAAAAAACAACTAAACAAAACCAATGTAAAAAACCCCTGCTAAATAAAGCAGAGCAAAACAAACAAACAAAACTCCTCTCTCTCATGATGGTAAGAACTCCAAAATAACTATACTAATGATTTTACACTCATAATCGGTTTGCAGCATCTACTGTGGTAGCTGGCAATCCACTTAAACTGAATCCCAGGAGACCAGCAGTGCTTGACTCATAAATAGTTAGCCCTGGATATTAAATGATCATGAGCATCTCAGTGTTGCAAAACTCTGGGGTCATCACTTGCTATTGTACAGGTGTATGTTCAAGCACTGAATGCTACTTGTACATAATGAGGTTGAACTTTGGTGTATTTAGTCCTTAGAAAGCATTTCTGCCTGTTTTTAAGGCAATGGATTAATCTAAGTGTTCATAGATAGAAATGGTAAATACTGAAAATTAAACAATACAGGGTTCCACTCACTGAAAGAAAAAGGCAGTTTGGAATTCTGTTATCTTTAACACCTTAATAATGTTGACATTAAACATTTTAATAGTATAAAGGGGGGTTATGAAATTTTGTGCAACAGGATCAATTTACAAGAAAGGCAAAAAACATGAGAAAATAAATATTGATTGTTCACAACTGCATCCTCCACACTCCTCCCCAAAGCACATACTCCTTTTTTTTCCTTTCTCTAAAATAAAAATGTATTATAGTTCTGTGTAAGTTATATGATCACATATTTCAAAGAGGTATACAGCTATAATAATGTTAATCTAAGCAGAGACTGATCCAACAAGAATTAAAAAAAAAAATCAGAATATGTAATATATTATAAATATAATTATCCATACTGAGGACCATTATTTTCAAGATCAGTTATATCTCTAATGTATGAGATGTCAATTGCATTTTGGTATCATGCTATATTTTCAACATAAGTACATGTTTCATAAAGTAAGTTTTATTGTTGAAACTGACTTCTTAATTAAATAATTTGGGAATATTTGGAGTTTGGCTTGTTTTGGGGAAAATACTTTAGATCTGTATATTTTTGTTTTAAACCACTAGTAACTATGAAAAAGGTTGTTAAAAGTTTGTGAGGCACTGGAGTTTGAATTTCTTTCTTTTTAGAATTTTAACAGTATTGAGAATTTTTCGATGAGCCTTCTGTTTACATCATAAAAGTGATCAAAATGATGAGACCCAAAAGAGAGATAATTTCAGTATGCTTCATGCCTCTTTGTCAAATAATGTCCCTCTTGTAAAATTAAGGTGAATTTAATTCTAATATATATCATAAAAAGGAGATTCTAGGGAGTCTCAATCAAACCACATCTTGTTTTAGCACTCTGTTCAAGATGATTAAATTTCCCATTTTCTGTTCTTAATGGGAGTTGAAAAGGGGAGTTATTTTTATTCTAGTTCTATCCCCTGCCCATAAAATTATAGATTGCAGATTTTCAAAGAAAGTAAAAAGTCAACTCCCAGATGCACTCACTTCTCCCCAGAAAAGAAAAAAAAAAGATATTAAAAATGTCAGTGCTGTCTTCTTGCAATTGTGATGATCCAGGTGAAAGAAAAGGAAGTGGTCTAAGATCGGCAGAAATTCTATTAGGACAATTCTTATAATATGATACAGTGCAAAATCTATTGGTACACACCAAAAACCAATACAATAAGTTTCTATGAAAAAATAGCATTTTGGAAACTTCTCTAGGCTAAAACAGACAGAGAGGACACTAGCAAATCTTTTCACAGTGAATATAAAATGTATTTCAGATCGTAATACTGACATCTGTAAGAGTCAGTAAGAGGCTATAATAGTTAACAAGATTAGATAACACTCAGTATTTAGTCCTAATTATGGAAGTTTGGGGAAAGAAGAAACTTCTGGTCTTTTCTTGACAATGATATTGACATTAACCAGTCAAAACTAGCTAAACAATATAGGTCTGACACTCACATGAGTTTGTATGTCTGAGGAAAGGGGAACAAGAGGACTTGTCATTATTTCTGAGTACTCTTACTACATGAAAATCTGTTCATTTAAAATTCTAAATATCTTTAAATAAATATCTAAATATCTTAAAAGGTGCCATTTCTTCTTGTCTCATTGTACTTCAATACATATTCTTGAAGGCATGAGGTTTTATGTAGTTCACCATGGTCGTTTTTTCTGTACAGCAGACTTCTGCATTTTTTTAATATTGTTTAAGGTATTTGTATAAGTAATTATATAAATTCAGTGGAAACTAAGAACAAGAAAAAAAAACAGAAAAAGAAACACTTCCTTATTTTCTCTTTAGGAATGAAGTATCAAAAAGTTGATATACAAAACAAAATCAATAGATAGCCAGATAAAGCATTTGGGTCAAACTTGAATGAAATTAATTACAAAGAATTGTCTGAATGAGGTTTAGGATAAAACAGGGTAAAATACTTTATAATCAGTACTGAGTGGTAGTGTTTACTTATACAAAACATAATATTTAAAAAGGACTGAAATAAAGAAGAAAGTATACTTCTAGGAAAATTCATTGGAAATATTTGTTTTAGGGTGGTTTGTATTTAGATTTAAAAATAATAAACAAACAAAACAAAACCAACAATCAGTCCAACAAAAAGACAAGTCAGAAAGATAAAAGCACCTTGATTTCAGAAGCAACGTGCAATGACAAGTTTCACCAAGTGGAATTCAACATGTGCTTGCTTTACTGATTGTGCACTTTCACATTTTGCCAGTAACAGATGCAGTTAAACAATCAAACTGTAACTTCAGACCATCATTATGATGTTGGATAGTAGCAGATTCAATTCCAATTCCAAGTAATTACTTTGTTTGCTTGTGGGGTTTTGCCGTTTGTCTCAAATTAAGAGTATTGAATAATTTCAAAGTTTTAAAATAACTGTATTCTGTTTCAATCTCCACATAATTATATTGACTTAAACTTTGATTACCAGACTTCATTGAGTAAATAATTATCTAACTAGATAGAGACAGAATTTAATATCAAACTCCAGGAACTCCAGTCTTCATAGAAAATCAATTCAACGTTCTAAATTAGTTTTGATATTAAATATTGGGCTTTGTCACACCCTGGGCTATATTCTCAATCACATTTAACATTCACAATATCCAAGTAAAATGTATGAATATTAGAGAGAAGGAGGGTTGTCTCGTTGGGAATTTGTAGTGGAGTATGGTGAACTGGAAATAGATAAAACTGCTGATAAAATGCTTCCAGGAACTTTGGAATAGCATATAGCTCTTCATTTTGTTTGTTGGGTTAAGGTTGTTTTTTAGTTGTTTGGGACTTTTTAATTCATTTTGATGGATTTTTAATTTATTGTACCTAGAAAACAAAATTATTTAGTCTCATCTTATTTTGGCTCTCTGAAACATATGCTTTTTTCCAAAATGCATCAGATTATTTCCAAGGTCTACCAGTTCTTCCTAAAATAAACTTTTAAGGCAGATGGGTTTACTTGCATTCTGAGGTACCTATCTCCCTGCACCAAAACCAGGTAGAAAATAGCTACTTCCAAAAAACAGCTTGTCATTAAATGTCTCTGTCACAGAAATCATGCTATCTGGCGTTATCTACTGTAACAAAATCAAATACTCCACAAATATTTTTTCTACTGTAAAATACATTCACATGTTATGGAAAAAAGAGAATTAAAGATTCTAGGATATGACTACACTGATGTCTAAGGCCAAGGAAACTGCTTAACATGAGCTCTGCTAACATAAGTGGCGTTACTGAGTCTAAATATTCCTTGCTGCGTTGGGTAAGCCACCACAAATCTGTCTTATATTGGACTCCTTGTTACTAAGAGTTTTCAGTGCTGCAAGTTGTTATTTTATTAGTCAGGAATTAATTAATTTTTTGAAATTACAGAATTACAGAAGGGGTCATTCTGCTTTGTGGATAGGAACATCAAGTGTAATATGAATAAATCCGATAACTGAGATTTATCAGATTTATCCTGTTTCACATAAAAAGTATGAGATAAGTCTGTGTGCACAGAATAGGGATAGAACTGCAAAGTAGAAACTAAAAAATGCAACTTAATATACCTCTGTCTCAATGGAAAAAATTATTTCATTACTTTACTCCCAAATTTAGAAGTAGCAGCCAACTAAGGGAGCTGATTAGCATACAGCCTCAGGTTTCCACAATCGATCAGGGGACCACTTAGATGTTAGGCTATTTTTACCCTCGTTCTGATTTTCCGTTTCTTTGTTTTAAAATGAACTCTTTTCTCTTTCTCAAGGCCAGATTCCTGTTTCTGACCTATAAAACATGAATTAAAAAAAATGGTCTTCTTTCTTGTTGAAGGGTGCATTATCTTTTTGATTCACACCTATTAGTTCTATTAATTACAGCAAATGTTATATAATGCTTATAAAATAATGGTGCTGTCAAATTTAAACTAAGCTTGACTTAAGCATGACTTATGAAGAAAGTTGCTGTTTACCTCTCAACAGGATTCAGGAGAAGTTATATGCATTTTATGGGGTAAACGGGCACAGAAAACCATTGTAGTGGAGATATATATATATATTCTAATTTGATATGTGTTTGAAATTATGCATGCACTCAAATACATTCAGGGTTGATTGATTTTAAGCATCAAAGGACTCAAGGGTTGCAGACTTATAAATTATTGTAGAAGAAAGTTGGAACATAAATTTGCTTTTTAACAGGTAAATCACATATTAGAATCTTTATAATGGTGAAATCACATTTTAGGACATCTCAAAGAGAAAAGTGGGACACTTCTCTGTACACTGTATTAGCTGCATCACAGAAAATGCAAAAGTGATTTCATTTATCTTGGGATGTTGTTTTTTAGTGGCTTGCAATATGTTTATGTATGGAGACTGGACTATTACTTTGAAAAGAGTTTTTAGAGAAAATAGAGTGAACTCCTAAAATTCTGTCACTAATGGAATCCATTTACTTAGTTTTTAAACTAATAAAAAGCCTCTATCCCAGTAATTTGAATGAGGATAAAATTGTTAGCATGCTTAGCATTCATCGTGATTGTCATTGTCACATTTATTGTGGAAGCACCTAGATAATAGTTGAGCTATAAAAGTAAAGTGAGCTATGGAAGTAAAGTGCTATGTGTTGTGTACACTTTTAATCCCATTCTAGGTCATTCATCTGGGAATAGCTTCCTGAGTTCATAAATTGTTTAGGTAACCAATTAATAAAATGAGAGACAATGCAAAGAAGCAAGAATCAGAACTAAAACTACTCATTGGGCCTCTTACAGTATTAAGACCTTCTTTCTTCCCAGTATCCACAACTCCTGAGTGCTTTACTGTGCTCTGTCTTGGCTCCAACAGGTACAAAGGGAAATGTTTTTTCTGAAACTTCATCCCACATCTAAGAGTGTTATAACTATAAAGCATACAACTTACTACAAAATTCAAAATCATGGGTTCAGAAAGGAGACTGGATGTGTAGTCCTGAGACAGATGCTAAAAGCCATGCAGGAGATGAAGCTCTGGAAAGTACACTAATTGTTACAGATCCCAAAGTTTACATCTATTCACAGAATTCACAGAATCATTTAGGTTGGAAAAGACCTCCAATGTCATTGTGTCCAACCTTTAACCAACCTGTACCTTTTCCAATAGACCATAGCACTAAGTGCCATGTCCAGTCATTCCTTGAACATCTCCAGGGATGGTGACTCCAACACCTCCAATCCTTGACAACCTTGTCTTGTCTTTCCATTCGTTCAGAAAATGCACAGTGTGAACTTAGAATCACAAGCTGACTTTGGAAATTCCTCTTTGAGAGCTTCATACTGAAATTTTTAGTTCTGTGAGCAGCACAACCCAACTACTCTTTGTTGCTTCTAACAGTTTCAAATTCAAATTCATCAAAAGCCAAAAATACCTTAAGACTGCAAACAATTAGCTATTAAGCATTTTCAAAAATACATGCAGGAAAAAACCCAAGAACTGGTGTTCTCAGTCATGTTTGAATAAGCACCAGATTATCTCAGAAGACTAGATAGTTATAGCTATAGATATCAATATGAATATTGACATAGATATCAACATGGATATAGACATTCTTATAGATAGAGCTACAGATAGCAATAGAGAGAAAACTTAGTTTTATATAATTAAATTTCAAATTTCATTTATTTACCAGACTTAAATTTTAATTCAGTCAAAATGAAAGATATATGACTGGATAAAATTTAAATAATAAGCCTTCTGTCTGTGAAAATGTTGGAGTTTTTGTGACTGTTTCTGTAATCAGTAATAAGTATAGTTTATTTATAGCTTAAACTATAAATAATCACAGGCAATCAGACTTTAGTGAAGCACCAGATATTGCTACCTGTTCAAAAATATCAACATTTCATTACTACAATAGAAAATCAAGAATCAACAGAGATATTGGTGCTATTCCAATGATTTTGTGAACAAGAGGACAACTAACTGGTTTAAGTTCTTTTAAAGTTCACTTTATTCACATATTAAAACATTTCACATTTAACATCAAAACAGTACAGTTTCAGTGAAATTTAATTGTGACTTGTAATTACAGTGATTGCTTTTTTTTTAAGAATCAACATATGAAGACTAATAGCTTGACTATTTATATCTGCAATATAACTGGTATAATTTCTCTCTATTGCAATAAGGCTGAAACTTTGGTATTTTTTTTTCTTTTCTTTTTTTAACATTTACAGTACTTTTTATTAGCTTATCTATTGTTATTGTTCATGCTACTATCCCTATTTTCACATGACTTATATTTACAGACATGAAGTGTAGGCTCTATCAATGTAAAATTTTAATTTCTTTCTCTGTTTTGCCGAATCAATAAACAATTGTAATTTATGACACACAGAACAATTAATTAAAGCATCTGACTTCTGTCTAATGCTAGAGTTTTAGAAACATAGTGTTCATAAAACTAATTCACCACAGAGATTAGAGAAAAAAGTGCCTTTGAATGTCTCTAGAAAAGGAAGAAAAAAACCAAAACCTGTTTGTTTTAATGTAACATTTAATATAGATGCTTAAATTTATCAGATTAGATCCTTGGGGGGGCAGTAGGGCAGGAATAAAAATTTTGATAATGTGTAAACTGTGTTGACAATAAGATGCAAACTATGTTAAGTTTGGTAATCTAATAGAGTATGATACCAGTGAAAATCTTGCTAACCTACACAATTATTGGAAAGTAAATAAAATATTCAAATGAACAAGGCTTTGAATAAGCCTAGAAAAAAGAGAGTCTTAGCATAAATTTTATTGCATTATGAATCAGACTGCTACATCTTATTTAGACTTAGCTAAACAAATCCATTCAAGTATTTGAATTTTCACTAGCCACAATTAAATGCACTCAAACCTGGAGGAAAGGTGAAAAACACCACAGAAAATCAAGCCACTTGAAACCATTTGAAACAATTAAAAATGAATAATGTATTTCAAACAAATCTATTTGGCTTTGAATCAGATTCTCTTTTATATAACTAATCAACTGCTACATAATCAGGAGGTGTATGTTTCTGTTGACTCATATCAATTGTTCTGTGCTTTATTTTTGTTTAGTTACATTGATTGTGGCTTTATATTATCAGGTTCCAATATCTCACAGGTTGCAGTGCCAAAGGTAGTCACAGGTGGATTACATGCCAAAGGATAAAGTCATTTACTAACGTTGACAAAAAAGCTGTCAAAGCCATAAATGCTCATAACTTAATACTTACACTGGCTTTGTTGTTTGTTCCTTTTAATTCTGTGTCTATAGACTACTAAAATTCTTGGACTTTTTTATTTGTTCTCCAGCACTGATACTGTAATCCCCATTATTTGGACTTTCCTGTTAGTAAATGAAAATATAAATTTATGCTGTTTTCTTCTGGTTTTGTTTCAGCTTGGATAGAGTTAATAATCTTCTTTGTAGCTGGTACAGTCTGTGTTTTGGATTCAGTATAAGAACAATGTTGAAAACACACAGATGCTTTGATTGTTGCTAAGTCATGCTTACCCAAGTTCATGGACTTTTTAGGTTCCCATGCTCTGCCAGTGAGCAGGTGCCCAAGAAGCTAGGAGTGAACATAGCCAGGACATCTGACCCAAACTGGCCAAAGGGATATTCCATACCATAGAATGTAATGCTCAGTATGTAAACTGTAAGGCACTTGGCTGGGGACTGCCATTTGATGCTTGGGGACAGGCTGGGTATTGGTCAGTAGGCGGTGAGCAATTGTATTGTGCATCACCTGGTTTTCTTGGGATTTATTCCTCTCTGTCTCCTATTAGTATTGTTGCTGTTGTTGTTATTTTACTTTATTTCAATTATTAAAGTATCCTTATCCCAATTCATGAATTTTACCTTTTTTCCGATTCTCCTTCCCCATCCTATCAGGGGAAAAGGGGAGGAGAGAGTGAGCAGCTGTATAGTACTTAGGCACCAGCTGGGTCTAAGCCATGACATCCTGGTTGTCCCTCTCCTCCACCTCATTGAAGGCAGGGCCTCTCTAGTACTGGTCATAATATTCTCCATTTATTTCTTGTAGAAACAGATTAGAATTTTTTTTTCTTAAGATCATGATCAAAATCAACCCTTCCAGTCTGTCTGAGAAACCAATACTTGAGACAGCAGCAGCAACTTTCCTGGAAGAACCCCTATTTGCAATTGTTTTTCTTTGCTATTCGTGTCCCCATGCCTCTAGGATCAAGATAGGTCTTCCATCCCACCTCCACATGTGCTCTCTTTGGTCCTGTAGGTAAAAGCACAGGGTACCTCATGGTGTGTACTTCCTGTATCCTCCCATTCAAGCAAAAGGATATTTACTGATAAAAGCCAAGATGCTGGTCCATACAGGTGGGGAGTAGGATCTATCCTCCGGAAGTTGCTGGACCAGTTTCTCCACAGCTGAGATGAGGGAGAAGAGAGATTGGTATGGAAGCACTGCTCAGCAACAACTAAAACGTTATTCTCATACTAAATCCCAAAGAGCATTGTACCAGCTACTAGGAAGAAAATTTTCTTTATCCCAGCCAAAACTAGTATGTCTTCATATGAATGACAGTTGCAAACGTGCCAAGAATTTAGTATTTGCTGTACTGCCTGCTATAATATCTGTCTTTTAAATACATCTCTGCTGACATAACTTTGTCCCCCTTTCTTCTTCTTCTTTCACATTAGTTAAGGATATTCACTTTACAAACATGTGAAATTTAACCAATACAGAGATTAAACATGTCTGAAAGGGAAATGAGCCCTTGACAATAGGAAATACCGACAAGATGATTGAAATATGTGAAGCTTAATGGTCTTTTTCACAGTAAGAATATGTGAATCATTAAAGATTGATACACATGAATACTCAGGACTCACAGCCAGGGATACACTCAAAATAAATACTCTTTGTTTCAAAAGACAAACATGATAAGAACTTAAATATCCATGACAAATTTAGTTGTTCAATGAAAAACTTTAATAATGAGTAATTTTTCTTCAACTGCTTTTGACAGGTGAAAGTCTTGATGAGAATCAAAAAGATGATCAGAATGAAATCCTCATCTCTGTTGTAGGTAGAGTTTTATCTAACAGAAAAAAATATTGCATAGAGAAGGTTTCAAAAAACATGATCTTTTTTTCCCAACCAGACAATTTCAAGCTTTTCCAAGTAGTATAGAGTATGCATTTGATTCTTATTCATCAATTCCTACCTCCACTTAAATGCTTCATGTCTATCTAGCTCACTTTTGAAAGCTTATGATGCCTAGAACTTTTTTCTAGACTGTTTGGAATTGTGTAATAGATAAGATTTTTGGCAGGTGTGTATATATCCACCAGAAGGTATCTGGATTTCTTACAAAGAATTCCATCAGGTGTGAGATGACTGTCACTCAGACTAAATCTCTCTCAACCAGTTTTAAGTTTTAGGTGTCTGACAATAAGTACTACAAACAGGTTTTTTTACAAGGAACTCCCAAGGTCTCCTTTTTTATTTTTTTTAATATTTTTTGACCTCATTTCCCAGGTATCTTCATATTTATGATTATAAGTGGTAAAAAAAAGACACCACAGCATAAGAATATTTTTTGCAAAATATTACAGTAAAAGACCCCCTCATGGTGGGTCTTTTATAATATATAAAAATATTCTGTATTTTCTAAGTTTCTGTGAAACATTTTCTTATGAAAGCAACAATAATATTGTGTAATTCAAATTCAAAATCTTGCTAACTGTACCATTTTAATTTTTAATTTAGCAAAGAGAGATGCCAGAGCTAATGTAGTTTCCTTGGAAACTAATGGATCCAGAAAAAAAAAAAAGAAAAAAAAGGTACAAAATATTTTATGCACGAAAGCCTCTGATTTTTTGTTTATTGGTTAATTTGTAGGCACTTGAAAATGATTTCAAAGAATTTTATCCTCAAGAAACACCTAGAATGAAATATTTCTCAGGCTTCAATCTTAATATAGAGATGTGAAAGTGTTTATAGAACCCTTTTAATGGTATACTTGCTGATGCAAGTATAAAAATTAAAATATCTTAACCATAACCACGCAGAAGTGAAAAAGTGTGCACTAAAACAAGGAAACAAACAAATCAGAGGGTAGGAAGAAACAGTTTTAATTAGTGTGGTACACATATTCAGAGAAAGAAATGTGTATGGAGATATTTTCAACTCCTGCAAATTCTATCTTTTGGGTATTTTGCCAGTATGTGGAAATTGTCTGATGCTCATTTTTCTCTTTGAAGTAGCTTTGGATAATTTGCTTGTATATTTTTAAAAGTATATCAATATTATACAGTAAATGAAATTTTTCACATAGTCCCTCATATCAAAAGCCATTTTCAGTTTCCACAGCCCTCAATGCAATTTGTCTGAAGACTTCAGTGGCAGCTTCTCACACCACAGGCACGGTGAAAATGGAGCAGACATGAATATTGAGAAGGCAGACACTGTGTCTGCATGGGCAGCTGTAGCATGACATGAACTTGCAGTACTCACAATCCAGTCTGGCAGGGCATATGCTGGCCTTAACCCAGGAGCCGCGTGGCAACATTAGCACAGCTCTGTGCCTCCTAAGAGGTGGGGTTTATTCACTGAGACAAATTAAAGTGTGACAACAGTGCAGTGAAGTTTCTGGATTGGTACTGGCACATATACAACCACTTCACATGGCAAGAAAAAGAGATGATGTTTGCCTAAAATTCTCTGTATTCTCTTCTCTCTTGTTCTGTGATATTTTACATCTCTTCATATTTATGTGTTGACTGGATTTCTGTATTTTGTGACTTTTCAGGAAGCCTTCTATCTAAATGAGGTTAAATTGCAATTAAACACATGGAAAATTCAGAATGGAGGTGTTGTTGAGGGCTATCAGTGAACTGAAGAGGTCATCACACAATTTATTTCTGAACAAGCTTTTCTTCTATAGATTTATATCTCTCTATCCAACCGACAGACAACACATGGTTTGAAAGTTTTAAAGTTTTGTCAGCAAAATAAAAATAAAAAGAAACCAGCAAACTTCATGACATTCTTTATTCATATTTTCTGGTTTTGCAACTGCATTCATAGTAATGCATTGCCAATGCAACATATACATTTCTATGCTTAATTACATGCAGACAGATCCTTATCATCTGGTCTGGATGATCTCCTGATTTCTTTTGTAGCCTCAGAATGCATGTGTGTATATCATCTGGCATCTGAGGAACCCTAGGACATAGATAGAGTTTCATTTTTTACTAAGTGACTCAGAATTTCATTAGTAGAGAAAGTCAGATGATCTTAACAGCTAGTAGCAGTTCTAGTCCTCAGGCTAATAATGGCTTTTTCTCAATTTCTATTGTAATGTGGAATCTGTAACCTGTATGCAAAGCAGGATGAATATTTGGGACACAATCCTCAGAGCAGACACATCTTCAGATAATTCTTTGGCTGACCTAGATGTAGCCAGATACCTGTACACCAAAACATATATAACCCTCAACTTGTGACCTCCTTCTGTCTCATTGTATTGCATCTACAAATGCTTCAAAAAGAAACTTTGTGTAATACTGTGACTATCTAATAATTATTACCCCTGACGTTTTGAGATACATCTAAACCATTCAGCCTAAACAATTATTTTTTCTTGTTCTTCATGTTTGCAATGGCTTAGAGTACTTGATTACAATTTATAGACTTTACAGAGTGTAATCCTGCAAATTCTTGTAACGATACTTCAGAAATCATGTCAAAATGTACTTAATTTTCTTTAACAATGCTTCCAGTTTCTCTCTGTAATGCAAACACATCTCATTGAAGAGAATTTCCTGTAGATGTTTGAAGCAATTAAATAATCATAAGTCAGTTAAGGATGGCTTTTCAACCTTTGCTCTCATAATCATTGGTTTGGTAAAATATCTTTATGCAATTTTCTATAGAAAAAAATTATTTCTTTCCCTTTCATTACTTCAATTTTTTTTGATTTTCTCAGTGTTTTTATTTCAAATTAAGGATTAATGTCATGTTAGTAGCCCAGCTATATCACACACATCAGAAGCATGTTTGGATGAAAAAAAACAACAGAAATTATTCTTATGAAACCACTGGGCCATAGTTTGTAGGCTTTCTAATGGCTTTCTAATAAATCCTCATATTAGTGCATATGGTTAGCGATTCTTAATTGTTCTTTGACACCTTTCCTGTCTCCTTATTACCCTGCAGTTTTTGAGGAGCAATATGAATGAGTGTGCAGCCCAAAATAAAATTTGATGGCCATTTCCTGATTTTCACCCCAATGAGTAGTAGTGCTGCTAACGAGTGCTCCTAGATTTTAAACACCAGCCCTACACTCAGACATACTGAAGAGAAACCAATGGGAGAAACTAACATCTGCAGCTAGGGAAGGTTTGGGAATGTTTGGAAAGGGAAGGGAAGGTTTAGGAAGGGAAGGTTTGGGAGGGGAAAAATAATGTAAATACACAGAAGCAGTTACCATTGTTCATTTACAGAAATCATGTCTGTCTTGGTATTGTCCTCATGTTAGATGTGAAAGACACCTTGCTACAGGGCCAAAGGATGTTAGGAATGTAGGAATTTTAAGACGGTTGAATGTTACAGTGTGAAAACAAGTAAATATTTACCTAAATGGTGAAAGTTATTTTAGATTATCTATGCTTATATATACTGGTTGACACCCATGAAGCAAAGCCAGAAAAAAATATTCAAATTCCTATAAAGTTTTACTTCTCTTATGTGGTGGGGGGAAAACATGACATCTTAGTATATATATGTATAGATATGTAAATAGGAATTGTTTATCTTTTCAGTCCTCAGTAGTATAATATTAATTTTGTTTTTTTCTCAGTTATCAGTAATATAGTTTAGATTCTATATTTTAATGATTTTTTTGAATCAAAAAAGTGCCATAAATTTCAGTTCATAAAATGGCAAAATTACACAGTTTGATGAAAAAAATATTTTTAACTGTAAAAATCAATTTCAAATCAACTTCAAAGTAAAGGACTCCATTATACTGAAAAAAAAATTAGAAATCTTTCTAAAAAGGAAAGAATTGAAATGTCTGTAAATCATGTTTATTTATCCCCTGTGAATGAGTACTCTGAGCTCAAAGAACAACAGCCAAACACACTTTATTTTTGTGATGTAGCTTTATATATGCATTTGCATATTCATCATATTCCTTCTACTATCTTCGTCCTTTTCTGATTGACATTGTGGATTTATAGCTGACATTCTGGCCACCACATGTAAAACATACATTTTCCAAGCATGTAAGTGGAAACCAGATCCACAGAGTGGCAGTGATGACTGCCTTACCTGATTTGTAACTTACAAGATCACAATTCAAACCAAGTAGCAAGGATTTGTGGGTCCTCCACTATCAGTGCAGGACTACTTCACACTGTGTGTTGGTACAAAAATGAAACGCGTAATTTTTCTCCTAAAGTCAGTCCTTCTGACAAACTTGAATTCTAGAAAATTTTTCATTTATTTTTGTAATTCATGAACTACACTATTTTCCTTCTCCAAGTACCCTTTCTCTTACAAGGGCATACGATTGAAAAATTATAGCTTGCTTAGAAACGATATATGGATGGAGCAGAAAACAAAATATGAAGCAAGAAATGGAAATGCCAGCTAGAAACTACTAACCATTTCTTAGCATTTCTTGTGTTTAACTAAAAAGAGATATTTAGCAATTAGCATGTCACAGCCTGCTATTTTATTTGTGGGTCCATAACTGCACTTTCTGTCTTCAGAGTAGAAGATATATTTTATACATCATAGCAGTATGGATACATCGCTCCTAGAACTCTGTTTACATCAGATACAGTTTGTTATTCTATCAAAGTATTGGTATGCAAATTGGTGAGAAATGTGTGATCATTTCAAATTGACTATAACACATATCACACTAATCTCACTTTAAAAAAACAACAGAAATAATCCGTGCTAATCACTTTTATCCAAACGGTTGTCAGTTTGTGTATATTAAAGGTTTCTGCAAAACACTGTTGCTATATAAAAAATTTTCTAGAAAACACTTCTAAAAAAATTGTAGGTTATTTTTAATTACTTATAAAATAATATTTTTTCATCATTACAGTGTAAATAAGATCTGTAATGTTATAAATAACATACTTTTCCAAAAAGCGAAGAAACACCAAATCTTACCAGCAATTTTCACAGGTATAAAAGCAGTATCTGAATCTATACTTCATCTGACCCAAGATACAAGAGAGGAGGAAGGAAGGGAGAAAAGCCAAGCCAAGACAACGTAAGGAAAGAAAGGAAGACTTCAAAAGTCCTGTATTTCTGAACAGAGGATTTAATACAAATCCTGATGCAAAGTGTGCAGTCAGAATTAGTTTATCATGTCTTGAATCAAATGAAAACAGCAGTCATTTCTGTGACAAACATCATACTAGGAAGCACTGTCATACTATTCTTAGCATAATTTTTAGTGCTTTTAATTTATACACTTTCGAAGAGCAGCAGTTAATAGGACATTCTTGGTTTAAGATTCAAATTCTTTTCCATTCAATCTTTTTCCATGACCCTGGGAATTTATTTCAGAGATAGATTTTCAGGAAGACTTCAAGGCTTGACTACAACTTCAGATATCTAGAACCAAATTGTAAAACCTCTGTTAGTAACTAATATATTGAGGGTACTTTGGTTTTAGAAATGTCACCCTGGACTGAGTACTAAGAGTCTAGATGTAGGATTGCTCAGAATGAAATTTAACCATCTAACAATTAATTCCCTCTGCAGGCATTGGAGGCCCACAGGAGATAAGAATTTAATTCAAACCGTGAAGGTTTGATATTTATCGATATTCTTTGATATTTATTTGAGGACATAATTTATATTAATTTTGGAGATTAATTGTATCTTTTTTGATACTGAAAATAAACTTAGGTAATGTTGAAAGGATAAATCCCACTTCTGTTGCTCAGATCCATGTAACAGTTTCCTATATATACCCTGGTATGTTAATATATATGCACATACACACACATATACACATATACATATAAAACAATGTAAAATAGATCCACAAAATGCAGATGGGAAAAAACCACAAACAAAATGTTTTACCCATTTTTCACTAGATATCCTATAGATTACTTAACAAATTTAGTGAGAAATCTGTTTTCACCTTGAATGGTTTTCAATCTTTTTTTTCCTCTCTTAGAACAGCTAATTCATCACTACCTTTCACTGTTATAGGGCTATCAGGCTGACCAATAAAGCCATTCATCTAATAGAAATCGTAGAATCATAGAATGGCTTAGGTTGCAAGGGACCTTAAAGATCATCTAGTTCCAACTCCCCTGCCATGAGCAGGAACACCTTTCACTAGACCAGGTTTCTCAGAGCCCCATCCAACCTGACTTTGAACACTTCTAGGGAATCAGGCATGCATAACTTCTGTGGACAACCTGTTCCATTGCCACAACCCTCACAGTAAAGAATTTCATCATTATATTGATTTCAAATAATTAAACATTTTTTATGTTTCTTGTGAGATTTAACCAGCAGGTAATTGTTATATGTGTTTGGATAGCATGAGATTGTGGAGACCTTATGTGCAAAGTACTCAACCTTTTCTCGTTCATTTTAAAATTCAAGAACTTACCACAAGAGAGATCTCTATAATTCCATTGCACCAGCCCAGGAAAAGAGATCTTAATCAATTTTCTTTCTCCTTTTTCATGCAGCCATATCGCTTTTTTTATCACCTAGACATTTTGCTATGAGTGCCCATGGGGAATCCTGAATGTCAGCACTCTCAAATCTTAGATATCTGCCACCAAAATCTTCCTACACTGCCAAAAATTTTCTACATTACATCTTTTTGTCATATGTGGTTTTAAGAAAAGGTAAGAGACACAAGATGGCAGACAGCACAGTGATGTGAACTCAATACACCCTAAACAAACTGATGTCCACTCTTCCACATTTACAAACACTACCTAAACAGAAGCCTGATTATAGGTTGGTGTATCTCAGCAAGGGCACAAGATAAACTCACAAACAAGTATATGCACAGTTTTGACAAACATTATGGACTTACCTCTTGTCAAAACTCCCTTCAGCTTTCAGACATATGAACTGCCTTTGCTCTTCTCCATTTGTTTTTCGTTTATTTTTGAAGGTAGTCATAATTTTTTATTATTTTTTTTTCATTTCTAATGGAATATCACAAGTATGAGTTGCAATAGCTTACAGCCTTAAGTCAAATATTATTATATTTATCATCCACACATGAATACATATCAACACTGCTGCAAATCTAAAAGCAGCATCTAGCTAATGGTTAGATACACAAAAAAATATTTAGTCAGACAGCATTTGATAGTATTTTCAAAAGTGCCAGATATTAAATTCATAGCTCAGTCAAGAGCTGTTCAATATGAACAGTAGAAAGGATTTTGCTGCTTCAAAATACAGGTCAGAAGTGAAATTCTAGAGCTAAGAGATACAACAATTATATAATTAAAAATACATGCAAGTTAATATATCATTATTGCAAATAGCATAGCATTGTAGAACAACAATAAAATTGTTGAATCACCAGATGAGTCAGTCTACAAAGATATATCAGACTATAATGGTTGGAGGCAAGTGATTATGACTAGACCCAGTCTCTCTTGAATTCAGAATTTAGCCACTAATGCTCATTACTGTCCATTTTGGACTGTATACGCCACTTCAAATACCCAACAGATTAACTGGTTAAATATGACATCTAGAAAACCCCCACCATTCTATCTAAACTCAGCATAGGTTTTTTTCCTTACGGGAAATAAGTAGATTATATCTGTCACACACAAACCTGTCTTCCAAATAAAGCCAATGAAGACAACTTAAATATGTATATGCTATAGCAAAGGAAGAGAAAAATATCACTATTTAACTGGACTGTAAATATTTCTGCCTTTGCAAGCAACTCATGACTATACCAGGAAGCAATATCCTCTAGTAATTGTGTCAAAAAGACTTAAAATAATTGTCCTGGGTTTGCTGACATTTGTTCAGATTAAATGAATTAGTTCTGTACACACTTAATTACATTATGTATACGTGCATAGAAAAACTCTGAATGGAAAATGCTTTCCCCGCTCTTATTCTTTGGATTATTAACATCTGGCTAAACAAGAAGAAATGACAGATTTTTGAACTTTATTAAATTTAAACTGCATAATTTTTTCCGGTCTTTCCATTGACCTAATGTGATGACCCACTTCTTAAGAGTGGGTCATCACACATAATGTTAAGATAAATAGATAAGTCACAGTTAAACATTGATTTTTCAAGTGGTCTATTAGGAATTATTGTCTGAAATGTGAAGATGATATGCTGTGAAACAGAAATTATGGTAACTCTCTTATAGGCCTGAGATATTGCAGTGAATTAACATCCTCCTTTGGTGCTACATATGAACCTGAGAAAAATTAGCTATTACGTCTGGGTAGAAATATTCAAGTTAGCTGATGACTTAGCTGATGTTTACTCAATTCTTTTAAGGCATTTATTCTGTGTTTCCTTTTCATTTCTCTGAGTTTTGTTCTCTCAGAAATAACATAATCTAAGCAGGCTGGAGAGTATATATTATTACAAATGAAAAATTATAAATAAATTTAAAATGTATTATTTTTTAATTTTTCATTCACACATTATTTTAAATTCAGTGCCACTCCTTATCTCAGGAAATCATGTAAGTTCACCTAGAGTTGTTGGTTGTTAAAACATAAACCTCTCAAGTATTATTGCAAAGGAAAGGCAATATTTTTTCACAATGTTACAGAAACAAAATCATCAGTACATAAAGTCCAATGCAGCTATAATAGTGTTTAATTATAATAGTTTCATGTAAAATGTATTACAGTTATGACAAAGAGATTTCTCAGTGTTCTTGGTCAACTGCATCCTGTTAATATTTCAAGGGATGCACATGTAGCACCTTTAGAGCCATTATACATCATAAAATTATAATAAACTCCACGTAAGCAGAAGTCAAGTTTTTCTTTTTAAGGTAGAAAAGAATACACTCAATCATCATAGATAAAATATAGTTACTTGCATCAAGAACTCCTGACATGCTTGTTGTGTTTGGGTTTTTTTGTTTAAAAAGGTGAAAGAATGTATTTGTCAACTGTGATATGAAATCAATAATGTTTTTGAAATAAACACCAGAACAGAAACTGTAGCAAATAGGTAACACAAGGAAAACATTGTAGGAATCTTCCCTTCAGTTAGTAGCTTTGAGTGTAAATGCATATGAAAGACAGCATTAGATTTGCCAGATTTCAGATCTTACTCGGTTCTTCTCAATACAAATGTGTGCCAAATACAAATGTAGAATTTATTTGGAGGTATACTCTGGTCTGTCCAAAAATAATTTTATATAACTTAGATCATAGTTACATAGTCCATCACCTGAAATATTTCATTAAGACTAGTCAAGCAAAAGAGGAAGAAGGAAGGAGGAAGAAGGAGAAACAGCACATTTCACCTGACTGCTATACGGATGGTAAAAAAATGGGGACTTAATAAAATTCATGGAAACTGAATAGATTTGAGAAAGAGGTGATTTTCTGTTTTAGTGTGGATCAACTTACAGATAATAATTTCATACTTACAAGACATCTTTTTCCTTTTAATTTTGGTAGAGAACAAACAAATGAAATCCTTAAATTTTGCAGTTAGAAATTTTAATTAATCCTAAATGTTATGTTATAAATTTATTTCCCTGCCCCACCCCCCTCCAGCCCCTCCCCCAGCCCTCAGCTAGTCTTAAGTAACAGAAATGTTACTATAAAGCTCTTTATTCTAAAGTTAAAGGTGCTTGTAGGAGTCCAAACCCAGCTGTCAGTAGAAAGGAGCTTGGTGGGTTTGTGCAGGAAACCTTGGACAACAGAGGCTGAGAGAAATTCCTTAATCTGAAGGACTGGACCTTCCTCACAAGACCAGTTGATGACAACCATGTGGATTAACCTGTCTCCTACAGCAGGATAAGGAAGGACTTTGAGATGAAGTTATCGAACCATGTTTAAACCCCTTCATCTTCTTCCTCCCATGTAATACTAATTGAGGGAAATATTAATCAATTGGGTAACTGTAGTAAAAACTTGTGTAATTCCCTTATTATCATAACCCATCCTCCTCATTACCATGTCCAACCCCCAAGGCCCTTAAATTACTTTTTGTTGTTCAATAAAGTAATCCAGTTTCTTCCCCCATAGCTGGGATTGTCTTAACTTTTTGGACCCCTACAGTGCAGGTCCAAGTCCAGTGTTCCAACAAAAGGAACCCTTAAGACCTGCTTATATTATATACTGCCTTGGCGATATTTAGATACTGTATTAGCAATAAATCTTATCATAATAATCCACATAATCAGTGTCATATTTCTCACACCTGACAGAGTCTTCGCTCAACTATTCTGCTACATGGACATCAGGTGTAATATGAGCCACCAATGTGCTGTGACACTCAAGAGAGCAAACTACATTATGGAGTGCTTGAAACAAAGCATAACCAGCTAGTCAAAAGAGGTGATTATCCTGCTGTATTCAGCACTGGTGTGGCCTCACCTGGAGCACTGTGTACAGCTCTGGGTGCCACAATTCAAGAAGGATGTGATGGTTCTTGAATGCACGCAGAAAAATAAAGCTGGTGAAAGGGCTGGAAGGCATGTCCTATGAGGAGGGGAACTTTGAGGTTGACTAGTTTGAAGAAGAGGAGACTGAGTGGTGACTTCACTGCCTTCTGCAGTTCCTTGAGGGGAAGTGGACAGGGAATTGCTTATCTCTCCTCCCTGGCATCCAGTGGTAGGAAACATGAGAATGGTTCAAAGATGCATCATAGATGATTCAGAACTGACATTAAGAAAAATTTCTTTATCTAGAGAGTAGGCAAACACTGGAACCACCTTCCTGGAGAGCTGATTGGTGCCCCAAGCCTGTCAGTGTTTAAGAGGCATTGAAACCTTAAATGCCTTTAATAACATGCTTTAACTTCTGGTCAGCCCTGAATTGGTCAAGTAGTTGGACTAAGTGATGCCTTCCCTTCCCAAACCTTCCCAAACCTTCCCTTCCCAAACTTTCCCAAGTCTTCCCTTCCCTTCCTAAACCTTCTTTTCCCAAACTTTCCCAACCGTTCCCTTCCCTTACAAGTCTTTGAATCTTTAATAATTCAACTTGTAAGTTGCAGGGGAGTGAAAAAGCTCAATTCAGTTGGCTTGAAAGGAATCAGGATAAAAGTGGTTTATTGATTTATTAACAACATGCAATTAACCAGCAGTTAATGAACTACACATTCAGGATCAATATTCTAAAAACCTTTCTACAACTCATTGCAAGAATTTCTTGTCCCTCACACAGAATCACACAACAAATCCCTCCTCCCTGGAGTAGATGTAGGTGTTATGTGTTTTGGTGCATCCCTGATGATACTTACACCTCACTGAGACACTTGGTGGTGGGACAGAAACCCATGACATAAATA
This sequence comes from Manacus candei, assembly GCF_025592945.1. Taxonomy (NCBI): domain Eukaryota; kingdom Metazoa; phylum Chordata; class Aves; order Passeriformes; family Pipridae; genus Manacus; species Manacus candei. Next base: position 27,702,629 of record NW_026138062.1, on the reverse strand, counting down.
AATTATAGGCCTTTTTTTTGCTTTTCCAACTACAGAGGATATGATTCTGAGCAGTCTCACCTTCTGTAGTAACTAGTACTTTTAGCTCTAGAGATCAGGTCTATTTCATCTAACTTTCTGTGTCTACACTGTAGACATATGTATCTGAGTTAGGTTTTCTACACTCCCTTATCATCAAAAAGGTCACTTTCTAGGTGTGATTCTTCTGATCTGTTTTAGATGCCTACTTTAAGATGAATCCTCATCTAGCAGTGTCCATCTTGCTTTATTAAATACAAATGGATATGCTGTGACTTGTTCTGACACACATGAAACTAGATTTCTTTAATTTATTTGGTCTTATCCTGGATATCCCTGAACAGTCCTTACTCCCAGCCAAACTAACCTTCTCAACAAAAATGTAAAAAATGAATAAAGTCTATTTACAAATTACTTAATTTATTTAGATAGCTAACCTAGTTTAGTAATAAAGGAAACAAGTACTTCTGAAGACCACATGAAATAAAAGGAATGGAAAGTGAAATCAGGTCTGTATAGCACACAGGATTTTTTATAAAGAGTGATTGCTAAGGTAGGGGAGAGAAGAAAACATAATTAAAAAAAGTCCTTGCTTGATCTCACCAAAGAGTACCAGGACTTCTCTACAGCAACCCTCAAATTAGTCTAGTGGCACTCAGCCATGGTTTTCCTTCTTCCTAGAAAACATGGGGTGATCTGACTTATCCTGTACTTGTTGACAATAAAGACACTGTTCCCTTGTCTGACTCCTCAAAGCCCTGAAGTGAAAGTATTTCCTCAATTGGCCACCCATGTCACTGAATAGAAGTTGGTATTAATTGTAATTCATTTGTCCAAGTATATAGATATTTATAGGCACCCTAAACTTCTCTGTTTGGCCAAAGATAGGGGTTTAGTGAAGATAGCTAGATATTCTATAGTATCAATGACATCTGGATAGGGCTATATTTTATTAAAATACCATATGGAAAATATGGGAGACCTGTGTGCTTCAGAAGTAAAGCTTGAGAATAAGTAGGATCTCTAAATGACTCTAGAAACCTCTGTTTTGGCAGCTGTCTTGGCAGTTATTTTGTCCCTCAAGTCCTTATTTCTCCTCATTGATTGTTAGGGAATTCTGGTTGATCAGCACTATTTTTGATCAAACAAATTCCACCAACATAAATATGTCTGTAGTGTTATATTTCTGCACTTTAGAAGGACAAGTCTTTGAAATTTCAAATCTCTTGTAAATACCCAGCCTGAGTGGGAATAGGAATGATGCCGCTTGGAGCACTGCATGTTGCACAATAAGTAGAGGTGGAGAGAGATTTATAAGCATGTGGTGTTTCTGATGTGATGAAAAAATCTGTCATTTTGTAAATACAGTAAAATAATGTTTACATTTGCAAAATTTTTCTTCTTTGTCTGGTTATTCTTAATTTTCATTTAAAGATGCAAAGTCGTTTGGTTAGTACCACAAAATTTTGACCCTAGTTCTGAAAGATACCTTTTATCATTGACATTTATCACCTCTTCCTCCCTGGTAAAAAAACAAAGGCACAATCCAAAATTTGAGTAACAATGGCTACATTTGTGCCCCTCAGAGGGTACAGGTGTACAAAAGAACGTTTTTCCCAGATGAAATGGTGCAGAGGTGCTAATCTCCACACTGTGTAGAGTGTAGATCCTATGAACTATAAAATCAACATATCTCTATGACACAGAAATTTGAGTTCTCTGGTATTCTAAAAAATAAATCCTTATTTTATATGAGGCTGTGGATTTTGTTTCTGCGTGTGACGTTAGAGAATGTGTATTTAACAGAGACAGGACAAGATTGACTGGATTGACTGTGTAGGCAGTCCTTATACAGCCCTGCCTATACACTGACTTGGATCCTGACAGGGGTCTTACATACACCTTAGACCTTGTACAGATTGGCCTGACAACCTGCTGCCAGCTGTTGGCTGACCCTAGTTACCAGCACCAGACCTGCTGTGTTCCTCTTCAGGAAAGTCTATGGATCTGTGTCTCTGTCATTGAGGGCACTACCCTGCCTGTCACCCTTGGCTCCCAGCCCTCCATCCCTGCTCCCCTGGGAGCAGCCCACTATTGCTCCCCTTGAGTGTCTGTCACAAAAGGATTTGCAAGTTTGAAGGCTGAACTGTGGAGACTCAGATCACAACCAGTCTTTACTAGAACATCTTATAATAATTAAGCTGTCATTTAATTTATCAAGCTGCTATTTTTTATAGAAATAACACAGTATCTCTGGCTGCTTCACACAGTTCACACAGCCTCCCATACATAGTAGTGTGTCTGGATCATCAGCTGAGAGGCCAACCCCAGAAGTTTACTCAGGTGCCAAGGGTCACACAGATGTGCCACTATTTTCTTACCAAATATATAGTTGGAAAGTTTCTCTAGGAGTCCTATGTTTTATCAGGCATATATAGATATATAGGAAGCTGTAGTTACTGTCTACATATAGAGCTGCTGCCTCTTGGATGTGGTTAAAACTACAAAATGTTTTGTTGAACCAAATATATGTTAGTAGCCGTGAAAACATTCAGCTGCTTCCTGCCATTCTGACTTTGTCAGTTCTTACAGTTTCAAAAGGACTGACAGGAGTTATTCAGTTCCTAGAAGACTTTCAGAAATTACCCCTAAGCACATTTTTTTTTTGTTTTATTTTCAGCCTGCTTTTTTTCTGGTAACTTTTTCTCCTTCAGCCCCCATAAGCATACATAAGCACACATAAACACACAGATTTTTATCTAATGGACCTAGCTAACAAAAGTTTCCTCTGGTATGTATCAATGCCTATGCAACAGATATCCAATATCTTGAAAAAAATACAAAATGGAAACAAAAGCTAAACAACTTTATCCTGGACATGTCTGATGATCAAAGAAAGCATCACTGTATCTAATATACTGCAATGTTTTTTTCGGGCACTTAAAAGAGAATATTATACTTATAAACCTAGAAAGGTCAGAGACAGACTTGCTACTTCAATGCTTCTCTGAAAAGTATAACCTCCCCAGGGCAAGGGTTTAACTTTTGGAAAATACTTGCATTCTTTTATTTATAAAATCATCATTCTTTCTACAGCATGTTTGTGATCCATCCCTTTCCTCTCACTGCTGGTTAACCTTTTTTTGCTAAAGTGCTGTTATTCCTCATTGCCTGCCCAGTCATGAGAAAGATTAGATCAGACAAAGTTTTCAATGTGGGAACTTAAATATTATTTTTATTCACAACTTTATTGTCATGCCTAGCTGAGCTACTGCTTTGACTTCATTAACACTGAATGTAAATGGATATATGATACAGTAAATAACAAATGAACAAGATTTTTCCTGTGAGATGTTAACCTGTATCATATATTTTGAAAGTGTCTGAATTACTTAAGACATGCTCTTCCTTGGAACATTTATAGAAGTAGAATTTATTGAAGGGGGAATGTCTGCAGGATCTGAATCAAAATTAAAAAAAATCTTCAAAAATTAATAAACAGACCGGGAAATGTTCCCTCACCCTCTAAAAAAGAAAGGAATTATTTTTGTTGTTTCATTTTTCCTTTCATGTTATTACCATTCTATTTTCTTGTATGTATCATGAGGGGGACCATACGAATAAGGTAAGAGAAGTATCAGAAACATTATTTTCTTCATATAGACTATACAATGAACCACAAATATAGCATACAGAAAATAGAGCTACTGTTAAAAATCTTATTCCATAAAAACAATTTCCTCTATTTTTTCCTTTATTCTTTCCATTGGTGGGAGTTAGCCCCTTCTATTACTTTGCAACACTCCTAAATAATATTTTATTGCAACAAGTTTCCTGATAGACATAGTTAAATATTTTCCATACCACTTTTCATCCTGGATAATTTGATCACTGTAGGGCATGTTGTGCATAATTTTACAAGCATTGAACATGGAAATTTACACGACAGAAAATAATTTTGCCTTGAAAAAATATTAAGAAGAAATAAGACACAGTCGAAAACATTCCCAGATTGTTTATCAAAGGACAGTGAAACAAATTGAAAGGGGAACCATTTATGCACTTTGGCGCACATTCCTTCCTCAGATACTTTTGGTCACTCTGAAGTGAGATTGAATCAGTGCCCACAGCTTATTCAGTTTCTGTGTCAGGTAGAACATAGCAGGGGGTGAAATGTATTCATCTTTCTGTCTTCAAGTGAACTAAAAGCAATTTTATTCTTCCCATGTGGTCACTTGAGGTGCTTGTCATGTTCAAGTTAATGATATCAGGCACCCTCAGGTTGTTTAAGTATTCATGAAGTAATTAAATTCTCATTAACATATAAATAAAAGAAAACTGAAAACAAGTTTAGGAGGCACCTAACATCTGTTCTAATGCTTTTAAGTATTAAAATGTGCCACATACAGAAGGAAAACTGCATTCTGTTCGTGGAAGTATTTTACATAGATTATTTATAGAAACTGTAATTAAACTGATTTGGCATATTAAGTAAAGTTAACAGCAAAGCATTATTTAGGAAGTTCATGTGTCTCTGCCACCTAAATATGGAAATAGGAAATGGAGAAGTAAAGTTAATTTTTGTTTGTTCATAGATCCGGATAAAAGTACAAGAACTATTGAAAATGTATTCCTCTAGAATTACAGAAATACAAAATCTCACACTGTAGGCATACTTCCAGCTGCTCATTAAAGATACATTGATTTTTTTTAATAATAAAATACTACTGACATTTGAAAAAAGCAACAACTCTACAAAATTACTTATAAATTAACAGTCATGTCTTTAAACCGAGTTTAGTGAATAATTGTATCATACAATTTGAGACCTCAGTTCAGACACAAACTTACACTCTAAAATATATTTGTTCTTCTAACATTCTAAACATTAAGCAATTTATCCCTTTACATAATTTTTCGCCAAAATATTAGAGCAAATATATTTTACCTATGAGCAAAATGTGTACCCTGTGTTCTATAGTGTCACTGCAGTTTTCTGTATGACAGAAATAGTCAATAAATTTAAATAATCGTGAACCGTAGTTTGAGATTTATAGGCTGGAAAATGGTAAAAGAGAGAGAAGAATCTTTGATAGAAGAATCTTCATAATAAGTTAAAATAACCATTTCATCAAACAGAGGCATCTGTGGAAGAATGCATTTCTGAGAAGTAAATCTTTCAGCTATATCTTTCAAGTGCAATATACTGAATCAACCGTGTTCTTTTCTGCTTGTAACAACCTCTGTCTTGTTTTTTATTGTAATCTATATTAAAATGTATTCTGTAGCAGTATTAATTTATTGTGCTTTTATTGACATAGTAAAAATACATAAGATATATTACTCTTACTGTTAACAGAGTGGAATGTATAACCAGAGAAATTTAACATTTTTTATTTTTTATAATATATCATTCATTTTAAAAAGCACTATTTCATGACATTTAAGGTCTGCGTGCTTACCATAGTTTCTCCTTGCTGTGTTGCCTACTGAGGAAAATGTATGCCAATTATGCAATGTGTTTGGTGCATGCTGAAAAGGCTATATTGTAAAAAAGGGCACATAGGCCTTCCTGAAAAAACAAGATAAACTTACCTTTTTTCTGGTTTTAACTGTGCCAGACAAAATCCAAGTAATTTAAAAATAGCTGCAGTCGGTTATCATTATAGACACAAACAGCTATTATTCTTTTATAAAGAGTGTTATTCACTACTAGTGAGAACATTTACAAGCAACAAGTGAAAATATTCTCTAAACCTGTTGATGAACTCATATCAGTACCTGTCAGCTGTTATGATTAGCAGAGAATAGTATTTTATTAGTCATTATAACATTGAAAAGAAACTATGTACTAGTACAACCCAGGAAAAAAAAAATTGATCCAAACCCCATACTGCAAGGAAGACACTAACTGAAGCCTGGACAATTGCAATCTCATACTAGTAAAAACTCATGAAAAATTAATTTGGTGACTTGTGAAACAGAAACCAAGACTTGGTTCCTACATGCCTGCAGGACAAGGAAATTAAACATTACACGGCTTGCTTGAGAGAATTTCTGCCCCAGAGCAATTATCTGTGCTTACCCAGGAATCCCTACTGATCTTAGATTATCTCACAAAACACATGAGAGACATACTGCCTAAACAAACTTTAATCTTTTTATGAACCTGAAATAGGGAGCAAAGTGATGAAGTCTAAGTCTGTGTGAATATAAAGCACCAATACTTGTAAAATCCCTTTAACTTGGGGATGGGTAGTAAGCATGCTGTTGCATGGAGTACAGGTTCTACATAAGAGCTCATATTTTATTAATGTTAGTCAAAACACTATTTGAGCCATCTTCATTCAAGACTAAGGAGTTCTGGTTCCAGGGTTGAGTTCTGATGGAGAAAAGATGGTAGAATCAATAGTTGTTGACCACGTTGTGTATGTTCCATAAAAATAATACCAGTATCAATAACTAAAGACATATTGGTATATATATATAACATGGTTTAACCATATTGCTGTCTGGAAACAAGACAGAGCCTAGAGAATTTACAACTCTTTCTGGAAAAAGATGTTCTCAGTTGTTTCCAATTAAGCTACATTTGTCTATCTTGTTAGTGTGTCTTCTGCTGCCAGACAGAGTTACATTGAACATTACACTGACCAGAAGGGTAGTCATCAGTATATCAAACTGATTATTCACTTATACATGTACTTCACTATATTAGAAAAGACAGACCTCAAAGACTCCCTTGATCATCTACACTGTACTTGTATGCTCACATGCTGTGTTTCTGAAAACTGCAAATTTCTCTGAGGTACATAATTTCCACTGAAATAGCTTTATGTATGTGAATGAAACTATTCTACCCCATGTCTTCAAGTTCATGACTCAATATTTTTATTGCTGAAATGATACAATTGGTTCATTCTGAAATGTAGCAAGGTGTAAGAGTATACAAAACTTTCAACATCTCTCCATGAGAAACATCTTTGGACTAATTTTAAAGACATTATGTTTCCATGGACAATAGTCTTAATTTTTTTCAAGCAGAAAATATGCAGTTATCAAATGTTTAATTTAATTTTTACTGACAGTTTAAATGATTGGTGTAACTTTAGATTTAAACATATTCAATTTGCATGAACTCTCATAAACCCAAAAATAAAGGAATTATTCATTGTGTAACTGAATAGTAGAACTACTTAGTCTCATATAGTTTTGTAAATATTTGGAGGATTTTTATGTAAAAAAATTAAAGGGGAAGGGTAATTATGTTACAGCTTTCTAACTCCAAATCCATGGTACTGGTTATTGAAGAAACTATTGTTTTGGAGATATTAAAAAACAGAACACTAATTTGTTTTCTGTCACGGTCTAGAAATGTTATTCTCCAATTTAATACTCCGACTAAAAAAAATCTCCTCCAATTGGAGGTACAAAGGGCAAAGATCATGGTTTGAGATAAGAACAATTTACTGGAAACAGCAGTGAGACAAAACAAACAGTAACAGCAACAATATTAATAACAAAAGTTATTCACATGCAAAAATGCTCACTTGTGGAGCTTGCAACAATAAACAATGTTGAACAGCTTCTCACTCCAGTTTCTCAATGAGAAGGAACTTCTTCTCTGAGGAAGAGCATCCCTTTACCCTGCCCCTAGAAATCAGGGGAGGTGGTATGGAATATCCTCCGTGTCCTAACCATGCCCCCTCCCATCTACTGCAAAAACCTGACCTTATTCTGACCAGGATCAGGACACTCTCCTTCTGTCTAATGAAGGTACAGAGTAAACTAGAATGAGGAGGACAAAAGCTACATAAGGCAGTGATGGATGACATTTGCATTGTGATCAAGCACAAAATCCATGCAGATACTAAAGACGAAAATAATTTTATTCTAACTTCCAAAGAATTCCCCTAGCCTTGTGAAAGACAGATTAAAACAGTGCAACAAGAGAATAATTTTTCTTACCTTCAGCAGCAATATTTTTCAAGGAATAACAGAAATTACAGAAACATAGCATTCATGCGTTTTTCCCTGAGTGCCTTGGTTATTAACTAGATTTAGCATATATTTAGTATTTGCAAATAGTACAACAGAATTAACAATTCTAGGAAAGTTATTGAACAATTACAGTGGGTTTTTTTATAAATGTTTGGGAGTGATCAGCTGTACTTTGTGAGAACAAAACCAGTTAAACTAGTTAAGATTACAGTAGGGCATATAGTTGGTGGTTTGGAGTTTTTTTGGTCATCGTATTCTTCTCTGAACCTAAATAAATCACTACAAACAAAACACTCAAAGTGCTTAAAATTAAGCACCCTACATTCACATTTGATCCAATGGAAAACTGTTGTCTACAGTGTAAGATTTGTTTCAAGTTTTAAATGTAGGGAAGGATGGATCTACCTGAAATACTTGCCATAATTGTCCTGTGTGATTCTTATATTTCTTTCACATTTGTCACCTATATATACATATATTCTGTATAGTCTCAGTGGAAAAAAAAAAGGGACAGTGGGAGGCAATGTCTCAATAAAGCTATTCCTCTGTTTGCTTATTTTTTCATTCAGATAATGATTTTTCCAGTTACTCATATTAACAACTCTACTACATGACCAAACTGGCTGGCTATGTACTTGATCTCCACCTCTTGGTTTTCCATAGCTAGATTATTTTCCAACTGAAAAAAAAAATTGAAAAAGGTTATAATACCTTAATAACAGTTCTGCACTACTGCCCAACTTCACGTCTCCTTCCAACTTACCTTCAGTTTCAAATACAGTGTTGAGAAACCACACTGCGACCAAAGGGTAAAAAACACTGAGAAAACACAGCGTATAAATCACTTAGAGTTTTGGAGTGATGGTACTTTGAAAACAAACTAAACCTGTGAGCAAGATTATTCTTCCTGTAAAGAGTTCCTTTTTGCTTATAGAATATTTAAGTTAGTTGGTCAAAACCGAATACATGTAGGTTATGTTGCCGCCCACATTAATGATACCAAAAAACCTAACATTCAAAATAAGTGTGAGATAATAGAATTCAGTGGACCAGAGTGACAAAAATTGGGTTTTTTTAAAGTAATGAATGAATTTTTCACCAATTATCAAAGGGAAATCCTGTATTGAAATCTTCAAGTCAAGACTGGGTGCATTCTTGAAAGGGATTTTAAGTTTAAAGTGTGAAGATAAATATTACAGTGATTCTATGACTTATACTATATAGGCAGTCAGAATAAATGACTTCATATTCTCTTCTGGCCTTAGAAGTGATCTGTCTATGTAGTTTTTAAAAATCAGTCACTTCATAAATTATTTCTGAATTTTAAGAAAGCACTAGATAATTAAATAAGCTCATAGGATAATTAAACAGTATCAGGTAATCTGATCCGGTCTTCTCTCCATTCTGCTGACAAACATCTAAGATATTAGACTTCCTCAGAGTTTCAAATATACTGTTGTTTTTTCTCTGATCATGAAAGAACAAAAAAAGATCATATATTCAATATTGTTGCAAGTGATTAGTGGATTTCAGTACCAGAACACTTCTTATCTTAAATGTTCTTCTTCATTAACTTAAAAAGTCATTACAGAGTAAAATAAACCAATTCTAAAAGAATTGTTCATTCTCACAGAAGCTCACTTAATTTGACCTGTTTCTCCAAGGCTCTAGATAGTATTGCAGTATATTATCAGTTAGAGAGTTAATGTATCTTAGGGAATACTGTAAGATTTACACCCAAAATAGCCCATAAAACATAGCATAAAATCAGAGAGAAATATAATCATAAAATTAACTAACCCAAGATGAACTGTACTTTGGATATTTTTTTTATGAATGTTATTTATGCTTTATCAGAAAAGTGGAAGGAAGAAAATGATAAAGCATTAAAGAATCAGTAAGGACAAAAATATCTTTATCTATATTTTATCATATTTCTCTGATACATTCTATGAATAGATTTATTAACATTCATTCCCAAGTCTCTAGCATAACACAGACTAGTCCTAAGGAGGGAGATAAATAAATGTAAGACAAGTATGAAAGGAGCATCCTTATGACGTGCATAATTCTTAAATCAACCAACAAAAAAAAAAAAGGCAAGACTGATACAGAATTGGATGGAAGTTCATACATTCTGTTCACTCTTACTAATGGAATTGGTAGAAAATCTGGTCTACACATTCTGCACAAAAATGAGGGAAAAAGACAAAATATAAAATTTTTTTAGTTAAGATTGAGAAGTAAACTAATCTTTAAATAATATGCTTCATCTTTGCACATTTCCAATGTGACAAAAGAGTGGCAAATAATTCTTGTACCAGGAATATGTCAATTTCTATTTTTTTTATTCTTAATTCACTGGAGGTGGTCTTTATTATTCCTTTTTCTCTTGCAGTTGAGTAGTGTGTTATTTTCCTTATTTTTTTCTACTAGTCTAGTAATATAAAACTTAATTGTGGATATTTTACAAATATTCATTTTAAAATTTAAATAAACTATTTCTTAACACATTGTGCCTAAGTATCTAAATAACTGAATAGAAATTTTAGAATTTTTAAGGGAAAAAAATCCTTTAGTTTTTGTGTATAAAACATATTTGTTAAAGATCAAACGTTCAATTCCTCACATTTCTTAGGATAAATAGGTTGATCATTCCTATTTAATTGAGATCCTCTCATATTATAAAACAAACACTTTCCGTGGACAACACATACAGTCAAAATACATGGACAACACACATTGTTTTTCTTGAAAACACCCACACAAATAGCTACTGAGTGCTCTGACAGTAACAGAAAGGGAAATATAAAACTTATTTTCCCATTCTGTTGGAGGATATTTTTAGTTGCACTAACAAGCACCTTTACTGTTAGTCTCTTCTATAGTTAGAACAAACTGTTAGTAAATATTTTTCAGTCATAGACTTGATACATTTCTAGTAGACCAAAGGGAAGACTAACTAAAAGGAGGTCGAAGGGTAGTTTTCCACATAAGGGAAGAATCAGGTCATTTTCTTAACAAGGTACTATAAAATAAAGGTGTCAAAAAATGTGTGGTAAGATAAAATTCTCTGTGGTCATAATTGGTATGTTTATTTTAGTAGTTATGAATGGCAAAGACCACAATATCTGTTCACTCACATAAGAAAAAAAACAAATAAACAACCTCCCCCACCACCACATTTTAACTTGTACCTGTATTTATACCTTTATCGGGACTTCATTCTTCCAGTGACTCAAAACCAGTCAACTTTATTACTTCAATAAACTACATGCATTTTGGATGCCTGATTTTTTCTTCTTCTTCTTACTCCGTGTAAATCCTGGATGGATAAAAATGAAACCAAATGTTACAATTATTTATTCCTAATAGAATTTTAAGTATTTAGAGTGAGTTCCTTCAGATTCGCTTCTTGTGTTGCATACCCTCAATTAAACATTACAAAACTTGAAAAACGCAATCAACAGGTCCTTTCTATTTTTATTTTTTTTATGCTGAAATATGCTATCTTTGTGGGCTATAAACTGTTCAGAACAGAGATGTTTAAATTTTTCCCCTGGCAATTAGAAACTTCTGTACATTTAGCAAAGCACTGATCTCAAGCGTGCCAACATGGTACAGCACTGACAAGCAAAGAAAGTGTATAATCTAGTATTTAAATAATTTTGCCGGCAGAAAAATGATGTGAGTTTAAATTCTCTTGGAGTAAAGAGTTTAGAATGAAGAAGTGCTGCAATCAGGGTGCATATGTTACATTTGGCAAATATTCCGTAGAACACAAAGGTAATTTATGAGATTAAGAGTAACGGTAGTAGGTAAATACTTTGAAAAACAAAACCTCAGTAGGGTTTTTCTTTAGGATGTATATAACAACTGAAAAGTGGATGATGGTATTAATACATTCTCCTTCACTGATAGATTATGCCAGTATTCTTGTGTCTTTTACATTTTGCACAGAGTACAGCCTGTATTTACTGAAATAAATGAAGTTGTATTTTCACGGCATGACTCTTCCCTGGCGTTCTGTAGAGGAAAAAGTAAACTAAAAAAAATAAAATTAATGATTCCACAGAGAGAGCTTTAAATGAATGGAGTAGATATGGTTATTTCTTCAGTTAATAAAATGCTGGTTTTTAATGAGTTCTTTTTTGTAAAAGGGATGTAACAATCCCTAGGTTTATATTGCTTTACATTCATTCTTTAAAAGGGCTTTGTGCTTTCTCTTCTCTTTTTCTAAGAAAAGTTACAATCCCCTATTTTTGCAGAAGTATTGTATAAGATTAAAACCGCCAGACTGTAGGAATATTTTTTTCCCTGTGAAAGAGCATTCATATTTTGTTGGATGTAAAGCACAAAGAAAACTTGAGACACTAACTTGACTGTAGTCAAATTTAATCACACTAGTCTAACAACAGAAAAACATAAACTAATTGTCAGTCAAGTTCCTCAAGAAAACGATTGCCAGATGTCAAAACAAAAGCAGACAAAACTTTTGGTATTGAGATTTCTGTGACCTAAATAGTTTATCTAACAGTTAGGCACACCTAGTTATAAAGACTATTGAAGAAAAGGTAGCCTATTTCAAGAAGAGTTACCTCAACCAGGATGTGGTTGGCCTTCTTTGTTGTAGGGACACACTGTCAACTTATCTTCTGCTGGGTCCACCAAATCCACAATTTTCTCCTCTGAAAAGCTGTTTATTGTTGCATGGCTATACTTCTCTCCACATTGTTGAACTTCGTGAGATTCCTATTAGAGCTCTCTTGGTAGCAATCCTGCCCTTCACAGAATCATAGAATAGTTTGGGTTGCAAGAGATCTTAAAGATCATCTAGTTCCAAGAACCCACCATGGGCAGGGATGCCACCCACTAGACCAGGTTGCTCAGGGTCCTGTCCAATTTGGCCTTGAACACCTCTAGGGGTGTTGGTATCCACAACTTCTCTGAGCAACCTGCTCTTCTTTTATAATTTAATATCATTCTCCCTTGTTCTATCCCCCTGTCCGTGTAAAAAGTCACTTTTCATCTTTTTTTATAAGGTCTCTAGGTACTGGAAGGCTGCTGTAAGGTCTCCCTGGAACCGTCTGTTTTCCAGGCTCAACATCTCCAACTCTCTCATCCTGTCTTCATAGGAGAGGTGCTCCAGCCCTCTGATCACCTTCATGGCCCTTCTCTGGACCCACTGCAAAAGGTTCATGTCCTTCTTATGTTGAGGGCCTAAGAGCTGGATGCAGAACTCCGGGTGGGGTCTCATGAAGGCAAAGTAGAGGGGCAGAATCACCTCCATCGACCTGCTGACCACTCCTGTTTTGATGCAGTCCAGGATGCGGTTGGCCTTCTGGGCTGCAAGTGCAAGTTGTTGGCTCATACCCAGCTTCAGCATATGAACCATTCTGACGAGTTTGCCTTCATCAGCACATGTACTAAGAGGACACCCCAATCTCGCAGTTTTACTTATTAATAAAAAGCTCAAACAATATTGAAATCAGTATTGACTGATTGAGTAATTGATTTCTTACTCAATATTCCCCCAAAACCCCTTTTACACCCATTATTCCATGAGTCTTATTTCACTACCTTGGCTAAAAAGATACTATAAGAGACCTTTTTGAAGGCCTTAGAGTAAGTCAAAGTACCTAGCATCCACTCCTCTCCTTTTCTACACAAAAGAATTTGTCTTATCACTGAAAAGTTATGAGGTTTGTCACACGTGATTTTGCTTTACTTAATCCAGTCTTTTTGTCCACAATTGCCTCAGGTCTTTGGAAATGGCTTCCAATATATCTTCTCTATGATTTTTTCTCTGGACTGAGATTAGGCTGACCAGATTGTAGCTTCTCATGTCATTGCCCTCTTTAAGATAGGGATGATATTTAAATATTTCTAATCATCAGGAATCTCCTCTAGTCTCCATGACCAAAAGATGATCTGGTACTTTTTCTTCCAATGGCATTTTCCAGATTCCTCATCATCCTGAAATGTACCCCTTCTTGTTTCAAGGTCTTTTGCATATTCAATTCAACTCAGTCCTGGATGGATTTCTCTTCTGCCATGGGTAATGCTTCACTTCCTAGAATCTGAGAGGCTGCCTGATCAAGAGGAGGAAGTGGATGAGGTCTTCTACAGGCAACTGCAAGAATCTCATAGTCACAGTCCCTGGTTTTTATTTTAACCATCCTGACTTCTACTGGAGAAACTACACAGCAAAGCACAAACAGTCCAGGGGGTTTCTGGGAAGCATTGATGACAATCTTCTGTCACAGGGAGTGGAGGTTCCCACAAAAGAATGGCATACTCCTTGACCTTATACTAACAAATAAGGAAGGCCTTGTTGATGATGTGAAGGTTGGGGGCAGCCTTGGTTGTAGTGACCACAAGATTGCAGAGTTCACTATTGAACAAAGAGGCAGTGGGGCAGTGAACAAGATTCCGACCATGGACCTCCAGAGAGCTAATTTCGGCCTCTTAAGGGAACTGCTTAGAGTAATGCCATGGAGTAGGGCTCTAGAAGAGCAGGCAGTCCAAGGTCAATACGTAAGCACCACTTCCTCCAAGCTCAAGATCAGTATCCTCAAGAGGAAGAAATCAGGTAAAGGGGTCAAGAGACCTGTATGGATGACTAGGGAGCTCCTAGTAAATCTCAAATGCAAGAAAGAAACATATGGGGTGAAGAAAAAGGAACAGGCTGTGTGGGAGGACTATAGGAAGATGGTCAGGGTATGCAGGGATGTGACAAGGAAGGCCAAGGCCCACTTGGAATAGAGTCTGGTAAAAGACATAAAGAACAGCAAGAAGAACTTCTACAAGCATATTAGAAGAAAAAGGAAAACTAAGGAAAATGTGGCACCACTGCTGAATCAGATAGGTGTCCTGTTAACAGAAGATACAGAGAAGGTAGAATTACTGAATGTCATTTTCTGCTGAGGAGAGCTCTCAGGAGTCCCAGACCTTGGAGGTAAGTGAAGAAGGCTGGAGAAAGAAAGACTTTGCCCCTAATCATAGAGGACTGGGTTAGAGATCAGTTAGGCAGACTTAACACCTATAAATCCTTGAGTCCTGATGGGATGCACCCATGAGTACTGAGGGAGCTGACAGATATTTTTACATTGCCACTCTTCAGCATCATTTATGAAAAATCATGGAGAACAGGAGAGGTGCCCAATGACTGGAGGAAGGCCAGTGTTACTCGTCTTCGAAAAGAGAAAGAAGGAGGACCCAGGAAACAACTGCCCAGTCAGCCTCACCTCCATCCCTGGAAAAGTGATGAAACAGGTCATTCTGGAGGTCATCACCAAGAATGCAGAAGAAAAGAAGGTCATCAGGAGTTGTCAGCATGAATTCACCATCGGTAAATCCTGCTTGAACAATCTGATGGCCTTCTATGATGACATGGCAGGATGGGTCAATGAGGGGAGAACAGTGGATGTTGTCTGCCTTGACTTCAGCAATGCTTTTGATACTGTCTCCCATATATCCTCATAGGTAAGCTCAGGAAATGTGGGTTAAATGAATGGACAGTGAGGTGGATCAAGAACGGGATGAATGGAAGGGCTCAGAGGGTTATGATCAGCAGAGTAGAAACCAGTTGGAGACCCGTAGTCAGTGGCATTTCCTAGGGATCAGTACTGGGTCTGGTTCAGTTTTCTTGTCAACAACTTGGATGAAGGGATAGAATGTAACCTCATCAAGTTTGCTGATGATACAAAACTGCGGAGAGTGTCTGACACACCAGGAGGCTGTGCTGCCATTCACTGCGACCTTGATAGGTTGGAGAATTGGACAGAGAAAAATCTAATGAGGGTCAACAAGGGCAAGTGTAGGGTCCTGAACCTGTGGAGGAGTAACTCCAAGTGTAGGGTCCTGCACCTGGGGAAGAGTGAGCTCAAGTATCAGTACAGGTGGGGGACTGATCTGCTAGAGAGCAGTTCTGTTGAAAAGGACCTGGGAGTCTTGGTGGATGACAGGTTGATCACAGCAGTGTGCCCTTGTGGCCAGGAGGGCCAATGGTATCCTGGGTTGTATCAGGAAGAGTGTTACCAGTAGGCTGAGGGAGGTGATCCTGCCCCTCTACTTGGCCCTAGAGGGGCCACATCTGGAGTACTGTGTCCAGTTCTGGTCTCCTCAGTACAAGAAAGACAAGGAGCTACTGGAGAGGGTCCAGCACAAAGATGATTAGGGCTCTGGAGCGTCTCTCTTATGGGGAGAGACTGAGGGCGAAGGGCCTGTTTAGCCTAGAGAAGAGAAGTCTGAGAGGGGATCTCATCAATACATATAAATATCTCAAGGGTGGGTGCCAAGAGGATGGTGCCAGACCTTTTTCAGTGGTATTCAGTGATGGGGCAAGGAGTAACAGCCATAAACTAAAACACAAGTTTCATCTCAACATGAGGAAGAACTTCTTTGCATTGAGGTTGACAGAGCACTGGAACAGGCTGCCCAGGGTGATTGTGGAGTCTCTTTCCCTAGAGACATTCAAAACCCACCAGACCATGTTCCTGTGTCACCTGCTCTAGGTGACCCTACCTTGGCAGGGGGTTTGGGCTGGATGACCTCCAGAGGTCCCTTCCAACCCTAGCAATTCTGTGATTTAATCAAGTCATTGATGAACATGTTAAACAATACTAGGCCAAGTATTAAACCTTGGAGGACACCACTAGTGTCCTATTCAGCTAGACTCTGTGCCACTGATTGCTACCCTCTGGGATCTGACATTCAGACAGTTCTCAATCCAAAGCTACCATCTTTGTGCTTCTTAAAAAAATGAATTAAAATACATAAGTGTTGTAGGATTCAAATTTTGAATTTCAGCTTCTCAGTTGAGATTCAAGATTTATATATATTTTTAGTTGTATGGTTTTGAATTTTGTTTTTGTTTGGGTTTTTTGTTGTTATTTTCTTTAACTGATATTAGAATCAATTGTTCCCAAAGATTTCCCCTGAGGTTCTTGGTTGAGGATTTAATTTTTGTTTGGGTTGAGTTTGGAGTTTTGTTTGTTTGCTTTGGTGTTTTCATTTGCAGTTGTTTTTCTTTTAAAGTAGGGAAGAGGAAGTGAAGTTCATCCGTTTGGTTTTTTCTTTGTTTCCACCTTTCCCTTTAAAACTTCCAAAGAAGAATGGAGACAAGGAGGAAAAGAGCAAAAAAGAGGTAGGGAAGAAGGAAGACTGGCAGAGAGGGAAGGAATCTGACGAGAATACAGGGAGAGGGGAGATAATATAATCAGAATTTACTGATACATATTCTGTATTTATACCAGTGCCCTACTACCTGTATTTACCAATAGGATTTTCTGAACATTATGCTAGCAATACGGAATCATCTGTTCATACACTTAGCAACACACTTTTTTTTTTTCTTGCATTTTGTTTTATTCAAGGGAAAATGGTTGGGAGGGGAATTTATATTTTGAGAAAAGAGGAAGAAAGTTAATACAACCTATTATATATGTGGATGCTTCTGCTGCCACACAAACATGAGCCTTCCAGGCATTTGCACTTAAAATACATAGGAAACCAGTGTCTGATTAATTTTTCATATGCTGTAAACATTTCACATTATCTCCTTTTCTCTCTTCTCAGAAATACACAAGACCTGGAGAGAAATATTGAATTATAAATCAGTAATTTCAGCAGAAACCTAAAATCAGATCCTGATGTAATTTATTTTATGTTTTATTTTTTTTAATTTCATATTTATTTTAAAAATTGGCTTTTTTATTTTTTCTGTTTCCACATAACACAGTGAAACTCTATTCATTGTATAGAAATGAAAGCTGCAAAGAACTATCAAGCCAAGTGCACTGAAGCCAAAGAGTCATTTCTCTGGCAAGGGTAATCATGCAAGAGCATTTGAAATAGTTCCTTCTTCCTGCTCATGTTTTGTGTTTAATGGTTTTCCAATCAAAGAACTGAATGATAAGTAGCTGGCTTGAATTTTTATAAGAGTTCTATGACAGCAATGGTGAAAGCTTTATTTCTGTGTGACCATAATTACAAAAAGTCCTTCAGTGTTTAGACTGTCAGAGAAACAATTATTGCTACAAGACATTTTAAACCCACTATTATTAAGTACACAGTTTAGAAATTTTACTGGAAAAAATATCAGAGGATTGGACTCAGAGTTTTAAATTCTGGCACTGAAATAAACTAGCAGGGGCTTTGCTGTTCTGCTTTCTTACTGTTCTCACCAAAGTGGTCTGAGTATTTTGCACGTCCCAGTAAATTACATTGATATAAATAGCCAAATCCTGTAAGGGATTTAAACAATTTTTTTTTTCCTAGATCTATTGTGATCTAAAATCCCCATGTCACTTGCTACCTAACAGTAGGGGCACTTACATTCCTTTTCATTACTCTTGATGTTATTAAACTTCTTCACAAGTCCATGGTAAAGTTTAGTCTTGATAGGTACCAAACTGCTTAAATGCTGTCATGTAGCTGAACCTGATCAGGACCAAAATTATCAAAAAGGTCCATGTCACAAAAATGCTATAGAATATAGAATGGTTTTGACTGGAAAGGACCTTCAAAGATCATCTAGTTCTACCCCCCGACCTGCCATGGGTGGGGACATCTTTCACTACATCATGTACCACAAAGCTCCATCTAATGTGACCTTGAGCACCTCTAGTGGTGGGGGAATCAAAAATTTCTCTGGGTAATTTGTTCCAGTGTTTCACCAGCTTTATTGTAATAAATTTCTTCCTCATATCCAATACAAATCTACCCTCTTTCATTTTTAAACCATTGCCTCCTGTTCTGTCACTACACGCTTCGGGAAAAACTCCCTCTACAATTTTCCTATGAGTCCCTTTAGGAACTGGAAAGCTGGTAAAAAGTCTCCCTGGAGCCTTCTCTTTTCCAGGCTGAGCAACCACAGCTCTCTCAGCTTGTCTTCATAGGAGAGGTGCTCCAGTCCTCTGATCATTTTTGTGGCCCTCCTCTGAACCCATTCCAACAGGTCCATATCTTTCTTATGTTGGGAGCCCCAGAGCTGGATGCAGTACTCCAGATGGATTTCACAAGAGCAGAGTAGAGAGGCAGAGCCACCTCCCTCGACCTTCTTTTGATGTAGCTCCCACTTCCTTTAATGCAGTCTAGGTCACAGCTGGTTTTCTGGGCTGCATGCACACGTTGCTGCCTCACATCCAATTTTTCATCCACCAATATCCCCAAGTTCTTTTATCCAGGATTGCTCTCAATCCACTCATCTCTCAGTCTGTATTGATATTGGGGATTTCCCTGACTCATGTGAAGAAACTTGAATTTGGCCTTGTTGAACTTCATGAGGTTTGCATGGACCCACCTCTCAAACCTGTCAATGTCCTCTGGATGGCACCTCTTCCCTTCAGCATATCAACTGCACCACACAGCATACTTGCCAAGGGTGCACTGTCTGTGTCACTGATGCATTAAATATTTGTGCCAGTGTAGACTCTTATGAAACATCATCTAGTATTGGTTTCCACTTGGACAAAGAACTGTTGATCACAACTCCTTGGATGCAAAAATCCAGTCAACTCCATATTCATCTATTAGTTTATCCATCAAATCCGTATGCCTTTGATTTATAGGCAGGTATATTGGGAAAGACTTTATCAGAGGGTCTTTTATCAGTCCAGCTAGATGACATCTGTAGCTATTCCCCTGCCCACTGATGCAGTCACTCTGTATTAGAAGGCCACTGATTTATTAGGCACAATTTGCCCCTGGTGATGCCATGCTGAAAGCGTGGTGATCTCTAATCACCTCACTGTCTTCCCTTGACATTTCTCATTATCTTACTGGGCACTGAAGTGAGTCTGACTGGTGGGTACTTCCCAGGAGGTTCCTTATTACCTTTTTTAAAAATAAGTATGACAGTCCCACTTCTCCAGTCATAGGGGACTTCTCCATGACAATCTCATTGACCCTGAAATGTGTTTTGACTAAGAGCTACCTCAAACAATGCATTTGCATTAGCATTTGCTTAGATTGGTTGGTGAATCTGAAGGTAATTCATGTCTAGGCTGAGCACTCTGAGTTTTGACTTGAGGTTTCTTTCACTAGCTTATCTTGAACAAGAAAACAGAGGAAGGATACTGTGTCTGCCATATACAGTTTATATCCAAAACCTTAGAGACTAAAGAATCTGCCTATAATCTGTATGTTCCTTGCTTTCTGAGGCCTTTGCCTTGCTGTTTGAGGTCTTCTTCTGGTCTACTGTATGTCAAAAAAGCTAGCTTAAATCACAGGTATTATAATGCAAAGCACCTTCATTCAGACGGCCCAGCTTTCAGCATAATTGTACATAAAAGAAGTGTCTTGATCTGGATGACTAGGTACTCTTCACAAAACATTTTGTACAGGAGTGTACATTCAGTACATATGGGAACAGTAAGGTGCTTCACAAAGAGAATCTAAAAATTGTAAATAAAGATCTAGAGTTGTTCAAAATAATATGTTAAGGACAGATCATTTTAATCTTCAACACTTCATTGTTCAAATTTCAGATTTAGCATGTCACCATCTCTATTAACTGAAAATTACAGCTTTTGAAACAAAAATGCTAATACCCAGAAAGAAGAGATGAGACAACACTCTTTTAGAAACAATCTCCCCAACCTTTTAGGAATCAATTTATTGGAAAAAACACAGTGTGACCTCAATTTTTATTTTATCTTGACAAATGTTTTCATCCATTTCTGTTCTTCAAGAAAATTGCATTTGCCTCTCCCCACAGTACTTTAGATTAGGATGGATCAGGTATACTTGATGTCATGTCTGCTAAAGCTGTGTGTCTACAAGAAACAATTCAGGTTTTATTGTTCCAGGAAGAAAAAAATCTTAATTACACAATCTCCCTACATAGAACATAGAAATATTCAGTTTCAGTCTTGAAACCTGATGTGTATTTGTGTTTTATTCAGGGACAGTGTCATGCAGAAGGCATGGACTTAGATGGAAGTCTCTGCCCTTCAGGTGAATAGCTTCTTTACCTTTCCCTTTTTTCCCATCCTGGATGAATCCTGTTTCACTTTATTTGTCCCTATGGTAAAGCTTCAGAAAGAGAGATAAAGAACAGCTGCAAATGGTTACCAATTTAACCTGCAATGTAATGGTTAAGACATGTTATTGTGAGTTTGAAAATGGAATTTTAAACTTTTCAGATAGCAGCTTCATATCCAGGGTGAATGAACTAAACGAGAAACCAAACTTATCTAAAAGAAACATGCAGTCTGTAGTTAGGATAGCACTTGAATCTGTTAAGGCCGATTGACTGAAGCTACCACCTTACACCCTCAGGATGAGTTAATATAGAGTGTGACACTTGCTTTACAGTTGTGGGTGAGTTTCTGTTCACCATATCACTTGCTGGAATCTCAGAATTCTGAGCTGTTGTGTATACCTCATGCCAGACCTATCATAGGGCTCTATAATCATTAAAAGTCACATGCTTGCAATATCAGGATGTGAGCCTGCTTACCTTCGAGTAGATCTAGTCCAAAGTCATTTACTTCATATGGACTAGAAGACTTTTGCTTATCCTTTTCCCTTTTCCCTTTTGTCTTCTCTAATCATTGGCAAATTTTTCTTTGATCCAGGCACCTCATGTTCAGTATGGTAAGGATAATTACCCTGCAATTATTTCAGATAGTCAGAGACTAAATACCCTAATTATAATTATAGAAACAGTTGGCAGAAACAGCAGATGAGGCCAGTCAAAAGGGAGAAGTAAAACAGCCGTCTGGGGGAAGTTCTTGAGTAAAAGGTCTATGTGAAGGAGCAAGATTCAGGATGGGAGAGGTTCTAGGCATGGAGAAAGACATACAGCAGTTGACAGGACTTTATTATGTGGACTTTACTGTTATTATGTGGTTTCATTGCATTCGCATTACACAGTGCACAGCCTGGACTTGCCTGGGTTTGCCACGAGTTACCTGCTCCCCGCTTCCCCTCTCCTTTCTCTGATTGGCTGAAGAAGCTGCAGAGAGGAGACAGCTACTATTCGCCCCTTCCACGTTCCTCCCCCTTTGCCTGTGCCCCTATCCTGATTTGTTCCCCTGTTTGTCTGTCTCATGCTCCACCCCATGTTCTGTCTCTTTCCCTGCCTGAACTGGTGCACGCCTCAATAAAGCATTCTACGTGCACCCTACCTTGTCTCCTGAACCTGTGCTGTGCCCCATTCCCCCTTTGGACCATGGCAGGTCTACAGTCCAAGGTGTGCAGACATCTTGATGAATCTGTGGGTTGTGATGGAATGGGGAGTGAGTAGGTGAAGTTGCTGTGCCACTATCTATCATATTTGAGAAGTGGCAGTCCAGTAAAGTTCCCACTGATGAAAAGGGGAATCTTAACTCACATCTTTAGAAAGGGGGAAAATGGAAGGCCAGGGATCAGTCTCCCCTCCATACCCAACAGGACATGGAGCACATCCTCCTGCAAATTATGCTAAGGCACATGAAGAATAAGGAGGGAATTAGTGACAGTAAACATGGTCTCTCTGGAGAGGTATGGATTTGATGGATATTGTCACTTCTGCATTCTGTTCTAGAGTGATCCCTAACTAAGATGTGGGATGAAGGCACTTTTAATACACCCTGTTGAAGCTGTGCCGTCAGAGAGAACATAGAATTTATGTTTCTTAGATGTATATGAAGGACATACCAGCCAATCTTTGCCTAAAGAACAGACAATAGAAAATTTGACTCTGTATATTCTAAAACACTGAAGCTAAACTTTCCATGTGTTCCAGTCAGTAGACTCTTTTCAGGGCAGTTGTAATAAGTAGATGATGTATAAGCTCAGAAGTGACTACATCCATGTCTTCAAACAGTATTAAAAAGACAGGTGCTATAGCTGAATTTGTGAGTGTTTGATTCTGTTCATGAATATGGAAAATGCTTTGCACATAAGAGACTTTATACCCCTCATACAGTTAGTGCTACACCATATAAATTCTGGATCTTAGCTGAGCTTGAGCACAAAATTCTGGGCTGTTGAGCTAAGGGAAAAAAGAGCTGAAGGTATATTTTCTTGAAATTATGGAAAATATATGTGCTTTTATTTAGTCCAACAAATTTTAGTGTCTTCTGTGTCAGCAAATTCTGAACATGGATTTTTGGTTTCAGTTCTGTTGTTTCTGTATTACAATTCGGGGGGGGGAGGGAGAAAAAAAAAAGAAGTGTAGAATAGGATATCAGCAGAAAAGGGAATGTAGCACCAGACTTTATCCAGACTTCTAACATTGTCTCCCATAACATCCTCATTGATAAAATGAAGTATGGACCAGATAAATGGACAATACAGTTGGACTGCCAGACTTACACAATTATAATCAGCACCATGAAGATTAGTTGGAGGCCAGTCACCAGCAGTGTGCTCTAGGGGTCAGTACTGGCTCAAAATGAATGGATGAAGCTCCAAGCTTCATGAATGACCTCAGTGACTGAAAAGAGTGCAGTCTCAGAAAGTTCGCAGACAATACAACACTAGAAGGAGTTACTGACAAACCAAGTGATTGTTCAGCAATTTAGAGGGATCTTGACAAACCAGAGAATTGGTCAGAGAATTATGTCATCAAGTTCAACAAAGGGAAGTTACTGGAGGTTGTCAAGATACCATTGGACAGGTTGCTAGATAATTTCATCGAGGTTCTCTTTCCCAGAAAAGATTGGATCAGATGCTCTTTCAAGATCCCAGGCCATTTGTTGATTTGATGACATGCAACTTTCCACACCTAATCAGAAACAGTGCCACATACATGTGCTCTGTTACATATCAAATTAACCATGAACCTCCTATGTGCCCTCGTATCAGAGAAGGCATAAGCAGAAATGTTACCAGCACCTCAGGGGAGGTGAACCACCTCTCTACTCAGCACTAGTGAGACACATCTGGACTTTTGGGTGCAGTTCTGGGCTTCCCAGTACAAAATAGACATAGACCTACTGGAACAAGTTAATGACAGGCCACAAATATATATAAGGGTTTAGAGTATGTGACACACAAGGATAACCTGAGAAAGCTGAGTCTATTCAAACTGGGAGAGATAAGTTTTAGGGGTATCTTATCAGTTTTTATAAATACCTGATGGCTAAGAATAAAGATGAGGAAGTAACACTCATTTGAGTGGTACTTAGTGAAAAGGCAAAGGCAATGTGCACAAATTAAACTACAGGATATTATGCAAGGATAACATATTGAGACAGGTTGCCCAGAGAAGCTGTAGAGTCTCCATTCCTGGAGATATGCAAAACAAAACTGGACATAGACATAAACAATCTAATCTAGTTGGTCCTGCTTTAAGGAAATTTGTTGGATTAAACAATCTCCAGGGTGTCATCCAACCTCAAAGATTCTGCGATTCTATGAAAATATGATATTCTGACATTTGATTTAACATTAGTTAATCAATTAAACAACCTCCTTAACTAGTTTCAGTAATTACTGACAAACTCTGTTTACAAGCAGGCAACTATTTGCAAGAAACAGAATGACTTTCCAAAATTTTTTGTCCACAAAATTGTCTTACAGATGGTTTCCTTTTCTATACTTTTAAAAATATTTTTCCATACTATTTTTTCTATTCTATTTCATACGATTTTTCCATACTATTTTTCATAGTATTTTAGACTTCATGCCTCATAAAGCTGACTGTTCATGAAGTTCAGCTCTATCACCTCTTAATCATATTGTAATAACTGAAGAAATCTAATGAATGAACAGGTAAACTCAGAGTATAAAAATTTTTTATGTTACAAACAAAAATGACAGTGTGATTTGAACATGAAAACTACACTTTTATTACATTTTTTCAAATGTTGTGTTGAAGCCTAAATGGTTAAAAGAAGTTTCACATTCGTGGAGTATTGTAACGTGTAATATAGTGTATATAAAACCCATGCGTAAACTATATGCATTCCGATGGTCTGTTTTTGTAAAGTGTACAGCAGAAATTGTTAGTACATGTAAGGGCTTAGTATTTTCAGTTTTCTGCACATAATAAAAACTTGTTTAATGTGGCATGACAGCTGAACTTTCTTGCAAGTATATTTTGAAGAATAAGATGTACTCTATGCTCCTTTGCCCCTCACTTTGAATTGGTCCCAAATTCAACTTCTCTTCAGGAAAAAGAACTAATTACTCTGATGGTATGTTTTCAGTTTCCTGAGCATCTGTCTGGTTCTCTTAAAATATCCCATAGGTATTTACCACTTCCAGACTTTGCATCATTTCCTTGATTCCTGGCAGGACTTTCTTTAAAACTTAGCCCCTAAACACTACTTGGTAATGTTTCATGAGTTTTTCATTCACTCTTTGGCATGTGAAGACCTTAATTATATCTCTGTGAACTTCTGGTGTAGGTCCAGATGCTGAGGAAAGAAACAGCAAGCTCACCCAAACAACACCTCTAACTGAGAAGTAGCAGTATGAAAAGCGGTACCTACTTTTTGTCTAGTAATTCTTTATTATAACCATAGTAAGGTGAATTCTGCTTACAGTTATGGCATTGCAGCCCTAATAAGAAATGAATTTGATCTAAAAATGTTTGGATCAGAAAGACTGTATTTACAGTCTTCTCGGCTTGTGCCGAGATTAATAATTAGGTAAAGAATATAATGATGACCTTAAAATATGTTGTACAAGAGTCTGATAATTCATACATTCTGCTCATACATCTAAACAAATTAATTTTGGCTGGCTGTGTGAATATGCAAGAAAAGTGAAATAAGCTTGAGATACCACGGTTTATGGCTAAAAATCTATTAGTTGTGCACAATGGGTCCTGTTCAGCCTTAATTTATATCAGCATTTGTAAAAATGGAAGACTTGAAGATGTAAAAATATGTTTCTTTTCTTGACTCTGTAGAGATGTTCACTTTGAAGGAAGAAAATCTGCAAAATTTTAAGTGACATGGGCTACAATAATTCTGTTTATCCTACCTATTGTGAATCTCCTTGGGCTGCAGGAGGACAACCTGTGTCACTGTGGTCTTTGCCACAGACTGTAGAGGATCTCTTCTCCAGTGCCTGGAGCACCTCCTCCTCCTTCTTTTTCACTGTCCTGGTGTCTGCAGGCTGTTTCTCTCATATTTTCTCATTCTTCTCTCACAGCAGCTGTGCAGTGGTTTTTACCCTTTCTTAGATATGTTATCACAGAGATGCTGCTAATGTCACTGATAGGCTCAGCTTTGGTCAGTGGTGGGTCCTTAAAGCTGGCTGGAACTGGTCCTGTTCACCACGAGGGGCAGCTTCTGGCATCTTCTCATACAAAACACCTCTGCAGCCCATCCAGTATAAAAACCTTGGCAAGTCTACCCAATATAGGATATTTGAATTATGCAGTGTTCAGAAACAGAGAGAAGACTTTACTGATGAGAACTGTAATCTGAATTGTCCGTGATAATAAACTCATGTAAAAATCAGTTTCCATATCATTATTTTTCGTCTACAAGTCTACCTTTTGCTCAATAGGAAGCACTAGAAATACACAAGCAGGTATCACACCACCATACCGGGACTTCTCATTTGTCATCTGCTCTAGTATGGGAGAAGTTAAGTTTCATATTATTATTTAAATAAATTGTTTGAATTTTCAGTACAACATCCAAGCACCATCACAACAGTTTTGCTGTCAAATTTCCATTGAGAAGGCTAAAGCTGTTATCTGGAGCAGTAATTATATGAATATTACATATTATGCATTTTCACATAATTTTATGGAAAATTGACCTAGATAAAAATCACACAGGAATTGGTGTTAGGCTATTCTAAGCATCTTTACAGACTAAATAAAGACATTTTTTAAGCAATCATTAAATCCAGCCCCACACATATCCCCCCACAAATGGTTAATTTATGCAATTTTATTCATCTAGTACATATATTTGTAAACATATTTTTCTTTGAAAAACAGCATAAAATCTCCATTTGCAAGAAACATTTTGTTTCTTCTGGAGGAAATTCCTAGAAGCACTCAGATCATCTCATAACAATGAACAAATGAGAGAAAAAAAATGAGATTCATCAATGTAGAGGGAAAAGTATAACAGCATTCAGTATGTTGACTTCCTAGGTCTTTTTCATGTCAGTGACTTCTGTGTGAATACCATGCAGAGCAACAGAAAATTCCTGTTGTTGTGTACTAATGTTAACCTGCTATCACAGATAAATCCACAAAAGAAAAACAACTATATTTCAGTACTACTACTGGAATGAATAAGTTACTGGAGACAATAGCAAATAAATACCTCAAAAATTATGTTTATTCAATATTTTCTGAAATTCTTTTTTTTCTTAAGCATTAAATTGTACCAGTCTATCAGCAGTTGGATTGGATCCTTCAATGTTTTGATATATGCAAAAAAAGATGCTTCTACCTAAGATATTTTCTTAAGTCTCTTTATTTCAATTAAGACGGGGAAGAGGCTTTTAGGGCATATATGACTTATATTTCCCTTTACCATTGAATATTTTTGTTTAAATTCCAAATTTTGAAAATTATATCAGATAAGTGATACTTAATCTATAATAGTATTTAACCTATAATTCCCCCTACTCATAATTTCATGTTTAAATAAAACTCAATAAACCCAATAAAATTAAATTAAACAGTTATGTTTCCGTAAGAATAATCCAGTCCATTAAAGGGAGTCAGTGATATTTTAGAGCAGGTTAGAATCATATATCTTGGACATAGAACATCTATTTCAACATATTCTGCTAAGGCATTAATCAGTCATTAACTTAGTATGCGAAAGAACTAAGTGTTTGTTGGATGTGGAAAAGACCTTTACCCTGAAGGGAGTTTATGGTAATAATTTCCTACCTTGCTCCCATTAGAATTCATGAGCTCAAATGGAGAGTTGGAAAGACCTGGATGTTTAAGGTCAGCATAAAATGAAACCTGTAAACTCCAGAAGCTATCCTAGCTGTTAGAAAACCATAGGATGTTCTTAAAATAGAAATTAAAATTAGGTGACTAAGACTTCGTAAAAAGGTACCTATCTCAACTTTGATTTGCCGCTGTGCAGTCTCATCAGGTTAGACTCTTCACTCCGGTAAGCCATCAACTACCACATTTTTTATCTGAAAGTGCAGTAGTTAACATGCTGATAAAAGGCAAATCAAAGCCTATTATTGATCTAAGGGTTCTGAAAAGACATTACAAAAGCTGGTATTAGCTTCCAGAGGGTGACTACTGAAGTCTTAATACACATTTATCTCAGAAGACAGAGGTAGAGAAGCAAAATGTGCCCCTTTTATTCAGATGTTTAGGGCACAAAAATGTACATAGAAGAACTTCAATTGCAACCTGGTTCCACTATAGACATATTAAAGCTGTATTTCCTCAAGAATAAGAAATTTCCTGGTCTCAAAGATGAGGTCAGCTTCAGAGAAGCTTTGAAGGATGTGAAGATGCTGAATGTTATTTATTTTTTCTGCAATTGCTTTGTATTACTAACTCATATATTCTTCTGAACAAAAACAAGACTTCTTATCTGTAAATGTATAACCTAACAATTAGGGTAGAATAATTCTTATACTTTTCCTCTCTCCATTACATTTCTTTGCCTAGTAAAAACTTAATTATTCATGCAAATAGAAAAAATGAATATTTTCCAACATATGATTATAGCTGTTTTCACTGCAAAAATTTCTGAGAGCATTTTTGGTGTGCATTGCAAAGAAAGAAACAAAAGACTCTGGATTTATGCTAAGTGCACTTCTTTAAAAATTCAGATGAACATTCATAGAGACCGCTTTGCAAGGGATTCTCTAGAGAAGCTGATTTCAAAGCACATCAAGCTCAATAGAAAAAAAAAAGCAGCTACTTGGATCAGACCCTATATTCTTTATTTTTTGATAATGCATTGTTCTGGTTACTGCAAAAAAAGTCACAGGGCAGACCAACCTAGGAACCCAGCAGTCTGTTCACAGGCAAGATTTATATTAACAGATCCTACTAGCAAGGAGAACCTACAAGAGGAATTAGGACAGGTTAACCTCTAATGCTATGGAACAATGTAACAAGCTAAAGTAGATTTTATTTTACACTCCCTCTATTTTACTAAACTATGCAAATGAAGTGTCAAAAGAGTCCTAAAAAAGCTTATGCTTAATTGCATGAATATGCACTCTTGCTTGTAAAAGCATCACACTCAGTTGTCCATCTAAAAACACATACAGCATGCTTTCCGAATCTCAGGTTGAGATATGTTTGAGCTATTAGCTCAGACTATTAGCTAAAATCTTCTATTTTTCCTGTTACATCTCAAATCCTAATTTAAGAGCACTTTCCAAAAAAAAAAAAAAATAAATTTCAAAATCTGGTGATGTTTCTGGCACTCGCAAAAGATTTCCCAGTTTCTGTATCTCATCCTGAATTCTTAAGGTAAAGACTAAATTGGAGAGGTTTTTTTTTTTTTAGCATCACTGGGATTTAACCAAGGTGCACATGTTGAGTTTGCTTTGTAATCACACCCAAAATACCTTGCAAAGTCTGGTAGGATGCCGAGAATGGGATGCAGCTATCATAAAATTTGTCTTTTTTTTTTTTTTTAACAAAGAACATCTATATATGTTCTCACTATCATGTTTGCATTCATAAACCTCAAACTAAGTATTCTTTTTCTACTAAAATAACGTTAAATTTTTTTTTAAAGTCAGTATGGACTACTATAAAGACACGAAAATGCTAATATACATTTCTTTCCAGAAGATGTGCAATTCTTATGACTCCTCCAGGAAAGACTCATTTTAGCCTTGGAAAAAAAATAAAAATTTACTTTCTTGTGCCTATTAGTTAAACTGCATATGGTCATTTCAATATTTGTCTCTAGTCACTACTTCCTCTTCTGTTGGTAATTTCAGTATAAGTTCAAGTAGAGGAGTTTCTTGAGTGACTGGGCTGAAAGAAAAGTTGCAAATAGATCTATTGTTTCTTGTGACTGAAAAAGAACTCCAAATCCTCCACATCTGGTGAACACAATAGGTTTCTCATTTAATTCTTGACTTAATGTTGGACTGGATGTTTAAGCTCATATTTTAAGCCATCAAAAGTATTTTTAAAAAAATCATGATTGAAATGAGCACTACTTTTACTCTTGTAAACTCCTCCCTCAGAAGCATATATTGGACAGCTTATAGTGTTTAAGCTCCATTTAACTTTCCATAAAGTGATGTGACAATACAGGAGATCAAGGACTGAGAGCAGCCACACAACTGAAATCTGCTACCAGCAAAGAGAATCTACCGTGGATGAACAATGACCAGGTAGTTTCCCTCTGTGGTGCCTAATAAAGGTAAAGGGTAGTCAAGTGTCATCCTTGTAATGTTGCACTTATTATTTGGAAAAAAGACACAGTGTGGATATCCTGTGTATATCCATAGTATATCCACAGTATGGATATACTATTTCAGGTATAGAAATACAAAATATGTTTTTATTGTTAAGTAATTCCTTATCATTCTTCATTTTATTTCCTTTTTAAATTTAGTGTGCTAGTCAAGACTATTTCATTAGTAGTCCTGATCATAAACGTATTTCTTGATTAATTTCTTTAGGCAAATAACTATAACTATAAATCTATAAAATTTCTTTGGAAATTTTCCATGATACCAACAGAAATATGCAATGGTGTCTCTGAAGCTTCATAAAAGGAATATAAGTTATGTATAAGTAGTCAATTATAGTTGATCTACAAAGAAGTCTAATTCCACTGGAAAATAATCATTGCTCCTTACAAAACAAAACATTTTCTAGACTTTTTGATTATTTTTAATTAAAAATGTACAGGTATTAAAAACCTCATACATTTCCTATTCATGAAGTAGCTCAGTGTTATGGAGTTCAGAACAAATGAATGCATCTTTTCAATTGCTTTTCAATTAAAACAAACTTACATGAAAAGTAACACATCTGTGTAAATTATGGGGAGAACAACAAATATTGCATATGGTGAGACTGAAAAAGAGCTCCTCCAGTTTACTTCTGACAAGAAATTAGCCCAACATTTTCTATAAAAATATAGGTTGTCTTTCTATGGCACTTGTTCATGATTCCTATTTAATACAGTACAGGATTAACTTTCTCATGAGCAGAATGATGTGGCAAAATGTGCCTCATGGACTACAGTAAGTGCAAGAAAAACTTTTCCACAATAATTTGTATGGTTCTAGTCATTTTGTCGTACTTGTAATTTGTACAATTTTATATTAAAATTTCTTATACTTCTTTAACCAATAGAGGTACATATAGCACCATCTAGAGATATAAAAGAAAAATTTTTAAATGAAGCACTATCAGACAACCAGCACACTAGACAACTTTGCAATTTACCACTACTATTCATACCATATTTTTAAATGATAAGTTGAAAGAAAATCATATCTTCCTAATAGGATGCAAACACTTGTCTAATGTTGATTCCCTGCATGACTTTTCCAGAAATGCACAGACTGAGCAGCTTCTGACTATAATTTGTGTTCTATGGCAAATTATTAAGATAATGAGTAGATTACACAGTACTTAATGACATTCTTAAAAGCCCCTCATGCTGAGCAGAAATATTAAATATCCCTTAAATAATATGTACGATAAACACAGAAAATCAGAGGGGCAGTAATTAGTATGTAGTGTTATTCCACCTAAGAAAGCAATCACTTAAATGCTGCTATTATTATCTATTAATATGCATCCAGGCACACTGAAAAAAGATGATGTGGCTGAAGACTAGCCGACTTACACTACAAACAAGATTCATAGTCATCTAATGTTGTTCAGTGAAGGAATTAATCACTTGCATCTTCATAAAACATGGCTATGATTACTGAACAGTAACAGCAATTTTTGCTCTCTGAGAAATCTATTTGCTTTATATTTTACTGAAGTCAACAGATTGAAGAAAAAGGTAAAGATGAGAACATGGTTTTTCAAGATTTTTTTTTATATCTGTGAAAGAGTGAGGACAGATGAACAGTTTGTTACTTTCTTTTCATCCCTTTAACTGCTAATTTGCTTATATGATGAGCTACTTCAGCCAGGACATTTCAGAGCAATTCTTTGCCCAAAAGAAAACAGTTAAAAAAAAAAAACAAACCACATATATATAGTTATCAAACTTTGACTTTTGTGTTTAGGTTAAGGTAATATATAAAATCCTACTGTTGTGCCAAGATGTTTTTAGCTGTTTTAAATCAAAAAGAAAATCTAAAATAAATTTATTTTTAATATATTTCAATAATCTCCATGTCCTTTCATACTGGTATACAAAAAACCCTAAATGTAAATAAATTAATGACCTTATCTGACTGTAAAATGAGCAGACTGGAAGCAGCATTAGATTATTTACAGGGAGAAAGCCTATATTAAAATTTGTATTATAATAAAAAATATTAAAAATATTCAATATATTGTAAGAATACTGGTAAGAGTTAATGACAGTATTTCTCTAAGACTACAACTATCTAATGTAGGCA
The DNA here is from genome assembly GCF_025592945.1 of Manacus candei. Classification (NCBI taxonomy): domain Eukaryota; kingdom Metazoa; phylum Chordata; class Aves; order Passeriformes; family Pipridae; genus Manacus; species Manacus candei. The sequence goes on along the minus strand of NW_026138062.1, from coordinate 27,670,148 downwards.
AGAGATAGTAAAAGAATTTACCAGAAGAGGTGAAAAGTGATAGTTATAGTGTATATGAAGGTCAGATACAGATTACTGATATTTAAAAATTTATTACTTCAAGACTCTTTCTTTTGTGAAATATGTCTCAGTAGTATGTTATTGACACAGAAACACACAGCATAGCACTAGCAATCAGTGAAGAACAGTGTTTTGTTACCATCTTGACTTGCTTACATCCAATGTTATTTCAGGCTATATATCTGAAAGTAATTTATTTTCCTATCTTTTACCCTTTGACCCTAATTTAATGAGATTACTGTGATTTTCAGGAATAGCTTCCAATCATGAGTAGGATCATGGAATTGATTTAAAAAAGATTGTGAAACAGTAGAGGTAATATTTTATTTATCTAGAACTAGATATTCTGATCTTGGTTCAAGTAGTTTGGGACATACCTCTGAGGGGAAAGTACTAAAGCTGACGTAAAAGAGAGAAACATAGTCTGGTTTTAGAGGTAGGATGTTGGTTATTCACACAGGATTTTCTCTTAGGAGAAAGTTGTAATTCAGTTATTGTTTTAAACTGGGTAGGATGAATAATCTTCTGGAAGAGTAAGTTCCTCTGTCTTACATTTCCTCTGCTCTCCTCTCTCTGTCAGGGAATGTAGATCAACTATTTATATAACACACTTTGACTGAGGTCAAGTCAATTGCACTTATTACCAGACTCATGATTTTTTATCACCTTGTTTTTGGTAAAGTCACTAAAACATGAAGTTGTACTAGATTAACCTCCACTAGACTTAATGAACATTATCTGTTGTCTGCATTAAGGAAAAATACAGAATCTTGAAGGATGGATGTTGAAACAAAAGTGCCTTGAAAAAAAAAGACGTACTATATTAACTATGTATCCATCTTATTAGCTAAAAGCTAACGAAATTAAAATATTACTTTTACTAAATGATGACTACAAGCACAGCAAAAACATCTTTAGCTTTTATTTCAAAGTGAATTTTAAATAGAAGGAAGAAAATCATCTTGGAATAGTACTATTTCTTTTTTAAAAAATGCAAACTAAAGAACACTGAATTATGGACTGTGTCTTTTTTGAGCTCTATATGTTGATCACATGCAGTAAACATTAGAAAATCTAATTAAAAGGTGTAAAAAGTGTTTTTTCTAATCATTTTTCTTATGGTTTTCAATGATCAAATACAACAAAGAATGTAAATAAAAGTTACCCTTTGACCTCCCTTTGGAGCTCAGAAGTGTTGTGTACAGAACGTATCAGTATGCAACTATAGCAGGCCTCATTAGTTTACCATCTGCCATGGTGGATAGATGCTAAAATGTTGTTATTGCAAGGTTCATTGAGCAGTAAAATTATAATATTTTAAAAAAATGTATTTTAAGTAAAAATCCCTTGAAAGAGAACAGCTGCTGAATGATGACTGAGGCTGTGATCCCATTAAAAACAAAAGACATCAAACAAACAGAAGAAATTTTAAAACAGTCATATCAGCCTTAGCTCCTTGCTCCTGTAAGAATGCTAAGTGGTTATAGAGTGAGTGAATCTTTTCAATACACACATACATTCTACAAGGCAATATTTAAATGACACATGAGATAGCATGTTATTTCTGTTTTAGCACATCTTCATTGCCTAAAAGTTAAACTACTGGAACTGTCAGAGAATTTGTGGTTGTGTTTTATTTAAGAATTTTTTCTGGGATACTTCTATTTATTAACAGTTCCAGGAGGTTCCACATGAAAAAAGGAAAGCTAATAACAGCAGCGATTTTTGTGAGTTTGGATAGTTGTCCAAAAAATGTGAGGCTGAAACTGTTAGGGCAGTTTGGGGATTTTTTTTTTAATATAAAAGTATAAATCACATTTTTTCACTAACAAACTGTATCTTTATTTACATGTAAAGCATTCATACCCTCTGAGACAATCCCATCTTTTAGACAAAGGTAAAACATTTTCCTTCTTCTAAATGGAACTGCCAGCTATATAACTGGGTTTTGTTGATTTGCCAGAAAGGAATAAATCACATACTCTAGACACTTAACTTTTCCAAATGTTGGCACAGAAGCCATAAAATTTTCTCATTGTATAAAATTTTCTCATTAGCACAGATTGGCATAACCCTCAGAAATTTTAGAAATAGATTTATTTTGAGCCCAGTATTTTTTTGTTGGGATTGCATTAGCTCTGTATTTCTTTAAAAAACAAAATTATTATCTGCCTGACCCTACACATGAAGAAGAAAAAAGTTTAAAATTAGGGTCTGATACTCTGGGGGTATGGAATTTTAAGGCAGGAAGCACTGATTAATACTAATAGCAAACATCTCTTCTTCCATTGTGATGTGATATGGCTGAAACTTGAGAAATAGCTTCAAACGTTTGAGAGAAAAAATAAACTAAAATAAACATGCCTGAAAAATAAAGTGTACAATATACATATCAAGAAATGTACCACAAGACATCAAGATACAGTGAATTCGTAGGTAGAGATATTTTAGGGTTAGGAAGTGCAACTGAAAGACAATAAGAGGAATAATTGTATTGTACTGTATGCTGTATTCTCTTCCTGAAAACAAACACAGCTCAGAAATTCAGATTTGTTGCATTTTTAGACCACAGCTTTGCATTAAGAAAATGTCTGTAACCATAATGACAAGTATGGATGGATAGCAATCAAAGGAAGGATCAAATTTAAAGGGTTCATAATACAACAGCAGCTTGAGCTCCCAACCATAAACCCCAAAAAATTAAACCACTTATTTTGTACTCAGTGAGCTGATTTTCCACATTAGCAGTAATGAAGTAGTTAGCCTGGAAAACACATTATTTAAAAGTGAAAGGATTAAAATAGAGCTTAAAGAAGATAAACCAGGGAACAAACAATACTTAATTTCTAAAATAAAAACCTTATAGTCAAGCAATGGCTAGGCCAGCCACTCCATTCCCTTCTTGCACTAAAAAGTCCTTGTCAGTCTGGGAATGGAAGGTCTTTCTATATAACAAAGCTGAATGAAAGCTAATGCTCGTCTTGTAGGTTAAATTGCTTCCCCGTTGCTAGACATTGCTGCTAGCCACGTTTCACCGTTGGTCAACTATTTCTCACTCCTCTCTCATCCACTAACTCCTAATACCATTCTCCACTACCAACATAATTTCTTTGCTAGGCATTTCTCACATGTTGCTATTGTTAGGGGCTTTACTAGGATGTCATGCTCTACTGCGTATTCTAACCAACATCTCCAGTATCGTTAAGAGCCCCTATTAAGTCATGGAATGGGCATCATTTACAATGTCAGGATTTCTTGAACTAATGCAGAATAATTGATTTCTGACAGCTTTAACAGGTTCAGACCTCTGAAGACTGAAATGGGAACAGTGTTCCAGGTTCACTCCTAATTTTGAGAACATAGTTAAAATAAAGTTTTACAAAAATATAGTAGTATTTAATCACCTTCATGGAACAGAATACATCTAATTTCTGTAAAGAGAAGGTGGCACTACAAACAACTGATGGAAAAGGCAGAATATTGCTATTGACTTCAGTTAGACTAGTTCTTATCTCCCAGTCTTACATATTAGCTAAAAAGACTAATGCATTCCTCCAGACACTCATCACTGAACAGCAAGATGGGTTCAGAGTTGCTAACACAACTTATCAGTACTTTGAGAGAAAATTGAACATGAGTATGATGTGACCTATGAATTGATCTATTAATAATTTTCCAGATACTCTATTTCATTTTTTATCATCTGGAAATGGATGATTTGGTAGATTTATTATGACTTACATGGAAACTACTAACTATAGTTTTGTTTTGCATTGACTTAATTATTTATTAACTAGTTAATTTACAGGACAATGCAATCTTAGTAGTGTAAATCTTACAAATTACTGTGACAATGTATTACAACAGAAATAGTGACTTGATGTACTTACACCCCCTGTAACTGCTCATAGATAACAGCAAAAGATCTCTTAACAGTAGAATAAATAATAAGATGTGTTGAAGTGTAACTCATACTTTAAATGCAGCAATACCTTAGGAATTTAACTGTTCAGGTTAAAAGATGTGTGTAATATAAACCTGAAATGAAACACACAGCAAGTTAAAATATGAAATAGCTTAATTGAAAATAGTAATATCATAAAATACAAACCTGAATGCAATTATAAAATCACCATGATGTCACCATAACATTCAAAGAAACAATGGTCTATCCTAAAGGTTATAATCTGATAGACAAAGAATAGAAAATGTTTTAGTAATTATTTAATAAATGATTGTGGTGCTTTCTAAAAAAGTACAACATGGTTGTTCTAGACACTTAAAAAAACTTAACAAATACAAAACAAATTATGGTAATTGTTTAACTGTCTCAAAGAGCTTACTTTATAATTTAAAATTAATATTTAAGAAGCACGTTCAGGAGATAAAAGACTGAGAAGGAAAAATGACGGAACTAAAGCAGAGTAACTGCTGATTGACTGTCATTAATGCCATGAATTCCCATTAAGTTTGGAATAGAAGCAATCTGTGATAAAAGTATGGTAGCTGTCAAGTCAATGTGTACCTCTTTTGTTATGATCTCTTCTTCAAGGTAAAGTTCTTTTGTCATCATGCTGAAGTTTTGTTGCCAGCAGAATTTGTCTCTAGTTGGCTAGTGTTGCTCAGGGGGACTAGGACCAAACAAGGTTAATTAAGTATTTAGCAAATCTGATCCATCTTGTAAGTAGCCAGGATGTAAGAAAGGTAATTTTTGTCTAAAGTGTCACTTTAGTGCAGCTTTGTAAACAATGTATGATCTTGAAGGTAGCTTGGATTTATATCATTACTTCCTGTATTGTGCAGATCACTTGACAGAGTCAAGTCTTCACAAAGGAGGAACCACTATTTTCACAGTGTAACAGAATTCACCCCATATCACTAAGATGCAAGATGTAAATATTTGTGTGCATGAAAAGCAGATCTCCTCTTTGCAATCTATCATAGTACCATACTGATTGAAACTAGATAAAACATTACACTCAACTACAGTACACGAGATATACCGTGAACTCTCCATAGTTCCAAAGACATGAAGAAGAAAATATATACACAAATATACTTGAACAAACCAATACTCTTCATAAAGGTATTTTGTCAATAATGATGGAGAAGTAAAAGGAGAGTTAACACCTATAGAAAAACAATCTCTTACAACACGTAATTTTGCTCAATTTAGTTTCTGCATAAGTGTCCACAGGCACTTTAATCTTAGATTGTCTTATTCCCTTCTTAAACCCTGATACTGGCTTTGTTGTCATTCTGCTTTACTGAAAGAAGAGTTTCAGGTGGATACAATTTTGCCATATTTTCAAGCCTGCAGCTATAGACAGCCTTTACAATTTACTCTGCTACTGTAAGGTAAATAAACATCCTTTTGTAGGGTGGCAGTGGAGGGCAAGAAAAAAAGAAGGGATGGATTGGAAGCTTCCTAGTTGCAAACTCTGCCAACAGATATTCTATTTTTGACTCGAAGGTAAATTTATATTTGTAGCAAGGCGAAGTTTGAAAGAAAAGGTCATATCTTTCATTAGTCTAAACAGCACAGCTTCGAAAAAACACTAGACTTCCCAGACTACTAGCCCTTCCAAATCAGATAAAGAGGCCACAATCTTTAAACTAAATACTATGGGAAAAAAATAACCTGTATATTATTATTGCCTTTCTGATTCATGGGGTTATATGAAATTTTCCTTTTATGCTTCAGCAGTTTTTAATTTTCTTCTTTCAATTTCCTAAATTGTATTTAATATCACTATGCTCCATGTTGTTTACTGTGCATATTCCCTCTGCTAACTATTCAGGTTTGTAATTTGTTCTTGGTTTTTTTTATATTTGCTTGTGGCAACCTTGGAAAATCATGACACTTACTGAGATTCCGTCACTGTCATAAGGGATTGCTTTTGTCATTATCACTTCTGAAATTTAGAAATTACATTGAAATACATGGTGCTATGTATCTCGTGCATATTTTAATGGAGATGTGTTACATATCTGTATCTATATATATATCTATCATGTCTCCATTATATTCTTTACTGAAAATCTAATTTTTAGGAGGTATATCCCAAAAATAACACTAGGTAGGAAAATAATAAAAATCCAGAAGCAGAGGTTTCCATCACAGCCCATAAAATTCGTGAGTTGAGTCTGTTGTAAAATGCTATGGTATTGCCAGATCATATTCCTTCACTTTAGATTTCAGAAATCACTTTTGTTCTGAATGTGTTTAGTGTTCTCATTTTACATGTCTGCTCTTTTTCCTTTTTTAACATAACTTGGGGGGGGGGGATATTTGTCAAAGAAAATATGTTCTTCATAAAGGACAAAACATAGTCTGATAGCTATATTGTCCATTAGATAATACATGTGCCACATGAGATTAAAACAGAGTTCCCAGAATGAAATTCAGACTTCGATCTAAACATGAAGAAGAAGAGATAAGGTAATATTTGTTTCTGACTATCAAACTAACTCTTTGGAGTCCTGGTAGGCTAACATGAAATTTTGTCAATGTTGATCCCTAAACAACAGACATGCAATACTTACAGACGAGTAAGACAATCTAAATTAATCAAATCTATAAAGTGCACAAAGGAAAAAAATTAAAAAAATAACATCTCAGATACCTCTTTCCTTTTGTTTTAGTGGTGGCCACAGTAGAGACATAAATGGATGAATCACAGCTAATGAGTTAATACAGAGAATCTCATTGCAGCAGAAAATAAATGAATCTGTGTTGTTTATAATTAAAATAGAGAGAAAAAAAAGAACAAGATACTCAAAAGGAAAAATACCACCAAATAAATTATTTCAGTCAAATTAAAGGGTGAGATGACAAAGAACTACAAATTAATAACCTAGGATATACTGAGTAGCATGTGACCTTGTGCCAAAATGAAAGTATACTAAAATAGTGTAACTACCAATGGTACATAAGTTTTTGTAAGACTGTGAGTGGCATAGGCAGAGAGAATCCAAACACATTTTACATGAGTAGTTGAGCAATCAAACTTTAAAATACCATATTTTTTTTCTATTTCTGTAACTAAAACCTTCAGCTTCTATTCCAAATAAGATACGGATTTTCTTAAGTGCTAATGCTTCAAGGAATGTATCCATATATAAGGATGGATGTGACATTCAAATTTTGTCCTGTTATGTCAGAATGCTTTAATAGAGCTACCTAGAAAGGTGAGGTGTAAACTCAGAATTTAACTCACTTCATGGGGCTAACCATCATGATTTCCAGGAAAATGAGGGAAATCTTCTAAAGATTTTCCATAAGTTGAAAAGATTTTGTATATATTTCTTCCCTGATTGTTTCTTTCTGACTACAAGTGTTTGCTCCTGAGGTTTGCGGGGTGCACATATAAAACATGCTATTTCCTGAAGTTGGGCATTTAAAGAAATGTATTTTGTGCATAATGTTGTTTATGTAAACCATCAGATACCAAGAATTAAAAATGGAACATTAAAATTCACATATCAAATTGTGAATTAAAATTATGACCACAAAGTAATACCATCAGTTCCAATGTTCATACAGGTAAAATCAGAAGTCTGAACCACGGATTTTCAAGCAGGATTGGAAGTTTATTCCAGGGATACTCACAGTTGCGGCAATGAACTGCAGCCGGGTGACAAAAACACACCCTCCCAGGGTCTTCCAGCTGTGCATATCAAAGGGGGCCTTGGGCATGTGCCGTGCTGCTTTCCGAGCCATTTTCCTTTTCCCCTTGTGCGAAGGAATGCTTCTTTGGTGTCTTCTCAGGTAAGAAAGTTCCCTTTTTAGTCTCACAAAGAAGCAGGTCTACGGGAAGGACAAAAGGTGGTTGTTCTCACATATTCTCTCAACATGTGTTTCTTTAGCCACAACAGGTTTCTTGAGCAAAGAGAAATTTCCAAATCAGTTTGCCTCCTCGTTGTCTCCTCTGCAGGTCCCTGCAACCTCCACAAATAAATAAATAATATCTTCATCATTCTTAAAAGAGATCTGATAATTATGAGAGTCAAAAGTAACAAATATACTAGAATCACTATTTGATTGTTAGTTTTTTCATTTCAGTTTGTGTTTAGAATCAGAGTGATATACATAGGGAGCAATTGATAGCGAATATATTTATAGCTGTTTTTCATATTTCAGCCCCAAGACTGGTCATTTGTATCCTACTGGATGAACTACCAATCTAATGGGTTCCACAGGCTGAATTTTGTTGACTTAGGCACTTGAAAATGTCAGTTTCTCAGTTAATAAATGAGAGCATAGATTTGAATTAGGCCACAAAATTCAAACTCTTTTATCTGCAAAGTATCCAGTTACATTGTCTCATTCTGAAGTAAGTAATTATAGTATAAACTAGCACCTGGGTTATTTGACCGAATGTAATTAAACTCAAATGACATAGGGTTTTTTTCTTTTTTTTTCCTTTTTTTTTAATGAAGAACTGTATCATTTCCATTTTCAAAAGTTTATTGCTCTCTGCTAGGCAAATTTATTCATAAAATATCAAGATACTCCCAAATAGTCAGAGAGGGTTGTATTTTTAAGATATCATTTCTCAGTCTGAAATTTAATATTAATTTCTCTGTCATTGATTGTTAGGCTTTGTTTACAAGTGCCAAACATAGTGTAGCTGTTAAGAAACATCACTCAACTTTCAACTGATCTTGTCCATTTTTGTTCTCTGCAGTATTATGCTTTTGCAACTGTATGTCATCTGTAACCTATAAAAATAGCTATGTTCTTGAATAATCAAAAGTGGCAGAAATAAAAATGCCTGCACAGTTTCTGTTCTGGTGAATCAGAGTTGGGAACAACAGATATTCATTTAAAGGCTCATAATCTCTTTTTTTCTATGACACTCAAAGATTCAATCCACAAACAGGTCAAATGTCACATTTAGCAGTACTACTTCTTAGAGAGAGTTCTGTAAAGTGATTTTTTAAAAATGTTTTGCTCATTGACACTTTCCTTATGTCGATTAAGGGAAACTACAATAGGTTTAAAGTAGTAGCTATGCATTCTATCAAAGCATGAATTATTTTAAAGAAAATCGAAAAAGCCCATTCAGTGATGCTGCACACCACTTTCATGCATGCTGATTAGAAAAGAGAGTATTTTGCCTTTCAAAAACTAAATAAATATTTAAATCAGACAAATAATCAGAGGAAAGCAAACTCTTCAGTCATTATTTTAACAAAATATTATATTTAAAAAAGTATACCTCCCTCTTTTTGCATTTCATGTGAGTTGATACATTTTATCTGTTAACACTTCATGTGCAGGTTTAACCTGTATTCTTGTTCTTGTTTTTACTAGCTTAGAAAGTCCAGGAACTATTGCTAAATATAATCAGACATTTTAAAATGTGAAGCTTTATCATTTTTTCCTTTATTAGTGCTACTTACCCATATTAAATTGTGTCTTAGGTATCCCTGGTATGACATAACCATGAAGGTTCCACCTCTCCTAAAACTATAGGGTTGGTAGTACACTGAATCATACATTGATCCTGAAGTCTGCATCTCCTCCTGTTCAGACTTTTGTCATAATTGCTCCAAATCCATGCCAAAGGCACTTACTCATGTTGCATTCAGTCCACTGTCTTTTTTTCCCACAACGTCATGAAATTTCCTGAAGCAGTATTTAGTTAGCCATTGGCTTAAGGACCTTCAGTATTGGCAAGTGGCTTAAGGACCTTCAGTATTTTCTTCTACAACACTTGAAATTTGTCTGTATGTCACTTAATTCACATTAAGTGAATATTCCACAAATGAAACAAAGAGAAAGTGAGAAATGAATCTGCTCTGGAGGTAGAAGTTCTACAATATGCGGAGATGAGATTTTGTTGCAACTGCAACATTTTACTGCAAGGGCAAGCAAAGTCAGGAAAAGCAGTTATAAAAAAATAATTTGGATAAGCAAACTTCACTAGTAATATATTTTTTGTGATAGATAAGGAAAGAAAAACAATTATTTAAATACTTCAGAGAAAAAGAGAAGATAAAAGGAAAGGTAAAGCCTCTAATTATCAGAAAAGAAATACACTGGAGGGGATAAAAAGTAGAATTTGTAAGTACTTGCTCTGCTTCAGTTCACTCAAAAGGACTCTTGTGTAAAATGATTAATTATGCTGGGAGTAGATGAACAACATAAGAGAACAGACATCAACACTCTTAAAGAGCAAATGAGCAAATACCTGGACCAAATTAATGTTTTGAATCTGTAGGGCAGATTAAATCCATCAGAGAGTGCTAAAGGAATTAGTCAATGAACTTTCATAGCCAATGGCAAGTGCTTTTACAAAACTCCAAGGAGATCTTAGAACTGCAGATTAGTAACTTCACATCAACTATAGGAAAAATATCAGCTAAACAGAGATGTAACATGAATAAAAGTAACTATTATAAGTGCTAAAATTATTTTTAAGGTACAGAGAAAAACAAATGTGAGAATTTAAAATGAGCTTATAAATTAGAAGAAAAGTCATAAATATGATTTTTCTTGCCTAATAGACTTATTCTCTAGAAATGTATATACAATCTATGTGGCTTTTCCCTGCTTTTTTTTTCTGACTCAGCTCTTTATAACTTAGCATTTTACCCTCATCAGCTTTTACCCAATCTTTGTTGATCATTATTAAAAAACTATTTTATGGTCACAGAAGCAATGTAGAAAAATAAAAAACAAAGACTTACATGGGCTTAAGGATGATTAGATAGACAAAAACCAGGTTCATTTGCTTCTCAACAGTGTTAGATGTTCTGAGATGACATGAAAATCCAAAGTAGTATCATGTAGTTGAATTACTGAATCACTGAAAACAAAACCAGTAGAGACTTTTCAGCTTATAGTAGCATGCACTGTGAAAGCCAAATAGTATTTTTCTCCAGCCAACAAGATTCAAACTCTCTAGTACCTGAAGGCCAGTGTTAATAGGAACAATTTGGTTTTGTCACTGCTTATGCTTCTTTCATAGTCAAGCAGAAGGCAGCTTCTAAAATAAAGGGTATATTGATTAGAATTTGGGGAATTGCTTTTATCATATGCATGGGACATTTGCTCACATGGCATTTTTGAAGGACATAGAGCTTGTAGGATTCTGTCAGAGAACAAAAGCAGAAGTACGAAAGAGCAGGTAGCAATATTTGAATACAAATAAGAAGGTTGGAAGATTACCTATCAAAAAAGTGTTGCATTGGGTATTTAAACTGATAGTAGAGAGCAGATGGATTTTTAAAAAGGAGCAGACGGATTTTTGGTTGACATGAGAGGAGAGCTGTCAAAGTACCAGCTGTGGTTGAGAAGGAAAGACAACCAATTAATTGTCTATGCCCTTTTTTGGCAGATGTCAGGTTCTGCTCTCCTTTATTTACAGAGGCTCAATTTCTAGAGAATCCACAGAGGAAGGCAATCTTTTAAAAAAGTTGGGGTATTCTACATCTGGCACAAAAAGAAAGCAGTTGTCTTACTCAAATAGGTGGAGACAAGTAGAGAATAAATGGTGAGCTGGACTACATGAATCTTTACTGAGTATTTCCCACAGAACACTAGATGATTAAGCTTCAGTTTAATTAAGTTCCATTCTTCATATTTTGCCTCTCTTTCTGAATTTACAGGGTGTAATGTTTTCTAGTGGACCATGAGGCAAAATATTAGCAGGCACTTTTCTAACCGAACACATACACTATGTCAGAATCGCCTGGAAACTGCAACAAAAATTGCCAATATATTAGAACCATCATCATTAAAGCAGCAAGTTATTTCAGTGTGATGATCCCCCACACAGTGTAGTTCAGAAAATTAGATACCTGTTTTCTTGGCTAGGTGGTGGTTATGAGTGGAGAAGTTGAATGGAATAACAAGGAGTGTGAAGTGGAATAGAATTATACCACATTTTGACCTTTCTAGAGGCAATTATATAGTTCATTGAATTAACAATTGAATAATTAAGAATCTAGTCAGAAAGGTTGTAACTAAAGTTTCATATAAAGGCCAAACACTACTATGAGTATAAGCCAAATTCCTCTCAAAATTCCTTATTCCTTCTTTGTAGATGTACTATAAAAAGAAGACAGTTACAGTACTACAATTGTAAATATATGTTTCGAAGACCACGCTGAGCAGGACATGTGTTTTAGTTCAGATTTTTTCAAGCAAATCTGACAGGACACCCTGCGTATGAAATATCTGTATTAGCAAATAGTGTGGGACACCCAGGAGTCAGTACGTAAAGCAGAGTAGTTGCAGATGAAGATTTAATGCAAATACTACAAATGTTTTGCAAGTTTTTACTTCATGGAGATTTTTGAAGGTCATGGAGGTTTTTAAATTAACCCTGTGAACTGAATATTGTTTTGCAGTACACTTTCAATATAAAGGAATCGGGCTGTAACTTTTAAGAGTTTCTATGACTGGAAGAACTGTCTCCAAAATGCTTTGCTGGTTCAAACTAAAAACATAATAGTCATGAACTTTTAGTACACTTCAGTTTGCAACAAGGAGCAGTGTCAGAGCACATGGCATGAATTTGTTTCCAATTAAACTAAATTGAAGGTGTTCTTCACCAGCCTACTGCATACACTCCAACTGCAAGTAGGTAATTAATCCATAGGACAAGAATAAAGCAATACCCAAAGCAAAATCCAAAGTTAAAAAAAAAATCAAAACAAACAAAAGACCATGAAAAGATTCCCAGACCCATGAGTATATTAAGAATATCTAACCTTGTCTCCAATTCTCTACTTTACAGACCTTGTATAACTCCTCAGCACTTGCTGGAGTAAGAATGTTTGGTCAACCTGTAAATAAACTATTGTAAAATACTCAAAGATATTTCAAAATAATATCCTACCACAAGAACCAGATTAAAGCAACCCTCACAATATGTAAGAAAAACTTTCTTGCTAATTACAGTATGTTTTCAATGCGACAGGGAATATGAGTGATTTAAGGCTCTGGAAAACAGTACACACTATTTTGCCTTTACTGACAAACAGAAGCAGGTGACACTTACTGGCTTGTACTGAAATCACTTAGAGCTAGGTTCCTTTCTGACAAGTTATCTTCTCCATAGATGTTTGAAGTCAAGATATAACATAAGCTAGAATAAATGGCTGTTCACTTTCTAGCTTTACCTTGAGGAAGAGATGATGGGAATTGATTCCAAGATCTAAATTCCCAGCTTCAGCCTCCTAGCTAGGTTGTAGCCTAATAAAAGTGATTTTTTTTCCATTACTAGTAAAAAGCCATGAGCTTTGTACTAACCTAATAGTGCAAAGTCTTGTCTAGACTTGCTTGCTCCTTGATGGTTTTAGCTTATTTTAGCCATTCCCTAGGGATGAAGTTACTGTTGTCCATTTGTGTTAAGTTAAAATCTGTGAATGACATCTATATTGAAGGCCTGACAAGCTGAAATAAACATTAAACAGCACAGGAAAATGTGTGTGATACCAAAACCTCTCCCAGAAAAAGAAAAGATGTTATTCTTGCTTAATGGAAAAGGAGGGAGAAATGCTAGATACCACAGGGTAGACAAAATTACTTCTCAAATTCTTTTAGAATTCTGGACTTGGAATGACTATTACTTTTATGCTGTTTGATTAAAAGGCTGGCTGCTCTAAAACAAAGTACTTGTAGAAATTATAAAAAACAATGAATGACTAGAGACATAATCTTTCAAGAGTAGAAGAAGATACGTTGTTTTTTTAAAAAAGGAAGGAATATGATGCTAGGAAAGTACTTAGATGAGTAAATATTAAAGCAAAATGTGTTAAACATATTTAATTGTAATTTTTAAATAAATGTTAAATTTATTTTTTTTTTGATAACCCAACAACAACTTTAGGTATAGGATCTCAGAAAGAGTTACTTATAGGAAGAGCTATATAAAATAAAAGTAATTTTAAAAGCTCAATTATTTTTTCTTTTTAGACCTGCAGTTCTTTCAGGTTAATGTTGATTTATGCATATAATGCACAGAAATATGCAATTTAAGACAGGAAAATAATCTTTATTCATATATGACTTTAACACCTATTTTGCTTAAAACTTCTCAAAAGGGTAAGAGAATGGATGAGAAGCACAGGTAGAGATTTTAACAGATCCAAATACTGGTGAATGATTATATTACCAAGCTTAGAGAAATCTGATCATTGCATGTTGTCATTAATTCTGTCCTAAGTCTTCTAGTTGTCCTTATTCTTTTTACCAAGGAAAATTTTAATACTGAATGTAAGGTTCCACTTAAGAGGAATAAATTCAGGAACTACAGCATCTAGAACTCAGCTAAACACCAGGCTGCAAGACTAGATTCAATCAGCAGATATTCTAAACACCTTAAGAAAAACATAAGCAGGAGAACGTGGAAATTGAAAAGGGAATTTTTCCAGCTAGAGGTGAAACTGGAATACCTCTTCTCTTTGATGATGAACTAATGAAGTAATTTGTACAGCTCTCTGAAAACACGATTGTGTTTTATTATTCTCATTTTTTTCCTTTGTGTATCTGGTAAAAGACTGTCATGACTGAAACAGAATAATTTTGAGTAATTTCTTTCATTTCTGCGTGGTTAAAAATGCACTTTTAAGTTGCTTGGTTGGTTGGTTTGATTTGGGGATTTTTTGTTTCTTTTAGAATCTCCTTCATTTTTTTATGCCGCTGCATCTGACACAGATAACTGCTGTATGCTTTTCCATTCTTTTTTGTATGTGTATTCTTTTTTGTATGGAGGAGTTTTTCATGAATGCAAGAGTGTAGTGGTATATCTTAAGAAGCTAATAATAGGCAATGAACAATGGATGTGGTAGTTTTTTTGTACTGATGTCTTTAAATATAGTAGGAGAGGGGAGGAAACTGTTTAGTTCTCAGGAGTGAGATATTATTTCTACTATAACACTACATGAAGCTGCATGAAACCTTTAAAAATTAATTAAATTCTACTATTTAATTTAGATTCAATGTTTATTGTACATTTAACACATGACCTTTAAGATAAGATTTAATAAAGTTTAAAAGTAATACCAAACTAATCTATTTGCCATATAATTAACCAAACCATGCCAGCAATAAATGTGCTTTTGCTCTGTAATTGATAAATTAAACTTGCAAAGACTTTTAGGCTTTAACAGGTATTTAACAAAATAACTGTAGTGGGTTGATTTGGTATCAATTAATTGCCAAAAAAAATTAGCATGTTAATTGGCATTTATTTGAGTATAGTGCTAGTTATGTAGTCAATTGCTAATTAAAATACTTAAAGCATTCCTTTCAATTTATAGGAATGAAATGATACTTTTATTACCTACTTCATTTTAGGTAATGATAGGGCAAGTAAATTTACGTCCTTTTTTATTGAATCTCAGTAGTTACAACTGATACTTTTTTAGCAGTGAGATAGCCTTTTATCGAGAACACATTAATGACATAAGTTTGGCATCATATGTACTTTAAAACTTACCTAGGTCTGCATTTGCACATGTTGTTGGTGACTGCTGCCTCCTCTTTATCATGCTTTTCTTTCTCTTTCTTCTGTACAATGTTTGTTTTTCTCTTCTGGAAGAGATACCAACATGCATGCTACAGCAGGATGCCACAGCCTGTATATACCTCATCACCATGTATACATATCTTAGGGAAAGGTGAGGGCAACAGCTCGGCCTTCCTAGGCCTGGGGGCTGGATAGAAAAAAACAACCAAGTTTTCGGGCGTGCAAACTCTTCTTCAGGTCTGAAGTGCAAGCAGTAAATTTAAGAGTTAAATACAGAGGGATAACAACAGCTCAGAGTTTAAATAGATATGCATCAGTTAGGCAATTTTTGAAAGAAAAAACTGTTTATGTTGAAAAGAGATGAAAGGACAAGAAAAGAGAAAGTGGGAGATAGAGTGGAATTAGAGAGAGGCAAATTATCTTCTTGGAAAGAGGAGAGTTTGAAACAGAGGTAGTTTGAAACACAACTAGATTAGGAAGGGAGGAAAAGTTAACAAATAATCAGCTGTAAAACAAGTCTCTAGTAGGTTTCCACATTTTGTACTCAAAAATCTGAATCTTCGATGAGGAGAGAATTTTTTTCTTTTCTCTTCTAAAAGCAGAGTTGGCTTGACTTTTCTTTTAGAAATATTTGTGTCTTGACAATCTTTCATAGACAGCAAAAAACCCATAAAAATTACTGAAACTGCTGTGGAAGTGGTCTGAGGTTCCCTTAGAATTGTGGCATGCAGAAGTTACTTACTGTCTGAGTTAAACTCTACAGTGTATGACATGAGAAACTAAAAGTTAGAAGAAACCGCCAGCCCCTTTATTCAATGTAAGTACTGACACAAATATCCATCACAAGAGCTGAAAATTTCATGCTAAACAAGTGTGTAGAAAAATTACACATAAGTAAATGGGGAAAGGGTTTGGGTGGTTAGAATACCAATTTTATTATTTTCTTCTATCGCTCAGGTTGCTAATCATGTATGAAAAAAAATCTGAAAACAGTGGTAATACATTAGCAAAGGGTATCAGTGTGTAAAACTACATATAATAAAAAGGAACTTTAAAGGAAGGAATATTTTTACAAAGACAAGGTAATACCAAGGACAAACTGGTGATCTAATCTAGAGAGATGCCAATCAATAGGCTAATTATTTGAATAAAGATGGCATTGGCTGTTCAGATCTCTGTTTTGGTAAACACAGCTCTGCCTTGATAGACAAGCTGAAATTCTGATTTGGGGAAACAAGTGATTGTAGGGTTTTTCCTTGTTTGGCATGTATTTTTTAATAGAAAGGTCATGTCAGAAGTCCTAACTGAAAATAACAAGAGTAAAAATGTACCGAGAGATAGCAAAAAAAAAAATTAAAAACATTCTAATTGATTTAGGAAAAGAAAAGCCTTTTTCTTTGGGGCTATTTCACAGTTTGTTTGAGTGGACATTTAAGTTGATGAGAGGTCAATATAAGATTATGGCTAGGTGCAAAATATAAATTTATTGTCCACTAGTGTTATGAATATTGATATCACTCAGAGGAGGCATGGATATGTACCTTTGCCCACTCATCTTACCAACTGAAAAAATTGAGAAGAGAGCAAAACTTTTTCCTAATATCATATATAAAGCTAATAACATTAATAAATAGCAAAAAAAATCATGATACTCTGTTTGTCATATAACATAAAAACAGTGATTTGGATTCTATTCTTTTTACTTTTAATACAGGGAACATTCCATGAGAGGTTTTTTTATGTTGAGTCTTGATAGCCTTAGAGTAATTATTACAAGATTTAGTGCAGAGATGCATTTGCATTAAAGAGTATTATGGTCTAATTTTCAGCATGCATATGCAAATATATCTGTGAACATGAAACTGTAATTTGTCATGGTGTATGTTATATGCATGTTGAAAATTTATATGCATAGTTAAATAAACCATTCAAAACAGATCATGGGAAAATTGTTCATCAACCTGTAACTGAATGGTGTATAGATAGTATTGCTATAATCTTTTATGTCCTCACTGGTGTTTGAAGTGGATGCAGAGTCTTTGTTTACATGCTTCTTTACAAGATGCATCTCTCAGGAAGAAAGACTTTCAGTGCTTAGTGAAGTACCATTGTCAGCAAAGGGCTAACAGCAAATAGTACAGTGATTTGTGAATTACTCAGATTCTCTTTTAGTAATTGTCAGTAATTGAACAGCTGTTTCCTATACATATTAAAGTTCAGACAAAAGGATTTGTCAAGCAAATTAGCAGGCAGAATATTTCAGTAGCTGATTCTCGAGGCAAGAAAAACACAAGTGAACTGTGCTGGATGCTAAGTATTCAGGAAAACACTGGAATAACCTAATCATTATTATGCAAATTTGAGGGAAAAAACCCCTGATACTGTAACAACCAAGTTAGGAATGAAGGTGAAATGGCTTCTTTTTTCTGTCAAGCTTTTCCATCATGGATTTTATGGCTTTCAGGAAAAAAATACATATACTGTTAATGCACAGTAAAAGATATTTTCAGGCTGTTGAGGAGTCAATAATATCAATTCTTGAAAATCTTTGTTTACCTGGCAAAATATTGCTGTGTTCATAGTCTTATGTGCAGTAAATAAGACCTACTTCTGCAATAGCAGAATTGATATTGGTCTTAGGAACAGAATATAAATCTAAACAACATCAGTATATAACGAGATTTACAATGTAATAACTTTTTTGAATCTCTATGACTGTTCCAAAATATGAAAGATACATCTCAATTAAGTATAATTATCAACCAAGCAAAAAGAGTACAATAAATTTAAAATATGTTAGAAATTAAAGGTCAAATCCCAAAGTATTACATCATCAAAAATCACAGTGGACCATAGATAGAAGGAATTTAGCAATGGTAAAATCAGTAGAATCAATAGTCCAATAAAATGGACATGAAAGTGAAGACACAGATTCATCCCAGTCTTCTAAAATGCATGATACATCTGTGGGGTGGTAAAATAAACTAATTACCATCCTGAGAATTTACATGGTATAGTCTTTTGAAGAGGCTTGGCTACAAAGCTGAGGAAATTAACTTCAAGTGAAATAGCTGTCAAACTATGCAGCAAAGGAAAACAGAGATGAAATTTCTTAGAGAAGGTGCTTGTAATTATTATTTATGTGACACCACAGGGATGCAGTAGTTACAACAGATGCCAGATTAAGTCCCCAGATCAAATGTGGGAACTAATTTGTAATCCAAGTTTTACTTCCAATAATAACAGTTGCAGGAAAAAAACCTTCTGTTTTACCAGAAGGTCAAGGGACTAATAAACTGAGGTAGTTTTATTGCCTATGGTTGATTGTTTTCTTTTTCTACTATTTTTTTTTCTGGCAGCATTTTGTCTTCTGATTCCTATTTGCTTTATTCTGAGAGAGGTTTTTTTGGTTGTTTGGTTGGAGTTTTTTAATGGTTTTATTCGTGTTTCAGTGTTTACAGAGCCATTGTGCTGTCTACTCTTTTATATGGATCCGAATCATGGGTCATCTACCGCCACCACCTGCGTCTCTTAGAACGCTTCCATCAGTGTTGCCTCCGTACAATCCTAAACATCCACTGGTCAGATTATGTGACCAATACATCTGTTCTAGAACAAGCAGCAGTCACAAGTATTGAGGCCATGTTGCTGAGAACACAGCTGCGTTGGGCAGGGCACGTCTCCAGGATGAAGGACCACCGCCTCCCTAAGATCTTGCTTTATGGTGATACAAGGACTCCCTGAAACAACATCTCAGCCTTGACCGTATTGATCACCGTAACTGGTCTACTCTGGCCTCCGATCAGGAGGCCTGGAGACACACCATCTATAACACTGCTGCTGCTTTTGAGAACGCACACAGGATCACTCTCGAGGAGAAAAGACAACGCAGAAAGAACCGTGTCTTGCAGAATATACCACCTAAAGGGGTCTTTCTGCTGTGCCTTTTGCAATCGGATATGTCTGTCATGTATTGGCCTCATAAGCCACCAGCATGTTTGTAACAAATGTGGATAGAGCCTTCCCAAATCTTCATTCGCGAAACCCAGCCATGATGACTGTCTACCGAGACACATTCATTTGAGCAGAACTAGCTCATCCATGCCTTATATTTTTGTTTTTATTCTATTCTTTGGATGTCAGCTGCATCTATAATTATTCAAAATTAATGCACTCAATGTATAAAACTACACCTTCTGTGTAAAACATTCCTGACAATAAATGATTCATTTCTTGTATGCATTAAATATTCAGAAATTCATCTGATTAAACATATCTGCTTTGTTATTAGGGACAAAACCAACCAACCAACCAAACAAGATTATATGGCCACAGATTAGGCATACGCATTTAAAAATTCAAACAAATAATTATTTTTCTTTTACTTAATTTGTGTTGCGCTATTAAAAACACATGAATAAAATACTGTCTAAGCCAAAATAATATCTTTAATCAATTATATTGCACAAAAATTTAATCCAGAAATAACACTTCTGAAGTGTCTAGAAAAGTTACAGTTCTATAGTGATGGGAAAATGCAATTCAGGACTGATCAAAGCATGTTGAATAAAAATAATAAAAGTAAAGGCTAGTTTTAGGAAGTTAATACTAGTATTTTGTTATACCTCTGTTTAAACACCTACAGAAACAGACTTATAGCAGTGACTTTCAACAGTATTCAGTATTCTGAAATTGAATTCAGTTTAACATTTTAAAATCATGTCTAGACTCACTAATCTCAGTTTGGCCATCAAATACATGGGTACTTGAGAAACCCTGAGTGTCTCGGTTCATGACTAGTAAATACGAAGTATTCACAGGAGGCTTGGGCAAGATAACCGAGATTGTCTCAAATGATGTTAGATATTCTGCAGGAAGACAGTTAACTGACCTCTAGAATTTAAGCTGTGCAAATTGTTTTTCATATATTGAAAAAAAAGAGTTAATTCTTTTATACAACCATATTTTTTGGGGGGGGGAAATAACAAAGAAATAACTGTAGGAAACATGATTATACTGTGCTAAATTCTGATATGATACGGATATGAACATCTGTGTAAAAAAGCCGACACATACGAATACTTTCAAAATGTTAAGAAAGGTGATTATAGATTGAGTCTCTTTTTTTTTATATCAATCTTTGTGGCCTACCTCATAATTCAAGTTAATAGTTTCAAACCCTATTAAATGCAAATATTATCCAAAATATTAAGTATATAAACTGTGTTGCTAAAATCTGGATCTTCTTTAATATCTGAGATTATTTTTATAGAAATAGGTTTTGTATGGCTTTTTACTTTCTCTGTTGCATATCCGGTTATATTTTAGCTCATATAAAGTATTTAAGGAATTCTTATGTTGAAATGTCAACCAGATAATTGTATTTAAAATTACTGTCTTTAAAATCACAGTTTATTCTGTTGGATATAAAAATTCGATGAGGAAAACCTGATGAGAAAATTTACTTGATGTTTAAACATACTAGAAGGTTATTAATGAAAGAAATAATCACAGAACTTAAGTAATTATGGTTCAATTCTTAATTAATTATGGATTTTTTACTCAGTCTGAGTTGTAGACCAAGACAGATGAGAAGCTGTAAAGGTTTAAGTGGTCATGAGGCATTATATGAATGGAGCTTCATTCTGGAGTGGCTTACTTAATACATATATAGAAGTTCAGGCATTAAAGCCATATTTGGGGTTTCGCACTAGCACATAACCATTTCTTTTATAATTTTTGATTTTGACTCAGGTTGACTGTGACACTCTCATATAATGTTTAAGACAGTGCTTTGGGGACATTATCTGCCAGGAACTCTCCAATTAGGCTGTTTCCCGATTAGACTGTTTTACTGAAAGTCATGGTGTAATTTTGACACGTGCACATGTTGTAGCATACTATTTAGCCTTTAGACAGATAATGGTCTGTAGATTGCTTAGTTTGTTAATATAGATATAGGTTTAGATTCTAGAGGTCCCTAAAAAGGAATTTTTTAGGAAGTTGCAAACACTAAACGTGGATATGACATAGTCAACTCTTTAATTGGGTTTAAATCTGGAACACAAAAAGAACATGCCCAAACTGTGTAAAGTAAGTATTCATTTGTAGAACTTTCCTGTAAGTCTGTCTCTTGTGGCTGGTAAATGCGTAAGCTAAATGGAAGTATGCTAAATTTGATAGTATGGAAAAGAAGCCAAAATGTGACTCACCATTAGAGCAGATGACTATTTCTCTTCCATTTATGAGAATGAAATAGAGGTTGTGGTTTTTCAAAGAATCATAGGATGACTGGGGTTGGAAGGGACCTTAAAGATCATATAGTTCCACCCCTCTCCCATGGGAAGGGATACTTCACTAGACCTGGTTGCTCTGAGCTCCATCCAACCTGGCCTTGAACTGCACCTACATTTTTGGGGTTATTTTTGTTTTGTCAGGGTATAACTTTGTAAAGTAAAATGTAACTGAAATTCAATATTTAAAAGGGAAGTACAGAATGAATGGTAAAATAATTTAAAATAAATTTTCTTCTTTAATATCTTTACCTGTTCTTATCTCAGAAAGACTAGTCAAAATAAGGATTTAGTCTCATTTTGACCAGGATCTTGTCTTCCAACCTTCAAATATCATAAAATTTTATTGTAAGCCTCTGAAATAAATGTTCATCAATAGTCTGAAATTGAAATATGAGAATACAATTTTCTAATTTATGACAGTGAGTGTGTAATGTTTTTAACGTCATCTGTGCTGAAACAGTCATTAGTATGCTTCTTTTTAGATACACAAGATAGATTGTAACTTGGACTAACTTAAAAACTCTAAAAAGCTTCTTTCTGATTTTTTTCATAATTTAATTTTTTTTTACTTTTCTCACTATAAAGTTAGACACTTTAAGTTACAATGGTTTGACAGCACCAGAAATATCTTGTAGACCATAGATAAAATATTGGAGAGGAAGAAATATGTTATTTCAGGTACTCTTCAGTTAATCCACTTTTAAAATTACCTAGACAGAGCAGCATTCCCTCAGAGAATAACTCAGTATTTAGGAGACAATTGTGCTAAAATATGTAAGATTTATGTAGTGTGCCATCATCATAAAGGCCTATTTAAAAAAAAAAACAAAACAAAACAGTTGAGACAAACAAGCTACTTTTATTCATAGGCTAAGCCATAATTTTTCATTATACAAGCAGTACCTTTCATTTTATCAGAATATTTGTCTAAAATTTATTATTTTAAACATTTAATATATTTCTCTGTATTATTTATGTACATGGGCCACATTTATTGAAGGTCCAAGGAGTTGTAAAATTGGCCTTCTGCTATAGTGAGATTTTCAAAATAAAAATAAAAATAAAAAGAAAAAGAAAAAGAAAAAGAAAAAGAAAAAGAAAAAGAAAAAGAAAAAGAAAAAGAAAAAGAAAAAGAAAAAGAAAAAGAAAAAGAAAAAGAAAAAGAAAAAGAAAAAGAAAAAGAAAAAGAAAAAGAAAAAGAAAAAGAAAAAGAAAAAGAAAAAGAAAAAGAAAAAGAAGAAAAAGAAAAAGAAAAAGAAAAAGAAAAAGAAAAAGAAAAAGAAAAAGAAAAAGAAAAAGAAAAAGAAAAAGAAAAAGAAAAAGAAAAAGAAAAAGAAAAAGAAAAAGAAAAAGAAAAAGAAAAAGAAAAAGAAAAAGAAAAAGAAAAAGAAAAAGAAAAAGAAAAAGAAAAAGAAAAAGAAAAAGAAAAAGAAAAAGAAAAAGAAAAAGAAAAAGAAAAAGAAAAAGAAAAAGAAAAAGAAAAAGAAAAAGAAAAAGAAAAAGAAAAAGAAATAGAAAAAGAAAAAGAAAAAGAAAAAGAAAAAGAAAGGACAGAAGAAAGGAAGGAAGGAAAAGGAAGGAAGGGATTTTAAAACAGAACTCCAGACTAAAATGGAAAATAGTGTATCATATGAAAAGAAATCTGATGTGAAAATTTAGGAAAATGGGACTCAGTTTCAAGAAATTAGAAATCTTTCTGCATGGAAACCAAACGTCACATTGTTTGCATCAATTGAAAAAGCAGAACTAAGGGGGGTTTGATTTATTATTTTTTCAAATAGGAAGATAATGGGACAAATGCAATAGACTTCACAGGGATTTTTACAGAAGTGAAACAACTCAGAATATCTATCACCCATTAATTCAAGGATAATTCTTGTTCTTATCTACACTTGAATTATGTGTCATGCTGAAAACTGCTCTAACTGTACATCTGAAAGGCAGCTAAGAAGGATTTTGAGAGATTAAATTTTGAAATGAAGTATAAGAATTCAATCTATAATGTGTGATTCAGATTTTGTTGGAATTTGAGCCGGAATTTTACAGTTCAAATCTATATTCAAGATAATAAAAATTGGTGTAACTGAAGCAGTGTAATTTCCTGGAGAATTTCTGCTGTGCTTTCTCACATAGAACACAGCACATCTTATCTGTGAATAAGATGTTTTTAAATGAAACTCCTTTTCATGAAAAATCTAAGTACCAGCTTGAAAGAATTGTGAAGGTGTTGCTTTTGTTTGTCTTAACTAATGCAATGCAAGGTTATAAGCAACTTGGAAACAGACAGCATAAAAAAAATAGAATTCATAATGCCTTTATGTAATAATATAAAAGGAAAATTTTTTGATACATGGAACTGCAAGAAGAAACAGCATATAAGGCATGATGAACTTTGCAATATTTCCCTGTATTTCTTAGATTGGTTTTGTGGAGAAAAGATATCAAAGTATTTACTAGAACACTATTGATAGGAAAGTAATATTGTAAGAAAAAAGATTTCTAAATAGTTCATGATTATTTAATTTAATACCTATTAATACATTTATGCCTTTATTTCATACTTGTATCCTTGATTTTTTGCTTTTAAAATGTCTTGCATTTCACGCACTTTACTTTCTCTTCTTTCAGGGGCCTTCTTTGCTCAAGGCACTGACATAGAGGTCTAGGCATTTCAAGTTATCTAATCAGCAGCTCTGTTTATGGTAAATCACAATGTTACCAGCAACCAAATGACCATAAATAATGTAAAAAGTATGAAAGCCCTCCACTTTTGTTGCTGCAGCCTTCAGTACATCTCCAGGGAATCCATCCTGTTACCAACTAGAAAGTATATTTCAGTTCTCCCGCAGTAACGTGAAGAACAGAGGGTTCATTTGAGAAATTCTCAAGCTTCCTTCTAGACAGTAAATCAATAAATTCTCTATTCGCCATGAGATATCAATTATTAATCTTTCTATGCATGGAAGAAAATAAAGATCTCAGCTTTTATTAAAATATTTGGGATAGGGTAAAGTATTGTGGAAAAAAAAAAAAGATTCCTACGCCATAAAACAGAAGTTCTGTTTCTCTAGGAAACATTTATTTAACAGAAACATCAAATGCTATGAATTTGTGATGAAATAAAGAAATAGGCACAGTTCTTACAATTTAAAAAATTGTCACAAATCAGCATTGTGACTCTAACATGAAGTATAAGTTTTGATACTCTCTCAATGCTACCAGGTAGTCCATAGGGGAGTAACCGAATAGCTTGGACTTTTCAGCATCTAAGGTTGTCCCAGTTTTAAGGTTGTAATAATATATGTAATACAATCATAGAATCATAGAATTATTTAGGTTGGAAAAGACCTTTAAGATTACCGAGTCCAACTGAAAACCTAACATTGCCAAGTCCACCACTAAACCACGTGCCTAAGTGCCATTACATTATAGAAAAGTTCAGCTGTCATTCACTGACACTCAAAGCTGGTTAATGAATTTATTGTGTGAAGGATAGAAATTATAGATAACATTGAATTTATCTTATGTCCCTCCTGATGCTAGGAACTCTGGTTGTTGCAGCATCATACAAGCCCTTCCTTATGGAACGTGATATACTTTGCAGAGTTCTTGTCCATGCTGAGGTTCATCTCTAAGTTCACGTATACTCTGTCAGGATCTTATTCACAATACACATTCATCAATCACTGATAGGAGTCAAGTTTACCTAGCTTTATGGACCTAGTTTTGAATAGTCCCTCGAATAATACATTCCAAAATCTTTCTCTTCATAAAGCTATGGTTCCCAAATGGTTGCATATAATATTTTATGTGGAAAAGACAATGCACTATGCGTATGTTTATAACTAAATACACATTTGTGATGTGCTGAACTTGGCAGCTTCCAGCTACCCACCTAGTCAATCTCTCACTCTTACCTTTCAGCAGGACAAGGGAAGAAAATGAGGTGAAAAAGCTCTTGGGTAGAGATCAAGACAGGGAGATCACTTGCCAATTACCATCACAGGTAGCACAGACTCAGCTTGGCAAGTTAATTTAATTTATTGCTAATTCAAATACATTTGAATACTGAGAAACAAAGACAAAACCTAAACCACCTTCCCCCTACTCCTTCCTTTTCCCAAACTCAACTTCATTCCTCCATTCCCCACTTGTCTGCCTCCGCCTGACCCTTAGAAATACAGGAGGTATGGTAAATACTGCTATAACAGTTCCTCTCTGCTTCCTTTTCCTCACTGTGCTTTTTCCCTACTGCAGTGTGAATCCTCTCCATGGGCCACAACCCTTCAGGAATAAACTGCTCCTTGGTGGGGTACTGCACAGTTCAGCATTCCTTCTGGGCATATCCACTTTCTCTGTGTGGTCCCTTCCACAGGCTGCAGTGTAGATAGCTGATCCACTGTGGTTCTCTTCACAGGCTGCAGAGAAATAACAGCTCCACCACGGTTTCTTGCAGGGGCTGCAGGGGAATCCTGGTTCTTGCATCTGGACCACCTCGTGGAATCGCAGAATCACAGAATCAACCAGGTTGGAAAAGACCTCTGAAATCATCGAATCTAACCTATGACCCAACACCACCCTGTCAACTAGACCAAGATACTAAGGGCCACATCCAATCTTTTCTTAAACACCTGAACCTCCCCTGGTGCAGCTTAAGACTGTGTCCTCTTGTCCTATCACTAGTTGACTGAGAGAAGAGACTGATACCCACAGGGCTACAACATCCTTTCAGGTAGTTGTAGAGAGTGATAAGGTCTCCCTTGAACGTCCTCCTCTCCAGGCGAAACAATCCTAGCTCCCTGAGCCTCTCCTCACAGGACTTGTGCTCTTCTGCTCCTTCCTCCTGCTTCTTCTTCTCTCATCTTGGTATTTTAAAGGTTGTTCCTTCCACCTTCTTTTAGCTACTCCTCAGTGCCTGTACATCATTTTGCCCTTTTGTCAATGTTGTCCCTAAGGTGCCATCATCTCAGTTGACATGGCTACATCTCTTCCGAGATTCCTCTCCCTACCTCCAGCACCCTTGCAGATAAGGAAGTGTGAAAAGCAGAAAAGGCCTTGACCCTGCAAACGCTGTCCAGCACTAACAAAAATATCCATGTGTTAACAATATTCTTTTCAGGACAAATCAAAACATAGCATCATACAAGTCACTATGAAGAAAATTAACTATATATCCCAAACAAACCCCATACATTTGGCTTAGCACGTGTGGAGATATATCATTTCCACTTTACACCAGTTGCATCTTCCCATCCTTACAGTTGGTGTCATTGGACACCATTTCAGGGCAGGTAGTCTGCCAATAAGAGCAATGCCTTTGAGCTCTTGTCATCTCTTCTGTCAGTGTATATAGCGAAAAGTAGTATTTAAAAAAGAGTTTAATTTTGAGTTGGTGTAGAGGGGTGTTGAGACTATAATCCCAGAGGGATTTACATTCCCCTCACTCTTTGCCAAAGGCTTCAGGGGCCTCAGATGCTGAGGCTTAAAATTTAAAAATTTTATGGTCCTATCCTATCTGGGCCCTAAAGCCACAAAATGTGAGGTACTCTGTCTTTCTTAGGCAGAAGTTGATTTTTTCCTTTTCGCCAAATTTGAAGTAGGCCTTTTTCCTGCATGTATAAAACCACAGACAGAAGATCTGTGTGAGATGGGGATAAATTGTCTCGAATAATCCAGAATTCCAACAAATTTCTAGAACTAAATTTTATTTTTCACGTTCAGATGTATATAAGATAGTTTGTTTGATCACTTCAACCATCATATGTCCAGGTTTCTGATGTAATTTCTGTAGTGGGCCCTACTGTCTTTTTCAGATTGATCTCCCATCTATGTTTTTCATGATGTCTAAAATATTCCTAGGAGTTTCTCCCACGTCCTGCTCAGTGAGCCCAGTAATGATAGTAAGATCTATGTAATGGAAAAATTTACAAGGTAGAGAAATGCTATTATTCTCCATATGTTGTGCCACTAGCCTGTGGCAGATAGCAGGGCTGTGCTAATGCCCCTGAGTCAGGACAGTGAAAGTATATCGTAGTTCTTCCCAAGAAAAGGCAAATTGTTCCTGGGATTCTGCAGTAATGGATAAGCTAAAGAAGCAGAGCCATATCAGTCACAGCATGCCATGTTGCAGTTTCTATCTCAATGCATTCAAATAGTGTCACGATGTTCAGGACAATTGCAGCTAAGGGAGAGGCTGCTTTATTTGTTAGCTGGTAATCTACCATCATGCATCAGCAACCACCTGGGTTCTTTATGGGCCAAATAGAACTATTAAAGGCAGAGTGGTATTGCAGACAATATCCATCTCCAACAATACTTTAAGTGAGTGATTTCAGCATGCCTGCCTGGGTAACTGATACTGTTTCGAGGCTACTGGCTTTGGAGGTGGCAATAAAACAACTGGTGCACTAAAATACTTAACCTACCCAAACAGTCTGAATTCCTAAGGAATATTTTCCACCTGGGGTAAGGAAGGTTTTACACATCAAAGTGTTATCCTCCATTATTTATCTGGGAATTTGATTCATGCCTACTGAGGCAATAAATGTTGGATATTTTCCCAGATTAGGATTAGATAGGCTTCATTGGATGGCTCTTCAGAACCACCAAATGAATGTATAGCTATAAGGTGACTGAGTGGGTAATGAAAATGATTCCTGCAAATCTCAGGTACTTATGTAAGAGAGATCCATTGCCTGGGGTTTTTTTCCCCCCATTTTAATAGATAACTAGTGGGATTTGTGTTTGATGATCTTTCTTTCCCACTCCATCCCCCTAGAACATCTAGAGGTTTGACATGCTTGATCAATCCTGATATTGGTTTGGATGTTGTTTTTAAAGGGCAATGGAGATTAGATCCTGAGCTAATTTGACAGGGAGTGTTTTTTCTCCTCCCTCTGAGCAGCAAGGGAAGACTAGTATGTTATTACTTCAATAGTACACATCTTTTAATGCTTTCTTTTTCTTTTCCCTGGGCACTCCCCAATAAGACAAAATGATGACGTTAGGATGCCTGTAAACAAATGGAACTGCATAACAGAAGTGAATAATTTTGTATCTTGTCTCATAAAGCTGTGAGAAACAATTCCCTGCTTCACAGACAGCTCCCAAAAGTATGCCCAGCCTCCTCTGCATGCTTCCACACAACTGATTTATCATCAAAAGGTGAGGGTTACTGCGCTTGGACAGTTTATCATAGAGTATTTAGGTTGGAAAACACTTAAAGATGACCAAGTCAAACCATTAACCTAACACTACCAAGTTCACCCCTAAACCATGTCCATGCACCATATCCACACATCTTTTAAATACTCACAGAAATGGTATTTCACCACTTCCCAGGGCAGCCTGTCCCAATGCCTAACCACCCTTTCAGTGAAGAATTTTTTCCTAATATCCAATCTAAACCTTCTCTTGTGAAACTTAAGGTCCTTTCTTCTTGTTCTATTACTTGTTACTTGGGAGAAGAGACCAACCCTCACCTCACTACTACCTCTTTTAGTTGTTGAGAGTTATAAGGTCCCTCCTGAACCTCCTCTTGTCCAGGTTAAACAACCCCAGCCTTCCCAGTCACTCCTCATAAGACATGCTCCAGTCTCTTCACTAGCTTTGTTGCCCTTCTCTGGACCCGCATCAGCACCTCAATATCTTTCTAACACAGTACTTGAGGTGAAGTCTCACAAGTGGCAAGTACAGGGGGACAGTCACTGCCCTGGTCCTGCTGGTAACACTTTTTCTGATACAAATCAGGATACCATTGGCCTTCTTGGCCATCTGGCACACTGCCAACTTATGTTCAGACAGCTGTCTGAACCCCCAGGCCCTTTTCCGCTGAGCTTTCCAGCCACTCTGCCCCAAACCTGTAGTGCTGCTTGGGGTTGCTGTGGCACAACAAGTGTAGGACCTGGCCCATTGCCTTGTTGAACCTTATCCAATTGGCCTTGGCCCATTAATCCAACCTCTCTAGGTCCCACTGCAGACCCTTCCCACATTCCAGCAGATCAACATTCCTGTCCAGCTTTGTGTCATCTGCAATCTGACTTAGGGTGCATTCAGTCCCCTTGTCCAGATCATTGATAAAGATATTAAACAGAACTGGACCCAGTACTGAGCCCTGGGGAACACCACTTGTGATCTGCTGCCAACTGGATGTAGCTCCATTCGCCAACACTCTTTGGTCCCAGTCATCCATCTAGTTTTCTATCCAGTGAACACTGCACCCATCCAAGTCATAAGCAGCCAGTTTCTCAAGGAGAATGGTGTGGGAAATGGTGTCAAAGATTTTACTGAAGTCCAGGTTGACAGCATTCACAGCCTTTCCCTCATCTACTAAGCAGGTCGCTTTGTCATAGAAGGAGACCAGGTTGGTCAATCAGGACCTGCCTATCATAAACCTGGACCTGATCAGCTGGTTGTCCTGTACACTTTTCATGATGGGACTCAAGATGATCTGCTCCATGACTTTCCTAGGCACCGAGGTCAGGCTGAAAGGCTTGCAGTTGACAAAGTCACAGAAGGAATTAATTAATCTCCCTGGGCCCCTTTCAATAGCTGTACAACCACAAGGTTTTACATCAATACGCTTAATCATAGTAACTTTTGAAGGCTTAAATGCACTGTCCTTCCACATCCCTAGACCTGGTTTCCAAGATGTATAGCAAACACTGCCCCAGATACTTGATTTTTGTCAATATAAATCAGCCAAATTTTGTAGCTCTCTCTGTGTATTAGCACACAGAGGGATCATAGAGTGAGTGGTGTCTAAAGGATCCATTTGGCTTACTTATCACCAGAAGTGGAGCAGAGGGAGAGATCCCATTCTCATCCTCAGACACTTTGGTCCTCTCCTCTTTAGAAGTGTTCCAAATATCTCCACTCATATAATCACCTGGGAACAGAATCTCCTGAACCCAGGGTTAGTGGCCCTTCCTCCCCCTGTCCACAACCTGGATTTTCCTCTCCATCACCGATATTCACTTTCAAGTCTGCGGTTCAGATCTGTCTTTACATCATCGCTTTAACTTGCTCCCAGAAGCAAGTTAGCAATCATGCACTCTGCAAATCCAGCTGCCTTTTCTCCACATCTACACCTTGCTTTTCTAAACACTTTAAAATGTTATTGAGAGACTGAAAAGATGATAACTCCTATTTTTCCCAAATCACTGGGCGAAATATCTGGAGTAATCTCTGTGCTACTCATCTCCACGCTGGTGTGCAAAGCCAACCAGGCACACATTCAGGCTTTACTCTGCTATTGCTTTTGAAAAAAAAAACCAAACAAAAAAAAAGTGCTTCTTACTGACATGCTACTGACTATTCCTGGAGTCTTTTAACTGAGGATCATAGAATCATAGAATCAACTGGGTTGGAAAAGACCTCTGAGACCATCAGTTCAACCCTTGATCCACTACCACCACCATTACTAGATCATGGTACTAAGTGTCACATCCAGATTCTTTTGGAATCTCAGTAAGAAAGGCATCAGCACTCAAAGCTGATTAACTAATTTACTGTGTAAAGGATGGACATTATAGAAAGGATAAAAACATTCTTCCTGATGCTTGGAATCACAGTTATTGCAGCATTGGATAACCCCCTCCTTGCTTTTTTCACATTTTTGTAATTTCCATCCTTTGATCAATATAGTAGATAGGCACCTTTGAGTGATGGTATCTTTATGATGAGATCTGAAAAGGACTTGCACCTCCTGAGTTTAAAAAAATTCCTATAGTTGTCAGTGTCGCCAGTCATCTCTTATATGTTCAACACAAGTGAATATATAAATTTCTGAAAGATAAAGATTTATTTCTCTTTAACATCTAGAAACCATGTAAAGTCATCACAGGTAGGAATCAGTGGCATCAGGTTCTAATATCATTCTATACTCCCTATGGTATCTTTACATCTTCATTAGCTTTTCAGTTTGATCAGAAACATGTTTTTTAGTAAAATTCTTAATTTTTTATGCTCTTTCAGGACTGTGATTCTTGTAATGAGTTAGTTTCAGTACACACTAGATTCCTTTTGGAAGACACTAAGTGTCACATTCAATCAATATTTTTTTCCCAAACCCTTGAAATAAGATCACACAATCAGAGGGATATAGGGAACTCCCTTATACAATCAGCAATTTCTCCTCATTCTACAGCCAGCTGTTACCATTGCAAACTATTTCTTCTTTTCAAAAACAAGGTATGGTATCTTTGCACTGTAAAAATGTAAACTGTACAAGGCGTACATCAAAGTTTCCCATTATGGTTCAAAAGCAACCTCTACAACTACCTGAAAAGAGGTTGTAGCCAGGTGGGCATCAGTCTCTTCCCCCAGGCAATCAGCAGTAGGACAAGAGGGCACGATCTTAAGCTCTGCCAGGGGAAGTTTAGGTTGGATATTAGGAAGAAACTTTTTGCGGAGAGAGTAATCAGACATTGGAATGAGCTGCCCAGGGAGGTGGTGGATTCACATGAGACTGGATGTGGCACTTAGTGCCATGTCTAGCAACCACAGCAGTGTTGGATCAAGGGTTGGACTTGATGATGATGATCTCAGAGGTCTTTTCCAACCGGGTTGATTCTATGATTCTATAATTCTATGAAAATATATTTTAGGAGGAAGTAGGGTGGTTTTTTAACAAGTTCTGAGTTCACTCTGAATGGTCATACTAAACTTCAGATTACTGGTTTAAAGAACAATATCTTTCATATTTTAAATACTTTGTATATTGTTTAGTATTCTGCTGCAAAAATGATAAAGTATGGTTGAGGTTTTTTCTGTTCATTTTAGATACCTCATCAAAAAGACAAAAATGGAATATTAGCTGAGACATTATCAGTTTTTAGTATCTATTCTTGATGATTATGTTGATCGTGGGGAAAAAATATATATCTCTGAATCAGAGAATTCCTTGAAGGAAGAGGAATTCTATTTTAAGGTGTTGCAAAAATTTTAGATGTATATTCACATAACCAAAAGTATTATTGTAGAAGCTTATGCACTAGCACAGGTGGCAAAAGCAAAGAGAGCTTTGATCAGGAACACTTAATATGGATCTCCTTGCTAGGCAAGCCACCTTGTAGAAAATTCATTCTTTATTTCGTGCTAGTCTACTAATTCCTATTGATTTGTCACCACTCTTTCAACTGCAGTAGTAGGTGACTGTTTTTAAACAGTATTTATAATAATGTTACAGAAGGTGTAAAAATAGTTTAAGCCATTTATTTAATTGAAAAGGAGAGATTTAGCAATGCAAATAAACCTTGGGGTTTTGTTCTTGTGTTTCACTGATTAGATACAGATACCTTTAGGACCCTGGTCATAAAAGTCTTTCAATGAACTTCAAGACTCAAAAGAGGAATCTTTGAACACATCCATTTGCTTTCCCATAAACAAAGCAGCAGCCTTTTGAAACTAAACTTCCAAATTTCTTGTCAATTGACTTGAAAGGGCAGCTCCTGAAGTAAAATAGTGTTTTGTCCTGAACCTTCTTTAGATTCTGAGCCTGTCAACCAGGGTACAAGTAGGAATCAAATGTGACTTTTAATTCAACTTCTTGGGACAAGAAAAAAAAAAAGAAAAAGAAGAAAAAAAAAGTTATGATGAAAAATTCAACTCTTATAAATATTTTGCAAATGTTAATTTCATGGCAGCTATTGAAGAGTTATCAGGAATGATTTTTACTTACTACTAATCTATGGTAGGGTTGAAATCAAGTGCCCGCATAAGGTTAGAAGCTTTCATTTATTTTTTTCAAAAGACAATGCAGAAGAAACAAAGTTCCAAATATGTACGGGATGGAAAAGAACAAGAAATCTGGAACTCAGGAAAAGAAAATCACAGATAGGTTACTATTTACTTTCTCAGCTTCACAGAGAAACCATTCAAATAAAAGGCAAAGGAATTAACTATAGTTCCATTCACAGAGAAGCAAAACACTGTCTGGAAGTCATTAAATGAAAAGTATCCGTATGATATTGCTGAGAAATTGAACACTGGATGACTGTGTAACATGGGAAGCTCGAAGTGTATTTGATTCTTCCATAAAACTGCACAGGAAGAGCAGGAAATATAAGGTCTCAAAGTTATGCCAGCAATGACCTTCATAATTCTAAACATACCTATGTCCAACAAAGGCAAGCTTTAAATGTTTTTTATTTATTTATTTCAAATTTTATTCTGCTTTGAAAACAATATTATATGAAAAGGATTTTTTGTGGACCGAGTGAACCATTCATCATCTTCTAATGCTAATATAAACTTTGTTTATGAAGTCTGATTTTAAAAATAATAATTTTGAAACTGTTATATACTGTTGTCAACTGTTCTTTGACTATCATGCTAGTAAACCAGTGCTTACTAAATGAATGCCAGAGTTGTATTTTGCATCTGGAAACTCTTTCAAGATGCCTCTAAACCATTCAGACTGAAACAAAATATCTGACTACAGTATTATTAATGTATATTTTTTCTCATGTGCAATTTTATTCCTAATAAAGGCTATCATATAATATTGCCTATTCATAAATAGTAATCTTTAAATTAAAGTCTTTTAAAAATGGATAACAGTAACTTGGACATTTATAATG
The DNA here is from genome assembly GCF_025592945.1 of Manacus candei. Classification (NCBI taxonomy): domain Eukaryota; kingdom Metazoa; phylum Chordata; class Aves; order Passeriformes; family Pipridae; genus Manacus; species Manacus candei. Next base: position 27,635,723 of record NW_026138062.1, on the reverse strand, counting down.
TAATTGGAAGGAATTCTCTTGGTAGGTATGTTCTCTTCAATCTTTTTTCTGAAATAAACAACATATTGAACACTGTGCAACAATTTATGAATTGAAATGGTCAAAATTGTGGCTGACCACTGAGGACTTGCAATGCAATAGGAACTATCTCCTGACTGGCAAACTCCATTTAATTTCTCTCCTCTTCCCTGGGAATAAATGTTCCAATGCTTCTAACTTGTGACCTTAGGGAGTAACTTACCTGAAAGTCCAAGTTAAAGAAGGTAGTAATTTAAGAGAGCTTAGTTACTGCAGCAGATGTGTAGCCCAATACAATGGGTGAAAAAATGAATTCAGATGTAATTAGGAAAATGAAATAGCAAATCCACTAGCAGAAGAAAACTGAAAATCACACATAGAAAAAGGTAGATATAGCAATTTAAAAGTTATTGGAAACCGTATTCTCAATTAGCTATTTTGAGCTGGGGCACATTTCTCAATTCTCTCTGGCAAAACTGTTCTTTCTTGTATAAATAATAAATATTCATTGGAGAACCAACTTGAAACTATTTCATTAAACTCATGTTCAACACTTCCTTCCTCAGTTCACTTTTAACTATCTCCTTAGTTTCTGTGATATATTGGACATGTGTCTAAAATGGGAAAAAAAAAGTGTCCACGCCTTTCACTTTTATTAAATGTGATTAGAAGGTATGGTAAACAAAATAATCTTTTCCTTATAGATAAAATCAAATGATTTTATCTATATTTTTTATATCTATAATAATCTATTTATATCTATTTTATCTATATTTTTAATTAATATTATTACAAAACCCCACCCTAGAATAATGACAAAAAATCAAAACCAAACCAGCAAAAACTACAAACCAGCTCTTTAAATACATTAAAAATATTAACCTATATTAAAACATAGTTAAATAGCAAAGACTATTTCTAAAAGAATATTACAGTTGATTATTTCATCAAATCTTTTTTTTTATTCATTTTCAGTAACTCCTTATTTCCTTACGGTCTTCAAATTTTGGTGGTAAATTTCCTGCATTTCAGTCACTGATAATGAAGAATTCACTTTAACAAAATAATTACAAATCTCAGGAGAAAAGAAAATTAAGTAGTCAACCAATTATTAAGGATAATTTCACAAGAAATGACAGCTGAGTTGATATGCCAGGTGCTGTTTTCTTGGTAGCAGATGATCACAAGAACCATTAAGCTAGTTGGCATCATTTTACCTTAGATTAATGCATTACTTGAAGAGCAGAGGACACCTCTATCTTGTTATGTACTACTACACATTTACTATGGTTTCTGTATCAGGTACTCCATTACAAAACTGAAAGCTAAAAGTTTGCTTCTACAAGGCTGTATTCTCCACGTTGTTAGCCACTACAGTGTGTTGTTCACATTACATAAACTGATGTATTTCAGATCACTCTCATGAGTGAGAAAAAATGTACTCTACAAATACTCTAACGACTACATCAGAGTTACAGCAGGGAAATCTTGCTCCTGTGCACATATCCCAGCATGAGCTGGGGAGGGCACCCAGTTTTCCTCAGGTCATTGATGAGAACATGTCCAAATCAGAGTATAATATGTTATGCCCCTGTTCCAGTGAAGAGGACAAGTCTATGGTCCTCCCCACCTTGATAATCCTCTGCTTCTACAAGGTAATAGGGCCTTTTACTGGTTGTTCTAAGATCATCACCCAATTTCCCCAAAGTTTGTTTGACTGCATTACATTTATATCACACTCTCTTGTCTGGGTATTGCCTGGGTCAGCCTCTCAAATGTTCCTTATCTGAGCATTGACGATTTAATCAGTCATCATCTCTTCCATCTCCTATTGCCAGTTACTTCTTCACATTACTTTTGGCTTCTACTTTGCAGGCAAAATTGTTTGATTCTTCATGTAACTTTCAGGTCACTGATTTTCAGAAAAATGTTTACATCTTTTCATCAAGCACGTTTGTGACTAGCTTTGGGGAGTCCACTCCAAAATAGGCACACTATCAGTGGGAAATTCACATATTAAATGAAGTGAAAAGGGCCTAGGCCTCCTCATGAGTTACAGAGGAAATTTGGAAGACAGTGGCGGTCTGAAAAACAAAACTAAACACAATTCCAGCATGGGAAAAACTGGAATGGTTTATTGAATGCGAGAACACAATTTTAAGGGCCTCGGGGGCTGGACATGTTAATGAAGGGGACAACCTATGTTAATTAGGGAGTTACACAAGTTTTTACTGCAATTTCTAAATAGTTAATTTTTCTTCAAGTAGGATTACATTGGGGGTGGAGGGATTACAGGGGTTTAGACATGGTTTTAACAATCATCTCAAAAAGTCCTTTCTTAATTCTGCTTGGAGCCAGGCTTAAATCCTAGGGTTGCACATCAACAGGTCTCAGGACAAGGGTCCAAATTTCTTCAGCTCACGAGATGTTTGTCAGCTCTTGTTTTCCAAGGTTTATGATTCAAATTTATCAAGCTTCCTTTTGCTGAGAGCTGGGTTTGGGCTCCTATAGAAGACCATTGAAATAAATTTAGGCTACCAACTTCAAGATCATTGAGCTATTCAAAGGTAGATGGGATGAATCCAAGCCTTTATGAATACAGACCAAAAAAAATCTTGAGATTCTGAACTCTAGGCTAGGCTAAGCAAAGCAATGCACAAGTGAAATATGTGTTACTTAGTCACTCTTCAGAGAATTTCAGTCTCCTGTTCTATCTATGAATTACTTTTTACAGTCAGCTGATTTGGAACATCTTATATTTTTCTCTGTGTCTGTATTAATCAATCTGAGAAAATTTCTGAATTCCTAGAGTATGTTATACATACCAGCCATGTCCCAGCTCCATAACAGAACAAGGCTCTTAGTTTAAGAGTTCCTTTTTCCTACTTATTGATTTCTACTGAAGGTAAACTGAGACATTCAGACTGAAAGAGCATTATGCTATGTTTTTCCTTTTTTTAATTTTGAATATCAATACCTGTCTTTTCCACACTATCTGTCGTTTTTTTTAGAAAATTGCCAATTGGAATTTTAGTGGTGTTTATATTTTTATATTTTCTGACTCTAAATACATGAGAATCTGATGTAGAAAATTCTCATTCTCTTTCTGCATTTTTCCATTACTTCTGCAGTCTGAAGAGGATAAAAACTTAATTTCACTCTCTTCTTTGCCAAACGTTATTTCATTTAGATTCTATTGTGGATCTAGTCTGCAAACATTTAATACACCAAGAGATAAATGAAATATACAAAATAGACTATTTTAAAATGTAAATAATACTGATATGCAACAATATACTGGGAGGAAGCTTAAAATTATATTGTAATACTAGCTGAAAATAAATCATACATACACTTTCCTACATTCATTGAGAAGATTATAATCACAAACAACAGTAGGTGTAGAAACATAAGGGGAAAAAAACCCAAACAAAACAGTTTCCCATTTCTTTCTAGTAGGTTATTCCATTTAAAGAACAGCTTTACACTGTTACACAGAACTTTTCTTTTTCACCAGTGAAATAGGGCTAATACTTGGTAATGACTAAATATTAAATCTTTCAAATTATTATACTTTATTAAAAACATGTATAAATACTTCAAATGAGGTCTGAGCTGAAAAATAGGCTAACTTATGTTCCTTAACTTTTTTTATAATCTCAGGTGCAATATTCTCTTGCTAGTCACTATTTGTTAACCACTATGTTGTTGCCAAGAAAGTGTAAAGCAAATAAACAACAGTCATAATTTATGTATGGATCTATTACATTTGTGCCCAACTCCTGTTGAGCTGCATAATTTATGTTCACTATGTTGGAAAGTTTTCCTAAAAAAGCTTGTTTTGGAGCCACTTTCATGGCATATAATTGCCTCATTGATGAGACTGGCATAGAATAAGGGAAAACTTTGTTGGCTTGTGCCCCCAAGAGTGAAAAGAGTTTAAAAAAAAGTAAGAGGGGAAGATCAAAAATCACTGTTATTTGAGAGAAAAAAACAAGATACCCTTTGAATAAGAAGCTAGTGTCCAGTTTTCAAGACCTTTTTATAAAAAAAAGAACTGAAGAAAATGAATACTCTTGGGACAAAAAAAACCAAAACCAAACAAACAAAAAACCAAAAAAAACTCCCAAATAAACCAAAACCTCCAAAAGCCCAAATCAAACCCACAAACCCAGAGACAAACAAACTGCCAAAAGAAACAGAACAACAACAGTTAATGTAGAAACAGCATATTTCTATTTCTTTCTACCTCTCTCCACCTCACATTTACTGTTAAATAAAAATCTATGCTATTGACTTTGACATATGGTCTCATTTACATGTTAATTCAGGCAGAGACATCTCTGTAATAATTTTAAAGAACCTGATCATAAGACACTGTTCTCAGTTACTTCTCTGCCCAACCTGTAGGTGGGCCTGGAATTGCTGTGACCCAGGTGGAGGACATTTCACTTTGATTTGTTGAACTTCATGTGGTTTGCATCAACCCACCTCTCAAGCCTGGTCCATGCATCAAATCCATGTCTCTCCAATTTAGTGGCAAGGATGTCACCCAGGACAATGTCAAACACTCTTCATAAGTCCAGGTAGATAATACGAGTTGCTCTAGCAATATCCACCAATGCTCTAGCCCTGTCATAGAAAGTCAGTTTTTCGGACATGATTTCCCTTTGTAAAGCCATGTTGGCTGTTGCTAATAATTTCTTTGTTTTCCATGTATCTTAACATAGTTTCCAGGAGAATTTTCCCCATGATCTTGCCTGCTACAGAGGTGAAACTGACTCATTTGTAGTTCTCCAGGCCTTCTGCTTTCCCCTTTTTAAAAATAGGAGTTATATGTCCCCTTTTCCAGCCACCAGGGACTTCACCTGACTGCTGTGATTCTTCAAAAGTGATGGATAGTGGCTTAGCAATGTCATCTGCCAGCTCCCTCAGAACCTGTGGATGAATCTTATTGGGTCCATTGGATTTGTGCACATTCCGGTTCCTTAGATGGTCTCAAACCTCATCGTCTCCTCTAGTGGGCTTAGAGTCACAGTCCCTGAATTTGCTTTTCTCAACTTGGGCAGCATGGCTGGAGCACTTGTGTTGAAGACTGAAGCATAGAAATCATTGAGAACCACAGTCTTCTCTGTCTGGGGTAGCCAGGTTTAACATTTCCTTCCAGAAAGGGCCCACGTTATCCCCATTCTTTCTTTTGCTAGCAACATGTCTATAGAAGCCCTTCCTGTTATCCCTGATGTCCCTCGCCAGACTCAATTCTAACTGGGCCTTTACTTCCATAACCTTGTGTATTGGGTCTGGCTGAGCTGGAGTTCATTTCCCCACAGTAGCCCTCCCAGTGCTGTGCTTTGCATTGGTAACTAGAAGGGTGTTGATGACACACTGATTTTTTGGCTACTTCTGAGCACAGCATCAGCACTGTAACATTCCTTCCTTAATTGAAGGCAAGATTCTGGGAGAGGACACAACCAGGCCATCTGACCCAAACTGACCAAGGGGATATTCCATACCATATGATGTCAGCTCAGATATAGAAGCTAAGGCAAGGAGCAGGAAGGCAGGCATTCATTGTCTCCAGTGGCTGTCTGCTGAGCAACCGCTGTGCGTGCTGAAGCCCTGCTGCTCGGAGGTGGCCGACCATCGCTGCTCATGCACTTTTGTACGTGCAAGTCTTGCTTTGCTTCTGCTTTGATAAACTGCCTTAATCCAACCCATGAGTTGTTTTCCATCTTACTCTCTCCCCTGTCTGTCTGGGAAGGGGAGTGATACAGCGGCTGGGTGGACATCTGGCATCCAACCAAGGTCAACCCACCACGCCTTGTTCCTAGCTTCCTGTACAATTTCCCTATATTACTCCCAGGCCACTCCCAATTCCACCTTCTGAAAGCTACTTTTTTTCGCTCTGAGTTAGTTCATCATCTCCTTATCCATCCATGGAGGCCTCCTGGTATTTTTTTCCCAATTTCCCTCTTGTCAGAGGACAAGACATGCATACCTACAGTTAGTGTACAGGAAGGGTTGTTTTCAGTGAAAAATAAATTCTATGTAAATGTGAATTCATATAATATTCATCTGAGTGCAAAAGGAGTGTGCTAATACTGTGACTGAGGTCATGTGCAGGACCATTTTCTGCAACACAGGGTGGATACACGGTCATACAGCAATATACACTCATGTCTGGACACTGGCACCAATTTCTTCAGCAGTAGCAACACAGTGTGTATGTACACTGCTGGAAATACAGTGCCCTACTGAAGACTGGATCCCAGCCCTTACCCTTGTGTCACAGCAGTGCTAATGTAGATTTATTTCCTGTCTTTAATATAGAATAACTTGTACCCTTAAAGCTGAGCCTTTTCAGACTTAATGGTTTCTAGTAGTGGGGTATTTTACTCACAAGCAACCGTTGTTAAAATATACATCTATGATCTGTGATAGTATCCGTAATACATGAGAGCTCACCTTAACACGAAACTCATTTTAATAAGCATTCTCTGAATGTATTTGGTGGATTCAGTTTTGCAAAAGAAGACAAAAAACCAATTAGTCTAGCTGCTTGTCTCCAAAGGTAAAGAATTTATAGAGACCTGAATTTATAGCCAGATACCACAATTGAATGACCTCATCAGTTTTAAATAAAATGTGATTTCTAGTAGGTTGTCCTAAATATCACAAATGTTGGGGGGGGTGTCTTCCCCCTTCCCCCCTCTCTCTTTATTAAATCTGCTTTATTTGCATGAAATAATTAGCAACTATTCTAAAAAATGAGAATGTGCAACAGTGAAACATGTCTTATTAATAAGAAGAACCAATAGTTTATCACAGGTAACTGTTCAAAAGCAAAGTTTAACCCTGAATAGCAAAGAAAAAAACCTCAGTTTTTTCCACTATTGGATCTTGGGCCTTGTTTACTTTCTTTTCAGTGCAGATAACATGTCTTGTTCTTAAGTGTAACATTATTGTGACAAAGTTAATTTTCTGATGTAAAATTTGCTAGTATTATTGCCCAGTGGTTATGAGTCATTAAGGATCTGGGGGGTTTTATATGATGGGAAAGGAATTGAAAAAAGTGTACTGCAGAAATGGAAATGGAAAAATCATGCTACACTGAAAATAAGATTAATCAATAGAACAAGACAGAAAGAACCCCACTCTTTTCATCCTCCCTACATTTACCAAAATCTGCACTCAAAATGCTGAAAAATACCCACAGCATCATCACTAAACTAACAAATACTGTTGTTATCTGCTTGCCTTATGCTTTCAAAAAGCAGGACAAAAACCCCTCTGTTTTCCCCTGATCCTTGCTGTCATATCATGAATGAAGAAAAAAGATGGACTCCAAATGAGGTGGAGCTCTTAAGTTTACTTTTCCTTTCGTTTTTGCTATTTTTTTTCCTTTTGGAGAGGGGAAAAAGAAGTTCCATCAGTCTTTTGTGATCTATTAATTCCAGAAGGAAATATATGTTTACAAAAGTTACACTTGTAAGGTATATCTGTACCAAAGAAAAAGGTTTACTTTAACTGTCATGTTGTAATTATCAATTAAATTAATAATATGCCAGAAAAGTAAAGGTTTTAAATTTAAATAGAAAAATATTGAATTGAGAAAATAACACATCAGTAAAAGCTCGATTAACAATATAATTTAAATATCAAAAATTTAACTGCTATCAATTTTATTTCTGCATTGTTTGACTTGGATATTTTCATCCATGAATGTTCTCACTTGTGGCTAATATAAATTGATTGTGACTGGCTAATATAAAATTGACTGTGAGTGTAAATAGATTTGAACATAGTTGCAGAAATTCCTATCATTCCTGGTTATTTGCGGTTACTAGTTGCATAGTATGTGGAATATATTCATATTACTTTCATTTTAGTTGTCTTCATTAGAACTAGTTATTGTAGAACCTTTCGTATGTCTCAGGAATAATTTGATTACATAAATAAGAGAGAAGCTCATGACCTGGCTCTTTGTGATAAAGGAATATTATATTATGTCTGAAGAACTCTATGATTTTGGCTGAATATGCACAAGCATTGTAATGACTGAACAATTGTATATTGACCTTACATGATACTGGAAGTGTGATCATATGAGAAGCTTTAGGCACAGGAACACAGTTATTTTATGAATTATCCAGGCAATAGACCAGTTGAAAAGGTCAAAAGACCTTTCTTGGGAGAAAGAACAATGAATACTGAGAGTTGTAAGTTGTACTAGTACAATATTTTTAGATACTTTTAATAAAAGGTCAAAAGTTTCCATGGTATATAAAACTTGTACTTATATGCATAATGAAAGTAATAATTTAATAGAATGGTCAGGATTTTTTTTTTATTTTTCCTGTAAAAGCAAAGTGGTATATGGCATAGTTTATTCCAGAGTGATGAACAGCACTGATGAGCTTGTCAAAACAATTTTTCAATCCCAGTCTATGAACATTGCCTGCTCATCACATACCCTTAATAGATGCTTGATACATATCACAGAGTTCTGGCTTTTGTGTTTAGTTATCCATGCAATAGACAGATAATAAAGTCATAAAAGATTTAGTTTGTGGGTTACTTTACTGGCAGATTCCATCTTATTGTCATTCCCTGACATGACAGGACATTGAAAAGGAAGATATAATCTTATTTTTGTTCTTCACTTAGACACAAGAAATCAGACACAAATTGAACTGCAGTGTTTTGCACTCTAAATTATCTTAATCCAAAGACTGCTTATCAAAATAATCAATTTGCTGTAAAAATGATAAATCATCACTTAAGTAAGACCATATTTTTCTGCCTTTGCAGATAGTAAGATTGGAGATCACCACAACCCCTTTTTTTATAGTTGTGCATTATATTTTAAATTGGTCTCATATTATAGTCAGAAGTTACTTGTCTGTAGCTATATATTTAGACTTGAAAATGTGTTGTGTATATAGTATGATGATATAGGATGAGGTAGGTGTTTTTTTAAATTGTGACTTCTTCAGTTTCAATATCGTAGCAGTATAAAATTCCCTCAATATAGTGCAGTAACTTAAAGAATCTATAATGTGTAGGAGGTGGAATGTCCTCAAGAATTGCTTTGATAACAAATAATTTTCAGTCTTACAATGTCAGTTTCTTTTCTTTTTTCCTTTTTTTTTTAAATATTACCAACAGTAGCATAATGCTTTTATTTTATAATTATTCTCTTTCCACATAATGTACTTTTTCTAACATTATTCTCTGATCAATCTTTGTCAATCCTTACTTAAGAGATAACTAAACAGTACTGAACAATTTTCTTTTGACTCTTCTATTACAATCAATTGTAGCTGCAAGAATTGTCACCTTTTTAATCTGTTTATCTTATGACTTACAAATAGAAAACATGAGCATTTTCTTCTGTTTATATTAATTAATTTAATTAATCTTTATGTCCTGATATAAGACAACTGCTAAGGTCAACAACTGATTAGTTACTGCATTAAATATTCCATAGGGAATTAAGTAATGTGATAGACTATATTACTAGGTTTCACAGTACATCTACAGTAATTATGCTAGGTATTTTATGAAAAATCTAATAATTTAAATACTTTATTTAGTGACAAAATGCAACAGAAGAAGTCAAATTGCATATGTTAGTTTCTAAAAGCTATTGAATTTTTTGTGACTTTAAAATGGAATGATCTGACGTGGCTATTTTATGAAATGATTATTTTCACTGTGTGACAGTAATGCATATAATTACAAGTTTAAGGTTCCATGGAAACTTTTTTCCTTTTATTAAAAATGCCCCTGAATATTTTCATACTATCACAAACCTAAGAAAAATAACCAAACTCAACCAAACCAAAACATAAATATTGCTATACTAAAGCAAAAATTAAACAAACTCCCACTGGTTTAGAATAAGCATGGCAGAATCCTTTAAGTACTTCTTCCCTACGAGTCTCAGTTTTCTTTCAAAAGCTACGTATTTTGCCTTCATTATTACCCAGCTTAACGCATGGGTAAACATGGCACACAGTAGGTTATCTTGGATGTTAGTCAAGACAGCTTTTCATCCGTGCTTTAAGATTTTAGAAATAATCATCTCAGAGGGATGGACACAAAGGAGACTTAACTGAGACAATACGTATACATTTGATTGTGTGACATTTCACTCAATATAATCCGACAGGAAAAATATTCAGGGACTGAAAAGACTCCTTTTCTGCAGAGAAAAGGTCTTAATAAAGGAATAAATAAGTGAAATATTCTTATAAAAAGCATACTGTCATCCACCATGACAACTCCTTATGCTAACATAATACATATTCATTGTAAGGCTGGAGAAGAAAATGAATCACACACAAAATTTGGGCCAGCATGTGACTCTTGCACTACATCTGCATTGGGAATAGAAGCAGAGCTAAATAATGCACTCATGATGATTGCTGGATTTTTCTGCATAACAGAAGAAGCTATAAGATAAAACCGTGCAAAAAGAAACACAAGGAGAGATTGGACTAGATGACCTTGGGAGGCCTTTTCCAAGCTTAATCACACAGAATTCTTGTCTAAATTTTAAGGAGCATTGCCAGAAATAACCCAGCTCTCTCAAAATATATGATATACATTATCTCTCTTCTCATAATTTCTAATTCTAGCAATTGTAGAAGTCTGACAAGTCAAACTCCTAATAATGGATAAAACTAATTTAGAACAGAATGCAAGTGCCAGAGTGAAGTGCCTGTAATACATAAAAGTGATAAATAACAGAATAATTCATCTTATGGGTAGAGAAGAGTCTGCTTTAGTGTTCCAGGCCATTTCATCACAAACTAAAAGCTGCAGTTGGGTATAAATTCACTTTAAAAAAACACAGATTGAAATTAGACCACATACTGAAATATATGTAAGGGAGAACTTGAAGATGCATACTAAGGATAAAAACAAAAACAGCAAAAAACAAACCAAATTTTTACTATAGATATTGATATATTTATAAATGTTACCTAGAATTACAGTGGAATATGAATTACCCCATAGATCCATTATAGTCATATGGTCACATTATTTTTGTAGGTGATGGAATGCCTTAAAAACCATTCCTGTGAGCCAGAAGAACAATAATTTACATTGTTTTATATTTTAAAACATTACTTTATGTCTATAGAGGAATTTTTGCTTGCAAATGTGCTTATATTGGTATCCCTAAAGAGCATTACATTTCCTTTGAAAATCTGAGGTAGAAAATAGCCCGAACTTTGGCACTTTTGCTCTGAAACAAGGGAAGTAAGGAATAGTTTTCTCTACAAGCACTGGTTGGGTACTTTTGTTTCTCACTTTGCTATTTCTTTTGTTCTGTTCCCTTCCAGGACTTTTACTTTTAACCCATAACCAGAAAAATAAATCAGATCTCCACTGAGATCCCATTTCTACTTGTAGATCCAACTGACTTTTAAAATTAAAAAACGGTCCAGAAAATAGTTGTTCAGCTATAGGATCTGGAACTAGTAGACTGTTTTAGTAGCTCTATTAAAGTTGTTGTGTAGAGCCAGCTGCTTCTCTAACACTACTACCATCTTGAATTTTAAAGCTTTCATATTACAATATTGGGATACTGATCCCAAGTATCCCTGTTCTATGGTTTCTCATACTGAAATTCACACCATTTTGATTTCATATACAGTTTATTGTATTTGAAAGTTCCTGATTAAGAAAGTTCCTACAGACAGGGATAAGTAAGGTTGCTCAAAAACTTGCCAAAAGTCAAACTGAAGTTAGGTAGAGAAAACAAACTGTGTGAAGCTACACTTAATATTTAAGATTGGTTTTGGTGCTTGTGCTTTTGTTTTGGTTTGTGGTTGGTTTTTTTTTTTCAAATTTTTTTCTTAAAAAACCCAACAAATTAAAACAAGATTTTTAAAAAAATTATATGAATTTGTAAATTTGCACAAAAATGAGAAAATAATTGTTTTGGTAAGATATCCAAGCATCATGGAAGATATTCTCTGGAATAGGACATCATCCAGTTAAGCAGAAAATTGTGAAATTTAAATTCAGCACTGATGAGGTATGGTAATAGAATTTCTAAGTAGAGACTTAAACATTTCATTATATCTCTTCTAATTTAAAAATAATTTTCCATTTTACTATAAATCTCAGCAATTATAATCTCTTCTCTGTATGCATTGATAGAACTTCTTGTGAAATAATTGCAAAAAGTTTTTTCTTTTTCCACTTTTGCAGATTTGTTGTTATAAGGTTTAAAAGGGAAAGGAAAAGTCATTTTTTAAAAATTATTATCCCTCCCTCTCACCTCTCTAGGTTCTCTTTATAATCAGATATCGACACATTTTTATATAACTACCACTAGAAAGTGTTATCTTTAATTTTTTTTCCCTCTCAAGTATGATTTCATTATGTTGATAAAAGTGTGAGAACATTCTGATATTATATATGCACGTGCCTCTCATGCTATCAGATACAGCATCTAAATGAAGAACATATACTTTTCAGTATGTGTATTGCATTTATGAAATTAAAGTAATAGTTGTATAATCACAGTGCATCTACTCAGTTCTTTAACATTTTATGATTAAATTAATTAGTACCCATTATTGAACTGTGCAATTTAAATATTTGCTAAGAAATTAGCAGACAATTATATTTTATAAAATGATATGTGACTAAGAAGACATTATACTTAAGCATCATTAAACCCCAAACCAAATAATAAATAAATAAAGATTGCAGTGAATAAGAAAAAATGCTTTAACTATATACATTGTCTTTCTGGTTTCATACCGCTGCTCCTCATCATGATATCCAGGCCATTCATCATGACTCAAAATCCATAAGAAATCACTGTAAATAAGGAAATCATGAAATTGTCTATATATGTGTTTTTAGCTGAAACTCAGAACTGTATTTTGCAAAATTCTGATCTTTATAAACCTGGCTTACATCCAGAATTCAATTAAAACCTTTTTTTAAAAATAATTTAGTGGTAGATAAATTATAAAATTAGTTCTTAAAGTATTTTTATTTATATATAAATTTTGATACAAGAAAAAATGGTTTATACAACTAATTTCAAAAATAAGTATTAACTTCAAGTTTCAACCTTACGTAAAATCATCTATTACATTAGTAGAGAGGCATCTATATCCCTAAGGGAGGTGATCCTTATGTAACGATCTTCTTACTCCTACTCATTTATTTGATGCCCATATCCTTACAGTTCCCTCTATCATTCAGTGTTCTGAAATAATGAATCATCAGATTCATTATTGAAAAATCTTTGAAAAAATCTTTGCGGAAAGAGCTTCCACCATGTGCAGTAATTCAGACTGGCTTTTTAAAAGACAGGAGTGTCTACAGTCTCCAAGAGATTATATTCACCAGAGATTTTAGGACCCTTTTAGGGATTTTTTTTTAAGAATTTGGTGGTTCTTTTGGAAGAAAAACTTCTCTCCTTCTCTTTCTGCACTCTTCTTACTTTGGACTGAAAAATATTATGTCCTGTTCTCAGAGACTATACACATTTGACTCTTCTTACCAGTCCTCTGCTCTTGCCTACTTGGAGCTACTTGCTATGTTCAGCAAATTGCATGTTGCCTCGTGGCTAACAGGACTAACAGCAGCTTAAACTTGTGTTCGGTACTTAGAAGAAGCTAATTGATGCCCATATTCTTACAGTTCACTCTATCGTTCAATGTTCTGAAATAATTTTACGGATTTTTCTAGTTTCTTAAAGGAAGTCCAAGTCCAAATAACACATGCTAAGTCTAGGAAATTGTTTACTTCTCTCCAGTATTCAGGTATAAAGCAGGACTAAATGAGAATTCAACAAAAATCTTCTAAAGTTCACACTAAATAATACACTAGGAAACAGTGAGATTTTCTTTCATCAGACACTATCCAAGATGTTTGTTCTATCAGGTTTTAAGCAGCCTCTCAATGACACCTCCAGAAGAAGAAATGCAGTGTCTTTCTGCAGCAAGTAGATTTAACAGAATCACTTCTTGCATTGCCTATTGGAGAACTATTGAAAATATTTCTGGATCCGAAAATGGAGAGGCATAATAAAAAATATTCGTTCCTTATTTTTTTCCCAGTACCTGTTTCTACTTTTCCATCCAGGGTTTCCACAGGATCCAGACATCCAAAGTTTCCATAGGAATGAATAAAACCATCTAGAAATGCCTTTTCAGAAAAGAACTACTTCTTGGCAAAGAATGTGGAAACACCTTTCTTTTCGTCATCAGCAGCTGAAGTCTTTTAAGAATGCACAGTTTAACTCTTCAACAAAATGGTGGCAGATGCAAGGCAGAAAATCTTTTACCACACTGACAAAACTTTCAGATTTGAATCTCTATTTGAAAACATGATCTTTGGGGAAAAAAAAAAAATCTCAGTAGCCTGCATTTGGTTCCTGGGGTTTCTCTGAATTTCAATCTTTTTCAAATTAACTCTCTGACCTACTTCTGTATATCTCCTCAAAGTTACCTTTATAACTTCATGTCTTACTGTCCTTTTTAATCAATAACTTACCTTGCCAAGCCAACTTAAAACTGATTAAAAAAAAAAAAAAGAAAATAAATGATCTTACAACATGAGCTGATTGTACTTGTCTTTTTCTTGTAGTTTCCTTGTAAGATATTTGGTAGAGGTTCTTCGGTGATTGGTTGGAATGGAGTAATCAGGTGAGGATAGGCAGGTACCTTCTCTAAGTAAAATTAGCCTTAATAATAAGGATCATATGAAATTGCTTTTGTACCCTTCACTACATGAGAAAATCTTTCTAAAAATGGTTGCTTGGGTGCCTTCTGTCAGGCAAGGGATTTTGGTAAGGACAGTGATTTGGATAAATCTGATAAATTGCAAAAATTAGTAACTGATTGTAATTCTGTGTTTGACAACATTCAATATTATTCCCATCCTCTCCACTGAAGGCCTGGATGACTAGTTTAGAGGAATATAAATAATGTGAGATTCATCTCACAGACATGCACATCTGAGCATTAATTGTCATTAACAGAAAAAAATAGTCACTTCTAGAATGTTAGTTGTCTACTAAATGCAGGCATAGAAGTTTGAAATTAATTATAGCATAGAAGTATTTTCTCTTATTAAATATAAAGGAACACTTGGATCATTAATTACATGTAGCTGCAGTTGTATAAAAACTGCAATATCTGTAAAGCTGAGTGATATAAAGCTTACCCTGTCATTTTCTAATTTTTCTGTTCAAAATATAAAACTTGTAAACATGTAAGGTAAATATAAGGACATGGTTAAGAAGTATTGACACCACACAGCCCTTAACGGATCTTTAGAGTTTGGTTTTTTTGTTGTTGTTGTTTTTCTTTGTGGGTGTTTGGTTTGAATTTTTGTGTGTGGGGGGGGGGGTTGTTTGTTTGTTTGGGGGTTTTCTGGTTTATTTTCGTGGGTTTTTTTTTTTTTTTGGGTGGAATCTGGTGTCTAATGCTAAAAGACCAATCCAGAATATCTTTATATAACTCTTCTCTTCTCTTCTCTTCTCTTCTCTTCTCTTCTCTTCTCTTCTCTTCTCTTCTCTTCTCTTCTCTTCTCTTCTCTTCTCTTCTCTTCTCTTCTCTTCTCTTCTCTTCTCTTCTCTTCTCTTCTCTTCTCTTCTCTTCTCTTCTCTTCTCTTCTCTTCTCTTCTCTTCTCTTCTCTTCTCTTCTCTCTTTTTTGAACAAGTTTTATGTACATTGAGAACAAAACTATCTGAAGAAAAATTCTCCTTGTACATCTTCCTTTGAAATCTTTGGATGACACTCAGAAAGAGTCCAGAGTTCAAGACTTAATGGCCTAATAAATGTATGCAACCTAAAGTGAGACAACTGAAATGATACTGTGTCATCAGTAAATTGAATCTTAGAGATATTCTATACATTACAGTGAACAATTTCAAATCTCATCTTTTTACAGCATTCAAAGTGAAATGAAGCTGAATAGAACAAATCCTGATTTTTCACATTTACTGTTATTAAAGAATGGAACAAAGTAGTGCCAAGGGGAATAAGAGAATAAAGCTACGGTTATTCAGTTGTGAAGAAAGTAAATTAATAAAACTAACCTCATTTCTTTTGTACACGCTTTCAGTTGATGCCCTGGAGAACAATTCTCTTTATGGGAAAGAAGGGCGGGGAATGGACAATAGAGCCTATTGCTGTATCTTGCCTCAGTCCTATTGACAAATTGTATATCATCATCAGATAATAGGTTGTCATATTTTTTGTTTGAGCTATACTTTTATGTATCTTATGCTAAGCCTCCTGGATATTCATTTTTCCCCATAGCTCTTCCATAATGTTTGATGGAAACTTTTACAGTCTCCTAGATTATGAAACAAGGTTTAAATCATGGGAGGCAGGCAATATTCATGATGTAACAGGGACCATATTAGGTAGACCATTTTTTTTTTTTTAAACTAACATTCAATAACACATTATGTTTCAGATTCATGTGAAATATGAAGTCCTTCTTAATTTTTTCTGGGCATGTGCTAACACAATTGTACTTCAAAGAAATCCCTTGTGTATTTTGATAAACTCAACCATCTCATTCTTCATTTAAGTAACTGTGCTGGTTTAAAGGTTAACCAGCAGGGGGAATGAACTCAACTCAAAGGAGAGATTATAAGTCAGAATAACAATTTATTAAAATAATACAGTAAGTACGATAATACAAACAAACAATTGGTCTCAACCCACAAAAACCCAAATGTATAACCCAGTACCCTGGGGCATGAACAAAGTGGTGTTCCTTGGGCCCTGTTTGAGTCCAAAGTAAAGGGAGAGGGGAAGAACCTGCTGGTGGGAGAGCTGCTGCAGTCTGGCCAGAACTGGTGATCGCAGTCCAGTGGTGGTCTAAGTCTGGTTGAGAGCGATGAGATGCAGCCGTCCTCTGGATCCCACGAGTGGGTTGAAAAATGTTCCAAAACTCCAAGATTATATATCCTCCAGTTCAGGCAGGAATGTTCAGTGCTCCCCTCAGGGCGGGGAGTTCCACCAAGGGTGTGAGGACAGAAACATCCTCCTATCTCACAGGCCTCTTAACACCTAGTTTATAGCCTGAGGAGTCAGGCTCTATGGGCAGAGGGTGCGAATAGTCTATTGACAACAATAGTCTAGTTTCTGGGAAATGACATGGAAGGCTATAGAATACAGTTTTGGGTTACACCCACCATGATGAACTGATCTCAGCTGTCCTAACTAGGACAGTAACCAATTAAGTTATGCTTGGACAAATATTATGGATTTACCCTAACTCACATATTTAGACTGAACTTTTTTTAGAGGAGTAGGCTTTTACTAAATATTTGGAACTTGATACAGGCATTCATGGAATTGATCCAGACCTGAGTTACATTAACAGCCTTTTTCTGGGGGGGGTGGGTGGGAAGAAAACCAAAATGCATCCTCAGCAGTGGAAATGCTGTGATTATAGTAAGATGAATGGTTGATATCAGCCATCTTAAAAAGAGAAAAATTAGGCAAACTTAATATGCATACATATGAAATGGTTCAGTCTACTTTTTTCAATATATGTGCGTAGAATATGAACAGAAGAGTAACCTCATCCTGACTTTTGGCAAAGATAGCTGGCTAAAACTGAGTATTATTGAGGATCCCTCTTGATATCCAGTGAAGATATAAACAAAAAGTACAGCAGTTGAGAGAATTATATTAATTCCACAGTATCTAGCTTGATGCAATATCTAACTTTGAGGCAAGGCCTCAAGACTAAGTCACATGCAGATAGACACCATGGGAAAGGAAGTATGCTTTGTTCTTTTCCACTGATATAGAAGAACTGTAATATTCAAAGGCCATTAGTACACTGAGTAAAACTACAGTCTTTACATATTAATTGTTGACTTTTTTTTCCTACAGAGGTGTTAAATGTTTTCTAACAGAAAACTTTTATCTATGTGCTGTGGACAATATCATAAGTACATTCTATAACTCTTCATGGCCAAGAGGTTTAAAAGTGCTGTTCAATATACATACCTCTATTTTGTCTGTTAAAAATGTTCTTTCTTCCATTTACTCTAAAAATTACTATGAATAACATGATGCAATCAGGCAATTTTGTACTCTTCTTTCATTAATTCTTTTTTGTTGTTTGTATTTCCTGAGTTCAACAAATACTTTGCCTTGTAAAACATGAACAACAGAGCGATCCAGAGAGAAAGCGAACCAATTTGAGACACTTCTATCATTTATCTTTGGAATTTGCCACTATAACCTGAATTTCAAACAATAATCTTTCAATTACTAAGAACTTATTATAATACAAAAATATTTTCTCCTTGGTTTTGATCGTAGCCCCACCGGTCAATTTACTTCTACCTCATATTAGTTATCTACCATTAGCTAGGTGGATGCAAGCCACAAATCTGAATTTGGGAAATAAAACAAAAACAAAAAAAAACCCAACAAAAACAAGATAAGAGAAAAAACATTTGAAAAAAATGGATAACTTTTTATACATTGCTAACTGCAGTGTACTGGGAAGTAAACTAATTAGGAAGCTATTGGGAGATATTTAAAACACAAACAAATTGAACATGTGATGAAACAATAATTCATATTAATAACTAAAGTGGCACAGAAATGTTCCAACTATATTACTTAAATAAAAGGGTAAAAACCTCAGCTCTGTGGCACGATAGATTAAAATACAACTTCCTTATGAAATTACCATGAAATTGAGCTGAAGCACATGCAGAACTAAACAGATTGCTTGGAAAGCATTCAGCTACAAATCTATTCTTTTTTTTCAGGTCTGCTGAAATCTCAGCTGATTTCAAGGTAAATAGTTTCAATTATTTGCTCTACTGTTTAAGCAAACTATATCGAAGGCCACAGTGGTGTATATCTACAAGAGTTACTGTTGACTGTTGAACATGGGATACCAACATTTCTCATGGGAAAAAGGCAAGAAGGAGAATCTAGATCAGCTAAACACAAGTCTTATCAGACAAAAGTAAACTTAGGAAAGATTCATTGACAATGTTGAAATAGTGCAGTGAAATGGATGTAGCCCTAACATAAACTAATGCCCTCACATAAACTAATTGCTCTAAGCCTGTCCTTTTTAAGATAGGTTATATGGAGTCTATTTTTTCTTTTACCTCTGCCCAAAATAAAACAATAACAGAAGGATTGTAGCCATCACAAGCTATTCCTGATATTTTTTTTCTCCTGAATTATAGGTATAGATGTAAACTTAGCATCATCCTACAGAATTTATCAGGAATTCACAAAGACTGATGTTGTCAGCCACTTGCTGATCATATTTAACTTGCAAATGAATATTGGGGATGAATGTATTTTGTGTGCAATGCATATTTCTTATGTCCAGTAGACCAATTTTTTGAGATAGGCAGGGGAACATTTTTTAATCTATAAGTACCTCTATATAGCCTTACTGTGATAGGTTCACCAGATGGTGCTGTTAAACACAGACTTACACCTTGCATAATGTGTAGTTTGCCCTTACTGAAGCCAGCATGACTTCACTATGGATAAATGGTGCTTGACCAGTCTGGTAGCCTTCTAGGATGGAGTGACTGCAACAGCTGACAAGGGAAGACTGATCAGTGTCATCTACCTGGATTTCTGTAAGGTCTTTGACACAGTTCCACATCATCCTTATCTCCAAATTGAAGAGACAAGGATTTGAAGTATGCACTATTCACTGGATAAGGAACTGGCTGGACAAACAGTAAACTGAGCCAAATGTGAACAAAATCTGACCCCAGTCACACTATAAAAGACCATTGTACAGCTAAGAAAAGTTTATTTCACATTAACTCTTATGACAATGAGTTGAAAATGTCATATCAGCATAAGTAAAATGCCACACAGGTTGGTGTGGAATGCTAGTTTGTAAATTGCTAGTAAAATAACCCAAATATTGTTATGTTTTGTGGAATATTAGGATATATCAAGTTCCTAAGCTAATATAAAAGCTCAAGGCAGTAGTATTTAGTAATGCTAGAGCAAAATTCTGGTGTAGGCTTTGAGTTTCATATTCAAATGTCCTGTTCAAAGAAACAAAGAAAGGAAGAAAAAGGGTTTTCTTCTCTAATTCACTGATGGTATTCACAAATTCAAATCAACTGTCCACGCCTCCAACATGCTGCTTGATTGCTTTCTTTTGCTGAGCAAGAATTTGATAGCTCACATGAAAAAAAAAAAAAATCACTCTGTTAGGACTATTTTTACTTTGCCTGTCATCCTAACACTATCCTGATGAAAGGATAAATATTAAAAAGGATTTTTTCACATAACCGCTAATGTCATTGGAAAGTAGACCTTTCAGATCATCATGATCCAGAACTTGTAGCCTTTTTAGTTCAGGTAGTCATATTTCTTTGCTGTTGAGTAATGACAATCTACAATTATCAGACGGAAAAAATTAGTACCTAGATTAGCAGGTATGTTATGAAATTCCAAATGTCAGCCAATTTTGACAGACTATTTAAAAAAATAAAATCCTTTTAAAAAGAAGCAAATTAATCAGTTCAACTCTGTGATTCTGTCTTACATGTAGTTCATTGAAGATATTTTCATTTTTATTTTCTAAATCTGCGTTTTTAGACTGAATTTCCTACTGAAGATCCTAATATGGTATGTATGAACAAATTATACTAACTGCTAAAAATCTTATCGTCTGGATAAGAAGGAACTGTTTCATAATAGAACTTCACTCTATGGTAACCGATATTGTAGTAAACACAGAGACAGAAGAGAATGAGTCAGTGGATTTATAAGTTTTAATACAGTGTAAATGACTTGTATTGGCACGAATATTTTTCTCACCTGTTCTTAAAGACTTCCAGTATTGTAATTCCAAAACATAGAGGTCAATCGTTCTACTTTTCTGACTGCTAGAACACTTTCCTCTAAAATGATCTTAATCTTCCTTGCGCCTATTGGCATCCAATTTCTTCCTTTCTCACCTAGGACCCAGGTAACTGCTCTTATATTCATGATCTCTAGGGGAATAAGTGTAAAGTTAATTAATCCAGGCAGCATAAAGACAAATGGTGACTTCTTCAACTTAGAACTATAAATGGCATTTCGATTAGTTTAACACATTAATTAGTGAGAATTTGGCAAGAAGGAGTTGTGCTTTAGATTTTGAGCCACATTCATTTACCTCTATCTAAATCAAAACTGTGGCTTGCTTGGTCTGTGATTTTTAACATTATTTTAGTAACAAACCTTAGAGTAAGATTTACTGATCAGTTTATAAGAATGTTCCACTAAAATCTGGCCTTTCTGGACCCTGAAGATCTTCTGTACATCTGTCCACCGGGTAGCAAACTGAGTAAGCATACTATAATTTATGCTCAAAGGAGCCTCTGGAGAGAAACATGTTTTATCATGCATTTTGGGACAATTCAATAAAGGGCATGTAAGAGACCTTTTAAGAGTCTTCAATTTTTGTCACAACTTTCTGCTAAGAAGGAAAGTCAGCTTCATAGCAGGTTTGTTTTTTTTTTTTTTTTTGGTGACAACAGCAGAGAGTGAGCTTCATAGGATACTTCTTGGTTTTTGTGGGAAATTTGGGGGGGAGGGGTTGGATGCCAGGTGGATGCCAGGTGCCCAGCAAGCCACTCTATCACTTCCCTTTCCAGCCAGATAGGGGAGAGAGAATAAGATGGAAAACAACTCCTGGGTTGAGATAAGGCAGTTTACCTAAGCAAAATTGAAAGTTTTGTGCATATATAAACAAAGAGGAAAATAACAAAGTTTATTCTCTACTTCCCATTAGCAAGCTGTGTTCAGCTACTTCCCAGGAAGCAGGGCTTCAGCAACATGTAGCAGTTGATCTGGAAGGCAAACACTGTAAATAATGAATGCTCCCCCTTCCTCTTCCTTCCCTTAGCTTTTGTGTCTGAGCTGATGTCATATGCTATGGAATATCCCTTTGGTTAATTTGGGTCAGCTGGCCTGGTTGTGCCCCCTCCCAGGATCTTGCCCACCTCCCCACACCTACCCCTTGATGAGGGGTGGGGGGGCAGGGGGTAGAGGAATGTTGAGAGACAGTGCTGATGCTGTGCCAGCACTGCTCAGCAGTAGCCAAAACACTGGTGTGTTATCAATATATTTATAGCCACCAATGCAAACCACAGCTCTGTGAGGGCTGCTATGGCAAAATGAACTCCACCTCAGACAGGTTTAGTACAGTGACAATAGAAGAAAAAATCGTGGAAGCATGACCCCATTCCCAATTTTTTCCCAGCCAATGTGCTTAGTATATAGCAATTCCTATTAATCAGGACAAGTAAAATGGAAAGTATAGGTGTTGCTCAAGAAATTAATTAATTCCCAGAATTGTCTGAGGAAAAAATCCTATCTTTCAAAAGAATTTTTTCATTTTAGTGCTTGTATTTTCCATTGCCATTTCTTTCATTTGTTCCCCATCAAAAACAGTCAATATCTCAAGGAATATGAAGCTTCATCAAAAAAAAGTTTAGCTATTTTATATATAAACTAATCCATAAATGAGGCAATATTGCAATAATCATGTAAGCGCTCAATATGGAACACCTTAGTGAAAAATATGTATCTTCAAGAAACTAGTCACTAAGAATAATCATAGCAGCAGCATTTTATCCAACTTCTTTTCTGTTATTGCAAGACACTTTCTCTATGATTCATAGAATGTAAATGTCTTATGTGTATGTTAAAGTAGAAACATAGAACATTGCATTGAAATCAAGTAAAAAAAATAAAACCACAAAAAATGAAAGACTTAAGAAAATGTTTTTAAGTTTAAACTCTAATACTTGGCATATGTGGATTTTACTGGGAATAAAATCCCAGATAAAAGCATGAAATTACTAAAACCATTTGCAGGTTTGCCACAAACCTATTTGCCAAAACCAATTTGGTTTCCTTTTTACTGTGCAAAACATAAGGCTTTAATTTAAATGAAATTGTGTTAATTAACTGGATATATCTTTTAATTAGTTACAAAAATTTGTGAGAGATTATTTCTCTTCCAATAGACTACTGAATACTAGACTACTAAAAAATTAGACTATTTTGTTTGCCTGAGTTTCCAAAATCAGCCAGGGAGTTTCCACCATAGTTCACTGTGACCCGATGTGCTCTCTAGAGAGGTGTCCTGCTTACAAGGGGCTTGTATCAGGGAAGCCATTGAGAGAATAGCAGGCCTCATAGAGTCCACTGACTACTATCTGCTGCTGCTGTTTCACATGGGCACCAGTGATACAGCCAGGAGCAGTCTGAGGAGTAGCAAGAAGGACTAAAGAACCCTGGGAGTGGTAGTAAGGAACTCTGAAGCGCAGGTAGCTTTTTCAGCAATCTTCCCAGTCAAAGGAAAGGGGTTTGAAAGGGTCAGTCAAACCTGGCAAATCGACAAATATTTACAGGACTGTGCCATAACTAGGAGTTCCTTTTAGACCATGAGCCTTGCTTTAATAAATCGGGTCTGTTGGGAACTCTGGGGTCCATCTGTAAGAGAAGAAGAGCATCTTAGCACATAGGTTTACTAGCCTGGTGAAGAGGAATTTAAACAGAAGTGTCTGAGGGAGAGGAATCTCAGTCTGTCCAATTCCCACCAGTTTGATGCCGGTGCCAGTAAGAGATGCCCAGAGCCTGGAGAGGGATCATAGATTGTCAGGAGAGCACCTGAAGGTCAACACAAAGGAATTCAGCCACTCCAACTAGTAAGATGGCTTCAGTGGAGGCCCAACTTAAGTATGTCTAGGCAAATGTAGGTAGCATGAGGAATAAAAAAGAGGAGATAGAGATGTGTACATGTCTGTAGGGCTATGGTCTCACTGGCATAACAGAGACGTCGTGGAAGGGCTTCTATGACTGGAGTCTTGGAATTGAATGTTACAGGAAGGACAGGCAAGGAGACAAGGAGTGGGTGTCACACTCTATGTCAGTGACCACCTGCAGTGCATGGAACTCCACCTGGAGATGGATGAAGAGTCAACTGAGAGCTTATGGGATGGCATAGCAAGGCGACATTGTAGTGGGGATTTGCTATAGTCCACCTGATCAGGAACTGAGCAGATGAGCCCCTCTACAGATGGATAGGAGCAATCTCACATTCACTAATCCTAGTCCTTATGGCGGACTTCAACCACTCCAGTAGATGTTGGAGGGACAACACAACAGAGTATAGGCAACCTTGGAGGCTCCTGAGATTACTTCCTTCCCAAAGTGATAGAAGAGCCACTGAGAAGAGGTGCTGTGCTGGATCTTGTTCTTACCAAGGAGGGTCTGGTGAGTGATGTGAAACTCAAGGGCAACCTGGGCTGCAGTGACCATGAAATGGTGGAGTTAATTAGATATAAGGAAGAAATTTTTCACTCTAATAATGATGAGGCACTGGAACTTCTGGAACAGGTTGCCCAGAGAAGTTGTGGTTGCCCCATTCCTGAAACTGCTTAAGGCCAGCCTGCTTGGTACTTTGAGTAAAGTGGTCTAGAAGAAGGTGTCTGTTCCCACAATAGGGTAGCTAGAGCTACATGAACTTTAAGGTGCCTTCCAAAGCAAACCATTCCATGATATGATTCAGGAAGTTGTTCCTTTTCCTTGTGAGGTTTGTAAACAAAAGGAGAAAATTATGATCATTCAAAGTTAAACTTACATTGTGTGTTATGGTAAAAGCAAGCTCTACTTTTAAAAAATCTCTTTATGTATGCTAGTGTTCCTGGATTGATTCACTTTAAATTAAAATCTAACAATATAGATCAAGGTCAAAAGTAAAAATTTTAAATTGCTTAAATTACAATATACATGATTAGTGTACAAAAAGATTTATGATTTTTTTCTTACATTCTTTCAAGAAGATTTTTTTTAATTTTCTTTCAAATCCTACTCCTTTAATCAATTTCAGCATTCCGTAGCATACTGAAAAATAACTCACACTGTTCTCTAGAACCACTATAATTTTCTGCAATGTATGGAGAATGCCTTTGAGCACTTAAAATAGCAAAAGGAGACAAATCTCAACTCTTCAACTTTTAGAAATAAGCATTCTTCTGTTTAATTATTTTAAAAATTAAAACAAGGAAGATTACTGTCTCTGACCTCGATACAATGGTAACATTTATAATTGTGTTCTAGACTAACACTAGGAAACCTGTATAAGAGAACTGTATATATGTAATGGTCTGAGCTTTCATAATCAACACATGCCTTGATTCAGTGACTGTTTACCATTAACAGCTTATTGCATTAGATATTTCTTCATTGTCAAAGACCAGAAGAGTATATATTTTCATATTATATTTTTCAATTCTTTTAAATTACTACCTTGTTTCTCAGTCTTTCTTAAGCCTAAACATAAGCACAGCAACAAGCATAGATATAGTATCAGTGCTTAAAACATAAATGAATTGTTGCAGATCATTTAAGAAATGCAATGCAAATCAGCATTGTGTATATCAGGAAGTTTTGGTTTATATATCTTGCTTATCCACTTTAAAAGTAAAAATATAAATAAATAGATAGGTAATGCTATTTAACATTTGGATTTGTCTTAGTGTATTAGCTGGTTCTATTAAAAAAACACCCAAATTGATTTTCTTACTATTGTAAGAAATATCTTTTATTATTTGCAATTCACACCCTTTCGAAGATACGATAATCTAAACTACACTGAAGAAAAAAGACAATTCTAACGGATGTCCATAGAGTCTTAATTCAAAGACTTAAAGATAATTCAGATTGATTTTTGTGTTATCCTACATATTTAAAAGTAATAAATAAAAGAACAAAAACCCTTCTTATACCGAAAAGGGATTCTTGACATTCCATTCTATTTGGATAGTTGGCCAAGAAAGAAGAAAAATCCTGCTGCGAAGCAGGAATATAATTTGCTGATGATACACTGATTTGGTGAAACGGTACTGAAAGAAATGGAACAGATAAAAAATAACCTTGAGACCCAGAGTAATTACAAAAACTAAAGTGCTTTAAAATAAAGAACCATATAAAGAATAAATGTCAAGTTTTTCAGATACAAAATAAGACTCTGTCGTTTGAAAATGGCAAGAAAGGGAATAGCCTGGCTGTCCTAGTATCATAATGTATGCATACTTGATAAAAGTATGAAAGTATAATAGAAGGTGATTGCTGGCTGGCTGCCAAGTGGAAGTAATTATGAAAAGTGTACATCCAATGTAAGACATGTTAATATGTATATTTCATGCAGAGGAAAGAAATACTAGTGGTTTTCCCTAGTGTAGCCAAAGTAGAGTTCTCTAAATCTATGATTTAGGCATTGTGGTATCCAGAGTTTAAATATTTATCTCAATCTCAAATATAGGTGTACCAAAGTAATGTAACTAACTACTGCAATACTTGTAATGCTATGATTGCCTGTCCAGGTATAATTAGCAAATATTTTACATAAATATGTGATCAAATAACCACCAAAGGGGCAAGAAAAGGAGTGTGTAGGTATTCACAGGAGGCATCCAAAGAAGAGAAGTCTCAAGATATGGAATAATGTAAGCCCAGGAATGCAAATAAGCAGAACATTCTGCAACAGTAATGAGAAAGATGATGAATAAAACTGGAGTCAAGCTGAAAATATGTATCAGGTAAAATAATTGTTCCTATTTTTAGAGGATTGCAATTAACTTTAAAAAAAAACCCAGACATAAATAAGGAAAACTGGAGAAGTCCACTTCTGTTCTGATTTTTGTTGTTGAAGAACTCTGGTTCCTGATCATGTGATCTGGTTCCTGATCACCCAACACCATGTCATGTAAAGCCTATACAATATTGAAGAGGGTGCAGCAGGTTACTTTTTCACATTTGGACAAAACCAAATATTTAAATACTTTCTAAAAACAAACAAACAAAAAAAAAAAAAAAGAAAGAAAACCACCCTCCCCTGCTCCAAACTCCAAAATCTGAATGTTTTCTTTTTCCTTAGGTTTGTTTCAGATGCAGAAAATTATGCTTATGTCTAAAATGCTGCTAAAGAAATAATTTCTGTATTCTTATTTCATTGTGGTCTAGAAAATATTTTTTAGCTACTACTACGGAAAATTCAATTCTTTCCTAGTGTTTCTATGCAAGTTCAGGACCAATCTAATGATAAACTTCTTACTAGACTGCTTTACGTATACAGATAAACAAAATTTTATTTCTCCTGTTTATATTTCTAAACAAGTAAACACTGGTTTATAATGATTATTAGTCATGCCAGTTTGAATTTTACACAATGTGAAAGGGATAAAAGTATTCTGAGAACTTGAAAAGCCGGATGAATAGAGCACACACAAGAATATATGAAAAAAATATATGTGAAAACACATCTGTGCATAAGAAGAAGAAGAAAGCCAACATTGAAATAAAAACTAAAATGTTGTTTTGCTTCAATGCACTATAAACTCAGCATATGCTATTTTTTTTCTAATTTATTATATAAATGTAAGGAAATTGTGGAAAAATATAGTAGTTGTTGCACTTTGCTTGATTAGGGTTTGTGCAATATAATTCACCAATTTGTTATGAGTTTTGAGCTAGGTAATTAATTATGCATGCAATGCCAAGTTGCATGCAGAAGACGCTGTCTCGAAAATATACTGTGTATTCAAACAAAATCATATATTGTGCAAAAACATGGTGATGTTATGTTATGGCTGACCACGAAGCTGTCGATTTCAATTTTGTTGTGTTTGGTTTTTTCTAATATATTAGAAAAATATGGGATTTACAATATACATAAAACTCAATCCTTTGACTAGATCTCAGAAACTAAAAGATCCACACATGCACTAATACCATTGGTTTAGCTATAATATATACCATAGATCTATAAAATAGGGATACAGTAAACCATTTTATCATATTACATTATCTGCAGATATTTCTCACACTAAGAACTTCTTTTACTTCCAGAATAACATTAGGTAAAAATTCATAATGTGGTTCAACAAGACAAAGTACCTAATCCTACGCTGGAGTCACAACAACCCCATGCAGCACTACAGGCTGCGGGAAGAGTGGCTCAAAAGTGGTCCAGCAGAAAATGACCTGGGGGTGCTGGTCAACAGCAGGCTGAACATGAGCCTGCAGTGTGCCCAAGTGGCCAAGAAAGCCAGTGGCATCCTGGCCTGTATCAAAAATAATCTGGCCAGCAGGACTAGTGATTGTCCATCTGTACTTGGCACTGGTGAGGCTGCACCTTGAGTCCTGTGTCCAGTTCTGGGCCCCCTCAATATAAGAAAGGCATTGAGATGCTGGAGGGAGTCCAGGGAAAGGCAACAAAGCTGGTGAAGGGTCCAGAGAGTGAGTCATTTGAGGAGTAGCTGCAGGAGCTGAGGTTATTTAGGCTGGAGAAAAGGATATTCATGCGAGACTTTATTACTCTCTATAACTGTCTGGAAGGATGCTCAAGGTGGGAGTTGATCTCTTTTCCCAGGCAACTAATGACAGGACAAGAGGAAGGGGCCTCAAACTGTGCCAGGGGAGGTTCAGGTTGGACATCAGGAAGAATTTCTTCATTGAAAGGGTTGTCAAGCATTGGAACAGACTGCTCAGGGAAGTGGTAGAGTCACGATCCCCAGAAGTGTTTAAGAAATGACTCAACATGGTACTTAAGTGCTATGATTTAGTTGGCATGGTGTTCACTCAAAGGTTGGGTTTGATGAACTTGGAGGTCTTTTCCAACCACAATGATTCAATGATTTGGTGATTCTGTGATCCTCCTGATTAGGTTTTAATGACCTACATGTACTTGTGGAAAGCAGGTAATGATGTGAAAGACAGCAATTTTCTGTAGTCAATGTGCTTTTGAATTTAATGTGTAGTTGAACCACTGTGTATGCTGCAGCATACATGCTTGTTTTCAAAACATAAGCAGTTGTCCATGTTCAGTTCATATTGCACATCCCTAACTTCTCTTATCATGACCCTTCTGATCAAATGAAAAAGCTTTAACAAATATTAACTGTTTATATAAATATCTTCTAAACCTCTGTACTGCTCTGTTACTGTTTCTTCAGCCTTAAATGAGTGCATGAACTTGACTTCTTTCAAGGTCTTGGTTTTCAGTAAAGGATGCTAGCTGAACCCAATCCAATGATATCAAGAAGTACTTGGGAATCTGGACTTGGGAGTCTCTTCAGTGTTACTGTCATCTGTAAGCTGCAGCAGTTCCATTTAGGTAAGATGTACAGTACTACTGAAAAGGTCATAAAGGAAATGGTAATACAACTCGCAATTCAGATGGAAACTAGTGGTGGTAGGGGATTGGGCGAAGAAGAAATGCTTAGAAATTCATTATAATGCAGTGAGGGAACTGTACAGATCAAAGGATTATTCTGATAGTGGGAGGCCCAGGTGAATATGGGTGGAAGCTCTACAGGCCTTTCATAAAGCAATTAAAGTAGATATTTTCATAGAAGAAAGGAGTATCTTTTAGAGGGCTTTCACATCCAAATATGTGCTGTAGGCTCTGTGGGAACCATTACAGAGAGAGAAAGAAAAGGAAGTTAAAGTCTTTGAAAATAACCTTTTGACAGAATAGACTGAATATTCTAGCTGTTCTGTACTCCTTCGGTGAAATTCTGGCTTTATTGCCATAGTGATAGTAGGGATCATTGACTGTTGCAAATCTAGAGATTTTGCCCCAGAAAAAACTTGTGAAAACTCTGAATGTGTCCCCGAAGATAAATACAGCATCTTACTGTGAACTTTATTATTTATTCCTCCATTTAAATTATTTCTCTAGCATTACTGAAAGCTTTATCCATTTATAGGGTCACCTCAGTCAGCAAGCACATAGTCACCTCAGTCAGCAAGTCTCACAGTTCTCAGAGACATTCCAGGGGAAATTTCTCTGGTTTTTCTCATTGAAAAGTTTTGGGAGGGAGAGTTAGAAAATATCTTACCCAAAGTTATAACAGGAGTCTTTACCTGAAGTCTTCACTTTACTCTGATCTTCTTTAAAGACGTCATACTAGTTTATCCAACATTTCCTGCCTCCAATTAAAATATCATTAAGAAGGACAAAACCCAGACTACAGTTTTAAAACACTCAGTTTTTCAAATTACAACATTAAGGGTTAAGTGTAGAATTTATCTATAAACGATTGCCTATGTATTCCTCTAACTATTTTTGTTTCCATCAGTAGTTGTTCTAATTATAGTAACGTTATCAGTTATCTCCTAGTATATTAGAATGCTTATTTTGATTTTTTTCTTGACATGTAATTCTTAAAGACAGATGCTGAACACCTCCTGAGGAAAATGTATTTCCCTCTTGAAGGGAATAGGAAGTTAACATCCTGTGAACTTACTATGAAATTTATTCCTGCTAACACACAGAAGGCACTCAGCACAGGGATGGATTCAGCCACTGTTTATGTTGTGCTTTTGGTTTGAATTTCTTGCCCTGTGATTTTGATGAGGCAAATTGTATTTGCCTGATAAGAAACTCCAGTGAGAATCTACTATTGACTCTGATATTGGCTTTGGATTGAAAGCTCTTTTTTCCCAGTAAGCTCGAAAAGCACAGACCTGAAGGTTGTAGTAACCAGTTTAAAACAAAGAGCAGGACATGTCTTCTCAGCTTCCACCTGTCTAACACACACTTTTGAAATATTTATGGGCTTCATTGTTCTGTCAAGTATAAGGCATTCTTGTTAACATTTGGACATAATTTAGGGCATATTTCATAAGTGCAACTGTTAAATATTTATGACTAACACTCATTACTTAAAAAGCACTTCACATATACATACTTCTTTAATTATTAATAAAGAAAGTTTGGACAGACCTTATTTTTATTGCCCTGCACTACTGGAAATTAACTTTTCATATATTTCTGTATTAATGTCCTGAGGGTCTTACCATCTTTTTTTTTAATGCATGAACATTGAAATGCCTCTGCTCTTTTAACCCATCATATGCAAGACTACTGTTATAGAATATGTAACTATATACAACCTGATCTAGTTGAGGTCATTGCAGTGGTCATTGCAGTGCTCATTGCACTAGGACTGAACTTGATGACCTTTAAAGGTCCCTTTCAACCTGAACTATTCTGTGATTCTATGAAATTTAAAGATCTGAAAGAATCTCCATATCTATACTCTTTTGCTGTCATAGTTGGTGTATGTGCTAATTCCACATTATATTTCAGAGGTGCCACATTATGAACATCTAGGTGCAGAGATTTATAGTCCTTTTCATTTTGAGGGGCAACTAATTGGTGACTAAATCTGACTGAAAAGTTCATCACAATTTTAAAATGAGGAAAAATTTTACTCTCTCTACGTTTCCTATTTTCAAGCATGTATTGGAATGTTATATAAATTGAGGCCTTGCTTCAAATCTCTGATTTCAAAAGAAAAAACTTCTGCTTATGGAATTCATAATTGAATCATTGCTGCAAATATACATCTATATTCACCTGACTGTTAAACAGTCTTGAAAAATATCTCTGTTTAAATAAACTGAATTTGAAAGTTATAATTTAAAATATTATCTTCATTTTAGGCTTTCAGGCAGGAAAAAAAATGGGAAATAACTTCAACTTCAGTTATGACAATTGTATTAAACATTTATTTTAAGGGAACTACTGTGAAGAGTCCTCTGAATTGGTAGCTGAAAAAAATCATAGATTTATGATATCAAGTTGTCTGAATTTACAGTGAAACGTCTGTGTCAGGATGTATCACTTTCTTCCAAAGTACAAAACCAGGAAACATCCTGGTGTGAACAGCTGTTTATATTTCTTCTTTTCTTCTTTTTTTGCACCTTTTTCGTAATCCCTTTTGCTTTTCTGATGTAACATACTTCCCAGTGTTTATTACAATTAGACGCATTAATATTGCAGCATATATTTTGCAAGGATGAATATCTTAAATTGCATTAGCATTATACTGACAAGCTAGGAAGTAGAAATCACTGATTAAAGCAATAACATACAAAAAGCTAGCAGAAGGTAACAGAAACATCACAATTTTTAAATAGAGATTAAAAAAAAAAAAAAGGGGGAGAAGGAACATTCAATGAAGTTGCTTATCCCAAAGCTTGGAACGAAAAAATAAAGCTCTGACTTTGCACTACTTCTTGCTAACATCATCATCAAATCTTTTGTAACTTTTTCAGTTGATCTGTGAGTATATCTACTCTACAGAGGCAGAAATGTACAGAGATATACAAGTTATCCATAAATAAGGTAGTTTAGATATCAAAAGCATCTTAACTGCAGCAGCAGCAACCTCAGTATTGACTAATTGACCATGCTTTTCTGTGCATCATCAAACTACATGATTCAAAATACGCAAGATAGTTTTTTTTGCCTCTAAGTCTTGTATATTTACCCAACCTTGTACCATAGCTACTGCTATATGCAGACAAATTATTAACAACTTAATGTAGGGTCTCAATTCTCATTTTCATTTTCACAGAATCACAGATTTCTGAATTGGAAGGGGCCCACAAGGATCATCAAGTCCAACTCCTTAATGAATGGCCCATACAGGGATTAACGCACACCCGTGGTGTTATTAGCATCATGCTCTAACCAGCTGAGCTAATCTCAGAGTATTTTGTGAGAGTTCAATAGGCCCATAGGTATGTTATGACTGA
The DNA here is from genome assembly GCF_025592945.1 of Manacus candei. Lineage (NCBI taxonomy): Eukaryota > Metazoa > Chordata > Aves > Passeriformes > Pipridae > Manacus > Manacus candei. The sequence continues at coordinate 27,603,077 of NW_026138062.1, read as the reverse complement.
TATACAGCAAAATGTGGGCAAGTACAAAATATCAACATTAAGGACTCTCAATCTTGTATTTACAAATCTAAGGTATCTTTCTCAAATTCTTGCTTGCCCTAAATGCTTCAAAACTGAACAAACTGGGCAAACCACTGTTGTATAGACTTGCATGGGGTACCTCTGGAGAGTTACTCCCCTGTGAAGGAATGTGGGCTTCTAAAATCAAAGATATCTTGAAAAATAATCTCCAGTAGTCTAGGTGACATACCGAGTAAGGCACAGCTTTTGGTGCTTTAGCTATCTTGCCTTCAATTACCTCAGATGGTTACATAACACTGCATATGTTTGACAGATTACATAGAAATATCTGTGCAGAAGATAACTGGAGAACAGAATTCCTTCCCAAGGAAAAAATGTCAAGCTTTCTGGAAGGAAAAAAATAAAGTCTTTTCCTCACTATGTTAGAAATAAAAATTTCCTCAAAAATTCCAATTAGGGATTTCTTTGGAATCACAGAATGCTGCCTTGCTTTATGAAGATACATCAATTTTGATTAGTACCTTTAAGCAATGGTCTTCTGAAAGCTGGATATTCAGAGTTTCAAAATGAACCAATTTTCAGGCTTAGGTAGACAGGCACCTGGGTAAAATAATGAAAAGCTGAACCATTCAGTCTTTCTGCTCTCTCTCATATATATACCTGTCACTCAATCTCATCTCCTGACTGTTTGCCTTGTCAGTATGACTTGCCTTTTTCCATTTCTGATTTTATTTGAAAAAAAAAAGGTTTTAATTGAAATTATCTATAGAATTTGTACCACACTGAAAGTATGTTCTATATGACAAAATCATTCTTGCAGAAAATTCCTAACCATTTCTGGCAATTAGTACAAAGTGCATGCAACCACATTAAAATTATGTTGTGACTGGAAACTTCTGTAATACATATTACTTGACATCTCACTTTGCTCCCCTCTTTCCCTGGACTACAGAAAAAAGAGGGGACTAAAGGTTATAGTACTTGTGTTATATTGTCATTTCTCACAAAATATTGGGGCAGTAGGGAAGAAAACAACATAATACTTGCAAATATTGGCTCAAGAGTGAAGTACAAAGGGTAAAAGTGAATGGGGTAACATCAGATTGGTGACCTGTCACAAATGGGGTTCCACAGGGCTTCATATTAGGCCCTGTGCTCTTCCACATCTCCATAAATGACTTGGACACAGAACTGGAAGGGATACTAAGCAAATTTGCAGACTACACAAAACTGCGGGGAGCTGTTGAATCCCTCAAAGGCAGGGAGACCCTGCAGAGAGACCTCAACAAATTAGAAGACTGGGCAATCTCCAGCCATATGAAGTTCAACGAGGGAAAGTGTCAGATTCTGCACCTGGGGTGGGGCAACCCCTGATGTACGGACACACAGGGGAATGGGTTGCCGGAAAGCAGTGCCATAGAAAGGGACCTGGAGGTCCTGGTTGATGGCAAGTTAAATGTGAGTCAGCAGCGCCAGGAGGGCCAATCGTGTCCTGGGGGGCATCAGGCAAAGCATCATCAGTTGGTCAAGGGAGGGGATTGTCCCACTCTGCTCTGCATTGGTGTGGCTTCACCTTGAATATTGTGTGCAGTTTTGGGCACTGCAATACAAGAAAGATGTTAAACTCCTAGAGAGTGCCCAAAGGAAGGCAAAGAAGATGGTGAAGGATCTTGAGGGGAAGCCGTATGAGGAGTGGCTGAGGGCACTTGGTTGGATATTAGAAAAAGGTTCTTCACCCAGTGATTCCTTGGGCACTGGAACAGGCTCCCCAGGGAAGCGGTCACAGCACCAAGGTTGTCAGAGTTCAAGAAGCATTTGGATGATACTCTCAGGTACATTTTGTGACTCCTGGGAATGGTCCCGTGCAGGGCCAGGAGCTGGACTTCCATGATCCTTGTGGGTGCCTTCCAACTCAGTGTATTCTGTGGTTCTGTGAAATATGATTTTATCTCTCTCTTTTTTCTTTATCAGATATTTTTCAGCAGTAAAATATGTATTGTGTTTCTATTTTGAGGAAAGTGAAATTCTCTGATTACTTGATAAAAATATAGAAAAATGAGTGTATAAGTAATTGAAAACATCATTGTCACAAACAGAAAAATTCAAGGAGAGTATAATGACAATACAATTTGAACTAATTCCTATTTCAAAATTGTAATTAAAATTCTCTGGAGAACATTAAAGTAGGAACTTTATACTATCAAGAAAATTTTTCATTTAGGAGTATTATTTATTTATGAGTTCATAAAGATTAGTTAGTTCTTATATAACCCTTTTAAAGAAATGTCTTCCGTATTGATTTTAATGGGAGAATAAACAATTGAATGCTGTGAGTTTGTGCCACATTTCTTCCACTGTGTATGTGCTAGCTTTGTATCAACTTATGTATGGAGCAGCACATGTGGAAAATGGAAGACTTGTACACAGTCATAAATGTATATTAAAGAGCACCATAAAAAAGTAAAGATTGTCTAATTTTTTTTTTTTTTAAATGCCAGACAGTACAGTAAAGTTTTTGGGAAAATCTTCAGGTAGTACTCCCCAGTTATCTGCTAGATTCACATCCTTTTGATCTGAAGAAATAAAAAAAAATAATTTAGGAGTATTTATTTCCTTTGATATTTCATTTGTGATAATATAAACGCCTAAGAATACAATTAAATCCTATTTTTTGTTAACTATAAATCAATAAATTGATTTTCCTCTTTTCTAAAAACAAAATGCCTCTATGTCAGAAATTCAGTGATTCACAATATAAATTATGAAGTTGTGAGGTCAAAAATAATATATCTTGTCACAAACTTTGTTGAAAGCTACTGACAAGGAGACTGAAATAAATGAAAAATTAAAATGCACGAATAATCCAAATGAGGTGCAATTAAATTGTGGCTGTACCTCACTCAATTACAAAGATAAACTCAGTATCCCAACCTGTTTGCAATTTCATTATTAAAAAATAATTACACCTAAATGAATTTTTCTGAGTAGACTTTGAAATCCACAGATGAATTTTCAATCCTGTTTTTTGAATGAGGCTTATATGCTCACTTTTTTCATGTTTTCAACATCACTCCGTTTATTGTTGCACACAGAAAGTTTGGCTTCAGTCATTGGCCCAAACTCTACCCAAAAACACTAATGCTGACTGCAATGAAGACTAGTTGATCTACACTGAGTCATAGTTAAATCAATTACCATTTGATTTTAACTGGGAGGAAAAAAGAAGAAGAAAAAAGGAAAATAGACCTACATTACCAGCGTTTAACAGGATTATTCTACTGATCTTTTTTTTGGAACTCAAAAATTTCTACTCTATCAGTGTTTCAGACTCTACATGAACCTGATGGCAACTCAATAAAAGGCTAAAAAAGTAACTATGTGAAATTTAAAAATTTAAATTTTGAATTTAGGCACAGAGGAAGACTTAAGTCCTCCTGACAGTCTGTTGCACCAGACAAAAGCAACACAAATTAAAGAAGAAATGAAAAATGACATTAAATTCCATGTTCTTTTCACTTCCCAAAGTGATTTTCACCAAAATTTTCAGACCTTTGGAACATACCTCATAAAATTAAGCTTAGTAAGATATCTGGTCTATAATAAGAGCTTGCAAATCTTTCAGAGGTAATACCTCATCAGTTTTGCTGCTGCTTCTTAATTCTATGTGTTTATGACCTCTCAGGAATCTCTCCTGCAAGCACTGGTGTCAGTTAAAAAGGTATTTGGTTTGGCTGTGAGTAGCAAGACCTTCTCAAATCCTTCAGAGTCCTTATTGCTTTAGTTCTTTTCTTCCAAAATTTTGATCCAGCAAAGAAAACTCAGGTAATTGTGTTTTGGATCCGAGACTAATGATTTTCAGTGGTTGTATTTTTTTTTTTCTCCCCCTGTTTAGTTCTGTTGGGTTTTCCAGTTATGTGTGGATGACATTACCAATCCAGAATGGAGGCATATATTCTTGTTAATGATTTCAAGAACTGCAGTTGCATTTTTACTTAGGAAATGAAAATCATGATAGTCCTAAAAAACTTCCTCTCTGCCCACTTAAGATCTCTGATTTCCACCAGTTTTACAATATATGAATAAAACATGTATAATTCGAAGTGAGAATGAGAATTAACATTTAACTGAATACATTTTCAAAGGACTTTGGAAAGAACTTATAATCATTTTAAAAGTGCAGAAATTTGATAACATGCTTTTAATGTTTCAACTTTATAAAAGCATCATTCTCTGAAGGAAAACATCTATAAAAGTATGTGCCACCACTTGAAAAAGAAAAATAACACATCTGAATGCTTTTTAGTAATTTTTCACATGTAAAAGTTTAAATTTTGAATGCAAGGTTAAAAACTACTCTTCAGTAACTTCTATTAAATAAATTATTTTTTGTCATAAGCAATTTACTAATTCCCATTCATTAAAAAGTGGGTTAAAAGGCACAAAAAGACAAAAATGGTTAGAAGTAGCACAATCAAATGTAGCTGTTAGAAGAAAGAATAGATAATAATTTTACTAAATACTTTTATTTATGTTATTATACAAGCATTATGAAACAGGTCATTCTCATTGGAGATAGATGACATAAGTAAGTGCAAAATATAGATCAATACGCTCTTTCTAGATTTTGAAATGGGAGTTTATATATGTGATAACTTTGTAAACTATAGCTGTGGGTTTTTAACAACATAGTTTATACAGAAATAACATAACAATATAATAATAATACATTAGACATTATTATTTTTATTTTAAATGCTATTATGTAACAACTAAGATTTTAGGCAAATAAGTTCAAGTAGCTGGTATGAGGCAACAGCAGGGCAGGTAACATCCATGTTGAACCCAATATGAACAGGTGCCAGTGATGGTGAAATATATAAACCACTGGAATATTTAATATTGTTTTTCCTCATATATTTTAGCCTGCTAAGACTTTACTCCTTTAACAACACAGGTTTCCACCATGATCATTTTTTAATAGAGGAATAAACAAAACTCAGGCTCATCATAGTAGAAATAATTGCTACAAGTTAAAATTTCTGGGCATTGCACTAACATTCAAAAAAGCCTTCTCATGAGATCTAAACATAGCATTCAAAAACATGGTACCTTCCAATAGCTTGCAGGTGCAGAGACCATCTGCACAGAAAAATTCAATGGCTGTAGGCCATTACAAAGTTACCATACAATATCTGTCACTAAATTACAATGTCATTTTAGTAATATACACATTTGTGAACTTTAATTGTCTGTTTGATTTCATATGGTAATATTTTACAAGTAAACACAGTCATGAGAGCATGTACTGTAGATGCATAAATAATTTAAACAGTCAAGCTGGATTACTTTGAATAATGCAGTATTTAAATTTGGGTTGTTTGCAACTTTAGAGATAAAACCCAGGATGTGTAAACTCTAAGAGTTAGAATATAATATATTCAGTGTTCATTCATTCCAAGAATATTAATTGTCATAAGCAGACAAACAATAGCTCAAATAAACAAATAGAAAATAAAAAGCAGACTGTTCTTACTTCCAAAGTTACCTGGTGTGCTGAACAGTTTTGTATGTCTAAAAACCTGAAAATATTCAAGAACTCATGTTGTTACAATAAACTGACATTCTAATGGCACAAATTCAGCTTTCAAGTAACTGCTCAGAAGATGATACTGCTCCACTGGGATAAATGTAATCAATGACATTATTTCAGCTTATCATGTGTAAATCGTAAAGACATTGTACATCTTGTTCAACAAATAGCACCAAATAGACAAGTCTTTCCATTCATTTTCTACAATACAAATTCCTTTTTCTGAAACAGTGAAAACCTGCTTTATTCATGATTCACTCATGAGGAGCTTATCTTGTAGATACAATCTATCTGTTTGAATATGGGTCAATGCTTATGATTTAAATTTCCTCTCTTCTCAAAACCAATATTTATCTTAGCTTCCAAGCAATAAACAGTGGTCAAAGTTTTGACTGTGCCAAGACACATATGTAGACACATATGCAGATATGTAAATATCCATTTCCACATGTGTGTAAATATTAGCTATGGATTAACATTGTAATACCCTACCTTTTGGTACAGTTGAATTCATCACTAGGAGAAATTATACATAAACAAATAAACCACCAAACAACCACACACACACACAACAAAAAAAAAAAAAGCAAAAAAGACTAAATATTTTCTTCTCAGTACATAATACGCTGATAGGGATTGCAAAATTCTGTGTTCTACTCATAATCTGGCAGAAGCTCAAGTCATATTCATAGATACGCATCACAGCTGGTGTATGTGGCAACAGTAATTGCAAGGTCACAGTCACAACACTGTAATTAACGTTCTGTCATCACTTCCAATATAGGATGATATTTTCAAGGTTTGTAAGCTCCAAAAAATTAAATTTTTCTGTAAAATTATTATGATGTAGATGGATCTAGCATGAAAGTTTGAGGTTTTCTATTTCAGGATTAAAAACAAAGTCTTCAATTTTGTTTCTGTATGGGAGCAGGAATCCTTTGTAACTTTAGGCAATTGATTTTTCCTCACAATCCTATCTTCTCTCACATTGAAGATTCTATAATAATGAAATGTGGCAAATACTTATCACCCTTATGTATTTAAGATTTTGAAAAATAATGATTTTTTGTTTTAAAAAAATAAAATCTAGAAGGTACCTTCCTGTTGCTTTCAATTTCTGAGAAATAATTTAATCAACTGATTAAATAATTGGTAATAATAACCAATATTGTGGTACTACAGAAGTATTTTATCTTGTCTTTCCAAAATATATGTCTTCATGGGGAGCTAAAGTACAGATTCTGAAAGGTACCCAGATATGATTTGTTATAGAACACAGAGGATATAAGCAACAAAAACTGGAAAAACACTGTAAAGTTCCAGGATAACTTTATGTTCCTTCCCAGTGTCTTGAGCTATGTTTTCCAGCTAACTGATGATGTAAAGAAAGGAATCCTCATATGTGTTCCTAAACTCCAATTCAGTAAAATACATAAATGGTAAAATAAAAATTATTACAATAATATTCTCTGAATTCTCGCAGATAGATACATGTTCCTTTTTTCTCATTCTTTTTTCTTCTTTCAAGTAATCTCACAAACTAGTATTCTAGTAGTGTTTATACTTCCAAGTGAAATAAACTAATCCATCTTTGTTTTTTATGAATATTTTTTTGCTGATCTACCCTGAGTAGAGGTTAACATTAATACATTTCTTCATGCACTTTAATACGTTCTGTGAAAAAACCCCACCCTACTCTAAGTCTTTTATGTAGAGAGTCAATATAAATTGTTTAGCTCTTTTGGGATACATACTTCATGTCAAGAATGGCATACATAATTTTCCTCTTTATTAAACTGGTTAGTTGTGCAACAATTTCTATAGGACTAAGTGGACAGATCATGGAAAGCAGGTAAAAGCAACAGAAGAGAGGTTAGGGGAGTCTATGGAATACCTTTAACTATGTTGAATGTAAGTGGGACCAGAATTTTTCTTTTAATTGACTTAAAGGCAGTGAAATTGTGACAGAAACTGAGAGACTATCCAAGATAAAATCTTTGTCTTTCTTGTTTTATATATTCTTTATACTTTCTCTAAACCTACAATACTGTCTCTGTTGAAGATTTGATTGTGGCTTAAATTGATCTTTTCTCTGATACAACACTGAAATTGCTAGATTTTTATGTATATGTGGAGTGTCGAAACATATACTGAATGATGCTTAGCATCATTTCATTACACATGAAACTGCATAAGCCATGAAATATGCCTGATCATCTTAAATCAAGTACTGAAGAGAGCATACCTCTAGGTCTAAATGTTTCAGCCAATTATGAGCTTAGTTATACTCACTTACTGGTATGATTTTCTTTAGTTTTCAAAAAATGCTATTGGTTCTAATCTATTTCCCTCAAAGGCTTCTCTAAGAACCCCAGAAGATCATACTATAAAAGCTCCACAATGGATTGACGTTTAGACGAGGAAAGAATTGCCCAGTCACATACTTTAATTGATATAGCAATATGCAGCAGAGGGGAAAGAGAAAAAAGTATTTTAGGCAAGGGATGCATCTCAGGGACCTTAATCAAGAAATACATACTGTCTAAATCATGCAAACATATTGACCAATACATTGGTAAAATAAAAGGTACCTCCTTTGGGAGGCTGGTTTTGGAAGTAAAGCACTTCCAAATCAAGTTTTTAGTGCTGTTCTTTATTATGTTAATTGTGTTACATTTATTGTGTTATAAATTAAAAGGGAGAAGATGTCTTGAATTCTGACACCACCCACAGCTATACCCAGAATGTATCCTAGCTCCTAATTGATTTAAATCAAAGTAACTCTAGCGTCACATATATAGCTGTAGCTTAGTATATATATATTGATTATTTTGGAAAAAAAGTCTTTCCAGTTATAAATACTTCTTATTAATTTAATCAAATTGATGGAACATACTTTCACTTTTTTTTTTATTTTGATTTTAAATATTCTTCTTACAAGGAAAAAATGCAGGTGGCATTGTAGTTTTGAAAGTGAGAAGAATATATGTAGATGCCAAGGTTAGAGAAGTAAGTCACAGAGGTGTTTTATTTTTTAATGTACATGTTGAGATTATTATTTCTTATAATTCTGTACCAAAAAAATTCAGGTTTGCATGAAACAACAGGAGAGCTCTGCCTCACAATTCACACTTTTATCTGAGAAATAGAGTGGGCAATTATTTAACACTAATTCGATGTTATATTTATAATAAAAATATCTTAATTTTTGGAGGAAATATGTTAAAATTCTCTTCAGACTTTATTATAGATCAATGTTTTAATATACTAATGAGAAAAAAGAAAATGGAGCAGCCCTTTCACTTGTTAAACTTTTACCATCTAAATAACTAAGCTAACATGTAATAAACGCTATATAATAATGTCTGCATGGCATAATTAGGTAACACCTTTGACTCTCAGCTACATCTTATTAAACCACCTATTACAGTGACTGAACAAATTTACTTTACAAAAGTCTTTTTTTGCTACAGCAGGAACCTTAATTGAGCAAGAAATGTTTATCTCTTCTGGGATTTAAAGAGTGAGAAGCATACTAAGTTTCCAATTTTATCTACAAGGTTTTGAAATATCACATTTATAGGCATTTCATGTCCAAATTTGATGTTACTCTGACAAGTTACTCTATACTTATTTCCTCAAATGGACATGTTAGATTTTTAAGCAGAATCTTTGAATAAACAGTATTAACAAATTATTTTAATATAATTGAAAATAATTTCAGGGACAGAATTATACTAATGCAATAACTGCAAATTTGCAATATCTGTGATTCTACAGCAATTTACCTTCAAATCATAACTAGTTTTCTGAATCTAAACAAAAAAAAATACTCAAAAAAATTTATTTATATATATGTTATGTATTAAAATAAGAAAAAATCCACGGCATCCTGGATCAAAGGAGTTTACATCATCTCTAACCTCTCTGAAATATTGCCTGATAAATAATATAGTATCACCATAAATATCTCCTACATGAAAACACAAAAAACAGTTTAGAAAATGTTCAACAAGCATTAAATAAGGAATTGCGTTGTGTAGTTTAGTTTTATTTGATTCAGAACAATATTATTTTCTTTTTACTTTCAGAGTACTTTGCTTATCTCACTCTCTTTTGGGTAGGAAGAATATTTTGCTTCTTCTCCCTGAAATGTTACATTTTACTGACTTTCAAGGAAGGGATTGAGTTTGTTACATTGATTTCTCTCTATTTAAGTACTTTCAGAATGGCTTTCAGACAGGGGAGGATTTGCAGTGGGAAAATATTCTAGAGTCAACATGTTATTATTCCATTTCCATAGATCCACCAAATCACAGAATGAATGAGGTTGGGGGGGTTGTGGAGCTTGCCTTTTCCTAACCCCTGTGCTCACAGTGGGATGAACTAGAATAGGTGGCTCAGGGCTGTGTCAACTCAGTTTTGAATACCTCAAGAATAGGGAGTGCACAACCTCTCCAGGTGATCTTTTCTAGAATTTAGCAGCCTTAGTAGAAAAAAATTTTTTTCTCAAGTTTGAAAACAATTTCCTGCATTTTCTTCATGCTAAGAAGAGTCTGGCTCTATCTTTCTTACACCCTCACTTCAGGTGTCTTTACAAATTGACAAGATACCCTTGAGCCTTCTCTTCTCCAGACTGATCAGTCACAGGTCTCTCTCCTTTCTCTCATTGTATAAAAGATGCTCCAACCCCTTAATAATCTTTGTGGCCCTTTACTTGACTCTCTCCAGTATGTCCCTGTCTTTTTTGTATTGAGAAGCCTGGAACAGGACACAGCACTCCAGGTTTGGCCTTACCAGTGCTAAGTGAAAAGTGTCCTCGCTCATCACCAAGGGTTTAAACAAGATGACCTTCAAAGGTTTCTTTTGATCCAAATCATTCTATGATTCTATGATTATATATATATATATTGTTCTATAATCTGAAAAATGTGTACTGTGACATAGACAGATGATACCAGGTGTGAACTTCTTAGTTATAGACAAACAACTACCATATGTCTTTAATGTCATCACTTACTCTGGATTAATTTCCCCTGAAATTCTTAAATAAATTGTGACCTACTTCTGTGCTCATAGTTTTTAAATGCTTGTGTTAGGGTACCATAGGACTCCCTCGAGCTGAAATGGCCTCATGCAAGCAATCTACGGAAAGAATCTTTGAATCATTCCAATTATCCCTTTGAAATCAAAGCTGTTCGTTTTATTATAGTTGCTTGTATGGAGATAAAGGCTTGCAAAAGTCTTTTTGATCTGTCATTAGACAATATCGGAGTTTTCCAGATTACTTCATTGATTATTTCAATGCACAAAAAAGTCAGCCATTACTTTACTGCCATTCTATCCATTAAAAAGGATGATAATCCTATGTATAATCCAATAATAGAGTAATCTTGGACATCAGGATATAGTTCAAATATATGTTATTCTGTAAAAAGAATGTGTAAAAGGGCTTGTAAAAAGGCCACTTTACAGCAATAACACTGTTTGCTGAAGTTAATTTAAAATATCGATAGCTTCAAGAGTGAGGTAAGCCTGAAACAGCTACATTTGTCATGCAACACTGTACTTTACTTGTGCTCTGGTGCTCCTAATAAGAACATAGATTTGCAGTAGATTTTAGTACAGATTATCTGTCCAGAGCTTCCTCCACAGTTTCATCTTGGCTTTTCAGTATGTGTGAAGTGTTTCCATTGTTAGCCATATCTAACCATTACCTGATCTGGTAATACCTAGTTCTGATATGCCTACTGAGACAAGGTTACACATTGTTTAAATGTAAAACTACAGAAAGCTATACAGCTTTCTGCATTCCTTTGTATGGAGAGAGTAATACACATACACAAAGCTATGTTTATTAAAATGTAAGTGTATAATTCAATTTGTTTAATATATTTCAAGTTACTTTTAACAACTAAGTTACAAAGTAATTGTGGGGACTGGATGAACCTGTGGGGAAATTAACTACATTTCATTCACATGAATGAAAGAAGTAATTTGATTTTCTTTCTTATTCTGGAGTTAACTAGTTGGAAAAACTAATCTTTCAGCATTAACATGTATGCTGAAAGAGTATATTTATGAATCTACATTTTGTTATGAAAATATTTGGTTTTATGTTTAGCAATAAAATGAACACTAAGTTAATAAAGCATTAGTTAACTGGATATAACCATTTGAATGTGGGTATGTAATTTACTGTGCACAATCATGGTAACTCCAGATACATATGACTGACCTTGCATGATCTATATTTTACGTATTTCAAATTACATTTATTTAGATTTCTTTTGTGGCTTTGTTTTAGGATTAACAAGAATACACAGTCTGAACCAATATCACATATCAGCTATCTTCAATAAAGATAATAAGACAGTCTGTAGTTACTCCTTTTAAAAATAAGTATAGTAAAACATTCTTTATATTTCCCTTTCCATCACCCTGGCACCCTGTATGGATGATTAGTCTTATCAGTTGTCTTTGATTCTATCTTCTAATTTAAAAAAAAAAATAATTAAAAATCCTAAGACAGCAGTGGGAAGAAGACTGGGGGTAAAATGAAAAAAAAAAAAAGCAGTATAACAGTGTAGAAATTATAGGGATGAATGGATTTGGTACTTCCTGAATGGAATGTGGTCAGCATGCCCAGCTTCCCACACATAATGCAATCTAAGGGGGACTAAACAGGGACCAGAGGCCAGGCTCTGTGGAAATCTTTGCAGAGAAGGGAACTCAGTGGAACCTTTTAGTTGATAAGCCGCAGAGCACCTGAAAACCAAAGGAGATAAAGGCAGATGTCCTGCTATTGAATCAGCATCTGTGACAAAATCACTCTCCTTGGATAGACACATATCCCTGTCCCAGCATAATCTCAGATGTAACTGATGTTACCCGCCTCCAAGGTGCAACCACTCACTAAGATGTATGACTAAAGTCACTCAAGGTCCACTTAAACATAAAGAAATAGTGTAAAAGTAAGTTAAGAATGGGGAGAAGTCAGGGAAGATTTCATTGTAACCTCTGGCATCACCTGACCAGCGGAACCTGTCATCTCTCCCGTAGGAACACCTGTTGGGTAAGAAGTGTACTCTGTGCACACTGAATGATTATCTCAAGCTTGCTTCAGTTAGGGATTTGTTCTTGTTAGTGTATTGCTTTGAATATGGTTTTGCAGCCAAATACTATCACTGGTGATACTCAAAACTTAACCTGCCACAATTTTATTAATAAAGAATATTATTCCATAAACTGTTAGTGTGAGTCCTTCAAGAGTGCTAGCAGTGACAGACAAGAGGGTAATATGCTCAAAAAAAGGTGTGGAGACTCTGAAAGGGATCTCTCTATTTGATGTGTGACCCTGGACAAGTTAGTCCAACTGCCTTCCAATCCAGCAGACTATTCAGTGGAGTCCCCATAATGGAATGCTGACAGACTGGCTGGGCACAAGGGGCTCACTTTTCCTGGGGCATGAAAAGATAAATCAAATACAAAGGATTTGAGGAAATCTCTTTTTACATGACACAGGCATAAGGAAATACTTTACTGAAGATACATACGGGCATATGTGCAACCTGCTGTCACTAACTTCCATTTCCAGAAAACATGTGGATCTGTTGGCAATTTCATTTCTACAGTCCCATAATTCAAAAACATCTGAAGTGATTTGCTTTTAAACTTATGTACAAACTTCCCTTGGGATAGAAATTGAAATACCAAGCCAAATTTCACCAGAGAAAGTATTTATAAATGCTGATAGGTGCTTAGCTATAATATCTGTGGGTTTAGTTGTGTTTCTTTTATTTGGTTGGCTGGTTTCGTTTTGTGGTATTTTGGATTGTGGGTTTTCTTTAATCCTATAAGAGCATAACAGAAGTCTTGTAATCTTCATTTGCACTGAAAAACAAGTAAGTAAAACATATGATAAGACAGAATATTTTATAAGCAATTGAATAAGAATTGTATTATCCTTAGATATGAAATGTCAATAAATATGCAAATGATGTATTCAGAAGTCAATAAACATTTTAGTGATAATGTTAGAAATATTTCTAAGAATGTAGTATATCACAAATGTACTTTGATTTCACAACTGCTTGTTAACCTAACTTTACGTTTTGTTTACTATCTTATTTATCCTCAGTTAATTAGCATTTCTAGCATCTTTATTATCCCCAAAAAAATTCTCTGAACTTTGTTGTTGTCCTGAAAACTTTATAGATTTCAATCCTTAGCCTTTTGATTCGCCGCAAAAAAGTTTTCAGCTGAAGGTTTGCAGATCAAGACATTTTTGTGCACTCAAAGCATTTATTGTACTGAAATGCATTCAAATAAAAGAGAAAGCCCTGCCCTGGAGACCACTGTAAAATTTCATAAGTATTAATGAGGTAAATGGAGTTTGGATAACATCTGTACTTTAAAGCAGTACACAGATATTCATGATGGTTTACATTTAATAGCAAATATTTGTTATATCTATATGTGAAATTACCTAAACATGTATGTTATGACATTTTTATTGCAGAAAATAGACATTTATCTTACCACGTCATAGCAAGATTAATGAGCATTCACTGTGTAAAAAGGGATAAATGGTGAATACGAGAATACTTTTAGAATTGCTTCAAATTTCGGAATAATCAGGGTTAAATAAAACAAGCATGTTTCTGGATTCTAGTGTTTAGTTCTCTCATTTTAGGATGTTGACTATATATACTGAATATATTTATATTCTGTAGTCCTGAAGAAACAATGTTCCTTCCAAATTTGGTTAGACAGTTCTTATGAAGTACCTTCTCTTGATTTTTCTTGCAAACAAGCACTTTATGTCTGGATGATATAATCTCTGCATTACATGGTCTAAAGAATCATCTCTTTTTTTCTCTCCATCTTGCTGCTGGCGAGAAATAATGCAGTCATTTGCCATTAGTCCAAATGCAGACATGAAGCTATTGTAAATGACTAATCAGCATCCAACATTAATCAGAATGAAAAATGTTGGCATACATAAATGCTGACCAGGCAGCACCCAAGTTTAGAAACTTAAATTAGTATTTATGTTGAGATAACAATATAACCTTTTAAAAATTATTTTGTTTTAACAAAAGCTGCTCACAGAAAATTTCTTTTCAATACAGAGGATGATTTTCTCTGTCCTAAGATAGGTCCAATCTATTGTTTTCCAGAGGTATAATCTCTGGTTTCTAAAGAGAATTGTTTAGATTAAATACTAAACTTTTAGATACATTATGAAGGAAGGTCATTTCTACTTTGACAATCAAAACAGTCAAAATTACTATGAAAAGAGGATTGCATAATATTATAAGGAAATTGATTGAAGGGAAACAGACAAAAATGCAATATAAAACACCCTAGAAGAAAAATAGTTAACAACCATTTTAGTAGCTAACTGGCAAATTTAGTTCCTAATTTATTTACTTCTTGGCTTCTTGCACAACCTTTTCTTCCTTGAAGTATATCCCTATAACTCATCCCTTTCCAACAGCATTTTCCCTTGTCATAAGAATATTCATGAGTGATTTTCCTTCTAATTTTATCACTGCTGCCACTTCTCAAATAATTATCCTTGTTTTGGATTATTGTGTTGTTTTCCTTCCTAAGAATGCACAGTGAGGGCACAATTATTATTGCTACTTTTTATTTGTTAAGCTTTGATAATCGTATCAAAATAGTAGAAAATATTAAAACATAGTTTTTATCACTAGGGACTCAACCATTGTCTAAGAAGGGAAATATATGCTCAAAATGTGCCAGATGGTATGTTACAGTGTATGTTACAGTATTTCTGTTCTTCTTATTCTGCATTTTTGGTGGTTCTTAGGCAGGTCATAATCATGACACAGGAACTTAATTTTATCCATCATAATAAGACAATGTATAGCATGTAAAACTTCCACAGCACCAAGCTTCATCACAGCCTTTCTTTCTAAGACATGAAAGTGGTAAAAACACTTTTTATGTAATAATTCTTTTAGAAAATAAGCTTTTTGAATGAATGGCCAATTTATGAAAACTGAAATTTCATGGTTTTCAGAGTACTATAGAGTTTGAAATTAAATTCTGTAAATAATTTAAAATGAAGAAAAAGAATTCAGAAGATTTTTTTGTGCTTTTTTCCCCCTCAAATCCCCCTGTGAAATTTTGATAATGATGTAGCTTGCCTTGATAGTATCAAAGCATACTTCTCAAACAAATAAATATACTTAACAATTATTTTGAAAATTAAATGTTGTGATTTTTCATTTTAAATCATGCTATACTTAAAAAAAAGAATGGTAGTTAAAAGGAAAAATATTCACGTTTTAAAAAATTTGTTGATTACATTTCAGTTAGAATCGTTGTAAATGCTTTTTCTTTTAACACAACACTGTGTGCTTGAACTTGATGACAATGATTTTTCTATTCTGACTTCCATTTCATATACTGAATGGAAAACATCATGCTATCTGTCTGAGCTTTTTTCAGTCATATCCTATAATTCTCTGAGTGACTAGATCAGATGTAAGTCACTGAAAGTAAAGATCACTTTTTAGTTGCAAAGTAACTGATCACATCTGATGGCAAAAAAGTTTTAGAGATTATCTGTCCATAAGAAACTGGCAAATGGAGAGAAAGGAAAACAGCAAGGATTTGTTACAAAGTAATTATTTTTTACCATTACTTAGTGCACAAATTTTTGGAGAGCCTGACAGTGCACATGCTCAACACTTGTCTAGAATTGTGTTAGTCTGAACTGATACGAGCTTCTCAGAACAATTTGCTGGTGTTTAAGCAACATCGCTTGACCTATAGTTGAAACCCTGGGAATATCTTTTTCAGTAAAAATCTGAAACCCCAAGGCAATTCCTACATATCAAACAGTAGCACTTTGGAAAAGTTAAGGATGGAGAGACCTGTTATGGAAGTTTCAAATTTACTTGGGAACCAATGAAATAGAAGCACACTGCCATAAGAAAATACCTAAAAGTAACCCCAAACTTGGTATTCTGAAGTTATTCAGAACCATTCTTCTCAGAACAAAGAAACTGAAATAAATACTGATTATAACATCAACCTCCTAGGGAAGATTTCAGGGTCCTGACAGATCACTGTAGCCTTCCCCGATCTACCTGAGGAAGGTGGAACTATCAGCATTAAGAAACCTAAAGAAACCTTGGGATGAAGTGCAGAACAATAAAGAAAATGAATCAGTACTAGGAAACCTTTTATATGAGATTTAACTGCATTGATGAGGATTTTCTGTATTGAATGGATAATCTGGATGAACGTTGGAACTTTTCTTGGGCTAACAATAAATTTTTGGGGCCATATAAAAAAGTTTGTTTTGTTTGGTTTTTTTTTACCTCCTGTCATTAGACTAATATTTTGAGTGCAAAACAAGTACACTTTATTTGGCAGAGTTGGTGACCTGCTGCCATGCAGTTCACCCAGCTACACAGGTTGGTAGTCGTTGTATTTGCAACTATATTTGAATAGGATGAGGAAAAAAGTCTGCATCTTCCTGTGTTCCCATTGGGAATAATTCTGTCACCAAAATTTCCCTTAGAGAAGAACAAAAGGGAATATGTACAAGGGAAAGGAAATGGAAGGTAAAAGAGGAGATAGGAACCCATGTGAGTTAGATATGCAAAAATATGTGGGAAATTTAATTTATTTCTTAAAATGTAATTACAATTTAGGGGAAGATCCCAAACTGTGAAAACCAGTCAAATAAAGATTTTGGTCACAAAAGAAAAAATTCATTTGTTCACATAATTTTTTTTTGCCTTCCTCTCAGTCTACATAAACATGATTCTATGTAATCTGTGCAGTTCAGAGGCAGTTGGATCCTATTGATCTAATAAAGCAGGGAAGGAACTCCAAAGAAAGCTCAATAAGCATAGTGAAAAGAACAAATGCATCTGGTTCAGAAACAAACACAAGAAAGAGAGATTGCAGAATCATTTTCCTGAAAAGTTCTAAGACTTGTGATGACATTTTCTAAAGGAATAGAGACTTGATTTTCATATCATTGGAGTCTATGCAACTGTATTCTGCAAAAGCTAAAGGTGAGATAATCTGTATTTTCTGGTTTGTATAGTCATCTCTAATGGCAGACATGAAGGACTATCTCAGAAATACTGTTTTGCAGACTATATTTCTCAAGGTACAAGGAGGAAAAGGTTACACAAATTGGGAATGTTCTTTAATGCCTTCTCAAGTATAATACTTTAACTTTTTTTTTTCTTTTTTTAAAAAACATGCCGTGGGAGAACCACAATGCACAAAGAAAGGTTCAGATAGTAAGATCTGGTGATAAAGAGTTTTAAATGATGCTGACAAAGCATCTGAGTTATGTCCTGTGAAATCCACAGTAATGGAATTTAATTTGTTTGTTGATTTTTCCCCTCCTCCTGCCTCTAAAAATAGGGATGGACATTCTCAGTAGAAAAATGAAATAAAATAGGAAGAAACCTACCTGGCACAGAACAGAACTCTGAATTTTTTGTCTGAATTCTGAGTGATACTGACCATAACTAAACTATCTGACAGTACAATGATTCTTGGTACTGGATACTACAGCTACAGCAGGAACCAGATCATGGGTGTCCCAGATCTTCCCTTTTCCGTGCCCCTCCCCTTACTCATTTTCATTTTATAATGCTCAGGCTTCGTTCTGCTTTACCAAAAGACATCCAGAGACTTTGCTTTCACAAACTCAAGCTCCACATGACCTGCAGAGAAGAAAGAAGGTAGTTCTTTCTCAGTTATTTTTGTTTTCAGATGTGGAGGCTAATGTATAATCAGGTCTTAGACCAGAAAAGAAATTAACATATTCAAAGGAGAAAAAAAATGTTCATACAGAAAAATGGCATCGTGACTTTGGGAGTGATAAAAAGTACATTTTGACCCTTTTCCTCATTAATGAGAATCAATAATGATGACAGGGAATCACACCTCTCACTGCAGTAAAATATGTTGCATGAAAATCTATTATTTCGACATGTTCTCATCAATCAACACACTACATTGTTTGTCTCTGTGTTCCTTCTTTACCTCTGAAAATAAACCTCTTTTGTCTACTGAACCTGTACAGCTGCTAAGCAAGCTGTTTGGTTGTATTAAATAAAGTAACCATTTGCTTAGACATACTACCTGTGAAGAAAATGCTGAATCTATTTAGTAGTCTACATTAGAAAGGAAAAATAACCCTAATAATTCCAATATACTGACACTAGACACAGATAATTTCAAGTTTAAGGAACTTCCAAACTTCAGAAGAAAAGAGAAAATAATTACACCAGCTGATGGGAAGCTGTACCTTGTATTGCTCACTATAAAGCTAGAAACCACAGTTCCACAGGCATCTGTTTCTTCAAATATGCACTTTGGAAACATGCCTCCTTTTAATTCAACTGAATTAAATAGGAAGAATATTAACCGCATGCTAGAGGAAAAAAAAACAAAAACAACACCCCCCAAAAAAAATAAAAATAAAACCAAAAAAACCAAAACATGACTTTATTCTGATTTTTAATTCTTAGAAGAATATGAATTTGTGTTTACTGTGTCTGATCCTTTACTACTGAAAAAAATGAAGCATTCTTATTTGCCAACATGTAGTGCTTGCTTTCCCTTAGTCTTAAAAAAAATCCCCCAATCAAATCAAGTGGAATAACAACAAAACAAACCAAAATTGTTAACAGCCTGCATATTACTTAGGACACCAGAGTTATGATGGATCATACAATGATGACAGATTAGTCTTCACTCCTATTCTAAATTCTGTCAACTACATAAATTAGTAATGTCATTAATATGATTACTAGGTGTTCACTCACCTTCTGCAGCAGCTGTTGGGTTTTTTTGTCCTGGCTTTGGTCCTTTGATTACTCCATCTAACTCGGCATTACAAGCCAGTATAGAACTTGCTTGCAGCAGGTAAAAATCTACAGTTGACTGGAGTAGAGAAGTGTATTAAGGAATCATTGATTACATTTTGGCATCTGATTTGCTGTTTAATTGGAAAAGATGTGAGGTTCATTTTGATAGTGTCTAAATGTTTGGTTCATTTCTTTTTTAATTTTTTGTTTGTTGATTTTTGTTTTTTAGGGCTTTTGGTTTGGGTTACTTGGTTGGTTTTTTTGGGGGAGGAGGGGGCATGGGGGGGATTGTTTGGTTTGGTTCAGTTTTGTTTTGGTTTTCTGCTATTGCCCATAAGATGATGTTCATATGGGAGTAAGTGACAGTTCCTGCAGAAAAACGCACATTAACTCAATCTCAGACACTTCATAGTGCCAAATGAAGTCACTTAAACATTAATTTTAAAGTATTTCTAATGAATATTTTCTTCTGTTAGGTTAGTTTGACTAGCTGAGGCAAATAGCATTCAGATCAGCATTTAGCTCCGTGAAACTAACATGTCAAAAAGCTTGTGAAAGAGGCTGTGTCTCTTTGATCTGATCTATGATCCCATTGATAGTCCCACAATAAACAGCATTCAGATCCCTAAGGATTTCATTAAGTGTATTGAAGATATTGTATTAATTAATTCTAAAAATTTCAATAAGAAAAAAGGCTATTTTCTTTTTTTGTAATTCTTTCCGTGCACCAATCCCATGGAGAGCAGCAGAAAATAAATTCAAGATTCATTGAATTTAATCACTGGAAATATTTTGTGGAGTCATGATCTAGGTTATTGAAGTACTTGTATTTATATTTATGAAGATTTTTTGAGGTCTTCAGAGATATTTATTGTGTATTTCCCAATATTCTAATCCATACACCACACTTTCAACATTAAAAAAAGTTTTGGACTATTTTAAATTTCTCAGAAGAAGTTTAATGACTAAATGTTTCATTGCAATTTATTATTGTTAAGACTTAATTACAGTGTATTCATGCAATGTACTAGAGAGACTTCAATAGCAAGCCATGAAGCATTGTCATTAAAAGTTAAAACTGAATGACAGTGATCGTATAGAAAAAATGCATGTCATGATAAAGTGGGGTTTTTTTTCTTTGTTAGATTTCACATTATTTTTTGAAAGTTCAAAATTTAGCATAGGGTTTACATCAGATATTCTGTGTTAAGGAGAACTGACTATGAAAAGAATTAAAACAAAAGAAGAAAAGAGAAGATAAAAACAAAACACAAACCCCCTCAAAACTAAAACCTTATTTTTATGTTATTCCCAGTCAAGCAGGGGTTTTGTTTTGCCATTTGCCATTGATTTCTAATTGCTCTGAATTTTACAAATTAAGACCGAAATTTTGTAACAAAATAGTCTTGAGAAGTGAGTATATATATATATGTATATACATATATATGTATATATATATATATATATACACTTTTTTTAAAAAGTCTGAATGACTGGTATCCTTTCTTGTACTGACTTTTGATGCACCGTGGAATATCTGGAAATTCAGAGTTACTCATTTCTTTATAGATAATCAGCTTCCAACATGTTTTCTGGAATACAGGCTAGTTCACAGAATCTTCTTTATGCTTAAAAAGACTTCATTACAGATCAAAATCTGAATGAGAGAATTCATACTTGATGGAGTATGAAGTGGAAATGTATTTACATACAACTCAAAAGCTAGTCAGAATCTAAAGTCTCATGTTTTTCTACTGTAGTCAGCACAGTGTAGAAGTACAAAATAACCAGAGAAGATTAGTCCTTTATTCTTATGATCATATATGTGAAGCTGAAATTTTTTTGCAAGCACCACAAGAATTTTCATTACTGTGTGTTTCATAATGACAAAATACACTCCCTATATGTACATTTCTGTCCTCAAAAGCTGCTTCTATTTGAAATTCCTAATGGCAGACACATCATGCTGGGAAGCAGTGAAGCCACTCACATCAAAAGTCTTTAACTTAATGTATTATGACTGACTGCACTAAATGTTTTGCAACGCAGCAAGAATGCGACAGCAACCAGACTAGGACACTTAAATTCACTTTTCTTCCTTCCTTCTTTCTTTCCTTTCTTCCTTCCTTCCTTCCTTCCTTCCTTCTTTTTCTTTCTTTCTTTCTCTCTCTTCCTTTCTTCCTTTCTTCCTTTCTTCCTTTCTTTCTTCCTTTCTTCCTTTTTCTTTTTTTTTCAGTGTGCTAAGGGTAAGTATTGAAAGGGGCAGTATCACAGTTATAACACTTTTCAGATTTACATTCTACAAATCCACTTTCAGAGTGTATCATTTTCTGCTTTGAACTGTACTCCTGAGACTGTATGAGTAAATCTTCTGCACCTTGAAAAAGAAACCCCTAGCACGTTGATTCAAATTTCCAATAATGCTATTCTACTATCACACCTTGTTTGTGAATTGATCAATTTCATGAATGTTAGAAATTTAAACCCCTTTTTGACCATGAATATTTACCAATCCATAAGTGAAAAGAGATTGTAGCAAGGTGGGGATCAGTCTTTTCTCCCAGACAACTAGCAAGAAGGGGACATAGGCTCAAGCTGTGCCAGGGGAGGTTCAAGCTGGACATGAGGAGGTATTTCTTCACAAAAAAGTTTATTAATCATTGGAATATTTACAACCCAGGGAGGTGGTGGAGTTACTGCCCCATGAGTTGTTCAAGAAGCAACTAGTTCATAAGGTGGTGATTAGTCAAAGGTTGGACTCAATGATCTCAGAGGTCTTTTCCAGCCTAAACAGTTTTATGTTTCTCCAAATATTTTAACTTACAGATACAGAATCTAGTCTTTTACTCAGGTAGGAAAAACTTTACTTTTTTAGCTGATAGATGAACACTCCTAGAAGTGAACTGGGATCTGTCACCATTGGACACAAAAATGACAAATTATCTCTTGCTTCCTTGCACTTCCTCAAAAATATAGAGTTACATTCGTAAAGCATTTTTACTCTCAGATTAAGACAATGAATGTCAATGAAATGCTTCCACTTTTCTTCAGAGGATCAGATACACATCCTGTATATATATGCATATATATTCATGTTAATTAATTAATTAATTAGTTAATTAACTAGTATGTATGGGTTTCCCCTTTAAAATAAATTGTGCAGTTCATCTCCTAATTTTTATGCTTTATAAACAGAAATAAAAGTCTATAAGTGAATGCCTAAGTAACAGATGTACATGTAACATCAACATCATTATTTATAATGTGAATGATTTTTCCATACTCTTATGAACCAACTACCTTATCCCTTGTGACAGCTCTCTTCTGGAAAACATCATCAGACCACTGTAAACAGGGATTATCAGAAAATAAATCAGACTCCAAAAAGAGCAAACTGATTTGATAACAGAAAGAACTTTTCAAGATTATATTTTCCCTCTATTAAATGAAGCTCAGTAGAGATTCTCTGCATCTGTGCTCTGTTAAAGGTTAAATTTCTGTGAAGAGGGAATTACAGACAGTCTCACACTAAAACAGAAACTAAATCCACTTAAAAATGAGGCTAAAATAATTCCTCAGGATCTTGGTCAGGAACTCTCTCTGAACGGTCCTAAATATATTAGAATATTGAAGAATACAATCCATAGGGAAAAGACATCCAAACAAGTGAAATTATCTGCAATACAAAACAAAGATCAGATTCTTGTAGGTTGGCCTCCAGAAGCCAAACGTTTGTTTGGGAAAGGAAAAACAATATAAGTTCCTTAAAATTAACTCCTGTTTTCTAGACAACCCACTGCATAAAAAAAGCATTCAGTAGCATGCAAGGACAAGACTGGCATTTAATTATCACTTATATATCTTAGCTAGTCCAAAGTATCACAGTTTAAATCTACAGTTAAAATCAAAATGTACAAGTAATGATCTACTATACTTTTGTAATACAGAATTTGTTTTATTCATTCTATAGCTAGGTTTGCAGATGAATCACAATTCCTTTCACATCCAAACAATGCTGCAACAGTGGGCCTTGTGACAAGAAAAATGAGTTAACAGCAACAACAACTGTGTCTCATGACACGTACGAATACACAGAATGATACATCTTGCTTTTTTTTTCTTTTTCTCTCAAAATACCATGGACTCAATGTATGTGAGGACCTAGAAACTGAAGCGCAAACATCAATCAGACTGGCATTTCGTAGAGCAAGGCCTCCTAGCAGAGTGTTTGGTAATGCTATGGTAGGACAGATTCTTAGTGAGAGCATAGTCCCATTGACATCTAACATTTGCACATGCTTTGACTTCACTGGTATCCTGCACAATTCAGAAGCTTCATCATCTTCTGAAAACAAAAGCTTTTTGGAGAATCCTGATTGGTTTTTTTTCCTATTTTTGAAATATAGAAGAAAAAAGATATTTATTTCACACTGAGAATTACCTTAGTATTTTGCATTCTGGCAGGAGGAAGAAAATTATTTTAGTAGTGGTTAACTACTTCTGAACAAATAGGAGTAAGAGAAACAAGAGAGTTGGATTCTCTGAAATCACCGTAGCATATATCTTAGGAAATGCTAATTTTTTTTTGCTTCAGTGCTAATCTAAATATCTGGAAAGTAGTGAGATAAGATAATAACTTTTGTCTCAAAGGTATGAGCTGGAACTGGGCATTCCATGTGTGACACAGGCCAGAAACATCTCCAAGCTAAAATAATCTCAGCTGAGTATTTGCAGCTACTTCTATAGTAACAATCTTTCTTTCCTCTAATTTTTTCTCACATATACAGAGCATCAGCACTTGATGTACCAAAAACTGCTGTCAGCTTTCCCACAGAGTTTCCAAATTCTTTAAAGTTCATACTATTTACCCAGTTGGAAGCCTTTAAGACCTATATAATTTCCTTTGATTTCTCTTAGTCATTGCCAATAGAAGCTATAGGTGGCATTCACATGAAAATACTAAAAGTTCAAGTCCAGCTTTTCACAAGCAAACTAGATTGTTTTTTCCCCCACAGGGTTGAAGTGCGCCATATAGCAGGCATTTACATGAATGATAGTTGTGAACCTTGATTTAAGACAAATTCTGGACAGAATTGAGTTGCATTTCCAATGCTATCCTTTGCTTTCCACTCTACAATAAAGTGAACCAACATTTAATGCTTTAAATGCCATATATTGTGGGAATCTTCTCTTACAATTTTTGCAGGAAATGTATTTATCTTTTTATTGTACCATGGATTTCCTTGATGATAAGTTATTGAATGAATAAGAAACAATAATAATGGTGTCTGAGGTAGATTTCCTGGAAAACTTATATTTCCCAGAGTACTTTGATATTCAAAAATGTTATGTTAGTTATATATATGTGTATAAATGCAGAAATACTGCATGTAAGAAAATATGGAGACTATCTTTTGAAAATAGAAAACAAGGAAGGAACTTTAAAATATACTGAGAAGATGATAACTTAAAAGCATATAATTTGCCTTGAATTTTCAGTTTTGTTAAAACTTTGAATTTATGTGAAACCAGATATATTTTTTTAAAACAGAAAAAAACCAAAACCAAAAAATTTGAACATTTTTATAAGAGATAGATTGGCTAGAAGGTCTATTCCATAAATGACAGATTTGTCATTTGAAATGTTCTTTTGTTCATTGTAACAGTTTGAGATATTTTTAAACATTTCAAATTTAATGTTATAAAGGAATGTCAACTTCTGAGTTTAAAAAAAGCTTTCTTACCAAAAAAGATCCACAAGAGACTAAAAGAAAGTCATTGGCATCTTCTGACATAAATAATTTGAAAACTGATTTGACTCCAAAAGGTTCTAATTTAGATTCAAAAAACAATTTACTAGGATTTTAAATTTCATCCAAATCCTTCACAGTTCTTGAGATTCAAGATTTACTTTCTTACTGGTTTAATTTTCCTTTCTGCTGAGATCACTTGCATGAACTCAGAAAGTGATTTGATAAAAACCTGTCTCTTGAGCTAATTAGTGGCACTCAGAGAATATATAAGCCAGTACAAATATTTTTTTTTAGATTTGCAAAAGTCCATATTGCAATGTTTGAGCCAAAGGTATCATAAAATATATGCTTGATTAAAGATATAGTATAGAATTATGAGGTTAATGTTTAATAAACAACAAGAAAATGCCTAATTATTGAAAACAATGCACAACATTGACATGCTACAACCTGAATGAAACTAAAGATATGGACTATTATTAATTTTTTTAATTGTAATAAAAATAATAATTATATACCTTTTTTATTTTCAAATATAAAACAAGGTCAAACTTTTTTTTGTTATTTATGTCTTTGAAAAATAATTTTCAGTGTTCAGCCAGCGTAGAAGGATATTGTTGGACTTTACATTTGTGAAATTTTCCAAATTGTTTCCTATCAGAACAAGAATTACAATGTACTTATCATGAACTAGGCTGAATTATACACTGCCTTTTATTTTGATTTAGCTGTATATAATAGGTAAATTTAATATCAAATTTAATATCAAATTTAATATCATCTAAGGCCAGACTTCTGAGCAATTTAGTGACAGTTTCCATGAACAATGAAAAGAGAAACATCTCAAGAAATTAATTCATCTCATCCCCACAGAATTATAAAATTTTATAAAAGAGGTGTTTACAGAGATTTTTCTTTTTCTAGCAGGCTCAATGACAGTGGTCATTGGGTTTTTTAACATTGTTTGATCTGCAGTGAGCTGTACATCTAAGTATAATATTTTTTTATATCCTAAAACTGTACAGTACTTTTCTTTTCATCATGGACATGCTAAATGGGACCTTCCAATATTGTCAGATTATAATTTAAGTGATAGTAACTGTGCTATCAGTAACTGAAAACCAGTGATCTGGTTCAGCATGCTAAACATTTTCCTTATCTACCAGGATTTACGTGCAATGGCTTATGTAATTTCCTTTTCTAAACTCTTGCTTTGAACATATCAGACAAAAGAATACTTCACTGAGCACTTGTTGACAGCCTCTGCATAACACATTCTTTGAACACTTGAATCTTCTGTCTTTCAAGTGAATGTAGATTATCTAGAAGATTTTCTGAATTTTAAAGCTGAGTAGCACATGTATATAATGATTGAACAAGGTCAGACTCTTTTCTTTCTCTCTCTTTTTTTCTTTAAGGTATTCTCAGATTCTTAAACATTTTTAGATGTCAAAGTACAGGAGAGATCTAAATTTAGAAAGTCCTTCAGATACTATTGACATAGGAATGAAGAACATAAAATTATATTTTTTATTTCCTATATATATTGAGTGTATTTTAATATAATAGAAATGTCTCCTTAGGACCAATATTAAAGGTTATCTATGATGTAACTCACAGCATTCAGATAACATGGAAGAATATAGGCTAACAAACAAAATCTCCTGTTTATGATACTAGAAAACAAGCTTAAAAATCTGTTGGAAATGTTTAAAGTGGTTCTCTTACACCATCTCTGTGATGGTGTAAAAGGTGTAATTCTGTCTTTTGACTTATGTTTACACTTTTTGAGCTATAAGACTAATAAATGTTCCAATATGGGATTTAATTTGTGTGGAAGTGTAGCAAAGCATTTAGTTCTGCAAATTAGATAAATGTTGTGGAAAGTGCATCTCCTACCACCCTGTGGCAGTTTAGAATCACTGCATATTAACATACCTCATTAAATGTATTCGGCTTAATTTGTACTTCCTTAATGAATTTACTCACCAAGCAACACGAAAAGAACTCAAATTAGAGGATCCCCATCCAATTAAACAGGTGCACATACAACTCATAAAGTGCATTAAAAGTTGCCTTTTTAGTAAGCAGTGCCATTTTTAGGAAAATGAAAATACATAGGTACATAGGTTTGTCATTATTTAATTTCTAATAACAATGGTATTGTTACAAAAGTCAAAACTTCTGTTCTATCACCACCTAATAATAAAGTTAGAATAACTGTCTTGCAATCTTCCAACACTGACAGTGTGAAGCAAACTCAGTCTTTCATTATGAATTAATATCTATTATTTACATTCTCCTGCATAAAAATACCATTTTCAGATAGCTTTTAATGACATACATTTTGATTTTCAAACTATATGTCAAGATCATACAGGAAACGAAACATTACACAATCTACTTTTCTCCTGTTTTCATCAGGAAGCATTGGTTAAATCAACAATTTCAGAACTATCCTAAAAAGTCCTGCAGTTATGAGGGTGTACCTTCTTTTTCTCCATAAATAACTTTGATTGTCAGAAAGTTCCAGGAAAATCAAATACTGTTCTGAAAAATATTCCTCTTTTCTAGAAATGTAGACTGCACAAGAGGCCAGTTCTGGAAAGAAATTAAATCAGCAGTTGAGAGCAGAAAGATATATTAGGATTTTATCACACCAGAAGAATTGAACCAAAATGTTGGTGTCATTTTTTCTTGAGTTACAGACTAAATGTCTGAATCTTTTTTGTGAATTCTGAATATTTTCAAGAGGTTATACAACACTATGCTTATAAGCTTAAACAGGGAGATGAAGTGTGCATTTGATATGATTACAAGACTATGCTTACAGAAAGATAAAAGATATTAGTAGTTAAGCCATATATAAAGCTTAAAATTATCCTATTGAAAGGAGGAAACTTCAATGGCATTCACAGTGTTATTTTACTTGAACAGACCTTCGAGTTAAAAACTGATAGTGATCTTACTTATTTTATTATTATAAGAACAATATAGATAACTATTCTTCCATTCATACAGTAGTACATTTGCATTCATTATAGACAGGATGAATGATCTTCTGCACCTGTAGGTGATGGATATATTTTCTTCTTAAGTAAATTTGCTGCCTATCCCTCTCTGCACATTGTTTTCTATATATTAATTTTTGTCTAGATTTATTTAAATATTTCTGTATATTAAGTAAAACAAGATTAGAGATTCATATTCATGTAGAGAGACTGCATTAATGGTTAGGCTGGCGCAAGTTAGTGGTTTGTGTATGTCTGCATTTGTACTACATATGGTGTGAAACTACTCATGTGTTAAACTGCTGAACAATGTGACAAATTACATTTACCATGCACCTGTGGCTACCTCACCTGCTTTGTAACCACTGAACCCTGTCCACCAGGATTTATTCTAACACTCCAACTCTCTAAGCAGATTCACACAGCATATAAAATACCTAAAAATCCTGACAGAAAATTGCTACCATGTAGTGTTTCCCCTCTGATTTATGTTGATGTGAACTTCAGAAACGGCAAGTTAATATGAAGTATAATAGGATATCTATCACAGAAGGATGAATTTCAGCTTTTCAGTTCCTCAGTGGCTTGTAGGAGCATAGATTGAAGTTAATGTTGCAAAATAGATGTCTTGAGATCCTTTTGTCTCTACTATTTATTTCTAAGGTGCAGTTATATCCTTATCTTGCTCTGTTTTCTGGGGCTTCCTTTGCATTTTGTTAAGTAATATGACACTCATAATTTTGATTTCTGGATAAAATCCTCCTGTCCTTATCATCTACTGCCTTATCTTCACAGATATATGCATTCATTTTAGTCAAGATAGAAATGAAGTAAAAACTACAAGAAAGGAGATTTGTTTCAGTCGTTCAGAAGGAGGAAGAGGATTGTCTTTTACTCTCTTACCTTATGTCCAGAGAAACCATGATGCAGGTATGAGGTAGTTTGGTCTAGACCTTCCTTGGTGACCAGTTTGTAGCCAAGGAAGTGCCCAGATTTACCCAGTATTCCCTACAATTTTTACATAAACCAGGGTATAAGAAGAAAGGAGGAGAGGCCTTCGCTCTCTCTTTTTCCTTCTGGTGGCTTTGGAGGTGCAGGTTCCCTGCTGTTGAGTCTACCGTGTTGGGGAGCAAGGCCTGGTAAGGCCTTGCCAACCTTGGGAGACGGAGGTTGCTGGCAGTCACTCCAACGTGACCCTCTGTTGTCCCAAGGAGAGTAGTAAGATATTCTTTGCTAATTCTTTTAGTTGCTAGATCTTGGGCTATTGATCGGGATATATGTATATTTTATTTCGGTTTTGTTCCTTTTTTCCCTTCCCCCTTCTCTTTCTCTTTTCTTTGTGAAATTGTATATATATTTCAACTGTATATAACTGTAATATAAGTGTAAATATATTTATATATATTGCTTTAGCTGTCTCTCTCTCGTTTCGGTTTTCTTGGTTGGTTTTTTCCCTCTTCTCCCTGAGGTTTGGGGTGGGGACTTCTTGTGGTAAGGTTTGGAGACTTGGCAGGGAGCCAGCTTCAAACCATATCAATGTGGAAACTGAAATGTCCCTTTTGTGAAAATCAGACCTATGTTCCTATGTGGCGGTCTAAAAATGTGTAATTAATAAGGAAATCGTAGATTTTGCATATAAGTTGTTGTATTGTATTGTATTGTACTTATAATGTATGTATATTCTGTCCTTTCATTGGTTGATATTTTATGCAGTATCATATATGGTTATGTTCAGCCCCTATCTCCTATGATTGGTTGTAATTTGCATGCTCCGCCTAAACCCCACCTTCTGTTCTAGTGCCTTCCTTACCCATGTTATTTAAGGCTGGAGCCATTTTGTGCAGTGCTCTTTTTGTGCCCTTTTGTTCCTCCCTTTAAGCTGTTCAGTTGCCCTGCTAGTTTTATAATAAAATCACCTTACCAGCTGCACCTAGAAAAGTTGTGGAGGTCTTTATTCAAGCGCTGACCTTCGCATTCCTACAGCAGAGGATGTCTAGGTTTTATGTAAAGGGGACAGTCACGCAGATGAGACAGAAGCTGTGCTGTACTCTATGTAAATATATAATTATGTTTCAAAGGTGCACTGTCACATGTTCCACTGTAATCTATACATAGATTTGTCTGCTGTTATTTTCCCCTTATATGTTTATTAAATGGGAAATTTCCATCCCTGTACTAATGACTTTCTTCCTCTTCTGTACACAGAACTTAGGACTAGGAAAAAAAAAAGACACACATCTGAGCTAAATATGTGTATAATAGGAATGTAACTATCTGTTTCTGAGGTTGTACAAATAGAAAAGATATTGTAGCTTCTCAGAATGCTATAAATAGAAACAAGGAAAAAATGTACATAGATCCTAAAATATGACCCTTTTCCAACTCAGAAAACTGCTTGTTTACAATATGTCCTTAATTTCTTTGTTATCACTTTGAATAGCTGTTATTAATATTTTAATCCTTTTGGAGGTACTATACTAAATAGAGATTAGGGAATTTCCGTTGACAATATATGTTTGCCCAGCTAATAAATAAACTTTGCTTCTGGCTTAATGTATAGCATTACAGAATATTTTATTGAGGTGTCAGGTGGTTAGAACAACAGGTTTACACCTAGAAGGATGTAAAAATATATTTCCATGCAAAAACTTATTACAAATGAATATGTTGTCCTGATTTGAACCAGTTTTTTCTTAGAATCATAGAATCATAGAATAGAATCATAGAATCGATTAGGTTGGAAAAGACCTCCGAGATCATCGAGTCCAACCCTTAGTCCAAATCCAGTCCATTTACTAGATCATGGCACTCAGTGCCACGTCCAATCTGCGTTTAAAAATCTCCAGGGATGATGAATCCACCACCTCTCTGGGTAACCCATTCCAATGCCTGATTACTCTCTCTGTAAAGAATTTTCTCCTGATATCCAACTTAAATTTCCCCTGGCGGAGCTTAAGCCCGTGCCCCCTTGTCCTATTGCTGAGTGCCTGAGAGAAGAGACCAACCCCCACCTGGCTAGAACTTCCCTTCAGGTAGTTATAGACAGTGATGAGGTCACCTCTGAGCCTCCTCTTCTCCAGGCTAAACAATCCCAGCTCCCTCAGCCTCTCCCCATAGGACTTATGCTCCAGTCCCTTCACCAACCTTGTTGCTCTTCTCTGAACCTGCTCCAGCACCTCAATATCCTTTCTGAACTGAGGGGCCCAGAACTGAACACAGTACTCCAGGTGTGGCCCCACCAACGCAGAGTACAGGGGAAGGATCACTTCCCTGGTCCTGCTGGCCACGCTATTTTTGATACAGTACAGGATCCCATTTGCCTTCTTGGCCACCTGGGCACACTGTTGGCTCATGTTGAGCTTCCTGTCAATTAGTACCCCCAGGTCCCTTTCTACCTGGTTGCTTTCCAGCCACTCTGTGCCCAGCCTGTAGCGCTGCATGGGGTTGTTGTGGCCAAAGTGCAGGACCCGGCACTTGGCTTTATTGAACTTCATCCCATTGGAATCAGCCCAACTCTTGTTTAACTGTTAAATCTTGACCAATTTATATTTTTCTGTTGGACTTATGGGTTACCTTAAAAAAATTCCTCTATTGAATAAGACTTTAAGAAGTATTAATAATCAATGTGTTACTTAAAAATCACAGGCAAGTCAGTTTCAAGTAGAGTTTTTCTTAGATGTTCATAGTATCTCAGTATTTCTTTGGATTTTCTAATTATATACTAATTATGTTAACTAACAAAAAAAACTAAGATTGATATCAAATATGTAAATGTATATTCAAACTGAATATAAAAGAAAATTGTAATGGAAGCAGTAGTTCAATGAAGATTTGGGTAGGGCTTTAGGAAACTCCTTCCTTTTACATAACCAAAACTAACTAAAGAAGCCTGAGCATAAATGAGAATTAGTTTCTTAATGTCTACTTTTTCAATCAATAAGCAGAATAAGTCATGTAATTAAAAATTATTAAGAAGCTGAAAACTGCAGTTTCTAATAAACCCTGTGGCAATTTTGCTGTCGTTGAAAGTAACAGTCATTTCAATTCAGAAGTCACTATAGTATGTTTCATTATTTGTGAAAAGAAAGAGAAAAGGGAACAGATAACACACATTTGCTACTTATTATGGAACTTAGAAGTTTCCCTCTTCATTTAGGATTGCTAACTCTTAAAGGCATCAGGAAGTGTAATCTGCATTCACCAAAGCTGTCTTATGGCTCTACACACAAAATGACAATTTGTATCTATTTCTATTCTATATTTTTTTAATGAAATAGTTTGCCCTATTTACCAGAAAGATATGGTCTTTAAGAAAGGAAAATGGTAAATTACACCTTGAATTTAGTGTCTGAACAATTTACACTTCATTGACAAAGTGAATAGATTAGCTCAATTCAAGGTATAAAATGGGGATTAATACTAAAAAGGCTAGAAATGGAGATATCAAGGATGTGCATAGGTATTACGTTGGTCTCTATTACATATGAAATTTTAGAAAAATGCTTGTGGCACAAAAGAAATTTTCAGAAATACAAGGCTGTGTGACTTTTGCACAGAAGTTTGGAAAATTTGTTGAGAAATTGCTTTGCTAGATAGACTTACAACAGGAGAGGAGAATTTGCTGACTAACTGTATAGACCACGAAAGTTATTATTTCTGACATCCAGTCATCGCTAATAACAATTTTGTGTTAAGTCATTAAATTTAGGGTCTTACCAAACTTCAGAAATATGATGGGATCCATATTACAAATCAGTATCTGCAGCCCATGTGATCCCTCTAGTCTTCTTTGTAGTGATAGAAAGAATTAGATGTTTTCAAGACAGTGTTTGTCTTCTCCAAAAGTAGGGATAAGACCAAGTACCTAAAAATATCTATTTGCCTTCCGTGACTATAAAAGTTAGGCTATAAAGGTGTTTACCTTAGGGTAAAGGCATTTAAAGTACATATCAGTTTGGAGAAATAATCCTTTCATGTGTAATTCATTTGGGAGCTGTTTGCTATTTAATGCATCTTTCTAATCTTGAGTAGAGAAAGTCATCATTTGTTTCACCAACAAACACAGAATCACTTAAGTCCACTCAAGCAGCCCACTGCTGAGATAAAGTAGCCTCAACCACCTTACACAGCACTCCTCTGAACTCTGTGTCCTGTCCCTGCATCTCTAAACCATATCTGTTGCATAATGTACAGGATACCTCTTCACTGTGAATGAACCCATTTACTCGAGCACTGGTCTTGTGTTTGTCTACTTTATAAGTGTGTATATTCTTATTGCATTCTGCATGAATGATAATTTTCTACAGGACTGTTTTATTTGGGTTTTTTTTACAGTGGAAAAAAAATAGTGGTATGGATTTCAAGGTAGCTAAATCTAGAGATCCCTTAGAAAAGTTGACATGAATGATACTATAGGAAATTAATTTCCTCTACATTTACAATTGTCAGACCTATCTCATCCAGCACTGTAACTTCTATTACCTAACTCCAGATCCCAAGACATATAAGACATCTTTCTTCTCATGCTGTAAAAACTGCTTGAAGCCCCTCAAGGCTGCATCACAGTGTTCATGACATTGCAGGCACAATGAAGGGTAAAAACAAACAAAGAAACAAACAAACAAACACATTAAAAATGATAGTTGTGTCTCTTGGCCATAAACCCACCATAATGGCTCAAAGCAAATCTACATTTAAAAGGCATGGTTCATCCACTTTGCTCAAGAGGGAACAAGAAGAGTAAACATGCACCTTATTTTATTATTCAATCTGTCGTCCACCTAAGAGTTGTGTAGATGTATCCCTTGCAACACAGAGGTAAGATTATTTGTCTTTAGATAGATACTGGTGCATGTTGCGCTGTTGACTGTGTTGCAGTTTCTCTTGAAGAAAACTAGGGAGTTGTCTTTAGACTGAAGCCAAGGTAAAAAGTAGTATGTGCTTCATGCAGAGAGTGGCCAGTTCCAACTCCTGCTGTGAAAGAATGTGAAAATTTAACAGGAAGCCACACACATCAATTTCACAAGAAAATACAGATTACTCATTTTTCAAACTCATCTACAATATAATGACCAGTTGTCAAGGAGTAGCAAAAATGGGTCTGATCTAGGAACAAGCTGAATCAACAGTAACTCCAGTGCAAAAAGTACTTCTAATAATGGGCCACAGTCCCACAGGATCTCAACACAGCTAGCAAAGTCAAGGGCTGATAACAAGGTCCATTGGCCACAGTAACTGGTGTACCAGGGAAAAAGTCCACCCTGAGTTCTCAGTCATAAATAAAAAGAGTGAGGGCCTGAAACAAGTCTATGAGATACATCTAAGGTCCATCCAGCAAGCAGTGCAAGAGGTGGAGCCAGCAGTTGTACTGAGATGGAGTCTGGCACTTGTACAGCTTTTCTGGGGTAGAGACTGATGACCTAGGCTGGGCAGAAGGAAGTTCTGGACCATTGGCAGGGTGGAGGAAGACCTTGAGGGAGCCTGGGCAGGAAACATGAAGACTGTGAATGTCCTCAGATCCTGGAGAAGTAGAGAAGTCTTTCAGGATGTAGACATGTAAGGCCGTGTCTTACCAGTCTCGGTCTGGGGAAAGAGTTGAAAACTAGTTCTCTAATTGTGTTTATGAGTAGTCTCACTACAAAGTTTTTATGCAAAATCTGGTCTCCTTTAATTCCTCTGTCATAAAAATAATGAAGCTTATATACTCTTAGAGAAATATAACACATTTTATATCCTAAGTGGACCCATGAGCATAGGCTGTAGAGTAGCAACAATTCAGACATGCTATCATAGCCAGGGTTTCCTTTTTTTAACTTTAAGCAAGTGCTTATATTTAAGCAAGTGCCTATATTCCTACAATTGTTCTATTTTCTTCCATAAAAAATGTTTATCTCTTCTCATCAATTCTATGAGTAGTGCAAACACTTTACATAGTCTGTTTGAATCATTCTACTGATGCTCAGACTTTTAGTTGGAAACCTAAAAGAAGCAATCCAGATTTTCTTGTACTGCAGATGTTATAAATTTTGTGAGTTGCTATAAATCACACAGATTCGCAGAATATTTTGAGCTGGAAGACAAACATAATCTCTTGTTTATAATCCTGGTTTGTAATGGATTTTTTTGAATGAATAATGATGGATTGTTTGAAAGCTCAGATAACATTCCACTACTATAACAAAATTAATTAGTTGTATCTAGTTGCTGTAGACTAAAAATGTCATCATTGGCAAGGTAATATTCTAAGGAAGCACTCATAGTCACACCTCTTATATGTCTTTTGCTGTTATGAGTCACACATTTCTTTACCTTATTATTCCCTCACACTTCTGTAGCCAAAGTTTTGAAGGATATTGTATTTCATTTTCTTTTAATCTCCCATTTTTGTGTTATGTAAACCACTATCCTTGCTACTGGCAAGAACACTTTTATGTAATACAGCTGCTACTTCTGCTATTGCTACAATTTGCTCTGAAACCAAGGTCTGGTTCTTGAGTTTGTATGAGGATCATTTGCTTTGTCTCCTTCAATGTTGCATTGTTTCTTATGTTTACCAGTTTGTCTTTTGATCATTGTGATATAATCACTATTTATGGCAGGTCAGGGAATGTACTTGGCACTTACCTCCCTATTTGGTTTCTGTCATGCTATCTGTATTTGTTTTTCACAGTACTTGCATTAACTTCTTACAGTTACAGTTGTCAAAGTCTCTTAGGTTTGCTGTTCATCAACTTTCTGGTACCTATTTTATTTATAAAATTTCTTAAATTTGTTGCAGTACCTAGAGGGTATACTAGTTTTACAGAGGGTCTGACCAGGAGGAGAGGAGGGGAAAAGAGGAGAGGAAAGGAGAGGAGGAGAGGAGGGGAGGGGAGAGGAGGGGAGGGGAGAGGAGGGGAGGGGAGAGGAGGGGAGGGGAGGGCTCCCTCTTTATGTCTTGTGGGCTTCAAGGCCTCTCCAGGTTTAGAAAAAGGGTAGTCAAAGTACTGCTGAAAACAACTGAAGTTGAGAATTCCTAAACTATACAGTATTTGTTTAGCATTACAGGAAAATTAATCCAGAGGTTAAAATGTTATTAATAGTTGGTAGGTGATGCTGAAGGAAGCAGAATTAAAAGCAATCTATAGATATAAAAAGAATGGAAAAAAATAAATATCGATAGAACAGAGAGGAAAAAAAAAGAAAACAACAACTAAAAAAAGATGGACCACAACCTATCAGAATGCTGTAAATCTTTACAGTATGTGTGTTTTTCCAAAAGTACTTTTCATTCAACTAAAAACTCATGGATAAACTGTACATGGATATGTAATACCTTTCAGGACCTGAAAAGGATAATCAGGTCCACATGGCTCAGTCTCTCTCTCTTTCTGGTAACTGTATTAAGCAATATAATGACTGACACTACAAGCCTGCTTCAGCTATAAGTCAATGTCTCTCCCTGAGATTCTTAAAAAAAATAAGAATGTTCAATGTATTCACCTACATGAGCTCTACATTGTGTAACCCAAGGATACTTGCTTGAGAAAAGGAAATGCATGGATTTGTGCCTCAGGAGAAGATTAGACTTATTTTCCAGGTATACACCCTAATCATTGCACCAATGGTTTTCTCTCCAATCTCTTGAAACTGGATTACATAATCTAAGTGCATACAAATACATCTAAGAAACATACTTTTCATTTGACCATAAATGATGGCCAAAAAAGAATGATACGTATCACTAAGAATCAGCAATTGAAACTTACAAAAATTAAAACAAAATGGTTTAAAGTGTCTCTGAGGGAAAATGTGCTCCTGCCGCACCAAGTATATTCTGGACTAGATCATGTCAGTTGTGGTTTTTGATTAGCAAGATCTTAAATTTCTCCAAGAAAGGAGATCCCATCACTTTTTTCATTCTTTTTGATGTCTTAATCTGCTCATTTTTTTCCTTATGTCCAGTCTGAATTTCCAAGACACAACTGGCCTTTGCTTTTTTTCACATGTTCTGCTACTGAGAAGAGTCTGGTTACATGGTCTGTGCAATGCTGGTCAAATATTTTTAGGGAGTTTTTAATTTGCCCCTGTCCTTGTCAGACTAAAGAAGTTAAATAATTCAGCCTTTACTCGTACTTCATGTGCTCTAGACCCCAGTCATCTCAACAGACTTATGTTGAACCCTCTCGAATTTTATAGCATCTATGATCTTTGAAAGGTCTCACGACAGGAAAAAAATCTAGCTGTTGTTATCACCTTCAAGGCAGGCAAGTAGGAGGATCTGAGGAACTGCAGGTTGTCAGCCAAACTTTGATTCCTAGGAATATTATAGAATCATAGAATCCTTTAATTTGGAAAAGACCATTAAGAACATCAAGTCCAACCATAACTATCAAGTCCACCACTCAAACATGTCTCTAAGCATTTACAGGTCTTTTAAATGCCCCTAGACATGGTGACTCCATCACTTCCAATGTTTAAAAATCCTTTTGGTGAAGATTTTTTCCCTAATATTCAATCTGAACTTTGAGGCCATTTCCTCTTGTTCTATCGTT
Source organism: Manacus candei (assembly GCF_025592945.1). Taxonomy (NCBI): domain Eukaryota; kingdom Metazoa; phylum Chordata; class Aves; order Passeriformes; family Pipridae; genus Manacus; species Manacus candei. The sequence continues at coordinate 27,565,289 of NW_026138062.1, read as the reverse complement.
TGTTACTCGGAAGAAAAGATTGACCCCCTGTTGACTACTGCCTTCTTTCAGGAAGTTGTAGAGAACAATAAGGCCTCCTTGAGCCTCCTTTTCTCCAGGCTAAACAATCCTGTCTTCCTCAACCATTCCCCAGAAGACTTGTGCTCTAGACCCTTCACCCACTCCATCTCCCTTCTTTGGATGTGCTCCAGCATCTCACTGTGTTTCTTGTAGTGAGGGGTCAAAAGTGAACACAGCATCTGAGGTGCAGCCTCATCAGTGCAAATCCTCTTGGAAATCATTTCAAAGAAAACCTTCTTAGAAGGTGTTTAGGAACAGGTCAGTATGGATTTACCAAGTTCAAATGACACCAAAATAACCTGATTGCCCTCTATCATGAGACACCTGCCTATGGAGACAGCAGTTGATATCGCTTTGAAGACATCAATAAGGTCTTTGGCAGATCATAGTATTGTAAGAAATTGGTGACATACAGTCTAGATGGTAGAGCAGCTGGTAGACTACTGTATTCAAAAGTCTGGGATGATGTGAGAAAATTCTCAAAGGATCCCCAGGATATTTTTGTCTCAGTGAATTAGGATATGCCTCCTGGAATGACAGAAAGTCCCAACTTAAAATTACTTGAGTGCAGCATGAAACTTCTCTACCAAATTCATATAGGTCTTAGTGTCATGCCTACTTCATTGGACTGAAGAGTGAGGGTGGGAACTCACAAAAATATAGCTATTTAACATTTTCTTTCCATAGGCTTCCTTGTGAAACCCATCAAAAGTAGATGTCACCTTCATTATAAAGCACAAGTTAGAAATAAATCCTCAAGTACTGGTGAGAACCATATGTCAGATTTCCCTTTGTCTTGTACAGAATTTATAGACTATCAACATGTATTAAAATAAGAGCAATATAGACAAAGTAACCTAGAATATATCAAGTAGTCTTCACAGCATTCTGCCTATGTTACTGGACCTTTGTGTTGTCATGTCATTGGAACTAAGAAACAAAGTTAGAACCTACAAAGAAAATGTTTTTAGCTTCAGGTGAGATAACTAATGACTTTTCTTTAGAATTGATGTAGTAGACTGATAAAGTTAAGTGTTCATAGGTTTTATCAAGTGGTTATATTGGTAATAATGGAACCTCCTCTGCAGACACTCATAAAAACACACTTGTAGAAACTGCGCTATTGCAAAATAGCAATGAATATAAGTCTAGCATGTTTGTAATACTCTGACCTAGGAAAATCTTTACGGAGCTGTCAAAGTCAGTTGAGGATTTTCAGAACAATACCTCTATATTAGATCTATCGGAGAAGTATACAACACCAGAGAAAAATCCTGAAAAACAGCACTTAGCAACATTTTTACTCGCTCTTCAAAAAGGATTTTTAGCAGTAAAATAACTACCAACATGCTGATTGTCATCCAGTAAATACTGGTTCTTGGGAACAAGCAGGCAAAAGCCCATAGAACCCAACCAATGCACAGGAAAAGGGGCAGTTTCTTGTGAGTAATGTGAATTTTTCGAATTTATACTAATGTTCTTCTGGATTAGGAAGAATTTGGTTACATGTTTTGGATAATGGACTACTAAAAGCTTTGTAAGTAGCCTTTTTTTTTTTCTTTTTTTTTTCTTTTTTTTTTTTTTTTTCTCAGGTTAATGAATACTCCAAAACAAACTCTGGCAATTATCTTCACTTCATGTTACAACTTGATCTCATGGCTAGTTTCAGTCTCTACTGAAACAAAGTCAGTTACTCAAGAATAAATATATCACACCTGATTTCAATAATAATTTCTACGATGACAGTCTTTATGTGTTACTCTGTCAATGAAATATTTTGGCTATATAAAAGTGAAATTATATCCCTCACATTTAATTACCTAATATTCAAAAGTTTAATTTAGTAAAGTTATAGAGAATGTTACATTTAAAATTAAGGGACAATATCTGTTACTATGAAGTCTATTACCTCAATCCTTTATAAGATAAATTCTCATTATGAGATAAGAACGATACTGTATTTTCCTAAAGTATAAAATACTTTGAGGAGGCATTTTGTTGAGGGTTTTTTAGTTTATTTATCATGCAAACTAGTATAGAAAAAATTAAGTAGTTATGAATATTATATGTGTACAGTAGAAGTAAAAAAAAAGAGTGGCTAGCATATGCATTATTGAAGACTACTTTGGTAAAATCTTACCCATTGAATATTTTTTCTCTTTAAATTCAGCTCATTTTCATGTTAATGTCTTTAGAAATGTCAGTTCAGTACTTTCGCTGTTACAAACTTTTCAACAAGTAGCCATAAATAACAAATTAGTGGCAATATTGTTCTAATAACTTATTTAGGGCATAATTAATTCACAGCTTTAGGCATATTTAAATAAGGGTGTGCTTTTAAGTTTGTAGCTTTCAACTGAGCTCATCTTAGGCTAGTAAACACAGTCTGGGTGAAAAAAGGCAAAAAACATGCAAGACAAGGAAAAAACCAACAGTTCTCATGGCCTCATTTTGAACAGCCTAATCTATAGGAAACATATGCTTCAAAATAAATTACCTGCAATATCTGAGCCCACACAGCAAATTTCTTTCCCCCCCTCTTTAATTTGCTATCAACTTTATAAGATCCATCTCTGGGTTCTTCTTTGCTATTCCCCAATTCCTGCTTTTCATGCAGAGGAGTTAATGGGCTTATAATTTCATAATTAAAGCAGATAATTTTAATTTCTCTGATGACTCTTTATTATGATAATCTTGTTAAGATTATGGTGTTCATTTGTTGCTGTGTATGATCATTTGGCTTTTGTAGAAGCTGTCTGTGCTACTGAGCCACTAAATAATTAAACAAGCAGAACAGTCCAACCAGCAAAGTCTTGCTGTTAATGGAAGACCAGAGTTAACTCTCTGTAAACCTATTAAGGGATTCAGGCAGAGAACATACCACAGATTTACTGTCAGTCATCAAATAAGAGATAAAGCTTCATTAACTGAGTATCTAATTTCACATGTAATGAAGAGCTGGCCTCCTAGATTGGATGACGGTGGAGGCTTTCCTAGGAAAACAAACATAAAATGAAATGCTTCTAAACTAATTAGTTAACTATGAAAAGATCAATAGGATGCCCAAGAAGGGAGATCCAGGGGAGGAATATCTGGTACACAGTCTTGACTAAAATGTTGCCTCAATTACTTTAGTTGCCTTCTGCAGTATAGCATGATGCATGCATGTTCTGAAGTGAAATAAGTGAATCATTTTTTTGTTCTGTTGTTTGTTTGCTGCGTTTGTGTGCATATGGCTGTCCTTTATATAAAATCTTGTCATTGAAGATGGTTGAAATAATAAGCCTGGTCCATTATAGTGTGACAATATGTGCCTGTGCAGTGCATGCAGGCAGCGCCTTTGCAAGCATTGAATAGACTCTGTCAGTATAAATACTTCTATTTGTTTAAAGGCTTTTTCAAATTAAACAGTTCAGTGATTTTTATGAAGCTGCTTTTATGTTTATGGAGGCATAAACCACAGAAAATTCAAGCCTTCCAGATTAACTCTCACTTCTCTAACGTGTGATGTTTCAGGTGGGTCAATTTTTTATTCAAAAAGCACTTGAAACTAAACTAGGCCTTGGGCGGATAGGGACAATGGGGATGGGATGTCACCGACAAAACAGAAGGAAAGAGCCGTAGATCAAGAAAATTCAGTGCCATAATAAGCATTTTGGCTTTGGAAAGCTGGCCATAGGTATTTTCAAGTCTGGTGGGAAGGAGAAATTACAAAAATACTAAGATTACATTTCTGCATTTACAAAAACATTGCTGTAATAAATGAATATATTTCTTGAGGTTGTACATATTTACCAGTATTTTAAATAAAATTGTACTTCCATTACATTCTTAATAAGGTCATAATGAAATGGAAGATATTACTACTCAGAAATAAACAAGGTAAATGTATTTTTAAAACAAATGTAACATTTGATAATATGATAAATGTATGCATTTTTAAAAAATATTACCATTGCTATCAAAATTTCAAAATATCAATGACAACAAAGTTGTTTATGAAAAATCCATCCTTAGTCATATATTAACCGGATGTAGTTTTCACTTTTTGCCAACCTGCACTTGAAACTACATTCCAAGGGAGTTAGTGTACTGAGTTTATAATGCAAAAATAATCACATAACCCAAATTTTTAAAAATATTATATACATTTCCCTGAAAATATTTATGTGTCAACACAAAATAGTTGATATTCAATAAAGAAAGATAACCCCCTAAAACTGGAGATCATACATTTTATCTAGTATATGCTTTACATGTTATTATAACAAATCATTTTGTTGTTTCTTACTGAGTTCCTTGTATTTTAAGATCCTCAGCATTTTTTATTTTTGTAACAAGGTTTTTAAGTGTCTATGTTTACTGCTATCTTGAGGACACTATCTCTTTTTCTGTGCAAAATGAGTTTCTATGTGGATTTGCTATGCCCTAGTCATAAAATATATCTACTAGTGATTCTACACATCAAGAACCTGAAAATGAGAAAACAATTCTTTTATAGTATTTTATTGTATGAAAAGTTGCATTAGCAACATTGTGACTATTCTGCAAAAGAGGATTCTCTCCTGGGACAGGCCATCTCCTGTCTATGAAATAACTGCTACCATTATCACAGATACTGATACAAACTGAATACATTTCTACTGACTGTTGGTAAATCACCTGCTTACTTTTGGTCCATTATAAATAAGGTTTCCCATGTGGATCCTTGATTAAAATAGAAAATATCTTCTCAAAATCAAAAGATTTCTATCTCCCCTACCCCTATTTTACATATTATGGTCAAATCGGCATAGGTAAGTCTTAGGAGCAACTGTTTATCTGAACTGGGACTATAAGTAGGTCCAGAAAGTAAACTGCAAATACCAATGTTGCTTCCCTGAATTATATGCGGAAAGAAACTATTGATAAATGAAGACAGAAAACTATCCATTCTTAATTGTGGAACTTTCATTCTGGAGGCTGTTTAGAGGTCTCAGTATGCATTCTTCATCTCTTATCCCTGGTCTGACATTCCCAAATGCCTCTGAAAGTATAAACTGGAGTCCTACATAACCCCAATGGGTTTACCTTGAACCCTATGTGAAGGGAAACAGACACAAAGGAATGGCACAAAAAGTACATAGAGAAGACTGGATTTTATCATTGCATTATTTTCATCTACACTAAATGATGCTTGTGTAAAATATTATCACATTTCTGACAGCCTTTATCCTTATTTGATAGGGCATGTATCAAATGACACATCTGTTCACAGTATCTGCCTGTCAGGTATTAAATTCTTTGCTGTTAATAGAGATTATCACACCCTTATTCATAGGAGTAAGAATCGAAATGAGGAGGAATTCTCAAGGTGCAAAGACTATTCAGCATGTGTAAGGGAAACAGACTATGGCTTGTGGATGATGCATTCTCTTGTGAATGAATAAGTATGAAGGATAATTAATTGAAAACATTCACAATCAATTTTATAATACTTATTTAAAGCCATACGTATGAGTACTAAACTTTACTTTAGCATGTAGGGGCAGGTAATACTGTGGAACAAAATATCCACTATTATCGCTGTTTCTCCTTTTCTTAAAATATCTGCAGACTACTACCTTTCAGAGGTCTACCCATCTCTTTGGGTAATGGTTTCTGTTCATGATTTGGAGCAAATAAATTAGTAGGTTGTTTTTGCAAAGAAAGACAATCAAGAAATTACTTTGAAAGTAAGTTGGTGCATATAGGTCTGCATTATCTATAAAATCAAATATAAGATGTAAGTACCAAGCCAACAACTAGACAGAAAAAAGAAAAACACCCTGAAGGTTAAAAAGGTAGTACACTGCAACCTGGTCTCAGTGACCACTGCTACAAGCCTCCCATAGAGAGGTTTTGTGGATCCAAGATGTGCCTCAAACATGGCACAGCTTTATAAGTTTAGCTCAGAGTACTATGAAAGGCCTGTCAAAAAGTCTGTTGACAGTCGAGAAATGCAGATTACAATCTGAGGGAGACATGATTACTATGTTAGGATAAGGTACTGGACCAGATCTGACAGTCCAAGAGAGGTAAGGGTGCTGCAGCCTCACTCCCCCAGGTCCAAGCAGTTGCAAGTTGTAGAGAGTGATAAGGTGTCCCCTCAGTCTCACAGTTCCTTCAGTCACTCCCTATAAGACTTGTGCTCCAGACTCTTCACCAGCTCCATTGCCCTTTCCTGGACATGCTCCAGCACCTCAATGTCTTTCTTCTAGCGAAGGGCCTAAAACTGAACACAGTATGCGAGGTGTGACCTCAGCAGTTCTGAGTACAGGGGGACAATCTCTGTCCTATTGGCCTCACTATTTTTGACACAAGCCATGATGACATTGGCCTTCTTGGCTACCTGGGTGCACTGCCAGCTCATATGCAGCCATCTGTCCACCAACAGTCCCTGGTCCTTTTCAAATGGGCATCTTTCCAACCACTCTTCTTCAGGCTTGTGGTGTTGCATGTTGGGTTGTTGTGACCCAAGGGCAGGATTTGGCACTTGGTCTTATTGAATCTTACACATGTGGCCTAGGACCACTGATACACTTTGCTTTATGTAGACTTTCTACCCTCAAGCCATACCCTATTGAGCTCTTACAAGACATTTCCTGAAGAGTCCAAAGTGTGATCTGAAGTCCAGTGATATGTGATCCCATTTTTATCTTTTTTCCTCTTCTCAGAAGATCCACCTTCTAAGCACTGCAACAGCCAAGGCTGCCCGAAGTTTTCACGTGTTCAACTACTGTTTTCTTGTTTGTAAATCTGAGATCCAGCAGCATGTCTCCACTCATCAGCTCCCCAACCACCTGTGACAGGAAGCAGTTGTCAATATACTCCTTAATTGCTTTTGTCTGTCTGTGCTGTCCTTTCAGAAGAATTCAGGCCACACGTGAGAATCAAAGCTTGTGATTGTGAAACATCTAGTGGTCCAGGGATGACCTTATCTATTTTTTTTCCTGATTAGGCAGTCTACAGCAGATACCTGCAATACAACCCCTGCTGCTCTGTTTGCCAACCCTGACTTATAAGGTCTAAGCTGGCTCGTCATCCATCCCTAGGCAAAGCTCCATGCATTCCTCCTGCTCTCTCACACAGAGCAATTCCCTCTTCCCACCTACCCAAACTGACTTTCCTGAAAAGCCTGTCTCTATCCATTGCGGTGATCCAGTCATGCCAGATACCCCACTGTGTCTCTATTATCCCAGTGATGTAACTGCATAACTGCATGCAGACTTCAAGTTACTTCTTGTTTGTTCCCCAGGCCATGTGCATTAGTGTGATAGTTTTCACCCTAGGCCTTCCTGGAGACCAACTTGTAACCAAGAAGGAAGTAGGGTAGTGACCAGAGAAGTATTCCATGCTATTCTTTTACGTAACCTGGGGTATAAATAAGGTGTAGATAAGAGACCTCGCTCTCTTCTCTTCCAGAAAGGTGCGAGAACAGTAGATCCATATGTGGTCTTGCTTATCTGGAGCTGAGGCCTGTATCGACTGCTGTTGTCTGCCATGTGTGAGGGGAGAGTGCTGGGCTGCGTCCAGACGTCCTGCTTCTCTCAAGGGAAGTGGTGAGATTTTGCCAGTTCTTTATTTTGCTGGTTACCAGATTTTTAGATTGTGCATACCTCTTTTGCTTCTGTCTCTTTCCATCCTTCTTTTTGTCCTTTTTCGCTTCTCCCTTCCCCTCTTCCCTTTTAGGAAGCTGTTTGGGGTTTCTGGTGTCATAGGTATATAGTATTCTCACTGTATATATCTGTTTTATATGTAAAATATATATATTTTACTATAACTTGGCTGTTTGGGTTTTTTTCCCTCTTTGGGAAGCAGGCTCTGTTGTCAAGTTTTGGAGACTTGGTGGGAAGCCAGCTCGAAACTTGCACAATTAGTGTACAGGTACTTCACAGAAACAGCTGGTGGTCTTGGTGGTAAGAGAGCTTTCCCCAGAATGCTCTCTATAGCATTTTCTTAATTGTGTAGATGCATTTGGACTGAACCACTTTCAGCCCCAGTTTTATCGATTATGATGTCCTTCCTTTTCATGCCACCTTCAGTTCTTTGCTTGCCATCTAGATCTACCAGGTCCTCTCTTGGCTGTAGGTCATCCTCTTCCTCTCTTGTTATTCATAGTTTAAAGTCCTTTTTACCAAGTTGACCAGCTGCTCAGCAAAGGTTTTAAACTCTTGTTTAACCTTTATCCAGATGACCTCCAGAGGTCCTTTAACAAACTAAATAGTTACAAAGTGTTATGATTCTTTATCTGCAAATACATTTTTACCTACCAAAATGACCGTGCTGTACACAAAATCTATTTTATCTAGTCATCTCAATTTAACTGTTTACAGACTCAGGGTTAATAGGTCACTTTGCAGACTGATATTTAAAAAAAACTTTATTTTTGACAACGTTGAGAAGAGGCAAGTTTTTAGACATTTCTGTCAGTGAGATTAAACTTGTGAAGAAACTTAGGATGTTTGATTAGACCTAAGTTAATCATGCAAATAAAATCTAGTTATTTTTATGAGGTTTATTTGGACCTTTGCTTTCCCTAAACCAGTAGGATTTATTTTTTTTAAATTTTCTAAAAGTAAGATTTATTTAATCCAACCACATGACCAATAAAATCTTACCACTTACTAAATTGAGAAGTTAATGGACAGAAATAAATTTTTGAAGCCAGTTCCTTCATAGAGAAGTGTCAGACTTGGGGGGGGGAATGGAAGGATATTGAAATAATCGATCTTGAATGATTAAAAAAGAATTAGAGCAAATACTAAGATGAAATTAGAATCTCATCTCCTTCCTAGATAAGTATACATTTTTGAGTCTCACTCTATAGGAGAAGTGTTACATGTAGTCAATCATATGTTATCATTGTACAGAAAGCAAACACATTTTTTGCAGCTAAGTCACAAAGCTTCAGCTTTGCAAAGTGTTTTGTTTGTGGAAAATACCTATGAAGTCAATTTATGCAATAACTATTGTTATTTTTAGTGTTAATAGATTTGGTGTTAAATAGATATTTTACATATGCAATCGTATCTTAGATTTGACCCACATCCTATTAAAATCAATGGAATGTTTTATTATTTTTGCAGAATAAAATTGAAGACAAAGCTGTAAGTAGAGAGGACTACAAAAAAATACATTTTCTGCAGTTACTAAGGAAAAGAGATTAAAAAACCCAAACAAACACAAAAAGAAGTCCAGTATTTAGATAATAGACTCATTGGTATTTTAGACCTTCACTTTATCAAAAAATTTTTAATCACTGGCAATGTAGTTTGGTCATGGGGTCCTTTATAAGGGATCAAAGCTACTTGGTACAAGCTCTAGGACACCTATAAGATTCTTCCTTCTTGAATATGAAACGGTGGATTTTGAAGATGTGCTTTCCTTCTGTGGCCACAATCTTGCTAATACAGCCCAGGATACAGGTGACCATTTTTCCTTCCTGGGCAGCTCTTGGCTCATGTTCGTGTTCAATTCTCGGATTCTTCACTGAAAAGCTGTTTTTTTGCCATTTAACCCCAGTTTCTATTGAGATGCTGGGTTATTCCTCTCCAGGAACAGGATTTCACTATTTTCTTTGTTGATCATTACATTCCTGACAGCCCATTTCTCCACCTTGTTGAGAAGTCTCTGATTACAATTCCCTTTTTTCACTTCTCTCTTTCTATGGCTTCCTATACTCAAAATAGAAAAGTGAAATAGTTGTTCACTTTTTGGGGATCTTAAGTGCACAAGATGCTTTGAAGTAATGAATGTGAGTTTCAAGTAGGCATTGGTCTGAGGAGTGAAAAAACTGACCTATTTCTCATTGACTAATTTTGGTTTTTTTGTAGTATGGTACTGGAAGTGGTGAATAGTATTAGTAGCCTAGAAAATTTGCCCATTTGCTATCTATGAAACAAAGGTCCTTGTTTTTGAATTCTGTTCCAGGAAGCAGGTGATTTAATATGAATTTTTATAGGTTGGAAAATTTAAAAGGTAATTTTGGCTCTGTATCTCACTCTTCATTCAAACTTCAATATTGTCAGTTCATAGTGTGGATTATTTCTTTGTGTTTGTTTTTGAAGGAAAAATACTTGAACCCAAAACCTCCTTCCCCTGGTTCCACCCAGACGTCTTTAGATTTCTATTAGTCCTTGATCTGGAAAAAGGATAGATTACCCAAATGCAGACAGATAAATAGATGGTTAGCATTTATTTCCATTTCCAACATCCAATTGTTTCATGCATTACTTACATTAACATACAAAAAATATCATGAATTTGATACACAGTAAATTCAGATGCAACATGGACATGTAGAGCAATGAAGAAAAAAACAAGGTGAAGAGTGTGTTAGCAACAAGTAAAAATTATTACAATCTAATTCTGGAGCAGGAAATGAGAAACCATCATCATTATCATATCTCTCCTAGCAAAGAATTTGAGATGCTGATCACTCACTGTAGAGTCAGCCACCTCTCACTCTTCCCCCCAACAGAAGTGACTGTTCTTAAAACCTTCCATGAAGTCAAAGTGTGAACTAGGATTTTTATCATACCTAGAAGTTATTTGAAATGTGGATGTAACTGGACAAATCACCATAACTGAACCGAGATTCAAATATTTTTGAAGGGTGTTTAGAAATCTGTACATTTTTATTAATATTTTATCAGTTTATATTATTGGCATTTATTTGCCTTATTATTGGTATTGGTCATGAATGTATGGTTCACTGACTACTGATAAATTAATAAATTATGTTAATAAATCAATAAATTACTAATCCTAATCTGTTTTAACCATGTTACTTGATAGTTATAAAAAGATACTTTTTAGGTAATTCTTTGTTTGGTTTTTATTTTAGGTTCTCAATCAAATATCTGCTAGACTCAGGCACTCCTTTGAACTTTTCTTACAATACATCAATAGATCAGACGAGGACGTTCAGATCTAGTCTAATAATGTGAGTCTAATATTTTAATGGTGAATTCTTTCAACTTTCTCCAGAAGTGTTAGTACTTTCTGAGCCTCTTGGAGGGTAAGCAGCAACCTTCCTTGACTACTGATTTATATAGCTCTGCACAAAAGACAGTGGTGGAAGGCAGTGCTTGACTTTCTCTTCCTACTTATTTTCTAATCACCATCACAATGACAACAGCAACAAAGAAGTTTTATACAACATTTTATTTAGATACTGCTGAAGATATACAGTGGAAGAAAGCACTCAAGAAGACTTCCACTTAAAATTAGGTAGTTTTGCTTTAATGCCAGAACACTGATTTTATTTATTTATTTATTTATATGATTTCATTTAAAAAGTAGTTATTCAAAAACGTTTTAATAAATTTATAGATTATATTCTACATGTGTTTTTTAATTGCTGAGTAGTGAGATATAGGCCGTAAGCATAGTAATTTAAGGTAAAACTTTTGGAAAAAATGGGGTAGTGAGAGAATATTTACAATAAGGCATAAGTATTATGATAATGCTTAGCTGTGAACTTAACTGTAAAGTGAAGTGGCTTTTACAGCCTGAGGTTTTGGTTGAGAACTCAATGTTTTGTTTACTGCATGAACTAGGTAATCAACAAAAACAATTTTGCTGCACACACTACAGAATATCTCTGGTTCTGCTTGCTGAGAAAGAATTTGTCTTTGTGGAAGTACCTCACTTATAAATAGTGTGATAGCTGCAGTTGATATCCTGGTAGTTTTACACAAATTTAAAACAGTGTGTCTGAAGCCATTTACCAATATTTTTTGTATTGTAGCTAATGAATCACAGAAAGATATTGTTGGAGACAAAGAAGTTGGATATTGTGTATGTTTTAACATTCTTAAATGTGTAAAGGCAAAAATTACATTTCTCTCTAAATTGGCAATAACTAGTGCTTTATGCTGTGGTGAAGCTATAAAGTCTCTTGCTGCGACTAGACTCATGAAATTTGTAAGCTTTGCATTATTTTTGTTAAATAATAATATTACAAACTTCACATACCCTCTACCCCCAATAGAGAAAAATGTTACGCTACAGAGATAGGAAAATAAGTGAGCTACTGACTAGGATCTGGCCTGATATTAAGCAAACTGAACAGGATATGGAAACTACAACTTGTGACATGAGAAATTTTTGTATGCAGTAGATACCAGTGCAACAGCTGGCAAATGTTAATTATTGCACTATGAAGGACCATCACATTTCACGGTTGCTTAGGGGGCAGTTATGTGAGAACCAACTAAATATCACAGGCTGCTGGCAGGGAATACTGGAGACCTTTACAGAAGTAGAATTTTCTGAAGCCAACAGCACCTCAATAACTACAACTGTAACATCATGAAGGTCAGAGATTACCTTGGTAATGCTATTAGAAATGGAAAATTTGGGTATAGATGTAGCAAAATTGAGACTAAAGGGGTAAAGTAATTAAGAGAGAGCTGTATGCTGGAGAGGAGACTGAGAAGGAAAAGGGAAGCTATGAGGGTAGCTAGAAGGAGTGTCAAGACAAGGAAAGAGATAACAAGCTATGTAATTGGTACTATCTGGGGTTACCCTTTGGACAGCCTTGTTTTTGATCACCACAACACAATCAGGGTAATAAATCAGACTTGTTTGTCTGACTATACATATTTCCACCATCTGGCACACCCAGATGTCTCAGTAGCAGAGTGCTGGTGCTTATTTCAGGTTAGGCAACACTGATCTCTATCTATCACTTCCTAAAAGAAGTTGACTGCAGATATGTAGACAATTAACTTTGGAAAAGATGAAGAAAAACTTGGAGTGCCCTGTTGGACAGTCACAGGTTCTTCAGGAGGGATAGGCAGGGCAGAAGAGGCAGAGGGGTGACACTTTCTGTCACGGAAGGGTAAGAATGTATGGAGGTCACAGCTGGCAAGTGTACAGAGACTCAGGGTAAGAATCAAGGGGAAAACAAATAATGTGGATGTCATTGTGGAAGTCTGCAATAGACCTCCCAGCCAGGACAGTGATGCCAATGAACCATTGTTTGAGGAATTAAGGGACACTTCCAAGTCAACTGCCTTTATGCTTCTGAGGGACTTCAAGTTGCCAAAAATTAACTGGGAGCCTCTCACAGCTGGTACAGAAGATTCCTAATAGGCCAGAAGATTCCTAAAAAACCTGGATGACAACTTTATGGAACAGGTCCTAAGGAAGTCGACTTAGAAAGGTGTTCTCCTTGATCTGCTGCTTGTCAGCAAAGAGGATCTCATGAGCAAAGTGGAGATTCTGCACCTGGGATGGGGCAATCTTGGGTGTACGTACAGACTGGTGAATGAGATGCTGGAAAGCAGTGCCACGGAAAGGGACCTGGGGGTCCTGGTCAATGGCAAGTTGAATATGAGACAGCAGTGCCCTGGCAGCCAGGAGGGCGTGGAGGGCATCAGCAATGCATCGCCAGCTGGTTGAGGGAGGGGATTGTCCTGCTCTGCTCTGCATTGGTGCGGCCTCACCTTGAATATTGTGTGCAGTTTTGGCCACTGCAATATAAGATATTAAGCTCTTAGAAAGTGTCCAAAGGAGGACAAGGAAGATGATGAAGGGCCTTGAGGGGAAGTTATGTGAGGAGTGGCTGAAATCACTTGGTCTGTTCAACCTGGAGAAAAGGAGACTGAGGGGAGATCTCATTGCAGTCTACAACTTCCTCACATGATGAAACACAGGGGCAGGCACGGATCTCTTCTGTCTCGTGACCAGTGAAATGACCCAAAGGAATGGCCTGAAATTGTGTCACGAGAGGTTTAGGTTGGATATTAGGAAAAGACTTTTCACCAAGAGGGTGGTTGGGCACTGGAACAGGCTCCCCAGGGAAGTGGTCACAGCATCAAGCCTTACAGAGTTCAAGAAACATTTGGACAATGCTCTCAGGCACACGATGTGACTCTTGGGGATGGTCCTGTGCAGGGCTAAGAGTTGGACTTGATGATCCTTGTAGGTTTCTTCCAACTGTGATTCCGTGAAAAATCCACAAACGAAATCTCTCAGTTCTCAAAAACATTTTAAATGGATTGTGGAAGGGGGGTTCATGCTCCAAAAACTCCATTAATGGAAGTCTGTAAAAAATTAATTAAACAAAAATTTAGTAAGGATAGGAAAAATATAGTTGACATTGCATTACAGGAATGGAGTAGATAATCTCTTCAAATTTCTATCACAACTAGTGTTGTGTCATTCTTAACAAAAATTTACTAAACATTTATAAGGAAAGATATAGCGTAGCTACTGAGGACACCTTCATCTGATAATGTGTATGTAACTATGTATTTCATGCCTGTCCACTCATTTCCTTATAAATGTTAGTTCAACTGTCGTCCAACATGTGCATTTGTATGGTATGACCGAAAAATGAATTACAACGTTTCGGCATATATTGACTTGCTGAAGCAGAACTTTATTGATTTATCAGTAGGAATATATGAAAAATGAAATTACTCACATGTGAGTATCCATAGCATAGCAGTGAGGAACATATTTGCCTGATGTCTGTAACACCTCAGACCTGAAATATCACATATAAGTAAGACTCAAATACAAAAAGTACAGATTTTTTTTTTCCAATGTCAGCTTTTTTTTTAATCTTCTTCTCTATCAAACAACCTCTTATGGAATAAACTTTATCATTATCTTCAGAGGGAGTTCTTGAAATTAAGATTTCTTTTTGCTGTGTATCATTGTAATTTTGGAGGTACTTCAGCTTTCTTTCTTCATGCACACTTTAATGAAAGGTTGCTAGAGAACAGCCATTGGTCATGTTAGAAGGTTTTTTTGTCTACTCAATGAAATAATCACGGTTAACATCACCACAAACAAGAAAGAGCATTTTGAAAAAGGTCCATTAATTCCCTATTGGGATAAAAAGCCTGCCAGAAGAATTTCAGAGCGAAATTGAAATCAGTATGATTCCAAAAATATTGTAATGTAATTTTTAATCAGTTGTTGAAGTTCAATAGCAAAAGCACCAGCATACTAACAGTACTATAAGTTTACAATCAGATTCCTGTGAGAAAAGCTTTAAACTACAGAAATTATTAGCTTTTTTTCCCTCATTTCTTTTACACTAGCTTTTTCAAAGCAAATAAACTCTTCAAATGTTTTTCCTAAGGTTTTCTGAACAACTCAGTCTCCCACTGGCTCTCTTCTTATTACATAAAAACATAATCAAAACCAGTTACCCCTTAAAGACTATAAGAAGCTGGTGTGTATGGTTCCCAATCACATGGTTTTAAATTTCTCACCTTGATGGTGATAAATTGCTTCCAGATTCCTTCCTAAGTTTTTTCTTTGATTTTTAGTTTTCTTTCATAAACATATTAGATTTCACTTCTTTTATAGGGTAAGGGAGCCCAGCCTGCCTCTGTCAGGCCCAGGTAGGGGTATCTTTTGGATACAGACAGTTCCAGCTGTTTCTGACACACGCACCATAGGACATGGCTGAGTCTGGTAGCCAAGGAGGTGGTGTCTCAAAGCAAATGTAATTAAGAAGGGTAAAACTCCCTGTCTGAAAATGAGGAGTGAAGAAACACACAAAAGAAACAACCCTGCAGACACCAAAGTACTAGCCGGGCCAGAAGATTTCTGATAAACCTGGATGACAGCTTTATGGAACAGGTCCTAAGGGAGCCCAATTGGAAGGGTGCTATCCTTGAACTGCTGCTTGTCAGCAAAGAGGATCCTGTGAGCAAAGTGGAGATGGGTGGGGGTCCCACAAGGAGATCAAGTTTAAAATCTCTGTCGACAGGACGAAAAGTGTCAGCAAAACCTCAACTCCAGATATGAGGAGAGGAGACTTCAGGCTTCTCAGGGAATTAGTAAGTAAGGTCCTCTGGGAAAATGTTTTTGCAGGTGCTGGGGTGCATTGGTGCTGGTCACTCTTCAAACATCACCTCCTAAGGGCACAGGAGCAGACAATTCCCAAATGTTGGAAGTCAAGCAGGAGAAGCAAAAGGCCAGCTTTTTCCAGCTGAATGGGAAGAATCTTCTCATGGAGATAAGACAAAAAATGGAAGGTGTATGCCCAGTGGAAGCAAGGTCAAGTGACATGGGAAGAATTCAGAGATATTGCTTGCTGCTGTAGGGAGAAAATTCGTGTGGCCAAAGCTCAGATGGAATTGTCCGGAAATGTGGGGGACAATGAAGAGTTTTTTCAAATACATCAATGCCAATAGGGAGTGTAGAAACACACTACTACAGGATGAGGATGGTCACCACACAAACCAGGATAGAGACCAGGCAGAAGTGCCTAATGTTTTCTTTGCCTCTGCCATCAATACATATGATCATTCTTTCATGATATCTTAATCCTAATTTTGTAAAGCATTTGAATAGAAGGAGAGAAAACGTAGCTCAAAACCAGTAAACTATATGCATATGTAGTTTTTCTGGGAAGCTAGACAGATATAGCTCAAAAGGATCATTTTATTCAAAATCTCGTAAGGACTTTTTCTTTTCCTGATATGTATTTTGCCCTTTACAGAGTGGTAATAAAAGAACTCATTCTCGTTGATTTTTCTGCCTCTCAGAATGGCTTTTAAACTTTACAGTTTTTTTTCAGCTTCTTCTCTTTCACTCTAACAGAACGAAGTGTGTAGGTCATTGGAAATCATACAAAACAAAAAAAAACCTCACAAAACCCCTCAAATCTATTTCTAGTTTTAAAATTGTGTCTTGAGAATTTTCAAAAATAAATGAAATGGATGATATATCAGGAATTTCATTCAAGTGTGACATTGATATTCTTATGCTGTTGCACATCCCCTTTGACACTTGTCTCCACATACAAAGTACTCAAATTGCTGAGTTACAATGAATTCACTGAGGGGGAAATACGATACTATTTTTATATTCCAGACTGAAAATTTGCAGCAAATTTCTTCTCAATACAATATCTGTAAACATTATGTGATCTGCTATTGACTTATACTACAAAATGAGAAATAGGGTTCAGACTCCTTGTCTCTGATAATTTTTTTTAAATACTGGCTGAAAAAGAATAGTCCCTGTGGGTGATGGCAAAATTAACAAACCCTGATGCATACATGTGGAACAAATTCCTTGCTTGTCCTTGGAGTCATCATTATACAGGTTCTCAGTAGAGTGTTTTCTTTTAATCTTGCAATCTGACAATGAGTTACGCATCCTTTATTCTTTCCTAAAACATAAAAGCCTTTTTTGAATATGATAGTTGCAGCGGTTTGGACTGGGCTTTTTTTGTGTTTTGGGTCGGGTTTTTTTGGTGTGTGGTTTTTTTTTTTCCCCCTTCCCCCGTGGATTTTGTATCCTCTGTAGGAAATGCAAAATTCAGGCCAGAGATTCCAACTGAAAAAGACAAAACCACTGCTAGCTTTTTTCAAGTTATAATTTACATCCCAGAGTAAGATACCCACAGAACCAATCTATTAAACTCTTTGGGCCTGTGAATATACATTTGCAATGTTTATGATACAGGTAACTATACCAAGCTTATTTGAAAGAACATTTTTCTCCTCCCTCCACTGTTATGTGTAGGTCTAAACATCTGTGATAAAACAATTCTATCCAGAAGATTGAGTATTTAGTTTCTTAACTAACTTATTTCTTCTCAAAGACTCATTTGGCCTATACTTGAAAGAGCTTTGCAAGATTTCAGAATGTAAGTATTTTCTCTCTTCTCTGGTGTAGGAGAGTGAGCTACAGAGAGAACCAGGAGTAATCTGTATGGAGGGATTGCACAAAATGGTTAATTCACCTTAATTCTATCCATTTATTGAACCAGTAGGTATTCTTCATCAGGAATCCACCTGATGTATAAGGACATATATAATGACACAAATAAAGAAATAGCCAGATACTGGTCACAATTGTTTAGCACAGGATTCTTTTTAGACAACATGTCTCATATGCTTTTTTTTACAGAACCTGTAAATACTTTGAAAATAAAAATGTAGTCTGTTGTTCAGAATGAAAAAAAATGAAATATGAAGCCAATGGTTAAGAAACATGTAAATCTGGATCAGGTATATGCAGCCACTGTAGGAGTAGGAGAGCCAAAGCAAATTCAGATTACAGAAATGCCACAGTCATAAACTGGCAGTATTGTGTCAGGGCTTAAAATAGTGATTCATTTAAGAATATTTAAACCTTGGTTTCTCTGCTGGCATAATGAATTAACAATAGTTTTGGTGTTGAGTTTTATGATTTGTGCTGGGAAATGGACTGAGACTACCAATTAATTCTTCATTAATCATTCAAAGCTAATTACCTTAAGTTGCTACCATGTGGACTGAACTTGAACCAATGTCTTTAAAGATAAAAAGGATGTTTGTTTACTCTCTAAACAAATACCAGTATCAAAATTCTTGTTCATTATTTTTATAAGTTTTGGTTTTATCATGCATGAGAAACCTGGGTAAAATGACAATAATGTGTTTTGAAATACAGAGATGAACAGATGGAAGACTAAGGTGCAAAGTTTTGGTCATTATCAGAGCACTGAATACAAGGTTCTCCTTTTTTAAACTTTTTTTTTTTTTTCAAAAAAAAAACTTTACCAGTACCTTAATTTTAAATCCAGACAGATAGATGTAAGCAGATGATTATTTTATCACAGTCTAGACATTATTTATCACAGTCTAGAATGTATTTAATAAATTAGGGTGTCACTTTTTCCTAAATTCATTTCAATAAGTTGTGCAGTCTGTTTTTGAATCAGTTTACTTCAATTGCTGCAATACTTGCCAACAAAACCAGCAAGTTAGTGTTTCAAATGTGCAAAGGAGGCTGTGACAGTAAGATTTTCTTGTTTGGTAATCAGCAGTCCTGAAAAATGCAATAATCAAATAGATCATTATACATTATAAAATAAATGGTTAGTTCTACTTTAAAAATTAAATTGTCATGAATTAATTGATTTTGAACAAGGTTTCATACAAACAGCATGAAAAAAGTGAATGATATTTGCCTAAGAAGGTGACAGACATTTTGTTTAATTGATGCTGAATTAAATAGAATGACGATGTAATTTAAATAAGTAAGTAATAGCAAGTAGTAGAAAATCCTGTGAAGGAAAAGTCATCAAATTCTGTGGCAATAGCAATTATGTTCCTGAAAAGTTTGCACTTGAGGAGAGATGTAGAGCTCCCAAGCTCAAACATCATCAACATTGAAACGACCTTTTTTGTCTAACAGATATTCCACTCCCAGTGTTATTTCCACACTTATACTGCCCCAGGTTGCTACAGAGAATTGAAGATAGTATTTGTATAAAGAAATGCAGTGCCACCATATGCCCAGCAGGCTTAAAGCTGTTGAAAACTTGGCCTGTGGAATTCATTAGAGTAAAACCTGGTTTAGACCATCCTGAATGAACTGCAGCAATAATAAAACAGCTCTGGTCTCAAGATACAGAAGTGCAATTTTCTCTTTGTTATGAGCCATAATTGGTGAATACATTAGTATTTGCAACTTGCAAGGAGGAGAGATAGTGCCTTCTATTTTCTTCACAAATATTTGTAACTGCTTTACATCCTCCGCTTTCGCGAAGGGTATGACATTCAAGTGCCATGGACTGGAAGGAAAGAAGTGTGATATTATTCTTAGACAGAAAACTGAATGTTCCCCTAGCTAGAGGACTGCAGCCAGGAATCTCTCCCAAGGAAAAAATTAGAGATGCATATTCATTTATCTATGGGAGGATTTTCTATAAAGTGTACCTCTTCTCTATAGGTGGCACAGAAAGCAATTAATTAATTCCTAGAATTAAAATGAAGTAGGATTTATCTAGGAGATTAAGAAATAGCACGCAGCCTTGATGCACTGCCAAAGCTTGCTTCAGTTTATTTTTGAATGATATACTGCCTTTTCATAAATAGACAATCACTAGTAAAAAACATTAAACAAATGTTGTACAGAAGTGAAAACAAACACATTTGCCAAATCCGTTATGCTTGAGGCAAACATGAAGTTTGGATTTTTGTTTGTTTGCTTTTATTTTTGATTTTTTTAAATAAAGCAGCAAGAGTATTCCTTCTGTTTTCATTTCCATTTGAGCATTTTCCTGGTTGGTTTTTGCAATATGCTTTTATATGTAATAATGAAAAAAAATACCATAGGTTTAATTGTTGCTTTCATGATTTGTTCAATAAGTATTAGACTTAAGCAATGTTAAATATGTTTTTGAAACATACTTTCCTTCTTTACTTTCCTCTGAAAATTGGAAATAATTTTAGGTACCTTTATTACGTATTCTCTAGAACATTAGCATAGGTATAAAAATTTACTTTTGTCCAATACTCAGCTGGCAACAGATTTCATGATTATGAAGCAAGCCCAAATCAGAGAAAAATCTAGCCCCAGAGGAACAGAGAAAAATCTCACTCTTGAAAATGTTAAGTTATGCATGCATCTGTTCTGTTCATTATATTCACGAGGTTAAGGTGGTCAGAATATAACATTTTAAATAAAATATAGCAGAATTCATCTGCTGTATATCCAAGTATGCCCCCACGTTCATTTGCTGCCAAGCTACAGATTGTAGAACGTATTCAACAGCAATAAAATAAGCATGATATGAAATTCAGTTGGTCAGAGTGACCTTCTTTCCCCTGGCACATAAACAATGACATGCCAGCAGTCCTGCTATCTTGCTTCCTTAGCCCTTAATGGAAAGAAAACATTGTGAATAACAAGTAGATATGAAATTACAAATTTCAGGGGGTTAATCCAAAGAAAATATTTCCTTGTAACTTTCTTTTTAATTATTTTTTTTTTCAGCTGAAAAG
This sequence comes from Manacus candei, assembly GCF_025592945.1. Taxonomy (NCBI): domain Eukaryota; kingdom Metazoa; phylum Chordata; class Aves; order Passeriformes; family Pipridae; genus Manacus; species Manacus candei. The sequence goes on along the minus strand of NW_026138062.1, from coordinate 27,544,452 downwards.
ACAAAGATTAGATCTGAAAGTATTGTTTCTTGATTATAATGTTAGAATTGATTATTTTCTGCAAAATGAACTAATGGGTTAAAAAGAGAAAGAGGAAAACAAACACCTACAATATTTTATGAAGTATGAAATTTCAGTGTGATACAGATTTATTTTTTTTTTTAAAGTTCTTGTAATATGAATAGAGCCCAGGATACATAACAGGGCCTTGACATAAGATATACTAATCTTCAAAGCTCTTCAACAGATAGGACTGAAAGACTATTGGAAAAGTGTACATGCTAAGTTCTACACTTGCATCTTCCATAAGGATGGTCTGTCATAATATGCATAAACATGAATCTATGGCCAGGACAAGGCTATCTAAGTGTCTCAGAGAGTGAAAAGGTGCTAAGTGTTTTATAGACTATGCTAGGGGTGGAACAGTGCTGACAGAGGTTGAAGACACCATAGCTCCACTTCAAACTCTTGTGTAGGAATGCTCTAGTCACCTCTTAGCGGGCATATGCCATTCTGTAGCAAAATATAGCCTTGTGGATACAACTTTCTTACTATTTCTACTTGCACATCTCCCTTGCCAGTGCATTCTATTGCAGAACTGAAAGGCCAGCACTCCGCAGAGGGTGGTGGATAGAGATTCAGTCTCATAGACAGCATGCATTCAGCAAGAAAGGAGATGCAGTGAAAACCCAATCCAACCTAATCTAACCCAACCCAACCAACCAACCAACCAAAAAACACCTAATAAAAAAGATTTAAGAACCATCAACATAGGTAGTATGGGTTATTGGTATTATAAGAATATGGCAGTATGAAGGCACATCTGTAGAAGCTCCTGTTTTAGACAAGACTAAGCCCTCAGTTCAAGATTTTGGGTTACCTAATTGAAATGTGAAATCACTACAGTGGTGTAACTCAGATGTTCTGAGTGCCAGTTCTGAGCTTGTGGCAAGGTCAGTTTAAACAGATTTTACAAACTTAGTACTGACAGAACACAGAATACAGATTTTTCAGTTTTCAGAATAATCTGTGTTTTTAAGAAGTCATATATTGGGATAGGGCATTTTGAGATAGTTTCTGAAGTGCATAAGTAACCTGGAAATGTTTTGTAAGAATCTGTCTTACCAAATAAATATATTGATGTTGATAAACAAAATTGCAGGTATACAGAACATGAATTCACCACTGAGTTCATAAATGAAGGTCTTGAAAATAGAGAATAATAGCTTTTGGGACTTTTTTATTGTAAAGCATTTTGGGTAAAAGCCTTGATTAAATATTCAGGCCAGATAATCTCTTTTTGAGATAGGGATTGGACTACATGGCTTTCTGGGGTCATTAACAGCATTCTGATTTTATGCATTGGAATCAAATTGAATCTTTACTGGCCTTTGGTATCATAATAACAACTTAAAGCATTTCACAGGAGAAAAAATTAAGCTAAGAAAAAATAAACTGGTGGAAAAAATCCTTACTCACTAAACAATATAATAATTTCAAATACATAAAAATAGCTAATTTTACTTTTTAAATAATATAAGTTTCCAAAATAAGAGTCATCATCTAAGTAGCATACTAACTAATTGTTAATAATCAGATCAGTATTAAAAATAAATTTTGGATTTTTTTAATAACATTGCAGTAAAATTAGTATAACTTGCTGGATATTTGGCTGTGAAACTAGCTGCCTTTCACTTGAATATAGATATATGTAGTAGTGTATAACAGTTAATAAAAAAAAGTGTAAAACAGAAAGAAAAAATAAGATTTTTTTATTGAAAATAATGTATAAAATTATATATCAGAAGTAAGATGAAGAGACTTCTATTATAGGTTACTCACAGCACGCATGGTCACTGCCACATGTAACTGATACAAAGTACATGGTGCGGCTCTTGGGGAGGGTCCTGTGCAGGGCTAAGTGTTGGACTTGGTGATCCCTGTGTGTGCCTTTCAACTCAGCATATTCTGGGATTCTGTGGTTCTGTGATAAAAGTTCTGGAGTAAGCTAACTTCGAGTCCTAGTACCTTACAGTAATCCCCACAAAAAGAAAAAGAATAAAATAAAATAATATAATATATGTAAAAAAATACAGTAAATTTCACAATTGAAAGAAAAAAAATCAGCCTCCGAGATGAATGCTTTAGGATGTTGCTTTAAGACTATCCAAGAGTGACTGGAAAAGTTTCATACCTCCCACAAGCAAAGAAGTTTCAGCATTTTCTGAATCAGAACAAGGATTAGACAGTTTGGGAATTGCCAGAGGTACTGTGAACGCAAGAAGTTGCTTCAAGAAACTGAAAGACCTCCCTGCAACATCTTTTAAAAAGCTAACTGCAAAATACCAGATTGCTGTGGTTTTATTGCTAACAGCATTCACAAATGACAGACATTGCACTAACTGCAAAGCAGATAATTTTGTCATTCTGATGTGTGAAATTCTTCCTATTTATTTCAAGATGATAAATTTTTCTATGAGCTTATGAATTATCAGAAATTACTATAATTTAAGCATTGAAAAATGGCTAAGCAGAATAGAGGCTGGCTGTCTTAAGATATTTAATATCATCACCCATCTTTCTGTTCGTGGTCTCATTCAATACCAAGCACCTGCAATACATGATCTGTAATTTGTAGAAAAGCCTGTAGGTGACTGCAGATTGTTAAGGCTTTTCGCCCTCATTGGTCACATTTCAGGATAATATTTCTTTTTTTTTTTTACTTAAAAAAAAGATAGAGGTTTGTGGGACAGTGGGAGTTGTAGGAAATGAAGCTGAATAAACACTGAACTGTTCTGGAGAAAAGTTTTGCATGTATATTTTACTGAATGATCAGAACCTTCAGTTTCCAGCTCTCTCTCCAGTTCTCTCTGGAGATGAACAATGATTCAATAACTAAATTCTCTCAAGAGAAAATAAGGTTTTTGCTCCCAGTTTTTCCCGGGCTTAAACAACCAACTTGTTACAAAAAAAGATGGATTTTCATAAAAAAAGAGATTTCATTTGTGCAGCTTACTTTTCTCATAGTAGAAGCTCTGAAAGTTATTATCAACAAAGTTGCTGTCAGAAGTTGGTGAAGGTCTGATGGGAGGCCAAAAATGTAAGTCAGAAGCATAAAGAGCCAGGCAGAAGCCAAGACAGCCTTCTGGAGCCTGTGATCATTTTCTCATTTACCTTCAGGTGCAACAAGGCAAGATAAAAATTGTCGTGGAAGTTACAATGCATGGGTCACTCATCTTAGGAAAGATGAAATATTTATTTTCAAGCTGGCAGTAAAAGCAAACTGGTTTTGAAATTAATGTTACCTCATCACCTAAGATCAGAGAAGAGTTACAGAGGATCATCTGAACAATTAATTCAGATGTACAGGTGTACATGTACATATATATATATATACATGTACATATACAGCAAGTGTGATGAAACCTATTTTGTGAGTTGGTGGAGACAAGAAGGATGAAGATAAGGGTGATGAAGACAATGTCTTTAACATCATGGACAACATCATTTTAAAAAGATTCCATCAATTACTGGTTTTTGTTGTAAAATTTCACCAATAACATTTTCCAAGACAGTTTGACAGTACTTATGAAGTGAAATTGTGCGACAGCCTAAAATGATGCTAAGATCACATTTGGCAGGCAAGGAACACTTTATTTACAGCAGGCTTAGTTTTTTAGTCTTTTTTTTCTGTCAAAGAGCAAATATACCATATCTCATTGGTTATATGTTCTTGTCCATGCGTTTAAGCTCATCTTTTAATACATGGTCGGCATCCCTTCCTGTGCTGGCGAGTCTCAATACAACACCTGTTACTTACTGCAGTTCTTCCTCCTTTTCTGCTTTCTCACCCTCAATGTTTACATTCTTTTACAACCTCATAGCTGTAATTGTTTAAATTCAAAGCCTAAGCTGTCTACAGCCCAGTACTTTCCCACAAAATCATTTGAGAATTTTGCTCTCAATTCATCATAATTTAAAATGTTGCCATATATATTTTTATTTCTGTGCCCAAATCTGACATTTTTTTCTAATTTTTTTTTTGACAAATAAATCTACTTCTAAAAAAAAGAATTATATTTGGACACAAAATGTAAGATTTTTTTGTTGTAGATTTTTTCTTTATTTATTGCCATGATATTTATCATGAATAAACATATTAATTCTAGGTATGTTTTATCTGGAAAAACAAGCAGATAGACAGAAAAACCCAAACAACTGACCAAAAAATATACACATCTCCAGACTATTATTATTTCAAGAAGAGTAATCGGATTTAAAATACTGGGTCAAAGGCACCACTAATTCTTGGTTTCAAAGTCTGTAAATTTTTATTTACTGTTCTGATAAACTGTTTATGTCTGGCTAAATGTTTCCTTTTCTTTATTTGTCTTCTGAGAAGAGTGTCAATGGAGACACTCCACAGGGAATACCATACCTATATGTCCTGTAATGTCTGTCAACCTGCTGTTTGCCAGACGAAGATCAAAAGTTTGTTTCATTAGCTAACTTGATTCTCTCAATCATATAGCAAAATATCTTTTTCAGGCTTGAAATAGTATTGGAAACTCAAAGACATTTTCCAAAATAGCAGTCATGTCCCATAAGATATAATTATCAAATTGCATTTAAAAAAAGAACAGTGCAGATGCAGACATTTACTGAAGTATTCCAGCTAAAATACTGCAAAATTATGACAGGCTGCCGTTTAAAGCGTTGTTTTCTGTCTTCTCTTGTAGTACACACATGATAGGACTGCAATTCAAAAGGTACTCTGTTTGTAAGTCTGTTAGCTGTAAAGTTTGTAGTAGGCATGTGGAATTTGTTTGTCAGTGAACTAAAAAGCTCTGAATAAATGGTACTTCATGCATATATATACAGGAGAATGATTACTACTGTTCAAATCAGCATAGGAATTTTATATATATTTTTGCACTGTACAAAATGAAGGTGAATATTTGCCCTTTTACCTACCTCTTCTCACCAAAATCTGGGAACAATCTAACCTTTGTTTGTGGCATTCGTTTTGACAGTTTTTCTATCTGATAGTTCTCATTAAAACTCTCTTAATCCATAGGAGTACATAAGCAGAAGAAAACACTGTAATTTCAGTAAGTTTTATTTTACTGCAAACAGTTTAGTCTGTCTTATGCAATCATTAAGACCTAATTAAAATCTCATAACATCCGTGTCTTATCATTATATCTTGTCTAGAGCTTAAAAGTAAATGGTGACTAAGTGAATTAAAAGAAACCCCTCGGAAATTAAAAAGTTCTTAATTCCCAAGCTTCTACTGTTCATAAATATGCCATATAGTTAACCACACTGTTTACTACTGTTTGTTCAATGAGGAGAAATTATGGCCATCACATAAAGCTCTAGTATCTTTTACACTTTTTACCTTTTAGTAATCAAAATGACCATCTGCTGACTTACTAATGTTTTCCTAGTCAACAGGAATATTTTAGTTGACAAACAAACAAATAGGAAAAACAAACAAACTTGTTTCTAAACACATCCTCCCTATCCATCAACAGCAAGGATAGGCTACATCTAAACTTCTTATGCTTTGGAGTTTTTTGTGGTCTGTATGAATAAGCATTCCAGTGCTTATTTTAGTAACTCAAGAAGTCTTTTTTTCCAAAGTTTGAGAACATTTAGAAAATTATTTCATTATTAAGATATCAAAGTATTAAAAAAATAATTAAGCTGAAATTTTCAATATTTTTTTCCTTTAAATTAATGCACGATGAGTGAAACTGTATTTATAACAGTACTAGCTGATTAAATTCTTCATGGTGCATACAGTCAGTTCTGTGGTGGAGTTTAGAAGCATCACAGATCCATAAAATGCATTGTCTAGTCAGAAAATCCAAACAAAACCATGGCCACATGCAAGTAAAAATAAAATTTAACAAAACAGTATGTAAATACAAAAATTAGAAAATAGACAGAATTCTAGGACCTAACATTTATTAACCCTGTAGGTATCCCCCTGGGAGCTAGCCCACACTGCAAAGAAAAGACAAAATGTGCAGAAGTGACAGTTATTTTTTACTGTCATATAACCTACAATCACTAAGAAATGTAATTTCTCATGCTTCCAATTCACTACCATTACATAGCTACACTGATGGGGAAAGGTTAGATTGTAGAAAAAGATAAAAAAAACAAACAGAAATAAAATTCAAGGTAACTCAAAATAAGATAAATTAATGAGAAGATAAAGGTAATGGGTCAATTTCTGGTTCATATACAACCTTTTTGCTTGGTGGAAGTCTATTAGCTTTTGCCCATTTTTGGTACAATATGTCTACATTTCTTACTTCTTTCTAAGCATTATTTCTGTTAACTCTCTTAAAAAGGAAACTGGGTCTAACCACGCTGCAATTGTTTACAATTGTTCAAGACATGTTGGATACGGAAAATTTGGACAGACATTGAGATTTCCTCAGTTCTTGCTGTGCCCAGACTTACTGAAAGGCACCACGTTTTTGTTTCTTTGTGTTGATTTCTTGTGTAGAGAATGAGACCATCCTAGAGATGTGGTTCCTGCTGCAGAACTTATCAAAGTGTATGTAGTTAAGAAGTCAAGGAAGTCTCACATGAAGATGTCATTACAATCAAACTCTTGTCATCATTCAGACAGCAATTTATCGTCTTGTGCAAACAGAGTTGTGCTAGGTAAATTACATTTTTTTAAAGAAACTCTTTCTTCATCAGTGTCTCTGTAATAGCAATGATAGCTGGAGGCTAGCCATCATCCATCAGATTTTTGTCCTTGTATATTCCTGCAAAAGACTTTTGGATAATGGGACAGAATTTCACCAACAATTGATCATCATGTTTCCCTAGAACTACAGTTGAGCTACATTGATTTACATATATTTGCAATTTTATTAATCGAATTGAATTTGTTCACTGAATTTACTTACGTCGAGGGGAGAAGAATTTAACATATTTGCACTGGTTCAGCTTTTGTTTTCAGGAGTATGGTAAAGTGTTTACAAATTTTTCTTGAATTTTAGAGTTTTTTGTAGTTCAGTTATAAATCCATCTTGCTCATATTTGAAGAAAATATCACAGAGTGATTATCTTTTTATGTTGTGTAAGTGCTGCTTTCAAATTACTGTCTTTGTCGTTGATCTTTTATATCACCTTTTTACTTCGTCTCCTTTAAAAACTGAATTACGAAGCATAACTTTCAATATTTCAGAGTGAAAAATCCGGAACAATTTTATATACATCAACAAAATTATATTCCAGAACCTCCCTTACTTATTTCTCACACTTCAACATTAATTACATAAATTAGTGTCTAGAAACATTATAGTAAGGAGCTGTGATTATGACTTCCACGGTCATATTCAAAGTAGCATTAATCATTCTAACAGTATAACCACAGTCACTGTGAGAGCTGAATATGTCCTTCATTTTCCTCTTTCCCTTGCTTCTCTCCCTTTTTTCAGCCATGTTTGAGTTATCCCTGTTTCTAAGTCAGAAACCTAAATGTGAGTTTATCACATTAAACTCCACTTTTTTCTTTTGCAGACATCAGAAATAAAGACATCTTCAATAACTGATATATCTCACTGAAAAATAATAATTAAAAAAAAATCTGTGATGAAACACCTTCAGGAGGTACTTATTTTTCTCTAGTAAACACAGAAGAAGCCTAAAATTATCATGTCAAACTTAAAATAATGCAATTTAATACATGATTTAAGGCTGTCGAGTATCTGCTATCAGTACCAGGGTAGTGGTGCACAGAGTAGACAGACCAAAGTCAGGTTCCCATGTGTGAGCTACCGTCAAGTCTTCATCTACAGTGCGCAACTAAAAATAAAAAATAAACAAATTAAACCTGAATAATGTAAGTTATGTTTGATATTGACTTACACAAATCCATTCACTAGCAGTACTTCTTGTATAAAATTGTTCTGCAAAGCCATTTATACTATGAGTAATTATCAGATTCCTGTTCTTTCATGCTGTTACTAGCTACACCTCATTCACTATTTGTGATATATTACGAGACTGATGGATTTGTGTCACCTGGAATGCTTTAACTTTTTGACTTCCAGTAAAATTGTTTGACTTCCAGTAAAATTGTTTATGCCAAGTTTACAAAATGACATATGATTAACAGAATGCTGAAGTTCATAAGATCTTTAAAAAGGAAAAATCTTCATAAATGCTTTCTTTCACAAAGAAAACATTAATTAAAAAAAAGGTCAGTACACAAAATTAATTATAATATGGATCTTTAAATGAAAATCTGTAATATTTTATGGTTTCTGCATTTAGCTTCAATAATTGCAGGAGGAATTGCTTTCTGTGTGTAATTGAGTTTGAAATGTGTTTTAGCATTTCAAGGAGAGTTGTTTTGTCTGACTCTGTAAAAAATCATCTATTATTTCTTCTTTTTTTTTTGCAAAAATGATAAAAAAGCAGGTTAACTATAAATGACAGTGTAGATTTCAGTCCACATCTAAAAACCTAAAGATCCCCATCAAAAACTGTTTTATATTGATCTAAACATTAGAGAAATCACAATCAATTTTGTTCTTTTAATTCTGTCATTTTTCAATATATTGTCTTTTTTTAGGTTTGTTGCTGTTTACATACAAATATTCTTGTAAACTGCCATCACTAGTCCCTTTGCAAAACAAGCAAACAAGTATTATTTTTAGAAATTGTACATAACATTTTTCATCTTTCCTTGGCATTTGTTCCCCTTCTGGCTTGCATGTAAGAGTGTAAGTTCTTCAGGGTTGTAGTCACTTACTCCTGCTGGTTTGTAGGCAGTGAAGAATTCATAAAATGCTATATCAGGGAAATGCCTTTGTTAAGATCTATTTTTAAGAACTAACTATACAAGTGACTGCTATAGAAATGTAACTCATGCTGCAAAGAATAGTAATGAGAAGAAGAGTTTATAATGCTGCCTAATTTATCTTACTCAGCTTTTGAAAAATGCAAGTGTAGTAGATTTGTAGAGCAGGTTTTGGGGTCATTTTTACTTGCTGAATATCATTGACTGTCAACTTATTCTTTTTCAATTTTGTCCACATATATATGTCAATTCTGAAAGACACCATAGCATCTCCTGTTTTGACATCTACTATAATATCATTCAAAACAACCTTTTCTAAGGAAAAAACCTGCCATTTAGAAGTATAGATTTGGCTTATTACAAAGCAATTTTGTAATTACAGGAGAATTTTTACACTGTGGGATTCAATTTAAATCAAAATTCAATTTTCCAAAAGTCTAATCTTCACCAAATGAATTTTTCTTGCTAACAAATCCTATTAAGTTGCAGATAGAACATAAAAAGTAAATAGTTTTATTGGTCAAAAATTTAATCCTATTGGTTTCCTTTTGTCTGGTGGCTGGGTTAGGCCTGATTAAATAATCATAATACGAAGACAAACAATATAAAACCAAATTCCATGTTTTGCTTTGAAAAGTAAGCTATAATTAACCAGGATGGAACTATTAACAAATACTCATCTTTCTTGATTTTTTTTTTTTCTCCAGGATGAAGTTTTTTTCAATTCAGATGAGAATCATCATTTGATGTTAGTTAACATTAACTTTCTCCTGGGCATGCAATCTGTTTCACCTTTCTCACAAATGCGAATGTCAGTTGATCATCAGCTTATCTGCATTTTCCCAAACTTTTATCTTGAAGCAATGAAAAAAGATTGTTCTGTTTGTCCAAGGTGAGTGATAATCTTAAATCTCCTAAATACAAGTTTACAGAGTATTTTAACAGTTACCAGCATTTGAAGGACATAAACGTTCTGTTCCATGAGGCCATTTTCAGCATTTTAAATTTGTATTCAAATCACGATTTTATAGTATATTAAGTTTGCTTACATGACTGGTGATTTTCCAGTGCTAACAAAATCTTTTCTCTCTAATGACATGCTCAATATTACACAAAGATCAGCTTCAGTAAGGCACAGGGGAAAGAAAAGTCCATTTGGCTGGAAAATTACATTATATCAATTCACTACTTCTAAATTTTTCTGAACAAACTGAACTCGTATACACTGTTCCTTGTTATTCCAACACTGTACTTATCTTTTGGTATAAGGGAAATAAGCAGTGTGTTACCTCTTGATTTTGGAAATCCAAAGAAGCCATCCATGATAAGGAGTACTTAGGAACAAATAAACTTTGCTTACATAGTTTCATTATAATGCAGGAAGTCCAAAAATCACCAAAGGAACTTTGAAGCAAAACTGGAAGTTTAATGTATCTATAGGCATGAGAAGGTATGTAGGTTAGGAAAAAAGTACATTTGGTTAATTAGTAAGTTTTATAGCACTTTCTTTACATGAACAAAGCATGGTTTTGATTTTTTTTCTTTAGCATTATTCCTTTTACATTAGACAGGAATGATAAGAAATTTTATCACTGCACCATAGTTCCATTGCTTCCTGGAGGCCAAAACTCTTGCTCAGAATTAAGTCTTCAATGATTTTGAGTGTGTGTGTGTGTGTGTGTGTGTGTGTGTGCATAAAAAGAATAACTCTATAATTTCAAGTATGAAAGATGTAAGGTATAATTCTAAGTCCTGAAAGATCTATTTTTTAATACTTCTAGGCTCTATTTAAATTTCAATTAGCCACTGGATGGTTCCATTCCATCTAACTCTCTCTAAGACAAAAGCCCATAAGAACTGTCTTGAAGAATCTCTTCCAAAGATCAGTGTAGTTAAGAATATATTGGATATTGCTTATTTATTCTATTTTATCAGAGCTCTTGAATGTATGAGCACAGGATGATAACAAGCATCCATGAGGGTATAACCACCTTGAGTATTGTGCGCAGTTTTGGGCGTGTCGGTATTAGAAGGACAATAAACTGTTGGAGTGTGTCCAGAGGAGGGTGACCAAGAAGGTGAAAGGTCTTGAGGGCAAGACTTACTAGGAGCAGCAGAGGCTACTTCATTTGTTTAGCTTGGAGAAGAGAAGGCTGAGAGGAGACCTCATTGCAGTCTACAATTTCCTCAAGGTGGGCCATGGAGGGGGAGGTGCTGATGTCATCTCTCTGCTGACCAGCAATAGGACATAAGGAAATAGAATTAAACTGTCAGAGGAAATTCAGATTGGACATAAGGAAAAGATTCTTCACTGAAAGAGTGGTTGATCACTGGAACAGTGACCCAGGAAACGGTCATGGCACCAAGCCTGTTAGAGTTCAAGTATCTGGATGACACTCAGTTATATGGGCCAGTTTGAGGTAATCCTGTGAGGAGCAGGGAGTTGGACTCGATGATCCTTATGGATCCCTTTCAACTTGGGATATTTTATGATTCTATGAACTGTACATAGTCAGTTACTGATTGCTAAAGATATGTAGACTTTAGAGTTGGATTTGACTGTTCTTAGGGCTTAAAAAAAAGGAAAAAAAAAGGAAAAAATAACAACTATATTTCTGCGGATATGTATATTATCTCATATTCAGAAAAAAAAAATCTGACAAGAAGAAGATATAAAAGACAGCTACAACCTCTACACAAACAGGGAAGGGGTTTTCATTCAGGAGTTCCCTGAGTAATATCTTTCCCCACTCAAGGACACTGCACATTATCAGCACTGCTACTTAGACTTTAGCAGGTCTCCCGCTACCTCAATAGAAAGTTAGCATTGCCTTTTCTTATTCCGCACATATAACTGTGCAAATAAACCTGCTGGTGGGTTTCTCTGGTTATTTTGATTAGCATTTCCTGCACTTGATTATGCTACTTCATAAAGAACCAAAATCTGCTGCCCTCCCATCCTGTGATGGACTAAAATGTTGTTAACTTCTTAAACATTGTCAAAATCATAGAAAGCCTTTTTGTCAAACTGCAAGGAAGAAACTGCCCGCCTGCAACCACCAAAGTACTGCCCCCCTCCCCTCCATCAATGCCTCCTGACTGCAATTTGGACTGTGATAGGAACTTCAAGTAAGACTATTGTCTAATTATCTCAGGTCTGACGAGAAGTAAACAAGGCTCAGCAGGTAGTGGAGGAGAAGAGTTTTGAGGGTGTGATGGTGAAATCTCTCCACACCAAACAGGAGGAGTAAACCCACCCTCTCCAGAAAGACCACGTGCACATGGGACATTCACATGAGAAGAAGATGAGGTTATAAACCATCAAAGACCCCCAAAGTTCCCCCTCAACTCTCTCTTGAGGCTTTCTACCACCAAAGGACTGTGCATGATCTAAGTGAGGCAACAAATACAGAGCCTGTCAAAAGAGATTACAAAGCTTCCCCTCGGCTGGGGAAGTGCTTGGGCATCTCCAGAACATGTATTGGTCTCTATGTTTTGTTGGACCCTCACCACTAAGGAGACCAGAAGAAAACCCACAGGATGCTGCCAGGTTTCATGGAGTGGTGATACATTTTCTGTTTAATCTTTCTCTGTCACCCTCTTTTTTCTACACCCCTCCTTTTTCCTATTTCTATCTCTCTCTGTCTCACATTTACTGTTAAATAAAATACATAGACTTTGGCATATAGTCTCGTTTGCACCTTAATTTGAACAGAGACATTTCTAATAACTTTATTTACTGGATCATAACACACACCCCCCCAAAAAAAGACAAAAAAAGCAAGGTTTAAAAATGTTACTAAACTCTAAGAATTTAAAAATTTCATGGACTTAGTTAACTACAAAATATTATATTTAAAATATTTTTTCTAACCTAACTTATATAACAATCTTGTAAGCAAATAACAAATGTCTACTTAGCTACCACTTGCTTTGTATATCAAGCAAGCATAATAAGAAATGAAAACATATTTAAACCAAACAAAATATCAACAAAAAATAACACCAAGCAGTAACGTAGTTAATGTAGCTACAGGAATATATCTCAGTGGCATTTATAGCAGACATTCATTTGTAAAAGCAATTTATTTCTAAAATTGGAAACTAAAGTCATGGTACTAAAAAGAAAAATAATATGCAAGGTATTGTAGAAAACAAAGGCTAAGAATGATACAAAAGCATTTATAATATTGTATCACAGATATTTCCAGCATTTTTTATTGTCTCCAGGAGGACACTGCTTATTAAGGTTTTCAGGACACTGAATTATTAAGGTTTTCAAAGCACAGGATCTGTCTTTCTGTAATTTTTACAGCATCTGGTTTAATAAGTCTGATCATGAGCAAGACCTATAAATGTCACCAGGATAAATTACTGGTTGAATTTTAACTTCAACACCCATCCTGTAATATATTGTCCATGAAGATTAAAATCCTTTAATTCTGCTTGAATGTGAAAAACCTGGAACTTGAATCAGAGATATATTGTGAGCAATACTGAGAACCTGAAATTCACACTGATCACAGCACTTCTTCTGATAAAAATCAGAGTTGAATCCCTATTCAGCTGAGGCTAATGAAAGTTTTGTCATTAAGTGCTATGTTATCAGAATTTGTCCCATAATATAAGTTGACACAGTAGTTCAGTTTAAGAAAAAGTACTTCTAAATTGTGTGGGAAATAGAAGCTCATGTAATAGAGCTCCACATAGCATATCTACTGTTTTACTTTATTCAGCCTAATGATTTCCATTATCTCTTTAGTTGATAGAATCCATTTCGAAAACCAATAATCTCTTGAAATCCACTGAGCCACAAATTAGTCATTAGAGAAAACTTTCAGAGATCATTACCTTTTCCATAGATTTTACCTTTTCATTTCCTAAATACCCATGTCTACTGTTGTTCATAAGAAGGAGAGGGTAAATTATTCATTTCCAAAAGAAAGATTCTAGTATTATTCAAGCTATTCACTTGTTTATTATTAGCACCAGTGCATTTTTACTAAAAGTCAACTCGGTATCACTCTTAACCTTGAATTTATGACCTCATATACAATTAGGTTGTAATGAAAAAACAAATGCCATCAACAATGCATTGTATGCCACTTTAATGAGCTAACATTTTCTATAGGGGAAATGTATTGCTTTTCCAAACTAGTAAAATACTCCCTGTCACAGACACACAAACAGAGGCATAATTTCCAATGCAGAAGGGAGAGTAACAAGAGCAGTTCCACTGTTTCGTTGTCTTGTTTCGGGTTTTTTGTTGTTTTTCCTAAGTTATACCTAAAGAGTCCAGGCTTTTTGACTGGAAAGTTGGGCTGAGACCAATTGAGTTCCTGTTTTTGTTCAGAAAATGTTCAGTACAGAGTAGGAAATGAGAAGATGACATAAATCTGGAATATTTCAGGGAAACCCTCATCAAAGCAATTTTAAAACAGGCAAATACAATAGAATTTAACAAGATGCTAGGGGAATCCAGTCTTGGATTCCAGTCTACTTAATAAGTAGTATTAAGCAAAACTCTTCTGCATAAATCTGAATATACCAAAATTACTTATCAAATTATAAGCATACAACATATAATTCATCAGGCTTCCCATAGTTGCATCACTAAATATTTCTTCCTTCACAGTGAAGCATAAAAAATTTTGCTAAATAAGTTGCCAAAGTACATTCTTCCTATAAGCAAACAGTAATAACAGCGACAGCTGTGCAATTACTTGCAATGATTTATGTTCCATGACTACATCACTGCGTTGTTTACTGTAAGCTTATACTGCCTAAATTGGCAATTAGTTTCTGAGAAAATGTATAGAGCAACAGGGAGTTGAATACTTGTAAGGCCAAACCTGCAAACTATGTAAGGGCAACACAGAGCATTTAGTTTAAAACCTCCACTGAACCTGAATGTCTTTGGCCAGGAAAAATTTATTCCTTAACAGATAGTAAGATTAAAGTTGTGACAATGCTTGACAGTCTTTTGAAGAGAAGTCAGATGGTTAAGGAGGAGAATCTTAGAGCTTGTGAGGAAATCTGCCTAACATTCACCACTGGAATGAAGACATCAGAGGAGAAATGCTAAATAATACATATATACACATATAAATGATTTTTCTCCTTTTGGTCATTCTATGTTTGCAGTCTTAATATTTGGTTTTAAGGAAACAACTGTGTTTCTGCCTTTTCAAATGAAAGACACAAATATTTTGAATTGATTGTATTTCACAAGAAAACAAATGGTAGACTGGATACGCGGCCTATAATTTATTGTATGCATAGAGGATTTGTTTATGTCTCTCTATCAGCATCATGCAGTGCTAAGTCAGGTCATAGCTGAAATGGATTAATTTAGGAAACTAAGGAAAATATCAGAGATATAGTCAATTCTGTCACTCCCATGGCAATACTTCTTTTTAAACAGTAATGCAATATTTCAAAACTTATTATTTGTCAGATATGTAACATGAATTTTTATGGTATGGTGACTAAAACTTGAAACATGAGTTTTAATTTTGAGAAATATTCTGAATCTACATTTTGTTTTGACTTGAACAGGTACTTGAACAGCATTTTCCTACTTGTGGTAGATTGAAATAACAGAGGTAAGGAAATAATAATATAATAATAATAGTAATGTAGTAATGAAGGGGGGAATAACTATCCATATTTTAAGACTCCTTAATTTGTCATTATGATTAGCAGTCTTCTGAATAAAAAAAAAAGAAGAAATACCCTGAGTACCTATTTATTTAATTTAAACAGAAGTCCTGTTTATTTCTATGCTTCCATATCTGTTTCAAGTCAATAAATAAAACCAAGTTTCACAGATTTCTCATCTCATCTATTGA
Source organism: Manacus candei (assembly GCF_025592945.1). NCBI lineage: Eukaryota > Metazoa > Chordata > Aves > Passeriformes > Pipridae > Manacus > Manacus candei. The sequence goes on along the minus strand of NW_026138062.1, from coordinate 27,528,765 downwards.
GAGTTCTTTTCACTGAGATTATAAATGCGTCTGTCTGTTATCTTTGGAAATTTGCATGAATCACATTTACATGATAAGCTGTGTTCTACTGATAAGTCAACAGCCCTCCTGATTTTCCAAATCTTATCAAAGTTGTCTCAGAAGCTGAATCTCATAACTATTAAAAAAAAAAAAAAAAGAAAGCCAGGCATGGGGGGGAGCAAGAAGAGATAACTTACTGACATTATACCATATATATGTTGGTGCTATATATCATTCAAACTATGTCTAATGTGTGCATTTTATTTTATAGTAGCTCTTCCTCCTCATTTCTTCTCTAACCGCATTATCCTGGTATGTCCCTTAATTTCAAATGGAAAAAGTGTCTTTATCTACTAGCCACTCATTAATGACCAGCAGAGGTAGAAAAAATTAAAACTTCACAGACAGATTGTGTTTGAAGAAAAAAACACCCTAATTCAGCACAAAACCCTATAGCACTCATTTGACAACATAATACATGTTTCTTTTCAACAGTCTCAAAATCTTACCTCAGAATTACTGCTTTTCCTAGAGGTTCTTCAGCATTTAACATCAGGTAGAAATACAGAAAATGTATATTCTTGTTATTTTAGGCAAATAGAATTTAATTTACTATTTACTGCAATCACTGAGCTTAACTGATGCTTTAATTTATACAACTTTCAAATGCAACATTTGAGTACATCTTCCACAATTCCTTTGATTAGGTTGAAATGCTATGCTTTCAGAGTATTAAAAAACCTCTTTTATTTTTCTTTGCCAGTGCACAAATGTGCCCAAATATATTAACTCCTGCTCTTCACTTTCATTCCCATGAAAGACCCCAATAAATGATTAGACAAAATTTAAAAAACAAAGAAACAAAAAAACCCAACAAGAACAAACCAAACAAATGAACAAAACCCAAACATATTTTTTTTTTAGAATCATAGCAAGCCAGCTGGGAGATAACCATGTTTGCTATGACCTGTGGTTACATTAAAGGAAAAAAAAAAAGGCATTCCTAGTATCCATCATTATTACACTTAACTATGAGTATCTGCTAGCAAAAATATGTACCTTTCACAAAAAAGTTTACTAATTTCAATTATCTTTGGTACACTTCTGTGGTCTAAGTGAGGAGTCTTTAATATTTCTTTGAAGTATACTTATTCACCTTGTGAGAAATTAAGGTGGAGATAATGCAAGTCATTTGTTACTGTCCCCGCACCTACATTTAAACAATAAAATTTCCAAAGGTTATAATTATTCTGTAAAGAAAACTTTTCCAAAACCTCTTTTTTTCTGTATAATGATATCATAATATCATAGAATCATAGAATGGCTTGAGTTGGAAGGGATCATGAAGATCACCTAGTTCCAAAGCCCCTGCTATGGACAGGGACACCTGTTTCCCATAAAAAAGCCAGAAATAAACTGACATTTATGCTATGTACATACAACAAAAAACTGGGAATGAATTAGAGAACTAAGTTGTTTGATATATATCAACTTTACTTTTCTTCTAAGATGAAGGTATAAAACAGTTTATGCCCTAGAAAATATTTCCAGAAATACTTGACCTGAAAATTAAATTCTCCTAATCAAGCACCACTCCTTTTAAAATATATATAATAATAAAATCTTCTCTATTACACAGTTTTTGTGTGTGTTATGAATACATCTCAATTGACTAATGAAACATTGTTTTTTCCTCCTCTTGGATATGATGGAAATAAGTGATGCTCATTATGCAGATAACAGAATCCAGATGGGTGAGGTAAAAAATAGTACTAAAAGTGGCTTTGTGTCACTCTAAAATGCCAATACCAAGTGATGAAGATTGAAAGATAAATCTCTCCATATATGTGTAAGTATTTTAACTATTTCCAGCTATCAGAGAGTTGTATTTAATGATGCCTTTTACAAAGAGGGGTGTTGCAGTGTGGCCAGATGAATCAAAGAGATTGTATTTGACATTTAATTCCTTTTTGATCCAGTGTCAGTGTTTTATATGTTTTGTATACCACTGGTCAAAGGTTTTTACAGGGAGAAGAATAAAAAGAAATATATGGCTCCTTGTCCTGGTTTTTGCCAGAATGGGGTTAATTTTTTGCCAGTAAGGGGCTTGGTCGAGACCTGGATGTTATTCTATACCATCTCATGTCATTGCCAGGGATGAATGGAAAAAGGACTCTCTCTCGGGGGGGAGCTGGTATTTGTTTAATGTCCCAGGCTTTCCATGTAAATATTTTCTTTATTTTATACCTTTTGTTATTAATACTGTTGCTATTGCTGTTTGTTTTATCTCACTGCTGTTTGCAGCAAATTGTTCTTATTTTAATCTGTGATCTTTGCCTTTTGTGCCTCCAACTGGAGAGGAAGGGGGGAGAGAGTGGACGTGTGGTTTTAGCAGGAGTACTAAATTGGAGAATGCCATTCCTAAACCATAACACCCCTGTTTCTTAGCAACTAAGTGAATACAACAATAATGTGAAGGTCAGGAAAACTAACAATACAGGAGATCTTCTGGTAATATTTTGCAACCAAAAATACAACACGGAACACAAACAAACAAATCAAAAATTCTCATGAAAATCTGTGGCTAACAATCTAACCATAACTTAAAGCCTGAATTGCATTTTCTAATTTTGACAGCTCCTTAACTATCCATTTAATGCTGAAATATCTTTCTATGCTTCTGAAGAAAGAGGGTAGTAAGACTGTTTGTGCACATGCCATAATTATGTATCATTTTACCTTTCATCATACCTTTCATCTTAAAACAATTAAATTTTATGTGCACATTTGCTCTTATTAGTGACTAGAAAAAATATGCAATATATTTTTATCAGTAATTTTTCACAGATTCATGTGTCTCGTTAAGCTGAAGGGAAAACAAGTCTTTAATCTGCAAATTCACAGAAACATATTGTGAAACTATTGAAGGCACATACTACTTCTTTGAAAAGAAGCAGTATGAGACAATACTGGAGAAGGTATGAAAGGATATGAAAGATAAACTACCACTTTCAAAGTATGGGTGGAGAAAGGACAGTTTAGTTGTAGCCAGAGGACCTGGAATTGTCTTTCATCGTTTATGTATCTGATATTCACTGTGTGAACTCCACAGTTGCTAGGACTGTCACTCTATTACCTATTGGCACAATTTCTTAACCTGTATTTTGTGTCACTCTTTTAATTCTTCTTTTTCTTGTTCTGTAGCTCCAGAAATAATTCATCTTCAGCCATCTACCTCCTCAGACTTTTAAGGGCTTGTTTTTCTTCTCTTTCCTTCTCTTTGAGACGTCTTTGCTCAGAATGTGGGTCACACCTGAAGAGGTAGATTCGGTATTTTAGGTACTAGTGAGGAAGCAGGAGATAAGAAATTAACAATAAAGTCTGCATCCTAAGTGAATATATATTGCAGTTTTGTAGGGCAGTAATGCCCTGATGACATTTGAAAGAAAACACTGTTAAGGCCATTCTCATTATGTCACCTGTAACATAGTATTTTTCCCCCTAAGATCTAATATACTTTTGTCTCTTATAGAAGTTCCACAACAGAAAAAAAACAACCAGCAAACAAGAACCAGATTCAAGTTTTTCAAAATAAATATACTACCTTTATTCTAATATATTAAGGGGGGAAAAAAGTGCAAAGATTTGTTGGGTTTTTAAAAAATATCTCTATACCTTAAAGGTTCTCCTTACATTACGGCACAAGATTAATTCTTTTTGAAAGAATAAAAGACAACAAGGGGAAAGAATGATTATTGTATCCTTTAATTGGTGATACTGGTTTAACAGTAACCAACTACATTTGGATTCAGACATTGCTGCACAATCCTAATGGCTGATAATGGTATTGCTACTTTCAATAACAGAATGGTGTATTATGAAGTTATGCTTTACTGTGTAAAGAGGAGAAGGACTTGAGGAGATTCTGAGCGGCTGAACTGAATAAAGCTTTATACAGGTCCTTAAGTATATTATAAGCCACTTTTGACAAGGCGAAATGTCTGTTGAATTCAGCATTACAAAGAAGATCATGGTGCTTTCTTTGTGTAATTTTGAGGAAAAAAAATAACAGAAAAAAAGTGAATATTATTCATAAATAATTAAAGATAACTCAACTGAAAGAAAAAAGCTGGAATAAGATACTGGGCTTTGGAATAAGTTACTAAAAAATTTAAAGGATGATGGGTCTCGGTTTTCTGCAAGATGCTAAGAATAAATCTACACAGCTGTTGTTATGCTACAAAGTAAAAACTATTGGCACTGAAGTGAAATCAATAAGTTAATATTCAAATATTATATTCCATACATACACTTATGGCATGGAAGCTTATATTTAGTTTTTAAGGAATAAAAAAGCTGTGACTAAAGAAACTAGTAACTTACTCAAAGTTATACTCAAATGTATAACTTTTAATAAATCTTTAATAAAAGATACTCAAATGTATCTTTAAATACATTTAGTAAAATCAAAATTTGTTTTAAAATGTCAACGTGATATTCACTTTCCTCTAGTACTTTTTATAACTGTGCTTATCGAAATATACAGCTTTAGGTAAATCTACAGTTTTGCATTTGATGTTATAATAATATGTACTTTTAGCACCATTTTCCTTTTTAATTAAAGCTATATTCAGATTTATTTTTGAATGAGTGTCTTCCTTTACAGTTGCATCAGATCCTTAATCTTATTTGAGTGACAATAAAATCTCAGTCCATTGAAACTACTTTGCTTGTTATCAGCTTCTATTCACAGATCCATGATAATTAAATCAGTGAGATTCTCTTTTTATTTTTTAGCATTGTACAGAAAACATGATAGTTTTTGTGTGCAAAATTAATATAGGCCTTATTAATGAAATAAAACTTTTATGTGAATACAAATCTCTTTGGTATATTTAAAATTATCTATTTAACGCTACTGCATTGAAGTTTGCATTAAAATATGACATTCATTTTTCAGCAGTGGTATGGTACTGTTACATAAATACAAAATTATATTTAATTTGGAACTTAAAATGTAAATCTTGGGGTCAGTGTCTAATCAATAACTTAACATTTTAACTCAGCTTTAGTTTTGCATAGACATATGATTATGTGAAGAAAATTTGTTTCTTTTATTTCCTCTGTTGTTTGCAGGCAGGTAATCCATTACAAATATTTAACTGGACTACTTGTCACTGTTTGTTGCATTTTTGGCTATATGGGTCAAACAGCAAATAAAGTAATGAGGAGTTTTTAACTGAATTTACAAGGTGTACTGTCTATTGCCTATAACAAGGTTTTAAGTGCAGCAAACTGTTCCCTAATTAGTTCTTCATTGTCCAGTAGACTATAGACCTGTTACACAGGGCCTTTCAAAGGACATCATGTCATGAAAGGTCAAGTTGAATCCAAAATATCAACAAAGTAGATGATTCAGAGGGGAGTTGTACCTAGGTTTCTACTGGGTCCTAAGTATTTAGTAGTTGTCCTCCTCTTGCAATCTGCTTCTAGAGCATGCATAATCAAAATGTATGTCTCTTATCCTGTCTTCAGGGTAGCCTGGAGTGACCACTCACAAAGCTAATGTATGGCAAAAGGCCATAGAGGGTGTTACTTTCCCAAGCCTGCCCATGGTGGCCAGTGTACTGTCAGATATCTTTAGTTACAAGACTGAGCAGTCATGGAGACAGATACCAGGAACAGATACCAGAGAACAGTATTTTGCAGCTACTTCGAAAATAATCATTCACAGTGAGTTGAAAACACAGCTACTGAGATTGGGAACAGACTGATATTGTAGAGAAACAAACCTCTGAGAAAATACATCTTCCAGACAGAAGAAACATTAATTACGTTCTTCCATAAGATGCAACAAGTTTCTGGGAATATGATATTCACCTTAGGAATGGAATTGAACATCTGCACTGCAATTTTCTGAATATGGCCAGGTTGACCTTGGCAAGCAATGAGTTTTCTAATGGAGGGAGGATGCCAAATCTAGATTAAAACAGAATAACATGGGTGTATTGCAGTAGTTTTAGTTGAAAAATTAAAGATCATCATCTAGTAATTCAGCAAGAAACCTTCCAGGTAAAATTCCATCTGTCTCCAGAATTGGCTTTCTTTACGGATTTGCTTCACAGATTATGTTGCTCTGAATGATTATCTTTACAGAGCTAATGTAGGTCAAACCTACATCAGCAAAGTAAAACTTTATCAGCAGAGATTGCAAAGTCTAACTGTTACTATAATACACTGCAATGGTTACAATATGTTTGAAAGGTGTTATTTTATGTCCTGGAGCATTAATAAACCAAAATGACCAATGGTATCCATAGTAACAAAACCCCAGAAACAGTAGATTGCAGTACTATTCCCAGACATGCTAAACTCCTTCTGAAGCTGGGTCTTTGTTCCAGCCCTACCTCTTCTGTACTATGAAAAACCCCAGCATTCTCTAATTTAGGAATCTACTTTCAGATTAAGATTTCCTCTTAAACACTCATGTTGAACTACACTGTTACTAATGGAAGTATATGTAAATTTGCAAAATGTCTTGCTTCACGGTCCTATTTATCTTCTCGTAATAATTAGGTAATGAATCAATGTCTGATAACTTTTCTCAGGTGAATGCAAGAATGTAGTGTTGTGAAAGTGAAGTTAGATTAAATTTTTACTTAAAAGTTAGAGAGAAACTTTTTCATATGGTCAAAGAAAAATCATACTTTTTTTCTAAATTATACTTTGATTTTTCTTTTTTTAAATTTAATTATACGTTAATGACATAAAATTTATTATATATTGAGAAAATATTTTGAAGAAATTAGTTCCACTTAATTCCAGTTTTGTATTAAAAGGAAGTATTTGAGATAATACTGATTTATTTGTCTTGTTACCAAATTAAAAGCTGTTAGTTGATGAGTTGATGCCTGATTTGTAATTTGAGAGGAATGTGAGAAGCTGGTACTCTTAAAGATATGTTAGTAATGTTGATATATTTATAACTTTATCTTGAACTTTGGAAGACATTTGATATTAAATTACTTTTTTCAAAAACCTAACTTATTTTTTAAGAAAAAACCCTAAAATTCTACTTTTCCTTCATTTCTGTAAAACTGTGGGTGAAAGCTTTTTTAGTACATAGCCCAGGACTTTAATTTGTTTTTTTTGAAGACAAAATTTTATTCATTGACTAACAGTAGGGAACCCTTTATTTCCTGCTCAGCAGATGGAATAAGATCTGAAAGACTCAGTGTTCCTAATGAGAAAGTTAATGTTGATGTGTCTTTTGATAGAAGGATGCTACGGAAAAGCTAAATACTTTATTTCAACTCTTGAGAAATTTAGTACCTTCTCTTGTTTGCAACAATATTAGATAATATTTATGAAGAGATGTTTTTTAATGAAAAAATATGTAAAAAAATAAACAAAACCCCAAAGTTTTTTAGCTATGTAGATCTACATTAATAGTTTCTGATCTACTTTTATCCATGCAACAGAATTCTAGATTTTCTCTAGCAATTTTAGTTTTGTGTTTATTACTCTAGAAATCTTATTTTACAGTTTTTCCCCTATAGTCTTTTGATTAGGATAGTTAATTAGGTGAGGATGCTATGGATCTCAGCCTCATATTGACAATATTCAAGATATGATCAATATGCGGACAAAAGTCCCAGGGCTCTTCAATTCCATATACACTAGCATAGAGTAGCCAGTGTTGCCCATCTTTATTTATTCTTTATAAATTCATCCTTGAATAGGAACTGGGAGAATAACTCTTAAGTTGTGTTATTAACGTAAAGGAATAGAGACTTAATTTATAGCAATGTGTGTTTCTATTTCCCACCTGCTGAATTTTTCTCATACGGCTCTGTGGAGAAGTGTGCCTTTACCTTACTTTGAAAAGAAAATATAAGGACAAAAGAAACAATTGTACCAGATATCTTGACTAGTAGCACAGTTAGCAAGTACAGACCCTCACAGATAAGCAGAAAATATATCAAAGCTAAAGTATGAGATACGTCTTTTTTCAAAGCGGGATTGAAATCATATCCTGAAAAAGGGTGGATAATTTTGATGTGGCTATCTTATACATTTTTAACTCATTCTGAATTTTCAGCTGCTCTGCATTCACTCATGACCCTCATGTTTGGGTTCTAGATCATGAATTTATTCGTGTTGTGGTTTGAGGCCCACCCCCCACGCCCAGATCTGAAAGATGGCTAGCTACAGGGGTGGCACTTCTGATGCAGAGCCAATTGAAAGCTTGGTAACTCCTCTGCAAAATGACGTATTTAATAGAGCAGAAGAGAAGCTGGATTGCACAATAGAGGTAGAGAGAGAGGGGCCGCAGGGCCCCACAGGGGCTGGGGCCTTTTCCTCCCCCGGCCCTAGCCCAAGGTGCGGCACTGAAGCCGAGCTGGTCCTCTACCTGAGACATGAGCAGAGAAGAAATTGGAGCCAGGAGAGCAGTGGGGGGAGCTGGATGGCCCGTGGGGGCCAAGCCCCTTTCCCCCTCCCCTCGCTGGGACTGCAGGGGGCCTGGCGCAGTGTTAGAACCAGACCGGGTGCCGTGGCCAAGGGCTAGGGATTTCCCCCACTGCAAGTGGGGGCGGTGGAGGACACCAGAGCGGCGGTGGTGGCCCAGCACGTCAGTGGAGTGGCTGGGGCCGAGCTGGGCCCCTGGCCGGAATATGCAGCAACCAGAGAGTGAGAGAGAAACTTCTCCAGGAGTTTCCCAGCCGGCCTCGCTGCCTTCCCCCCCACTGTGGGGGGAGGCACGGTAAGCAGGCTGACCTGGCCTTGTGAAGAAGCAGCGGCAGTCGTAGCAGCTTGGAGTGAGCAGAGACGCCTTACTGAGGAGCAGAGTGGGCCTGAAGCAGCAGCAAGGCACGGCATGGAGCAGAGCGGGACTGGAGTGGCCCAGACAGTACCAGTGGCCAGCTAGAGCCAGACTGAGAGACACAGGGGTGCCCTGTGGAGAGAACTTACAATGGAGCAGAGAGAGAAAAGCTACACTGGAATGTCTTGGGGTAGGACTGAGCCGAACGCCAAGAAACCAGTGACCCGGGGAGGGGTAGATCCTGCTTGGAGAGAGGTTCCCTCAAGAGCTTGCTTCCCTGGGAAGGGACCCCATGTGTAGCAGGGAAAAAGACTCAGAGTTTTAATTCCCTGTAGCATGTGGTGAAGACATGGTGAAACGAGATGGATGGATGGATGAACACTCGGTGGGAACGAAGCGGTTGCAGGTGGGGTCAGAGACCCTGCACCTCGCAGAAGAGAGAGAGAGAGAGAAATTTTCCAGCTACGGTGAATAGGAGCTGTAGCCCTGAGAGTGAAGAAGAAACTTCTCCTCCTGGACTGATATGGGGGGATAAGGGGTGGTTCTGTAAATACATGGGTTTGTCATTATAGGAAAGACTAGTTAGAATTGTTGTATATATATTATTCTATAATTTTCATTCTGTTAGCAATAAATTTTGATATTATTACCCATGCCAAGTTTGTTTTGCCTGTCTGTGAACTTCTCTCACCCTTTAGCAAATTTATGGGAGTTTTAAAATTGGGCCTGAGTCAAATCACGAAAACTTGTACTATATATTTGAAAATACTTTTGTTCATGAGAAGCTTTTGTAAGTAAAAACATTTTTGAAAAGTGATTTAGGAGTTTGTATTCCAACATTACAACGATTAAGGACAAAATCCACGAAGGGGCTTAGATAGAATCTGGAGATGTTAGCCCCTTTAACATCCATAAGACCCTAATTGGTTCAGCTGTTCAAGTTTTCCATGGCAAATTCCTTAAACAACCTTGGACAGGGACAGTTCCTCAAACTGTGTGCTCCAAATGACCTAATCTGAAGAATAAAGAAATACCATCTATAAAGAATATTTGTTTTGCCATCAAAATACAGACTAAATTCATAGAACAGCACTTCTTCACTTTAGGAATGTGTCTTTGGTGTGGTTTCCTTCTATTTGTTACAAAGACTTTTTTCAAGCAAAGGGTAAATTATTAATATACTTGAAATCTTCAAGATCTAATCAAATAATTATTAGCACTGTAGATCAAATTATTATAAAAAAAAACCAACAACAACAACAAAAAAAACAACAAAAGAAACAAAAGAAAATAAATATTCTTACAAAAGATGTCTCCTGTCTCTTTGCTTACCTCAGAGGCTACAAGGAAAGACTAGAAGTCAACTTTATGATGTTTACTGTTATTCATGGTTACCCTTATGTAGTGGTGATGCTGTGCATATAGCTAACTGTTAATTCAGATGCAATTCACAAAGTGGAAACATATCTACTTTTTATCTGTCATAGATTTTGCAGCTGTCTTTCAAAACGCCTCTATGCTCTGCAAAAATTTGTTGGGAACTCTTGGAGTTTTAAATAAAAGTAATACTCCCAGTAAAGCTTGAGATTTCAGGGTCAGGGTCTTCCAGAAGTATGCCCTTTAGGATTTGACAAGAACAGAAGCAAAGCCAAAATAAAGTAATAATTACACTATTATAGCTCATCCATCATCAGAATTTACTTAGTGATTTCTTATAAACACAGAACCAAAAAAGGGTCACAGTGAAGAGCCTCCGTATACTCCAGAGCTTCAGAGATAAATACTGGGCTTATTGCTACTAGTTCTGAATTACCTGGGTAAGCCACTCACATGAAGGAGACATTGAACTTTTTTTATTTTCTCTATTTTTTTTTTTTTGTGAATATCAGAGTAAACAGTGTTTCCAAAGTGAATAATCAAAACAATATGTTCTAAAAATCTAAACAGAGTATTCCTCAAATTTATGGGAGTTTTCTGAGAGTTGATTCCATGTGAAATTTTACACGAAGGGACCCTATTTTGTGAAGCAGTTTTTTGCTGCGGAAGTCATATACACTCTGCAGTAGACAAACTAGACTTTCAGAGATATGTTTTCTATTAATCTTCCAGGTTTCTTTTCTATGTATAAATTTTTTTTTTAATTAATTTTTATAACTTTTCCATGTTGTCTTATTTCCTTCAGGATTTTGGGCATCTTATATATTCATGCTACAGCTCTATTGTGTTCAGAGCTGAAAGAAATCACGACTCATTTCCCAAGTTCCTCTTGATCTCATGCCTTCTACACTGTTCAGCTTAAAAGTGAATAAGTCTGTCATATGGCTGTATATGCAACAAACTGTTCTCTGGTAAAGTAATTTATTGCATTCATGAAAGAGCTTCCAGTTTTGCTTTTAGGTGGGATTAATTTCCTATAAGGTAGGACTAATTTAAGTTTTGTCTTGAATGAGCATTTTACCATCTCATCTTCAATCAGTAGTTTTGTGTTAATTACTAAATAAACTTATCAAATAAACTTAACTTATATGAACAGCTGAAGCATTTGTGGTTCTATTTATCATGAAAAGCAGTTCTATTTGATATATGATTTTCAAGTATAACTAGAGATAACAGCAGTAAGAATGTAAAACTGACTTTTAGGCATTGAGTTCAGATTTAAGAAGTGGAAAACAGGAACATTTTGATTTGTAAAATGAGTAAATTTGATGTGTGAGCCATTTAGAAAAAAACTGAGGTGGAACCTCAGAGTATTATTCTTTTTATAGTCATTTGTGTAGCCATAGTCTTACTTCAGAGTCATATCAGTTTACATCAATATAAATAAAATCTCCCATCAGTATTGTTTTTCCTTTATCACAAACTCTTTTGCTTTCATAGGCCATTTTACAATACTTTCTATCTGGTGGTCTACAAAAAATTCCCAACATAAATTTGAATCTATAGCAACACCCATTTTTCTTCCAGAAAAGATTTCTGACTTGCCTCCGGTTACTTCTTCCAGGTTGCTCTCTGTCCTTCCTCTATATATAGATCAATGATTTCCTGAGCTCTTTTGTTTCTCCATAAAAATCTAAATTAATGTTAACATGTCTGTCATATCTTTCACTATATTATTTGATATAAGAGAATGACTTTTCCTTTTTCCTTCTCAGTTTAGTGAAAATATTTCCACTTGCTTTAATTGGAAGTGGTTTAAGCTCTAAATTTTCACTAGGAAGGGCTGTAAGATTTCAATTATCCTTCAGATATTGACAATTCACTCAAGAAGTTTCATAGCAAAAACAGGCTACAAAGTGTAATATGCCTTAGCTAAACACTGTTGTGAAGTAAAAATACACACTTAATTTTAAACTTTTTTTTTCTTTCTGTTGCAGCTAGTGGAGCTCATACTTAAATTGCTTTAAGGTACATTTCCTACCTTCCTGTTATTTACTTCTAGGAAAAATTGAGCATATTTTTCTAACTTTCCTGAGATCATAGATAAGGATGACAGATAATTGTTTGTCACTCAAAATTATGTTATTTTTCCACCTATTGCAGTGGCAAGAAAGACTGGGAAATTAAAATAAGAGGGATAGAATTTTTTTTTGCAACAGAGCCATTTTTATCCTACTTAGTAACTTCTGCTTGAAAACATTTCATTAAGAAGAAGTACTGACTACCTAAGCTATTGACTTTGTATGCCTGGGCCTCAACAATCACAATACAAGATAACCAGAAGTTAATGTAATTTTCACCATAAATAGTATTGGACACCAGTGGTATTGTGTTCATACCAAATAAAAAATAAATAGCAACTTTGATCTCGAATAGAAATCCCATTAACATTCAAGTCAGAAAGACTACTCTCAGCCCTAGTATTTACAAATAAAACCAACATAGTAGGCTTTTACAAATTAGAACACTGGCAACAAATATATCCAAAGATGAAACTAACAAGTGTCTAATTTTGGTAGGATTTTACAAATGTCCTCATCCAATTGTAGGTCTAGTAAAGAAAAATAATTCATATAACTTAAAAGAAAATTGAATAAAGGTCAAGTAGCAGATCAAGGGGTAATGGTGTTAAACCAGGGTTGATTTAGATCACATATAAGAAAGAAATTTTATCCTATGAGGGTGATAAAACACTGGAACAGGTTGACCAGAGGGGCTAAGATGCCCCATCTGTGGAAATATTCAAGGTCAGGACAGAGCTGTAAGCAATCTGATCTAATTGAAGATGTCCCTGCTCCTTACAGGGATGCTGAATTTGATGACCTTCAAAAGGTTCTTTTCAACTCAAGCTATTCCGTGATTCTATATCAGTGCAAAAATATCTATTTCTCTGTTTATAGGATGGGAGAAAGGTACTGGTGGTCATGGAAAAGTTCTGTTGAAATCTTTATGTATTTATAAGCTAAGCTTTGAATATTATAAGATTTTTATTTCTGCTTCAAGATTTTGTTCAGATGAAGAAGGAAAACTGAACATATCTTTGAGAAAAGAGAATGATATGCCCTGAAAGAAAAGTAATGAGGTCAATTCTAATATTAGGTAATGAAAAAATATTTTCAGTATAAGAACCTCTTTCCTAAAATAACTTAAGAGACAAGAACAACACTGTAACAAATTCTCCAGTTATAATATTTAAATTAATATCTCTATATCTTACTTTATTCCTGGCTGCACTTCTAAACAGTGCCTTACATTTTCATCAAACATGACATTAGAAAGGTCTCAAATACACTCATGGGAGTAAACCTCAAAGGCCATTCATCAAAGTCAAAAGCAAAAAACACTGCCACGAAAACCTATTGAGTGTCCAAAATTTTAAAAGCACTTTATGTTGAATCCAAGACTCTAGATTTAGATTTTCAGTATTCTAATGTCATCTTCAACAGTTTCTCAACTCATCCAAACAATACACATGCAATGGAAGAGCAATCCACATTTATAAACTCACAGGAAGCAAACAGTGGAATATTTTTGATTTCTTATTAGTGTGAGCATGAAAACTTGAACACTGAGCATTCTCATGAAAAATGATCTGGCTGTCAACACAACTGACAATCCTATTGCTCAGAATTTAGTTGATCATATAAAAAGCAAGGTAACTATTTATATTGGGAAGGTGGTTGTAAGTGCTTTTTTGTGGATAAAACATTAAAAATCATAACTAGTATTTAGCTTCCATTTGTGAGTGAAGGTTGAATTTGATCAGATACCTAGCTCCTCATCAGTGGAATAATTTTCTTCCAAGCAGATTTAAATTTCTAGCTCATAAGAAGCTATTCTGTAATTTTTTTAAGAAAAATAATTCCCATTCATAATTACTAGGTTAACTGAAGTCTTTGAGAGTGAATATAACATTTTTTTCCCTAGTTTTCCTGTATCTTCTCATTATAAAAATAGTGTCTAAAGAAAAGAAAAAAATTCAAACTGCAAACTGCTTCACATTATGAATAAAAAAATGTAAAATATGGGAAGCTGAGAGGATGAGACTAGATACGTAGCAAATCCTGAGAAGATATTGTAAAGTGCAGTAGTCTGTTGTAGCTTAATGTTGACTTTTTGCCTTCTTCATTGTTAAGGGTACAAAAATATATAGATTGTGTGACAGACTAACATATTTTTTACAGGATTTGCTTAACAGTACTTTTGTGGTTTTGAGGAGCTCCGTAATTATAGGATTTAAATGTAATTTGTGGCAGTCTCTAGCTCACCTGGTTCATGAAGTTTGATAGGCAGACATTTTAAGCTTTTCATCCTTGCTTTACTGCATCTATATCTCTAAGAATTCTAAGTTTTAACTGGCTTGATTCTGAGTTATACTGAAAACAGAGTTTTCAGATCTTAACCCATTTCCTATCTCTTACAGAGTGCTTTGATTTTCTTAGGCACAGTGTTCATATACAGCTGATTTCTATTTTATCTTTCAGAGAAAGATACCTTTCAAGGATATTGATCTCAAAGTTCATGACATTAGCTATTGCTTGCACTTAACAAGAAAGAAAACATTCATCCACTTCTCTACCCACAACACGCTCTGAAAATAGATGAGAAAGAGAGGAGGGGACAGAGAGAGAGAGAGAAGAAGATTGTGGTAAACTAATCTCCCCAAGATCACAATAGTCCAAAGGTGGAGCCTCTAGGCATCTCTTTCATATGACTGGAGGAGAAAATGAATTCTATTTAAATGTTGCAGTTTTGCAGGGGGTTGTTGTGACCCAAGTGCAGGACCTGTCACTTTGCCTTTTTGAATCTCATATAATTGACCTTAGCCCACGGTATCCCACCCAGATACATTCGCAGAGCCTTCCTGCCCTCCGGTAGATCAACACTTCCACCAACCTGATGTCTGCAAACTGACAGAGGGTGATCTTGAATCTGAGTGTCATATAGCTTGATATGGCAATAGGCAGTATAGAAATATCACTGGCCCATTACAGGATGAGGATGGTCACCTCACAAACAGGGACAGAGACAAGGCAGAGGTGTTTAACGCTTTCTTTGCCACTGTCTTTGACATGGATGACAGACCAAGGGAGTCTCAGTGCCCTGAGTTGGAGGACCTTGTCTGCGAGAATGATGAACTCCCAGTCAACCTGAAATTGTGTGACATCTGCTCCTCTAGTTGGATCCCTACAAATCTATGGGGCCTGATGGGATTCATCCCAGAATCCTCGAAGAGTTGGCTGATGTCATTGCAAAACCTCTCTTGATAATTTTGAGCAGTCTTGGGAATCTGGAGAGGTCCCAGCTGACTGGAAGCTGGTGAAAGTTACCCCAATTTTCAAGAAGGGCAAGAAGGAGAACCCCAGAAACTACAGGCTTGTCAGTCTCACTTCAGTGCCTGGTAAAATTATGGAGAAGATTATTCTGGGAAGTATTGAAAAGCACTTGAAAGACAATACATTCGTTGGTCACAACCAGCACGGCTTCATGAAAATCCTACTTATCAAACCTGATTTCCTTTTATGACAAGGTAATCCACCTAGCTGATCAAGGGAAGACAGTTGATGTAACTTTTTTGGATCTCAGTAAAGCTTTTGATACTGTCTCTCACAGTATCCTTTTTGGACAAAATGTGCAGCACACAGCTGGATAAACGCATCATGTGATGGTTGAGCGATTGGCTCACAGGTTGAGCACAGAGGGTAATAGTGAATGGGCTGACATCAGAGTAGTGACTTGTCACTAGAGGGGTTCCACAGGGCTCAATCTCGGACCCTGTGCTCTTCAATATCTTCATAAGTGACTTGGACACAGTCGACAACAATATAAAGCTCAAGAAGAGGACATGCCAAATTCTGCACCTGGGGGTGCACCTGGGGTAATCCTGAATGTACATAGAGACTGGGGAATGAGATGCTGGAAAGCAATGCTGGGGAAAGGAACCTAGGAGTCCTGGTCCATGGCAAGCTGAATGTGAGTCAGCAGTGCCCTGGCAGCCAGAAGGGTCAACCGTGTCCTGAGGGGCATCAGGCAAAGCATCACCAGCTGGTCAAGGGAGGGGGATTGTCCTGCTCTGCTCTGCACTGGTGCGGCCTCACCTTGAATATTGTGTGCAGGTTTGGGCACTGCAATATAAGAAAGATATTAAGCTCTTAGAGATTGTCCAAAGGAGGGCAACAAAGATGGTAAAGGGTCTTGAGGGGAAGCCATATGAGGAGCAGCTGAGGTCACTTGGTCTCTTCAGCCTGGAGAAGAGGAGACTGAGGAGAGACCTCATTGCAGTTACAACTTCCTAGTGAGGGGAAGAGGAGGGGCAGACACTGATCTCTTCTCTTTGGTGACCAGGGATAGGACCTGAGGGAACAACCTGAAGTTTTGTCAGACGAGGTTTAGGTTGGATATTAGAAAAGGGTTCTTCACTGAGAAGGTGGTTGGGTGCTGGAACAGGCTCCCCAGAGAACTGATCACAGCACTAAGCCTGACAGAGTTCAAGAAGCATTTGGATAATACTCTCAGGTACATGGTGTGACTCTTGGGATAGTCCTGTTCAGGGCTAAGAGTTGGACTTGGTGATCCTTGTGGGTCCCTTCCAACTCAGCCATATTTTGTGATTCTGTGATAAATAAACATTATAGGTTTGTCAGCTTCTGGCAACTTGTTTTCAGGTCTTCAAAGATGTAAAGATTGACCATGAATATTGCTCACTACCTAAGTATCAAACTTGGAAGCACAGGAATAAATGTGCACACACACGCAGAGATTCACTTCTATGTTGGCTGATTTTATGAGCTTCAAGATCTGCTATGATGGCTTTTTGTCTCGTTTTGTGTTGGCTTCTTTGCTTTTTATGCTGCATTTCCTATGCATTATGAGCTAGTTCACTGTGAAAATAAAACAGAATATTATGGTAATTGGTGCTAATATATGCATATCTGTATATCCATAATAGTTTTTTCTTTGGTTGATACTGCCTCAACTGGTGACATGTGAAAGTGTTTCAGGATGGAATTAGTAAAGTACCTGTACAATTTCCTAATGATCATCTTATATAATTTTATATCAGAAGACTGTTTAGTTTCCTGTACCAAACTGTTTAAAATTCTAGATGCTGAAGTGTTTGCTGTTTGGTGCTATTTTTCACATGCATCTAGAATACATCATGTCTGAAACTGTATTTTTTTCCTTTGGTTCAAAATACAAAATACCAGTGCCAAAATAGGAATAGTAAACCAAAAGTTAACTCTGGTTAAGTCAAAGGACGTAGTGGCATATTTGTTATTCATTAAATTCTGTCTTCTTTTTAAGTGCCAGAAACATATATTTACCACAGGAATAGGATTATCATTTGCTTCATACCCAATGAAAATTTTTTCATATATAATACTGTTGCTCTTTTTTTCCTGTTAAGTATCTTATTTCTTTAGAAGCACAGGTAAAAAATTTCAACATCCTCAATGTACAATTAGCAACACAAAATCTTACTCATGAAAGAAAACTGTTTTAATTTATTTTTGTAGCTGATAATAACTTTTCTTGCCCAGAACCTTGCCTTCCCTTTTGCAATTCTTTTATCTGTAAATTAACTCATTTAAACACTGATGGTACAAAAGCTGGTCATTTACATAACAAGGAAAAGCAGGTAAATTTCAGCAGTGCCCCACCTACTGTAAAGTATTAATAATATGCTTCAGCAGTCTTAATTACTTTGGTGACCTTTTTAATTTAACAGATTTGACTTTCCCCATTTGTAATTTTGCAGCAATAATTGGATAACTAGGCAATGCATGTACCTAAACAAATTAGGGCTTTTTTAATAAAACTTGATTATTCACAGTTCATTAGACAAAAAGCTGCATTTTAATATTAATTGCAATCACTCCTGTAGAATGTCATTCAGAATTAAATATTATGTTCTGGTTTTTGTGTCCATAGAATCATAGAATGCCTGGGTTGGAAGGGGTCTTAAAAATCATCTCTTTCCAAAAGCCTACCACGGGCAGGGATGCCAGTGACTAGACCAGGTTGCTCAGAGTCCCAGACAACCTGGCCTTGAACACCTCCAGGGATGGGGCATCCACAACTTCTCTGTCCAACCTGTTCCAATGCCTCACCACATTAATAGTGAAGAATTTCTTCCTTATAACTTAATATAAACCTACCCTCCTTCAGCTTAAAGCCATTAACCCCTGACCTATCATTACATGTCCTTTTAAAAAAGCACTCTCCACCTGTCTTATAGATTAAATTTATTCAGAACGGTGAAGAGCTGTACAGAAACTAACACATCTGAAATACATCAAAACTGTTTATATAAATGTTTCTATATTGGTGCTTTGACCTAAAATCTGCTTTTTGACCTCAATGAGAAAGGCCAACTCATTTCAAAGTTATGGAATAATTCAGTTTAAGATCCATTTTCCTTTTAGTTATTTACATGTCTGCAGTAATACTGACTTGGAATTGCATCACTGAAAATCATGATATCAAACAATATGATGTCCGTAGCTATGAATATCAAGGTCCAAATTATTATGATTCATTGACTAATGTGCTAATCTTTCAAACACTTTTTATGAAACTGGAATTTTAAAACTTATTTCAGGTAATACAGTTCTATTCTAACTGATAAAACTGAAAAAAAAGAAAAGTATCACATCAGTAATAGGAATATGAAAATTACTTTCTTTAGTATTGATTTTAAGAATATATTTTCTATCAAGTATTTTGTTAATTCAGAGCAAGTTTTAATGCTGTTTATGAGCTTATTTCAAAGTTTTAAACTTGAGTGAGATGATACAAAAATTTTGTTTTGTCAAAACTGCCAGAGTTAAAATAAAAACTGGAAAATGTGGAGAAACACCTCTGACAGTAATATTCTTTTTCATCACAAACCTCATAGTCTTCAGTTATTCAGTAGGTAGTTTTTTTGTAAAATTTGTTCTCATTCTCTGAAGATATTTTCCCGTTGGAAATTAGCTGCTTTGTTTTATGAATATTTTGAGCATTTTTTAAACTCTTAAATATCTTTACACAAAGTGCGAGTAAAAGAAATCCCATGCATCCTAAAGCAGGCATTATGCATGGAGAAGAATTAAATAAATAAGTAAACATTGCCTGTCAACTTACTCTTGAGAAATTACCACTATATTTTCCCCTAACTTAACTTTTCTCTGAGCATTCATATTCATGAAGGCAAAGGGTCAGTTGCATATATGACTTAACCACAGGACATTTTTATCCTAGATCCAGATCTAATTGAGGCAGCTGAAATGTTAGCATATTTTGCTTATCCCTGACCTGCAATTTCTGTCTGTTCTAAAAGTGAGAATTAGTTTGGTCACCCTGCTGTCAGCCCAGGGCATCTTCTGACAAGAGATTTCTAATACACTGAACAGCACTTTACATTAAGTGGTACTAATTACTGGGGCCGGATAATCAGTTTGACCAGCAGTTGGAAGCGTAACTGCAGACTATTTGAGAATTCCAACTGGAAATACTGACATAGTTATGACTATTTATTTTCTTAATTATTAATTCCATAAGAACGAAAATTCTTAAAGTCCAAATATTCTCTAATATGTATGTGTGTATTTATTTACAATAAACAGTGCATTTTAGTTTGCATTTGTTAAAGAAAGTCAGAATTTAAACCCATTTAATAAATAAGAGGTAGAAAAAGTTGGGGGCAAAAAGCCTCATGGATGTTTCAGCTCCCCAGAATTCTGTCCTTCCTGAAACATTGCATCGCTCTTTGGAAACAAAGGATATTCTTGCAGGAGTGGCAAGAATTTCACCTATTTTTTTAACCTCTATTCTAAATTACCATTTAGCAGTTATGTCTTGGTTTCTCCATTGATATGATAGGGATGGTAGTACTTGACTTCACAGGATGATATATCTATATCAAATTTTAAAGCATTCTGACTGTGAGGATAAAATTTTCGACTAATATTATTAGTGTCCGTACATTAATCTTGTTTGCCTTGGGGGAAGAAAAAAGAAAGTTGGAAAAAATTGAGAACTTATCTACATTTATTGTCTCTGAATCTGAAAGCAGCTTCTTTCAGAGTATTTTCAGTTTTCTATTGCTTTTACCCCATTCACATTCTACCTTTAATTTCAAGGTAACAATGTACTGTGAAGGAGGTTTCTCAAGGGTTCCACTGAAAGAAAAGAGACTATTGATCTTGGGAAGCCGTATAGAAGCTTGTTTGAGGTTTTTTTGTTTTGTTTAGGGTTTTGTTGTTGGGTGGTTGGTTGGTTGTTTTGGGTTGGTTGGTTGTTTTTTTCTTTATTTATGGATTTGCAGGCATGTAAGGGTATGTGTTATTATCTGTAAGGATTCGAATTCTTCTGGGGAATTTTTACAGAAGTTGTGGAAAAAAAACAGTCTGTGAAAGCAAGTCCCTTGGAGCTCTGGTAACAAGTGCATAGTTATTCAAAAGGACTTTTATGATACTCTGTCTTTCCTAACACAGTTGGACACTATGCAGATAACCAGTAAGTATAGTGTAGTTTTTCTCTATTTTCATGGATGTGTGTTTTCTGCATTTTATTTATCTACTTTTCTTTCTTCCCTCTTAGCCTTTCTTTGCTGGTTTTAACTTTTTTTTTTTTTTAGCTCTCTGTTAAATTATACCACTGATTCTTCTTTTGCTACTGATTCTTCTTTAAGTAACCTATTACAATGGAAATTAACAGACGAATTCAGAAGGATACGTGGTTCATCTGATAAAAGCAGATAATTTCAATGTCTCTGTCTGATATACCTTAAGCTGTCTTTACAGCTGATAGACTGAAATATGCACATCTAAAATATCATTAACTTTATACATTTTAAGGAGGCGATTTTCTGCCTCTACTCTTCACTGGTGTGGTCTTCCCTCAAGTTCTGTGTGCAGTTTTGGGTGTCACAATATAAGAAAGATATAAGGCTATTAGAGAGCATTCAAAGGAGGGCTACAAAGATGGAGAACAGTCTAGCGGGAAGCGATATGAGGAGCAGCTGAGGTCACTTGGTTTGTTCACCGTGGAGGAGATTGAGGGGATACCTCACTGTGGTCTACAGCTTCCTCACAGGCAGGGACACAGGGCAGGGACACAGGGTAGGGACAGGCACTGATCTTTTCTTTCTTGTGATCAGTGACAGGACCTGAGGGAATGACCTGAAATTGTGTCAGGAGAGGTTTAGGTTAGATATTAGGAAAAGGCTTCTCATCCATAGGGTGGTTGGGCACTGGAACTGGCTCCCCAGGGAACTGATCACAGCACCAAGCCTAACAGAGTTCAAGAAGTCCTTGAACAACACTCTCAGGTACACAGTGTAATTTTTGGGTTTGTCCTGTGCAGGGCCAGGAGCTGGACTCTGATGATTCTTGTGGGTCCCTTCTAAATCAGAATATTCTATGATTCTCTGATTCTATCCTGAGAAAATAATTTATAATGGATCAGGTGGCTTCCACCCTAAAAGAAACAATTTCCACCTTAGGAAAGAGGAACAGTAGGACCCTGATCATAGAGTTTAGCTATGTTCATGTAGCGAGTCAATAACTACAACAATCTCAGGGAGGCAAGAAACTGGAATGCTTTATTGGACTTACAACTTGATATTTAAGGGGTTTAGGGTCTACATATTCAACAGGGGGTTTACATATTCATTGGGGGTTTGCATATTCATTCTATTAAAATTAGGGGGTTTCACAAGGATGAAGTAATAGGGAAAACCCAGGCTGACATTACCTCATGGGGAAAAACCCATTTTATCTTAGGGGATTTTACAGGGGGGAAACAGGTATTCGGGTCTACAGAATACAAGGTTTCAGGGAACACAAAGGGAGAGGTAAGATACAATAGGTCTTCTGTGCAGGTTTGATGAGATCAGGGTGCGGATTCTCTGGCTTGGGCAGGGCGTGTGATAGCATCATGTAGGGAGTGTCTTCATATCCTGACACAGGGATGAGGTCAGTGAAGAGAGGTTTTCCCATCTTCTGTAGCCCATGGCCTTTTGCAAAGACCACTCAAATTTCTCTCTGCAAACATTATATTCCAGGATATAACATGTTCATATTGCAAAAGTAAAAAGTCTCTTGTGTGAAAATTAAGAATACACTCTACCATTGAGTGGTACCATACATAGTGCAATCATCAAGCATTTTTAAGTTCCTATCTATGCTGTATATATGAATGTGAACTTTTGTTGAATATTGGAATAGAAATTGTTTGTTTTTTTAAGAGAGCAGAATATTATGTCCTCTGAGTTCTTTATGCTCACCTCTAAAACAGATACAGATTGCTGTCTCATTTACTTTTATCTTCTTTTGTAAAGATTGACCATTTTTCTATAATTTAAGTGAAGACTGTTCAGAGTTTTTTTACATATGCGTTTTTTGAGACATTTGGAGGCCAATTCAGCTTCCTAAAAATGGTAATCTGATATTATTTGAGCTGGCCTATCTTAGCACACCACTTAGTTTTCACCTTCTCCTCTGGAAGTGTTGCTGGATTTTAGGAACTCTCTAAACATGGACAAAGAGTCAAGTTTAGAAAGGAGACGTTGTTTACTCTGTGCAGGGTACAAGATGGAAGTTTTCTACAAATCAAATATGCAAATGAATAAAAAGTGAGAACATTTCTACATTGAAATCTACATATACCCACCTATTAAATACATAGTTACTGCCTACCTAATGCATAATTACTTATCTTGCACAACATTATGTAATATTTGTTACTGTTCCTGTGTGGGCCCCTTCAGGGGTCTCTGGTGGTCATTTGGAGAGGTGTCCCCCTACTTAGTTTTGAGCAAAGTTCAGGTCAGGATGCACAGAAACCTGGCTGAATGCCAAAGAAGATGTGATCTGCAGCATGGCACCACATCTTCTCAAACAATTGCCAAGCAGGATATAAAAAGCAAAAGCTTTCCATAAGCATTAAGCAACACCTGCTTACTACACCTGGTAACATCTATTTGAATTCAAAAGAGGAGTTAAAGGTGAGAATGATACCATAAGCTTCTGCCTGCAAGGGAGATCAAAGGAAGGGACAGGAACAGAGAATTCTGCTTAAAGATATTAGAAGGAAAAGGTTGATTCTTTTCATCATGTAAATGGTTATTTTAAACAAAATGCAGCTTATCTAAAGATAGATATCTATAATAGCCTAGAAAATTCCATGTGCAGTACACACATAGATACCTCATATACACCTCAGGTTTATTTACTAATTATTTATTGTTTGTTAATTAAGTAATTGATTGATTTATTGATTTAATCCTTTGTTTGAAATGGAATTGCAGGACACACTGGTAGTAAAACCACTCTTTGGGATAGGTGACAGCACTAGATTGCCTTTCTTTAAAGTGTGAACAATCAAAATTCACATCTTTAAATTTATTTTCTCACTTTTCTCTTTCCCAAGCATATAAAATGTTTGTATTTTATTGATGAAGAATAAAGGTGAACCATTAAATGATTTTTTAAAAATAAAAGAGACTTTCATAATCAATGTTATTTAGAAGCCAGAATTTACTCAATTTAACTAAAAAAATTTCTTTCATTTTGATTCTTGCATTTCTCTAATTATTGACAGAATGAAAACCCAAGACCATTCTGTACTTATCTTAAAATGCATTCACAAATATATATTATTCATTTTTAATGGAAAAAAATAAATCTTGATTATTGAAAAGTGTGATGCTTCTGACTGAGAAAGAAGAAGGCTTTTGGGGCATACCTAAATAGATGAACTTCTAGTTCTTTGTAAGCATCTGAAATTTCTAGGATTTTTAGGATTCAGATATTTTAAGTATTTCCTATATATATACATATATATTCTTATGTTGTAGCCAACCAATTAAACTCAAAGGCAGTTCAAACATATAGTGAGAGAGACAAAGTCATGAATCAAGCTTATAAAAAAAATTTTAGAAAACATTGTATTCCTTTGTAAATCAAAACTGTTGATCACATTTTTGCATTAAAATAACAATCATATTGGAATGACTATACAAAGAGAAAGAAATATGGCCATAATAAAAATGATGACAGACCTGTCAGCATGCTTACATCTGGAAATTGGAGTTTGCTCCTAAGGAACAGAGCACATCGACAAATACACTGTACTTGACAGATGTGCTGTGGCCTAAGGATAATTAAAACTGTTCTTGCTTTCTCACCTGAAAACCTGTTTGTCTTATGTTTCAGGGTCCAGCCATGCAAGTGCTATCTGCAAGACCACAAATTCCCTCAAAGCATACTTTCAGAGAGTACTTGGTAGCTAAAATAATACTGTTCAGATCTTACCTCCTTCATATAAAAGGTCTGCAAAAGTGTTGCACTGAGGTGAGTATTGTGGATGATACTTCAGTTCTATAATCACGTAGACACAAATGTGTCCCTGCAAATCTTGCTACTTATTATAATTCCAGAAGCTTCTGTGACCATTAAAATTTAAAAACAAAAAACAAAAAGTATGTATTTATATTCATATATGAAATGACCATTTATTACATTGAAATGTATGTTGTCAAGGATTTTTTAATCTTTATTCAAGGGAGAATATACAAAATGTTCCTTATTTAATCTCAACTAGGAAATTAACCTGATGTTCTTATGTAACCACATATAAAATATTTTATGAAATACTAACATAAGAAAAATTGTATAACTGATCTAACTTTATTCTCAGGGAAGAAGAAAATACTTTCTTAATCATTGTTAAAAACAGGCTTACACTTAAACTCATATCACATGTTCTTCAAAACAAAGGTGCACCTTATCTTTTGAAAAAAATATAAAAATTAATGAGTAAACAAGGCACTAAAACTATTAATGAGGAAATTAACTTCTTAGAGACATAGTTATCTTTAATAGGTTTATCACAGACAAAAAAAAAGAAAAAGGATTTATTTAAAAAATGTGGATACTAGCATATTGTTTTAACTCTGTTAACATAAACTAAACAATATATTATTGAGCAGAAGTTGCATTGTCAGTATTTACATAGCAAGAGGGTTTCTTTGAATTAAATATTAAGCAGGGAAGCTGATAATCTATCCCATTTCTTTCTCTGTACTTTGCTACAATAGAAAAGTGAACATTATGTAACAGAGTTCTTCAGTCAAAATCTGTTTACCTCAGCATCCACCTTAAGATCTTGCTTCCCAAAGGCTAAAACTGTTCCCCTGTTCTTAAGTTTGCCTATGTTCTTGTCAATCTCACACTTGTTCTCCTGTTGCAAATCTGCTTGTTCTGCCCCAGCAGGGGCACGCTTTCAGCAAGTCTCTGAACTCAGACATCCATCCTAGCTGAGGAATATGACCCACCAGTGGTTGTTAGTGGGCATGAGACCATGCAAAACAGTAAAAAACAGGGAACTTGCTGAAGAAATCAAGTAATTTTGTTCTCAAACATGACTCTTGAGAAAAGAAGCATGGATAATCTGGTTTTATTGTCTCTCGGTGACCCAATGTATGAGTGCACGTATTAAGATTTTGGTAGGGGGGGCAGTGAGACTCCAAGTGTAGCCTCTGTGAGAAGAGGCCAGGGTTGCCGTATGCCAGGCCTGATTCCAGACAACACTGGTTTCACACTAATTTCTGTCTTGTACAATGTATATGAGGCTGGACATAAAAACAATCACAAAAAATGGGCTGTAATCTGATAAAGCAGGTCACTAGTACCATTTGAGATGCTCTTTAGTATCCAAGACCCCTGTGTAAATCTGCCTGAAATAATGTCAGACTTTCAGGATTTCCAGGTGCTACTGAAGAGGCTACTGGAAACTGTGTGGGAAACCTCAAGGCTTAAAAAGATATCAGCCCGCTGTGTCACAGGACACAATGATGCAGTTGATGATGCTATTTATACTTCTGATTCCTTTCACTGGATGCATATAGAATCATAGAATCATAGAATGGTCTGGGTTGGAAGGGATCTTAAAGATCATCTAGTTTCAACACCCTTGCCATGGACATGGATATTGCTCACTGGCCAGATTACTCCATCTAACCTGGCTTTGAACGCTTCCAGGAATGAAGTATTCACAGCTTCCCTGGGCAATCTGTTCCAGTGATTCATGACCCTCACAATGAAGAGTTTCTTCCTTATAACTTATCTAAACCTTTTAGTTCGAAGCCATTCCCCCTTGCCCTGTCACTACATGCTCTTGCAAAATGCCTCTCTCCATCTTTCTTTTAGGCTCCCTTCAGCTACTGAGAGGCTGTAATTAGGTCTTCCCGAAGTTTTCTCTTCTTCGGGCTGAACAATCGTAATTCTCTCAGCCTTTCCTTGTCCATCTCTCTAATATTTCCCTTATAGATAACAGAAGTCTAGTGTAGAGAAACATAATTATTTTTCAGAGCTATATTAATTAGTGCTAACATTTCAACCTTTCTTTGAATATTCAGAACTTCTTTCTATGCCACCTACCAGACTACAGATAGGTGAAACATCATGCATGTCCTCAACCCTAGGAAAAAAAGAGAAAATGAAAATTCATCATGCAGACATCATAAATTTTCTCAGCAACCTGAAATACCAGAGTGACTTTGCAATTTCTATAGTATGCACAGTTTTATAATACATTTAAAGACTATATAAAGAGTGTGCTTAGTATTTGATAGTACAGCTGTAGTGAAGTTGTTTTAATGCTATTGTGTGGAGGGGATAGCATACTCTTAAACCTTCCTTCCCTCATTGCCTTCAAATATGAATTCCAGGAATAAGAAAGGCAAAGTGCAGTTTGACATTGGTTAACAGGAAGCTAAAAGCAAAAGTAGATCTGGATTCATCTGTGTCCCTTTTCACTCTGCTAGGGAGAAAACAGTGGTAGAGGTAAAAGGCCAAGTATAAGAGTCTCCACAAATGAGATGATGAAATTTTGCCTTTGCAGTTTTCTAGCTTTTTCTGGCATCAGTTTTTCCTACATAAACCTAAGGAAGATAAAGACCTGGGTCCTGAGGAAGTGTAGGTGATGAAAAGCTTCATGTAGATGGTGAAAAGCTTCAGTTCTTTCTCAGAGGGATAATTTAGACCATGCATTCTGACTGAGTCTCTGCAAGGGTAAGCACCATAGACAATATCTTACCACCAGTCTCCTTGCAGGACTGTGCTGAGAGCTGTGATTATTCAGCATACCTCTGTCTCAATGAAAGGGGCAAAAGACAAACAAACAATGAAGTAATTCTTTAAATGCTGGCATAAAAGAGTGTGATTATTTCATATGATCAGATACAATTGTTGAATATTATGGTGGGGAAATATTTTAGGACTTTCAACAGATAGATTTTCCTATTCTATTAACTTTCATTGCTTCCCTCACATATATTGGAAATGCATACATATAACGTGTACACATATAGTTTTACAACTATATGAAAAAATTAAATCTTTCGAACTAAAATATAATGTCGGTTAACACACTGAATTGTTTTCAAATCTTTGCTATAACACACAAACCTCATTTTCATATCTCTTCAAAAATATAATGGAAAATGTCTTGGCAGAATATTAGATTTTGTAGCAACTTCTAGACTTGAATACACAATTAAAAAGATTTTAGAATTTTTGTTTAAATTTCATTAATTTTATTTCTCTAAGAATGAACTAGACTTTATATTATAAGCTAATTAGACACCTTATAATATTTCTTAAACTTGTTTCTGATGGTGAATTGAATTCATCGGTTCTACAACTAACGCAAATAATACAGATTGTTTTAATTTAATGAGCTTTCTCTTTCATAACACTAGATAATGAGTAAAGAAGTAACTATGACTTTGAGCTATACCATAATTTCCCTAACTGCTGATAATTAAAAGAGCCATTAATTGAGTGATGTTACAAGTACATTTTAAGGAACTTGGGGGGACAACCTAAGCGTTCCAAAATCTGCCACAGACCTTTTCTACTCACAATATCAAAAGCCTTGGTGAGGTCAACAAAAGTTACATAGAGACCTTTGTTCTGTTCCCTACACTTCTGTTGCAGTTGTCTGAGAACAAATACCATGTCTGTGGTACTCCTGTTGGCTCTGAAACCACACTGGCTTTCAGGTAGAATTCCTTCTGCTATAGTGGGTATTAGTCTGTTCAAGAGTATTCTTGCCAGGATTTTGCCAGCAATGGAGAGTAGAGTAATACCATGGTAAATTGAGCAGTCTGATTTAATTCCTTTCCTCTTATACAAGGTGATAATGACTGCATTACGAAGGTCTGATGGTAGTTTGCCTAGTTCCCAACAGCGCTCCACAAACTTGTGAAATTTAGCATGGAGTGCTTGGCCTTCATGCTTCCAGACTTCGGGTGGAATTCCATCAACCCCAGCTGCCTTGCCAATTTTCACCTGATGTATGGCCTTGAGGGTTTCTCCTAAAGTGGGGTCAGTATCCAGTTCATACTTCACTGGTTGTTGTGTGATGGACTGAATAGCTGAGTCTTGGACTACACGGCTAGTACTGAAAAGAGTCTGAAAGTGTTCAGACCATTGATTCAGAATGGAGGTTTTATCTGTCAGAAGCTTAAAATTATCATCTCACTCCATGAGGATCAGCATGGACAAGTCAGATATGGCAATGCACTTTCTGAGCCCTTTCTAGTAACTAATGGTGTGAAACAAGGCTGCGTTCTTGCACCAACCGTATTCACAGTCTTTTTCAGCGTGATGCTCCAAAGGGCCACAGCAGACCTCGATGATCAGGATGGTATCTACGTTTGATATCGTACTGATGGAAGCCTATTCAACCTAAGGCAACTGAAGGCCCACACTAAGACCTTAAGACATCTTGTCCGGGAGCTGCTTTATGCTGATTTATGCCCTTGCTGTCCACACAGAAGCAGCTCTGCAGCATTTAACATCCTGCTTTGCAGACACTGCTGAGCTCTTTGGGCTGGAAGTCAGCTTGAAGAAGACAGAAGTTCTCTATCAACCTGCACCTCAGGAAGTCTTCCATTATCCTCATATCACCATTGGCCAATCAGAGCTCAAGTCAGTCCAGCAGTTTAATTACCTGGGTAGCCTCATCTCCTCAGATGGTAAGATTGACGGAGAGATAGACAACAGGTTAGCAAAGGCATATAGTACCTTCAGAAAACTTCATAAAAGAGTTTGGCGAAATAAACACTTGAAGAATAGTACAAAGATCAGTGTTTACAGAGCCATTGAGCTGTCTATTCTTTTATATGGGTCTGAATCATGGGTCATTTACCTCCACCACCTGCGTCTCCTAGAACACTGTCTCCATACAATCCTAAACATCCACTGGTCAGATTATGTGACTAATACATCTGTTCTAGAACAAACAACAGTCACAAGTATTGAGGCCATATTACTGAGAACACAGCTGTGTTGGGCAGGGCACATCTCCAGGATGAAGGACCACCACCTCCCTAAGATCTTGCTTTATGGTGAACTTGCCACTGGCTACCGCACGAGAGGAGCCCCGAAGAAAAGATCCAAGGACTCCCTGAAACAACATCTCAGCCTTGGCCACATTGATCACCATAACTGGTCTACTCTGGCCTCCAATCGGGAGGTCTGGAGACACACCATCTATAACGCTGCTGATGCTTTTGAGAAAGTACGCAGGATCACTCTCGAGGAGAAAAGACAAGACAGAAAGAATCATGTCTTGCAGAATATACCACCTAAGGAGTCCTTCTGCTGTGCCTTTTGGAACCGGACGTGCCTATCTCGTATTGGCCTTTTTAGCCACCAAAGTGCTTGTAACAAATGTGGGTAGAGCCCTTCCCAAATCTTCGTTCACGAAGCCCAGCCATGACTGACTTACTGACAAGTACATTATAACACAAAAATACACTCCACTGCTTTTTACATTTGTGTATGTCATATGTGATGTTATTAAACAGGTACGACATCAATCTTTTCCCGTGGAAGTGTAACTAACTTGAGCATAAACTTTCACTTAATTTAATCATATGGAAAAGGTAGTGGGCCACATTGATTTTCCTGTGCATGGTGAAAACAGTGGGGCAATATGAGTTAGAGATTAGAGTCTTCAAATAAGAATTTTAAAGAGACTATCATTCCAACAAGTTCTACACAGGACTAGTCCCACAAAACTACATACTATTAGAGAACTTCAGAACCTGAATAATATGATTTTCATTATGTTTGCTAGGTTAAAGAGATAATTGAAAGAGCTTTAACAGGAAAAGAAGCTGATGTTATTGCTTAAAACAACTTTACTAAGAATATTATCATTGTTCATAATTGGCTATTTTTAACAGTCAAATTCACTGCATTTCTTTATAGACTTAACTTAGGCACCGATTCTCTAGATTATAACTAACAACGTTGAGTGGAATCTATAGAGATGAGTAAAACTAGTTCTTGTTTCTATTCCCTCTGAAGTTGGGAGTGTAGAACAGAAATGCTCATTGAAATTCAAATAACCAAGATCATAAATTATCGGAAACTAAACTCCATTATTCCTGCACCTGCTTTAAGTGCACCTTTGGATTACAGGCTGTGAACAGTAAACAAGTGTATACCATAGAGTGTCCTCTAACTGAAATTCACAGGTCTGCTCTAGCTAAATTATTTAAAAAACCCTAAACTTTTCCCTGTTATAGCAGCTCTAGCATTTTTGCTAGACTTTCTAATATTCTACAATGTAATATCATATCTACTGCAATTTGATAGCATTACTTCTTTAAATGTTGAGCACAAGAAAGCTATATGAGTTTTACAGTTCACAATAATTTTAGTGGAAAGCATAGGCAGATTTTATAAGTGCTTTTTAACTGCAGAAAAATACACCATTTACTGTGAAGCATTTTAAAATGTGTAGCAGACAGTGTTTAAAATCTATCTAGCTTACAGAGCTGTAAGCTGTGATCCACTTTAATGTCACAGAGAATTATATTTATTTCTATGACTAGTAGTGTAACTACTACCTGTATTATGTTATACCTGCCCAAATGATCAATTTTAGTTAATCAATCGAAGAATTTTACAAAAATATATTTATGTTTCTTTCTTTTCCTGTCACTAAAAAAGAGAATAGGACTGTACAGGAATATTAATGGTCATCTTCACAAGCATGGGTGTGCATGCTATCTTTTTTGTTAATTTTTTATTTTGTTCTTTCTAAAATTAAGACATATTACCACTAAAAGTACTGATAAAATTAGAATCTTATACTGCAAATAAATCAAAATTTATACAAGAAATACAATTTTTTTTTCATCATAATACAAGACAGTATTTTGAAAAAAGAGAAAGTTCCATCAGCCAAACCATTAAAAATTTCTCATCTGTGTGGCATTATTTAATTGGTTGTATTTCTCTTAATGTCTGACTGATATTAATTCCAGACTTCAATTCCTGAATTTTTTTATTTTTTTTTTATGGTAGAGGAAGTTGATTGTACTTTTTAACTGTGTATTTTCATTGTTTGTAATTTTTTCATTTTCTATTTCCAGATTTTTCATATCAATTTATAATTTCCTACCTGGTACTGTAGCCTAAAACCTAGTTTACTAGTGCTTTTGTACCAGTTTTCTATAATTTTTGTTCAGAATTTCAATAGACAGGGATTATAACGTGGTAAAAGGTTCCTCTGTCTGTGAACTGGACTGAGAAAGAGGCATAACATCTGACAAGAACCAGTCAAAGCTATCCAAAAGCCTTGAAATCATTCCAGAAGGTGTAATATTGCGTCAAAGAAGATGAGGAAGAGGAAGAGAAGATGAAGATAATGGTCTTCAAGACTTCTGACTCAAATTTGGGAAGTATGTCAGGGGTTGAGTGGGGGCAGTACTATGGGAGGGACGGTTTTGGAAGTGGATGTAACAGATCAGGTGATGTCCAAATATTGTAATTAGATGATAGTATAAAGCTGTAACACCTATGTAGTTCGGGATGCACACTTTGGAAAATATTCCTGTACATCTAGCATGCTGTAATAAATGAGTGCTTTTGCTTTCCAACATTCAAAAAGTTTTAGAGAGTTTTTTTCTGGTTCTCAGCATCAGTATCTCCCTCTGCCTTAATCCTGTTGCACATACTTTTGTGTGTGAAAGAGTTAGTTTACATTTTTATTAAGATTACATACAAGACATCTTGCATACCAACAGTCTGTAGATTTTGAGATATTTGAGATATTTGTGCAGTTTCTGCATTTAGGTAATTTTATTATTTCACAGAATCGCAGAATATGTGGAGCTGGAAGGGACCCACAATGATCATCGGAGTCCAACTCTTAGCCCTGCATAAGACTATCTCCAGGAGTCACACCATGTACCTGAGAGGTAGTCCAAACCCTCCTTGAACTCTGTGAGGCTTGGTGCTGTGACCACTTCCCTGGGGAGCCTGTTCCAGTACCCAACCACCCTCTTGGTGAAGAACCTTTTTCTAATATCCAACCTAAACCTCCCCTGACAAAACTTCAGGCCATTTCCTCAGGTCCCGTCACTGATCACTACAGAGAAGAGATCAGCGTCTGTCCCTCCTCTTCTCCTCATGATGAAGCTGCAGATTGCAATGAAGTCTCTCCTCAGTCTCCTCCACGCTGAACACAACAAGTGACCTCAGCTGCTCCTCGTACAGCTTCCCCTCAAGGCCCTTCACCATCTTCATTGCCCCTCTACTCTTCAAGTCACAACCTAGGCTACCTGAACATTCATCATTACTTTGTGATTAACTGTATTTAAAACAATATGGATTAAAAGAATACTTCAATCTTTTCTTCCAAACTCTCCTGTGTTCTGATTTCAAGTTAATGAGATATTTGGATTAGGCTTATTAATTGTTTAATCTAATTCTTAAAATTATTTTTTGCTAATTCCAACATTTTGCAACTTCACTCGTCTTTTGGAAAGACTATATATATTATACACAATTTATCACCTATGTACGTATTTCTACTTCTATTTTTGTTTCTCTTCTCTCATGATCCAAAAACCTTTAGGCTTCAGAAAATAAAGATACTTACTTCTCTAAATTTTATAAAGCTGAAATTTTCAGAGGAATCTTAGATCCCTACTTATCCCTAAATTCCTTCTGTGAAAAACTTATGCTGCTAACAGTGAACCATTTCTGAGTGAGCTGAGTTGAACTCTGAGATGGTAGAAGACATGCCCTGGAGGGAAGGCCTAATGTGTAAAAGGTGTTTACTAGTAGTTTGTCTGTCTCTTGTGACATGCTGATGCACGTATGTCTACTGATAGTAGATACTGAAAAATTCCTTATCTTCTTATACTCAGCTGGAAAAAAGGAAAACAATTTTATAGCCTAAATGCACTGTTTTCCTTAGTGCTACTTTATTTCAGCTCTTACTTTTATGTTAAAATTCTGCCTGGAAAAATCTTGCAGTTCCTGAGTTGAATTGAAAACATTTTATCAGCTATTTAAACTTACGATGAAAGAAATGTGTGAAACCAGCATCAGAGCAGAAGACAGAGAGGCTGTCTGAAAGAAGAAAGATAACAAAATACTAATAAAGATTACCCTTAAACAGATAACCTTCTGATGTGCATTAGAGGAAATTACAAGCTGTAGGTTTATATACATGCACTAAATATTTTCTAAGTTCACAGCACTCCTTTGAAGTGTAAGAAGGAAATAAAATAGCTGTCTCTTATCAGTGAAATCTGAGCTACCTTCAAATATTGTCTACGGGTTAAACTGTACAGAAAGGTTGGAGAATAATAAAGATTACACAAAGGTAATTGTGTTTTTAAAAAATGGTTATTTGTACGGAGAAAAACACATACGAGACACAGGGGTAATGAGCACTGAAATACTGCAAATGAGAGGGCAGGAAGGTGGTCTATCAAGGCAACATAAACTAAAGAGGAAAGAATAAAAGCTTCCAGTGTCAGAAGGTGGGTCATCCTATCCTCTTGGAGCACATACGAAAATAAGTTCCTATTAAATTAAAACATCTGAACCCACAGGATGTGAAAACTGGACTTTCTAAAGAACAGTGGCTTTCTGAGTGGCTTTATTTTCATGCTACTCTCAATAAAAATGAAATTTTGCATGTTACATGAAAAAAGAGCAAAGTTTGAATTTACAGAGATCCCATCAGGATGTCAATCTGTTTACTAAAGGGACAGATGTGATCATCACACAAAATGAAAGTATAGAAGGCTTAATTACAATATTTTACAAATATGAAAGAAAAAAAATCAATAAAAGGACAGACCTGGGTAACAAAGACAAAGTAAAATCCTGATGTAACTGATGTGTGAATATTTCTATTGTCTTTTGTACAGGTAGAGTAATATACAAGGCTGATATAAATACACAGCTGTACTGGGTATGGCTGAGATGGTGTTCATTTCCCCACAGTAGCCCTCCCAGTGCTGTGTTTTGCATTAGTAGTTAGAAGGGTGTTGATATCACACTGGTGTTTTGGCTACTTCTGAGCACAGCACCAACACTGTAACATTCCTTCCTCAGTCAAGGGCAAGATTCTGGGAGGAGACACAAGTAGGCCATCTGACCCAAACTAACCAAAGGGATATTCCATACCATATGACATCAGCCCAGATATAGAAGCTAAGGCAAGGAGCAGGAAGGCAGGCATTCATTGTCTCCAGTGGCTGTCTGCTGAGCAACCATTGTGCATGCTTAAAGCCCTGCTGCTCAGAGGTGGCCGACCATCGCTGCTCACGGGAAGTAAAGAATAAACTGTGCTATCTTTCTCTTCACTTTTGTACACTCAAGCTTTCACTTTGCTTCTGCTTTGATAAACTGCCTTATCCCAACCCATGAGCTGTTTTCCATCTTACTCTCTCCCCTGTCTGGCTGGGAAGGGGAATGATAGAGTGGTTGAGTGGGCACCTGGCATCCAGCCAAGGTCAACTCACCATGACAGCCAACACAAAATGTGAAAATCTCATTTCAACTTTTCGAGTAAGGAAGATCTGCTAATGCCCATTTATCAGATTGGGATTTACTGGAAAATGGAGAAATTATGAACAAATTGAAGATTATCAATCTCTGTATGGGTCTGAAAATCAGGTAATGGACAAAGTGCAGATTTTGAATTTAGAAAAGTATTGAAACAACCCCCACTACCTTTTCAGAGAAAAGCTTTAGCAAAATGAAAAGCTGGATCCAAATGACCTGTGAAGGCACTTTGGAAAGCATTTCAATACAGAAACCTTTGTAGAATCAAAGCTGAGAAATAGACTAGGTTATAAAACTTTTATAAAAGATTCATTTGAAATACTGCAGGAGCAATTGCTAGCTCTAGGGAAGCAACTTTAAAAGAAAGTTGAAAGTACTAATCTATTTCTTTTTATTCTATATAAAAAACAATGCATTACTGAAGTTATTCCATGTGGAATAGCAAGCAGCCTCTCTAATGGAAAAGTTAGACTAAGGTTTTATAATCAAATAAAAACTATAAACTCCCCACCCACTCTTCTGTATGGAAGTGGAAATAAAAAATTTTCGTCTACCTTTTAAAAATCTAGTACTTAAGAATGATATTGACCCCAGAATTTATTTAATGTCCACAAGAAGTGGGAAAAGTGGGAAAAATATCTTCTTTTTTTTTTTTTTTTTTTTTTTTATCTCCTGCTGGACACCTAAAATGTGTCTCAGCTGGGTAACTGTTCTACACCTGTCAAAATCTTCTTTGGAGAATATTCTATGAACCTCACCTCTCTTCCTGTTTCACAAGTTTTTGGATAATATTTCAGACATCCAACACATGCAAAAGCTTGTTTATGCAAGTCTGTCCCCACAACTAAATCCTCATTTTAAACTGAGCGGGTCTAGGAAGTGTGACTACCTTAGGAAAACTGGTCATGAATTCACTAGTAGTCCTGAAACAGAAAATAGATAAAATCTGTTAAATCTGCTAGCCTATGAAAGGTGTTTCTGGACAAATGGATATTTCAGATAGATGATCATAACTACACAGTGCTTTGGGAAGTCAGACAGCAGACTGTACCACAAGATGGACTACCAATCAAGAGTACTAGTTCATCACCTCTGCCAGCATGCAGACAAGTTTTTATAAACTTACTGGCAAAAAACGTCGTTCAAACTGATAAGCTTCCACCTAAACATCATAGCA
Organism: Manacus candei; assembly: GCF_025592945.1. NCBI lineage: Eukaryota > Metazoa > Chordata > Aves > Passeriformes > Pipridae > Manacus > Manacus candei. Next base: position 27,492,428 of record NW_026138062.1, on the reverse strand, counting down.
TATTGTGGCTATGATCTTTATCCTGAATGGACGATGTCATTTAGTGTTATAGACTGTATCTGATAAGGGATGTATATGCTGTTAAATTTCCCTAACTCAGAGAAGGCAGCCAGTCAGGGTAATTGCTCTGTACAGCTCCAAGTTCTAGATAGCTGGTATCATGCCTCAACATTTTTTTTCGTTCTCAGAAGTAGATGGAAGGAGTACAAACAATGCTAAAGACTTTCAGTGGTCATCACTGAGCTAACCAGTGTGTTGCACTCATGATTTAATATTTCTCCAAAAATTTCAACCATGTTTTCCTTCCTAAAAGAACAATGTGCATACAGCTATTAAACACTAATCAGTTTACTGATTAGTTTGAGCAATAATAATCAGTTTACCATTTCATTATTCTTTAAGACATGCCTACGTTTACACCCTCTTCAACTCTCCACTATTACCTACTCATCTTCATGATTACCTCCTCAGAGAAGAACCATGCAGCTATCTGGGGAAGGGAGGGAAGACACATCCAGTGAGGGAGTTTTTGACAAGGGCACCGAAAGCACTTCCCAACTAGTCACTGCATTGACATTTTTCCACCACCGATGAAAATTTCTACTCTACTTGACTGAATTGATCAGTAAATTATGTCAAATCACACTATTTGCAGAGATAAAATGTACTAACAGCTTTAATAGCCCTGTTGAAATTACATAGTGTTTGTTTTTATAGGGTAAAGCTATTAATCTAATATATAACCAATTCAATTTACAAGAACACTCACCACCATTTGGTAAAGCAAGGGTTGGCTTATGAAGAGTTGGATGACAGCTGTACAGGAAATATTTCTGACTTTTTTTCTATCTTATTAAATATGAGAAAAATACAGGGAGCAGAATTCAGACCTTAGAGAACAATTTTTCAGACAATTAAAGATATTGTTCATATGACAACTTAGGAGTGGAGTTGTTAGCCACTCTGAAGATCTCTTTCTGGGGACACAGTGAATGCAAAAAATGGCATACATAAACTCCTGTGTACCTGTTTCCAGGAGAATATATTTCTCATTCTTCTCATTCTTTCTTTCTTCACTGCAGGTGAATTATAGAGAATGCTAAACTACTGATATGAAGACTCAGAAGATTTGTCCTGAAGAATCACAAAGAAAATGGAGGCATGATGAGCTGCATGGAGACATCTTTTGTATGAATGTCTGTTGAAAATATGTAATAATAGAGATGCTCTTGCTGACAGAACTCAGGGCACGTAAACAGCCAAGAGTAAATAGGTTCAGTAATATTCATTTTATTTTTTCTACCTGTAAAATTGTTTTCAGATCTGGCTATGGTTTGAAATGAATTTCACATAAATAAATATCAAAGGGCAATCATAGAGAAAAACACCATGGAGAGGTGCCCAGGAGTATTTTGCATAGATCAGCACAAACAGATATTGATGAAGGACAAAGGGACATCTGGTAGCTTTATAGATATATACATTAATCTTAATACTCTGCATTGCTGTCAAAGAAGATCTAAGTTACAGAGAACTCTGTCTATCCAGACTCAATTGTCACTGTCTACTTGAATAAAATATGCAAAGATTCATATCACTGACCACATAAAAATCAGATACTGCATAAATTATTTTTAAATCAAACTCCATATCTGCGTTTCCTAACAAAACAGGCAGTCACAGCTGCCTTATGCAAAGCACATGGAGGAGTTAGCTGTGCTAGTGCTTTACCCTAGTCCCTCTATATGGACTAGAACAGTAAGTTTTTTTCACTAAAATTTCTTGAATATAATTTGTAAAAACATGTATTAAATGTATCTAAAATATAATTAAAAGTATTTAAAATATATTTAAACGTCTTAAAATATAATTAAACCCACATTTTAATTATATATTATATTTAGTTTAATAAGACTAGCAGGGCAGTTATAAGATACATACGTTTCCTTCACTCAAATTCAGAAAAAAAAAAAGTAAATTGTTGCTAGCTGTTGAGTTCTTTCATGTTTTAAAGCATGTTTTCTTCTGTACCCTAGGGGTCATGTAAGCAGCTGAAAAGTTATTTTTTGCAGTTGGTTAAAAGCACCACTATTTTGTTCATTGATTCTTATGTCTCCATTTTCTTGAGTACAAAAAAACCCCACTGCTTATATGAGGAATAGCAATTTTTTTTCCTTTCTGGTAAAACTCAAGCAAGCATCATTGTTCCCAGCTAGCTTCAAAATGTAGCAATACTTTGCAAGCAGTAATTTGCCCATTTCAACATTGCAGCATATTTTCTACTATAGGAAACATAACATGCTTACAGATTAAAAATTTCTAACCACTGATATCAATGAAAAGCAGCAAAAAAAATGAATTCTTCTGTCTTCTCCCTCTTGTAATGAACAGCAATGAAGAACTGCAGTTAAATGCAACAGTCAAGCTACGATCTCAGCTATTAATACTCATAAGCAGTGATTACACAGTATTAAGTATTGTCATTACAACATAATTTTGTGCTGTTAGGTCTCAGAATATGCTGCAGAAAATCTTTAGAAAGTCAAATGAATAAGACCATACAAGGGTCTGATTTCTTTTTTTCTTTTTAGCTATTTAGCACACCAAAATAATTTCTCTCACATAAAATTTTAAATATGAAGTTTAGAGGAAGATAATGAATAAGAGCATTAAACAATAGGAAAAAATTGCTAAAATAATCTCACAGTATTATTGTAATAGTTATGTAAGCAATATTAATTGACTCCCTTGGACAATAAGATGTAAATGACATTCACATTTTAATTTATCCAAATTACTAATGAAACCCTCCCTTTAGGGTTTTAAAATCCAGCTCATTGTTTTCAAGTTTCTCTTCATCTGAGTAAATCCCAGTTTTGATTTTCCTTGGTCCTTATTATCTCTTCCTCAAATCCTTAATCAAGTGCACTTTTTCAGAACTTTCCAAATTGACTGTCTAGGCCATGATCAAACACATTTGCTTGCCCTACCACACACATATTCAACACTTCCAAATAACTTATGTCTTTTCTGAAGTACCCCAGTATCTTTTCACAGATCCTATAGTTTACAAGCTTAAGGAGCAGAATAAAATTGAAAAGTAACACAAATGCTTCACAAAAAAATCTTTATTTCTAATGCTCTAAAGAAATATGCATATATATTAAAGAAAGAATATCCATATGTCATTCTCTTCATAATATTTCATCAGTATTCTTTCTGATTTTCAGATGTCTTTTTCTTGCTTTCATTTTTATTGCAGAGAAAGGATTGCTCTAAGAAGTTCTGGTGTTTTTTTATATTCATTCTACTTTTGACTTTTCTTAACCAGCCACAAAACCTTGATAAGCCACAGAACTCAAGTTCATCTCCTGAGAAGATTCTTTCGCCGATCAAACCTGTTTTCTCCAGATGGTAGTAAAATTTTTTCTATTGTTTTCTCATTTTTAATAGAAGGTCACCAGTATTTGATGACCCTCCCCTTCTACACTTTGAATAGTGATGCAGTTTCATGTACTCTTAGTTGATGACTTGCTTCTGTAAAGGTAAGGTCCATGATCCCATCCACTGCCCTTTTATTCTTTTCCCATCCTGCTGTCCTAGGACAGTCAGTTATTTGGTCACCCAGTGAACTGAGTCAGGGAGCAGATCCAGTTGATTTAAAACAAAATATACCCCTCCCTTGAAGCTAGGGTATGAATTATAACATTCAAAAGACTGGACAGATGCTATCAGCCTACAATAGTAAGGGTCTAGTGAAGGAGTACGATAAAACAGAACTATGTTTTGTTTGGTTGGTTTTTTGTTTTCTGACTACGTGGGCTTAAACATTTTTTCAATTAAGTGGTTTTTTGTTGTGTTTATAACCCCAGCCAGCAATTAAGTGCCATGCATGATGGGAAGGAGAATCAGAAGAGGATAAAACCTGGGGGTTCACATTAGAACAGTTTAATAATTAAAATGAATTGAAATATGATAGTGATAGTAATAGTAATAATAGTAATGGGAAAAAACTCAAGAAACATAAGTGATGTACAATAAAATTACATCCACTGACTGATGCCCAGCCTGGCCCAGCCCCATCTGACCAACTACCCCCACCCAGTCTGTATACTGGGCATGATGTTCTTTCATATGGAATATACCTTTGTCCAATTTATGTCAGCTGTCCCAGATATTCTCCCTTCCAGCTTCTTGTGCACCTGCTTGCTGGCAAAGCTTGGGAAACTGAAAAACCTGTGACTTAGGGTAAGCACTATTTAGCAACAACAAAGCTTCAGTGTGTTATCAGTATTCTCATATACAATCCAAAACACAGCACTATACCAGCTACTAAGAAGAAAAGTAACTCTATTGTAGCTGAAAACAGGCCACGAATCTTTGGATGAAAATAATTGAGAAGTAAATTTCACTCAATAAACATAGAAACATTAAAAAAACCCCAAAACTTAAGTAAGTTATTAATTAAAAATAAATAAATAAATGTTAGACAGCTGGAAAATCAGTCCATATTGTTTGAAAATACTTTCAAAAATTATTTCTAGATAATTTTTTTAAATACCTTTAATTAAAAGGTCATTACAGTAGGAAAATGGCTCTAAATAGTCAGAATATGGCAATTACTACCTGTAAAAATCCAACAAATAATAACGACAATTAATCTCTTGTACCACATAATTAGCATTCATCATTGATATATTTTTAAATAGAGAGACAAATAATAAAATAAGCCTATCCAGGTGTCAGTTCACTTACTTCTTTTTCCTATTTCTTCAGTTTCTTTTGCCCTTCTCCTTGACTCCACTTACTAGCTTTCATCAGCAAAGCTTACTCACTGTGCCAGTAATACTAAATAACACCTATCACCATCAGGCAATTCAAGGATGTAAACTAACTAAAGCTACCAGAAATTCACAAATAACACATTGCCTACCTAACCAAGAACTACTTCACAAAAAATATCCCTAAAATAAAAGGTAACTATGGGTTTTTGAAATTCCTTATGCAACAGATTCATTTGAGATGGAGAATTAAACCATGATTAGCATGTAACACTAGAGAAAGACTATTCTTACTTAAGGATAATAATGGGTCCCTTATTCTGATTCTATAGCTCTGGTTATTGACAGGAAAATAAAAAGAGGTTTTTACCAAATACAACTACAACCCTTAAGAATGTTTGCCAGTTCTTCTACAGTTGCTGTCATGGTTGCTAACTAATCTCAATTCTACCACTCAGGGTAGGCACAGCTGCAATCTGAATAGGATAGCGGGGGCTGGAGAAAAAAAGATGTGCTGCCACATGGCCTCAACTTTATCATATAAAGGAGAAACATGCATCACCATCTGGTTCTAATGATGGGGCCAAAAAAAGGCATCATGCTTCTTCAGCAAAGTTCTCTCTGTTTCTCTTGATTTGTTATTGACCTTGGATAAGTTACTTCAATGTCTTTGCAACTCTGTTTCCTTGCCAGCAGAAGAGAGATGATAACACCTACTGTATGTTCTTCTGATAGTGTGAGGTTTACTTAATACAAGTGAAGCAGAAATGTATTTATCAGCAGTTATATGCCTCTCATCACCATGGTGTGAGGGATCTGTTCAATATTGAAGGTAAATCTGAAGCTTACATTGCTTTGCACATGATAAAAATACTGGCAGAGCTAAGGTGCAGGCAAGTGATGATGTATAATGCCCTTGCCACCTTCGAAGGCTGCTGTGATCAATACAGACTGAAGGTTCCATGTATTGTAAACTTGGCTGTGTTGCAAGATTTATTCCACATTTATTTCTTGATAGGTGCCTGAGGTGAAAAACACTACAAAAGTCCTAGGCACTACATCAAGTAGTGGGGATCTGTATCCTAGAATTTTGAATCTGAAAAATAGTTTCTGCAAAGATGTTGAAAATAAATATTATAAATAAATAAATAATTTCCCAATATTTTCGATAAATAAATAAATATATTTATTCCATAAATTCCAGAGATCAGCTCCTCATCTAATGTAAATGAGTTCTATTTTACTTCACCCCAGAAAAGCATAAAATGTATCGAAAGTGTCAACTGCTGACATGAGCATCAATAAATTCTTGGGCTATTACCCTTAAGATTCCAAACGTGTGAAAATCTGGAAAGATTTGGGTAAAGTTTGAATCAATCTCTAATTTGAAGACCACAGTCAATTTGCATAGTCACTATTGTACAATCACTGCAAGAAGCTAAGGAAATATTCTTTGGGGTTTTTTGATGGTATAGTGTTTCTTAAATAGCATTAGGGACAAATAAAGTAATATATCGTGTTTGCAAAAATAAAAAGGACTGGCATTCTCAAGATCAAACAATACTTATCCACCTTTACTTTTCATAGATGCTTTTCATGGAGATTATAAATCATAACAGAATCCTACATTTGGCAGATAAAACCTTTTGGACACTGCTCATGTGTAGTACATCAGTGAGATAAAAATAGGATAGATCTGGTTGTCAGTCTTAAATAAACTCTTGTAAACTTTAGCCTTTCAGAAGCAATTCTGCTGTTCTATTTTGAGATATATTGGGGAAAAACCATTTCAGCAAGTAATAAGGCTCAGAACAACAGATTTTAATACTGTATCTTTTAACATTACTGTTGCAACCAATGTGCAGTTGTAGAATAAGATTTTTCGGCACAAAGAGCATGTCAGACTATCCTTGCTCCCGTGGGAATGGTGTTATGGGACTGTTTAGTCTCCTGTTTTCTTTTTTACCTCTTCCGGGTTTTAACTCTGTTTAAGAATTTCCCTTAATCCTAGCCTCTAAGAGTAAATGGTACCATGCTCCTAGAGGGAGCATTTGCTAAAAGCTCATCAGCTTTTCTCTCTTTCGTGAAACAAGACTAGTGGCAATTACTGGCTTTTATTGTTGTTTTTATATCCTTTTACCGATTTTGTTGCTGTTTCATAGGAACAAAACCATGCTTTGCATATAAATAAGTTTCTGTACAAAATCAGCTTCACCAAGTTATCAATGTTGTGTGTTATTATAATAGAGGATTTCTTACAAACTGTATTGAAATTAGCAGTGAAAACTAGGGGAGAGTGCTTGATAAGAAAATAAGTCATTTAGAAAAGGGAGAAACAAATCATGTGTTCCATAATATTAACTCATTTGCGTCACTTTGTACTCATACATTTAAAATAAGCTTCTTCTATTCAATTTCCCTTCAGGTCTGCACTCTGCCTCTGAGTCCACAGCAGAGATTGCATTATACCAGGCTTTGTATTTTGCACAGGCATTGGACTTTTAGAGGAGCTTAATGTTTAACTACATTCAGCTATTAATTTCCCCGAAAAAAACAATACTTGAGACTATAAATTTGTGTCAAAATGCATAGGTTACATTCTCTTGTTTACCTTTATATCACAGTAAATTAACATGCATATGTGTTGAAGCTCTAGATGGTGACCTCTTCAAGTTAATAAAACTTGACATTTTAATAGGATAAAGAAATATTTTATTTGTACAGTGTGGAGTATTTTACCAGTGATCTGATGTGATTTTGTTAGATATTTGTTCTTTATATAGTAGAGGTAGAACTCACGAGTGCTAGATGACTTATTCTGCTGATTCATTGAATTCTTGCTATAATTTAAAGGTCAGGGCTATCCATTAAACTTATCAACACGGTGCAAGCTACTTTAAATCAAAAATGTTCCTGTGTGAACTTCATTAATTCTATGGCATGAATACTAGAACAACAGTAAGAAAAGTCGATGCTCCAAACTGATGGATTACCGCCAGTGACTGTCATGACTACAGACTTTCAACAGACTGGAGTCACAGGTAGACCACAAAAAAAGTAAGTAGGTAAATTTTCATTGGAACTTATAATTTATTGCCACTAAATAGGAAAATTAATTCAAAAGTTGGTTCCAGGACTGTGGAGTATAATCCCATTATTTTATTGGAACACATAGTAGATCAGAGTAACACAATTTAGACCTGATTCAGCTTTCAGTTTGGTTTTGTGAGGTGATTTAACTAAGACATTTTGGTTGAACCAGTGTAGCTAATATGTACCTAATACCCAAACCTGATGTTATTGAATTCACAGACAATAATGGATTGGTCATGTATTACTGTGAACCTTTCAAAGATGCTGTGTTTTTATTTCTTAGGAAAGTTAGAGAACATCTAAATAGACATTATGGCAAATAATATTCTTAGATATACAGTCATATGTAGCATCTATGTTATATAGCCACGTAGAAGAGAAGACTGGATATCAGCTTCATTTATACTGTTATATTAATCTTCTATATAATACTATTATTTGTTATGATTATCCTAAGTGTCTAAATCAATGCTGAAAAGGCTACATATGGTTTCTTTTGTTTGTTTGTTTTGGTTTTTTTGTAATTGAGATTTTAGAAAATATAGGTGGAGCTCCAAGCAGCATGCAAGCAACAAAAATACATTGACAATTGCAAGTCCACTGGCAATGTTTATTTTTGGGTGACCTTTAAAAAAATATCTTCTGCCTTCAGGCACACACATGCTATTTGCACTAATCCTCTTAAGTTTTCCTTATGGCTCCAGTATGCTGCTGCTTACCCTACCACTTTCTGCCTTTGGGCCTATTTCTCTGTTTTAGATTTGTTTTTTGACTTTTGACAGTACCTGCTAACAGGGCAAACTTTTCCCACAAAGTTTACTAGGACTGTGCAGTTGATTTCAAAAACTCAGGATTGGTTTTATGGAGTACAGCCTGAGAATTAGAGGAAGGCATCCCAAAGCAGCGTTGCAAATGAGTTGTTTGGTAGAGTGCAGACTACAAAAGGGATAGGAAATTCTATCAAAAGCGATTAAGATACTCAAAGAACATTTAGGCAAGAATGGATTTTTTTGTATTTTTATATCTACTCTCTTAATTTTATCAAAAAGTGGTTTTCTAATAATAAGAAAATAACATTCAAAGTTGTATATTAAAGAATAAAAATTAAATAATTTTTCATTGACACTACTTTTATTCCCATGGAGTGTATTTTTTCAGAGTTTTTTTGCTTGTAACATGTAAATTTAACTACAGTTAGTTGGAAATATGCACCCAGATAATACTGTTAAGAAATATACACCCAGATAATACTGTTAAAAAATACAGTTAAAAAATACTACTAAGAAATGTGCAATGCACACCTGCACACCAGAAAGCCAGATGTATCCTGGGCTGCATTAAAAGCAACATGGCCAGCAGGCTGAGTGAGGTGATTCTCCCTCACTACTCTACTCTCTTGAAACCTCACCTGGAGTACTGCGTCCAGCTCTGGGGCCCCAGCATAAGAATGATATGGACCTGTTGGAGGAATTTGCTTAAACCATAAATTGTCTTTTCTAGATGAAAGCAAAGTTCCAAATTCAGTTTGCATTCCTTGGTTTTGGTACTTTTATCTGTGAATTACTCATTGAAGACAGTTTGAGCTAGATCTAGAAAAAGTTAGGAATGCCCAAGAGTGAGATGCAGTTTAGATATTGTCAAACCTGTGTTAGGAACAGAGAAACTTGATTAATTATCCAGACTGTGCAGAAGAAATGCTGAGTACCTCAATATGTAGATTAAACTATAGTCACATTCAGTGTGCAAAAACATACCCATTAGGAAATTGTTAAGACTAGATCCAATCTTAAATATCAACCTTCTATTATTTTAATGAGAAATCTATTTACTCATAATGCCTTAAAATTATGAAGATAGTTGTCTGTGGGTTTTTTTGTGTCTTTTCATTGATTGATCAATTTAATTTTGACAAAAAAAATCTTCAGTAAATTTGTATTCAGTACAATTAATTTTGTAACCTTATTTTTTTTCCACAGAGAAATATGACAACTTAGCTGCTGTGTGACAGCTTGAAAGTAATTAGACCTCAATCCAAGCACTAACCACCCTCTTATTTCTGTAAAACTAGTAGTAACTTACTCATCTTTCAGATTCCTGCCCCTCTGTTAAATCGGGTTTAAATCACTCAGTGAGTTCATACAGATGAAACAATCCCCTTTGCCATTACTGAAAACCTAAGTGATATTTAGGCACTTAGGGTATGACCAAGATTTGTCTCCCACATGGTACAGGTGAACAGCACCAGTATGTTTATTTGAAGCTTTTCCGCAGTGGTCAAAGGGCTAGTCACAATTCTCTGTGTGAAATAGGCTCAACTCATGAAGATTTAAAGAATGCCCTAGAAACTGGTATATGCCTTGTTTCATTCTCCTTTCTTTCTCAGCAAATAGTGGATAGATGGGTTGTGGTAATGGCCTGCAACTGAGTACTATTTAAACCTGAGATTTAAATATGATGGTTTACGTGTTGTCAGGAGTGAAAGAGTAAAAATCTCTGAGACCAGGAGAGCAAAAGGCCATTTGCCTAATAACGTGAAAGAAGGTATTGAAGGAAATGAAGTTTCACCAAGTCGTTAGCGATGCTACTATAGATGCTTCAAAAACTCTATCCCCATGTTAGAGTGAGTTGGAAAATAGAGGGTACAGGTACGAGAAAGGAAATATGAGACATGTAACTGGTTTTATTTTGGGGAGATGGAAGAACCAGGAATCAAGGTAGAAAGCATAGCACTTGAACATATGAGGTTATAGGTCAGGACACCTGAAAACAAAGAAATGTAGATTCTCAGAAGTTCAGCCACTGCTGGTTTTAAAGTTCCCTCTCCTAAATTCATTCTCTAGCACATAGTAAACTGAACTTGCATGAGCTGTTTTCCCAATTGCAAGGCCTCACTTTGAAACCTATGAAGCTTTGTGAAGCTTGAAAGAATAAATGTAGAACTCTCATAAATCTGTCCAAACTAGTTGATATGAAATATATTTTTTAAAAAAATACGATCAAATAAACTATGTTTTTCTGTCAAAGTAGACTGAAAAAACCCCAGAAAATCCAGAGTTCCTTTCTTTGAAGTAGATGTTCCAGCTGTAAATATATTTAGCTAAACTCAATCCTCAGCACTCTTTCTAACCTCATAAATCTTGAATTCTTTCCTGCATAGTGACAAAGATTCTATAGGAGAAATGAAGAGTAGTCCAAAAGACATGAATAACTTATAGCCTGACAGTTACGGCACTTAAAAGTAAGTGATAGTTTGTAAAGAGTCAGCTTCTGTCAATGTGTATTAGTCATGCTCTAAGAACACCTCTCTGATTGAGCCTTTGCCTTTGTCAAAGATTGCTGTGTTCAATGCCCTTTCCAGATGAAAAAAAATTAAAATCTTTAATTTCCTAGGAGTAGTTTTATCAGAAGACTACTACTCAGGCTGAATGTCACATTGTGGATATTTAGTTACTTAATATTGTTAGACAAGAAAAAAAAAAGTAAAAAAACCTCCAAAAAACCCAAGCCAAACCAATACCCCCATAAGAGACTGAGATGTTAATGGTTAACGGCTCAAACATTGGTAAGATCACCGAAGGACTTTTCCCTCTATGACAAACTGTGTAAAGAAGCAACTGCTCATCTTTGACCAAGGAACCCAAGCCTCCCCACCTGCCCTGCCCCACCCCACCCCAATATGCCTTGGTGAATTCCAGGAAATTTGGACTGTTAAATTAAGCCACATGATGGGAACTTGAGATAAGATAAACATTGTGCTATTGTCTAATTATTTCAGGTCGAAAGAGTATTAAACAAGGCTGGAGTCAGAAGAATGTTATCCACAAGGAAAGCCAACTCAGCAGTTATCTTGAAAATCAACCCTGCCTGGGTCTGGGAAGGGGAGGCCATAACCTGCAGCATCACTTCTGAGGCCTCCCATCAGAAGACTGCACATGATCCACAGTGCTGCAGAAAACAGTGTAAAACTCCCTCCACACAGGGGAGGTTCTTGGACATTCCCAGATATACCCGAATGTGTATTAACCCATTGAACTCTATGTTTCGTGGGCTTCCCCCACCCCCCTGACAGATCAAGATGATGACCATCACGTTGACCAACAGACATCTAAATTGCAGAAATCCAGAGCAATCCTGTCTCTGGATCCATGGGTGGTGATATCTTTCTAGTCTTATCCTTTCTTCCTCTTTCTTTCTTTTCCTTATATATTTTCTTAAGTAATATTTTTATGCTTTTATTTTGTTACATTACTATAGATATATAATAACAAAAATGGCTACATACCTGCTTTCCACTGCAACCAAATTGTTCTAAAGTAGACTCTACATAGATATATCTTTATAAACACTGATATTCAGTGTTATTTCACTCTAATCTGCCTCAAGGGATCTATTAACAAGAACCTGGGTTACCCTTGCCTTTAGGGTCGGGTCATAACAACACCAAACAAACATCAACAGAAAAAGGACACACAAGGAGGGGACATAAACGTGTCTAATTTCTTGATTATGGAAGTCAATGAAGAGGTATGGTCTTCAAATAGGTTAGGCTAAGGGGAAAAAAAGAGCCCAAATATCTTATTTATTTTCTAAATGCTCTAAATATGATGTTTTACACAAATAGTACTTGAGAGAATTCTTTTGTGAAGAAATCTGGACCCTAGGTCAAGAGCTGGGAAAAGGGCATAGACATGACTGAGGAAGGTACTTGTAGTATGAATGGGGTAGTCTCTAGCTGCAATTTTCTCTACTGAGTAGCTTCTGACATGTTTTTTTCTTAGATTCTGGGGGGGGTTTTAAGAAAACAAGGCTTGAATTTTCTTTGCACCATCACACCATCTTTCCTCACTTCCCCATCAATAACTTTGCAATTGATCAGTTTCATTTAAACGTTGCAGAGGCCTCAAAATGAAAAGAATTTCAAGAAAAAATTGACAGCTTAATAAAAATTAAATACTGTGTCGGGCTGGCTTATCAGCACACATAGTCAGGCTATCAGTCGCAGCAAGCAGATTTCTGAACTCACAAATACAAATAATCTCTGTCCCTAGGATTAGGAAAAAGAAAGTCAGTAAGTCAACAAGTCAGCATTTTTGTGAAAGAGCTGGAAAGAATGAGGGGAGAAGGTAGAAAGGGATAGTTCTGAGGTCAAGTTGTCATGGGCAGTGTTTTAAAAGGGAACATAAAACACCTATGCACAAGTTAAACTTTGTTGCTGCCGTTATCACAGAAGAGGTTGCTTTGCAATGCCATTTAAAGGGCAAACCTACACAGACAGAAATAGATAAACTTTTTAGAGTTTACCCCCAAGCTTATCAGATGCTGTCTATGAAGCTAGCACATCTTTCCAGACTACAACTGACTCAGAATATAAGCTAGATGGGGTGGGTTGTCTTGGTTAATAGACAAATTCCTATCTAGTTGCTCAGTCACTCCACATCCTCAACTGGGTAATAATTCACACTTTGTAAAAGCAAATAATTAGTGCTTTTATTCAAATATTCAGCTGTTTGCAAACTCTTTCATGAGCATTGTGTTTTGTACGTGTTCAGAGTGCAATATTGCCTTGCACAGTTAGTTTACTCTTCTTATATAATGGGGGAAAACAAAAACCTCAACATAAACCCCTAAAGATTATTGAATTTAGGTGTGTTTAGACTGTGTGATTCTAACATTTTATTAACCATGAAAAAGTTTTTGAAATCATGTCTGTGCTTTTTCCATTGTATTCATCACTCAGAACCAATTTACTAGTTAAACAAATTATAATGATGACTTCTCAAAAAACGTAATCTTTGGATTACCTTTGGACTTTTCTTTCTGATCTGAGTCTCTTCTTTAAAGAGGATTGTCCTTGCTGCTCTGAGTTTTAAATGTAAGTACCTGATTTACTTAGACAAAAATAATGAAGCTACATTTGGAAGAATCATTTTGAAAGAAGAGGTGAAATGGAGTCATGGAACTGAATTTAAAACCCACAGAAACATGAGATTTATGAAGATGTTGATTCCATTTCTTAACTTTCTTATCACGGCCTTGTCTTGATGCATGGTTGCATAACTCTGGTAACACTGATTCTTTGGTGCTTTGTCTCAGATATTTTTCTACAGAGGTAGACAGTAGAAACCATAATCAATACCATCTCTCTCAGTATTAACTTAATGCAAAATTCTAGTAAAAGTTCACAGTATGACAATGATTGCAATACGTCTTTCTTGGTTCACTGGGGAACTATGAAATAATCCAGGAGAAAAGACGGTGCAGAGGTGGATTAGAATTGGCAAATTTTCTTGTCAGAAGAAAAACTCTCATGTCTGAAAAGGAATTTTGATGGGAGAAAAATATATCAAAACTCTGAGATGTTATTGATCTACCTTCTTCAGAGCAGAAACATGAACCTTACAGACATGCAAAGCTCAGTGATGCTTGGTCTTCCAGACATCTTAACTGTGTTTCAGAACTCTGTTATGTATCTTTTTTTTCCCTCCAATAAGGTGTGAAAACAAGTCTTAAAATATGCTATGAGATTAATTTCCCCTTTTCTAGGCAACTATAAATATTAATCCCTCGCCTATGCTCTAATGACCGAGATAATACTATTTGTATCTAAATGCAGATCTTTTGTCGGCTGCTGAGTAGCATTCAAATTAGGAGCAGTATTAGAGCAATCCTATACTAAAATCCAGCAAATTACTACTCTTTTAGTACTTACTTTATGTGCATAAGCCATTTCAAACCTCAGTTTAGGAAGAGAAAGACAATGTGTGTAAAAAACACAGTAATTTTTCCATTTTAAGATTTTTTTTAGGAACCTAACTTCTTCCTTCTTAGTTACTCTGCCCTCTGACATATGTGCTATTATTCAACAACTGTTGTATTAAATCAGATTGGTTAAAGAACAAACAGCTAACTATTAAAAAAAACCCCTATGTGTTTTATCGTGATTTTAGTACTCAATCAGTTATATTAAAGGATTCATTGTATAAATGAAACATCTGTTTCAAAGTGGAATCAACTAAATCCATATTCATATGTGTCAATAAAAAGCACAGTCTGAAAACTGATGCATATGCTTGTGAAAAAAGCTTACCTTGATTCTTCTTATCAAATGATTGTGCAAGGTACAAGATTTTAAATTTTTTAGCACTGAAAATTGGATTACATGGAACAAACATAAATTTGTACAAGCTAAGGATTAGTTCATGAAAATCTCCATGATTTTAAAACTATAATACTGCATTTATAACACCTTTTGAAAAAGAAAATTGTGCTCCTCAGCAAGTGAGAAGGCTTTTGGCACCATTTGTTGTGCGTGTATGTGTCTAATAACATTCTAACTGTACTGAAAATATTTGTGGTTCTGTGATGGGTTGACCTTGGCTGGCCATCAGGTGCCCACCAAGACACTCTATCACTCCTCCTCAACAGAACAGAGGGACAAAATACAATGAAAAAGGTCATGACCTTTATTTGAGATAAAGACAGGAAGTTCACTCACCAATTACCATAATGGCAAAACAGATTTGATTCAACTTAGTTGAATTTATTCTAATTATTAAGAACAAACCTAAAACCTCCTACCCCCTCACAGGTCACTTCTTTCCAAGTTCAACTTTTCTCCTGACTCATCTACCTCCTCCCCCCAAGTAGCTCAGGAGGATGGGGAAAGTAGGTTGTGGTCAGCTCATAAGGCTTCATACCTGTTGGTCCTTCCTCCTCACACTTGTACCCTGCTACAGTTTGGGTCCCTCCAGTGGGATACAGTCCTTCACAAACTGTTCCAACATCTCTCCTTCCCACTGGCTGCAGTGCTTCAAGAACAGCTCTATAGTAGGTCCCTTCCATGGGGTGGAGCTTAGAGTTCTTTAGGCTGTTCCGGTGTGGATCCTCTGCAGGTCACAGTTTCTTCCAGAAAACCTGCTCTAATTTGTACTTCTCTCCGTGGGCCTCATGTCCTGTCAGGAACCTTTTCCCGTGTGGAGTCTCTGTGGGCTGCAGCTTCATTAGTTGATAATGTGGTCCACTGTAGGGTCCTCCACAGACTGCTGGTGGATATCTGCTCCTCTGTGGTCCTCCATGGGCTTCGAGAGGACACTCTGTGTCCCCATAGTCTTCTCCATGGACTGCAGGGGAATTTCTGTTACAGTATCTGAAGCACCTCCTCCCTCTCCTTTGTCTCTGATCTTGGTGCCTGCACAGTTGTTTCTCTCATATTTACTTAATCCTCTCTCAAAGTTGCTGCACAACAATTTATACCATCTCTTTAAAATATGATATCACAGAGGTGCCACTGACACAGATAATGGGCTCAGCTTTGATTGTGTGTAGGTCCATCTTGGAGGCAGCTGGAGCTGACTCTTCCTGACACAGGGACAGCTCCTAGACTCTTCTTGTAGAAGTCACCCCTGTAGCCTCCCTGTTACCACAACTTTGCCATGTAAACTCAACAAAGATTCTAAAGGTTTACACTGTAAAATTGAAATTCTTATGCAGTACCTAAAGCTACTCAGAACAGAGTCAATCTGTCACCAATTCACTGCAAAATCTGGCTCATACCTTCATAGAGATATGACCAACTATTTTATGTCTTATTCACATATCATTCAAACATGATGATCTTTTGCTCTTTTGAATACTTGCATGAATTTTCAGCAGTGTTTTATAAATCTAATAAATAACTTTTCTGCAAGGGGCATCATACAAAATACTGTAATGGGTATCTGTTTTCCAAGAAAAAAAAATATTGAAAACTATTGTCGACAAGAACATCAATTCACATATTAATTCTGACACATTCCACTTCTGATGATATACTTGGTTGACTTGGATTGTATTTGGTTTTCAAGGCCAATCTTTAGGAAAGACAACTATATTTGTGGGAAAAATGATAGTATCAAAATAATTTGTTACAAATTTTTACTCTATCTCAAATTCTCTTGAGGATCACAGTAAGATAAATATTCAGTTTAAGATCCAATAAACTATTCAGTTTGGCTCAGCTCTAGAAAAGAAATGAATTAAAGCACTTTTCATCCAGCTGAGAGCAACATACACTAAATGAATTTTAAAAGTCTTCTGTTTCCCAGGTACCAAACACTGTAGGAGTATGCCAGAAACATATAGGTTATTTCATACTGAAACTGTTCCTTTAGAACTCCCCTCTGGTGGTTCACCAATTACTTCTGGGAATTCAAGTATAAGATATGTGCTTCCCTTTGCTTACTACCAAATTTTTTATGCTAAAGCACTTAAATTAGAGATTAAAACATTTAAAAAGTATGGAATCAAAACAAGCAGACAAGCAAAAAACAAAACCCCAGGTGAAAAAACAAACAAACAGAAAGAGTCAAAAGCCTTGGATAACACTCTCGTCTTTCCTTCTAAACAAGAATATGTGAAAAAAACCATCAGTGACTCTTCATGTTTAAAATTATATTTGATTTAATTGGAACAAGATAATTAAAAAAAAGTCTGAACTGCTGGATGAGAAAGATAAAAAAAGGTTGGAAAATAAATCTTTTTTTTCCTTCCCACTGCATTTCTGTAGTTTGAAAGTATTACTTCCACCGCTTTGCATATAAATTTCCTCTTTCTCCTCTGGATTGTTTTTCTGCTGCAGATCCCCTGATTACTGTCTTTCTTCACCCATCTGTCCCTACCCTCTGCTCTAAAAAGTTCTCATCAAACCATGATCATTTTTTTCTGTTGAAACAGCAATGTCCTTGTCCTTCCTTGTTTCCTGAGGTTTCAGTCTGATAAAATGTGCTGTAGCAAAGATTATACAAAATGCCAGTCATCACCTCTCCTGCTCAGTGACACTCAACACTATATGCTTGGTCTCTATAACACCTAGGAACAGACTGCATGCTTTTACTATTTGCTATAGATTGGGATTTACGTATTTTGATGTATCTTATCCCTTGTTATCACTTGTATTATCTAGCAGTCTCAATAGGAATGACAATTGTAATAAGGGCTCTGTTTTGTGGCCTTGAAACAGAAACAAATTGAAGTTTTGCAGCACTATCAAAAATGTTCTATTTTTTACATTCTCTTTTGGGATCCTTTGTTTCAGTAATATTCCCAACTAACTTACACTGTTGTGAGTGATTTTTTCTGGTTATCACTGATCACTGAAGATGCTTTTTCTCCTGACCTCTATAACATTAGCTCTCAAATTGATTTATGAAGCTTTAGTGGATGTATAACTTGTTACCCTTTGGCCTCCTTGTGGAAATTGCTAGGAGTGTCGGGCTTTGTGTACAAATGCTGCAGTGACCTACTTATATGGATCTGTGCAACTTCGGTAAGGAATATCTTAGGTAGTTTTTTTGAAACTACCTCTAACTTACAAGGTTATAGTAAAATGCAAATAACATGTTTATTTACAGCATCTGATAAAGACCGTAGTTAGAGATGCTCTGAAAAGACAAGTGAAGGAAAATCAATTCTTAATTTACACTAACATGTAATAAAACAGATCTGTTTGGCTGCTCAGTACCTCATGTTTTGAGTTGCATTTGTCAAGGAGAATAACATCTTTACAAATCCTCCTGGCTTTAACAGACAGTTTTATATTTAGAGTCCTCTCAGTATCACATTCAGATTGAAAACTTTTCCTCCATCTTTCTCTTTATCCAACTTCTCCTTTGCAACTTGTAGGATGTTTGCTATCCTATTTCCATACAAGGTGGCAACTGTGAAAACTCCTTAAAAGAGAAAAAAAAAAATCACTGTTCAATAGGGAATATTCCAGACATGTTGTATTAATTTTTTTACTTGAAAAAAGAAAGTAAAAAAAAAAAAAAAGCTATATCATACGATTTACAAAAGTGAAAGTTCATTGGTTTTTTTCCAAAGAAAATGAGCAATGCATTTTTTCCAAGAGGCAGTTTCACGTATAAGCCTTGAATTTGCACCAGGGCTTTTTGCCTGGAAAATACTCCTCACAGTCAATATTTATATTGGCTGATTGGCTCTGTATGGTAAATCCTTTTTTAAAAAGTTCGCTGATTTATTGATTCAAGAAAGGTTCAGTAGTGAACTTAGGAACTTGACTCGGTGACATAGACCTCATTTTGGAGGTAAATTGTTTTGAGGGTTTATCCTTGTGATAACATAAAATTCAGCCCACACTGTCATGGTGTAGATGTAGTAAGTTGAGATAGTCTCTCTTCCACTTGGTAAATCAGAATTTTTGTAGGACAACGACTTGATATTTTTGTGTTTTAGACAGTGTAAAGATGCCCACAACCAGTTGTAATAACCCCTTCTAGTTATAAATATGGCTAAACTGTATTATTTTTTCCTTTTCTGCAGAATATTTTTTGGGGGTTGGGTTGTTTTGGTGTCTATGCTATTTTGTTCATTATTAAAAAACAAAAACAAACCAAAAAACCCACAAAAAAACCCACAAACAAAAACCAAACAAAAAAACCAAACAAAAAAACCAAACAAAAACCAAACAAAACCAAAACAACAACAACAAAAAACAAACAAACCAAAACAAAACAAAAAAAACCACAAACCAACCTTTTTCTTGAACCCAGAGAGAAGTAACCACTATTTTAACGACAAAGACAAAATCCCCTGTAAAAACCCAAACAAACAAACAACCCCAAAACAAACAGAGCAAACACACCCACATAAATACAAAACCAAACCACGAGCAGCTGCCGGGACAATGCATTGTAGGTTATTGCCAATTTCTCATACTTATAGAATAAGATCTTTGAGCTAAAACCTATATTTTGTTTATGTGTGTGTGTGCACCGTTCCTAGAACAAGGGATAGTGGTCTTGATGAGAGTTATAAGCACTATAACATGTTGAACTGAACTGCAGAGAAGAAGAAGTGAATCCATAAAACACAGTTTGCACCTCTTCTCTTTTCAGGAATTATGCAGTACTTCTTTGGTGTCTGTAATTATATAAATCTTAAGGATTAAAAGCTTGTATCTTTCTGATCAGAATGAGACACCAAGTCTCTTTCTACAATACTAATAATTAAAAAATAGGTGGGTGGATGATTAACACGTTTTAAAGTTGATATTTCTGAAAATCAACCTACAGATTTAGATTTTGTAGACTTTTAAAGAACCTGGTACATAAAACATCTCATTGAATAGATAAGCCAAATTTTTATCTTATCCACATAGCAAATGAGTACACGGACATCCGTTGTTATACATCTTAACAAAGAAAATCATAATTTCCCTAAGAAGCTGATGGAACTGCCATAAATGTATTCCAAGAAGTTATTAATAATTATTTCTCAGAAGGACATAACAGGTTTATGTTTATTTATGTTTTTACATTCATTGACAGAGCTTGTAAACCTTGAGCATCCTGAAAACTAGTTAATACAGCTCTTTTCCTGCAGAAAAACAAATCCAAAACCAATCAACCAAACACAAAAAAACCCCCAAACGCACTGGCAAAATAGAAATGCATCCATAATGAATCAGCATAGTATCTCCTGGAATTTCGTAATGTCCTGAAAAATGTAATTTATGTGGGATTTTAGGTAAATATGTAGAAAATACTTTGTCTAAATGTATGAATGTGCCTATCTAGTTTTATATGCAGTGCTGGGATAACACACACCCTTGCAGATGAACTGGATGTCTGAATGCTATCAAGTTTTCTTTTCTCTAAAGGCAAAACCTGTATAAGTCATCGTCATGAGGAAAACTGCTCCTTATGTTGAATTCTGGTGGAATAAAGTTTGGAATGAACTTTCATATAGTCAATACTTGTTTACTTTTATAGACAGTTGGTCCTTTGTGTAAAACCTAAGTGTAAAACTTAGGACATGAGTCCAGAGCTGATCTCAGAGGACAAAAAACTAATTTCTCCTAGAGTCCCTCTGTGCTTTTTTGCTTTTTTTAGCTGCAGAATTCTCACCAGTTTTGACTGTTGCTCGACAAAGTAATCTTTAAGTGAATGAATGATTTTCTTAACATTTCTTATTCTTCCAATCACTACTGGAATACAAGTAGATATTTATAACAAAATTACAGTCTTTTTCTTTTCAAGTACACTGGCTTCTTTAGTGCAAAAATCATTCAAAAGTGATTTTAAAAGCTATGGTCTATTTCGTGTCACATATTTTTGAAGTAGTTATTGATGTATTTTACCAGTATACAAAAAAAATTGCAAGAATAGTCTTTTCTTTCAAAAGAACTTTAAGAATAAATGTCAGAATGATAAAAAGATTCTACTTTGCAATAATTTGAACAGTACTGATATTAAACTAGTCTGTAGGCAGTAGCAGAGCACAGTAGACATGTCATGGTTAGGAAGGGCACTCCCCAATTTAGTTCTCCCACCTAGACTCCCCAGACTATACTGTTGCTTCCTTGGCCCCATCTTCCACCCTACCCCTTCCCCTATCCTCTCTCGCCCCCCACTGGTGTTTGAAGAGAATTAGAGGCAAAAAAGGCAAAGATCATGGGTTGAGATAAGAACAATTTACCTGAAACAGCAATGAGATAAGAAAACAAACAGTAACAGCAACAATATTAATAACAAAAGCATACAAAAGAGGGGGTAGTTTACATGCAAAATGCTCAGGTAAGTTAAGAATGGGGAAAAGTCAGGGAAGACTCCATTGTAACATTTGGCATCAGCTGATGGGCTGAACCTATTGGGTAAGATCCAAACTCTATGCACATTGAATTATTACCTCAAACTAGCTTTTGTTAGGGATTAGAGTTTGTTAGTACATTGTTTTGAATATGTTTTTGCAGTCAGATGCTATCACTGGCGACCCTCAAACCTTAACCTGCCACAATTTTATTAATAAAGAATGCTATTCTGTAAACTGTTAGTGCAAGTCCTTCAAGGGCGCTAACAGTCTCCCATAGCGCGTAAAGGTGTGGGGACCCTGGAGGGGGTCTCTCTGTTGGCATGTGACCCTGAACAAGTTAGTCAAACTGCCCTCTGATCCAGTGGACTGTTGAATGGAGTCCCCAAAACAGGATCCTGACAGACTGGTCAGGCAGAATGGTCTCAGCTTTTCTGGGGTGCCGGCAGACTAGTAAAACATTAAAGATTTGGAGAAATTTCCCATTTTCATGTGACACTATGAAATATCAATCTGGTAGACTCCCACATAGATCTTAAAAATTTCAGATATTTAAAACTGGAAAATAGTATGTGCACATGTACATTTATGTGTCTGTACATATGTTCATTATGTGTGCATACAGGGATATCATATGCGATCCAGAGGAGACCCAAAACCAATACGATGTCATGCAAATAGACTCAAATTATTACTTTTAACCTCAAAACTAAAGAACAAATACTGTCCCTCTTTTATTTTGCAGTTTTGACATAATCCATCATTATTTGCCTAAGGAGGCTCACTGAAGTCAGCGGAACTGTTTGTATACTAACTGCCTCTGTGAACAGAGATATAGAGAATTTCTTGAACCATTTCTAAATTCAGAACTGGTGATAGTCTATGCCAGAAATAGACTCATTTCCACTGCTACATTTCCCAGGATTGTGTTCTGAATCCTTTCATGGTTAAAGGATTCAAGATTATTTCACCACACTGCCGAAACTTCCTTCTAACAAGAGGAAAAAGTCAACTATTGAACCACACTCAGCACTGTCTTTATTTTATTCTTTTGTTTTGAAAGAAATTTCATGTTTTTCAGTTTAAAAAGGTTTAAATTATATCAAAGGCATGAGGCAAAACCAGTAAGCACAGGAGAGGAAGTCACTTATAAAAAAAAAAAAATTTGTTTCTTCAGAAGGCTGGAGGGAAACATCCTTCTACAAAAATAAAGAGAAAGGCAATGGAGGAAAATCAGTGCTCAGGAGGAGTGTCTTGCTAACAAAGATTTTTTTGTGACCAGACTGAATTACGACTTTGAAATGAGACTAGTAAGGAGAGAGAAAAATGTGTTCTTTTAGAAAAGGGATATTGTATGGATTGGTTTTTTGATGTATAATGATCCATATTCTCATCCAGATGCTGAACTAAATTTTCTATATACACTATCATGTTCACATATATCAAAAAGCAAGGTGTCTTCTCCTTTCTATTTAAAACAGGGAAAAAACTCATTAGATAACACATTAAACCTAATATGAACATATTTGTAGAAATCTCTACATGTACATGTATAGCTACAGTAAATGTTTATGTGGAAGTATGACAAATTAGACCAAAACCATATTACCCTTTTTTTAATGAGAAATATTCTGGGTTATTTCGATACTTTATATAAGTTATGGAAATTACACATACCAGCCACCATAACAGAGCTCAACTATCTTTCTGTTGAATCAATAAGCCAAAAGATGTATTCCACTATAGAAGTATTTTTTATTAATAGCACTACAGCTCAATATGGCTGTCTCTGAAGAGGGACCCTGAACAGAGAAATCCCTGGGCAGTTATACCCTTACAATCTGAGCTCCTCACCCCTCACACAAAATTTAGGTCAATAATAATATTAGGGTCAAGGATTTTCCTGTTCTTCATTGGGTCCTTTCATAGGTGAGTAATTTCTTTCCTTATCTCTAGGCTGCAGCTTCCTCTGATGATTGTACCTTCCTTATCTTCAGTCTCGAACAATCTCTGGGGCCTTCTTTTACTTGACTAGGTAAAAAGGTAACTAGGTAACTAGGTGAAAGTTCACAGCTTGCAACCTAAGGCATCAGCAAAGTGAACTACTAAAGCCAAGCAAGTTATGCAAAAAAAGTTCTATATAAGTAGTATACCAAATCACATGGCATATGTCAAAAGGCTTTCTCTTTCTTGCATACAAATATACAATTTGTTGATAGAAAGAAATATAGAAAGACTTCATATAATTTATCAGGTGATTAACACTGACTAACACACAACTAAAAATCTTTGGACTGAGATTAGCAGTTCAGTGATCTAAGGAAGAACTTTACTGTATTTGTAAGCCATTCTTTAGCTTGGGTAAATGAATTTTTGTACAAAATACAACATAGTTTCTGAATGTATCAGAAATTCTGAAATCCCTTGAAATTATGTATGATTTATATTGCTTCAGTACATTTTTCTTATGAAATTCTTCTGCTCAGTAAAAAACACATTAAATGAGGCATTGCTTGGTCTAAAATAACAATAAAAAAATCATAATTTACAAAACCAGCCATTTGTACTAATTAATCCACTAGGGAAAAGACCTCATCTCCTACACATAAATAATACATATTTTAATGAAACTACAGGACACTGGAGAGAAGGAATTGCTTGTTTCTATGTTTTGAGCACTTGGATTTTTTATTGAATCTTGATGTTTAGTTTTAGAAAAGGGTATCTTATTCCAGCAATATATTTTCTTTTAATCTGCAAAGAGATCCAAAAAGTATAAAATTTCAACCTGGAGACAATTCCCATTAAATCCAAACAGAATCTGAAACATAATGGGATGTAAATGAATGCATAAAAACATAATACATGATGAAATGAAAATAAGAGAGCTAGAATACATCATCAGATATTTTCCTCACACTTTGCTGTGTATTCTTGACATCAGTGGAGTACAGCAGAACATAATTTTGTTTTATGACTAGTTTAGACATGAGCATAAAGACACAGGACATATTTAAATCAATGTCATTTAACAGAAAAGATTAAAATAATGTGAATTTATTAGGTAAGAATAGACAAGATCAGAATCTGTCTAGTTTGCATTTTGTTTTTGATTACTTTATTAGACCTTGAGTGACTTTCCTTATTAGACCTTCCTTTCCCAAACCTTCCCAAACCTTCCTTTCCCAAACCTTCCCAAACCTTCCTTTCCCAAACCTTCCCTTCCCATGTCTTCCCTTTTCTGTATTTATAGTTTGATATAAAGAGAAAATTCTCTTCTTTTAGGGAAAAAAAAAAAAGCTATGGTCCAAGAGAAAGAAAATGAGTGACTTTCACACAAGTACTAGCTGCACACATTGAAGTCAATTTTGGCTGCAGAAGAGGCTCCCGAGTTGACCTGCTTTTATTCCACTGTGTGCTTTGAATATTAATTAAGAACTTGCATTGGGTCTTAGCCACATGTAGGAACTCATTAGATCAAAAATTTGGTGATGATATGCAATGAGATTCTTTCTTATACAAAAAATTGCAAAATATTCTATCAGGCTTAAATCTAATGTTTATGCATATTAAGTTTTGTCTCTGCAAATATTTTCCCCTTCCCTTCCCAAACCTTCCCTTCCCAAACCTTCCCAAACCTTCCCTTCCAAAATCTTCCCTTCCCAAACCTTCCCAAACCTTCCCTAACCTTCCCAAACCTTCCCTAACCTTCCCAAACCTTCCCTTCCCAAACCTTCCCAAACCTTCCCTTCCAAAATCTTCCCTTCCCAAACTTTCCCAAACCTTCCCTTCCCAAACCTTCCTTTCCCAAACCTTCCCTTACCAAACCTTTCCTTCCCAAACCTTCTCTTCTGTTGCATTCCAAAATTTGGATATGGGAAAAAGAAAACTGCTAGGTTTAAATAAAAGCCTTGGGCTAACAGAGACTGGGGAAAAACCTCCATCTAGAGTCCAGACAAGGATCCATTGATGTCACAGGTTTGGAATGTCCTGCCCAAGCTCGAAGAAACCATGCCCTGATCTCATCAAACCTGTGCAGAAGATTTATTGTGTTTTATTTCTCCCTTTGTGTTCCCTAGATCCTGTGCATTCTGCAAACCTGAATACCTCTTTCCCCCATGTAATCCCCCTAAGATAAGATGGGTTTTCCCCTATGATGTGTGTGTAAGACCCTAAATTTGTTAAGCTGTTTTTTCCCTTATGTCATCCCCTGAAACCCTCTATTTTAATATTTGTAATAGTTACAACCCCCTGTTGAATATGTAGATCCTAAACCCTTTAAATATGAACTTGTGAGTCCAATAAAGCATTCCAGTTTTCTGACTCTGCTGGGATCATATTACCTTTTTTGACCTCCACACCCTTCCCTTCCTAAACCTTCCCTTCCCAAACCTTCCTTTCCCAAACCTTCCCTTCCCATGTCTTCCCTTTTCTGTATTTGTAGTTTGATATAAAGAGAAAATTCTCTTCTTTTAGGGAAAAAAAACCACAAAGAAGTTATGGTCCAAGAAAAAGAATTTTCTATCAATATCTCTTTCCATACAAAACTCTAATTTTCCTCAAGAATGTTTTTCAGGAATGAGAGTAGTTTCAGAACTTGTGCTTGCAGTCAACCTTTTCAATAATTTCTTAAAGTACCCAAAGCACAGTATTGACTATTCTATATCATTTACTTCCAAGTTGCAGGACTCTAAATAAATAAATAAATAAATAAATAATATTTAAAATAACCCACAGTATTTTTTTAAAGTCACTCACTGCAGCACATAAAAAAATGCAATATTTAGTCTGCAATCAAAGAGTAAACACACATTTTTTTATTGAGATTATATTTACTGGATAAAGTCTGGAGGATATACAGAATTTGTAAAGGCTATTTATACCACTGTCAATTTATCTTTGCAATAGAGCTAACTGATTTATCACAGTTATGTCAGCAATAATCTACTCCCAGATTTTCTAACACGGTCAGGACAGATGTACAGGCTGAGTAGATCTTTATAATAAGTAAAAGTATATATATTTTGTAGCCCCACTGATTAATGTTCTCAGATTCACATTCACAGCACCATTCTACATCTGAAAAATTCAAAATATAGTAAAATAGGTAAGATATTCGGCAGACTCTCATTTATAAACTAGCAAGTTTCTAAAGACTCACAGATCTGGTCTTTTAATCCATCTTCATGTGCATTTCCATAAACTAAATTTTTCACATTATGGACAAGACAAGAAAAAGAAAATGAAGAAGAAGGAAATAAACAAACAAACAAAAATAAAAACAAAACAAAACAAAACAAAAACAAAACAAAACCCCCACATTCTTTAATTTTTTCACACAATACTGTCATTCTGTTATATCTAATGTTGCTTTCAGGATCTAATTTTGCAGCATTCAAGGACAGAATAGGCCATGAAATAAAGAACCTACTTTTACTCTCTTCAGTACACTCAAGGCATACAGCACATTTTTACACAGTGGCCAGTTCCAACACATACACTTGTTTCTGGCACACAGTGGCACAGTTCATGGTGGTACTACATGGTGCCCAGTAGACATTGAGAGACAAGTGCTTTGCACCGGCATGGATATTATTAATCATAAACACAGGTAACCTCTTGCGGACTAATGAGTGTAGAAACCTTTGTGAAAAAATGCATGATTTTAGAGCTCAGTTACTGTTCTTTCTAACTTACTCGGCAAAATTATATTTATCGTTAATTTGACACATTTCTTAGATAGATTTGCCAAGTGAACCTCTTGCTAGACTGTTACCAACTGTTGACATTTGGGTAGATTTAAACAAACCAAAGGCATTTTCTTCACATATTTAGGACAGAATCATATTCAACCCTTGCACAAAGGATCAAATATAATTGATGAGCTGGACTTCTCTTTCTGCACTAGTCCATTCTACATATTTTGCACTTGCTACTAAATGTGTTGTCACTACTTTTAAAGAGACTGATGATCCATTTGGAATTCAGAATGTGTAATATAAGCACAGAGTGATTTATATATAGGTATGAAGGTGACATATTATGCCCTGAGGCACAAGTGCCCAGCGAGATCGCTTAAAAAGGGGCAACCCATCTCTAAAGTTATCTAAGAGTGAACAGAGACCACTTTCCTTTTCTCAGATAAGATCTTTAATAATCTTCAACAATTTTTGAGAGGCAGACTAGACAAGGAAACCATGACAAATATAAAAATCATGTGAAGGTGACTTTGCAAACTGCATCAATCTTTCCTATACCACTAACTGCAAGAAACTTGATTTTTTGTCATTCCCTTTTCAGTGCTCTTTCTTTTTGTACCTTTTTTTTTGAAAGCAGAGAAAGAGATGGTGAACAGTGCAACTTTGCTAAATTAAGTAAAAGAAAAAGCACTTCTATATTTACATTTGTTTTGTCATATACTCCATTTAAAATCTAAAAGTGCAAACCACTCACATTTTATGCTTCACATCACTGTCAACTTGAGTATAGATTTGTCTGTATTGATCTCCATGGCAATCAGGAATCATATTGAATATAGTCTGACTAAGTTAACAATTGACTTTACTGTCAATAGCAACAACATTATTGTCTGCATACAACATGATGTGTTACCATTTACTGCCTCAACTTGCCTGTTTTTGGAATTTCTTGACCATTTTTGTCAAGGTTTCCATTACTGTATTAAATAAGATAGGTGAAAGGTAATCAATTGTTTACTGGTTTTTTACTAGGTGGAAAAAAATTGAAATGGGTCTGAAGAAGTAGAAATTATGAAAATTATTAACCTTGCACTAACACTGCATGTATCCTACATACAATTGCATTATATACTTCCCTCCTTCCCCTCCTCCCCAGCCCAACATCTCCATGAACATGTGATAATCTAATAGAATTAATAATTTATATTATAAAATAAAAAAACTGTATGTGAAATGTAGGAATTATGGTTAACACTCCTACTGTAGCTCCCATCAAACCATAACGTGTGCATCCTAGTTTCTAATAAGACAACCTGCTCCATTTCTTGCTTTTACTGTAAGCACATTCAGTTAAATCCTTAGGTATCTAAGGATAAACTGCAGAAATAGCATAAGGGGAATCCTGAGAAAAGAAAAGAAAAATGCATATTTTTACCTCCAGGGCTTAGTTCTTGAGGGGATATGCAGACATCTTTTGATGTTTATAGTTGAAGTGCTTTGTTTATCAAACATGGAAAATATACTCATGAAACCTTGTGGCAAGTGATTATTTACCTAAAGTTGCTTGTCATATTGTTGTGGTTTAAATCCAGTCAGCAACCAAGCCCACATAGCTGGTCATTCACTGCCCCACCATCAGGACAGGGAAGAGAATCAAAAGGATAAAAACTAGAAAAGTCATAGGTTGAGATACTGACAGTTTAATAGGGAAAGCAAAAGCTGTGCACACAAAGAAAACCAAGGTATTGATTCACTGCTTCCTATGGGCAGGCAGATGTTCAGCCTCTCCAGGAGAGCAGGGCCCATCCCATGTAACGGTGTTTGGGAGGACAAACACCATCACTCTAAATGTCCCTTCCTCCTTCTTTCCCCAACTCTGTATACTAAGCATGATGTCATATGGTATGAAATGCCCCTTTGGTCAGTTTGGGTCACCTGTCTCACCTGTTTCCCCAGCCTCCTGGACAGTGTGTCAGTATGAAAAGCAGAAAAGGTTTTGGCTCTGTATAAGCCCTGTTCAGCAATAACAAAAACATCTCTGTATTATCAACCCTGTGTTCAGCACAAATCCAAAACAGATATTAGCCACTGTGAAGAAAATTTACTCCAGCCAAAACCAGTATATATACATACAAAATTAAGGGTTAATAAAATGTTTTTGCAAAGATATTTAAATACCTTTAAATTTTACCTTTTGCTGTCCTTGAGGTGCCTGGAAGTGGTCTTATACTAGACTGTGTAAGAAAAAAATCTTTTAAAGACACTGAAACAAAAATATTCATTAAAATTCTATAAAGGATTGTTCAAAATTTTATATCATAAGTTAATCATTGTACACTGGTGTGTACAATGCCTTTTTTCGGACACACAAAATTCTACTTGAGAAGTACTGTTTTGAAAAAACACCGTTTGCATACATTCAAAAAGCAGTATAAAGCTACATTTGTTTATATTTTCATCTATGCCAATATAGATATAGTATTCAAATATTTTGAAAACATTCAAATATATGTGTGTGTATATGTATGTATAGATATGCAGCTGTATATGTATATATATGTGAATATATATGTGTGTTTGTGTGTGTGGTTTTTATCTTGTTTTGATAAATTCTAAAAATTAATTATGCCCATCATATATGAAAATGATCAAGCTTTTTCCTTATTATGTAGTAAAAAAAAAAAAGTGAAAATGAGACAAAACCAATTTTCTTGTTTTTCCTGCCTTTCTGTCATTCACTGTTACCAGTAAATAGTAGAGAAACAATTATAGACCTGAGAGAGAGAAAAAAAGAATATGAGAAAATCAAGCTGCAAAGGCTGAACATGAGGAAAACTTGTTTGCTGTTATGAAGATATACAGAAAAACAAAGACAGGAACTTGGACAAAATTGAAGAGCAGAAGGTTAAAGAAATAGTCAGGAATGGATGAATAAATAGCAATTTCAGAGAAAACCTCAGGGCAGCTGGATACAGACAGACATTTCAAATGAGATGGGTGTTTTGAAAAATTAGGAAAGAGGAGAGTTTGAACTATTTTGCTTCATGAATGGATTTTCATAATTCATATTTTGCTGTTGGTTTTGAAGGAGGGCATTACTTGGTAAATGATGTAATACCTTGTAAGTTCATGAGATCAGTGTTGGCTATCTCTGATCCTTGTAAGTAAATATGAATACCAGAAAACATTAGAAGTACATATTGTATTTCCCTGTTCTGCAGCTAGATGTTGGAAGACATTATTTTAATACTTTTCAGATTCTCAGTAGATATTTTAAGGGGTTTTTTGGCATACAGATACTTTTATGACAGTGAACAACAGCATTTCCTCCATGCCCCTACTCCCTCTTTCTAGAAATAGGAGAGACCAAATAGTACTGCAGCTGTGTGCTGTTGTGGGGTCAGACTTTTGTCATAGCTGCCTTTAAATAAAGTTTGTCATTTCATAAGCAGCAGTTTGACTTCTGGCAGATAGCATGTTATTGCTTCTGTCTTCACCATCTGTTCTATAAAATATATATCTACATCCAAAGGGAATGTAAATAATCACTCTCCTTGAATAAAGAAATATTTCTACTTATTGCATATCTGCCTCAAAGGAAATAGCAAAGTTCCTGATGAAATTTAGTGAGGTAAAATATTACAAGGAATGAAATCAATCTAAAAATTACTATTATTCTTGTGTTTTTCCTTTGAACATAACAAAATCCTTTTCAAAATCATCTTTTGAAGTACATACTTTAAAAAGTTATTGAGAGACTAAGGGTATCCCTATTCTTTATATTCTTCAGTCAGTTTGGCTTAACATTGATCATCTTTTCTTGTAACTACTTGCTTTCAAGAAAAGCTTGATACGAAACTGAACAACCTGAGGAAGACTATTAGCCCTTAATGACTAATCGGATTTATTCCCAAGGAATGTTTTGTGATTGCTTTTGTTTTATTAATTATTAAAACCAGTGATAAGATTTAGAGTATTTTTTGATTTTCTTTTTACTTTCTCTTGTTCTAGTCAGGGTAGCAATGATATGATCTATCCAAGAAGTGTTTAGTCTCAGCTATTTGGATTCTTTAGACTGAACTCAGTTGCCCAAAGCTGTAAAATACTTTTTTAGACCCTCCATAATATCACAGAATCATAGAACATGTAAGGGTGAAAAGTACCACTGGAGATCATCTAGTCCCACCTTGTCAAGCAGGGTTCCCTGGAGCATGTTACCCAAGATTTTGTCCAGATAACTTTTGAATATCTGCCGAGAAGAGACTCTACAACCTCTTTGGGTAACCTGTTTCAGTGCTCTGTCATCCTCACAATAAAGAAATTCTTCCTCGTGTTCTGTTGGAACTGTCTGTGTTCCAGTTTCTGCCCATTGCCTCTTGTCTATTGCTCAGGACCACTGAGAAGAGCCTGGCTCCATCTTCTTGACATTCTTCCTTCAGGTACTTGCATGCATTGACAAGATCCCCTCTCAATCTTCTCAAGGCTGAAGAGGGCCAACTCCCTCAGCCTTTCCTCATAAGAGATATGCTTGAATATCCTTATCATAGTCATAGTCCTCTTCTGGACCCACTCCAGGAGCTCCATGTCTCTTTTGCACTGAGGATCCCAGAGTTGTTCACAGCATTGCAGGTGAGGCCTTACCAGGGCTGAGTAGAACTACTTGCTGCAGTTCCTCCCAGGATATCATTGACCTTCTTGACTACAAGGACACGCTAGTGGCTTATGGATAGCTTGTTATCCACCAGAACTCCCAGGTCTTTCTCCACAAAACTACTTTCAAGTAGGTTGGCCCCCAGCCTGTACTGGTGCAGGAGGTTATTCTTCCCCAGGTTCCCTTATTGAATTTCAGATGTTTCCTCTCTGTGCATCTCTCCTGCCAGAGTCTTTCTGAAGATCTGCACAGTACTGTGGGGTATTGGCCACTCCTGCCAGCTTTGTGTCATCCACAAAGTTGAAGGTGTACTCTGTCCCTTTATCCAATAAGTTAAACAAGACTGGACCCAGTACTGACCCTTGGAGGGCACCACTAATTACAGCACTCCAGAATCTATGTAGCCGATTACAACCCTCTGAGACCCACATTCAGCCAGTTCTCAATTCACCTTACAGTCCACTCTTCCAGCTTGTACTTCCTAAGTACTTAGCTTAAATTCCAGATGCCCTCCAGAATGGTATAGACATAAAGCCCTTAAGTCATGTCATAGAATGGTTTGTGTTCAAAGCGACCTTAAAGACCATCTAGTTCCAAACCCCCTGCCACGGTCAGGGCCACCGTTCACTGGACTAGGTTGCTTAGAGCCCTATCCAACCCGACCTTGAACACTTCCAGGGATAGGGTATCCACAAATTCTCTGGGCAACCTGTTCAAGTGGCTCATCAACCTTTCAGTAAAGAATTTCTTCCTAATATCTAGTCTAAACGTACCTTCTTTCACAGGAGAAGCTTCTAGCAGGTTCTCAGAGAAGCCCACCCATGAAGACTTCCCCATCTCTGCAAACTTTGCCACACAAACCCAATACAAGGTTAAAGTTTTCTCTCCTGAAATTCAGAGTTGTGTCCTTGCTTTTTGTACTGCTTACTCCTTTTAGGATAATGAATTCCACCTTCTCATGGTCACTGCAGCCAAGGTTGCCCTCAGATTTAAATCCACAACTGATTCTTCCTCATTCAGGTTCAGGTAAGAACCTCCCCTTGTCATCTTCTTGATCAACTTTGTCAGGAAATTGTCATCAATGCAATCACAGATTGCTTGTGCACCGATACGTAGTCATTGTAGCAAATTTTGAGGTGGCAAAAATTCTCTATGAGGACCAGGACCAGTCATTGTTAGCTTTCTATTGTTTAAAGAAGGATTTATGTGCTTCTTTTTCCTAATAAGGAGCTGCATTGCACGTAAACTACAATGGCCATGTTGATTTGGACACTAATATTGACCCATAAGCTCTCAACTGACTCCTAATCTGTCCAAAGGCAGAGCTCCATGTGTTCCCAATTCTCGTGCAGAATGTACAACTCTCTCTACTCCATTACCAGATCTGATCTCCCCAAAGAACCTGTATCAATCCATTGTAATTCTCCAGTGATGTGAAACATGACCATATTTAGTTATTAAGCTTCTTCTAAATTAAAAATATTCTTTCCTTTATATGCCTTAAGCTTGATAATTTTTAGCAATTTTTGATTGAATTCTGATCAAGTGAGTGTATAAAATGTAAGTTTTGTCAAAACTAACTTATTTATGCAAATTATGGTAGAAAAAAAGATGACAATTACTTAGAATTCTATCACTTTTGAGGTTTTTTGGTTTACTTGGAAGTATCTCACCACCCCAAAGGACTCAATTCAGTAATCCCAATGCCCATACAAAAAGTGGTAGACATGAACCTGATACATTTGCACCTCTTTGAAGAATCAACAATGTATATTCCTTGTTTCTTGCTTCTCGACTCATGTTCACACAGGTGAATATTCAAACTTTAGAAATGAAACACAGGAGGGAAGCCTATAGTTATGTGTCTTAGATTTCTAACCTATATTGCTGAAAGTATTTTACTTTTCTACTTGTGACTATGTACTTCTTAGAACCACAATGTATTTCCTGGTAATAATAACAATATAACTACTCACTCAGCAACCAAACATTTGTAATTCTTTTGAAAGAGTAACATTCATTCAAATGAATAGAAGACCTGAAGAAAAAGTCAAACTATACAACATCACCATTTGAATCCTAAATAAATACATGAATCCTAAAATAAAAATTTTATCTTTAGTAGCAAAGGAAACATGGTAATATTATTTATGATAGTCAAACAAGCAATTAACTTGACTCAGGATAGTTGTATTCAATATATAAAAAGATTTTTGTGCAGTCTGTTATGAATCACTGCCATGGAAAATTTCAAGCCTAAGAAAATATTCTAGTAGATTAGAGAAACAGCAAATATTGCAGTTTTCAAATACCATCCTGAAAGTTTTACATGCTCTGAATTTGGAACATAAAATCTTACCTGAAGAATTGAAATCTATTTTATAAAAATAGCAATTTAATAAAGCTACTGCTGAGAATAGTTTTTTTATAATAATGTGAGATTTATATAAACTGCTAAATTAATTTCAAAGACTATGGTTAATTTTCTGAATGTACTGGAATACATAGAGTATTTGACAAGGGGAATCTAATTAAGATGAAATATCATTTGAATACTGTTTTAATCTTACTTATCTCAATCAGGTATGTATTAACACATCCTTTCATTTACATTTCAGGCATTGATTTCATATGCAGTTTCTCACAATGAATGATGACACTGAGAGTAAGAGAGTGTAGCTTTGCTGCATTCTTACCTATTGTCATATTCACAATCAGCAAAAACTTGGTTTTTTGCATACAGTGAGAACAGAGGTATAAAATATCTTCACAACAGTTTCTTCTCAATAATTCAAAAACCTGTTTTCTTGTTCCTTTCTTGTTAAAAATCAGTAACATTTTTCTATCAGTCTCTCTAATGTTGTAGTGTTTAGTGTTGATTAAGTAACTTCAGAATTTTAGAGTTAACGATAATTTTATTAGTTTTATAGAGATTCATATTTTTCTTTTAGGACAAGTATAGCTAGAAAAAATATTAGAAAATTTTCTAGAGCTGATTTCAGTGAAAAAAATGCTAAAGTCAGAATGAGTGTACTAAAAGTAAATATTTAAATAAATATGTTTTGGAATATGCATGATCTTTTAATTAGTAGTGGAAGTTCACAGGCTATTTATTCACCTGACAGTACATAGTGTCAGGATTTGTCTTGTGTGGATCTGATTTTAATTTCTTTTAGCAGCTCACATTCCACCACAAAGAATTCTGTTCTTTGTTGTCTTCTTGTTACCTGAGCCCCACTCAGTTCAACTCAAGTAAGACTAGCACAGGTGAATTTGGGACAAAAAGAGCATTGAGAGTGTGAGTATAGCACAATGGGAGAGTTAGATGCTAGGAAGTTTGTGTTTAAAAATTTT
The DNA here is from genome assembly GCF_025592945.1 of Manacus candei. Classification (NCBI taxonomy): domain Eukaryota; kingdom Metazoa; phylum Chordata; class Aves; order Passeriformes; family Pipridae; genus Manacus; species Manacus candei. The sequence goes on along the minus strand of NW_026138062.1, from coordinate 27,457,266 downwards.
GATGGTTTTAGTAGTGGTGTGTTTCTATTAAAACTAGAAAAATTCAGGTATGAATGGAAGTAACATTGTAACTAAACTAGTGAGTTCATTGTAGGTTTGATTCCTACAGTATTAGTTGGACTAACAATAAAATTTTATTGCTTCCTTATGCCCCAACATTATTCTGAGTATAATTTCAGACTAATCCAAAATGGGGACGGGGAAGGAGTCAATTACCACAGAATCATAGAGTCATGGAATATCCTTAGTTGGAAGGTACCCACAAGCACCACTGAGTCCAACACCCTGCACAGGACAACCACAAAAATCACACCATATTTCTGAGAGTATTGTTTTTTGAATTCTGACACATTTGGTGCCATGGCCACTTCCCTCAGGAGCCTATTCCAGCACTTGACGACCCTCTGGGTGAAGAAACTTTTCCCAATGTTCAACCTGAACTTCTCCTGACACAGAGTTTTTGAAGGGTAAATGGACTTGGAATTCCAAAAGTTACTTTCTTTGACAGACATCTTTAGCCATGCTTCTATTTCAGGAGAAGGTAAGGGGGGAGAGCAAAAATGTTTGTTGGCAACAGTAGCTTGTCTGTTTGTGTCAGGGGAAATTCAAAGAATAATTTGTGCAGATGCTTGTTTAAGAGGGAAAAAACCGCAGCCAACTCAACTTCCTGTATTCCCTGTCTATTGCAAACATGACTGCATAGTTTCTTCCCTGCTTTTCCTGTAAGGTTCTCTTAGGCTTCAAGCTGTTCAACCTACTGAGTTCTCTTTACTCCAAAACATGCTTATATAGGTGGGTGTGTCTTGGTTCAGTCAGAGTCAAACAGTGAGGGAGAAGATGTTGGAGTTTCCTTCTTTCATATATATACATATATATATGTCAATATATACTAGCCCCTGAGTGTTAGAGAAAGAACAAGGGATGCTTTGTGAGTAGATATATGGGTTAGGTAACCAACCTTGTGTAAGTTATCTGATGTGGACAAAGGTTTGGAGAAAAATGTAGCAAATAATGCAAAGGGAGTTAGCTAACCCTTGCTATATTTTTTTTCTACTCTGTTTGCTAATGAGGTGTAAAAGTTATTGATTAATGAAATGAGTCAGTCAGAACCTTATGAAAATTGTGCTTTTCCAGACTGTGTGTGATTAAAATGCTTCAATGAGAGCAAACAAAAAAATCCCCAACCCAAACCAAACTAAAAACCCCCCAAAACAAACAAAGAAACAAAACTCTACCTTCTTTTAGTTTAAAAGCATTATGCCTGTCCTACGGCAGCAGGCACTACTAAAGAGTCTATCCCCATCTTTTTTATAAGTTCCCTATAAGTATTGGAGGACCTCAATAATGTAACTCAACCCTATTCGAGTTCCTGTATTTGATTCCCAGGACTTCCTGAACCTTCTCTCTGCACACTGCTTATTCCATTCCTTTGGTACAGAATTAGAATTCTGCTCTGAAACTAAGAACCATATATGATATGGGACGCATTTTCTAACAATGAAATTTCTATGTTATTTGCTGTATCAGCAAAGTCTAACACGCAACTCATAAGATTTCAGTGTTTTGGAGAGGGGTTAATGAATGAACTGGAATGTAAGTAGTAAAAAAATTAATTTATATTCTACTAAGTCAAATTAACTTTCTTAGAAGACAAAAAAAGATGATTCTGGGGTATTTCTAGTGTGATATTAGGGGAAGGAAGTTTTCGCAAGTTAAGTCAAAACAAACCAGCGACAACAAAAATACTCAAGATGGTATTTAATTTTTATACTCAAAGGGCTTCCTACCTATTCCATTTCTATTACATTTTAATTAGTTCCTAATATCCAAGCATCCTTCCTTTAGGTCAGTGACTTAACTTTCCTTAAAGTGATATTCATTAGGCTAAGGTCTTAGAGAAATATAGTTATATTAAAAGTCTGTAAGTTTGAAAGGAAATGTTTTTACAAGGTTTTAGAGAATTAAGTATGCTGGTTTTGTCTGTGATAAAGTTAATTTCGTTCATAGTAGTTGGTGTGGAAATATGATTTGGATTTGTACCAGAAACTGTGCGTGACTCAGATATGCCTTCACTATTGCCGAGCAGTGCTTATACAGAGTTAAGATCTCCTCTGCCTCCCACCTTATCCCACCAGTGAGGAGGCTGGGGGTGCACAAGAAGTTGGGAACGGATGCAGCTGGGACAGCTGATCCCAACTGATCTAAGGATATACGAGGCTACCTGGTGTCATGCTGAGCATATAAAGCTGGGGGAAGAGGAAAGGGGGGTGCAACATTCAGTGTGATTGTGTTTGTTTTCCCAAGTCACCACTACATATGATGGAACCTTGTTTTCCTAGGGATGACTGAACACCTTCCTGTCATTGGGAAGTGGGAGATAAATTCCTTGGTTTGCTTTCCTTTGTACATGCAGCTTTTGCTTTACCTGTTAAACTGCCTTTCTCTCAAACAAGTTTTCTCACTTTTACCCTTCCGATTCTCTTCCCCATCTTACCAGGTGAAAGTGAGTGAGAGGCGCTGTGGGGCTTAGTTGACAGTTGGGGTTAAACCATGACATTAAGTGACACATTTTGCATCATGGACTTAAAAGTAAGCTTGGATTATTTCTTTACTTTTCATATGTGTAAGGTGACAGTGCTTTAGAATTAACTTAGCTGTCCCAGAGCACAATGGTGTTATCAAGCTCCTGAAAATAATAGAGATTCTTCTCTCTCTAAATGATCCTGGCACATTGGTCCAGGTCTGATTTGATCCCACAAGCTCTCCGAGGGCATGATGGTGTTAGTTTATGTTTGGTTGTTTTTTTTGGGTTTTTTACTATTCTTTAAGTATAAATAATGTATAACAAAAAATTGTTCTTGATTGCAGTTTTGTATTTTGTTGTCAAGGTTATATGCTATAAACAGAACAAGCTAATGTGAAAGATGTGCACGGTCTCAAAGCTTACGGAAATAGTGATGGAAACCTTGGAAAACTTGATGAGGTCAGATTTACAGGTGACACCAAGCTGCAGGGACCTCTTGCTACAAAACAGGTGACAAGCAAAACAGTTGATAAATGCCTATTTCCAATTCTGAAAGTAGTCTTTGAAGAAAATGTATCATATATCAATTTTTTAATTGAACCTAAGAAGCAGTTTATGTATTTTCTACAATCTAGGGAAAACTCTTTAGTAAAACATTAGTATTTTTAAAAGTATAAAAGAATACAAAGACAAAAAAATCCATTATAAAAAGAATAACAAACCCAAAAAGAAATACAATATGACTTGAATTTTTTTATATTTGTTTTTCAGTCTACATTCCCTTGTAGTTTTTTAGTCCTTCATGGTAGGGGTCTCCTTTTTTTTATTTTTTTTTTTTCATTTTTCATTTTCTTTTATTCTATTGTTGTTCACTAGGGCAAAAAAACCACTGAAGTAAAAGAGCTATTGACATCTTTTGGAACTCATATTATTTTCTCTATCTCCAGTTTAGAAATAAGAAAGCATTACAGAATTTTAAAAAGGTTGGAATCATAAATGATTGAGAAATAGAAATCAAAAGTTTTGCTTTATTCTTAATTCTTACAGTGTGCATAACTTCAGTACAGCTGGATAAAATATAGGACTAGAAAAGTTAGACATATAAAGACACAACTTTCTAATATTGTGCTCACAGGTACACCAGATAGGTTGGTTAATTACAAAATTTAATTATAGTCTCCATTTTACATTTTATTCCTTGAGACTTAAGTGACATTCCATGAGCTCATCCATCATGTCATTCTTGCTCATCCTCCTTCCTGGGTTTTGTATATGAGATGAAATATCACTTAAAAAGATAAAAAAGGAAATTAAAAAACCTTTGACTAGATACGTTTTATGCATAAGTAGAAAAACTGAGCAAATAGGACAGTGACAAACATCAGAAAAGAGTACAAGATAAACAAGAAAACTGAAATGATTTTCGCAATTGATCTAGGGAGTCATTTATGCAAGGCAAAACCCTCTGAATAATGATGATAATAACTGAAAAAGTTTAGTTGCAGAAGGTGCAGAATCTCCACAAAATATCGTGATAAGAATTCATAAATATTAAGATAACATCACCTTACAATTAAAAGGATAGCTAGATATTTTTTTCATTTTTTACTTGAAACATAATTTATAAATAGTCGAAGTAATAGCTGAAGAACAAACAGATATTGTCATGTAGAAGTAAAACTGAATAAGAGAAAGACTAAAAGATTAGAATATTTGCTATAGAATCATTACTGTCTAAATGGTGAAACTTTTTAATTCTAATTTGAATCATTCCCATGCCTATAGAAGCTTGTGTTCATAGTGGTAAAAGTAAATAGTCTGAACTTTATCCTTCAATCTAGTGGGGTAATGAAGACAGATAGATTGCAGGAAATTAATTCCTGGAGATATTAAAAACAAGATCTTAAGCATCTTGAAAAATATCACAAAGTTGATGCTTCTTGAGTGGATAGTTGAAACAGATTACTTCCTGAGGTTCCTTCCAACATTAATTATTATATGTCTACGATAACTCACACAACTATTTTATATATATGTGTAATTTAATAAAAATGTAATGAATATGTTTAAAATATTGAGAAACTCCAAATATACATGCTCCCATTGTGCTTTAAGTCTTTTTAGGGCTCTATTTAAAATGTCATTTGTGACAGTGCAAAGACTTTCAGCATTTATTTACAACTTTATGTATGACAGTATTTCTAGACTGCAGAATTAACACCAAACCTTATGGTACAGTATTGCACAAAGCAGCAATGCTAGCTTATGTCCTAGAAACTAGCTTATGTAGTGTTATGCCCAGAAAAATTGATCTGCACTGCTTTGCTGTATCTATCCTGTTTCTGGCTGTAGAATTTGTTCAGATCACAGCTAGTTCAGTGCATGGCACTGTTTCATGAAAGGTAGACATACCTCCCATATATGTGAACCTTTTTTGCTCAGGAAACAAGACAACCTTAAACAACTTTGAATTCTTAATGACAATATGAATTTACATTTAATTTAATTACAATAAGTAAAGTAATACAGCAGACATTACAATTGCTCTTAATATAATAAAATGGATGATTGAAAGTCTTACCATTGAATTTACTAGAATTGTGCTTCAATAAAAGTTGAAATTAATAATGAAGAACAGGGGATGGGAGGGAGGAAGAAATGGAACACCTATGCAAAGAAGACTCTAATTTTCTTTAGACTATTTTTAAATTGTATTTTTTATTTGAATTGTATTTTGGCTTGACAGTATCTTGACTCACTTCCTCTTTATGTATGAGAAAAAAATCTCATCTGAAAATTGATGATTACCTAAATTTTAATTCACCCCTCTCACACAAACCAAAATTGAATCCTTAAACAGCTCAGCAACACAGTAGAGTTTTTGAACACTGTTTTGATATTTTCTAGGAGGTCTCACTTCATAGATTTTAGTTTCCTTCTGTTTACCAGATTTCTCTATTGGACTGTAACTGTAAAAATGCAGCGTAATAATATAAGACATACCCTCTCTTCTAAAATTCTCTACAGGTATGGAATGGAGATACAAAACACCCTAGAAAATTAAAATATATATCTGAGTAGGAGTTCACAGAAGCATTTCTATTTTAAATAGTTACTTTTAAATGAAAACTTTTCTCTACAATTTTGAAGTGAATCCAAAAAGAGGAAAAAGGGTAAAAAAATGGCGAATCAAATGACAAGCATCTGAAATTTTTCGCTGTATTACCATAAAAGAATCTCCAATCACCATTTACCATTAGTGGTTGTTTCTGCTAGTCCCAAAGTAATAATCTTACTGTTTTTAAAAATTAAGTAATAAACTCTGAAAACAATATAAAGGGTATCAGTCTTTATACTGTTTATCCTACTTAATTGTTAATGTGATAGCATCTTGGAATGCAAAAATTTCTTTAAGCAAAAAAAAAAATGTACTCAATTTTTTTTCTTCTAATTTGGTATTACAAGTATTTGGAGTTTAACCTTAGACTCAAAAGGGTAATATTATACAGTATGCTTTCCTAAACCCTACAGTGTAGTATATTGCCCTATACCTGCTAATACATTCTCTCTAGCTGTACTGTTCAGTATCTCTTTTGTGACAAGCAGGATGCAGAGCTTATTTGCATCAGAAGTGGTAGACCATATGTATGCTTTAGTTTTATTACAATAACAATACAAGTTAATATTGTTCACTTAAATTTACATCATATTCATTGTAGAACTATATAAAGCGTTTATTATAAAATCTTTATTTGAACATTGCTGTATTGTGAGCAATTATCTTTTTCTTTGATTATATAATTCTTATGGTGACATTTAAAGCAAAGCTCAATACTTGGAAAAAAGAGAACACCTTTTAAAAATCTTACACTGCTTTGTTTTTCCTTTCTTCAAGGGATGCACAAGTTTTTCATTATACTGGGACTGTGTATAAATTGTTACATAATATAAAATTTGTCAAGCAGCACAAGATAAAACTTAAGCATTTGAAATCATATCACAGTAATTCAGCATAATTTACACTCTTTTTCAAAAACCTCCCTCCGTGATAATTTCCATCAGCCCAACACCTAAGCCTAAGTAAACACAGGATACTTTACTACATGGTTAATGCCTAGGGTAGATTATAGTAGGTGAGTCAATCCTTTGTGCATATCTTCAACCTGATTTGTTTGAGTCTCCTCTCTGCCAGTGTACCAATGGGCCAGTGGGTGGGAAGTATCTTGTATCCATTATGTCAAATTTTCTTCTCTCAGACAGTGTCAACTGCATCCTTACTGTCAGCCTGAAAATGTCATTCATTATCAAATTCCCATTCTTGGGAGATCACCATTTGAAAACAGTTCATCAAACCTCTTCCCTAAACCTCGTGCACTGGCACAAACAACCCTTGGGGGGTGGGGGGAAAATTAGTATCTGAAAAATGTCCTAACATACTGCCGAATTCAGATGACTCAAAAAAAGTCAAAAGTTGTTTAGTATTTCCTTAAACTCCTGACACAAGTACAGAAGAAAGTAAATAAAATCATACCTGTCTTTCTACTGTTACAAAAAATCCAAATCTACCTGAAAACGCTAAACCCTAGAAGGGCTACTCTTAGGGAAACTATGGGTTCTTTTCCTGATACCTTGGCTGGCACAAAGAAACAGTCACCTATTTAAAAAATTTTCTGAAACACTTGGTGGTCGTTCTGGTAATGGGTTAGAACACCACTCTTTGTACTCTTCAAAATGACTAGTATGTACATGATGCCTGATAGGATTTTGAATAGAATGAGTAAAAGATGATCCTTAGGACTTTAAATCAAAGTCTGATAGAGTCAATGACAGGTATATATGCATTCCTAATTAAATAATGCATTCTGTGATTTATTTCACTTATATAAACTATGGATCACCTTGTGTTTTCTTGAATGCTCAGTTTCTATTTTATTTTATATTTGTCTAATACATTTCTTAAAATATATTACATTTTCCCCAAAATAGAATTAAAGAACAAGACGATAAGTAAGCAGTGACCAAAAAAAAAAAAAAACCCAAACAAAAACATTCTTTACCAATCTACATTTGTGAAACTGAAGACATTTTTGTGAATTTCATTTCCATTTGTCTCATTTTGTATTCATTCAATCTTTTGGATTTGTTGCATACTTTCAGAATTACAGTTTAACTTATTTAGTGCCATCTCCAGTTATGGTTGCCTTACAGATCCGAGGGATAGGGAAACAAAAAATATTACTGCTGTCACACAGTAAAACACAAGAATAATGTAAAATATAAAGAAAATGTCATTTAAATGCAATGTTTTGAAAGGAAAGAAGGTGATTGATAGCAGTTCTAAACTCTACAAGGCAGGCAAAGAGTTGGGAATTTACCAGCAGTTCTACAATTAATTAGCATACAAATATCAGTATTTCCCTATGTGGAACATGTGGTATAGATTGACGCATACATTTTATAAATCACAAAAGATAGTTCAAAGTCTTCTTTATGTATGGTCCTGGGCTGTCTGTGCATTTAACATAATGCAACTTTCTAATTAAATACACTAACTAAAATTTTGTGAAATATCAATAGTACAACATGTATTTTCCATATGAGATTATTAGTGTATTTATTTTTTAATGTATTAAAATGGATTGAAGATGCTCAGAAACAAGCAGGATTAACACCCTTGGAAGTGTGTACATATATTAATGAGGTTATCAGTTACCATCTATATACATAAAAACTACTCAAAATAACATTATTTACTGAGCAGAAATATTATTTTGAACGGCTTTCCTTCTGTGCAGCACTGCTGATTAATGCTGGTGTTTGCATATAGATCTGAACTTTGCATTATGATGTGTATCCTTGATAAGAATCACATACTGATTCTGGTTTTTAATTATTCCTTAGTGTTTGGGTTTTATTTTTAAGATTTAAAATCAAAAAAACTGGAAAAGAACAACAACAAAACAAGCAAACAAAACCAACACAAACCCCCAAAATGAGGGATTTTTTTTAAAGAAGGGTACATCTGAAGTTTAAGATATCTCTGCATATAAATTTGTCACAGTTTAATGAAAAGTATAATGTTTAATTGTAGGAGGCAGAGGACCTTAGCATGTCTATATATAGGGTCAGACCAAAGGTGGGTCTTATTCAATATCTTGCTTTCGAGGGTAGCTGTATACAAAGGTATGGAGAACATGAAGAGAAAAGCAATTCCTCAAGATACATCTGCTAATATCCTTCCGACCTTCAGCTATATTCCAAGATTTAGGGGAGGTGAACCCAAGTGGACTGTAACTATTTGTGATATTGTTTTCATAGAAGCATAGAATCATTAGGTTTGGAAAAGAACTTGCACAGCTTTACACAGGACAACTACTTCCTGTGAACTACCACCTTCTCTTTTGGATCTGACTCCTAGCTCTTGCACTTGAAGACAAAGTGAACAGTCCATCCCTGCCAACCTTCTCCATGACAATTATGAAAACATATTCCACACTTGCCCGAGCCATCTCACTTCTGAAATGGAGACCCCTTGCTTATGTAGTCATTCCTTCCACAGAAAAAAATTCACATATGCTAGATAAAGAGAGGTGATCCCTGAGCTGTCACTCAGAAGCTATCACTTCTTGCTGTCACCAAGGGACTGATAGCCATGGGGGACTTCAATGCAGTCCTGGGACATTCACAACGTGGGGTGAGGTCTCAGGGACAGGGATGATCAGGCCTGTCAATGCCTTCAGGGCACTGACACTTCCAAAAGGTCTATTGCACGATGGCCTCAGTTCCAGAAATCTTAATGTATATGAAATAGTTTTGGAAACCACGAGATGACAGAGTAGTCAGAAAGAGAGAATGCTACAAAATGATGAACATGTGACCATCTGAATCCTATGCCTTGGGACCTTTCTCATATATTGAATTCCACTAAAATACTGATTAGCAGATAGCCATGACTTTTAAGTGTATAGTTAACAAATGATTAATTCAGTCATCAGGTATTAATGTTTTTTTTCTGCCATACATATATACCGTTTAATGACGATAATGATAATGATGATAATTATACTGACTGTAACATTGCGAGAAGATGGAATAAACAGTCTTTTCAAAGAGTTAAAAAGATATAATGAGAGATCTTAATTAAATACTTCTACAGTTTTCTCAAATCTACTGTAAATACCTTCTGGGTTTTTTAGGAACAGTGATAGTTTGTTTTTCTTTCTATTTAACAAGTTTTCATTTGTGCTATGCATCTTTCTCTAATTTGCTCAAGTAAAGGTCACCTGTGTTGACCTTTGTGTCTTTTATATGAGGCTTCTCAAGAAGGATGAAAGCATCATTTAATTTTTAAGCTTCTGCTTTACAGTATAAATATTGTATTTTGTTAACCAAGCATAACAAAACAAAACACTGTGAATTGCAGAGCAATTCAAAATACTTTGTGTTTGCCTTGTTGTGATCAACTTATTCTAGCTCAATGATAACCTCCCAGGGAAAGGGGAAATTTCCTTCTCCTTAAATGCAACCCATCGTCTTCACATATGTGTACGTGCATGTCCATGTTTGGGAAAAGACATCTGAAGGGTCAGAGGGAAAAAACTGTAAATTAAAGAGTTTGCCATGCAGCTTTGAAGACCTTCAAAAGAACAGAGTCTGTCTACCATCAGAAAACAGATCAAAGACAAACCTAACAGATAACAAAAGAAACTTTCCTACAAACCAAGGAAGGGAACTCTGTGAAGTTCATATGAGTTTGTGTAAGTGTAAGTGCATGAGAAAAAAGAGGGAGAGAGGGAAGGCGGGAGGGAGGGAGGGAAATATTCTAAAAAATATTTTAGGAGTATAAAATATAGTCAAATTATCTGTAGTGTGTTCCTTTTGTTAGTGACATAATCTACAGCTTCTTTTGAAATCAATGCAGATGAAAAGTAGTTGATGTATAGAGCAAAAATCTTATTATGGCGCATATAATCATCACACTGTACACATCTCAAGGTGTTTTATTTCAGAGTAACTTCAGTTTGGTCATATGGACTGAATGCACATTTGCAGCTGAAGATCAGTTTTTATTTTTTGCTCTTTTTATTCCTGTACAAAGCAGAAAGCTCTGTGAGTAATCTTTGTCCCTGTGGGTCCATTTGATCATCAGTTGAGGACACATGTTATTATTTGTATGCTATATAAACTGCTTTGGGACTGATACATGAAGAGCATTATCAAGGTCTAAAGATATTTGCAAGTGACAGTGTATCTCTGCAATTTTTGTCTCAGAAGTTCAATATTTATTTATATATATATACATATATGTGTGCATGTGTGTGTAAATAATACTTTGGGGCATATAATCCATGTAGTTGATCATCTGCATTCCCTTCCTCTGGCTGGGATAGAGGTAATTGTCTTCATACCAGCCTGTTTGGTGCTGTGCTTTAGATTTGTGACTGAAACAATGTTCTAGCTATTGCTAGTGCTTGCACAGTATCAAGGCCTTCTTTGTTTCTCAGCCTGCTCTACCCTGAGCAAGTAGAATAGGGACAGACAAAAATTTGGGAGGGGACATAGATAGGAGAGCTGACCCAAATGGATCAAAAGGATGTTCTATACTATATGACATTATGCTCAGCAATAAAATTGGGGCATAATTTCTCTGAAGGAATCAGTTCAAAGATTGTCTGAGCATTGGTCTGTTTTGCAGGAGGTGGTGAGTCGTTACCTTTGCATCACTTGCTTGTTTATGAGGGGCTGTGAAGTGTGGAGGGTTTTTTGTTTAGTTGGTTGGGTTTTTGTTTGATTGGTTGGGTTTTTTCCCTTCAGTTATTAAAATGAGGTTTTTCTGACTCACAAGGTTCCTCTGTGGGGGAAGAGCAAGCAACTGGTGGATACTTAGTTGCTGGTTGGGGTCTGTCCAGTACACCTCAAAATTCCCAGTTTAACAAGTCATAGCACAGCCAACATGGAAAGAAGTAAATTTATGAAAGGAAGTAATGGAACTAGGGAACCTTTTACCAAGATTTAGAACACTCATTACAATTCACATAGAAGTAGGAGTTTTAGAACACAGAAAATGGCATGTGTGCATAATAAATTTTTTTTTTATTTTTCCCTCATTAAGTTCCAGGTTTAGATATTTAAATTTATTTATTTATTTATTTCTACCTATAATGTAGTGAACTAATTGTGTTTTTCTTCACTGTCAGAAATTGTATTTCTGGAAAAGGGGAACAGACACCATTATTCTTTGCTACTGCAGACATTCAGATAAGGCATTTTTTCCAGATTAAAAGGGAACATTACAAAACTTTAAATTATCAGCCATTATCAGGACTGTTTGTTCTGTCAGGAGTCCTCCTCCCTGCAGAGTATTTTCACAAAGTTTTTTCAGTGAATGTGCACAAAATACTACTTGAGGTCTAAGAGGCTCAGTTTCTATGAAGACTACTGTTACGGTAGAAAAAAGATGACAGATAAAATTTCACTGATTTAGAATTTCTATATACACTAACTTCAGCATAATTTTCTATTCATTGTAATTTCTGAGATTCAATTTATTCTTATTACATCATTCTATCTACAAATGTTTAGTTTGTGAGAAATGTAGATTTAAACACAGTATGTCTGATTTTGAAAATAAATGGTATTGATCTATAAGCTAATGACATATGGTAGTTCTGGGTTTATAGAATTTAAGGGAGTTGTTCTGAAATAATATAATAAGTAATTAAGAAAATTAGAATAACTATGTGCACATTGTTCAGCATTTCTTGGATTGGATTAGATTTCATCAAATGAAATACTAATACTGAAAGCAAACAATAAATGATAATACATATGTTTATATACAGTTTAAACAACAGATGGTATTTTCAGAGAAATATTGAAAATTAAACTGCCTGGTTTCTCATAGGATGATATGGTTTGATCTGTAGGAATGAAATGAAAAACTCATTAAAGAGAGTTTAAAAGAGAATTAGAGCTAGTATCAACTTTTGATTTCAGCATGAGCAAACATTAAAAAAACTTTTTCAGAGATTTTCTTTTCTACTGATAAAATAAACCTTATGTTGTCAAACTTAGTGTATACTTTTGAAATAAACAGTTGTAGAGATACAGCACATTTTTTTCAGGCACACTGTTCATTTTTATTTATTTGTTTGCTTTTCCCCCATAAATTAATTCTCCATAGAGTGGAAAAAAATGCAAAACTTGAATTACTTTTTCTTCAATATGAAGTTTAACAATGACAAGTACAAAGTCCTACCTCTGGGTCAAAATAAGCCAAATAAACTGAAGAGCTCAGTACGGGATAAGATCTGTGTGTCTGAGGAGCAGTCATGCTGAAAGGGATCTGGAGGTCCTGGTAGAAAACAAGCTGAACATGAGTCAGCACTGCAAAAAAGGTAAATTTGGATCCTGGTCTGCATCTGCAGGGGCATTTCTAGTGGAGATAGAGGCATTGGAAGTAGGGAGTTGGAACTAGACGATCTTGAAAGACTCGTCCAACCCAAGCCATTCTATGATTATCATCCTAATTGGTTCATCTTTTTTCAGATCACACCTGAAGTACTGCGCTCAGTTCTGATCCCCATAAAAGAAGAAAGGTATGTACAGAGTGCCAAAGACCAGGAAGATGATCAAAGTACTGGAGAAGCTGCCTATATGGAAAGAAGTTAGGTCTCTTCTCCCTGAAGAAGAGAAGATTCAGAAGAGACTTCATAAAATATTCCAGTAAAGGTGGCTACACAGGCTCTCTCTTCACAGAGTCACATGACTTGGTCGCTCATTCGGGTGTATAGCTGATAGAATCTCATGTGCAAACTCATGTCCTCCCCCACAAACAGATTTCTTTTAATATACATCTACTTCAACTTAATCAGATTTCAAACATACAATATCAGGAATTATCTTTATGTTCTTCCACTTTTCTGACAAAATTTGTCTTGTGTTTATACTTGTTAATTGAGTCTCATGACAAATTTATAATTATTTTGAATCTTTGCAATGAAACACATGTTGGTATGGATTATCAAGTCTTGAACATTTAAGACGCCAGATAAGCTGGAAATCAATCTGCTGAAATAAACATTGATTTATTAGTGTAGTGTGTTGAAAGTAATTTTTTTCCATACTAAGTTTTCTCAAATATTTATGAATCCCTTGTCTTTTCTTGTGATTCAAATTTCACAGGCTTGGTAGTGTGATGAAAGTCGGATCTTAGAAGAGATTGTAAAGACCTTTAAATCTCTTGCTTATAAAGAACCCCAGTGAAGGTGGGGTGTGAGATCCATCCAAATCTTCTGGACTTTGCAAAACCTTAATCTATGGTATTCAAGAACTTAAAACTTTTCTTTGTTAATGAGTAATTTTCATTTTAATTTTGTCTCTTCAAAAATAAGTAAAATTAAAAAAATATTGGAGGGTCCTTCCTAGGGAAAATTAAGAAAATCTGAGTTAAGGACAATACTTCAGAAATTCTTGTTAATGACTATTAATTTTTTGGTTTTAACGTTCTGTAGGAAAATATTTTTCAGCGTACTTACTTACCCTCAACAATCTTACTTCATTACTTTTGGCAGTTTCACTCCACTCAAAAATGAATCTGTATTCATACTATTCCTTCTATTAAGCTTTGTAAACCTCAACTTCATGCCCACTGATCCTTTTTTACTCCGTGGAAATGAATTACTTTCCTTAGTATGCAGATCAGCTCATCAATTGAAAGTCTGACATCATCTTTTTAATCTTTTATTTCTGAACTTTATACTTTCTTCTTTGTCCTTCATAAAAAAAAAAAAAAAAGAAAAAAAGAAAAAATATTCCTAATAAATTACAATGAGTACCTCTGAAGAGGAACCACATTTTCAAGTAAAAACTACATTCTGTTCTTAGGGAAATGAATATGAATTTGATAATTGTCTTTAGTGGCAGCAGAATTCTACGCTGTTTTCTTTAGAAAATTACATACATGCTGTACTGGTTTAAAAGTTAACCAGCAGGGGGATGAACTCAACTCATAGGAGAGATTATAAGTCAGAATAACAATTTATTAAAATAATACAGTAAGTACAATAATACAAACAAACAATTGGTCTCAACCCACAAAAACCCAAATGTATAACCCAGTGCCCTGGGGCCTGAACAAAGTGGTGTTCCTTGGGCCCTGTTTGAGTCCAAAGTAAAGGGAGAGGGGAAGAACCTGCTGGTGGGAGAGCTGCTGCAGTCTGGCCAGAAGTGGTGATTGCAGTCCAGTGGTGGTCTAAGTCTGGTTGAGAGCGATGAGATGCAGCCGTCCTCTGGATCCCACGAGTGGGTTGAAAAATGTTCCAAAACTCCAAGATTATATATCCTCCAGTTCAGGCAGGAATGCTTGGTACTCCCCTCAGGGCGGGGAGTTCCACAAAGGGTGTGAGGACAGAAACATCCTCCTATCTCACAGGCCTCTTAACACCTAGTTTATAGCCTGAGGAGTCAGGCTCTATGGGCAGAGGGTGCGAATAGTCCATTGACAACAATAGTCTAGTTTCTGGGAAATGACATGGAAGGCTATAGAATACAGCTTTGGGTTACATCCACCATGATGAACTGATCTCAGCTGTCCTAACTAGGACACATGTATACACAGTTTTCTGTTGGTTTACCATAACTACTGGTTTTGAGTATAAAATATTTTATATTACTTACCACAGTGAACAGTGCAAAAAGGGAGTCAACATTAACTATTTCAACAGTGGATAGGTGTCTTGCATGCATAAGGACAATAAAAGTAGATAGTTTTGTTGGTAAAAACTGTGTCTTTTAGCTTTTCATGAATGCCTCACTTCAAATCAGCCCAACCCAGTACTTCCAATTGGAACACAAAACTGGCAAAAGTAAATTTCTATTGAAGTGGAAATGTGTCCTATTTTCTGTTCTTGAAGTAAGGTAACAAAATATTTAAACTTTTACAGTCTCTAAATGTGTAGCTTTGGGGGAGTGCAATTAAAGGGACTTGAACTATATGGAGAGAAAATACACACTATTAGGTATGGTACTGTTTAAATAAAAGGTTTGCATAGAAATCTATATATCACTCACTTTTCAATGCAGGTTCTCTTTCTTCAGTCAGACAGCTCCCAGTGACTTCTTGGGTTGACAAATCCTTCAAAACTCTCCCTGAATTCCTGCAGGACCTGGCTGTGTTGCAAGTTGACTACATCCATTCATCTGCCACTCTCGGTTCCTGCTATAGGCATCTCCTTTCTATGCCACTGAATGTTTCCTCACCATGTCATTTAAAAGCTTCTTTAAACATATCACTGAAGGTCTAGTACTTTTTTCCTCTTTCCAGGGATGCTCCTAATCTGATGTGTATCACTCAAGGTGACCCCCTATTACCTAGCTTCACCCTTGTTGGGGTGAACCCATTAGAAGAACTGGAATAAACAAGTTTAATAGCTTTACCATCCATCACACTGTGTATCAATTCTCGTTCTCAGAAGAGGGCATTAAGTTGCACTGAGCTCTGTTGCAATTACTCTCTCATGAAACAGCTAATTTGCTTTGTGTTCCTGGAACAATTCATTTACAGCTAGTTCTGTTTTCAGTGTAGACATGTGCAAGGCACACAAACACTTCTGGGGGTTTCTTCTGGAAGATTTATAGTATCCAAAAGGGTAACTATCTGTCCCACTTTTAAACTTAACCTCCACAGAATAATAAAAAAGGAAAAGTGTGTTAGCAGAACTTTACTGTGAACAGAGTGCTTGCCTTAGGCAGGATTGACCTTTATTCACACACGTACCTCCCCCTTCCATACTCCACCATACACAACATACATTTTAAGATCCATTCAGTGGTCTTACAGTATAGTACTAATTTTATCTGTCTTTCATGTGTTTTATCTGGTATTCTAAGAAAATGGGACTTTAACTATCACAGAATGTGTCTCTTTCTGTCACTGACTATAATGCCTGAATTCATTTTCCAGTTGAAACAAATATTTTACATATCCTAATTATAGACTACATTTTCTTCCATTTCATTGAAAATCTTCTTCCAGGTAGGAGTGTAAGAGTCTTCCTACTTGTGTTTGGAGAAAGGAATGTTCCACAGTGACACACCTTCAACATCAAGAAAATCTAACCATGAAATGCAACGTACTAGTTTACTGAGAGACATTATTCAATTTATTGAAGAAGTGAACGATTCACATAAATCCTTATTGTTGTTAATATCTTACAAAGAGGACTGTTGACATTTTTCATAAACAGAAATGTCACTTCATTACAAAATCTCATTGTCTAAATTTCACATTTATGAAGGTGTTTTCTCTAGTGGGAATATTTTTATGGAGTTCACACCAGTATTGCCTAATTATGGGGATAATTCAGACAGGTTTGAAGGCATGCAACAGGTTTACTGTCTTGGGCCAAGCTGCAGAGGTTGAAAATGGGGTAGAAGACAGATACTCCCACATAGTCATACTTTCTGCTTGCCATTTTATCCTCTTTCTTGATCATCACTGTAACCGCATTTACTGTCCTTTCAAAAAAACTCTGTCAAACACCAATTTATTTCTTTCCTTTAGGTCTAACTCACTGTACTGTTGCCTTAGGGTTTTCTGATTTTTTGATTTTTTTTAATTTTTATAAGTTTTAGAAATAGTTATATAGCAAATGTAGATTTTAGAAGCAGCTGCATTCATTCCCTCACTCTTTAGCACAGTAGCTACACAGATCCCCAACCGTCTTACCCCATTCCATGTTCCCCATATCAATCCCCCCTTAAATTCAATTTTACATATTTAGTCTTCTTTCAAGGTAGGCCTTCTACTGTTTAAGAACATCTATCTGCTCCCTAGACTGGACCGCAAGATATAACCAAGGACTGTGTGCTCTGAGAGCACTGTGTGCTCTGAAGAAGAGGAAGATGATGAAGGAGTGGTCCCAATACAACCCCAGATTCAATTTCCGAGGGGTGGATTGGGGGGTGGAGTAGGGCAAAGGCTAGAGGGTGGACAACTCAGGGATTGGATGGACATTGTTATAAAAATTGTAACACTGGATCAGGGAGCAGCACGTGTAACTTGTAACCCCAGTGCCTGAGAGGCACCATTAAAACCTTCCGTCATCTGACCTTCAAAATTAAGTTGCCCTGGAGTTTATTTCTCTCTGAGTTTTCTTTTACGCAACAGCACCACATCCTTATTTGTAGTTAAAACCTGCCTTAGTAAAGTTTTTTGCTTATTGCTTCCCCTTTGCTAGATATACTGCAATTTGTACAGTTCAAGTCTCCTCCTCCACAATTTTTTTGGTTTTTTGTCAAGAATTCAATGTTCATCACCTGCACAAATTCTCTTATCAGTATTTTGTCAAGAATGAGATATATAATTTTGAAGTATTTTAAACTGAATTTTTAATATGAGATATGGGAAACATCTGAATACTATGAGGGCTAAGTCCAGACAAAAGTAAAAATCTACCTATAGGGTTTTAGAAACTAGGAAAAAAAACCTGTAAAATTCTGGTTTTCTTCTATTATTCTATAGTTTTATCAAATGTATTAATTTCTTTATATATGCCATGAACCACTAAAAGCATGTAGATATCAGTACCTATAAGTGGGGGATGTTTTTTCCAAAACATTTAGATAAAAGTACGCCAAGATTACATAAACCAGAATATTCATTAAAAAGTAATAAGCTGATGAAGAACCATTGGAAATTGCTTTTTGCTGTATCTAACTTCATGCCAAAATTATCCAGCAACAGTTGCAGTTTTCTAGCTTAGAACACTTAAACACCACATTTTTTTCAGTTAAAAGAAAATAAAGTAATTAGGTTAGGAAACATGGGAGGCTTAGTCTTGCCTCATGTTTATCATCAAAATCTACCTCAAAATCTTTTAGAAAATACCATACCTGAGCATGAAATCTTAAATAAGGCACACAGCAACCTCTCACTCAGCACTTCACCCGATTCAATACAAAAAAGCCATTCTGAAATCTATATGTTTTATTTCCAGTTTGCATGAGGATGTTATCTCAAACATTCAGATTTTCAGAGCTGGCTGAGTGCTTGCCAAGCATATGTCAACTCTAATACCTTGCAGATACTCTGGATGTTGTTATTATGTTATTGCTCGGTCTAGGTCACCTTTTGGTAACTGCTTTTTGAAAATGTGTTTTTAACTTGACAAAGACCTTGCAGATGAATATCTACCCTATAAGCCTTTTTTTTGCAAGGATAAATTAACCACAAGTTTTTTTTATTGTAGTATTAGTCTCCTTGGTAAGCTGGAGGGATTCCAGCTGACACTATACATCAAGAAAGAAGTTTAGTTACAAGTATGGTTTGTATACTAAAGATGCAAATATAGTTGTTTGGGGTTTGTTAGTTACTTAATTTTCATTTGTTTCTCCAAAATGTTACAAAATTATCAGCTTAGTAGGAGTGACAAGACTTGAGCTGATTTAACAACCAGGGACACTAATCTTCAGACAAAGCATGAATAGGGATGATTTTATTAGTCAGTTTTACATACAATGCCTTTACTGTCTCTCTCCCCTAAACACAAAGGGCTGGAGCATGGGAACACATGAATAAGGTGAAATACTGTCTGGTTTGCTCTTTCATTCAGATTCCTCCACTATTTACATCTTAATTCGGTCTGTCATTTAACAGATATTTCTTTAGAGAGGAACTAGAGAATCATAAGTACAGGGTTACCTCTTACAGCCTATAGAAAAAATAAATCATACCTAACTGCCATGTAATAGAGTTTTTTTCTGTGATGTCTATCTGATATCAGTCATAACAGAACCAAGATCCTAGATCAGCTGGACCATTTCTGTAATCCAGTCTGCCAACTCCTGTGCTACCAAGAGTACCATTTACTGCCATTTTAGCTCAGTTTTGGTATAAAGTTTCCGTTTTCTATTAATCATATTTATGGGGTTTGTTTTCTCTTTTCTTAAAACTATAACAGCATTTTTAAATTTATTTCTTTTTTGCATTTTTTATTTTTTATTCAAGGGTTTTTTTCTGTTGTCTTTCAGTTACTGAAATTTCTGTACATAAATTCAGCCTACACTCTAAAAAGTAGAAAGTTATCATCACTCATAAAACTGCCATAGTGTCAAGTGTCACTTCCAAGGAATCTGTAAGATTTTCCCATGAAAGAGCCCTGTAAAAGCACTTAAAGTACTGACTTGCCCTGTTCTTGTCTTAGAAGTTAATTCTTTTGTTGAATAGTTTAGTCAACTCATGCCAGTGACAATTTCTGAGTACTTATACCCAGACAAATAAAGACAGCAAGGTCTTATTTAATCTTCAGGTCAGTCTAGAAAACCAATCTCTGTTAAGAGAGATTGCTAGAAGTATGAAAAGCTTTAACATATTAGATACAATTAGGTCTAAATATCAGAAATACAGAAAATAATACAAAACCCTTGGATTAACAAAAGCAGTAACAGTGGCTGATATTTAGAAGAACTATGAAATTAGTTAATGTTAAAGCCAATAGATTCCTGCCTCCATTAAGCATTTCTGTCAAGTTGTTATAAAGTTGTAGTTGTGCATCTGTAGAAAAATCCTACAGTAGTAACCATGTGCAATTTACTAGAAACTTTGGTGTCTTGCAAATCCTTCTTTGTCTATTACAGAGTTCAGTCAAGGGGAGATATTAAACAGCAGGAATTTTTTTTTCATTATTCTGTGGCATGAACAGAATTAAATGAACATGTCTAGCTGGAAAAAATCTTTTCAAATATCACTCCTGTGAAGAACCACCTGGCTTCAGAAGAATAAAGATTAACTCAAGATCTGGTGCAATGTGCTTTGGTAGATAGCATGACTGTTTACACTGACAGTTATAAATGACTGACATTTTGCATTACAATTTTATTTCCAATGCATTTTATTTTATTTTATTTTATTTTATTTTATTTTATTTTATTTTATTTTATTTTATTTTATTTTATTTTATTTTATTTTATTTTATTTTATTTTATTTTATTTTATTTTATTTTATTATTGTTTTCCCAATATGCAAGTATTCTACTCTGGATATTTTCAAAGGTCTGAGTTTTCTTGGAGAGATTAATCTGAAACCATTCATTTTCCCCAGTAGCATTAAGACTTTAAAAAAAAAACAAAACAAAACAAAACAAAACAACAACTTTACTACATTTTTAAAAGAGTTTTCTGGCTTCAAGAGCTTATGTGACATTTGGTTGATACTTTGCCAATAAATCAAGAAAATATATTTGCTATTTCATTCTTAAAAAATTCTCTGTTCAGGTAAACTTCAATTTCTAATTCACTCATTCAGTAAAAATTAATTACAGTTTGGCATTAAATTATCTGAAAATTTATTCTCCATTGTTCATATTCAGCCAAAGCCATATGGGCTGAGTACGATCTTTTTCCCCTGTAACTGCTAATCCATAAAGAAGAAGTACACGATTTCTAGAACATGCAAAATGGATATTTCCTAACTTTTGTATTCTTACTTTACAGAACAAAGTCCTCTAATGTAGTATGACTGTATATTCTTTGTTTTTCTATGGGGTTCTTCAATTTATTGTTTTTAATGCAAGTTGTCTGAAGGAAACACCTGTAATACTGGGAACTGAAGGGAAAGTGCTCCTACCTTGCATTATCCCGTTGTGATATGCATCTGTATCATGTAGACAGCTGGGAAAGAGCATCTAAATTAAAGAGATAGATGGTGTAGAGTCAGGTTCCATGAGTGAAGTATCATTTATACTGTTTCACACATAGCTC
This sequence comes from Manacus candei, assembly GCF_025592945.1. Classification (NCBI taxonomy): domain Eukaryota; kingdom Metazoa; phylum Chordata; class Aves; order Passeriformes; family Pipridae; genus Manacus; species Manacus candei. The sequence goes on along the minus strand of NW_026138062.1, from coordinate 27,435,982 downwards.
ACTGAGAGTATGTTCCTTAGTGTTAAGACTAATGATTGTTTTCTAGTTTGGTAATTGTTGATATAAAGAGACATCTATGCTCCTGTAGTATTAAATCACTTTTACAATTGTCCCCTCACATGTTATCAGTGTATTTGAATTTTGGTTTATATGGTATTTTCTTTACAGAAAAAAAGAGAATGAAATGGAAAACACTGACAGGAATACAAATTGCAACACTACTACTGATGAGACAATACAATAATATTATATATTATAATACAATAGTCCAGATGTTCATTATTCTCAAAAGTTAAAAATATCCTGCTTATTAATGTGTCATTGCTCTTTGATTCACAAAATGCTATTTTTCCTTCTAGTAAATTAATCTTAAAAATATTAGAATCATACTGCATCCAAAAAATTGCTTGCAAGCCTCATATATATGTTGTTATTTCTGGGTATTAGAATAGAGAGTTGTAATCGTTATATAATGCATTATTACTGCACAATCTTTAAATTAAAAGGTATTTCATGTTATCTTCTGCTAATTTGAATTTAAAATTAGATAACATGCTATGCATATTTAACAAAGAGGAACATAATTAACCTCTATATGCTCAATATCTTCTTCAGCATTCCAAGCTAAACACATTCAAGATATATAATTACATGCAATTATAAAATAATTAAATAGCTTTTTTCTATTATATATTTGATTACAACAGAAGTCTATGAGATTTATCAACAACTACAGAATATGTCTATTACTAAGTGACAATTCTTATGCTTACTACACTTTGAAATAATAGATATTAAAAGAGATTAACTTAATAGAAAAACATCTGTTCAGCCTAATAATAAAAATAGATAATATACAAACAATACAAAAGAATATTGTGAATTCTAAATTTAAATGATCTTTTAAAAATTTGTTATTTAAACAACAGAAAGATAACTAGAGGAAGTATATACAACATTATCATTTGTGAATGTTTTAAAGAGTAAGATAGCCAGGAATATATAGTAATCAGATTTTAAAAAATCATTATTTTAGCAGAAGTATTTCACACCTGCATTGTACTTCAATGCAGTAGCAGGTGGGTGGTTTTTTGGGGGATATCTGGAATATAAACATGATTTATACAAATATAGTACATTCTAGTGGGATTTAATTAAAAAATTCTCTGACCATCCAGAATTTATAAATATTTAAAAGATATCTGTTTATTTTTCTTTCATCAAACTTTAAACAGGAAATCATCAATGTTTATGAGGTAAAAAGTATACACTTTGCTATGTGAAGGATATGATGGTCTAGTCTCACTATGTTTCTAATCACCTCTGGTTGTTACAATACCCAAGTCCTAAGAAAGAATCTGAGCCCTTACAACTGGTCTCTGCCAGTAGGTCCTATAACAGCAATATCTGGGTGTATAAGGCACACGTGGGACACAGACAGTGCCAATATTTCTCTGTCTAAGCAAAATTTAATTCTGCTTTATTCAGAAAGTTTTTCATCTTTTCCTGTTGTTGTGGTGTGGGGTTTTTTGTTTTGTTTTGTTGTTGTTGTTGGGTTTTTTTCCCTGTTGGAAAGGCAGAGTACTTGGAAAAAGGAACGATAGTCTATATGTGCTGGAAATGAGATCTGAAGAATCAAGCTTATTGTACCTCCTGCCAACAAGAAGGTAATAGGACTCGGGTGTCATTGAGAGTGGACCGTACTGTCCTTTTAAAGGGTGTCACACACCTTTTGCTTGATAGCAAAGGGAATTGATGAGAAAAAATTACAACAAAGTTAAGGTGTTTCTGCAATAGCAGTGAGACAAGGAGCAAACCTAATATATAAGGCTTATCTATTACTTACAGACCCACTTAAAGAATCGTGGGGGGGAAAATGTTATTCCAGTTGCATAGTTAGGTTTTCTTACTAAACAAAAAGAGATGCAGCACAGAGATTTCCATAATGATAGCTGAAAAAGATTGACATTTTTAATGGGTTTGTTTTTCTTTTTCTTTTTTTTTCAACTGCAGCAGGAAGGATTATGTAAAGGATGAACAAAGAGATTTTGATTTACCAAGATTGGAAAAAGTGACTGTTAAATCCAGAGTCATGTGGAAGTGGCTATGTCCTCAGACAAAATCCAATCAATAGCAATCAATCCTTTCAATTGTGTAATAAAGTCTTGAGAAGATGAAGCTTTGTCACTGAAATGTGACATTGTTTTCCATTAAATAGTGAAGCAATTATTTCCACAGTAAACCAATGTCAAACAGCAGTGAGTAAGGACAATTCTTCATCTATTGTTATCTAATATTAGTGCATTTTGCTGAAGTACTTGAAACACTAGACAAAAGTATACAGAAACAATAAAAATTGAAATATTACAATGGATTCACTTTGGCAGTGAAAAAATATTCACTTAACCTACATTCTTGTTTACATTTTATTCTTTCATGAATAATGAAATAGTTAGCAAAATATACATGTCTTCTATTGTTTTAAAGGCTGCTCTGAAAAGCAGATACCACACTAGGGTACATGAGGAATTAAAAGGTAAAAAAACCTCTGAAATTCTGTAGCAATGGATATAATTTATCTGTCAGGCCTTTATCTTTCAATCTTCCCCTTTTAATTCCTAGTGCCTCTCAGCTGTTAATAAAATAACCTCACAACACTCAATGTTCATTGCCATTGTCTCCATCTGCATGCATTTTTATTTATTCCTTTATATAGTAGCTTTGAAAATTTGCATAAATGGGTAAATGAGTAAACTTTCTTCTCTCCCTTACTCTCTCATGAATGTCTTCCTCTAAAGTATGATGCCTATTGATGTATTAAATATTCAACCCAATTGAATCAGAAGTCTCATGAATCCCCTAGTAAAAACACCACAATGGGAACCTGAAGGAGTGGTGAAAACCTAAATCAACATAGGCAGTTCCTCCTTTGATGGTCTTTTTGATCAGAAATCAAATCTGAGAGATAGTATAGAGAAAGGAAATTTTTAGGAAATTATTTTTAAAATATAAATCCAGAGCCAAGAATTATCTCAGGTAACATAGTTTATTAATGATAGGGAGAAAGTCTTCATATTTAGCATTTGGGATGATTGTTATTATGGAAGAAATTAACAATAGAATATTTTCTGAAAAAGTTATTGCTTCTTTATTGTATTAAAATATATACTCTAATATATTAATATATTATATTTTGTATAGCAATATATAAAATTACATAAAATGTTAAATTAAATATAGATCATTTCTAAGACAATACTGACTGAAAATGGATCAACAGCTTTTTAAAGTCAGATTGCAAACAACGCTATGAAAGAATCTGGGACAAAACTTCCAAGCAACTAAAATTTCAGTATTAATGAAGTTTACCATTAAGAATTTGAGAGATTTTTGAAAGCATTTAATTGGTGAATGTGAAACATCTAATGAGAAAGAAATGAAAAAAGCAAGAACTATCAATGACTTCTAGGGATGGAGAGAAACTTTAAGCAGAAAATGAAATTAAATTAATGAAATTAAGTTAAGAAGGAAATTAAATGAAGAACACTGTAACTACTTATATATCTTTCTTTCCACATCAGTCTTTTTAGTCATCATTTTATGACCAAATCAAGTGATATTTTAGGTTCTTAATTCTAATATGATTCTCTGTGATAAATGGCTAAAAGTGACAAAGAATTATGATTTACTCCACTTGTTATCCACTGTATAAAAAGAGATGCAAATATACAGTGACTATGATTAAATGGTAATGTAAAACCTATTAAGAAAGGGGTATATTCGAGTTACATTTTAGTTTTATATTTATTGGCTAAATAATTATTGGTAGCCTACTTAAAAAAAAAAAAGTATTAAAAAAGGAAAAGTAAATGGGATGTCTATTTGTTCCTGACAGGCTCTAGATAATCCATTACCCCCAAAGCAGATAATTAAGGGATTTTGGATGTGTTGCTGATGAATTCAATTTGACACATTAGAGTTTATAATCCCTGTGACCTCAATTATTGAGTATGAATGACGGCAAACACTACTAATCCAAATTCCTGGTGCCTTAATTTCTTTATAGAATCCAATACTTAGCTAACTAGCTGTGAATGAAGGTTATCTGAATCACAAAACACCCCAACCTTCATCTTTCAAAAGAAAAAAAAAAGCCAATTGTCCTGGCTGTGAAGGTCACTGCCTTAAAAATGTTCATTACCTGTGCTCTGAAATATACAGGAAAGAAGGTGCAAAAGGTTTTATCCTTAATATTTATGTAAAAAGGGGGTCATTGATAGAAGAATTTCATTTTAGAGAGAAACTGACCCTTATGTATTCTGTTTTGAAATTTTCAGCAAGTCTATGCTGAATATGTCTTCGTTTGCGAAGCCTAGCCATGACATCAAGAAATATTTGATAACTCTGAGGAAACATGCAGCGAAGCTGAAGTCACTATTCAGAACTTGAGTCACACTCTGAAGCAGTAAAAGTTCTATATTCCTGTTAAAATAAATTTCTGATATATTTCAAATTACTTTCTTCAACTTGATAGTTGCAGACTTGAGTTATTAAAAAGTATGGAACAGGTCCACCAGATCCAGTTCATGGCCAGTGTGATGGACTGAAATGTTGTTAATGTCTTAAGTATTGTCAAAATCATAGAAAACCTTTTCGTCAAACTGCAAAGAAGCAACTACCTGTCTGTGACCACTGAAACACACCCTCTCCCAATGCCTCCTGACTGAAATTTGGACTGTGACTGGGAACCTGAGATAAGACTATTGTCTAACTATCTTAAGACTAAGGAGAAGTAAACAAGGCTCAGCGGGTGGTGGTGGAGGAGGGTTTTGGGTATGTGATGTCGAAATCTCTCCACACCAAGCAGAAAGAGTAAACCCCCCACCACTCCAGAAAGGTCATGTGCACACAGGACATTCACTGTGAGAGGTAGCTGAGAAGGGGTCATAAACCATCCAAGATCCCCATAACGCCACCCCCTTACTCATTCCTGAGGCCTTCCACCACCAAAGGAACGCACATGATCCAAGTCCACGCACATCCAAGTGTGATGAAACAAATCCAGAGCCTGTTGCAAGAGACTGCAAAGCTTTCCCTCCCAGGGGAGGTGCCTGGGCATCTTCTGAACATATATTAATCCATTGGACTTTATGTTTTTTGTGATCCTCACCACCAAGAAAAACAGAAGAACAGAAGGCCCACGGGATGGTGATACATTTTCTATTTTAATCTCTCTCTCTCACTCTTTCTTCACACCCCCCCCTTTTTCCTATTTCTTTCTATCTCTTTCTCTGCCTCACCTTTACTGTTAAATAAAATCTATGCTATTGACTTTAACATATGATCTCATTTGCACCTTAATTTGGGCAAAGGCATTTCTAATGATCTTAATAACCAGATCATGACAGTCAGTCACCAGTTCTCAAAGGCTCAATATTGGGGCCAGATCTGCTTAATAACTTTATCAATGATTGGGAAGAGGGGATCAAGTGTACCCCCAGTCAGTTCGCCGAAGACACCAAGTTGGGTGGGAGTGTTGTTCTGCTGGAGGGTAGAAAGGCTCTGCAGAGAGATCTGGACAGGCTGCCTGGATGGGCTGACACCAGCTGTGTGACTTTCAAGTAGGCAAAGTGCCAGGTCCTGCTCTTTAGTCACAACAACCCTAGACAGCTGGAAAATGGCCCAATAGAAAATAACCTGAGGGTACTGGTCAACAGTGTCTGAACATGAGCCAGCAGTGTGCACAGGTGGCCAAGAAAGCCAATGGCATCATGGCTTGTATCAGAAATAGTGGGGCCAGTAGGACCAGGGAAGTGATTGCCCATTTGTACTCGGCACTGATGAGGCTGGAGCTCGAGTCCTGTGTCCAGTTCTGGGTCCCACAATTCAAAAAGTCATTGGAGTGCTGGAGTGTGTGCAGAGAAGGGCAATGAATCTGGTGAAGGGTCTAGAGAGTAAGTCACATGACGTTTTTCATCATTCTTCAGCTGATGCAGTCAACACAGGTAAACAATTATAAACCAACATGATATGAATTAATGTTCAAATGTCATTCTGGGTAAAAATCTATCTTTCATCACACTGATTGAGTACTGCTAGGTAGCACTAAAATTAAGGTTGTCTATTGCATTGTTGTAGTAAATTGACAGTAAGGAAGAATAATAAAAAATCCGTTTAAATCAATGAGGAATTTTTGAAATTACTTCAGTGGTGAGACCTAAATGTCATCTCTACCGTAATAAGCAAGTAATAGTAATTACATTGCTATCATTTTAACAAGTATATCTGTTTCAGTGTGATTACTTTTATTTCCTGTATTAAGTCAACTTCTAAACTCTTTTCCATCCTTAAGAATTAAGAATTTTTGCTTAGATATTATTAGCCCTTCTTAAAGAAACATCAGGGCTATTATTACTTTTTGTTACTGTTATTGCTAACTTTCCATTGTGCATGTAATTATAATCTTATAGTTTGCATACCCTACTTTTTGAAAACTTCTAGAATTAGATTTGTTAGACAGCCAAAAGCGATCGTTTCATCTCCCTACCAAGACTACGTAGGGTTTTAAACAAATGATAGAAAGAATCAGCACTACAAGTCCTTTGGACTGCAATGACTACATAGGAAAAAGAAGACAGTAAATTTTCTATATAGGTAAGGTTTTTATTAAGGAGAATGCAGGGTTGATTCTCAGCTGATACAGATCAGGTGATATAAATCTAAAGACTTCATAAACCCCAATATCAAGATAAAGATAAAAAACGATATATTGACATCCTTTCACTAACATATCTATGATTACATAAAATGAAAATTAGAACAGAATTTGACCTCAAAATTTATATATAATGGCATATCATCTTTTAAATAGAAGTATTACATCTCTACATAAAGACTTACCATGGAAAGAAATCGGTCTTAGAAAGTGTTAAAAGTGTTGAAATCATCCGGAAAGAGTGCTCAAAAATAATTTTCAGGTAGAAATGAAAAAGCAGTTTGTAAGAAGTAAATGATGCTTCTAGACTTTTATCTCCTTTTGTTTGAGCAGCTGCACACTGAAAATAAGAAAGGTATATTGATTTTATTTTTTAATATAACTTTGGGTTTTGAAAACAATATTGAAGTTGGTAAATATATATGGTTTACAAATATTTGCATTCTATAATTGCTTCTACAAAGGATTGGAAAAGTTGAAATAGAGTAATTCTTGTTTTTTCTGCAAAGAGCAGCAGAATTTTAACTAGCTTCTTTTCCCACTGTTCAGCATCTGATATGCAATCTTCTATCACACTTCCAATCCCCCCTCAAAAAAACTCACACGTGAAATAACAAGAAATAAATAGCCACTATATTTAAATAATAGAAATTTCTGAAAGTATGATGTGTAGTGCAAGGTTCTGCATGCATACCATAATGGATAGTTAAGCAGGGTTACCTTTCATCATATTTCACTGTTGTACTTAGAAGAATGGTTTAAAATTATTTTGATGGTATTTAATACATGTTGCATTGACTTGGGAAAACCCAAGGTTAAGACTTTTTTTTTTTGGTACTACACTGGATCTGCTTGTGTATAAAATGCATATTTATATGTATAAATAGACATATAGCAAAAGACTGAAAAATGGATTCATTATACAAAAGGTGGTGTTATTCATTTGCCATGAACATGTCTCAAAATCCTAAGCTTAAAATAGACTACCTAAAGTTGAGAAAGAAAACCTCATGCAAAGACTGGTTTTATATCAGATTCCATATTGATTTATGAAGGCATTAATTTGCCATTTAGGTCTTAAATTTGACTATTAATAATTCTTGACATTCAAAAGATAGTTTTTTTATCAAAAAAAGTCTTGTTAATTTCTTAGAAAGATGACTTTGCACATTAGTGCATTTCTTTAAAGAGCAATGCACTTTTAACACCTTTTAAACAAAAAGAACTTTCTGTAAATTGTCAAGTTATTATTAAAACACCAGTTTGCACAGTCATTGAAAAAAATGTTGCTATAAATTTGGTTAACATATAAATGGGTAATTTATTTGAGTAAAAATCAAAAGGTACTGATATTCATAAAACCACAGCATATTTTCCAGCTTTTACTTGATATACCATACACAAAAATACATATTTTCTTTAAAAAAGGTTTAAAACAATTGTTTAATTTAAAGCATACTTAATTCTTAGTTAAAGGCAAAGGGAAGTTCATTTCAACTTAGAATGTGATCACAGAAAATAAGCAGAAGTAATCACATAATTGATCAATACGATGGTAAAGATAACTGTAAATTAAATGCTTTGGGATATTGTTGGCTGACAAAGAATAAATAGAAACACTGAGTAGTATAACAGCAGATATATTGTCTACGGATGTCTTTGGCAAAAGAGACATTAATCCTCCTCAATACTTTTATATAACATGATTTTCTAATAGTCCTACAACTGTTTTGTTCTAGCCCAAATGTTTTATAATATGCCACTGAGACAGGTAAAGAAGGAATAGATTCTATGTATATGTCATAGGTTAGAATAAAATGAAAAAAAAATTACTGAAAATAACAATGTCAACAACAAAAACAACAGATAAAGATCAGACAGGAAAATGAACTGCTCTAACTTTGGAAGAGGAGTTAGAAATGCTGGCTGACACCTGAGGCCCAAAATAACATTGAGAGCACCCATCAGAAAGAAGATTGGAAAAGTGAGTGACAACAAAAGTAAAACTTAAGTGAGAGAAAAAAGGAGAAAACTATGTGAATAAATACAGATGTACTGGTATACAATTACAGTGACAAAAAGCATATTAAGTCTGAAGAGCTTTGCTTTTATACTTGGCAGGTTAAACATCTACATTGGGCTCTCAAGAAGAAATTATTTAGTATGTATAAATTAAATAATTTTTAGAAGATGGGGTGAAAGTCCTGAGTGAAAACTAGTGGATTCTGAATAAAATTTCATTTTAATATAAAAAAAAAAAGAAACAAAATTTTCGACTTTGAGCAGTTCTCTCAGTATCTTTAGAAAACTTCAAAAATCTGTGTTCCATATATCTTTGGTGATCAGAGAAATATGAAAAAAATCCTAGCATGAGAAATATTGAAGCATTTTTAAGAGAATGTTGTTTACTGGAGGTTATGCTAGAGAACAAACTCAGAAGACTGATTTTAGCTTATATGTCACACAAACACAGAGTGCAGAAGCAGACAAGGTCAATAACAGAAAATTGGTAAAAGAGCATAGAAATATACTGCTCAATGGTAAAATACCTGGTGAAAATGAAACCTTATTACTAATTGGGAGAGCTGTGAAGCCTCCAGCATTCTGTTACCTTTCAGTTCCACCTTTGTCAGTTACAGAAGGGTTGGATGACATCTGTCATAAAGGCTGAATTTCTAATTTAGTTTAATAGAAAAATGAGATGCAAGAGTGTCATCTCCTGCTCTTTAAGTACTATGTCATGAGTGGATTTGACATGAGTTTTCAAATACAGGAGTAACCAGACTTCTCGTGAGCAGAAGTAGAGGACAGTCTTATGAGAATCTTCTGCTAGAAGTTTTTAATGACAATTCTGATAATTTAAATGGAAACAGTGATATTGAGGGAAAATAGCCCAAATTATCTTTTATTTTCATTTTACAAGAGCAGGAGACCCCAGAATATTTTCAGCATTGAGGAAGAAGAAATATTTGAGACGTATTTTAAGCTTAATCTTAGTGAATTTCATAGGATGTTCAGAATATAAACTTTTGTTTTTGTTTCAAATCCCAAAGTAAAAACATGGAAGGCTTGTTAGAAGGTAAAAGTGACATAAAAATGATATAGCCCTCTCCTCAAAAAAAAAAAGACAAAAAAAGATTAGAATAGGTACATTTTGGCAAAAGTTAAAACACAAGAAGTTTTAACTTCTTGACATGCAGAAATATGGAATATGAGTTAAGAAGAATAGTTTTGGGTGTTTAAGGAGCTCCAGTATAAATGCCATCAATATGGGTTTTTTTCATGTTTCTTCAGTATTTAAATGACAGAGAATGTGGTTCAAGAGGGAAGGGGCAGGGGGAAATTGATTACTATTTGAGATGAATTTACAAGCAGTGGCATGGCCCTGGGGTCATTATCATCTTTACTGTCCCTGTTCAGCCTCCCTGGGACCTCTCCCCAACCTGTCCTCTCAGGACCCTGTGTTAACCCCTTGGGCCATCAGCCCTTGTCCTAGTGATGCCACAACAGGGCCAGCCTCCAGCTCGCCATAACCCTGCCCTTCCAAGCCGTGGGCTCCACTCAGTTGGGCCCATGTTCCATTCCACCCTAGCCTATGCCCATCCTATCCCTATGGATGTCCCCAGTGCCTCAGACTGGGGCTGCCCTGGTGTCCCCCAGCTGCCCTGCTCAGTGCTGGGGCGTGGAACAGTTTGTGACTACTAGGCCCTGCCCTAAAGAGACCTTGGGGAGCAACTCCCTAGCTACCATCACCGCAGCCTCCTGAGAGCAGCAAGCTGAGAAGTGAGACTGATCAGGCTTAATTCAGGGGAACTGGATATCCTAGAAAGATAGTAAAAAAAAATAAAAATTTCAACATAGAAAGAAATTAAGGAAGACAGCAGGGAGATAAAATAAAATCATATAATTTAGTGTAAAAATTAAACCCTAGTAAAAATTTATGAGAATGATAACTGTCTCATGGCTGGGGAGAAAAGTCAAAACGCTAGGACAGCAAGTTGTCAAAGTGCATAACAAGTTAGAAATACACATTTTAGTATTATATTCTAGTAAAAAAACCTGAAAATGTGGGTGATAATATTATTTCAGCCAGAATTTAACTACTTTTTTCACCCAGACAGGTGGAACCAAGGCATTAAGCTCTGTTTATTTTATTCTTTCTTTTTTTTTTTCTTTTCTATTAGTTATCAGGCAAGAGTTGACAGACTTTCTTTCTTTCTTTTTCTTTCTTCCGTTTTCTTTCTTTCTTCCTTCCTTTCATCCTTCCTTTCTTCCTTCCTTCCTTCCTTCCATTTGATCATGCAAAGTATTATCTTGAGCCATGTAACATCAGACAATTAAGTTCTGTGGCACAGCACTTATTGGGACAAAAAGTGAAATAGAAAAAGGTGGTGTCAAGGAAGAATTTAAGAAGCAGAACATTAATTCCTCAAGTAACTAGTATAGATATACACTTGTCAACACTGTGTCTCCTTGAAAATGTAAAACAAGTACTTGTTTCAGTACACAATAGTGTAGAAATTCTGTTATATTACCCAGTATTTCAGCATGGAAGCACTTCAGATTAAAATTCAATACTCTGTTCATTTCTGAAACATCTCTGATTTTGAGAAATGAAAACCCTAGAGAGTAATGACAGCAGGAATAAAGAGCTGTGAAGGTGAAGGAAGTGCCCAAAACTTTCAATTATTACAGATTTCCTTTTTTTCCTAGGGAAGAAAAAAAAGAGACACAGAGTTATTTCAACATGAAAGCTATTTTTTCCCCAGTTCTATATCTATTGGACACCCAATACTATTTACTGCAATTTAAATAATCTTGTGTTGCATTCTAAACTGCCAATGTCTACCCCTACAACTCTTAAGTCAAGCCTTATTTTAATACCGGCAGTAAAAAAAAGGTGGAAGTTCCCACTGTATGCTCAAAAGCAAACTCTAACAGAGACTTAAATATCTACCAGTATACCAACCTTCACTGAGTCCTGAAAAAAGCTATAGATCAAACTCACAGCATATTCAAAATATATAGAAACATATAGAGTAAAAAAAAAAAAAAGGAAATGATACAAATGTATCTTTAAAGACTTAATTTTGAGACAAATTTTAATGTAAGACGTAATGTCATTGCTGAAACGGTATAGACCAGCTCGCAGAAACTTAAGGGAAAGATGATAAGAATATTAGAGATGTAAAAACTGTGACCTATGAGCAAACCTTGAAATTACTGGTGTTACAATCCACAGAACTGAAAAAAGTCCTAAAAATGTGTTGGCTTACACCAGGAGAAAAGGTGGGGAAAAGAATCAGAGGAGTAAATTTGAGAAAATTTGTGAGTTGAATGCAAGGCAGTTTAATAGGTAAAGCAAAAGTCGTACACACAAGCAAAGCAAACCAAGGAGATCATTTCCCACTTCCTGTGGGCAGACAGGTGCTCAGCTACCTCCAGGAAAGCAGGGCTCCATCACGCTTAAAGGTTCCTTGGGAGAACAAACACCATTACTCTGAATGTCCTACCCTTTCTCCTTCTTCCCCCAGCTTTATTTACTGAGCATGACACCATATGGTCTGCAATGTCCTTTTGGTCACTTGGGATCAGCTGTCCCGGCTGTGTCACCTCCCAGCTTCTTGTGTACCCCCCAGACTCCCTGCTGGTGGGGTAGGGTGAGAGGAAGAAAATTTTGATACTGTGTAAGCACTGCTTAGCAAGAACTGAAGGATTTGTGTGTCTATCAATCCTGTTTTCATTCCAGATCCAAAACACAGCACTGTACAAACTACTATGAAGAAAATCAACAGTGTGTGGGCATCTGGATCAGATCTAGTCAGTAGAGTAAGTAGAGACCAAGGAGCTATTACTATTCTCAAGGGGACACAATTTAGTTAAATGGATCATAAAACAAACATTACTGAATGTATTTGCAATTCAGTTCAATTGTTCAATGCAGTTACCCACAAAAGTGTCATTTGAGAGGTCTTAACATAGTAGAGTGACCCAAACAGACTTGGTGGATAAAACACAGGACCAATGGAAAATGAGTGGCTGCTGAAACACAAGCAGAAGATCCTAGGACATCTCAAATAACACTAGGCACATTAATCTAAGTTGGGCAACTAAATTAGATCTTATATTTCCACTAGCTCTAATTACTCCCTAAGTCAGATTGAAACAGTTGTACATCTGAATGTACATCAAGATGAATCCTTCCCAAGACATTCAAGTACCTTCCCAAAAACTTCATTGCTGTGAACATCAAGTGGAATTTTATTTACAAATACATATAATATAAAAGTATTTGAAATAATCAAAAAATGGATGCACATTACAAATGTTTTAATTCTGCATGGAGACCAAAGCTGAGAAAAATACTTACTTCCTTTTTATATATTATTATCTCCCATTTTTCTGAGAAATCTTAGCATAACCTGATGTAATCTCAACTAGCAACCTGATGACATAAAACTGGTCAAGAAAAGGAGAAATATGAACTTAACAGATGAGGGCAAGTACATCTCAAGAACTCTTAAATTAATCTGGAATATCAGATCTGTAATTTTCTTGGATTGGTTTAACTTCTGTCTACTAAATTAAGACAGAGCAGATGCAGTTGGCTCAGTTACCATTTTTTTATTCCCCCAGAAATGTGACAATATTAGAGGGACAAGATATAAAAACATAGTATCTCCTCTGTCTCTACTTTCTCTGCCTCCTAAAAATTCATTTAGATGTGTATGCTAACATTATAAAAATGTCTTTCTAAGAGGAACTATTATGTATATTTAGTTATGTTACGTGGAACAAATAGGATCATCATATATGTTGGCGAAAACAAAACAAAACGAGGCAAACAAAAAAAAAATAGGATTGCTATTGACTGAGCAATGAATTCTTTTTTTTTTAAAGTAGAAAAAATTACATTTTTATTGTATTTCATTATTTACTTGGACGGACTGTACTAACCAGAGTCACAACAGAAAGAATATAACTTTCAGTGAGTAGAAGATGTATGTCAGTAGGTATATGATTTGCTTTGAGGATTTTGTTTCAAAGTTATCCAACAATAATGTTTGTTCTCTTTCATGAATATGATGTTTGGCATAGATGATAAAATGTCCCCTTCAGGATAAGGTGAAGAATGAAGGGCATTTGATCAGTGACCCATCTTTAAGCTTACATAGTTCATTTCTTCACATCTGACTATTAAGGCTTCTGGGAATCTCAGGATGGTTCCTCAGAAATAGCTTATGAATCCAAAGAGAAAACAGAGGAAGTTGCAGTTCTAGGAAACATTTCTTCTTTAGAAAACTATCAGTGCTTGCCTAACTTCTCCAAGTATAGCGATGCAAACCCTTACATCTCTGGGCTGAGGTACACAGCTACAGATCTAATTGAGTTAATGTTCTGTTTCAAATATGAGATTTTTGTATTTCAATTTATTTTAGTTCTCTAAGGTAATGATTGATAATGGTGTGTGTGGGATTATGTCATTTTTCTGTTAGTAATGTTGAACCTAGATAGGAATAAAAAGGTCTACAAGTTACATAAGATTTAATTCTTCCCTCTAACTTAGTGGCCTGTGAGTGATATCTTGGCTCCCTAGATATTTGTGGGACCTTTGTGGCAATTTAAAATGACCTAGATTTATGACCTGAATCTGTAACCAGAGACACATTAGTGATTTTCTGTTGAGCAAGACAGGAAATTTTACTATCAGGCAAATTGCTGCTTCACATCTTTACCTTTTTTCTAAATTGATGATGTCCTGTAAAAATACGTTGATATAAACTGTAGTGGATTGCTATTTGTATGAAATTAACCATGAATCAGCTTATATTTATCACTTTTATAAAAATATATTTTATTATGCATCCTTTAGATATATTTTTCCTTATAATTGTTAAAACTTAATTGGAAAGACTGCAGTCAATGTAAAATGTAAAATGGACCAGAACTAGAGTAATTTTTTATGGTCACAATGTAGTCTAGCACATGTATTACATATTGTTATTTTCACTATATTATTATAAAAATACAGCATTAGTAGTGTTTGGTAGTACTATTTTTAATTGTTCATGTTCCCTTTCACCATCATGTGAACTTCAAAACAGATGTACACATCCATTTGCTTGTTTTCTTACCCTCCTTCAGAGGTTTTGAAAGGAGTAGAAATTAATGCACTATAATTGAAAGGGCACTGTAGGGACCACAAAGATTGATCATTCTGTGTCTTCCTCCCAGATTATTGTGAGAAGTCATGAAATAAGGTGGATGAAATGCATAATGAGCACACCCTGCCCTGTGTTCTTCTCAAGAGATATGTACAATGCATTTACTCAGATGTCACTTTGCACGAGAGTGACAAACAGAGGAATTAAATGCAGTTGCCTCAAATTTAACTGAGACAAATGAAATGGCATCAACAGAATTTGAAAAATACACTGATGTTATGATGGGAGCATTATATTTTTCTATTTTTCTAAAATCCTCAACATAATGGCTGTTAGAGCCATTGCTACTCTTGGACTAAGTTTTCTAACAGAGAAAAAAAAATGTTGTTTTTTTTTTCTGTTCTGGCAGAAATCTTGACAGTACCAACAGATGACAATATAAACGTTTTAGCTTGAACCTTCACCAAGCGTGAAGATAAAAGAAAAAATTTAAATATCTGCTTAGTGTCTACAACAAAATAGAACCTAAGCCATAAATGATAAAAGAAGGATACTGCAGCAATCTTTCTATGCAAAGTCTTCCCACTGAATCCATAACAGCCTGTGGATTATGAATTCAATGGCTTATTTTCCCTCTTTGTGACCTATGGAGAAAAATCAATCAGGACCAGAGAGAGAGGCTTATGGATCCTAAACAGTAGAGCTGAGCAACCAGTATAGCTGTTTATATGGATTTGCATTCTCTATCATTGCATAGATAAAATAAATATTGGTAGTATTTGAACAAATTTAAATGTTTCTATATCCCTTGCACATTCTCCCCACACATACAAACCAAATTTTATTATAAAAATAAACAGAGTTTACAATGGCTTTCCATAAAGATCAAAATATTTCCTGAATTATGAACAACTATAATTTTATTGTTTCTAGATATGTAGCTCTCAAATATCATTAGGAAAAAAACAAAAACAAAACCAACAACTTAAAGAAATTAATAAAGTATTTCAGCAGGGATCGCTACTTATACGATAGCAGAATCTCAGACTCTTGCACTCTTCTGAAGATCTGGAACAAAACGCCATGAAAGACATAATCACGGTATCATGCAGATTGGAAGAGATCTCTGGAGGTACTTTTTTCCATCTTTCTTCTTCTGGTAGGATAGTTAGATTAAATTGATTAGAACTTTCTTTGCTCAAGTTTTGAATAATTTGTAGGATGGAGATTCCATAACCTTTTTGGGAAAACTGCTTAACCTCCATTGACAACAGGGTAGAGAAAATTGGGAAGAGGGAAGGAGACGTCTGGAGTGAATGAGAAATGGGGAGAAAAGATATTTTCCCTAAGCGTTTAAATATTTGTCTACTTTGTTTCTCAATATCCCAATCAGTAATTAAATGTCTATGTTAGCTGGCAATGAACTAAGTTAAATTTTCCAAGCAATCAGTAATTGGTGACTGATTTCCCTAATGAATTTTTATGTTCTTCTTTCTATTTTCTCCCTTGTCCCACTAGCACGGGGGCAGTGAGTGAGTGAGTGGCAGTGTGCATGCTTGACTGCCAGCTATGGCAAACTCACCATATAGGCAGACAAAAATCCAATTGCTACTTAAACTTCTAAGCATATAGAAATCCCTGGATATCTTCCTTTACACTATGAAACTTCATGAGTTGTTTGCACCTGAATTTCTTATTAGGTGTGGATATGTCAGTCAATCAGCCCTAGAAACATGTGGTAGCATACACACCCCATGAAAGATTCAGTGAGAGAGAGAATGAGAATGAGAGAAGGAGGCAGGGCAGGTGGAGTGACCTTCCCAGACCTTAGGTAACACAAATAGTAAAGCTCAGATGATACTCTTGCTACTACTTTTATACAAATAGATGAGAAGGCAGTTCTCACCTACTTAAGTATCAGAACATTTAATTAATTTATTCCAAAAACTAGACACACAAGGCTAAATGTCTTTTTAACAAAATGAGGTTCAAAGCTATTCTTAATATTTCCAGGAAAATTCTACTGCTTATTACCTCTTATCACCCAAATCTTTACATTCAGGACTAAATGTTAAGAAACCTATTTAATTGATCTCCTTTCCTTGGCACATCCTCTGTACGGCATAGATTCCAGGAACAAACTGGTCCTTTGCCATAGGAAAGAGAGAAAACCTTGTGAGAGGGGTATGACTGTGGAGAAACAGAGGCCTGTTTCAAAACTGCAAGCACATTGAGAAGGTTTTAAATAATATTATCTTGTTCTAACTTTAAATATTAACACACTGATAGAAATAGTTTTGAAACAATACATTTCTGCACCCAGTGTAGTATTATCATCACCAGACACAAGTTTAAAGCACCACTGCTATAGCTCATCCTGGCCTCTCAGGTTTGTTATCAACTGTTATGAAACTCACTATGTGAAGCAGAGCTTAGCTAACTGTACAGAAACCTAAACATTTTATAAAAGTAGATCTTGATTGAGGAGTGGAGAGACAATGGGAAAGAGGGACCTGTTTTTCTTCTGGCATTTCTTATTGAAAAGCTCTTAAGCCTAATTATCTGATTTATCTTTTTTATCTAAGATGACTGGAGCAATGGTCATCTGTGCTAATGTACAGCATTAGTTTTATGAAGGCTTATATAGGTACCTGTGAATGCTACTTTTGAGTATGATTTTTAAAGTTTAATTACCTTCCATATATAGTGATAATGAGTGATATATTTAAGAACTAATAATTATCAAAGCATATTTTTGCTGATTGTCCTTGTTGTAAATTTTTACTTAGCCTGATCTATGAGTCTTCTAAACACTCTCCTTGCAATCATCGCTTATACCGTTACAGGCACATACACACACACACACACACACACACACACACACACACAAACTCAAAAGGATTTTCTTCAGCTAGTTTTCTTCTTTTATCCTTACTGTGTCATGTTTACTGGGAAAACCCTATTATATTTCCTTGCAAGATAGTTTTTAACTCTAGGTCATAACCAGGAAATTTAATACACAAAAATATACTTTCCATTGCTTTCAGGCTAAGTGAATATTTCCCTTGGCCTATTTATTGTTCTTCACATTGATGATGAATAGAATACAGATAAAAGGAGATTTTACTAGGTTATGAATAATCTTAATACCTAGTAGAGAATAGGTCTTTACATTTTTTTTCTGGAAAAAGTGTTTTTTGATAAAGAAATATCTGTGGTCAACAAAATTGTTCTTGGGGATCATTACATGTGCAGAGGATAAACTATTTGAAATATTTCCTACTTGCTATACTACTTTTATATGTAAAGGCAGCTTGCAAAACAAGAAAACAAGTTGTTACAGATAGCTTTCCCATGCTTAGAGATTTTTGTATTAATCCTAAACTATTCAGCATACCTTTCCTTATTCCTCTGTGTCAGATTGTTTCCTTAATAGCAGGATTGGTGGTTTTGCAAAGAATGGTGGAACAAATTTTTGATCTATTTTTTATCTTCTACTTGTTGGTACACTTAGAAATTAGCCTTTCTTTTTTTTTTTTTTTGGTCCTTAAAATAAAATTATGTTATAATGTTATTTATCACTTTGGCACATACTTTTAATAATGTCTGTAATGATCCATAGGAGATATTTATTTACCCTGAAATTTCATTTTCATCAGAGGTATATTTACTGTGCACAAACAAAGTATTCCCCAACGCAATCAGTGCCATAAAACTCTTTATTAATCAAATCAGTTCAAAAATAAGATAATTGAAAAGTCTTAAATTAATGAGTAAGAAGCTGCAGATCTGAAATGGTCTAAAATTCATAAAAAGAAAAGCCTTGGCCAACACAGGTTTTGTATATGCATAGTCTAGATTAAAATCTGTTTACAGTTACGTGTCATTGAGGGAAGGTTTTTCACTTGGAAACCAAGCAAACAAACAAACAAAAGACCAAAATCAGGATACAAATTATACTTATATTCTTGTGGAAAACTTTCATTTCCTGTATCCACTGCTTTTCATAGTGCCAGAAGAAAGACACATCTCCATGCTATAGCTTGTTTTCCGGAGTAATTTATGGAACATACTATCAATCTCACTCCTTCATGTGTGCTAAGCATGGGAATCTCCTTAATTACCTGAGACTTTAGCTTCTGTAAGGTTTCACTTTTGTGTGCATTTACTACTTAATGAATGCAATTTTACAGAAAATGGTAACTGTAAGAAAGGTTTGAAGAGAATTATATTTCTACAGAAATGAAGTAATGACTAAAGAACAATAGTTCATAAGGGGAATAAGAACCCAAATGTACTTTCAATTTTGTTTAAAATATGTTTTCAAATATTATTTTACTTAATACATAATGCATCTCTGCTATTTGATCAAGGTATAGTGTATAGATTATGGTCCCTCAGATGGTATGGAGAAAGTCTGATTTTCATTCATCTACAATGCCTTTGCTAGAAAATTTTTATGGTACATATTTTTAAAATTACTTTCAATTCCTTGTTAGGATTGGCAAAATTGTATAGCCTTTTAAGACGTGGAGGGGTTAGTATATTTTTTTTCAATTAATGGTATTAACAGCTATGTTTATATTTTTGAACAACATGACAACAAATATGATAAAATGAGTAATTGTAGTTCTGGAATAGCCGAAGCTAATACCACTAATTTTTTGTATTTATTTCACATCATTGTGCAATATGCACATTTTGGAATTTCACAGGGTTAATGAGTTTCTAGGAATAGACCACAGTTATAGTTTCTTCTTGTGTTATAATAAGAGGGGAAAAAAAGAAAACTAAGAAATTTTTAAAAGACATTAAAATAAGTACCAAAATTAGTACTTTGTGGGAAAAAATAGACTATACATGTATTTTCATATCAGCTTACAGATCTAAACTAATGTATCATTTAGAGTTTCTGGAGAGCTCTGAAAATAACTGGAAAGCAAAGAAGGAAGAGAAATGGAATAGGAAGCCTTTTCTTGAAAGAAATTACTGCAATCAACATGCAGTACAGAAGTCTTGGAAAGAGAAAAAAATGTTCAGGGACTGATAATATTTGAAAAGCACAGTAATCATTTGTTATGGCTGAGTAAAAGGGTCTTCTAGATACTTCTCCATGAGAAATCCTGACTACTAGTTCTTAATGGCAAAGAAACCTTGCTTTTTCATGGTTGTCAGGAGAAGCCATTACTCAGAAGAGGGAAATGATACTATTTTATCTTAAAACATCTTTCAACTCATCTAAGAGTTCAATAACAAAAATTTTCTGCTGCTGCTACTAAAGTAGAAATATTTTGCAAATCATGTTTCATTATCTTCATAGTATCTATTTTCTCTACTACTCTTTTCTGGACAATGTAATATCCAGGTCTCCAGGGAACATTTTGCAATGGAAATTTTTGTTTGTTTGTGTTTCCTGTAGCCTGTTCTCTTATAGAAAGAAAACTACATGTTTTTAAGCACAAAGAGGGAACAACATGTGATAACTTAATGACATACAACAACAAACGAAATCTCTCTACAGCCTGCTGAAAAACCAAACGGACAATTAAAAAAAAAAAAAAGTTTAATAAACAGGAGGAAAGAACTAGAATCCAGAAATAGCAAAATAGTTATAAGTGTTTCTGGAAATATAAAGATTTATTTGAAACTTCAAAATGTCTTGTAAATCTAGGGTTAAATAGAAAACCCCCAAATCTTTCTAGTTAAACTGAATTAGTATCTTTCTCTGTTTCCCTGTTTGCTTTTTGTGTTTGTTTCCTTTACTGACAGAAATATAATTAAATGCTCTTATAGATTTTGGAACTAACTTAGTCAGACTCTTATAAGCTTGAGAATGCATGCCTTAAAATTGAGTTATGCCTATTCAAAAAACAACTTGAAGAAATGCAGATTTCACATCTGAACAGAGAAGGGTTAAGAACTGAAAGTTACACAGTTTCTAAAATGTATTGTATGCATTTAATGCCACTATTGTTTGAATGGAAGCAAAGTATTTTGGTAACAATAATGATTAGATTTCTGTCACAGTGCACAGGGAATTACTGTCATCTCTGTTTATGTTGATCAGAATTTCACAGACGTTCTGATTCATGGCCTGCACAATCCTTTTTGAAGTACTCTCTAAAATTTAAATGCCTATTTTTTATTCTTTTCCCTTTTTTTTTGTTTCTCATCTGAAAATGAATGGCTGTTTGCATACAGAGGTGTCTTGTCTTTCTACTTGTGCACATAACTCCCACTGACATTAAGATGAGTTAAGCATAAAAAGAATATATCTCTTAGGATTTTGCAGATGTGTTGCTGCCCCCAAGTCTTTTCTCTTCAGTTTCCTTTGATAACTCACTGTCAATTGTTATAACCAATGAACTCAAATCTTTATAGACCTTGTACTTTCTGTAGATATTTCTCACAGCCTAACAGTCCTTGGTGTATAATAATCCGGAGATGTTCTCATTTTCTGTTTTTCATGACAGGATGCATACCAATTTTATTGACTTAATACAGTACATTGTCCCTGCAACCTGATGAAACCCAGTCCACTTTTTACATACTTCATGAAAGTTTGATGAGAGGTTGCTTTTCCCCAAAATTTACCCATTTTAATTACTCATTAAGTCTTTTTATTAGTGGCAATTGCCCTCAATGGCTGTTCATAGCCTTAGCCCTTCTTTATTTATGTTACAGTACCCAAAAGAAAGCTGATGTTAAATTAATTTATATGTGTTCTTAAAGTATAAATCTGAGCTTAAATTTTTACTCTTGTGTGAAATATGGGCTTTATCAATCAAACTATAAAATTATGTGCTTGTCATTTTGTGGAGGAAGAATAGACAAAAATTTTTATATTAATTTCACCATTTTTTTTAATGTCAAGAGAAGTGGGTATGTCTTCTTTGTGCTATCCTCCCTCTGCTGTCGATAAAAGTTAGATGATTCAAGATCTGCTTATTGAAGCCAGCATATAAGATGTCATTTCTTTTCCAGAAGAGCACACAATCAGCAAATACAAGGAAAAAAGCTTGGGAATAGAAAGTGACACAGCATCCGAGAATATCACTTGCCAATGAGCTCATGCATGTGCTCATCTAGAGAAATGGACTCCTTTATTTCTGTCATGTGAGTTATTTCCCCTGTGCTTTCCTATGTGAATAAAGAGCAGTTACTGCTGGTCTATTGGTCTACTGCATATGAAGATAGACAGAAAATAAATGCTAGATGAAGGATTGACTTTTTTTTTTTTTATAATTTTCCCACCATACCAGAATGAATTTATGCAAAATTCACAGTGAAGAGAGTTAATTGGAGATGAAAATAATTTCTTTCCTAGGTTCACAAAGAAGAGAATGGAATTCCACTGTAAGCAATATGCTTCCTCATGGATCAATTTCATTTTTGTTCCCAGAATAATCTAGTCCACGTAATTGAAACCTTTGATTGCTTTTGCTTCCATTTCTGTTTCCTTTCTTCTGTATAAGAAATCATTGAGACAAAAGTGTCTCATTTATTTTTTATTCTTGATTCATTTTCACATGGTTCTAAGACAATACACAGATTCATGATGTTGTTGAAGAGTAAATTCTTTCTGGGTATTCAACACTTTAGTCTTGGAAGGTGAAGGTTAGAGGTTCAATGTCTCTGAAGCCAAATAGTTTTTATAGCATAGACACAGACATTTGAGCTTTCTTAGAGGACTTAAATACAATTCAAATGCCTGTCTACCTATTCCATGTTTATAGACTACTTGGCAGGAAAGAGACACTCTGCCTTGAGCACATATTTTTTATAATACACAGGTAGCTGAAGTTAAGAGCTGGGAAACTTTTAGAATATATATGACCCCAAATGAGTTTAAACACTTCCTGGGAGGCAGGTTGGATCTATTCTCTCACAATATATGGAGAGAAAAGTGGCATTTTATGTGCCTGCAACTGTTGAAAGAGATAAAGGGGATCTAGTCAAAGAACAGGTGATG
The DNA here is from genome assembly GCF_025592945.1 of Manacus candei. NCBI lineage: Eukaryota > Metazoa > Chordata > Aves > Passeriformes > Pipridae > Manacus > Manacus candei. Next base: position 27,413,130 of record NW_026138062.1, on the reverse strand, counting down.
TCAAATTCCAATTTCAAGAAATCCTTTCTTTTCTATATTTGGATCCTAATGAAAATTACAAATGTATCTGTCATCTTAAGATGTACACTGTTGTATATCTGTATCTGGAAAAAACTGAAACAATTGAAAAAATTATTTGAAATAAAATAAAATATGGTTTTTTCTTTGTCCTAATGTGGATACTCTTTGTTTTACTTCTGATAGCTCCTGTGCAAAACACCAGTAAATACAGTTTTCTGCTCTCAGTTTTTCCTAAAATATGGTGAAAATCAAAATCAGAGAAATAGACAGTATTCTGACTGTTTGTTAGACATTTAGAACATTGCCTTCGCAGTCTAGTTACTCCATATTGACATGACAGAAGTATTTTCATTATAGTTCTGGTGTTCTAGATGGCCAAATGGGTGATGCTGACTACTATGTTGGCTATCATGAGTCTACCTCTGTCATTTAATAAAACTATGGAATACAAAATACATAGAAGAAGCTATGAATTTTATACAGAATTTGTAATATAGCAACTTATCCTGAATTTTACCAGTGTGCAAAATAAGTCAACATGATTAAAAATGTCACTGAAGTACTTTCCTTTTTTCTTCATATATCCCCATAAGAAGCAAAACTAGGAAAAAAAAACAAACAAATCAAAACCACCACCACCAAAAATCTAAATAGACAAAAAACCTCCAAATACTTTCAAATGTTTCTATTTCTTCATCTTACTGAACCAAATACAAGGCTGTCCCCATTCATTTCCATGCCTAATGAATCAAGCAGCAAATCCTGCTGATTAGAGTGTACAATAATGAGGTGCAATCCCAGTATATGTATAATTTCTGGTACAGCTCATACAAAAGAAATTGGACAATGTAGGCACTTGATACCACGAAAGTCTAAATTTTTTCTACGATTCCAATCACAGTTGTCTTGTTTATATCCTTTTTGTCTGCTTTGTGTATGGCAGTAACTCATGAGAAATTCAACTAGAAACCAAAATAGAAAATAAAATAAATAAATAAATAAGTTTGAATGCTTTCAGTAAGATGATAAAGTTTTACTGAAATATTTATGTGAGGTGACTCACACTGCTTTGAATGGCATAAGAAACCAAGATTATTTATTTATTTGTGTGATACAGTAGAAGAAATATTAATTCTGTTTTAGAGTGAGAGATTATTTATGATTTTAAATATATTTATAATTCATATTGTTGTCACAATATTTTTTTTTTAATAATGGAAAGTTATAAATTTTTCACCTACTATACACTTTCTCAGAGATTACTTAAGAGATTGCCAGGTAAACATCTCACCTAAGAACAGCCTAGGACACTGAAAGAATCACTTTACAGTGGATTTGTGAAATTAATTTTTAACTACATTTAAAGTTTGAGAGGACACTGTGTATTAGTGATTCATCATGCAGTTATGGAGACTTAGTTCATGTTAGGCATAACTGTAAATACTGCAAATGTCTTTATGATGACAGTAATCTGCATGATATTCTGTTCTCAGCCCCTTATTAAAGTTTAGGTCCAATTTGTGTCTAAATTCTGATTTTGAGGTAATACCCCATTTATCAACGGAGATGAAAAAGTAATCATTAAAAAAAACCCACTTTGTTGGCTTCAACTTTTAATTTCCATCCAAGTGTCACAGTATCATGGACATATAGGTCACCATTCTCTGCATCCTTTGTAATATCTCTGATTAGAGTCTAGAGTATTAATTTAGTCTTCTACCAAGAAAGCAAATTAGGTGCAGCAATGCTTAGCTCTACTTCAGACTTGTACTTGCATTCTTCATCAGTGTGACCGATAAAATAAATATACTGCCTTCAGAGCAGTGCTCCAAACCATATTATATCTTGTCTCAGGAGAACTGCAATGTCATGGTTAGAATCATTGTTTTTCTTGATTTCTTTTGCCACCAGGAAGCTTATGTGCTTTCTGACACATACCCTGAAGCAGAAACGAAAGCATTATTCCAAGTGCAGGCTCATTTCTCCTTATTTTTTTTTCTTCTGGAAATGAAACAAGGAAGGTCAAGGCCAGTTTGGAATTAAATCTGACTGAGGATAAGAAGAAGGGCTTCTTCAAATATACTGATGACATCATTCATTGCTCAACTTTTTCAATGTCACAAGCTTTAAGTTAAAACCAAAGTTTTAGAGAATTTCCTTTCTAGATGGTATTATATTTTAATCTAAGATTATTTTTGACAAAGAAATGTGTCTGACTACACATCAGTTTACTAAAAGTTTGATTGTAAGGAGCAAAATGTCATGCAACTATTTCTTTCAAGCCATCATTTCTCACTAATTTAATCAGAAGATAAAAGTGTTGTTTTGATCTCATGTTCCATCGTGCACACAACATGCAATAACAACATAAATACTTTAAGAAACTATATATGGAAAATATATGAGCATGAAACTTCTCCAATATTGCACTACTGTATATGCTTACGTGTTGAGCCTCGATCTTTCTTGCTGAATTTTTCCTTTACTATATCTCACCAACATATGTTTATCTATTAAGTTAAGACTGTTTTCAGACAAGCGGAAACTACAGAATATTCAAAGAATGAAAAATATTACTAGGCTAAGGAATTTTGCTTCAGCCTTCCTCTGTGTGAATAAAGTAGAAAGTATATTTGGATAGCTGCAACAGTACTAACAATTTATCATCAAGTATTCAAATAGCTGCATCTACATTGCGTATAAACAAGAGCCATACTCAAGAAAGAAAATGCAAAAGATTGATACTTGTTTTCATATTCTTGAAATGTTTTTTCCCAAACACAACAAGGTATCTTGCAATAATAAAGACAGAGAGTAAAAGCCTGAACCATCATCTCTTTTTTTTAGATCATTACATATTAAATACTACAACTCAAACTGGAAAACATGTATTTTACTCTTGTTTTCTTTCAAAATAGTCTGTAATTAAAATTTTCATCAGTAGTATCTCTAACAACTTCTGCCCCATACCATTTATGTTTTTTTATGAAAGAAAAACACATCAATGTAGCGCTCACTTTACATATATATTAATTTATATGAATAACTCTCTTGGGCAGAACATAAGGCTGGGGATCAGATATAATTAATGGCAATAGTGATGACCCTGATACATGTCTATCCAGAGATTAAGCCTTTGTCACAAAAAACAAATTTGGAAATGTAGGTTTTAAGCTAGTTCCAGACTAAGATGATTGATTTCATATTTTCCATGTCATGACATCCTTAGGGAGTAAAGAATACAAGAAGCACAAAGACAAAATAAGAAAAAGTTAAAGGAAGTGTAGTTTTGGTTTAGTAGTTGTGTCTGTTAGATTCAGGAAGTTCTTTAATTCTTGCAAAGAAACACATTGACACACTGTTTCTAGTTAAATGGAAATGGACAAATTCAAGATGTACCAATCTAACTCTCCCTTAAGATTCAGAGTTAAATGTAGGTCACTGAGTGCGTGTACATGCAGATTTCTGATAAACATGTAAATGTATATTTAAATATTAGAATATGAAAAATGGACTAGGTTCTGGGGCATATTTTATTGTCTATTGGTGGAAAATATAAAGATTGGTTGGGTCTTTTTACTGCCATCTGTCCTTGACATTTTTAAGCCTGATAGATAATAATCATTTTATCTCTACCTTTTAAGGCATATTTATTTTTTTCTCTTCCTATAGTAGCACTGGATACCCTGTGTTTGTTTATTTTGTTTCCCCTTCCTTGATCTGACAGATCCTTAATCATTAAACAGAGAGAAAGAAGAAGAAAAAATGTTTTTCACAGGAACTTACATGCACAGACGCAATTTCTGAAGGTTTTGAGGGGTTTTTTGGTCAATTGCTTCTGATTTTCTCTGAAAATGCTGACTGTGAGCACAAGATGCTGATCCAAACATGACATGATGTATGTTTTTTAAACTTTGATCACCTATATATTCTCCAAAGGGATACAAAAGATACTTAAAATATGAAGGGATTGTCTGTGTTTTCACAGTGAGGAAAATGCTGTTTCACACAAGACTGTTACATAGCTTCATTTGGTGAAGTCTTTATGACTTTGTTTTTTTTAATAAAGTCTATTTTAGAAAATTACATGAAACAGACACATTCTTCATTATACAGGGAAGAACGATCATAATCCTTTCCAAAAGCATTGGCATTTCTAGGTTAAAGAGACGTGCTTCTTGCTTCCTGACTGATTTCATAAATCTATATATTATTAATTTGCAGTAGCTTATATTTCTCAGAAGGGTTAAAAAAGAATCAGATTTAAGCTTCATTTAGAAGGTGTGAGTTAGACTATTTCCTCACCAGTAGGACTTGTAATTTGTCAAACTGAAGAATTGTTTCTATGTGTGTATTTCCTTTCTTAAGGAAGTGTTCCATCCACTAAAGCATTATGTAAAATCAGGAATAATTTCCTCCTCCATTAGAGTGATTTGAGCAGGTCTAATGTGCAAATTTATTCAGAGAAGAGTTTATTGTGAGAATCATAATAACTTGAGAGGGAAAAACTTCTGTGCTGGAGTGTTTGCAGATAAATGGAACAAGAGGTGTCCCCAAAATGTTTTCTCATGAAAGATTAAACACTTAAATTGACTAGAGATAACTAAGAAGATTCCCATTTGAATTACTGTGATAAAGTTAACCACCAAGGAGAAACTTAGAACTTTTTGACATTTTATGTATGAGTCAAGTGATAACTCCTCCAGCTTCCCTGGTGGCCATGGTCCTGGTCCAGGCTGAGGGATGCCACTTTCCGTTTACGGGTTCAGACAATAATAATAATAATAATAATAATAATAATAATAATAATAATAATAATAATAATAATAATAATAGTAGTAATAATAATAGTGAAGCTCAGCACATATCCTAGAGACTCATAGACACACTAAGAGGACACTGTCACAGTCATAGCTGTGGCTACACAGACAGACACAGACAAGGTGCTGCATTCAACAGCATCTATGTAGAGGACTCAGATTTAATAAAAAGATGTAAGAATTTAGAACTCACTGAAGTAATCAAGCGCAGGGCTCAGGTAGACTCGTGTACTGACTAGTCTCATTTTACACATGACCAGCCCCATTTTTACCACTTTCTGTCCTACCCCCATCAATTCTTCCTCTCTGGTCTACCTTCCCCCGCACATCCTCTTGTAGGTCGGTAAGACTTTATCAATTCCTGCACCATTCCCAGTGAGAGGCTCCCCTGGTTTACGATCTTATTTGTTGCAAAGTCCATGATGATCTTCCTGGAAGAGCAGTGTCTGGATAGTCCATTAATGAATGTGACTGGTGAGATTTGTGTCTTGACATTGTCTCCATGAGCTGTTTTGTGTTTTTTTTTAAGGTCTGTGTCTCTGTACATTTTGTTTCTGCTTTCCCCTTTTCCTTTATTTTCCCAGTTGATGAGTTCCATGACAAGTAGGAAGCTAGAATCCAACTTGGATTTAGGAGTCTTGCTAGGTAACTTAAAGTTACATACAAAATACTCAGCCAGATACCATTTTGTGGTTATAGTTTGAATCTGATTGCATTTCAGTGTTTTAGAACTGACATATAGCTTTTTTTTTCCTCTGAGACAATAATAGTTTGCATTTATATAATGTCTTTCATCCAGAGATCTCAAAGGACTTAGCTAGCAACAATAAAGCTTGAACTATTCAGTAACTCTCTTTTCATTTTGGATATTATTTCTCACTGCTCTGTCTCACTCAGGTGGTTAAATTTATGTATGTGATTTTATTTTCCTTTGCAAGGTACATGAACTTTATCTACCTGACGTGGAGTCTATTTCTCTTTCCAGTATTAAATTTTCAGTATTAACTTTAATTACATTAATACACATGCATACATACAACCTAAAATACAATCTCTCTCTATTGAAATCTTTCCATCTTAAATTAATAATCTCAACTAGATAATAATAATAAAGAAATTCAACTAAAAATATTATAGGGAATATAAAAAGAATAAAGAGAGTATCAGTGTGCTTATTCTGTTAAGACCAAGGAAAAGCACAGGGAATCAGACTGCTGACTACAGTCTAGCCAGCGGTAATAATCCCCATTTCATCAGGTACATTTAAAAAACTGTGTTTCACATTCCTCTAAAGCAGCTTCGCACATGTCACAGCACAAATTAGTGAAGTCTAAATTTCAGCTCAAGGCTCCATGTGTCATTTAATGACATACACTTGTTAACTGTAGCCAAAAGCAGACTTCCATCAGGGACACTGAAACTTCTCATTTACATAAGAATGGGAAGTTAATTGTGCTACAGATATTCTGGCTTCCCCAAGGAATTCATTAAGCATGCCAAACCTGCTGAGAATATAACTTAACTGACATTTCTAGGAAACCAGGGAAATTGAACTTCAGAAACACCACCAATGAAAATAAAATAAATTGTTTAATATTAATTTGATACAAACATTTATGGACTGTGTCTGAAATACCTGTTACACTCTCATTTCTGGAGTAATTTTCAAGATATATGTAGTTACTTAGAGTAACTTTTTCTTTCCTTTCCAATGTAGGATCCTGAGCTGGTCTTGTTATTTGACAAGAGGATTTACATTTACCCCTGAGGGGTTAAAAAAGAAAGGTTGGGTGACATTTTGCATCATATACTAATTGTTCTGAGTAAGCAAGTACTCAGACTATTTATTCAAAAAAGTTCAAAAAATTATTTAAGATACTCATTTCAGTAATGTAACTATACAAGTTATAAAAATATAACAATAAAAATGTTCTTACAGTTAAGATGCAATGTCCAGAAAATGGTTCTAGTGCTTCTTATATCAAAAAAGACTCTGATAGTAAATACACTGAACTCACAATTCCCCCTATAAGGGTTGTGGTCAATTGAAACAGATAAGATATTCCAGCATAATAACTTCTTTTTCTCAAAAAGAATTTTTTTTCTTACAAAATCTACTTTTTGGTGTAAATTTTTATTAGATAGAAACAAAATATTGACTTCATTGGGAGTAGAGGTCTGCTTATAAGTTACAGGCATTTTACTTAATTCAAGAAACACTACATTTTTAGAATTTTTAAGGTTTAGGGTTTTTTTCTGGATTATAGGGTACTATGAAAGTATGTTTTAATGATCTATTCTGACAAAGAACTAATGAATTCTTCCCCTTTTGCACTTATATATATATATAGTATACAGTATATCAAAACATTTCTATTTGCTTACATTGAAGAGTCTTTATCTATTGTCATTTAGCTTTATGTATGTTCATTCACTGATGAAAGTTTCTAGTCAGCTAAAGAATTTTTCCTATGCAATACTATGAAGACAACAATATTAGCTATTTGTTAGTTATTCCATGCAATAAGATTTTGATTTTCTAACAACAGATGACATATCAGCTTGTAACTAAATTCTTATGCTTCTTTTTGCAAGGACTTTGACTCTTTTAATGTTTATCAGCAGACTTACAGTATTATAACTGTTATTATAAAGAAGGTTTAGGCATTCATGGTATTAAGTCAACTGAATGTTAATAACCCTCTTATTTTGCACAAAAGAGGAAGACTTTTTTGTTGCAGTTAGTTTATTGCCATTGTAATTGTAAGAATGTATGCACATGGGTGGGTGGGTGTGTGTATAGTAAATGAGGAAGAAAATAACATACTTATTATTTTATTGTTTCAAGTTTCCAATTGTATTGTAAACGGATATGTCTTATAAGCCACTTCAGTTTCACACCACTATATGAAATCAAATAAATAATTGAATATAAGAATAATATTTATCATAATATTGCATTTCTGAACTAGTGTTTTTTATGAAAAATCCTATGATAGTGATAAATCAAGTGTACCATATAAATTTTATTATTTCAAATACATTTATAACTTATATCTACAGACCTACATAGGGACAGCTGCAGTAGAAAAATAGTAATATCCTTAATTTATGGAGCAAGGGATGTGGATTGAAGGATAGTAATAGGACAATATTCAATACAAATCTGAAAAGGTCAGGAGTAAATTAAACAGCACAATAACAGTAAATAACACAGGCAAAATTAAACTGCCTGCAATGCCATTGACTAGCATGAACAATATTAACTGGCAGAACAGAGGGAAGTCTTATGAGTTCTTTTCGTAGAGGTTTAAAACCTAAAAAAAGAGTAACCATGGTGCTTGGTATGAGTAAACAACTTGGAGAAAACAAGTCTCTCATAAACCTGCTAAAGGGACGATAATCAATGTGCCACAGTAGTACCATGTTGTCAGCTTTACAATGTGATACAATAGGGATTACAGGTTAAGGGCTGGTACTATATGAAGGATATTACAGGAAAAGAGAAGCTCTTCAGAATCTTTGTGGGTGGCACTCATAAATAAAGTGATATTAAGATGGGGCTATCAACACCCTAAGCTGGGTGATGGCTATGTTCAGGAAATATTAAGTGATATTGAGAAAGATTAAAAATTAGTAAGAGTAACAGTAAGAGTTCTAGTTAGCCACACATAGGCTGGACTGATGCCTTGCCAACATGAGACAAAGAAAGGTTGCTTTTTAGAAATAGTCTTGGAACCTACAAGTAAAGATGCTATTCTGATCTGGACTCTGGTTGTAACGTCCAAGATTCAGTCTGAAAGGTATTAGTGAAATACTAATGTAATAACCACTACAAAATTAACCTTAGAATTGTAGCAGAAGAAAGCAGGGCAAATAAATTGAGAAAGTTTATATTTACTTTCACGAAAGGAAAGTTCATGAACATTAAGAATGGGAAAAAAAAACAGTAAAAGAAACTCAAAGAACCAGTCCAAACACCAAGTGGTCTAAAAGGAGCCCACAGGCTGTTTTTATAGAACCATGTAAGAATATGTACCACAATTCAAAAATAAAGTGCAATGTCCCACTCCCCACTCCCTGCAAAACAATACCCTCTCACCCAAATTAAAGCCCTCAGAGTGGCAGAGGAATCATGTCCCAGCACATTCCTACATACTGCATGTCCTGGCACTATAGAGAAGTAGCTATGGATAGTTAGGATAGATGTGAAAAGTGTGCAACTGACGATAGATGAAAAGCATTCTTTCTTCCTGCTGGTAATTCAAGAATTAAGTAGATACCCGGTGTAGCTGTAAACACAAGAAGTCCAGGATATTCTTTTGCATGTAACTAGGCCTTTCACATGTCCAAAGGCCTTCTGATGAGTAGACAAAGGCTGTTGAACTATCATCAGCAAATGGAGAAGCCCAGTGGATGGGTAATGATGTGCATAGTGAGAATAGAACAAAATACCTCAGTCCAAAAACCATGAATGTATCAAGTAGGCATCACTGGTTAAGATACTGATTTTCAGCTGGTGTGCTGGTTTTGGCTGGTTCACAGTGGCTAGTATGGGTCTACATTTTGGATTTGTGCTGAAAACAGCATTGATAACACAGAGACTTTTTTTATATTGCTGAGCAGTTCTTACACAGAACCAAGGCCTTTTCTGCTTTTTGTGCTGCCACACTGGCAAGGGGATTGATGATGAATGGGAAGCTGGCCCAGGAGACCCAGACTGTCCAAAGGGATATTCCATAGCATATGACTTCATGCTCAGTATATAAAGGGGGGAGAAGAAGGAGAAAGAGGGAGATCATAGAATCAGAGAATATGCTGAGTTGAAAGGGACTCATCAGGATCATCAAGTCCGACTCCTGGCCCTGTGCAGGACACCACAAGAATCACACCTTGTGCCTGAGAGCATTGTCTAAATGCTTCTGGAACTCAGACAGGTTTGCTACTTGGTGCTGTGACCACCTTCTTGGGGAGTCTATTCCAATGCTCAACCACTCTCTGGTGAAAAACTTTTCTCTGAACTCATCTTCATGTCCTTTCCTCAAGTTCTGTCACTGTTCATGAGAGTGAAGATACTTACCCCTCTGCTTCCTGTCATGAGGATATCGAAGAGTGCAATGAGGTCTTCCCTCAGTCTCTTTCAGGCTGAAAAGACCAAGTGACCTCATCCGTTCATCATATGGCTTCCCCTCCAGACCCTTTACAATCCTCATGGCTGTCTCTTGGACACTGTCTAATAGGTCAATGTGTTTTCCAAATTGTGGTGCCCAAATCTGCACACAATACTCAAGATGAGGCCACACCAATGCGGAAGATGTTTGGAGTTGTGGCGTTGGTCTTTCCCAGTAACAGTTACATGTGATGGAACCCTGCCTTCCCATGGGAAGTAGTGAAAGAATTCCTTGCTTGGCTTGTGTACATGGATTTTGCTTTCCCTATTAAAATGTCTTTATCTCAATCCACAAGTTTTCTAGCTTTCTTCTGATTCTCCCCCTGATCCTGCTGGTGGGAAAGTGAACAAATGGCTACATGGTACTTGTTTGCCGGCTGGGGTTAAATCATGACAACCTGTATCCCCTATTTCTCCCCTGTGTCTTGAGGTTTCTATCACAACTATCCCTCCACTCTTTCCAATGCTTGTAGAAAAGTCTTAGAAAGGTGAGTTGGCAACCAAAAGGCAACAGAGGCCATGACACCTTGATTGTAGAAAAAAAAGTTTACAGATAGAAGGGAAACACTGGGATGACCATGCTGGTTGTAGCTGCAGTTACCTGGGTTCATATGATGAGGACTGTGCTGTTAGAACAAAAGGGAAGAAAAGCCCTTGTCTGGGGCTTAGGGCTGATGACCAAGGCTTTGTTTTGTTTTGTTTTGGTTTTTTTTTTCAGGATGGCTTCTGCTCTTGGCATTTCTGCCAGGTGAAGCATTGGTGGTGAGTCACCAGGTCACCACGGTTGAGTCCTCCTTTGTACAGCTCACAATGAGAGAGAGACTGCAGAGGAACTGAGGTCAAATACTTTCTTCCCTTAGATTCCCCCCAGCTGCTACGTGAATAAAGATTGCAGTAGTAAATTTCCAAAAGCAGGTGGGGTTTTCATGGGGGGGGGTGTTTGTGTTGTTGTTATTGTTTTGGGTTTTGGGGAGGGGATTGATTTTTTTTGTTGTTGTTTTGCTTTGGCTTTTTTTGTTTGATTGTTTTGGGGTTTTTTGTGGGTTAAGGTTTTGTTTGTTGGTTCTTTCATTTTTGTTTGGTTCGCTTGCTTTGTTTTTTTCTTTTTATAGCAATGGTGCAGATTTCAGAACGGAGAAATTACTGGAGGTAGAAGCTGGCTAGGAACGAGGTGGGAGGAAGAACAATCATGTGGTCTGACGCAGTGGAATAATACTTATGTTCTTAGGTCATATGTGACAGAAGACAGATATAAAAAGAGCTGGTACAGAAAAAAACAAAGAGAGGGACTTGGGTGTGAACTGAGAGTGAACTTATCGAAACTAAAACCGAATAGAAAACAGTCGGTAGGTTCTCTTTTTTTTTTTTTTAAATCAGAATTATGAGCCTTAATTGAAGTGAGACTATATATAGTGCAAGACACAGTTAGTAGTGACTCATATAGAAGGAGTTACTGAGAAAATCTTGCTGTTTAAGAAAATAATAGTAAGATTTTTGTTCATTCAAGTTGAATTAAAACCCAATGTCCAGCATACAGCTGGATGACCGCTATTGACTTATATTCAATTTGCCATCAACCAGGACCTAAGCAAGTTCAATATGAGTCAGCAGTGCCCTGGCAACCAGGAGGGCCAACCGTGTCCTGAAGGTCATCAGGCAAAACATCACCAGCTGGTCAAGGGAGGGGATTGTCCCACTCTGCTCTGCACTGATGATCTATTTTCTCAACAATTCTTCTACAAAAACAGTCTTTAAGGTTAACATATGTAAGAAGGCCTGTACCATAAGCTTTCAAGTACCCTTCCATTTTTTTTCCAACTTTTCTATAATAGCAGAGAAATACCAAATGAGAAAGTTATTGAAAAAAATAACCAACACCTTAATATTCAGTGACTGAGTGTGAATGAAACATGACCTTTTCAAACTATATTATCAATTAAAAATCAAATAAAAATGATTGCATTAGAAATGTATAAGAAAAACAATGGATAGAAAATAAAGTCATCTGGTAAGTAGAAGAGAAATATGATCTTCCAATAAATACTAATTTATAATTAAAAAATAATAAATATACAGTATTCTGAGAATTTGTGTAAACAATGCTTATTACTCATTCAGATAAAATGAATACAAATTTGTTTTACAAAACTATGTAAATCATCAGACTTTGTGGTTGTACTGGAAAAGAATGAAGAAAGGGTCTAAATAAATTTCATTAGAAAATTTCAGTCTCTCTTCAATGAAGAATCCTTTAATAAGGATTTCCTGCAAATATGCAGGAAATCAGGCAACAGAAAAATTAAATGCCACTTCCTGTTTGAGATACCCTTTTAACTAAATGGACAAGTAGTGATGACGCTTATATAGAAAAGCTCTGTTGAAACAGAGAGCTTAATGTGCAAATTACAGAACTATTTTATTTTTTTTTTTTTTGAGGAAAGGCAATATTTCTCTTATATGTAATAAAATCAATATTGTTAGCTTTTGACAGGTACCTGAAGACTCTGAATCCCCTTGACTTTAATATATGAATATTTTCCTTTTAAAATTGATGTAGTCTTAGATGTGACAAAAGATATTTTATCATTCAGGACATATATTCACTAAAATATTTTTACTTTTTTACTTTAGGCAGGTAGGAAATTTCTGACGTCTTACAGATTAGTGGACATTTTAGTAAATTAAAATTACAGATTACATGTACATATATTCTTTATAATCCATTGATAGCACACTTGACCACATGGTTTTGCTCTCCTTTCATTTATTTTCTCAAATGTGGGACTGTGAATTTTCTTACTGTAACCTGCATTTTTTGACAATTCATAAAAATCTTATGGAAAAGTTTGATTGTTAAATATTCTATAAATTGAGAGAAATAATGAAAAAAAGGTAAATTAGAATAAGTCAGCAACTATATTGCAAAATTATTTCTTTAATGTTTGAATTTTGGTTTGAGATACAGAGATATTCTCATAGAACTTCAGAAAATATATACCAAATAAGGGAAAAAAACATGAAAGACAACTAACAATGTAATGTAAATTATTTAGGTAAATGCATACTTTAATATGAACATAAACTTGGGAGAATTCTTGTGCTGCATTGGTTGATGGATTATAAGAATACCTTGGACTTATGTAGGGAGGAAAAATTTGTGCTGTGTCACTCCAATACAAAATAATATCACTGTTGTATTACTGTGCTATTTAAATTTTTCAAATACCTACTGGGAATTAGAAAGGATAAACATAACATCATTAAGAATATTTTCATTTTAGGTAAGATGTGCTTTGGTCAGACATTTATTTCAATAACTGTATTTCTTCCCCTTTTTGCAGTCAGTGGTTTCAGAAACAACAAAGACAAGTTTGGAGGTTTTTCAACAAAGATAATAGGGTAAATCATTCCAAACTCACATTATAAACTAAAACCATCACAAGTATCAAAACCACCTGAAAAAGTGACAAAGAAACTTTTTTTTTTTCTGCTTGGAAAACAATTCAGACATCTTCTTTCCCAGGTATTTTTCTGAGGAATGAGCTTTAATTATAGTTATACACAATAAGAGCGTTCATACTGATAATCAGAGAACAAAATACTGCTAACTAACTTAGCATCTACCCAGTTGCATATTTGTAATTTCCTGAAATCCTGGGTTGAAAACAAATTTTAAGAAGAATCCCTAAATAATACAGAATACTGAGAAGATTGAGCTCCACCCTTGTCTTCACATATCTTTTGTTTCCATCATAACTTGAGCCTTTTCAGAGCACTGATGCTTTCTGTCTGCATTAAAACATCTTACAGGTTTCAAAGAATTCTCCAGGAATTTAAATGAGGTAGTAGCGAGTAAATAACACTTGTTTTATCACTTAAGCCTCCCACCAGAAGATATAGTACCCTGCTTCTGGCTGATATTTTCAGAGTAAATATTTTGTATATTTAACACAGTTAAAAATATCAATGAAAAGTAGTCCTAACTCAACCAGTTAATTTAATTCATGTTACTACATTATATGGAATGAGACACACAAAAAACCAGAGAAAAAATCCATTCTGAAATACTGCCTTAGAATCAAGTAATAATTTCTTGACTTGTTATGATCAAAATTTCATTATAGGCAAGAAGACAATACAATTTATGGACAAACTAATTTATTACTAATCCAATTAAAAAACAACGGATATTTCAGTTAAAATGAAATTTATATATCAGAAATCCATTATCCCCCACTAAATTAACAAAAAAAGAGGGGAATAATAATGAAATTATCATAATACAGAAGCTGTGCTATCTTACTGCTGCTCCACTTTTCTGACTCTCTCTTTAGTCCTTTGTACTGTTGAAGGATCCCTGAGCAGTCTTTCTGAGAAAAGGAGAGGAGAGAAACCTTCTTGGTTAAATGTTAACATACTGGGTTCCTGCTAAGGCAACATTAGAGCTTATGGTGTCAGTGTCTTCCTCTTCTGGTTTTCCTCAGTTTTGAGTTTGTGCTTGTCAGTTTGCCAGCTTCTCACCCATTGCTCAGCAGTTCTTTATTATGGTACAGTTTTTTACTTACTCCTGGTTGTTTTCTAGGGTTAATAAGTATAAGATTCAGGTACAGATAAGCTTTAAATCACACATTTAAGAAAAGAAATTCTCAGAAGTTAAAAAAAATTCAAGTAAATTCAAGGTTACCAGTAACAAACAAAGCCTGTGGTTAAACTATAACTGCTTAAAATTCTTTGTTAGACTTTTATTGTTAGACTTAGTACTACAATCCTCAAGCAAAACTATATTTATTGTGTAGAAGATGGCATATTAATTGATGATATGTTATGATTATATTAAATTGGAAAACAGAAAAGCACAGGTGCAAAATAACTTCCTTCAGTGATGACTTCACTCAAAATGAGAGAAAGATCTATATCCATCAAGCTGAAAAGAAATTATGAAATTGAATACCTTTGTTTTGGTTTTGGTGAATGTTTGGTCACCGCACTACTGGTGCCATTGAATAGGGCTTTACAGTGTCTGAATAGGATTGCACTGATACACACTGTGAGCAACCAACTAGTCACTGTCATGCCGTAATGTTTATGACCCACACCAAGGAAATGGACAAAGATAACCTACTTTATTATGGTTTCCACTCTTTGCCAAATGAGTTTGTACGCTTAAAAGCATAATAGGTAATACTTTCTCTTATACCAGCATCTGAGGCATTTAAGAATGGCTTAAGGAATGTGGAGGAGGACAAATATGATTGTAGCTTTGTCTCGTCATGCCAAATCATGTTAGCAGACATAGTGGTAAGTAGCTCATCATTAGTCTCAGTAACTTTTATTTGAATCTCTCTTTTTATCTTTCTCTTTTGTTTTTCCTAAACTTCCACTCTGCCCCGGCCCTTCCCAAGTGAGAACTTTTGCATATGTATATAAAATTTTTCATGTAGAGTGTTGAGTTAGATTTTCAGTTTCTGAAACAATCTAACACATTTATGAGTCACCAAAGAAATGAGATTCAGGAATAGTGGAAAATAAACCCCAAGGTTTAATACAGATTTGGATGCTTCTATGAGAGTGAATATTTGAAATGGTTAATTAGGTGGCATGCAACTGATGCATCTGCTCCCCAAATGTGGGGTAAAATTATTCTTCTCCAGAGAGCAGGCAGTGAGTGTACTGTTTTGACCTTCATGATTAAGAATATAATTTATTCATGTTGCGTAAATAGGTATTTCTCTCTATGACTCAGCTCTGGACTCATAATTGGATTTCATGGTACCTAAAAAAAAACCCCTGACTGAGAATGGTATGGTATACTTAAAACAATTTATAGGGAAAATATAACTACATTTAACTTAACCAGATGCAAAAGAAAGCCATAGTAAATCACGCAGGACTTTATAATTGGTTTGATTGAAATTTTATTTAGCATGTAATCATTGTATATGTTTTTAATAATACTAGCCTTTATAAATGCTTATCAAAAGGTTTTGATGTCATCATCCATTAAGAATCCATGAATAATTGATTTTCTAAGAAAGTAGATACATTCCTTAAGTATTTTGTGACCCTGAACATAAAAGCATTTTAAATAACACCTTCATCTCTGTTTCCTGCAAATAGACGGTATTAGTCAAAACTGTCATGTCATAAATTGTTTTTACTATTTTCCCTCAAGTTCTCATGTGTGACTAATGATTTGTGAACAAGTCAATGCAAAGAAAATGTCTATGTTACTTTGTTTGGATCAAGTTATAAGTTGTTGCCATCACTTTGCTGGTTTGGATCCGCATTGTCTGACACAGGAAATTATAGGAATTCTGTAAAGTATATCTATGTATGTTTTTCAACTCCCACTTCTTCTTAAGGATGACATGTGAACACAGCACACACTTCAGAGCTGCAAAGAACAGCACTGAATACCATTTCTTCATAATTAGTGCTAATTCAAGTCTGGAGTAGAAGTAATAGTACTCTGTTTCTGGTGGTCACTGACCTCTGGGGCAGTTTATGGTGACTATGCTCTACAAAGGGATGCTTCACTTCAGATAAATGTCTATAGTAACTGCAACAAGCTTATGACTCTTCACTTTCTAAAATTAGAAAAAGCTTTTCCCTTACTGACCATGTATACTCCTATTTTTATCCTGCAGGAGATAAAAGAATATGTATATATACACACACGAGTACACATACACACACACAATTTCATGGTGGAGAAAGCACAGTATCAATTACTATAAATGAAAAAGGATTGAGTGAAGATTTGATAGGGTAGAAGTCTTATGGAAGACTGTAAGATCGCCAGTTTCCTCTTTTATTATGTAAGGAGATACTACAAATTAAAATGGAAAGCACCAATAGACTGAAATTATAGAAGAGTGATCTTCATTACAGGATGAGGTTAAAAAAAATACAATGAAAAAACCTGTCCTTGTGTCCTTTTAAGAGAATATTTGAGAGAATATGATCAAAGAGATTTTTATCAGGCAAATATCCAGTATGTTTGTTCTAATCAAATTACTTTTAAGATCATCCTATGATTAATTTGTACAGCAAAATCTAGAAAGACTTCATAGATCTCAGAAATGCTTTGTTTATATATGCATAATGGAATCTTAGCTACTGGGAATTGTTGATAACTTTATGTTAATTTGCAATATGTTCTTCAATATTTTTTTCAATGCCAGTGATTGCTAAAATGAAAATTAACATATAGTATTGAGAGTTAAGTATATAATTAGCTATGTGTTTCCTAATAGTTTATATAAGGTTTAGCTTTGAAAAAAAAAAAATTATTGCTAACCATAATTCCTGTGTATTAATTTTGTCTGTATCAACTGTGTATTAGTTTTCATTTTTATTGGAAAGTTTCTCAGAATGAATGTACCAAGATATTTCTAAGCCAGCCACCTCATTTGCTCACCTATGCTGACTTTGAAAGTTATCTATACTTAGTATTAGTCAGTACTACAATAACAGTTACATAACTAAGGCTAAATGTTACAATCATACCTATTTGCATTTGACGGAACTGAACAACTCACAAAATACTTTTCTAGAATTTAGAAAAAAAACAGTGCTTTGTAGGTCAGACACAACTAAATTCTTCTCATTCTCTATACCACAATTTAAAACTGTGTCATGGAAGCTCAATTCACTTAATTCTTTCTCAGTCCTACAAACCACACATTTTTTTCTGCAACATGCAGTTACTGACCCAGACTCTTGAATTTGTATTTAGACTTCAGTATAGGTATGCCTTAAGGTCAACACAAAGGAACATGCAAGTAAATGTTTAAGTTGCAGGAAAAGTCCATATGCAATTTAGATTAAACAAACAAACAAACAAACAAACAAAACACTTCAAAATATTTGTGAATAGGCATACGTTGTGATTGATATTTTCTGGAGAAGACACACAGGAAAGTACAAACAGTCCAGGATGTTCCTGGAAACATTGATGACAACTTCCTGTCACAGGTAGTGGAAGTAGTGGAGGAACCTACAAGGAATTGTATGTTGCTTGATCTCATACTAACAGAGAAGACTTTGTTGGAGATGTGAAGGTTGGAGCAGACCTGGCTGTAGTGACCAAAAGATTATGGAGTTCAGTATAGAGATGTTGAGAGAGCAAGCAGAAATGAGATAAGGAAGGCCAGGGCCTATCTAGAATTAAATCTGATCAAGGATGTCAGGGACAACAAGAAGGTCTTTTTGAAATACATCAGTAATAAAAGGAAAACTAAGGATAATGTTGGACCCATTACTAAGTGGAGGGAGGGGCCCTGGTAACAGAGGACACAGAGAAGGCAGAGTTACTGAACACCTTCTTTGCATTGGTCTTTAGGAATCTCTGACCAGGAGTCCAAGATAAAGGAATGTTAGTAGAAGAAAGACTTTCCCTTGGTGAAGGTGGATTGAGTTAGAGAACGTCTAGGCAAACCTGACACCCACAAGTCCATGAGCCCTGACAGGATGCATCTGTGAGTGATGAGAGAACTGGTAGATACTATATTGAAGCCACTCATGATCATGTTTGAAAGGTTGTGGCAATCAGGAGAGGTGCCTGAGGGCTGCTAGGAAGCAAATGTCACCCTGGTCTTCAAAGAGTGCAAGAAGAAGGAAACTACTGGCCAATCAGCCTCACATCAATACCTGGAAAGGTGATGGAGTGCCTCATGCTGGAGGTCATCTCCATCCACATAGAGGACAAGAAGGTCATCAGGAGTAGTCAGCATGGATTAACTAATGGTAAATCATGCTTGACCAACCTGATTGACTTCCACAATGAAACAACTACCTGGATGGATGAGGGGAGAGAGCAGGGGATATGGTTTAAGGCTTTCAATACTGTCTCTCACAACATCTTCATAGACAAACTTAGGAAGTGTGGACTGGATGAGTAGACAGTGAGGTGAATTGAGATCTGGTTTACCAGCAGATCCCAGAGGGTTGTAATCAGTGGCATAGGGTCCAGTTGGTGGCCTGTCACTAGTGGTGTCCCCCCAAGGTTCAATATCAGGCCCAGTATTGTTTAACTTATCCATCAATGACTTGGGTGAAGGGGTAGATGCTACCTCAACAAGTTCACTGATGACACAAAACTGGGAGAAGTGGCTGATACCCCAGACTGCTGTGCAGAAGGACCTTGACAGGAGAGAAGGACCAAAAGGAAGTGTCTGAAATTCAACAAAAGACAAATGAAGGGTCCTGCATCTGGGGAACAATAACCCCATGCTTCAGTACAGACTGGGGGCTGACCTGTGGAGCAATCAAAAAGCAAAAAGCACTCAGCAACTCTGTGGAGAACGAGCTGGGGATCCTGGTGTCCATGAGCCAGCAGTGAGTCCTTGAGGCCAAGAAGGCCAATGGTATCCTGGAGACCATTAGGAAGAACATTGTCAGGAGGTTGCTGGAGATGATCCTGCCCTTCTCCTCAGCCTTGGTGAGACAACATCTGGAGTGCTGTGTCCAGTTCTGAGCTTCTCAGTACAAGACAGGTAGATCCTGGAGTGGGTCTCTGTAACACTCCAGCCCCAGGAGCTACCAGCTCACTGGCTCAGCTAGGAGTTTTACTTTATAACATAGATATAGGGTTCTTTAATACCTCAAGATACTGTCAAGAGAACAACTTGTACCCAAGGGGTTTCTTTATTAATTTAGGGGAGAAAATAAGGGAACTTGGCTAAAGTTCAAAAAGGGTACTACAAGCTAGACAAAAATGTTCCACAACAATACCAACCCAGCACATATTAATCTATAACACTTAATTCAAGATCCAATAAATCCACAATACCTAACTCAAAATTCAATAAATCCACAACATTTAAGTCAAAATCCAATCACTCCAGCTCCAAGTCACCCAAAGCATCTAGAAAGGAGTAAAGAAAGAGAAGTAGAGAGAGCAAGGAGAAGGAGAAAGAGAGACAGATTATTGGAACCTTGTAGAAGACCAGCTCTCACATGTTCAGATGGCAGGGCCACCACATGAGGCAAACACATGTCTGTGGTATTATCTGCTCTGGTCCCTGTGGTCAACCTCTCCCGGTGGGGTCCCTGACCCACCAGCCACTCTGGGGGTTCCAGGCCAGGGTGAGAGGCAGTGTCCTCACTGTCCCTGCCAGTTCGAGGCTGGGTGAGGTGCTGAAGGAGG
Source organism: Manacus candei (assembly GCF_025592945.1). NCBI lineage: Eukaryota > Metazoa > Chordata > Aves > Passeriformes > Pipridae > Manacus > Manacus candei. The sequence continues at coordinate 27,392,969 of NW_026138062.1, read as the reverse complement.
TGTGTTGTGTTATAGTTTTCCTGGACTGTTTGTGACTGAAAGCCACACCAGCTACACCCACATGGGGATTCCCTATGTGGGCTCCAGGGGCCTGTCAAAATGGATACAACTCCACTGCACCTCCATGAGGTTTGAACCCATCCCTTTCCCCTCCACACGCACATATAAACACTCCCCACAAGGTGGTTCTGATCCAATAATCACTGATCTGGTGTCTAACAGTCTAATACTGTCTTAAGTGTCTGAAAATTTTTAAAACAGTTATTTAATGAGTTTGGATAATAATACATTATCACATAACCTCCAGGGAACTACATGCCACACCTCAGTCCCTGGGAAGGTGATGGAGCAGTTAATCCTGAAAACCATTTCCCAGCACACAAATGACAAGAAAATCATCAAAAGTAGTCAGTGTTGTTGTGCTTGACCAATATTGTGCTTGGTAATCTTCTATGTAGTAGTGACTGGCCCGGTAAATGAGGAAAGAGCAGTGAAAATTGTCTACATGGCCTTGTAGTGCTTGTACTGTCTTCAATTAGAATTTCATAGGCAAGCTGCTGATATATGGACCAGATAAGAAGATGGTGAAGTGTATCAAAAACAGAGAATTTTTAAAATTAAGTATTCTTTCCAGGACCACAATAGAGAATGTGACATGGAAGAGACTGGCACTCCTAAAGGAAGAAACAACTTAATTATTAATTAAAACTAGGGGATTTCACTTTAACTGAATGACATACAGCTCTTGAGTCTTAGAATATTATCCTGTTGCTATTCACATCAACGGTCACTTTATTCCACAAATACCAAAATCTCAGTCTGAGTAACAGCATCCATCTAGATTCTACTACTACTTTTTTTGCATAAAACTCTGTTTTTTCTTACTGTATATGTTGAGAGTTCATTACTATTATTTGTTTTCACAAATAATACAAACGCACTCTCTAAACAACACGTTTTTTGTTAAGACCTATGTCATAAGCACATAATACAACCTATTAATTTCAAACGTACATCTGGCAACTTCCTAGTTATTTTGACATGTCTTAGGCCACAATATGCTTCCTTCTTTTCACAGCATAAATTCTAATGTCCTGAGATTTCCAAGGTCTCTTCAATATGCTAGATCATGTGCATACATCAGGCTACAGCAGCTGTTTTTACTCATAAAACAGAACTAAGATGATAACATAAGTAAGTAAACAATTTCATGCCAGTTCAAAGTGTCATTAACAGCTGATAATTTATTTTGATGGTTAGCATGCTTTCTTCAGAATATCACACACTAAGAATTTTTCCTATCAAAAGTTTTTTAGCATAAAAAAAATTAAGGACAAATATTTTAGAAGTATTTTTGTTTATAATAATTAATTCTTGATTTATGCTCTGTCAATACAGTGATTAAAATATCAGTTATTGTACTCAGGAGTACTTTTCACTTCTAGTTTTAGGCAGGACCTACTGTCATTCTTATCCCTCACTTAACAGTTCTCTTAATGACAATCAGATTGATTGCAACTCTGCCTTTAGTCAGTTTTGTTTTTAAATTTGATCATGAAAATATCTTCAGTAGCACTTATAGTGGGCTGACCATAGGACAACAGATGACCATCAAAGATGCCCTATCACTCCCCTCCTCTGTACAGGGGAGAGCAAATATAATGAAAGGCTTGTGGGCCAAGATCAAGACAAGGAGAGATCATTCACTGTCATGGGCAAAACACCTTAACTTTGGGAAAATTACTGAATTTATTACCAATCAAATCATAGTATCATAATGAGAAATAAACCCAAATCTTAAAAACACCTTCCCTGCACCCCTCCCCTCTTCCTGGACTCAGCCTTACTCATGATTTCTTTCTCCCTCCCTCCAGCAGTGGAGAGGGACAGGGAAGGGGGTAGTGATCAGTTCACATGTCATCTCTGCCATTCCTTCCTCCTCATGGGGAGGAATCCTCACACTCTTCCCCTACTCCAGCATGGGTCCCTTTCTACAGGTTGCTGTCCTTCAGGAACAGACTGCTCCTGTGTAGGTCTCTGTTATGATCCGATTATTATGATTATTAGAGAGATGCCTCTGCCCAAAGTAAGGTACCAGTGAGACCATATGCCGAAGTCAATAGTACAGATTTTACTTAGAGTAAATGTGAGGTAGAGATAGAAAGAAATAGAAAAAAGAGAGGTGGAGGGGAAAGAGTGACAGATTAAGTAGAAAGATATCACCACCCACAGATCCAGAGGTTTCCTGTTGGTCCTTTTCACCCTGGGTTTCTTACTGGTGGAGGAAGCCCATGAAACATAGAGTTCAATGGATTAATAGACATTTGGGTATACATGGGAACATTCAAGCACCTCCCCTGTGGTGCTTGATCCACAACACTGTGGATCTGTTGCAGCACTGTGGATCATGCACAGTCCTCTGGTGGGAGGCCTTAGAAATGAGGCCAGGACCCAGCCAGGGCTGGCTTTCAAGGCAGCTGCTGAGTCGGCTTTCCTTGTGGATACATTCTTCTCCCTCCAGCTTTTTAACCTCTCTTTGGACCTGGGATAGTCGGACAATGGTACCACCTTTATCTTATCTCAAACTTCCATGAGATGGCTTAACTCGCAGTCCAATTTCCTGGGATCCAGGAGGCATATGCAGGGATGGGAGTGGGCGAGGGCTTTGGTAGACGCAGATGAGCAGTTGCTTCTTTGCAGAGTTTGCTACAGTGGGTGAAGGTGTTTGGTGATCTTAACAGTATTAAGTCTCTCACAGTCCCTCATGGGGTCACAAATCCTGCTAGCAATCCTGCTCCAGTATGGGCTGATCTCTCTATGAGTCCCCAGGTCCTACCATGAGCCTGGTCCATTACTATAGTCCTATAAATCTCCCTATAATGTGCAGAATACTTACCACTTCTAAGCTAAAGTATACTAACACTGCAGTTCCTGTTTCTGTGTTTCCATACTATCTATTTTATATGTTATCTGAAAAGCAACAGATTTTATTGAAAATAGTATATTTTAAAATGTGGGAGTTTCCATAATATTAATCTTCTTATACTTTCTAAAAATACAACTAAATATAACTTAAGTATTTTTATCAAGAACATGATGTATAAAACTCTATTTTCATATATCTATGAAAATAAATAGGAAAAAAGCTTCTGACTTTAACTGAGCTGTGATCTTCCCTTTTTTATAGAAACGTAGTGGGACATAGACAAGACAGCACTGATTGTAAAGGTGGACAAAATGTTCAAATTTTGTACTTTATACTTTGATTTGTAAAGTTCTCATAAGGTATTACAGAATATGTGAGTATATGCAAAAAACATTCTATTCTATGCTGACGTAGCAAAAAGCTATTTGTCGAAAGCTTGTGGATCCCTACTACCACCTACTAATCTACTGAAATTTATTCTAGCATAAATGTCTCACACCTGTACAATTCTTGAGAATGATTTTCACAGGCTCACATTTTCTTCACAATTTCCGAGGACTCCCAGAAGCTTTAGTTATGATGTAAATCTGTGTTTAAGATTGAAGAGAGATAACTAGGGAAATCTAATTTCTTAGGAAAATTTTTATCCAAAATATTGTTAAAACCTGCATACACAGAATGAATAAGTGCAGATCAAATACCTGAATGGCATGTATAATCTGCATTCTATAGCACCAGGTGATCCCAGGCAAATTCTTGATTAAGGATTGTTGGTGAGATATGAGAGGAACACCTCTCTTTGTTCATAGAAGGAGTTGAATTAAATGAACTATCATAGTAACTTTGTGCTGTTCTGACAGTACAGTTGTGACCATTATCTCCACAAGGAAGACACAAACTGGGATGACAGACAATTAGCACAATTATAGATTATCATAAAATGGTTAAACACTTTTCAATCATGCATGTATTTTAATTATATTCGTTTGTTTGTTTCCTTGCTAATTTTTGTTTAGGATATACAAGTCTCATTACACAGTATAGAAGGCCCAGACATTTGGATAACATGTATACCTTTTTTCCTTTTTATTTTTCTTTATTTTTCTTTTTTTTTAATTAATAATTTGAATGCATAACTGTTTTCATGATTGATTCAAAACTGAAAAATGAACAAAAAGTGAAATCCAACCAAAACCTTTTTTGTCTCAGAGACAGAAATAGGTCTCCTGAATATTAGATGACCCTCTATTGCTATACTTCTGACCTTACTGAAGGTTTTTTCTTGATGGAAGTCAGTCTGCTGGGAGTCTGTCAATGTGTGTATATATTTTCTGGTAAACTTTTGTGTTCTTGCTAGAGATTTCCTTAGTTAGAAGACCTACCCCTCTAAATTCTTAACAATCTAAAACCTCAAGAGGAGTCTAACAGCCCTCCTGAGCCTTCCACTGCTCAGACATTTTTTTTTCCCCCAGAGATTCCAGTTCTACTTAAAGCCTTTGTGTGTAAATAATAGACAGACAGTGAGAGCAGACCTGTAAAAGCATCTCTTAATCTCTCAGGCTTTCACCTTGTATGATGTTGGAGAATGAAAGGTCCAAGAAAAAGATCAAAATCATTAGCAGAGCTGATTGCTCTTCAGAATCTTGATCTGCTTTTCCTCCATGTCATAGTGATCCATCCCTTGTTTAGAAAGCAATATCCCTAAATGTTTCCTCTGGAGAAATCAAAGGCTCCACTTCAATCCCTGACTTTTATACTGAATATCATTCAAAGTCAACAGCCCAGTTGAAAACACATATATTTGGGACCATGGCTCATTCATCATTAATAGCTCTTGATTTTTCCATCATCTTTTATCAGTCTTTTTATTTGGTGTCAAACTTACACTACAAAATTTTTGTACTAAAGCCCAAAGGTAATTTTAGCATGACGTAGAAATAGCAAATTAAGGTCAAAGATACAGTCTCTGAAATCATATGGAGTTTACAATCTGACACATGATATTCCCAAACTCTTAATCTCTTCATCTTTATTAAGCTACATTTTCCTTGAATTCCCTATTTTGTTTCAGATTCTTTTATCATATGTTTTCCCTGAGCATTAAATATAATGCCAATATTTTGAAAGTATAAAAATTAATCCCTAGTTGATTTATGTAACACTAGAAATACTGGTCAATAAAGTAGGAAATTCAGGTAAGACAAAGCAATATTAATGGTATTATTTACTTTTATTAAAATATTATTTTAGAGATATGATTTATTTTACCTAGTTTTAACTGGAAGAAGTAAAATTCTGCATAAACTTACAATACTGTTCCTCTTGAATAGCTTTATCAAAAAGTTACAATTAAACTGGAGTCAAAATTTCTTTTAGGATGGAAAACATTTCAGTAATGATTTTAATGTGAAGATATTTGATAAAAACAGAATGAAAGTTCACCTTTCTTTGCATAGATTTTTTTTCTCTTTTTTTAATATCAGAGAAACATATAATATTATGATGTCTAAGGAGGACTGTACCACCACTGCTTGTGAATTAATCTCACAGAGCCAAAAAACTCTTTTGTCAACTAATCTATACATTCATACTCCATAAATCCATAAGTATTGTATAATTTACTCAAAAGTTTATCCGACATAGCAAATTTAAAAAAAAAAATATATGGACCATATTGCTTTTCCTGAGGTATCTTTGGTAGTTTTCAACACCAATGTAAAATTGATGTAAAGATCTTCATAAAGAGGATCATAGTTGCCTCTCTTTCACATCCACTTTCTATCAATGAAAAGCATATCTCTGACTATACATTTTACTGTACAACATGTTAGAGTCTCAAAGTATTGGTAGTAGCATAAATTTTGATGGATAGTCTTCTGTTTTAAAATAAAAACTCCAACTATGCTGTACTTATGGTTCAGCTTTCAAGCTGTAGCCTTTGTCAAAAATCATAATTTTGGTATTTGGCAACAATAATTATCTCACTCTCTGTACGATAGCAATATTATCTCATTAGCATAGTTTCAACTTAAGATATTTTTAGGTGTTCCACGTGTTGGACTTGATGTTCTTACAGGTCTCTTCCAAACTTAAAGATTCTATGATTCTACAGCCACAAACAATTCTGTGGATTTTTAGTAAAGGTTTTGTTAGCATTGTAAGAATCATCTGGAAGAAATAAACTTAACAATAATGTCTCTGTCTAAGATGAATTGAAATAAAGGAAAAACTGAGACTGACTTTTCTTTTTCCCTCTACATCTTAAATATCAATTGTTTGCTATTTATCCCATGGCTACACACAAACTACTGGTAGTAGCCACTGTTTGTTAAACAAGTTTGAGGCTTGTTTGACTTTTTTCTTACTTGACGTAGTCTCACAGAACATGGTTTTTGAATAGTCAATCCTTAAGTAACTTCTATCATTCTGAAAAAAAAAAAAAAGCGCAGATTCAGTTGAATATCTATACTTCATCAATCATTCAAAAGAGTTTTCAAGCTCACTACAAATGCCATTTCCATGCCAGCGTAGAAGAATTGTGTGACCTATAAAAGAATGGAAAGTTCCATAAGTAAATTAAACTCTTACCCATACAAATTTTACTGGGGTACACTAACAAAATCTGTAAGTGTGCCAATTACTTGATTAAATAGTCAACCCTGAAATAGCTTAAAATTTATTTCTTGCATGTAACTTGAAATATGTGAGGTTTTTGACACTTTTATGGGAAACACTTTGTAACTTATTATCACAACAACCAAGGAGAATGATAAATTACATCAAGCTTCTAGGAAGGATTGTAAATAAGAACAGTTTTTCTACACAGCAGAGATCCTGATTCTCCTCTTCCCTCTGATATATATAAAGAAATATTCCATGCATTTTAGTGAAGTTACTTACTATAAAAAAAAGAAAAAAAGGCTACATTTTGAAAAATACATTAGAAGGGAACAAAGGGAGAAAACTGAGGGGAAAGGTAAGGGAGAGGTAAAAGGAAAGGAAGGAAAAGAGAAAAGGCTAAGGGAAGGAAAACGGGAAGGGAAGGTTTGGGAAGGTTTGGGAAGGTTTGGGAAGGTTTGGAAAGGTTTGGGAAGGGAAGGTTTGGGAAGGGAAGGTAAGGTTTGGGAACGGAAGAGAAGGGAAGGGAAGGGAAGGGAAGGGAAGGGAAGGGAAGGAAAAGAGAAAAGAGAGGAAGAGAAGGAAAAGAGAAAGTAAAGGAAGGGGAGGGGAGAGGAGGGGTCGGGAAGGGAGAGAATGGGAGGGCAAGGGGAAAATCAGTGTGGGTAACAAGTCAGGTAGTTCAGACTGATGTTGATTGAGAATTCTTTTCCAGTTAAATGAGATATCTGTGAGGCAAAGCATATTATTATTGATGATTCTTGTCAGTATCAGCTTCACTGAAAACTATTGCTATATCCAGGAAAGACACAGTTTCTCAAAGCTACACCTGTCCTACCCTTTCTGTGCAAAATGATTCTGTCCAAAGAAGAAAGTTTTTTATAACAGGACTCAGTCCAGCACCAAACCAATTTTTTTTCCAAATAAACATGGCAAGAAAGGAGGGTAAGGAGGAGAGAGTGGAAGACATGTAGATAACCACTACATTACCTTTAATGCTGTGGTGGTTGGATTTCCAACACCTAACAGACTGACTGGTTTAATGATTCAGATTTTATTAGAAATGGAGGCATCTCTTCTTATTCTAAGCAAACTGATGCTTCATTCATCTAGGTTAAGGTCATTATGATTTTTTTTTTCCCTATTATGCTGCGTGTTGGAACCTAAAGAATATGCATGCAGTGATTTAAAAAAAAAAAAATTCTGTCCTGGAATAAAAGTCTAATGCCACATACAGGGAAAAACAATTCTGTGCACTCAGGTCAATCCATGCAGAATGTATGGGTTTCTCATATGTGTCATGATTCTACTTTTCTAAAACCAAAACTCTTTTCTAATGTGGTTTTTAATTGGTTTTAGTTGTTTTACAAGTTTGATGATAAAGTTATCTCAAAGATATCTGAAGCAGTTTGCTCCAAATACTTGTAAATTTTAACTGAATTAGAATGTTTATCCTAAATAGTATAAATAAAGCAGTCACAAACTCTTAATACAACAAAACAAAGATAGCTACAAATGGGTGAGAATGTCTAGAATATATTTTTAAAAAAAAATAAAAAAAAAAATTCCTTCCTTTTGGCTGTCAGACATCTCCTCATAATTTTTAGGTCTACATGTAGAAATTTATATGAGAATGCACCAGAACATTTTCAGGATTATGAATAAGTACATGCTATCACTCTCAAGAATATACTTGGTAGTGGTTTTAAAATGGGGGCGAAAGGTAAACCATTTTCTGTAGCTGCATCACGCCACTTGGAAGAAATATGGGCAGCAATCAAACTGTGCCTGTTTATGTGAAGAAATAAAATTTAAATATACAACCTCAAGAAACTTAACAAAAAAACCAGCTCAATTGTTTTCATGGTTATCCATACCCAGGATATGAGTTGAGTATCACCTGCAAAATCTCCTGTCATGAAAAAGAGACAATTAATTTGCTTTGAACTTTGAAGCCTTTATGAAGAAAATATCCTCAAAATATGTTCAGATTTAGGTCATTAAGTAGAAAAATCACTATAAATTTAAGACTCAACTATATGTTTATATTTCCTTTTTGGTATGTGAACTGTTGTCTTGTGTTGTACTCAGAAGGTGTTATTGGTCTTAAAATCATCATTCTTAATTATTATTGTTATCAAGATGAGAAAGAATTCCTATAGGGTTCCATACAAATGTTCCCTTCTGTTCAAGGAAAGATGTGGTGTTTTTTTCATGCATTTACCTCTAACAAATTGAAAAAACAATATTTCCATTCATGTCCCCTTAGATCCATTTTCTAATCAACCACATAAAACAGATACATCTGAAATACAGTTCAGGGTTTAGGTGAGCTGAATGATCTTATATGCATTTCTGTCTTTCTCTGCAGGCTACAGAACTTGCTTAGGGTAACTCTTGCAGCTAGACAGAATAAATCTAGGGCCCAATGGTGGATTTTGTATTTCATATGTAATCCACAGAAGTAAGTGGACACTTTCCATGCAGAATCAATGGATTTGCATGGAATTGAGTTTTCTTAATTCTTCTTTCAGTTCTGAATGCTTAACGTTTATTATCAATCCAACTCTGGATCCTGTGATGAGGGTGTTTAGTGGAAAAATAGATTCACATGTATTCTTCTCTATTATTTATTTCTATTTATTGTCAAGGAGTTGTCTGGAGCTCTGGGAACACTTTTACGTTTTTGATCCCCATTGACAAAGGAAAATTATTATGTCTTTAATAAAAAGGGTAAAAAAGCTGGAATCAAAGCCTGTTTGAATTTTTCCTAATGCCTCCCAAGACCTCTCGGTAATCAGTGCCTTGTAGCTCATTTTGAGATAAGAGTCTAATGATTCCCTGTCCAATCCATCAAGAACAACTGACTGTGTTCCAGTTAGTCAAAAGTTAAGATTTTGCATGAAGTAGGAGCCTATACTGCTTTTCTCTTAATGGAGAAGGCTTCCTGATGGAAATATATATGTTTAAAAGAACCGGGTTTTACTCTGGAATATTTTAAAGGATATAAAATGTGGACACTAAAAAACTATAACTATTCATTCCATAAGACAGAAAGTGAAGTCTGTGAGACAGAATCTCATCTTCAGTGTCTTATTCCATGCTTGAATTCCATAAAGTTGGGAACTAAAATTATAGTAACAGCAACTGTTCTTCTGATACCTGCCTAAAGCCTAAATCTCATTGAATTTTCATGAGAGGATTTAGAACTTTGAATTGTTAAGGTGGCTTTCCTTAATGCTTTGTAAGGAATAAAATCCAGAGAAGTATGTAACTTATTAATTCACATTTGATACTTAAAATCCCACTGAAATGTATGTGAAAGATACATTCAAAAATTTTAATCTAGAATATTAACCTATTCTAAGAAAAATAATTTATGATATTCTGATTACTGACTGAAATAATATCAAATTGCAGGACCAGCAAAATGAGACTTACTTATGCTTTCCTAGAGTGTGAAAGAAATGGAAAGAAATGTTCTCAAGATTTTTATATTTACCAAATCGTTATTGATTATTTCTTAATACTCTAAGACTTTTAGGCAGGAAACATACTCATACATACATAAATTCATTCATTCATTAATTACCATTCCAGACTGCAATGGAAAATTTCACAAAAGAATAGCCTTGTCATAGTATTTTATCTGTATGATTAAAATCACTACCCATTGTGTTTAGAAAATGAAATTTCAAGTGAGGAAAGATCTTTCTGCAACCACGAAAAAAGCCAATTCCTTCAAGTTTTTTAATTCTTTTGAAATAAGAAAATTATTGAAAAAATAAATTATGAAGATACTTTTTCAAGAGAAAACTCTGAAGCTTTGACAGTTACTTCAAAACATTTTTTTCAAAGATAGAATTTAACTTTGAATTTTTAGTTAAAAACTTACTGAACTCTACAAAGCTTCTTCTTAGTGGCAAAAAGTCAGTTTAGCAATGAATAATAATCCCTCCATATCTTCTGTCATATGAGGATGTGAATATGAACAGAAAATTATAAGGAATTTAGGAAGTAAAACATTTCTTCCTTTGACTGTATTCCTGGTGCTTTGCCTTCCTGATTTTGAACAGCCTTCTGTCACAACATGTCAGAAATGTACACTGGCGTTCATAACAGATCTGAATTGGTGACTTGACCCATAATAGCACCATGACAAGCACAGCAAAAGAAAATCAATAGATGTGTCTATCTTAAATTTTTTATTATTTTCAAGGAAAGATCAAATAACAAGTGTGAGTAAAAACTTCTTGATGTGTGTCTGCAGAGGTATGTGTCATCAGGATCATCAGATTGCTTCATTAAATCATTTACAGTCTGGATTTGGAAATGAACTGATATAAAAATACATTTGAAACAACTTAACACTGATGATTAAAAGAAAAGGAAGTTCAGTTCAGGACTTTTAGGATAAAATATGTGTCTTTTTGCCTACCTCACGAAAATACATTACATTAATTTCTCTGTTGCTGCAAACAAAATGAGGACTTACGAAGTTGGGTTTGTCTAGCAGTATCTATACATTAATTTTCTTTTGCATCCTGTGATTATTGTTATTAAAAACAGTATTGTCCAACAAACAAGGTCATACAAGATCCATCTCATGTTAGACTTCTGTGGTATCTGACCCAGTCATTTTATGTTCTTTATTTCATTAATTAGAAGAAAACACTCTATGGGTCCAATTCATGTGATAGAACATTTTCTTGGCAGTAAGTGTTCCTTTCTACTATAGTAGAAGTCTAGAAAACTGCTTTGAATATATGAAAATTTTGTGGGCATCCTCAGTCCGCTAATATCAGAATTTTGCTCTTGATCTGTTTTCTGACAGTCTATAAAATGCCTTCAATGCATACTTCAGTTCCTTATCCTGCCCAGTTTTTCTCTGTTATTTATTTAAGTTAGAAGCTAATGCCTAATTTTTTTTTCCAAGTCTCTGAATACTGATTAATGGAAATAGCTTTAATCTTAATTTCTGTTTCAGATGTCACTGAAATATAATTTCTTCTATCTCTAAATATGCATCCTCAAAATTATCTCTTTTAGAAGAACACTAATTTGTGTGTAGTATTGTTTTGTGGCATAATGTTGAAGGAACTTATTTTTCTTGCTTACCTTTTTTATTAGAAGAGTGCATACTGTAATTTCCGAGATCCTACTTATTTCCTACTAAGACAGGTTTACAATACAAATAAAAGTTGACTTTAATTTTTTCAGAAGTCCTACCTGCAACATGACAGTACTCTTATCCATTCAAATTAAAATTTCAAATTGTGATGTAGTTGTGATTCAATAAAATTTTAACTTTGCCTTCATAGGTTATGAAATAAGAAGAAAGAGGTGGCAAGCTGACCTGTTTCTGAAATATTTTTCTAATAAAGGTTACATGCCATTCTGAAATAAATTACTGAATTCATTTATATAGCTTGTTTGTTTAAAACTCCCAAGATGTGTGTTCTTTCACCAGATATTTATGTATCTGCACTTATTAGATGTGTTATTCTACCTAATAAGCACCACATAAAAACTATAAAATGCAATTATTTCATTTCTTTTACATATTTATGTTCTGATTTTCTTTAGGGAAAGGATGATCTGGCCTCTACTATTGAACACAGAAAATATGATGATTAAAAATTATATTTTTCTTACTCTTTTTTTTTTTTCCCTGGGTACTGAACCTATAATATCTAAGTAATTACAGAATAGTGAAAAAGTATGCTGATAAGAAATATTGTTGCAGAATATCTGTCCCTTCTAAACAGTCCTTCCCCTCTTCGTCAGTTGTTTTTTACCTCTCGTTATTCAAGCATAACAATTATTTATTTTACTTCTATCTAGTAGTAATTTATATAAGATCAAACTGGAATGTAGCATTTTAGAAACAGGCAGAGTACACAATAGACAAAAAACTCTGTGTTAACCCTTAGAGAAATGAAGCAGACAGTTAAAAAATATTAAGGTCTATGTGCTGATTCATTGTTTCATCACACTGATTTTCTCCTTGTGTCTTTGGTTTGGTTTAATTTGTTTGTTTGGGTTTTCTTACAATGCTTTTACCACAGTAATTGACTATTTAGGATAATTTCAAAATATACCTTATTTATCATAATGCATGTCAATGTATTACTTCATTTTAATACATTTATTACATTGGAATTACATTCAGAATATTATAGTTTTTACTGAAAAGTTGATTTCATTTTTATTAAAAAACAGCAACAGACCTTCAATGGTTGTTTGATCTTACAACTTTTTTTTTTCTGAACACCCATCACTTCTTGAACACTCATCAGCCTTTTAAGAACAACTTGATTGAAATAAAGACTGGAAATGAAAAAGACGGTCTGTATGTCTGTCTTTTTTACCCTTATAAAGTATGACGGAGAATGATATACAGAAATATTAAATATTCAATGACCATTATTCACAATATAGTGAAAATTAGAATCCATAAATCTCTAGCACACAGCTGTTGTAAGTATTTAAAAATACAAACCTGAAATGAAATGTGTGTCAGCTTAATGATTGGTGTGAAGCAAAATGGTCTGAAAAATACTTGATGTGATTTTCATCCTTCCAGTTTACCATGATTTATATTGAATATGTTAGGTCTTATTTCCATGAATTTAAACATAGATAAATAGTATGTCCTTTTTCTCTCCTTCAACACATGGAACACTTTTGGACCCAAAAAACTTGAAATCAATCATAAAATGAGTGTCCATTAACAAACTTTCCCTCAACATATTAAATTTCAGTTCCTGTCTGTCAAATTAAGTTCCCCTATTCCTTAACTCATCCACTATTTTATTGAAAAAGTTCTCATTTCAGAAAAAGATTCCTATTCTTCAAAGGACCTAGATAGATTCTTAGCATAAATCATGTAGCTAATTGCTGACTGCCACTAACTTCTATATATGTTTTTATATTTAAGCTGTTGAAAAAGTGCTTCAGTGAATCAAGAATGATTCTGTTATTTGTTGAACTAAGATCCTTAGCTAATATTTCGATAGCTTGCAAAATATTCTTGGTTTGTACTGCTGTTCCAAGTTTAATTCCACTCTTCTTTATATTACTAGTGTTATTACAAATCCATCAATGAAAGAAGTAGTAGTTCAACAGCCAGCATTGTCATCTTTCTGTTCGAGACCCCCTTAAGAACTTTACAAAGGTCAGAGTTTAAATATTTAAAAAGATTTATTGATATATTTGCTGGTTGTAGAGGATCAAAGTTCATGGTCCAGTCTTCCTTACAATTCCAGACAGACAAGAAGAAACATTTGCAATATTTATTCAGCATGCATGTAACTATAAGAGGAGCTAGTGCTGCAGTGGGACATAGAAAAATATTGGTTTGGAATTCATTCTTCCTTCTGTCAAATTATTCCCTCTGCACAGCTGGGCAAAACAAAGTCTTGTAGTTTCACCGGAAATTCCTGTGTTAGCAGATATATTTATTTTCAAACATGATATCTGCTTTCCTGTTCTTAGTTCTCCCACTAAGGCAAGAAATGGAGAAAAAATCTACTTAGAGTCCACATGCTGAAATTGAGTGTATTTGTCAATACATAGAAAAGCTATTCCATCAATTATTATAGTCAGATTGCATCCTAGACTGTATATGTAGACAGAAAAAAAGTCTCTTTATTATTCTCTTTATTATTATCACTAACGCTGCTAGCTAGTTCAAAAGAAAAGGTAGAACTAGTGTGCCAATCTAACTCACAACCCATTTTACACTAAACCATAGAGCATTGGCTCACACCCCCAGTATGCTTCATCCTCTAATGATTAGTTTTCCAAACACGCTATTATTGGGTGTTCCCCACTCCACACACACATTTTCTAGGCCAGGTGTCTGCATGTTATCCTGCCACAATGATTTATGCCTTCATCATGTCCAGGTCAAAGTATGATCTGTGAATGCTACACCTCAGAGCACACTTCAGCCACCACAAATGCCAATGTTTGCACTTGAGTAATCTTCCACACAACCTTGAGATTCACTCTTTATGTGACAAAATTAAAGTCCTCATCATCTACATATTTATGAGAGGATTTCCTTCTCCTACATCCTCATTACATTCCTAATTAAAAGTACAATAACACAGTTATATTCTGAATACAAATATAATTATAAGATGCTTTTGTTTAAAAGCAAAACAAAAATTTAAATATTACAAAATTGCTGATTTTACTTAGAAACTTTTCTTAGTTCTTTCCCAATCTTTTACTAAAAAGTAAACTATTTAATTAAAAAAATAAAAAACATCATGTTTATTCTAATCAGAAATGTTTTGGTTAATTAAGATGTGCGAGCTTCAAAAGGCAAACTATATCAGAACAAATAAATCTTAAAAATATATATTTCTTAAACATTATTTTCATTTTCTTTTTATTTATTACTATTCCTCCAGTGCTACCTAAATGAATAAATATTTTGGAACATTTCTGAGGACATTTTCACGCTAATTTTACCATAGGCAACATCTCATCTCATGAAAATTTTATTTTTTAATTCATCCCTGTAAAATAGACTTAAAAAGATTGGAGACAAAACATGTAAGTATATACATTTGCAATAAAATGGCACTAATATAATTTAATTTCTTATATAACATATTGCTTTTTTGTTTTTTTTATACATATCTTTTTCTTTATAAAGCACAATCCCTAGAATTAAATTTCTCATCAGCTCGGTTGCACAATGTTAATGTCTCCTTTATGCTTAGTGTTCATCGTGAATCTAGTTGGCATAATAAGGCTGTGAATTTCAAAGAGCTTCCTTGTCTGGTTTTGCAGCTGGGAGAATATTTTGCCACAGTTCTGTGTGTATGCAAATACTCTAATACGCGCCATTTATTTTCTCAAGTATTATGGTGTGTCACTGATTCAAACCAGCTCCATGATGTACAATATCCTGATATTTCAAAAGAACTCCCCAAGTCCCATAATGCATCTGACCAATCCTGTACTGCTATGCTACAGGGAAAGATCTTTTCTTAACACTTCAGAGACTAAGCTATGCCCCAAAGTTTCAAAAGTGATGGCTCATATTTCAGTATGTGTGACTGACTATTGTTATTCATAAAACTGGATAGTCTGCTTTTCAAATCACAGAATCATACAATGGATGGTTTAGAAAAAACCTCTGGAGATCATCTAGTCCAACCCCCCTGCTAAACCAGGTTCACCTAGATCAGGTTGCCCAGAATCATGTCCAGACAGGTTTTGAGTATCTCTAGAGAAGGAAACTCCACAACTTCTCTGGTCAGCCCATGCCAGTGCTCCATCACTCTCACAGTCAAGAAATTTGTCCTCATATACAGCTGGAACTCTCATAAAAGAGATCCTTCAGTCCCCTAATCGTCTTCATCGCCCTTCACTGGACCCTCTCCACTAGTTCCTTGTCTTTCTTGAAATGAGGAGCCCAGAACTGGACACTTTACCAGGGATTGAGATGTGACCAACCAGCCTATAGTCCCCTGGGTCTTCTGGGATAGTGTGCTGTTATGCAAACTTATTAAATAAGTGTTTTAAAATTTTTCAGACATTTAAGACAGTATTAGACCCAGTCCAGGACCTACATGTCTCTCTTGTACTGAGGAGCCCAGAACTGAACACAGTACTAGAGATGTAGCCTCACTGGGGCTGAGTAGACGGGCAGAATCACCTCCAGTAATCTCCTGACAATGCTCTTCCTAATGCTCTCCAGGACACCATTGGTGTTTGTGGCCCCAGGGGCTCACTGCTGGCTCATGGACAGCTTGTGGTCCACCAGGTTTTTCTCCCCAGATCTGCTTTCCAACAGGTCAGGTCCCAGTCTATACTCATGCATGGGGTTATTCTTGCCTAGGTGTGGGATCCTGCCCTTGCTTTTGTTAGACTTCAGACAGTTCCTCTCCATCCAACTCTACCCTGTCCAGGTCTCACTGAATGGTAGTACAGTCCTAAATCATTAAATCCTGTTACCATATTTCCGTGCATGCTTTCGTGAACTCACTGCATTTTTGTGAGTACACATTTCCATTACTGCCTTCAAGCTATATATGATCAATTTATTTTACTACCTTTTTCCTTATCTTTTTTTTTAATTGTTATTCTTAATGAGAAATTGTTTTTTATGAACTACCAGCAAAATGTGTCTTTTCAAAATCTCTACTTAATACTGGAATTTAGTTACCTCCTAAATTGTTAACATGACTTTTATACTATTATATCCCTCAAGTTTAAAAACATTGGAAAAAGAATCAAGTCTTTATTTTCACACTGTTGCTGAAGTATTGCATAATTGTATAAATGATAAACTTTCCATCACGTCAGAGTATATTTCTGCATTTGTGCAAGTCTGTGAGAATTGGCTGAAGTCTGTTTTTTATGTATATTCCCTTAATTTGTGTTGTGCAGTATTTTCTTTATCAATAATAATATTGTGGTCCACCATTTAGCATCTTTAGTGAACAGAGATGGATGTCAAAAATATGTGCTATTGTACCTGTCTTTATCTGGTGAGGTGCTGGTCAAAGTGTATATACTTGCACATGCAATAGCATACCAGAAAAAAATGGGTACTTCTACAAATGCAGCATTTTTGTTCTACATATATGTGATAATGTTCATTCAGGAAGACATCAAATTCCTGCTTTTTTTCAGATTATAATTTAAAAATTAAAGCTAAAATGCACTCTTAAAGAACAATGTGCCTGATAGGAGGAAGCACACTTTAAAATCCTTAGTATATATAGTCCTGTGCTCCTATTTACACATACTAGGCCTTCCCAATCAACACCAACAAAAAAAAACCCTCTAATGAAAAGCATGCAGTGGAAGTGAATAGTGACTAACTGAATAAAGAAATTCCTTTAGGAATAGCAATATGTAACATCTATTATCTGAAAAATCTCACACATTTTACAGTCCATTAAAAGCCTATAAAGCATCAGTGTGTATTCATGCAGCCAACACTGCAATCCATCAAAAAATTAATGGTTTTCTTGGTATTCATTGGTCCACTGCAATTACAACACTTACATGAATGTGACTTGATAGGAAAATAAACACAAAAAACCCCAAACCCAAATAACAACAAGAAAAATCCTCCACTCCCCCCCAAAACCCCAAACAAATGCAAAAGAACAACAACAACAAATCAAAATAAAAAAAAATAACAAAAAGAACCTGCAAAAACAAACAAACAAAAAAGAAAAGAAACAAATAAACAAACCCCCAAAACAAACAAACAGAAAACCCCCCACAAAACTGGATCTGAACAAGTAGATAATTTTTAACCAAGTATTTTACCTTTTAGTTCCAAAAGACATAGTTTTGAAGAAGTCCAAAATGCATAACTCTTCTTACCTTCAAATAAACTACCAGTATTCCAAGAAGAGATTAATAAATTTCACTACCTTGACAGAAACTGCTGAAATGCAAATTCTGAGTATATTAAAGCATCAGAGATAGAAGAGTTAAACATTGTGGTTGTCTCTGCTAACAATCTTTGCAGAGCATTTACTGATTCCCACTGTTTAATGACATCTGCTTTGATTGTCTCTTTTCTTACCATGATAAAAAAATAAGAATTTAAAGATTGCATATAAAAAACATGTATCATTAAACCAAAATTGCATTTAAGCATGTCCTTGTTAGTGTGGTTAAGATGTCTTGGTTAACATTAAATGGAAATACTGAGCCAGAGAAACTAAAAATCAAACAGGAGTCTAAATAACATCTTCATTGTATAACTTTGTGATTATTTAATTTGAAAATCCTGGTTACTCCTGTAATTTAGCCTTCCTGAATTCTTTAAATATTATTGTATATCATACACCATTGTTAGATTTGACTGGATGTTATATGGAATAGAGAGCACAAAGAATGCACTGAAATTTCTAGTATTTAAAACCTAGTCTCAGGGTCATTTAAATGCTCTCTTTGTAAGGAGAGAGAACAAGTATCCTTTTTATAATCTTATGATGCAATCCATTTATAATAAGAAAACGAAATGACAAGATATATTTTAAATGAAAGAAAGGTATAAAACAAGTCCTTCCTTAGAAAGAAGACCATTATCTGTAGAGAAAAATAATCGCAGTGCGATGCTCTTATTCAGTGTATTAAATATTAGGCAGAAAACTATTTCTGCTCTTATAAATTTTTCAAATAAATTTCCTCTCTCTTTGTCATTTTATCAGTTAAACCTGTAAAGTTTACTGGGGATTACTTTATTTTAAAATTCTTTATGTTTCTGCAATAATAGATCTAAGAATCTAAAAAACTGGAAATGACTGAAGGGTTTCCATTAGTAAAATAATTTTTTCTTTTGACCTCAGAAATATTCTTTGCATTCACAGGGCAGAATCTGTACAGATTTCTTTCATTTACATCCTGTCAGGACATTACATTTGCATTTAATTGTGTATTTCATGCATATACATGCAAGAAAAATTGCATTCATCCACATACTTCCAGTGACAAATATGCTCTCATTTCACTTCCCAATAAATGAAAAAATGAAAGAGGCAACATATGTTCATTGTTTTACTTCACATTTCTGCATAAATTCTCCTGTCTCCTTTGAAGAACAGTGAATGTGAATATATATATTTTATCCCTCTTTTTCAGTAATACACTTATACAAATGTTCAAAGAAGATATGGGAGAACAGAATAAATTTATTCTTTCCAAAGAGATTCAAGCTGGTTTTGGGACAGAGGGAGATTATGTTTATCTGTTATGGTTAAAGTGTTCAACAGAGAGAGGTGAAGTCTTTGCAATAAGTATTGCTTTAACTTCTCCTGCCTATGCCCTTCGCATGGTCTGCAGTTTTTCACAAACTGCTTCAGCATGGTCATTTCAAGAGGGTACAATCCTTCAGGAATTGATTTTTCCAATGTGGATCCCACATGGGCCACAGGTTCTGCCAGCAAACCTGCTCCTGCATGGATTCCTCTCCTCTGGCTACAGCTTCTTTCAAGGCATGCACACGTGGTCCCCATGGGCTGCAGTGTGGATATCTGCTTCATTGTGAGTAGTAGATGGACAGAAAAGAAAAGCACCTTGCACTGGGACTTCTTGAACCTCGTGAGTTTCTCATGCACCCTAATCTCAAGCTTGCCCAGGTCCTCCCTGGATGGCATCTCTTCCTTCTAATGTGGCAACTGCACTGCTCAACTTCGTGTCATCTGCACACTTGCTGAGGATGTGCTCAATCTCAGTCTATGTCATTGATGAAAATATTAAAGAGCACCAGTCAGTGAAGTTTGAGACAAAGAACTCATTAAATACCTCATTAAATATCTCATCCTTCTCCATATCAATTTCTACCAGTTAACACTTCTTGCTTACACTCTTTGGCCTTTCTTTTTTGACCTATGTACTCATAGAATCCCTTCTTGTATTCCTCACGTTTGTTGCCAAATCCTGTTCCAGCTTTGCCTTGACTTTCCTGACCACATCCCTACACATTCGAACAGTATCACTGCACTCTCCCCGGGTCACTTGTACCTGCTTCTACTGCTTATGCCTGTCTTTCTTACTCCTCAGTTTGAAGAGGAGTTTCCAGCCTGCCTTACTCGATTTTCTGCACACCAGGATGGAGAGCTTTTATGCTCTGAGAAAAGTGGCCTTAAATAGTTGCCAGCTCTGGTCATCCCCTACATCCTTAAGGACAGTTACCCAGGGGATCTCATTTACCAGCTCCTTAAACAGCTGAAAATTTACTCTTGCAAAGCTCAGGTCTTGACTTTGTTCCTGTCCAGGCTCACCAGGCTCCTTTTAAATGTTAAAATACATAGAAACTTGTTAGTTATTCCCACATTGTTCACCTGTGTTTTAACAAGAAAATATGGGCCTTCCCTGTTCATTTGAAAAACAATCGCAGATAGCCACCCAGAAGATTTTCTGTTTCTGATCCTTAGCTCTTGGACAGCACTTGCCTCTAGTTGTAACATTGAGGACTAAGGGTCATAAAGGTGTAGGACTTGCAATGCATCTCTCTTCTCCATGTTTCCTGATAAATACAGGTAGATCCTGCAGGAGGTTATTTTAACATTTTGGAAGGAAATGTTCAATAATTTTTTTTAAGTACTCATCGTTGCCCAAACAGTGCATGGGTAGAACACTTTCTGTTTTGGGAAACCAGAGCAATAGTTTAGCAAGAGGTTGAAGATTTAACGTCTAAAATTTGAATAAATTATCTCTCATGAGTGATTATCTTTAGCTTCCTTGCATGTGTAGGATAATTTTCTTTTATTGAATCAGCAATCAAATAAGTGTTAATAACACAACACTAAAATTTCTGAATTTTGACATAATAAAGCTTTGATATGACAGAAAATTATTATTTTGAAAGTGTACTTTTAGATGTAGTTTAAATACATACTTTTCTGAACATTAAATAACAGAAATTTATACTGATATGAAAGTAAATTTATTTTTCTGTTCAGATTCTTTGCAAAATTATAGTCATCTGAGAAACTCAGAATATCACTTTTTTTCACCTGCTTATGGATAAAAAGCAATAATTAAGATATATGCTATATATATTTCCTAATTTCCTCCCTATGTAACTTCTGTAATTATACATTGCATTCTTACTATGATCAGGCTGAAATATTGTATCTTTCATTGATTATACAGCTTGCAGTATTCAGAAATTAATAGCCTTAGTGTTCTAAGGGAAAAGCAAGATTCTGAATGCTACCTCTACCTAGATGAGAAGTTTTACTTTAGAGATAATAAAGCAATCCTGAAGCATACTTCTTTCTTATCAGAAATTGATTCTCTGAAGACTTTTTTTTTTCATGAGATTTCTTGGGCACAGCCTTTACATGGGAGCCAATCTAATGACTTAGAAATGTAGAAAAAACAAATTAATCATATATAAAATATTTTACAATTCACATAGTACAATAAAATCCATTTAATTGACAAAATTGAGCCAGTATGAATTCTTTAGTACTCCAGATTGCTGAATTATAAAAATACCCTTTGGTCTTAATAAAACCTATTTCGAGATTAATTGTAGCAATTAAAAGATCAATCTACATGACTCGCATATTTATGCAAATGGTTGGGATGACGAAAAAATAAAATAAAAACATAAGAAAAATAATGAGAATTATTTTATGTACTTTATTAAGATAAAATAGCTTCATTTTCATCATAGCTTTGTACCATTCAATTTATATTTATGTTCTTGAAGTAATTTTTTATTTGTTCTATTCATAGAATATGTTTGGAGACATTCATGTGCATCTGTCCATGTATATTCTAGATTTCACATTTATTCCTGGTCACTTATGGTAAAGAATACTTATTTATACATCATCATGTAAAATATATTCAAATAGATATGATATTTATTATATATTCCAAATAAATATATTCAAATATTTTCATCAAGATTTTTCTGCTTGTGAAGTGAGGATGGAAAGAATGATCTTTGTCAGTGAACATTCAAAATTTTACACTAAAAGAAGAAAGGAATTTTTGGCCCTATGTCAGGAACATAAAGGTTTAGAAATAAGATATAGACCACTCTGGATTTCAGGTGTATATGTAGGATCAGTTGAAGTTGAAAAAGAAAATAAGAAGAAATAAGAAAAAAATAGAGAAAAGAAAAAAGCAAACAAGAATCTTGTATCTACTAAAAAAAGACCCCCTAGACATTGGACTATGAAGTCAAACCTTGGCTGAGGATGAAGTTGGTAAGAAATGTCTAGTACAACAGGGCCTTTAAAAAATTATCAGTAGCAAAAAGTGTTTCAAGAACAATGTCAAACCACTCTGAATCAGGCTGATGATCTATTGAGAAGTAAACCAGAAAACATGGTCTATACAATGTCTTCTTCACATAAGTTTTTGTTAGCAAGGTATACTCCAAGGTCTCTCAGGTCTAGAAATTTGGAGAAAAGACAATCCAGAGCAGAATATAATCAATTCAGCGACTACTTAGTTACTACACAAGTAATGCAACCAAATGGGATACTGACTGAGATGGGAGATATTATTGTAAGAACTTTTCTCCTATTTAAAAAGTTATTGGTTGTTGGAGAGGTCCTTAAGGGCTGGAAAAGAACAAACAACACTTTAATTCCAAGAAAAACGATACACGGAACTGTAGGTCAGATCCTACTGCTTCATCTTAGTCTTTGGGAACATTAAAATGTCACTACTACTAAAAAGTGGGGCCCAAAGAGGACCCAGAAAACTACAGACCCATTAGCTTTATTTCAGTGCCTGGCAAAATAATGGAATAAGTCCTCTTATAGACTATTAAAAGCTGAATGAAGAAAGTGAATGGAAAAAGCCGTCACAGATTTAACAAAGGCAAATCATGCCTAACTAACCTGATTACCTTCTACAATAATGTAACACACTTTTCTGTCCACGTAAGATCAGTGGATTTTGTTTAACTAGACCAGCAAAGCATTCAACTTGCTTCCTCCTAGGTAAAGTGGCAGAATATAAATTCAATAGGCAGTCTATGAGATGGGTGGAAAACTGGCTAATATGTCACATTCAAAGAGTGGTAATCAATGTTTTTTACTCAGACTGGCAGACTGTCACAAGTGGGGTCCCCCAGGAGCTGATATTAAATATCTTCATGCTGTTAAATATCTTCATAAATTATCTGGAGGATGGGATTGAAAGCACCGTCATCAGGTTTTTTGATGACTCCAAACTGAGTGATGAGGTGGACATGTCAGAAGGCAGAGATATCTTACAGAGAGCAGCTTACCTGGGCAAGCTGGAAGAGTAGGCTAGCCAGAATGGCATAGAATTTGAAAAAGAGAAATCTAAGGTTCTGCACCTGGGATGACATAACCAAAAAGCCCAATACAGACTAGGATCTCTGTGGCTGGGAAGCGGCCTTGATGAAAAGGACCTGGGGGTCTTCGTGGACATGTTCCAGAAGTGGAGTGCTGCAGCAATAAAGGCAAAGTAGATCCTGGGCTGAATCCACAAGGGCACTACTAGCAGAGAGAGACAGACATGATCGACCCATTCTATTCAGAACTTGTCAGGTCATATCTGGAGTACTGTGTCCAGTTCTGGTCTCCACAATTCAAGAAAGGTGCAAGGAGACTGGAGAAGGTCCAAAGGAGGGCCACAAAGTTGATCAAAGGATTGGAGAATCTGCCCTATTAAGAAAGACTGAAGCAGTTAGGTCTTTTCTCCCTGGAGAAGAGAAGGATTAGAGGAGCCCTCATTACAACACTCCAATACTTAAAAGGCGGCTACAGAGGGGATGGAGGTATGCTCTTCAAAAGGAGCCACACAGAAAACACAAGCAGCAACATGTACGAGTTGTACCAGGGGAGGTTTCATCTTGACATAAGTAATTTTTTTTTTTATAGTGAGAGCAATCAATCACTGCAAAAACCTCTCCAGGGATGTAGTAGAAGCCATCACTTTGGGTGTTCCAGCTGCTATTGGATATATTTCTCGGTAGCTAGCATCTCATGTAGGATCCCTTTCTGAAAAGAGGTAGGACCAGATAATCTTTTGAGGTCCTTCCCAAACTGAGCTGAGTTCTATGATAATTGGACAAATCTTCATGGGAGTTATTTCCAGGCATAGAGGAAAAAAAGAATTAAAAAATGGCTATAGCTAGGGGTGTTAACAAAGGCAGCCCATAATTCCCCATCATGGTGGTATGACAATATATTGTGAGGAAATAATTGGCATTCAGAGTAAGGACAGGGAACTTGCTTTCATTTATCATGAACTTGGCAAGGGCTTCTCATAGCCAAAGTGGTGGATGCAGACCTGAAATCTGTAAATTGGAGTATGGACTTTTTGACCTGAAAGGGCTAGAATTGTTCCAAGCTTATTTGACAGTTGATTACAAAAGATCATTACTGGAGCAAATATTATTTGACATCTTCATTTACATCATCAACTTGATCATGGGGTAGGACAAGTAGAGGCTGAGAGAACTTGAACTTTGGTCTGGAAAAGAGAAGGCTCAGCAGGGATTTTATCGATGTGTTTAAACGCTCGATGATAGAGAATGAAAAAGGAGACAGGCTCTTTTCAGTAGTGTTGACTAATAGAACAAGAGTTGATAGTCACAAAACACATTAATTCCATATGAATGTGAGAGAACACTTTTTTTTTTTTACTGTGAGAGTGGTCAAACAAAGGTGTAGGTTGTGCAGAGAGGCTGTAGAATCTCCATCTGTGCCCAACAGGGCACAGTCCTGGACACCATGCTTCAGCTGACCCTGCTTCAGAAGTGGTATTAGTTTGGATGACCTCCTTTCCAATGTCTCCTGTTGCTGAACAGTGTCAAGTCATTTTCTCTTTTTCCAGACTGTGCCACACAATGAGTAGTCTGGAGATGAGCAAGAAGGTGGGACAAGCACTTCTGGGTCAGCTGACCTAAATTTACCAAAGAAACATTCCATACCATATGATGCCATGCTCAGCAATGAATATTCAAGGAAAGGAGGAGGAAACAGGGACATAAATGGCTGTTGTGCTTGTCTACCCAAGAAACTGTTACACATGCTCATACTATGCTTTCTGAGAAGTCATTAAACAACTGCCTGTCAGTGGGAAGCAGTGAATAAATTATTTTCTGTTTTTAATCTATCATTTGTTTGTGCATGCAGCTTTAGCTTCACCTGCTAAATTACTGTTAACACAATCTCTGAATCTTTTCATGTTCCTTCAGTTGCCTCCCTGTCCTATGAGGTAGAGGACCAAGTGAGCAGCTGTGTGAGTGTATGGCTGTTGGCAAGGGTCCACCCAATGACCACTTCTTGGCACCTAGTGTGGGTCTTAAGGGGCTCCAGATGGTGATAGCCTTGATTGAAGTGTGGTAGACTACCTTTATAGTCACAGTTCCTCAGTTTTTAATTGGTGGGGTCCTTGGATTAGCAACAGGGCTTGCTTGTTTTGCTGTGTATTGGAGTCTAGGACTTGTTGGTGTCTGCTTTCAAATGTACAAATATAAGTGTACTTCTTCCTTTTGAAATGTTTTGTTATACTTTAGGTGGCCTCTAGCTGCCAGTTCAGATAAGCATCAGTTTCCTCTAAATTCTATATCTAATTTGTCAGACTCCAAAAATGTCTGTGATATCACATCTCAAATAACATAAAACAGCTTCATAGGGACAAATAAAGACATAAAGCCCAAATTTAATTTGTATTTATGACACATTTTATTAAAATTGCCAAGCTTACAAACTTTCTTATGAAACTAATATTAAAATATCCCCAGTCATGGTTTTGTATTTCAGTTAAATGTTATGTCCTGGATTCACCTAATTTAATTTCTTCTAGCTAAAAATTAAACATTCAGGATAAACTAGTAATCTAAGATCTCTTTTTGACCCATGAAAAGAAATAGGCATTTCTAGAGGCAGTTCATCTCCTTTTAAGATTCATATCATTAACATAAGTGAATTGCTGTGTGAAGGAGACTATTTCTGTCCATGGATGATAAAAAAAGTCTAGCAGACTACTTGCACTGGAGATCTTATTTGTACATGCTGGAAGACAGGCAAGATAAATCACCACTCATCTTGCACCTACCCACTTAACCTTTCTTTCCTTCAGTATGCCATTGTTAATTTAAGGATACTTTGATTGACCTGCCTATTACAAACCTTGAGGTGATTTGAAACCCGCATAAAGAAAAATTATTTATTTGTTTAAAGTTGGGAAAACTTTATTTAAAATATACGAAGAATGATTTTAACTAATAAAACCAACTGAACAACAAGAGCAAAAAAAAAAAAAACCACACACACACGCACAAAAAAAAACCAACGAACCCCAAACCAACCAAAAGCCACCAAAACACCAACAAACCAACCAAACAAAAAAACCACACCACCACCATGACTGATGTTGTCCAGAAGGGACAATTTATTTTGCATCATAAAGTTCAGCAGCTGCCAGAAAGAATACACAGCTCTCAGCAGTAACATTGTGCAGGAGATAATATGGAGCAATTACTCCATCCACCACTGATGGTTCTTAATCATAATCATTCACTAGAATGTCTAGTATCTAGTTGATAGATAAAATACATGAAAGGAGTATGACTCAAATAACTCAAAATGTCTTCCAAAATATAAAAAAATAAGAAAAGGAATAATGATGTTTTAATTCAGTAAATTATAAAATTTTTTTTGGTAATTGAGATTGGTTATAGCTGTAGAACAGTGGAAATATATGCTCATATATGCTTTTCAGAAGAATTAAAGAATACAAAAAAATTAAAATAGGAAATTAGATTAGTCAGGTAAGTTCTACTTAATACATTTCCTTAAATTTTTAGAGACTGAGGAGTAGGGGGTGTGTGCTAGTTAGTTTTCTTATTAAAGTAGAGAGACATTTGCCCTTGATTTCCAAAGATTTAGAATTAAAGAATAAAGACTAGGATTCATTATTTATAGCTTTAGCTACCTGAAAATAAGCTACTTTTCTTGACTTTGTCTAAGTTAAGAATTCCTAGCAAAGGATTTTTTGTTTATTTTTAAAAAATTTTTCTAAGATTTCTTTACAAGATGGGATAAGTATCATTGAGATATATCTATATCTTTCCAGCGTTCAAAGACGACTGAGTAACTTACAGAAAACCTAATGAAATAGATCCCAGCTGAAGTGCTCATAACAAACATGTAAGAAAACAAAATAAAAACAAAACCATGAGAAAAAAAAGTAGAAAAGTTAAATAGAGTTGTTTTTGTAACATGTATATAATTTTCTGCTATTTTTATACAACAATATTACATTTTAATGTCATAGTTTATAGTGATAAACAATGATGGAAAAAGCAAGAGGTGGTGACTGCTCCATTTATGTTTTGAAATGAGTGACGTAGATACTAATAAGATATAATTCAGAGATGTACTAGCCAATTATTATCCATGTTTTTGTTGCTCTCAGTGAAGCCTTATGGAAGCAGCAGTGGCGGAAATAGGCTCCTGAGTGTGTCCGTTATTTGCCACTGTGGACTCTTATTGTAGATGACATTGTAATGACTTAGCCTAACTGTTATGCCCACATGAAAATCTAAAAAAAAGTAGTAATTCTACTGCCAATTATTTGCATTAAAGTTCTCCAACTTTAACAGACTGATAGCTACTTCAATAAAACATTCTTCTCCATTTTAAAAATGTATTGTAGTTCACTATTTAAATTCTCTGTTTCATAACTTGTTCATTACTTTACCAAACCTTTAGTTTTCCAAATTAATGTTTATATTGTGTACATATTAAGGAGTTATATTTGCTGTTTTTTTAGTACTATAGAAAAATTTGTGATTACACTTGTACACATATATCTCAAAAAAACACGAGTAAGATTATTTTCAATACTGTGATTTAATTGGAAGAAGAATTGGACCTTTGAACTTTTTAATTCACATTAGCTTTTTGTAGGGGGAGGGAAGTTACCCTGACTAGAATGATTTGGACTTGATGTGGTTAATAACACCTTCTGAATCACTCAATTGATTTTATTTTAAGATCTGTCAGTAGTTTAACTGAAAAAAGCAACTTTACTGCAACTTTATTTCTTGCAGCTCTTTAAGAAGTCTGTGCTCTCTAGTGGCTTCCAGCAGGAAAAAAAAAATGTTATCAGTTTAAAGTGATGTGAACTTGAGCAATCAGAAAAATATATTGGATAATGTGAATGCCATTACAGAGAGTCAGTGACGGATGAGGGTGGATGAATCACTCCGATGAATTGTGATTGGCCCTTAAAAAGACAAGGTAAAGAAGTAAATCTAAATTGGTTAGGGAATGTTCATAATACCAAATAATATTACATTTAGGATGCCCCTGTACATCATTCTGTAGACCTGATCCTGATCTTACAGACAGAGTATCATCAGGAAACACATAGTTAAAACCACAGAATAAAATAAAACCTAAAAAAAAGCCAAAACAAAAAAACTCCCAACAACAACAGCAGAAACCCTTCACAAAACCCCACAAAAAAACCCCAAAGAACCAACCAACCAAAAAAAAAACCAAAACCAAATCAAACCCAAACCAAACAACCCCTCTCCCACTCCCTAACCCCCCAGCACCAACGCTAGCAATAAGGCACTGGTGATAGCGGAGAACAACAGCACGAAACATCTTGCACCTGTAAATGTTTCATGTATAATGAAGTCATAAATCAGGCCAGTAAAATTCAAAGTTAATTGAAGATGGATCGGAAAAGGAGTCTAGGCCTTTTGAATTACATTGATAACAAGGCTATAAAACATGAGGGAGTCATAATATTGTAGCCAAGTAAATGTTCCTGACTAGATGGAAAATGAGATGTTCTTCAGTGCACCTGAGTATAAGATCACAAGGCACATTATTGTTAATCAGAGGGAAAAACTTGAAACGTTACAGACTTTAAAGAGTTAACAGACAATGTTCTTGGCCTAAAGAAGCTAATCTATGTTTATCCTCTTTTCTGGACTTTTCTGGACTAGGCTGTGCATTCTTCTGAAAAACTCCATTCTCTTCAAGTCTTCCTTTTCTCTATTTCACTGTGAAGAAAGTTAAGTGAAAAATAAAATAAAAAATTAGAAACAAAAAATACCCAAAACCAAACAAAAACCAGAAAACAAACAAACAACAAACAAACAAACCAAATCCAAACCCTCCTAGAAAGTTCAAATTTCACAATCTTCATAGCTGTCACCCATGTTGTGAGAAAAATAACTTCAACAAACATAACTTTCTCAGACTAACAAAATATGTTTTTTAATAGAAAACCCTCTAAGCTATTACCATGTAATTGGCAATTAACCTTATCCATTTCATTATAGTCAGTGCCCCAACTTTTCACTGAAGGCAAAAATACTTTTAACCTAGTAGGTTGTTATCTCAGTCTTCAGCTGTAAGTAGCAAAACACTATGTTTATACTACTTCATATGTTTTCATTTGCAGGTGGAATACATTTTAAAGTAAATGCCAGTGAGAAAATAATTTTGGAATATGCAAAATAGGTAAAATTGATTTGCAGATTGTATTTACTGGATGCAAATGACAAAGCGTTGGCAGAGGGGTGATGAAGAGGTGGTCTCTGTGAGGATGACCACAAATTACCCAGAAGATATGAATATTTTGTGAAGGACTGTAGCCTGTGGATGAAAGGAAAAGTGAGAGGAGGAAAATACTTGCAGACTGACCACAGACCCCCACTACCTGTATCTCTCTGAGAAGATAAGGAGATAGACGACTCTGGAATGAATAAATGATATCGAGCCTGGGGAAAAAGGAAATGGCAGGAGAAAGAAGAGAATTAGATGTTTCAGTTTTTGTCTTTGTTTTTCTCTCTTCAAATCTATTTTATTCAGCAATAAATTAAATTAATTCTCTTCAGGCTGACTCTATTTTCCCTGTGATGCCAATTGGTAACTGATTTCCTTGTCTTTATCTCAACCCACAAGCTTTTTCTTCTTACTTTCTCCTGTGTCTTTTTTAAATAAAGGAGTAAGAGAGTAGCTGCGTGGGAGGCTGGAAGAGAGACAGGGTCAACTCACCATACAGAAATATATTCTAGTCTACCAGTAACCTGCAAAAATAAATATCAGTTTGCTGAGAAACTACAGGATATAAGTATAATAATTTTAGATCAGAGGTTATTGTAACATGAAGAATTTTAAAAAATCAGAGAACCTTTTACGATAACAGTGATTCATGGATCTATAAACAAGAATCACAATCCCCTGAAACTCAAATCTTAGTTTTAGCTATTGTATTATTGTTACAACTGTAATATGCATTGCGGTTTTTGAAATTTCTCTAATGATAATAAAAAACATGTGACAAGGTTAGCATGATCTGGTTGTGTTTTTCTGTTACATTCTGTAAGGGCAAATTATTCTTTTTCCCCCTAATCATATGACTTGTCATACCTTGATCACAGAATCACAGAGTCTCAGAATGGGCACGGTTGGAAAGGATCCCTGGAAGTTATCTAGTCCAGCATCTCTGCTCAAGCAGTTTCCCCTAGAACACACTGTTCAGGACTGTGTCCAGATGTCTTTTGAATATCTCCAGGGAAGGAGACTCCACAATCTCTCTGGGCAACCTGTTCTAGTGCTCAGTTACTCTCACAGTAAAAAAGTTCTTCCTCACTTTCAGGCGGAAGTTTCTGTGTTCCAGCTTTTGCCATTGCCTCTCGTCCTATTGCTCGACACCACCAAGAAGAGTCAAGTTCCACCCTCCCAGCACCCTCACTTCAAATACTTACATGCATTGACAAGGTCCCCTCTCAGCCATCTTTTTTTGAGGCTGAACAGGCCCAACTCCTGTCCTCTTAAGAGAGGTACTCCAATCTCTTAATCATCTTTGCAGTCCTCAACTGGACTTGCTCCTGGAACTTCATGTATCTCTTATACTAATGAGCCCAGGACTCGGCACAGCACTCCAGGTAAGGTCTCACCAGGGCTGAGGAGAGGGGCAGGATCACCTCCCTTGGCCTTCTGGCAATGATACAGAATTAACTGATATATAATTTACTTCAGCAATGAATGGTCACTGATATTAGAAGCTGCTGCTTGCAATTTTAGCCTCTCAACAACGACATTTATTCTTCACTTATTATTTGTACCTTTTGTTCACTGAAATAAGTTTTTTTGAGTATTCAGTCATGCTGTGATTCTCAAAAAATAGCTAAAACTAAATGAAACTTCATTTTTTGCTGTGTAATGACCAAGTATAGCATTTAGTAATCATATAAAACTCCAATATCTTGTTGGATCATTACTTCAGAATGTGTTCATAGATGAACAGGCAAAGAAAGGGTCTTAAACTGATTCAAAACTATATTGTTTTCCCTAAGTAATTTATATTCATCAGAGCCAGGTATTTGAACAGTAAAGAAAGTAATGAAGCACAGGCAACTAAGCACCTATTGATATGTTTCTTATTATTTTTCTCCTTAAATCTTAATGAGGTGTAATTACAGTTTCTTGTATTTTGTCTTCAAGATGCATTATTCTAACAGAGAGTAGTGACAAGTAGCTGTGTCTGACTTGATGAGCAGCAAACTTACTGCAGATATGCAAATGAGGAACAACAAAGAAGAGCCTGGAGATATTAACATCTGTGTGAATGAAGCAACCATTTCACAAGTCAGTGGACCTTAAACAAAGCAGACATTGAAATCTGTTCAGTACATGGGGTGGATTTTTAAATATGTTCAATTGCTGCTTGTTGCACAGCTGTCACTAGAGCACAGTTTCTGTCACACCAGGGATTCTGCTTTGACATTACCAGCATACAAAAATGATGTTCATGATAAATAGTTTTCCAGCATAGCAAAACAAGCATTTTTCACTCATGTCTATGACTTAGAGATCCGCTTATACTTCCATATCTCTGGCAATTTAAGTGAGTAGAGATAGAGAGGCATCTGCTAGGAGCAAAATAGCTGTTTTGCCAATCAACCTAGTAACTAACTGGCTAACTATCTCATTTCTGTGTAATACTTAAGAAAATATATTGCTTTTGAGGAGAATATGAATTTTAAATGAAAGATAATTCATGTCTTTATGAGGAAGGGAAGGAGAAAACCACTCTTCTACTCTATGAAAAAGTAGATTTCATTAGTGAATTTTTCCACACAAAGAAATTGTTTCATGCCTTAGAATATTTTCCTTTAAAACATGCTACATGTTGGTCGGAGGATAATCTTCAAGATTCAGTTTAATAATATTTTTAAATGATTATAAATAATTTATAATATTAAATTAAGATAATTATAGTATTAATCTGTATTATTAATTTAGTTAATATTATCTTTATTACTGTTTTTGGTAAAAATGTTAGTAGTCATTACAGGAAATTACATAAATCTTATTTTATGTATGAATGTTATAAATAAAATTTGCGAATATATATTGCTATAATATTTCTAATGTTAAATAATTTAATTAGAATAACTAAGAGGTAAACTGTATTTTTTGGTAATACTTTGGTGAACATTCATACTCACCAAATCATCTCCTTTAAGGACCATTCTTAGATATTGGAGGAGTAGTTTGAACATGTATTAATAAGAATTCCTGATTTAGACTAGCTAACTCCAGGGACAATTTGTTTGTATTTCTGTCTGACTGCTTCACTCACTCTTTTATTGACTTACTCCTCAGCATGTAGTATCCTCATCCACAAAGTACTTCATTGTCACAGCATTGTAGTGCTGTCACTTAAAAACTCAAATATTAAGATGAGCATTGACTAAAATGTCTAAAATCTGAATACAACACATGGAGAGAATTAAGCACCTCACACAGAATCACAGAAACTATCACACAAAGGGAGGAAACAAGGAAATGCACACACAAAATGAATGAAGACAAATCTCAGTACATAGTAATAGTACTCTTTTTTTCCTCTCTTTGACCCAATGAAGCAACAATACTCTACTTGAGAACCTCTTTAGCTTTGAAAGAATGTTCCTGTGTACCATAAAATACCACATCAAAAGATTGTGATCCACAACCCATCTAGCCAAAGTCATTATGGGATATTTGTAATCAGTTAGTTGAGTTAGATGGGATAATTTCTATTCTATTTATGTCTAAAACAGGGGGGAAATTGTTAGAAGCAATAAATATTACTAAAATATAAAGGCATTGATTTTTGGTTTGTGGATTAGTATGTCGTTTGCAAATTTATGCATACAAATCATTATAATTCAGACTTCACAAAAAAAGTTTGCAAATGTAGCATTAGAATCTGTAGCTCCCTTGGGTTCACATTTGACTCTTCAATTTTTGATCATTACTGTTCACATTTTGACTCTGAGAGATCTCTAGTGAGATCTAGCCTGGTTTCAGTCTTTTCTTTACTGAACACTGACTGAATGCTGGACAAAGTAGAGGAGGGAAGATGCAACAAAAGAAATTCATTACAATTCTGGAAGATATCTTATCTGTGTATGTCAAGTTCTCTTTTGCTAAACTTAATCTTTAAATTGCTCTAGATTCAGTTGGTAGATATGGAGAAAATTATATCTTTATCCCTGACAACCACTTTGCTCAGTGACTGAAAATTAAACCAATACCAGGCTATGATCCAAATTCAAACTCGTCCACTCTACATTTCTCATAAATGTAATTCAGATCAAAAAGAGCCATGAATAGTTCCCCCCCTTCTACAGTTTTAAATATTAGTTGAGGTGAAATTTAAAAAAAAACAAAACCAACAAACTCTAAACTTTTTGATGTGGTTTATCTATATTTCTTGAACTGCTCATTATCATCCAAATTATATCAAAGCTACAATTCATAAAAGAATCAAAACCACTTCTCTCTTATGTTATGGCACTTGCTAGAGCTGAAGAAGCAGACTTTGACAGTATTATTAAAAAATACATTACAGAATCACACAATGCGTAAGATTGGAAGGGACCACAGTGGGTCATCTGATCCAACCTCCCCGCTCAAGCAGGATCATCCTGCACTGGATTGTGTTCAGACAGTTCTTGAATATCTCCTGTGAGGGAGACTCCACAATCTGTCTGGGCGACCTGTTCCAGTGCACAGTCATCACACAGTAAACAACCATCATCTTCATATTCAGGTGGAACTTCCTTTGCATCAATTTCTGCCTGTGGCTTCTTGTCTTAAAGAGTTTGAAAATAGGTGTCTACATTCAAGAGTTTGAAAATAAACAGCTAAAAAAGAAATTAATTATTTTTCCTTTGTATTAAAAATATGTATTCTATATCTTATTTATAATTATTATTATAAATTTTATTTTATATTTAAAATAGCAAACAATACTCTGTCAAAACATATTTTAGACTAAATGGTTCCAGTATATTTAAGATAATCAACAGCTCTTTATGGCTGAAGATGGAGGAGGCTATTCTGTATCTTTACAATGTTAGATGGCAACTTATGAGAAAAAATAGACTATGTTAGGAAAACATTTAAAAATAAACCTTTAGTGGACCTGAAAATGGGGACAAAGTGAGCTGAAGAGAAAGAAAACCTCAATATCATGCTCCCCTAGGAAAGAGGAAGAAAAAGCTAGCGCTATGAACACCGTATTCCTCCCAGTGAAGAACTAATTCTCAGTCACTTCTTGAAGAAAATTGAAGTTCAAACCTAGGACTCAAAGGAACACTGAAAGAGTGAATACAATACTGCAGAAAAGGACTAGACTAGGAAAGAGTTCTTTGTTTTCCTCTATGTAACAGTTTTAATATATTTGAGACTTTTATGAAGTAATTTGGAAAATGGGATGCATGCTATTTTAAGTAGAGCAATATATTACCTGAGTTATCACTAAATTCTAAACTCGATATACACAGTGTGCTAACTCTTGCCCATGACAAGATTTTGAGCATAACATTGTTCTCTGGAAAAGAGTACAGTGGCACAGCCAGGGAATGATCTGATAATCAGTGTAAATGAACTAGGTTTAGTGTTTGCTCTCAAGCCCAACTTCTCCTGGCTTCAGCAGAAAAAGGTTTACTTCTGTATATGTGTGCACTGTCATTTGCAGGACCAGACACCATTCTCCATACTGAAGATGAGGTAGCCCAGACTGAGTGCACTTCGGCTACATAGCATTTGGTGTTGTGTACTTGCCTATTTGACACCTTTTTTTATTATTCTTTTTTTTTTGAGAGAAAGAGACTTTTTATGGTGTTTTTGATTGGGTGGGTTTTATTGTTTTATTTATTTCTTTATCTTTTGTTTTATTTATTTTTCCCCATAGGTACTCACTACTGTGAGATCTCTGCTGAAGACCCTCAGAGTTATACAGTTACAAAATAAAACTGAGAGTGTTTATGATATGCTCTGGGGACATAAGAACATACACAAGTATTTGTAGGAGCATCTGAGGATGCAAGGCCTTTTGGGGGGCTTCTGAAGACTGTGTTAAGTCAAAGGAAACAAAAAATGTTTCAGTCTTGCTCACACTGTTTACGATGAACTTTTGCATACATTATATTTCAGACAGTGGAAGATAGTTCTATTTGCAATTTTTTTTGAAATATCACATGTTAATTTCCTTAATTTTTTATTAATAATTAGTAACCACTGTTTACAACTTACATCTTTGCATGCAAATCCATCCACGTTTCTACACACATTACTAAAAAAACAGCAGATATTCTGCTTCATTCCTTACTCCATGTCTGTTTGAATCAATAGTACTGATGAAATGCAGAATTTATAAAGAAACAATTATAAACAACAAAAAAGATAATTTCATTTAGTTTGTTCACAGATGGATAAGCTCACACCAAACCAGAAAAAACAGAACACTTAGCAGTGGAGAGTTTTCTCCAATCAAGTAAGAAATACTTTGAAGAAGAGACTGAGGAAGCAGTGTCAAGTTTCACAGTACAGATCATGAAGAGCATTGTCACATTCTTTTATTATTTTTCACCAGCAACCACTAAATGAAAATTATAGGATTTAGAGTTCCTAGTTTAAAATATGACAATTATTGGCAGAGTAAGAAACAAGGTAATGGACAGTTCTTGCTTTCCTTATTCAGTTTCTGACATTTATGATACTGTCCTCAGAAGTATCATGAAGAGACTAGTCAATAAGAACCTCATGAAAGAAACAATGTCAAACAAGTTGATTTCAGATTCTATCAGGGAAAAAAAAAGATTGTCTCAATTTATGAGCAAAGCGGTAAGTCTTGCATTTGGCTAGAGAGAACAGTTTAATCTACCAAAAAGAGAACTGTGTTTTTTGATGATGACATATCTACTTATAATTTAACAAAGGAAAAAGGAAAAAAGCTTCTTTGAAGATTCTTCCAGAAGTCTCTTGTTTGAAAAACTGTTCAGATTTAATTACAGAGAGAGACTCAAGAATAGATTGTGTTATTGGATTGATGTAAAGAAATTAATAAATTTTTTTTAGAGTGCCTGGAAATCAGCATTATTGAACTGTTTGCCCATTATCATCAGCAAAATCAAAGCAAATGGGACACAATTTCTCTCCATTTCAGTCAGAATTTAAATTTAAACTTCTGAGTGTCTTCATGTTGAGAAGATAGCTTTCATTCTTGTGTACTCTATCTCCTCACAAAGGTCATTAAGTGGAGATCCAATATCAAATAAAACAGCATCTTTTCATATCTGTTTTAAAATACTGCAGCTTGTAGATGATAAACATCTTTCAGACAATGTCAAGCTGGCAGAAGCATTGATTCGCTGGAGGGTAGGAAGGTTCTGTTGAGGGATCTGGACAGGATAGATCAATGGACAGGATAGATCAATATATGAAGTTCAACAAGGCATAGTGCTGGGTCCTGCACTTGGATTTCAAAAACCCCAACACTACAGGCTTGGGGCAGAGTGGATGGAAAGTGGCCCAGTGGAAAAGGGTTGTCAACATGAGCCAGCAGTGTGTCCAGGTGGCCATGAAACCTAGTGACATCCTGGCCTGTATCAGAAATATTGTGGCCAGCAGGACCCGGGAAATGCCCCCGGTACTTGGCACTAGTGAAGCCACACCTTGAGTCCTGTGTCCAGGTCTGGGCCCCTCACTACAGGAAAGACATCGAGGTGCTGAAACGTGTCCAGAGAAGGGCAGTGAAGGTGGTGAAAGGATTGGAGAACAAGACATATGAGGAGTGGCTGAGAGTGCTGCAGTTGTTTAACCTGGAGAAAAGGAGGCTGAGGGGAGACCTTATCACCGTCTACAAGTACATGAAAGGAGGATGTAAAGACGTGGAGGTTGTAAGGAGGTGGAGATGAGTGCCTTCTCCCAGGTAACAAGTGACAGAACCAGAAAAAATGATCTCAAGTTGCACGAAGGGAGGTTTAGATTGGATATTAGAAAAGATTTCTTCACCAAAAGTGTGGTCAAGCACTAGAACAGACTGCCCAAGGAAGTGGTAGAATCATCATCCCTGAAAGTGTTGAAAAGGTGTGTGGATGTGGCACTTGGGGATATGATTTAGTAGTGACCATGATGGTGCTAGATTATTCAGGTGGTTCTAGGTGCATAGTTGAACTCAGAGTATTCTGAATTGGAAGAGACTCGTAAGGATCATTGAGTCCAACTCTTAAGTGAATGGCCTCTGCAGGGATTGAACCCACATCCTCGGTATTTTTAGCACCACGTTTTAACTAACTGAGCTAACTCTATGATCTTAGAGATCTTTTCCAACCTTAACAATTCTATGATTCTATGATATAACAACTTATCTCACAAACACAGAACAAATAATTTAAAAGCAATTAGAATGAATGGAAACACTAGGAAAAAAAGTGGAAAATACTTCTGAAATATTTATAAAATTAAATCTTTAAGGCTAATTTCTCCATTGTGGCAAGTAGCTGCTGAAGGGTTGTTATACACAGGTCCTTATCTCTCAATCACAAATGAAATTTTTACTACCAAAGACAATCTCACTTTACCAAAATGTATTTACTATTAGAAAGGTTCTGAACTTTATTCGATTATGCCCATTCTCCTCAGCTGTATTCTACTTAACATGATACTATCACTATTTTCTGGAGAGTTACTCACTAGAAGGATGAAAAACTTGTGACCATGACTCTAGATTAGTGATTCAGTCATAAAGTCAGGCTTTCAACTAACTTATCCAGTTATTGTTTCACGTGTGATTCCAAATGTGCATCCAATAAACTTCTCATTATATGGAATAGCTTGCAGACTGCTCTTTGGTTGATTCACTCACAGTGACACCTTTTGGCTGCTCTGGTGTTAAGGGTTGTCCAAGGATATTATTCAGTTCTTGGCTTTTTATTTGCTATTTGGTGCTGGTGGTCTCTCTCTAAGACCAAAGTAGAAGCCTCTCTACCTTGCCTGTTAACTTGTCACTATAGCAAGATGAAGCAAGTTGAAAAGACACGATGTCAACACCATTTTTGCCCCCTTACTTTGAAAGTATTAAAGAGTCAATTTGGAAATGCATACATTCTCTGCCTGACTATATCTTATTTCTGTTCAATAGCATTTGTTAAGTAAACACAAGTATCTGTCATTGAGGTTGCCCCCTTATTGTGGCTTCCTGCAAGCTAAGGAGTAGGCATTTCTGACAGGCAGCTCACTGAAGAGTCAGTTAAAGAGATCTCTTTGGACTCCTTACAAATCTCTAAAGCTGAGATATCCACAAATTCCTGCCAGAAAGTAATGGATTTCTGGATATTACTTCAGAAGAATAATAAACATCCCTGAAGCTGGGGTATGCAAAGTACACTGCTGTCATGCTCATGACACATCCTATCCTCATTTCTCCTTCCTCATCAGAAACAACTGAAAACTACTTTGCTTTTAAGTACATCTTAGTTTGATTTGGGTGTCATAAAGTACCACACAATGGACTGTAAATGTAATATTCAGAAGAAAAAATAAAATAAAATTTTGTTCATGTCTTTTAGCATTTATTTTTAAAGAAATCTATCACCACTACTATATTCCCATAAGATTTTTTTTTGTAAAATTCAGTTTGAGATGAAAATCTGCTGCACTGAAAAGAAAGTGCATCTGCTGTACTCAACTCATTGATAGTCTTGATCAGGAAAAGTTTGAGCTTAATTTTATGACTACTATGCATTTCTCAGTAATAACTAATTCTGTTTGGTCAGAGCATGTGTATTTCTTGATCAGTTTACTAGAGTTAATGGTAAGTTAATGGTTAATGTTTTTATGTAGTTTTAATAAATAGACTATAGTATTTAGGAAAGTACAGTAGAGAACAGATGAATTTATGAATTTTGTTCTATGAATCTTATTTTACTAGAAGCAGAAAATTACATGCTGCAAATATATTAAGACATGCAAGGAAAACTTTAGATAAGTCTAATACAAAATGACTCACTTCTTTATTTTGCATAATAACAAAAATCATATCTTCCTGCTTTCTAAGGGTTGCGGGTAAAAGACTGCAGTTTTATTTATTACTTAAATTATATGTTGGACAAACAGGGAAGACTGGAAGGCTGACATGATTTATCTCATGTAATTTTGCAAATTGTCAACATGAAGTTGTTCTCTATTGCATTTGTAACTACTCTTAATTTAAGTGAATCAGCGTGCAACCATCATGCACAAAACAACTGACTACAATAGTAGACCAATGTTTAAGATTAAAAAATGATCCAATTTTTCTTTTTAAACCATGTGTGTATTCACTAGCAGTGAATCAACTTTTGATATGTCTTATGGATGCTATCTTTGTAAGCATTCTCATTAAAGAACTGTTTGTTCAATCTGTAGTCCTTGAAGGGAATTATAATTTTATTAGTGAGAGCATCTAATAAATATTTTCAGTTCCTACCTAACAGTAGCCCTTACTGTCTGCAATTTTTTCAAGGAATCAGCATCCTTCATGGCTCATTATTTAATCCTGTAGATTTAATTGCACTAATATTTCCATCTAGGTGGTATAGCACAAGATTTAATTCTGTTTTAATGTGGCTGGTGCACTTGAATATGCTGCCTGGCTTTTATACATAATTGAGACCAATACGTGAGTCTATGCCACATTTTAAAATCATACAGGAGACTTCGAGGAGTATTAAAACAAGACAGATTGATCAAGACAGATAAACATGTATGCACACACACAAACATTTTTGCAAATACATAATTTCTCTCAAAATAGAAACAAATCATTAGAGAAGTACCTCAAAACCCTAGGTTCTGTCATCCCATCAGCTTTTGAGCAAAGCTCCCTATTAGAATTCTGATTAAAAATTGATGATATTATGTACAGTAGCTTTCAAAGACAGTCACAAAGGTTCAAATTTTTAAATGACTTTGCAAATAAGTGCCATTCTCAGGGCCTTGAGGGTTCTAATAAATCCTGAATCCTCTAAACTCCTGAAGCCTTCAACCACACGTATGGGGTCAAAGCCATTTCAGTTCTGCTTGGGGCCATCAGCCCCTTCCTGAGCTATGCTGGCGGAGTGTCAGCATCCAGCTCAGGCACAGACATGTCCATGCGTGGCCATGGTACCCCGTCATCTGGCCCCCAATCTGTGGATGCCTGCTGTGCCCTGAAAGTGAGCTTAGGCCTTCTTGTGCTCTGAATCAAGACTTGTAGAGTCATAGTTTTGGGCCATAAGACTACACACCCTCCTCAGAGATTAGCCTTTCGCTGGGCTCTGATCTCCCTGCAGTGCTGATCTTTCATTCAACCCCAGGCGTCGAAATCAATCCCCATTTGAACTCAGTTCTCTGGGTCTTTTCAGGAGTAGGCTTCAAGTCTCCTGGGCTGTACCCTTTCCTTGATCATTGTCCAGCTCTTACTTTGCTCCTTGAAACGCTCCCCTGACACAAGCTCTCTGCCTACAGCTCAGAACCCCATTTTAGACCCCAGGACCATGCAGTAGGGCTCATCTCCAACTCCTTGCATCCATATTCAGCCCAGTCAAGTGCCTCGCCCAGTCAGAGTCACCTGTGGACCATATCCCATCTTGGCCTCAGTCCCTCCCATCCCCAGGGAGAAGATCACTGCCTGATGCTGGAGCTGCACTGATGCTGCCTAAGGACAACCCCATGGGAAGCATCCATAGCACACAGCCTCCAGCCCACAGGCAGCCACAAGGTCTCTGGCACCCCACAGCCATAAGATACAAGGTCCATACACAGACTTTAAGGATGGACAGAGCATGTTAACTTTATGTAATATTGTATTCATAATTACAACGAATAAGCCTATATATAGGTTAATCCTATTGTCATGTGGGGTTTAACATACTAGATTCTTACTTTTGTAAATCTGACCAGTATGTATGATAAAACAATGAGTTGAAATTATTGCTTGATCAAAATACACTCTATTTTTGTATTAAATACAGATTATATGCTGATAGAAATCTGATAGTCTAATTTGATGATTTATGTGACATTCTCCTACAGGTACTTTCTTTCTTTGGTTTTATTTTTTTGCTGGTTTGGTTTGGTTTAGGAGTGCTTGTTTGACTGACTACTTTAGTACCATCATTAAGATTTAAGAGAAGTTTTTAATAGATATACACAGAGGAGGGCAAAAATCTTACCTTAAAGTTTTTACAATTTACAAATTCTACTGAAAAGAATCAGAGAAAAAACCCAAAGTAGCAAACTGAAAACATATGAAATTCTATCACTATCTGCAATATACATGTCTGCCGGGAATAAAAATATTAATTTTTATTCATTTTTATTATTGTATTTCTATTTACATAGTTGTTAGTTGAACTAGTTCACTTTAATACTGACTACTTCCCTGGATATCCTTTCAACTTCACAGTGAATTGTAGTAAATTTACTAGCTGCCTCAGTCAGAGTTAAAATAACTCTTTCAGAAACCTAAAGTCAAGGAGGAACATAACTCTTATTTTAAATAAGAATATCAGTAGATTTGGAGTGAATAATGACAATTTTAGGACTTACAAATAGCACAGTAGTAATGGTAATGCACCACTAAATTAGTGACACAAAATTGACCCAAGTACACCCAGAGTAAGAGTTGTAAGTCACACTTGATTTATTTCAAGCATAGTAAAGTGTGATATTATTTCTTTAGCGAGAAGGATTCTTGTCTGCCCATCTTGATAGTGAAATTGTGAAATCAGTGACAGATGCACCAGGAGTCCTAAGCTGAGCAATTACTTGATTATGTTAAATTTTAAAACTTATAATGTTTTAAATGGTAGTTCCAAAACAAACCGTTGCAATCTTAGTTTTACTTGGGTAGTTATGGCTATCTCAGCTATTGCTGATATATTACTTTACTGTGTATTTCAAAGAAAATAATAACAAAGATTAAGTATTTTCCAACAGTGTTACTGACAAATCAGATAGAAGCAATTATTTAAAGCCATGATAAGTCATCAATAAAAATTTCTAACTCCCAAGACCTTTCAGAACTCTGAATGGCAGCTTTATTTCCATTTTTTTACCACAAAGACTTTCTAAATAAACTTATATTCTAATAATTTTAATGAAAGAAAGAATATGAGACAGTCAGAGTAATGCAAATATATGTCATTAACTTGAGATAAATTAAAATTTAATTTGTCCTTCTACTAAAAGGTACAAAGTAATTATTTGTTACATACTTCTTATTCCATGTAATTGAAAATAAGTAACAAACACCTTAACAAAAGTTAATCTCTACAAAAATCTAGTAGTTTCCAAGTCTGGAACCTCAACATAACTGAAAAATTTCATTCTTTCATTTAAGGCTTTTAATAATTGTCTCGGGAAGAGTTGATATGAAATATCTACAATAGAATTTTTGATTGGCTATCTTGAAATGACTAAACCAAAAATGTATGAACATATTTATATTATCAGTGGACCACAATAATTTATTTTATTGTTGTAGCTTTCTTGGGGGATTGTGGTGGTTTGTGGGGTATATTTCATATACCATAAAATATAAGTGATGGTAGAACTTAATTTGAGATTCTGAGTGACTACTTGCAGTCATTATTTCTGAGCTGTGGGAAAAAAACAAGTTATATAAAACAATTTACTGGATTTTTTTTCTGAGCAGGTATCAAAAAGAAAGTCGTCAAGGCATTAAGCTATTAGAGAACATTCAAAGGAGGACCACGAGGATGGTGAAGGGTCTGAGGAAGGAGAAGAAATGTGAGAAGCAGCTGAGGTCACTTGGTCTGTTCAGTCTGGAGAAGAGGAGACTGAGGGGAGATCTCATTGTGGTTTTTGACATTCTTATGAGGGGAAGCAGAGGGGCAGGCAGCAGATCTCTTCACTCTCATGAACAGTGACAGGACTTGAAGAAATCGCATGAAACTGAGTTGGGGGAGGTTTAATTTGGATATCAGGAAAAAGTTTTTCACCCAGAGGGTGGTTGGGCACTGCAACAGGCTCCCTAAGGAAGTGGTCACGTCATCAAGCCTGACAGAGTTCAAGAAGCGTTTGGATGATGCTCTCAGGCACATGGTGTTATTCCTGTGGTGTCCTGCACAGGGCCAGAAGTTGAACTTGATGATCCTGATGGGTCCCTTTCAACTCAGCATATTCTATGATTCTATGATAAGTCCTTTTAATTGCCCATGGAAATACTGTTGATGTTTACAATTAAAAAACAAACAAACAAACAAAATTCTGCTTCTATGACCTTATGAAAATTTTATTCTAAGCATCCTGTAGCTTGTTACTTTCTTTTCATTTCTCAAACAGAAACTTCAATGCAAAACCATTCTAAAATACATGTTGACATTTTTATTGCTTTCTTTAAAAATGAACTTTAAAATATATTCACTACTTCAAGTCACAATAGATTTTAGCATTT
Organism: Manacus candei; assembly: GCF_025592945.1. Classification (NCBI taxonomy): domain Eukaryota; kingdom Metazoa; phylum Chordata; class Aves; order Passeriformes; family Pipridae; genus Manacus; species Manacus candei. The sequence continues at coordinate 27,349,180 of NW_026138062.1, read as the reverse complement.
TAAAATTTCTGCATAAGTAAGCTTCAATTTTGTACATGAACCATGTAAGCATCCTTCCCTTCAACTCTCTGGAAATTAAGCCAAAAACCAAAAGATATTAAGAATTTTAATTGAGACAACTGACATGTACTTTAGGAATGTTATCTATCTAGAAATATTAATTTATTGATAATCATCAAGATAAGAACTTTTTTCCTATACACAGTAGAAAACACAGATTTTTAATGTAAAACTTTGGAATTTCTAAGCACTCCAGTCATGCAAAAAATGACAAAAAATCAAATACTCTTCATCTGTGGGTATCAGAGGACTAACAAAAAGTCAGTCCTTATCACATCACTGATTTATCAGTCTTGCCTACATTCAGTGTTCCATCTCAGACAAATTTGAAGTATCTGAAGAAGCCATGAAACCTAAAGACTGTGATTTTGAATATTGTGAGACAGTTTACTAGAGTGAGCATTAGTCATGAAAATTAAATTACACTCTGATGGAAAAACAAATGTTCTGTTAAGCATGATTGGGTTTACTGATGGGACACTCACTTGTCTAGGTGTTAGCCTTTTCAGTGACTTTTATTATTGCCTCATAGCTTTGCTTTAAAATGAGGAAGTAATCTGCTGCTATTTGCCTCACATCCTTAATCAGATGTTTATTTCTGCCCCTGTTCTGTAAGGAAATATCACAACTAGACAGTATATTCTAGTTTTTGTTTGGCTTTTCAATTTTCCCCAAATGTCTGCCAGATGGGTTCCAAATAAGCAATGCTTTGATCTTTGTTTATTTGTGTAAGACTCAATAAAAGATAGTCCCATTACCCTTTTACTCTAAAATATTTCTGAAAATAACTTCTTTGTTAATAATGACATATCTTGAAAGTACAAAATTATTATTTCATAAATTATATGTATATCTCAAGAAGAGATTTAGAAGAGTTGCTTTGGGTTAAACTCTGAGATTTTAAAAAATACTATTTTTGCTTCTCAGTTTTCAAACAAAAAGTTATCTTAGACGTATAGTAACAGATGCATATATACCACTGTAGAATCCATGCTTATTTCATACATGAATTTTGACAACATCAGAGTTGCATCAACGCTAAAAAAGAAATGTTTTTTATATATTTTAAATTAAAGGAATTTAATCTTATCTGGTCTTCATTTGTTTTCATCTTTATGTCAAAATACACAATACCTTGCTGTTTTCAGAGCATAACTTGCTGTTTTATTAAAGCGAACAGCAGCACTGATGCTTAATTTTCCTTCTTTCATCCTCCATTTCCTGGTTCACGGTGCACAGAGGGAACAGCAGACAGGGTGGAATAGAGAAAAATCTTATAGAGAAATATGGTAGGTGACATATTTTGTCTTAACCCTTAATCTCTTCTGTACCTCACAAGGGCAACTTGTAAATTAATTCTGCAGTGATTAAGTAACTAGTTATAGGCTTTTGTATGGATATGGAAGCCTTCTGCTACAACTTTTTTCTTTTTCTGTCAGATTGTAGGGATAACTGAATATCATCATTGGTTTTTGTGCTATAGTGTAATAGATGACACAGTTATTTTTTCCATGCCTCAGTCAACAAGGTTCCTGGTAAACTATACTGTTTAGCACATGGTTTGGCATAGATTTAACTGGTAGCTACTTCTTGTCTAAAATTGATGGTGTAAATTGTTTGCAGCATTGTGTTTCTATTACGAGAACCTTCTGGTAAAGTAGCAGAGGGTTTACACGGAGCCAAAATTGTTCTCATTTCATTATTGTTCTTTAATTTGCATGTCCTTTAAAATTACATAGAACAGTGTATTCTGCTAACATAAAATAATCCTCAGTATCTGTGGACAGAGTGTAAGACAATGGCAAGAGTAATCCTAAATAGACAAAATCTAATATAAAAGCATCTTCAATCATGGATGAACTGTAAGCTGATATTGTACCCAAAGATTAAATCATAGGTAGCTCTTTATTATCTATTCATGTTCTATACAACACCTCTTTCATCTCCTATGGATATTGTCAGTTTTCTTAAAAAGAATTGCAAGCAGACAGCAGACCACCAGCCTGCATTCTATTCTCAGCTCCCATAGCAATCAAGAAAACTTCAGGCAGTACTATGTATGGTCTTCCTTTAACAGAATGAGGAGACGTATCAAGCGGATTGGAAATAGAACACACACATTCTGTTTTCATATGCATATATACTTAAATCAGAAAGTAAGACAGTAGGAGAGAGGCAATCGAAAGAAGAGGGAAAAAAAAGGAAAACAAAACAAAAACCAAGACACAACAGAGACAGAGGTAGAAAATAGGCATAAAAGACAGCTTGGATTTATCAAATCCAAAAAATTTTTAGCAAAAGCTATGTATTGGTAACGTTTTATAAGACATTTCAGGATCAGCATTTGTAATTATAGTCTTTGATATCACTGATTTATAATTTTAACTTCACAGGATAAAAGTCAGAACTCTTAGAGGGAGCTTCTTCAGCTAGATAGATTGTTGACGATACTAAGTGCTGTTTGGAGTGCCTGACCTAACGCTTAGGTTATTTTTGCCAAGAGAGCATGCTGTAGATGTCAGTACTAGTGGAAAGGTGGGAAGAGTTTCACATGACTCATTGACATCTCATCCTCAGTTCTGCTCCTGATAAAGCCAATAGCTTTGTTACACTGAAAGTTGGGACTCAGTAAGAACTGAAAACCCTGTAATTAAAAAAAAGCATAATTTCTTAAGTGCTTTGCAGAAGAAAGAACTCTAAAACAATTGCTTGCCCTGTAAGGGGCAGAAAGTTGCTATGTTGACAATTTGTTTCATCCATAAGACCTCTTAGTGTCAGAAGAGCAGTCTGCAGCTTTTGCATGTCTTCCAGTGCTCTGGCGTAAAGAAAAAAAACAGAAGGCATAAAAGTATCCAGAATACTCTGAGTTAGAGAGTGTATTTTGGTCATTTACTTTTAGAATTATATTGTGACAGTATTATTTATGGATACATATTATTTACAGTACAGGGACAGGTGTAGAAACCGCATAGTCAATATTCTATCTACAACAGAAGCCAATATCAAAAGTTTCAGAAAAATAAAGAACACTATAGTGGAACAGATATGAGATAATCTGAGTCTCATGTTAAGTCTCATCATGTTTTCCAGTTGGAGTATAATATTTTAATCTCCAAAGTATGAAATGCAATAAACATTTCAATTTTTTAATCACTAACTAAAACAGTGAATATTCTTACATATAAACACTCAGTGATGTCATTCAAAAGAAAATTATGATCTCTTTAATTCAAAATTATTCTCAAATAATCTTGGCTTCATTTAACTTTCTTGATCTTTGTCAAAGTAAGACATATCAAAATTATTTATTTCTTTAATAAGGAGGAAAATGTTGAGCTGAACCCCATTAAAATACAAACATAAACTCAAATTCAAAACCTTTTTATGGAATTCTTAATATTCAGTCCAGTTTTAAATCTACTTATTTGTTAACTACCCATAGCAATTAAATTTTAACTATATTAAAGAGTGTATGAGATAATATCTTTTTTTTAGCTGTTTAATTCTTCAGATTTTAATTCTGTTTGTTTAGTTTTTGTTGAGCTTTGCGTCAGCTAGAAAAAAATCTTGTCATATATCTTGTCCATACAGCTAATTTATGATTTATTTTTATAATGATTAGTTCTGTTGTTCTAAAAAATATTTAAGATGAAAAACCAATCCTTTGTTTCTTTGGAAAGATTCCTCCACTCTTCGGTTATGTTATTATTTTTTTTAACATCTTTTAATTCTGAACTTTCCAATATGTCATAAACATTTTAAACATTTCAACAAAGTCACCATAGTATTCTTGGCATGGTTCACTTCTTCATCCTCTACACATTCCAGTGTCTTGTAGGAGATATTCCATGATAATTGTACAAACAGTGTTTTCTCCTGTGTCATCAACAGTAACTCCAAGGTTATTTTGCTGACTGGAGCTGTTAATTGAAATTCTTGTAGGCTATAGGAATAGTTTGAATTCTTGCCCTGTGTGCTTTTCTTCATTTTTATTGATACTAAAATTCATTAGTAATCCTTTTACCCATTTAACTGCTGCCTTAAATATTTCAAGTTTTTCAGAGCTGTAACTGGTCCTAAGTAACTGAATTTTGTGTCTTCTGTAAACCTTGCTGACTAGTCTCCTAACTTTCAGACTCTAAAAAATATATTAGGGGAAAAAAGGCATAACATTGAATCTCAATAATACTTGCATTTAATGTTTTATGGTGGTGAAAATAGATGGTTCATATTCCATCTTGGGTTTTTATATTTAGAACATTTTACTCCATAATACTCTTCCTGTTGCCTGTGGGTCTGCTTTCATTAAAAGAGCACACTTCCAAATTTGGAAGAATTTCTCAAAACCTAGCATTTGTTATATTTTGTTCATTTATATTATCTCATAGTATGTTACAACATACTAGTAAATGTTTTTTACTGAAAATAATTAAGTTTTGCAAATTCAATTGTTGACCAAATACAAGCTTCACTACGCAGACTAACCACAATTTTATGAAAAATGCAGTGTGAAGGATCAGTGTTCTGCTAGAGCAGTGAAATAATTTATTTTCTATTTCTGCATGAAATCCAGTAAGAGCTTTGAAGTGGTAGATCATCCAGGAAAGAAATCAGAAGAAAATGGAAAAGCCCTGTAAAACTGTAAGTAGATTCAAGTAGATTCAAGTAGATCATCTAGTTAATAAGTTTTTACTGTACTGATGTGTTGTTAAGGGTTTGTGATTCATTTTGTTATATATAAAAAAAATTATATATATATTATTACTTAATATATAATATATATTTATTTTATTTATTGTTATTGTTAATAATGATATTAATAATAATAATAATAATATCAATGATATATTAATTACAAGGTAACAGGAGTTTTATTGGGTTTCCTAATCAGGATGGATTTTGAAAGTTCTATTTTAGGAATGCAATGATCGAGGCCATTGTAGGATTATCATTTGCTGACTGATAACATTATGTACTTGAGGTCCGTTACATCACCAGTCTTTAACAAAGTGTAGTAATTACCAACTCTATGTTAAACCACTTTCTGAGCTATCTAATGTGAGAAGACCACTCATTAGGTGGTGCCTTCAAGAACACTCATGCGCTGTTAGAAGATTATGGCTTGAGGCTAGATATATTTGGTTCAAATGAAAATGTGGTGGCACGTTCTATACAGATGCAGTCTTGTGAGAAACACAAAGTTTCTTGAGAATATTCATTAGATAAGCATCTTCTGCTAGGTAGAGAGAGCAATTGACTTTAAAAGATCAGTATAGTACATTAATATTACACTATATCACGTTTACTTTCTTTCATTATTTCTCTAAGAACTTTGAGTTCCTTTAGGCCCATTGTTTCTCTAAGCACTATAAGATCCTTTAGGATATTATTTGTATGTTTAAAAAAAGTAATAAGTGTATTTATAAACAAAAGGTAACCTAGAACAAATAAGAAAGTTTGAGCAATATGGAATTTTAAAAAAAATCAAGATACGACATAAAAGAAAATACACCTTACAGAATCTTTGCTACTGTACATCCAAAAGTTTTTGTAAATGCAGTCAAGCATCAAATGTTGGTCAAATATTTTTCATTAATTACACATAATCAGAAATAGAAAAAATATATTAAAAAAATGCACCTTGATAGTAGAGACTCTATATAAACAGGAAAATCTATCTGAAATTACATAGACCTAGTGGTACCTTAACTACCTTAGTACATTAAATTTTTATACTTTATTGAATATTTATATAGAGTTGAAAATAACTGTATCAGTAAGGATGTTTTACTGCTGTAGGCATTTAGGTACTGAAATACAAATACTTTGTGTTTAGCAATATTTTTTCAAAGGAGTTTCAGTCCATCAGTTTCTTGAATGCTTTTACAGTCTATTTTTCCAGACAGAGCACTTAATTTCTGAGCTTCCTTCTGAAAGCCTTGGCATGCAGCTGACCCTTTAGTAGTCATATCACTGCACTGAACTGCCTGATAAGGAGTGAAAGGGGCTGAAGACTTGACTGTATGACAAAAGACTATATAATATTAAAGCTGCCAAGAAGCTGAAGTTTAAATCAATCTCTTTCTATACATGCTGTAGTAGCTGAAGATGAATGCAAACTCTCTTTCGACCTAAACACTAGTGAGCATACACAGGCACTAAGAAACTTCCAATCCTTCGGGAAAAATGTTAAAATAACATAACATTTTATGTAAAAATACATAAAGCCAACATAATCTATGAAAACAAATAAATATGAAATACGAAACAAACAAAACCCCAAACTTGTTCATCTTAATAAAAGTTCACCTTGACAAAACCAGCTTCCTCATCTCATTTTTGATATCTTGCTATCAAATGTAGAGAATTTCGAGGGTTAGAATCCTAGTCCCAAGATAAAATCCATAGCTAAGTAAAAGGAAGAACATCAACACTGATTCAATTTGCATATCACTATATTTTGTCACTATCACTATTTTTTAAATTATATTTTTACCAGGTTTTTTGTACAATAGAATGATGTAAAAGTTATAATACCAAGAATCTTTTAGTAGAAGTATAACAATGAATGAAAAATTAAAAATCAACAGAGAAAAATTCAAATATTCAAAACCTCTGATTTTTGCATTGTAGGAGACACCTGGATCATTGCACGTATGCTTCCAGTCCATTCCTGCCATTGGGCAGTCATACTAACTTTTAGTAAAGAAAAAATTCTTGAAGAATAAAGTGAAGATTTTGCCTTATAATTGCCAGTAATTTTTAGTACATTTTACTTGGTAAAAAACAAAAACCAAACCCAAATAAACTAATTAAAAAAAAAAAACCAAACAAAACCAAAGCATAGAATAAGGAAATTATCTAATTGTTAAGCAACATTTTGAACTCATGCTGACTTTTGAGATGCCAAGTATCAGTATTTGGTTTTCTGAGTGGAGTAGAAAGTTCTTAGAACTTTATAGAAACAAGCCATGGCTCAGTCAATAATGCAATTAATGATCTAGGTCACTTAGCCTTTTATATTTGGTTTGTTTCTATGAGGTAAAAGGAACATAAATTTATCTTGGGAGCACATTGTGAGATTATTTGTTTTACTCACTATAAAGTTGGGAGATACCAGAGTTTTATATCGTTCTTAAATGTTTCACTAAGACTAAACTATGCATTTGAATTTTGATGAACTTTTTTTATTTATTTGAGAAAGAACATATGTTTTAGTAACCAATAACTTATAAATAAAATAAGGGTAAATGAAATGTTACAATATATTAGTGTAAAATTCCATCAAGTCTACTTGTAAACATTGCTGACTATTTTCTTCCTATTTTGTGAATAGCGATTTACTGACTTTTTTTATATCTTGCTCTCTAGCAGTAAGGACATTTAAAACAGTAATTGATTAGTAGAAACAAAAGTAATATAGTGTAGACAAAATTTTGTCAACACATTATGTCAGTACAAAACTCAGTAGTAGTGGAACATCTTGAAAAGTGCCTCTATAAAAACATTTTAAAGTATGTTCTGGAGATCAGTAAAATAGGTTATCAGACAGATAATTTGAAAAGTCTGGTAGTGAATGATTTGCTTTGTCATTGAAAATTTGCTGATTCCAGTTGCTACACTAGAAAAGTGTAAGAGAAGAAAGATGGAGTTTGCTAGGGCAAATCTGGGGCTGTTGATCTGTGAAGGAACAATAGGACATACAATAATTTAAGAAATGGTATGTGAACAACTATCTTTTTCATTGACTAAAAATTTGTAGTGATCTTAAACTACAACATTCTAGATCATATCTCCAAGGAATAGTAGAAAGAATAACAGAGCCAACACCCATCTGAAGTTTTAATATTTGCTTCTTTCTCAAAAAGTGTAAGAGAAGAAATTTTGCTATTATTTCGGAAGCTTTCCAAACAGAGGATAGTAAGCACATGATTTCTTAGAAACCCATGGTAAATAGTTATATCTATTCTCTTCCACCCCTGTAAACAATGGTATTTTAATCATGCCCTCTGTAATTCATCCCATTCAAGCAGCACTTATGTATGTCGTTATTAAATATACATCACAGCTGCAAAATCTTAACTTTCATGAAATGTATTGTGGCTGTGGATAAAAGCACCACTAATCAATCACCATAAATATGAAAAATATCAGTATCTAAGTCTCACACTTCCACTACTTGAATAGTGCCATTTTGAATAGTTTAATAGTTAGCACTTTGAAATGCCTTGATATCCTGGGATTCATGCCAAGTATCAGGATTTCAACATTCTAAGAGTAGAATATAAAAACAGGAAGACAAGGGTCACATTAAAAGAATAAAAAAGTTTCTATTGAACTGAATCAAATCTATATTATGTCAAACACCTTGACAATACACAGCCCCCTTGAAAAATATGTGTTCAGATGTGATATATTGGCATTACACATAATAATAAAATGTTTTAGTAGGCAAGGAATAAACTGAGAGTATTAACAGTTCTTTTTCTGTTTAATGTTTTTTATCTAGTAATATGGTAAAATGAATTTTAAGTGTTTGGTAAAGGAGTATCCAAGTCTTTTGAATCTATTTAGGAAACGTTTTTGAAGAGTATGTGCAATGAAACTCTGTGTAACTTTTTTGATGTGTTACTCTTTTTTTCCCTAAACTTTCTTATTTAGGAAATGCTATGACTTTGAAACTGGTAGGTGGTACGTGAGGTCATTTGAAAAGTCCTATCAGCCATTAGGCTTACAAAATACACAAGCATTACCACAACTATGATCACCTATTTATAATGCAGAAAGGTTAAGTACACGCATGCACACTGCATGTACATTCAGACATAGCACACATACAGCAAATGGCAAAAGAAGGGATGCAACAGGTCTTTGACAAGCGAAATGAAAACACTAATCTCATGAGAATGTTCACGTGATAGTTCAGCTCTAGCAGCCATGTTTAATGAGATGTGAGTAGGGAAAATTCAAATATTAAATACAATCCTAAGGAAGTGTTGCTGTATTTATTTATTTAATATTTTGGGGTAATGTTTTAAGACAGTATATTCTTTTATCCCTAAATTTAGATGAATGCTGAAGCATAAATTCCAATAATGTTCTTCAAACACGTATTTTCAACTGCTAACAAATACCTTGTTCCCCAACACACCAACAAAATGAAAGGGTTTCATTTAAGCTGTAAAACTTCTTAAGTTAGCACATCGAGTGCTGCAGAAAAATGTCTTGCAGATCTGTGATGGTGTCCATACCAGAAGATGTTCCACTGGGGATTCTTTCTGATGGTGCACATGAACACTTTCTATTCTTGAGTACAAATACACCAAAGAACATTATGCTTATAGCACCCAAGTCAATGAGTAAGGAGAAAACTCATGATTTAAAAATCACAATTAACTTAAATTTATAATTCTTAAAAAAGGTTTCAGCTTTTTTTTTTTAAAATGTTTTTATAGGGGTTTTGTTTGTTTGTTTGTCTTGATGTTTGAGATTTGTTTTGGTTTTTGTTTTCACTTAGGGAACAGAAGAAGATACATATAAGGCAGAGCAGCAGTAACAAAAGGCAGTGTTTTCCCACACATGCTGTGTGGGTATAAGAGCTTCATTCTAATTGGAACATTATGCAATGATGACATTAATAATCTTCCTTTCTTTGATGTTTGTGAAAGTAATTCATGAACATAGATGGAAATCAGAAGTTGGCCCAAAAAACCATAAAGAAGATAAAAAGACAAATTCTCTCTGTCTTGTGAAATAGATGAGAAATGGAAAATTTCATAATGTTAAGGAACATCAAGAAAATAAAGAAGTTTTTGTTTATCATGGATACAGTTTCAGCATCCTGCAGGACAGATCATCTCTTACTTTGTTGCCATATATTTCAGTACAATAATCTAAATATCCAGTATAGGCATATATTCTTAACCTGTTTACATAATTAGCACAATAGATTCAGTAACAATAACTTGTAAAAAATTCAGGATTCCAACATTAAATTAGTTTTACTTCTTTCAGAAAAGGATATGACAGTACAGAAAAGATAAATAGAGCATTTAAATTTCCATTAGGAGCATTTATTCTAATTTCCCCAAACACCTATTTTAAAAGGCGGCAAAGTCTGTAGCCTACATGCCTCATGCAGTGCATGTAATAGAAAGTCTAGAGAACAAAAAAATGAATGCAAAGATTTGAAGGTTATACCATCCTGTTCCAACTTTGGAAATTACAGTGGCAGATGCTTTGCCTATAATTTCTGGCATCATTGAAGCACAGACTTATTATTCATTTTGCTTCATTAAATGGCTTTTTTCCAGGCAATATATGATACATTACATTTTTCCTATCTAAATATGAATTAAAATAATACTTTACAATCTGGAAATCATATATTTAATTCAAGAAACAAGAAGTTCTTGGGGTACCTGTGCTTTCTGTGTATTTCCTCTTTTCCAGTAATTACAAATAATTAGGCTGATTCCTCTGAGAATACCGTCACTGTTGTGGTCTGCTCCTTACCTTGATTATGTCCATTTCTTAGGGGATATTCCACTTAGAAATAAAAGAACAAGAACAACCCGTATTAGGAATTTTATCTAGCACTGAGGAAGCACAGATAAACAAAATCATTAACTAATTCCAGTGATTCATTTTAAGGGAAGATTCATGCTGTTGGAATTTAAGTAGTTATATAGACTACTAAGAATGGTTTAAAACCATTAGATGTTCAGAATATGTTTTTAAACACAGTGAATTCACCAGAGACACAAGAAAAAGTATACTGTACATATATACTGTATATCCTTAAATGTGTGTATACACAACAGTTTAGTGTTATTTGCATATAATATATACATGCCTCTATATGTATATATCCCATAAGAATATATTATACACCTGTGTCAATAGGTATACCTACAGAACAGCATTTTTATGTTCTTATGTGAGAATGTATATGTTCTTTAACAGTTAGTGCTATTAAATGGGAATAGTCAGTCACTATGTAGGAATGTATTTTTATATCACCCAATGAGATAACATGTTTTCTTTTTGATTTTTTATTAATAGCCATAAAATTTAATATTGACATTTATAGTACAAATGCTTTTAAATATTAATAAAAAGATCAAATCTCCAAATTTTAAGTAGGGAAATATAAAATAAAAATTTGCTCTCTTCTTGTGGATTTAGCCTGTAAACACTGATAAAAAACTTATAAATCATGTATTAGAAAAAAATAATTATTTCTTGTTCCCCATAAGTAAGGAATGAAATCTGTAGTTTGTAAGGCTTATGTAATGATCATGATGAGATTTTCAGAGTACATTGTATTAAAAGGGAAGGGAACATTTGTATTCCAGAATAAATAAGCATAATTCTTCTGTGTTCTTCTTTTTGAATTCCTGTTTTAAAAGGTGCAGAAAAAAACAAACACAAAAATTCATAAATTTGTAAAAAAAAATTGCTTTCCCCACATCATCTTCAGACCCTAACTCAGTAAGACGGGCCAGAAGGCTTAGCCTTTGAATGTCATTGGGCCCAATTGCTATTTTTGAAGGTAAGTCCAAATATTGCTTACCTGTATTCAAATGTGCTATGTCACTGCTGTTATTTGATGCCCTTAGCAATGATCCTTTTACTGTCACCAAAATCAAGTAAAATATTTCTTATTTACTTTTCTGTGGGGATTGTAATTGTTTGAAGAATTGTGAGGGTCTATTGTTTGGAGGAGAACTAAGTAGAACTGAGTTCTATGCTGTATGAATACAGCATTCATAGTATAGTATGATAAGAAATGAAAATTATTTTTTTTCCTGTCTTTTGGCAGAGATCAGAGACAGCCCATTATTGTCACAGGTGAATTCTAATGCATGACGGGATTATTCAGGTATCATTTTTGTGTACATACTTTGAACTTGTTTGGCTTAGTAATTCAAGTTGTAGGGGTTTTGTGTAAATCACTTTAAACAGCTGATAGTTGATAGAACCGACATACATTAAAGGGCATTAAAGTGTTCAAATTTGTAATGCTTAATGCAACAGTATGGAGTAATGCATCTTTCCCAGTATTTTAGCAATGCTACTCTTTCCAGGAAAACCTGGACGTCCAACACTTTTCACCTCCTCAGTTCAAATAGTTTCTTCCCAGAATGATGACTTTCTCAGTGTGTAAATTCCTCTGAGGAATTTTGGATGGATGTATTCTCTCTGCAACTGAATTTAATGTTTTTTATGCTCATAGAAGCAGTATAACATCATAATAGAATAGGCTGTGAATCCCTATTGTGCATAATTCCTACATTATAATTTCATAGACACATTATGTTTGGCACTTGAATGATGGTTATCGCTACGCTGTGGGAAAACTGAAATGAAAGAGTAATAGAGGCAGCCTTTTTGGAAACTATATTATTCAGTCAAGTTTGACTTACAAGGTTTCTGACATTCTCTAGTTCTTCAGCCTTCTGTAGGCCTTACAGTTTTAATTTCCTTTGTTTCCTACAGTGCCATGGTTTAATCCCAGCCAGCAACTTGGCACCACACAGCTGCTCACTCATTTCCTCCAGTGGGACAGGGAAGAGAATCAGAAGACCAAAAATAAGAAAAGTTTTGGGTTTAGATAAGGGCAGTCTAATAGGCAAAGTTGTACACAAGCAAAATAATGGATTCATGCACTAATTCCCCTTGGCAAGTGGGTGTTCAGAAATGTCCAGGAAAGCAGAGCTCCATCACCACAACAGTGACTTGGGAAGACAAATGCCGTGATTCAAAATGTACCCTCTTCCCTTCCTTCCTCTTCCCCCTTTATATGCTTTATACACTGACCATGATATGGAATATCCCTTTGGTCAGTTGGGATCAGCTGCCCCACCAGTGTCAGCAACTAGAGGAACCAAGGTGAGTGAAAACAAGCCAGTAACTGAGTCTGTGGTGTCTGCCACTGGGTGGATTTGGGTGAAAGAGAGGTCTGGGCACTTGTACCTGTAGAAGGGGCCATGCATCAACAAGGTTCATAGGTGTATGTGGCAGTAACTCTAAGGGCCAGTAATTAGAGAAAGCTCAGTGTGCTTGTATTCACTGCTTACATAATGCATTAATAGGGATTTACTGCTGACTAAAAAGATATTTATCTCTACAGTTACTGTTTAGAGTCTAGAGTCTAGTTCTGAATTGTGCTAACTTCTCCTTCAGCTTAGTTCAATGCCCCAAATGAAATCCAGTTTGGGGCACAGTGGGTAAGTAATTTTAATAAGGTGGGTTTGTTTTATTTCATTTATAGGTAAATTAAACCTTACATTCACATCTAAAATACATTCTAATTGAATTGTCATTAAGAGAATCTCTAAAATATGATACTAAGGTGTCAGAGAATTTTCAAAATATGACACATTTTGTTTTCATAGAGCCATGGAATCGTCAAGGCTGGCAGAAACTTTTAAGATCATCAAGTCCAACTGTCAACCCAGCATTGCCTCTTTAACCCCTAAAGCACATCATCCAGCACCAGATTTTTAAAATAAATCTTGTTGTTTCTTATCCATATTATTAATGTCTCTTAGGGAATATCACTTCAAGATTTGTTTTGTATAAAATATTTAATTCAAACTTATGATAATCCTCACAGCTGGGACAATCATTCCCTATCACGACTATTTTGAAATAAGAAAAGTGGGAATCTTTCTGGAGAAGATGTGGCAATTTCCCTTGGAGAGAAGGATTTCTGAGAGCTGTAGTGTCTGACAACCAATTTTTTTGCACAGTGGGGTTGCTATCAGCAGTCACAATCTTTTTATAAGAGTGCAAAGGACAACAAAGGCAGCCAAGACATACTGTAATTCTTGCAATAGTTTGCTCAACAGGGTAGAGAGAGGTCCAGAAACTCTGCTCAGGATTCTGTGGGGCCATACAAAGGTCATGTCAAAATGAGCAAAGTTGGAGCATAATCTCTGGGCAATAATCTACCTTGTTCTGTCAGAGGACTTGACCGAGATAGAGCTCCAGATGCAGTACGTCATTGCAGATCTTGAGCTCCAGCTGGTGAGCAGCTCTCGTGGGGAAGGTGTGCTCTGGCCAAGGTGCTGAATTGCCATAGGAAGTAGCTGGAGTAAGAGGTGAACAGATCGTACACTAACTGGGAGCACAAACAAAAATTTTATTGGGGCTTCACAGAGAGACTGCAGGGGCAGGAGCCTGAGTCATGTGGTGTAAGGATGGAGGGATGCACAAAAGAGTTTCTTCAAAGATAGCAGTAGATGCAGACTTACAAAGTAGAGGTGTCTGGAAACTTGTGACTTTTAGGAGCACAGTGAAGTAATTTCCATTTGTAGCTCTATTGCTTCAGGACTTGTATAGTGCAAGTGATGGTGATGGTGAACAAGGCCTGTCATAGCAGGTATCAGAGTCTGAAAAGCCTTAATCAAGTGACTGCATAAAGAGAAAAATCCAGATAAAAGTGGAGGCTCTCCTCCAGGAACAAAGCAAACCAGACATCAACCTGACTTACCTGTTTTGGGAGATGTAATGCTTGTGGGGAGCTCAGATCTAGGATGTTGCAGAAAGGCTCGATATTTGTCTGGCTCTTGGAGCATTGTCCCTTGCTGCTTAGTCTTGATGTGCACCAATTACAATGTCAGGGCAGACACAGGCACCTTTTCTTTAATACTGAGTGTTTGGAAGATGCCCAGCCAAGTTATTGCCATGTCTACAGAGACCTGATCAAGGCCTGGTTCACCTTGTCAAAGGGCTTACTTCTAAACCAGGTTTGCTAAATGGGCTATACTTCTTTTCACTTATAACAAACATAATCTAAATGATTATTTTAACTGTAAACATTTATATTATAGATAATTAGATTATAATTAGATGAATTCCACCTACATTGTTCCCCTAAATTCAAAATCAGTAAGTGACACAAAATGGATTAAGTAGTCAGTCCAGCGAAGTCCACTGCTAATAAAATAAGAAAATAAAATAAAGATAAATAGTTGCTCATCTATAGAGTAAAGGAGATTGAGGTTGCCAGACAAGTAAAAAGGCAATTTACTAAGGTATTACCTGTTTAGTATTTTGTTATAAAAATCCACTTTGTAGATAAAACTAATTAATGGAAAAAAGACCTCAAGTATATAAATGTATGGCATTTTGTTTTGTTTTCTTTCTCTTGTTATACGATGAAAAGCAAAAGAAATAAATGCAGACACTTCTATGTAAAGACAGTTCTGCTATATGTCTCTGAAATATAATTACATTAGTGTTCATTATATGTACATATTCTAAAGGAAAAAGCTTTCAGAAAAAGCAACTGAAAATGGAAATATCAGTCTATCCAGTGGAGAGGACTAAGAAAATTAAAACTGAATCTTTATTGCTAACACTGATTTTCTGGGAGATAAAAGTGTTAGGTGAGGTATTTTTAACTTTCTGAAAAGCCTTAATTTTCCAAAGTACCTAACATTTACTTGAGCAGGTGATGAGGTAGCAGAATAGCCAAGAAAATTAAATGAAATTGAGAAGAAACAAAAAATAAATTTCATTTTCAAAGTAAGAGCTCATACCTCTTCTCCTTTTCCTTGACAAGAAAAAAATGTTAAAACCTAAGACTTAAAATGTATTTAAAGTAAGTAAACTCCTCTACCACCAATTCTGTGATTTTACTGAACAAATTGGAATCAAATCACCTGGCTCAGCAGAAAAAAAAAGAAGAAAAAAAGGGTTTGTTTTTTTTTTTTTTCAAAGGTCTGTGTGATTTACATATCTCACTTCAATATATGTGATGTTCTGCTGTTTGGTAATAGAGATAAACTTATTTCCTTATCCTCAAAAAACCCTAAAACTCTCATCCTGGAAGAAAAAATGTAAGAGTTCAAGAATCTTTTAATAACTTGTCCGTCTTTCTGAGCACAAAACTGTTAATATTTTAGTGCTTTTAATATTTTTTCATATTTCAGAAATGTATATGATAATCCTTTAATATCAGGTTGTATTACATATGAAGAACTCTCTTTAAGAGATCTAGCTAGCAATTGCTTTGAGAAAAAATATCCAAATTTGTTAGATCCTTTCCCCAAAAATAGATATCTGCCCCTGAAGAAAAAATATTGATTCCGAATATTTATATAGTGGAAGGCATTCAAAACAAATAAGTTCTCATCACTGATATTAGGACATGAAAGCAACAGCAGCAGAGAGAGATACCCCTAGAGCAGATAGCAACTCAGCATACCCAAACCTACCTCCATGTCACTTCTTTGTTGTAACTGTCTCCGTGTCACTGCCTTCTGTTAAAAAGATCTCTGAGATGTACCCTCTGCCTGCCAAGACCTCTGTTCAAAACTAGTTCAAGGAAAAAACTCAAAGAACTCTGCAATGAAAGAAAAAAAAGAAGTCTCTTTCAAGTTGCACTGGAGATAGAAGCAGAACTTCCTGAACCTGCAGGTCACTGTCAGAACATCTACCACCTCTGTCCCAGAGGGCACCTGGGAAGAAGCATGGCCAGTTGTGGAGTCAGTACAACACACAGAGCACTCCTTCAGGCACATGGCAAAATGGGAATATGTGACAGGAGGCAAATGGAGATGGGAAGAGTTGGGGTAATTAGAGTTGAATAAATGTTCCTATTAACCCTAGTCATTGAAAGTCTTCCTTTTTTTTCCTTTTGTTTTTTTCTCTCTGCAGAGGTACTCTCATATGTGAATTTACATGGCCTTCTATGAATGTATACTCTGGTATAATTCAATTTTATGACCATTTGGAGGCAATGAAGACTAAAGTAATCAAATGAATTGAAATATACAGAACATTTTAGAGGATATTCAATTATATGTTTATGTTTATTGTAGCATTAATTTTTGTGCTGACACCTGTTTCAGTTTAACTAAAAAGTTTGATGGCAATATCTGCTTGAAAACATAGCAGGTATTCAGTCTTACCTTCTTTAAAATAATAACCTGTGCAGAGAGCCTGCTATATGTTTGTGTTATTACTTTCTACAATTTATTTTTTGTCTTGAAAAGTAACAATATGTTTAGTGTTTTCTTAATTGCTGTTGTTATTTCTTGTGCTCCAAACTCTTAAAAATACTTTGCCTAACAGCCAACAATGATCCCAGACTCATTTTCTACACAAATTTGGAGAAAACATTTGCTCTAGTCCTTGAAACAGGAAGATTAATTATAATATTTCTGCTTTGGACTTTTGTAGAAGAAGTTAGCATTTAAAAACTGTATATCTGTTGTTTACAGAGTAATCTTTTAGTAACTATTTCTTTTAAGACTGTTAGTCCTCTTTACTTCTCTCTTTTGTTATCTTTTGGGCTCTTCTTTATTTTTTTTAAACTTATTTTTTTATTTTTCTGATTTTTACTGTGTATTTAAAAACATTTATAAAGTATCTGCCGTTATATGCCTACATAAGTACTGTGTTAAGGAGAAGGAGTGAGTTCTACCCAAAGAAATGAACCACTTCTACCCTGAATTGTGCAGACCAGATTGCTTTTTATTCCAGGAAAAATACAGAGAGAACCTTTTGGTCCTTTTCCTCTCTTACAGAGAAAATGTGATCCTTGTGATTTCTTAGGTCTGTTTTATGAGAATCTTACTTTACATCAATGAAACAGACTGAGTTTAATCTAAACAACACTGCCACAGTGTTTTCTTACTGCTGTATCTTGCAAACAGCAGCTTTATGACTGCTGGAATCTCTGGAGATATTTCAAGTGGTGTAAAAGCCCAGGATCTTAAGATGAGCTCATTCAAGGGGTTTTACATCAAAAATATACAAGGCTCCAAAACTTGCCTGACAGATTTATTAAAAGGGTCTTCAGTTCTTTTATATCTTGAGGCCACACACAGGAAAAATGCTACGATGCTTTTCAAGGGGTCAAAATAATACATTTTACCGTCAAACTTTGGAAAATAAGGGAACTCAGCAAAAGTTTAAAACAAGCATTTCACAAAGCATTGACTTAGAAAATTCCAACATATGCAGGTTTAAGTTACCCAAATATCAAGAAAATGAAATTCAAAGAGGAAGAAGTAGAAAATTAGAGGGAGAGAGAGAGAAAGAAAGAGACAAAAATAGAATTATAGCTACCACCTTATATCCAGTGTAGATCCAGCTACCAGAAGTCCAAGAATGATAGGGCCACAAACCACATGGAGACCACGTGGTGGTGATTTTATTGCTCTGGACTCCTGTGGCCACCCCCTCACACCCCCAGGTGGGGCTCCCAATGTGCCAGCCATTTGGGGCTGTGTTAGAATTCAGTTAATTTATTGGATTATATGTATTTTTAAGAGTTGGACTGAAAAATAATAAATTTTCTACATTTTTCAAGGTTTAATGGGACACAGAAACAATCTAATTTGATTTTTCTGTACCATTTTTTCAGAAAGTTTCTCCTAAAAACACACTACTTAGTTATTGGAACAGATTTTCCATTATGAGGGGAGTAAATTCTGTGTCTCAGGAAGGGAGTAATGAGAAACCAAAATATCATAATCTATGTTTCAATGTTGGAGACTCACGCAAAGACAAGAAAATACCTGGATTATGATGCCAATGCCTATGTTATCCTACTGGGTAAATGATATTTCCACTTGGAAAAGGATGGACACTTTTCTTAAAGTCCCTTTTAACTTGGATCTGAAGAAGAAGTGTTTTTACAGGCCAAAATATACGTGTTGGTGCTTGAACTGGTGAGCAAGACAGGGTAACCAGTGGTCAGAGAGAATTCTATGTACTGCTAAGGACAGAGATCCGCTCTTCCTGTGTGTCACATTATATAATCTACATTTGATGTTCACAGTAAAGAGCCGAAAAAGATGAAAACTTACTCTGTCAGTCTTCACCTCAGAAGGGAGAAGACAGAATGGGAGAAAATAATCCTGAAACATATTACTTGAAATTGGTTTGTAGTCATTCTCTTGCATAGCTCTGCAAATATTAAGGACAAGTCTTACTATCTTGATCTCCTCACACGTAAATAAGAAATGAACAATGGCCTTATACCATCACAAATTTCAGTGCCAGAGATGACCACTCGAAACACTCAGCCCCAGTGCTTCCTTTTCAAGTTCATATCATACATAATGTTTATCTGAAAGACTTGATTAAAGCATTATACTTTTAAAGACAGCCAAGTTCATTTTAAAAACTGCAAGCACTAGTTGGTCCATTACCTCCTGTGGAAGCTTTTCCAGTGTTTAATTATCATCACAGCTAGGAAAATACACCTTATTTCAAGATTGATTTTTCTCTCATTTCAACTTCCAGTCACTTAATCTTCTAGTTTTGTGTACGTCAGCAATGCTCTACCAGACTGGTAAAACATCCCTTTTCTATAGCTGTCTGTGAGGAGTAAGCAATTCTCAATGTTATCTTTAGTGAAAGGAGTATTTTAGGTATTTAGGTTCCACATTGTAAAGCTTATTTCCTGGATTTGAATGATTTGCTTAATTAATGCTTAAGATCACAGAATGTTCTTTGCCATCTCCATGCTGTTGTTACTCTTAGCCTTGACATGGTATATAAATATTAAAAAATGAAAGCGGCAACATTGATCCATAGGGGAATTCTGAGTGGAGAAGCATTTAGTTGACAAGCATTAATCCTGCCTATTTTGAACTGGCTAGTCTGAAGTAACCTGAACAGACCTAATAAGTCCTTTTGTCCCTGCTAGGATGTGCTGTAATGCAAACGTACTAACTTTTGATGTATTATAGAAATTTTTACTTTGCAGTCAACAATTAGCTTTTACTATTACTAATCAATCCTTCATTAGATGAAGTACTTTGAAAAACCTCTCTCTTGGACTTGGTCAGAAAACAGTAAATGTGAAAAAAAGGAAAAAATATTATTCAATAAATTTTTTCATAGCTATTTTTCTTTGCTATTTAATGACTTTTTAATTCTTCCTTATGTGTATTCATTGATGCTTTAGGAGATATTGAAAGGTCTAGAATGGAGGTTAAGGAAATAGATACTTATCCTAAACTGCTGTCACTGCTACTCAGTGACTTTCTTGTTACAGTGACATTTTTGTTCCCTCATGAAGTGACACATTCAGAGGGTGAGGTGAGATTTCTGCTGTCACTGCATAATAGAAACGTGATATAGGAAAAGTGTTTATTGGAAAGAGATTGCTCTTTCCTGTCCAGGTTCTATTGCAAGTAATTACCTAACAAGGGGTTACATCTGTTGCATAGCAAGAGCTAGTTTTCTTCATTCCAACCTACAGTTGCAGGGAAGTTTAATTTCTTGTCCTTTTAAGAATAAAACCTATACTATCAACATTTTTAAAACTATTGATGGCCCAACTAATTTTACATAATTGCAAATTACCATAGAAAATGTAAAGGCATCATTCCTTTCTTTCTAAAATCTGGGTTTTATGATAGCAAGTTCATATAACAAAAAGTTATTTTCCATCCTTTTAAATATGTTGGCACAACTTATCTAAGACAGACTTTTAAGAAATTTATTTCTAAATTAAGATTTCTACCTTTAAGATATAATAAAAGCTGCAAAGATCTGAAAATGGAAATTGATTTCACCTGTAAAAAGGATTACAGTATACATAGTCCTAGTAGTATGCTTAGTAACATTTCAGCAGAGGTGTGAATCCACCTATATAAAAGAAAGTTCACATATGCACCATTCTGTGTATCCTAGTCCAAACACTGTAGTTTAACAAGATGGTATATCGTGTTCTAGAGCATTTGATACAGAATTAAAAATGTGGTAAGCATACACTATGAATTACTGAACTACAGCAAACATTCTCTAACAGTTAAGAGTATTTTAAAAATGGTGCTCATGTTTTGATTTCACTACTAGAATAGGACTGTTTTTGCTGTAACAAATTCAAAGATTCATGTGATATAATTTAGCTAACAAAAAAAATAAATTAGACGTCTATGTATGTACACCTATCTACCTCTAGACCCATATCTACACACACATATATATATATCATGACACTTCACATATCTTCATTATGTAATAACTTGAACATATGGTATTTTCTGAAAGGGATTTTAAAATCCCATTGATTGTCAGAGTATGCTGTCCAGGAAACACAAGCTTCTTATTCTTTCTTATGGTTCCTACATTTTATTATTTTTTTTACTGTGAAGTCTGCCTGTTATGGTCTAACTTTAGGTCGTTCACCAAATCAACACTGAAGCCTTTTCAGATAGGACTGTTGATGTATATTCTATTCACTCTTCTCGTAGTATTTCATTAGTAACTAGGGAAGGGCTTGATAGTACTGAAGCAGTGGGAAATTAGTCCTTCCATTATGATCAACTGAATGTGCTAAAGCCCAGAAGTTTCCATGTAGAAGAACGTATTAGGCAGAGAAAAAGAGTCTCAAATATGTAGGTGTGTATTGGGTTTGTCTTGCCCAATTCTGGCAGTGAAGGGGCTACAGGAGTGGCTTCTGTGAGAAGCTGCCAGAAGCTACCCACATGTCTAGTAAAACCAATGTCAGTTGGCTTCAGGATGGCCCGACCACTGGCCAAGACTGAATCAATCAGGAATGATAGTAATGCCTATGTGATAATATATTTAAGAAGGAATAAAAAATTGTTGGGCAGATGAAAACTGTAGCCAGAGTGGAGTGAGAACATGTGAACAACAATGCGGACACCAAGGTGAGTGGAGAAGGAGGAAGAGGATATGCTCCAGGCACCAGAGCTGAAGTTTCCCTACAGCCCATAGTGTAGACCATAGGGAAGCAGCTGTCCCACTGCAGCCCATGGAAGACAATAAGAGTGCAGAGATCCCTCTGCACCTCATGGAGGAGCCCAAAGGATGCTGTGACCCCATGGAAGACCCATGCTGGAGCAGGGTCCTGGCAGGGACCTGCTGACCTGTGGAGAGAGAAGCCCACATTGGAGCAGGTTTTTCCTGGTAGGACTTGTGGCCCTGTGGGGGGTCACACTGGAACAGCTTTTGCCTGAAAGACTGCACCCCATGAAAAACTGACTCAGTTCTTCACAGGAAGAACTGTTGCCTGTGGGATGAACTTATGCTGGAGAAGTTCACGTAGAACTGTCTCCTGTGGGAGGGACCCCATAGGGAGCAGGGGAAGGACTCCTCTCTCTGAGCAGCATCAAGAACAACCTGTGATGAACTGACTGTAACCCCCATTCCTTGTCTCCCAGTGCCACTGGGGGGGAGAAGGTAGAACTTGGAAAAGACGGAAGGGTGGGGGAATGTGACTTATTTTACTTCTCATTATCCTGGTCTGATTCTGTTAGTAATAAACGTAATTAATATTCTCACTTCAAGTCTGTTTTGCCTGTGACGGTGATCAGTGAGTGATCTCCCCCTGTCCTTTGCTCAACCCATGAACCCTTGTTATATTTTCTCTCCTCTGTCCAGTTGCAGAGGGGAGAGTGAGAGAGCAGCTTTAGCGGGTACCTGCTGTCCAGTCCAGGGTCAACTCACTGCAAGGTCAAGCAAAGATGCTTTTGCCAGCAGCAGACTGCTGGCAGGGCTTGGGGAGACAGAAATAAACTTCGTAGGCATCATAAGGGGAGAACATGTATAGAGGAATGGTTAAAGTGGTTTCTGAGCCATTCATTTTTGATACATCTTATTTTTAGCTTTGAGACTTCTCTCCATGAAGAATTAACCACCTGAGTTAATATTTCAATACAAGTTTGATTCCTATATATTTAGCTTTGTAAGTTTTGTAATGCTGATTTGTTGTTCTGTCAGAGAAAGTGATAATAACTCTTACCAGAAGTAAAAGATTCACTGTTCCACACTAACAAAATGATACTTTATTATTATTGGGGTTTGCTGTTTTACTCTAGAGCTTTTCATTATCATAATTTCTTCAGTACAATTTTGGTTTTTTTATTTGTTTCTTTTCTAATCCTAACTTCATATTTCTCAGATATTTGGGAATCAATATTCCCGGAAAATAGTTTATTTACCTAATATCAGTGAATTGTCCTAAAGACCATCAAACAGCTGTATTCTGCAAGATTCAGCACTCAGAATATTTGAACTAGTATTTGCTTACTTTGGAATTAATAAAAGATCATAGGTAAATAAAGAATATTAAATTACCTTTCCATGCTATTTTATTATTGGTGGAAACTTACCTGAAAATAAGAGTAAAGATTCAGCTTAGGTAAATGCATTTACAAGACATTTTAATGTAGAAAATTTTTGTTACAACTGTCAAACAATTTGCTGTAACATGCTTTTGTATATAAGTTGTCTGCAAATACACATAGACCTGTAATTTAGATGAAAAGTATTTGAATATTTAAGACTGTGGACAGTCTCTTTTTCTCAATCTTTTTCAACTTTAAAAGTGAGTTAATTTAGAACAAGATAAAGTTTTGGTGGTTTTTTTCCTATTCAAGGCCAGATTCAATAGAACAGATCTTCTCAGTATGAACCAGCACAGCTTTTTGAAAAGCCATTCTTTTGCTAATATGTCATAGAAAATAATTTCTGTTTTTCACATCACTTAAAACAATTTTTCAGTGTATAATTTAAAGAAACACTTCAAAAATATATATTTGAAATATCTGCATAAAGTACTTTTGAGGATATAGCTTATGAACATTATAGATGTGTCTTTGATTAAATATCTTTGAGATATTTTATTGTCAATATAAAAATATAGTGATCAAAAGATTTGAGTCATAGTCTAAGCTGCAGCTACTTAGATGCGTTTACATATATAAATAGTATCCATGGACATTTTTAATGTTATCTTTAAAAAGATAAAACTATAATCAGTAAAATATTGAGTTCTTGAAAGCCTCTCGAAAAGGTAATGCTGAATTATATAGCAAACATTGTCATTATTTCTTCGCATTGTGTATAGCTACAGAGATGAAAAGAATAAAAGGGCTTGAATACTATATACTATACTTGGATATTATAAAAAATGTCTTTTTTAGGCACAAGGAGATAAGTATGATTTCAACCTTCATTTCAGTTTCCCTACTTTTGTGGATTTAAGCCTGACTATTTATTCATTTTGTGATTTAATTTCTTTCACTAATATACTTAATTGCTACTATGTGCTCTAATGTTCAGTAAAGCCAAGCAATGAAGAAATAAAGTAGCAGGGCCTCTAACAAAGGCTAAAATGAAACTTTTACAAAGACAAGAGTGAGTAATGCCTCAGTGCTAATTACAATGATATAGCCAGAGCATATAAACAGTGTGAAACCTCATTAAGCTCTATTAAATGTGTGCTTATCATTTATCTGGTCAGATAGATGAATAAAAAAAAGTGTAGTTGTTTTAGCTCTACTGTCAACTTTTGCTTCTCAGTGGGGAGTATTCTCATAGGATTTGGTTACTGAATAATGTGCAATGAATGAAGGCTCCCTTTCAAGCTTCAAAGAGCAATAGATGTTCTATATATAGAATAAGAAAAATAAAATATGTTTTAATGTTTGTATAGCTCTAAAGAAAAAAGGCTATTAAAGATAATGTTTGCAATAAAAAAAAAAGAAATAATTAGGGATATTTTAAGAGTGTTACAGCAGAAATCAGGGTTTTTGCTTGTTCTGTGGTCGAATCATTTCTGTATTCTCATATCTAAAAATACACTTCTAAAACTTACATCACTCTGTCAGTCTCTGCAAACTATATACATAGTTCAAAATGATTCCACAAATAAGAAATGCCAGCTAGTATTATCATTCCTTTATTTAGTAACCAGGTGTCTCAGTTACCTTGGGTGAATTAGACATATGCTAGAACTATTATGGCTGTTTTTACTAATAATACATTATTGTGCAGTAAGCATTGATTTCATTATTTAGTAAATGTGATGAAATACTGAGAAAATGGGCCAATGTTCAGAGATGGATGTGTCCATTGATAAATGTATTCCATTGCAATCACTGTTCTCATTTAAAGGTAGCAAATCAAGAATATATGTCCCTATCTTCCCAAGTCATAAACATATTTTTAAATTATCGGTAATTCCACTCATTTTAGCAACTGTAGATTACAATCTCATTTCTACACCTTCCTTACTCTTCGAAGAGCAGGGAAAGCAACTGAATCCACTTTTTGAAACTAATTCTACATTTCATTGACATCAATGATTTCCTTCTCTTTGAGACAGCTCATCCAAATGCTGTAACAATGTCGTAAAGAGTATAGAAAAGGCCAGTGTTGTTCTGAGCTCCAGCAGTGATTTTGCAGGTATTGGCTTTCTACCAGCTCCTAGAAACTGAATGTTCTCATTTGTTCAGAGGTGCATTAACAGTTTTGATATTTGGATCAGTCCGGATATACCTGCTCGGACATAACTCAGCTTTCAGCTGATCTCTGTGCTTTACATTTATTTCTGTTTAAACTATAGTGTGTGAACTTATGGAGAAAACATGGACCTTGCTCTGGTTAGATTGCATATATTACATGAACAGGAATATCATAGGATAACATAGGAGCTAGCCAAGTAGTTAATACATTTAATGGCAATTATTTTTGTGGCAGTACTGTTAAATAATGCTTAGTCCTGATGTATTTTAGCTTTACATTCATTGCAACTAGATCTAAACAGTTTTTTAAGCAGAATCAAAGTAAAATATATTTTTTTAATTCTTTGCCTCTAGCTAAAAACATATGCTTCTGTACAAGTAAGGAATGACTAGCACTAGAAACTTCAAGCTTAATGATCTTTCAAAGGAGATCAGAGTATTGGTGCAAGGTATAGCTTTGCTATATTAACATTAAATGGCTCTTGAGTCAAAAATTATGCTGGGAAACAAAGCTAATGTATAAAGGATAAGATTTAACAGTTACTTTTTTCTTTCTTTTTAATGGTCTCATGATAGATTTTATGTTTTTCAACTTCCAAAGGTATTCAGGGCCAATCGTTTTAATAAGGCCAAATGCTTATATTTGGTACTCAACTAGTCTGTCTGAGACCAAGTAACTTACAGAACTGTAAAGGCCTGTAAAGATATATTAATATTTATATATTAATATATTACAATGAATGAATGCATATTTAAAAACTCTTATGAACATATTTTTAAAAAACAACAAAATTAGGTTGTGGTTTACTCAGTTTTTGGATCTCCACTAAACATGTCTAGGAACTCAGAAGACAGTCTCAGGATATACTGCATGAAAACTGCCTAAGGAATTTTCAGATAAAAACAGCAACACACATCAATATTAGGTTTTTCTATAATCCTGTGGTTGTTGAATCAGTGCCACCATTTTTTAGGGTACTGAAATCTAACATTTACACAGTGCCCAGAGCCATAATACTAACACTTAACTGAGCTCATACCTACTGTTTGGAAGACTGGAGTCTAACTATAAATCTTCTCATCTCTCCCCATAGTGCATTTCAGTATTATACGTTCTTCCTAGTTTGTAGCTGTACATCTCATGAGTAAAAAATTTGGATTTATTTCTGAGAGAATTTTTAATATAGATTATTCTCTTTAGATGTTGCTCCAATTACAATATAGTTTCTAGTATTTTGTCTGTCAGTATTCAAGTTGCTATTTTTAGTTGCTATTTTTTTAAAAAATGCAGAGGCAATTTTAACAAATGCCTCTGCCAGAAAAAAATATTAAACTCCTTTAGAGTTTTTGTGTTGTGAACCTTAGAGTTGCCTTATCGTGGCATTACCATATTAAAACAAAAATCAAGAAGAAAGAATTTGTCTTTCACCTTAAGTCACTCTAACATCAAGAATGACAGCTGAAGACAAGGAGTACAGGAAAAGGAGTCCACTCTTCTCATAAAGGGAGAAAAAAGAATTCAGTATGATCACTCTCTGTTAAACCTGGGTGAAAAACAAGACAATGGAAAATAGAAGCTTGATCTTCAGAGGTCTGAACAGCTTCTCAGGGTGCTGACTATGGCCCTTTTGCCATTCAAGGTGATGGATTTAGGAGAGGTTCTGTAAAAAGGGTCTTGGTTGAAAGTACTGCATTTCTAAAGGTTACTGGCAAACCAACTCAACATAATGAAATTTTTTTATTACATCTTTTCCAAAATAGTCTGTATTTACTCTCTGTTATTCTCAGAGACCTATAAACTGTGCAAATCTGTGCCCAGGGTACTCCATTCAAAATGAACTCCTGGCTGCAAAACTGCATTGCAAAGAATAAATCTCCTGGCTTCTTTAGTTTTTCCTTTAAATTTTTGTCTGCTTCACAATAAAACATCGTAAGTATGAACAGTAAACAGTGGTAAATTGTGTCCCCTCGCATATATCAGTATAAGGCAATGTTTGGCTCTTGCTTTATCATCGCAATTAGGATCTGGCTGCATGCCTGCATAATCAAGGCAAACCTTTTCAAAACTTCTTTGTGAACTGTGTCAGTGTCTTAATGTTTAATAATGAGACCAAAACATGACAAGTTATGCCAGTGTAATAAACAGTGTCACTGATGATTGATTTGCAGATCATCACAAGCAAACCCCATATGCCTTTCTAATTTCCCCACTCTTCACCAGTGTGTGGGGTCATAGGATCACTTGCTTTCAGAGTTACTGTAATATTGTTCTTTTTTTTTTTCTATGTGAATATAATATTTGGTAGGGACATCAACAACTTGTTGGTCCTTAGTTATAAATTTAACATGTGTAAAGATGTGTAGTAATAGCTAGAATTTTTAACCCAGGTACGGTACTCTATTATTATTTCACAATAAAAATGGGTAGGATTTTTTGTTTGTTTTTTTTCTTCAAATAAAATCTGTATGTGTTTAGAAGTGAGCAACAGCATTCCTGTTGTGTGTTAGAAGAAAATTGGGATTTTATTTTGTTTTTATTTAGTTTTTTTTTTTCCTTTTCACAGAAACAGCCTTTAGACTACAGTTTGCAATCAGTGAATATTTATATTAGCAGCAATTATACCCAAATAATTATCTTATCACAGAGGAAAAGGTCAGAATTAAGTTTCTTCATTGGACACCTGCTGTGTAGATAATTAAGTATCTCTATGGTTTCTTTCATTACTGCATTCAATAATAGCTAAATACCAGGGAAACTAGCCATAATCAGACAAGATTTGAGGAGATACAGGGCAAGGAAGAACAGATAGACACAAACAGAGTTTTCAAAAGGGGGCACTAGGGCCTAAATTTTCCATCTTAAATCCAAATAGTCTAAGGCAGAACTGTGGAGACAGCCAAATAGTTACACCTCAGGTAGAAACACCTTAAAATGTGGAAATGAGAATTCTTTAAAGATATCTCGAGTTACACTGTGGGGCTTTTTTCTGTCATATCTTACTCTATCCCTGTGTCCCTTGCTGATAATAAACCCAGTGGTAGAGTTTGTATAATTGCCCATGCTCTTGTGCTGTCCCTCCAAAATAATTTTTACTTCATGCCTCCATTTAGACTACTAGTTTCTAATTAAGCTTCCCATCTTCCCTGCAGAACTGAACTGACATGTGCTGTAAAAATGTCATTTACTGTCCATTATAGACTTTTTGCCGTTCCATGATCATCTAATATGCATTGACTTTAAACTCTTAGAAAAGTCATCTATCTGCTATATCCACATTCAGTTACTCAAAATGAGGAAGGTCTCACTAAGTATCACAAGCTTCCTGTATGTCATATGGAGATAAGCAGAAGTTTTTGAATACATCTGGAAAGTGAATCTTCATATGTAAACTCAGGCCTGAAAGTTAAGTTGATAAAGTCTTCTTCTATAGTTTGCAACATCTTTCCTTTCCCTGTGTAATCAGAACATTTATGATAGTTTGCTTGCTATACCTGATATCATAATGATTTAAAATGAATAAGAGGGAGTGACCTTTGGAATTTTTCCCTCTTAGTTAAGGATAGCTTTGCATAATGCTTAAAAAAAAAAAAGCACAACCCAACATAATCTCATTACATTTGCGGTCAGAAGCAATTCCTTAAAAAGATTAAATATAGCCAGAAGCTACTGTGTGATATAAATTCCATGAAAGACAGATAAAAATTAAGGTCATAACTTTCAAATCTTAGTTTCTAAGAACGACTTCTATAAAGTCAGTATTTTTGCATCCAAAAGAAAATCACCTGTTTTTTAATAATGCTAACAACTTTCAAAATTCAAAATAAAATAAATTTTACCAACTATGATGTTGGTTACTTTTCTATTCAGATTGCATAATTTGAGTGTGTACCTTTTACAAAAATTTATAATAATACAGGTGATGCTTATATACAATGTGAATTAGACTCAAAAAGTGAGATACTAGTTTAATATTTTATTATTCATATTTCATGGACAGCACCTGTATTACTTGTTAAAACTACATTTTATTTAGTTTGAATATCAGTGTTATATATGAGAGTCCCAATTATGTCCTCACTATCAGTCCTGCTGTTGTGGTAGTTTTAGTCTAGGCCTTCCTTGGTGATCAGTTTGTAACCAAGGAAGTGGCCATATTACCCAGTATTTCCTATGATTTTTATGTAAGCCAGGGGTATAAAGAAGAAGGGAAGAGAGGCCTTCGTTCTCTTCTGGTGGCTCTGAAGGTGCAGGTTCCCTGCTATTGATTCTGCTGTGTGGCCCCCACAGCTGTCCCCAAAGCATCACAGAAATTTTGCAGGTAAGAATTCCATATAATTGACTTAATCTTCCCTCTTTCTGAGACGGCAGGTAGTCTGGAATCATGCAGAGATACCTGACTTTCTTCAGAATAAACAGGTCTTTTGTGAAAGCCACATGGACATGCCATCATTATCTTGCACCAGTGACAAAGATAATTTACCTGAAATAGTACCCTTAGGGTATCACATCATATGATATTTTCATGTTCTGGTTAATATCTGTCTGTATTTAACAGCCAGCTTAGAAAAAATTCAACTACTTCTACAGAGCCAGTTGGCACCTAAATGGGAGCTTAGAAAGTAGTAAAATGCAAGAGTCCAGACGTCATAATTTTTAAGCCTAGTATGCACCTGATTTTTCAGTTCTACAAGTATCTTAAATTTTGACTATTTTTTTCACTGAACTTTTTCAGTTCATTCTCAAAACACTGGTCCTGAGAGTAACAAACTATAGGTACTAGACCAAAATGCATACAATTCAGAGTTGGTACTCTGCTCCTTCAACAAGAGATATCTAGCTTGATCAATGTTCTAGCTTACACATAATGCCTGACATCCAACACTATTTTTGGCACTCTCAGCTACAGCACTCCTATAAGATTCAATCTTTACCCAAGGAAAGGTGAGTATGAGAGGTACATTATACAGCTGAAAGACTTGAGTGAAGTTAGTAAGCATCATAATGATAAGTCATGAAATGGGTAGGCATGTACAAATAATTACTTTTTCTAGAGGAATACAGCTATACCACAAAAATTTTAGCCTTCATTATTTAGTCCTCTAAAATATATTATCAGGAATGCGGGGTAGAAATAGTTACTAGAAACTCAGTGGAGCTTATACCTACTCCACAATCCAGGCATTTTAGTCTCAGGCCTAATTTTGTCTTGTTCCAATAAACTGTTCACAATCTTGACCACACACTGACCTTTTATTTTCCTATGAGTCTGTAACTTGGTTTTTGTGTTGTTTTGTTGGTTTTTTTTTTTATCTTAGAAATCAGATTATGCAGATAATTTAGCAATATTTTCTTTCTTTAAATAATGTCTTCAGTGAAACTATGACAGTTTTCAAACATTGATATATGAACCAGTGAAGGTAATTTTAAAGAACAAAGAAATAGATTTTACCAGATGAATTTCTGTTGACTGATTCTATCAATGAGTATGATCAGCTCCTACTGAAAGATCACCAAAAGTCTTTTAAATTGGAAAGGTATTATTTTGCTACATGTTGGGGGTCATTATCAGTTCCTACAAGAACAAAGACTCTTGATTGTTTCCACTTCAAAATAAAGCTAAAAGGATAAAAGTCCAAATCTTATGTTTCAATTAAGGAAGGCAAACACGCTTCCTGGGGAAAAAATGTAATCAGTCTCCTACTGACTAATGAAAACCAAGAAAAAAATATTGTAAATTTAGAGTACAACACCATAATAGAACACCTATATCTGTAATGATTCTTGGTTACCTGCTTCATGTTCTGAAAGTGATTTATTACTAAAAAAAATAGCAAAAATATCTCAAATTACATAAATTCTCTCTGGGGTTCTGGAAATTTCTTTGCCAATATGCTAGTGAAATTGAAACAAGACTTTTACCTTCTGTTTTTTTATTTTTATTATGCAAAGCACGTTTTGTCATTTTATTAAACACATCCTAAATGTTTCTAGACAGTAGTTAAATCATTCCACATGTTCTGATTCAGTGTTTTACTAAATATGTTAATCAATTTGGAAAAAAAGTCTCATGATGAATGTTTTCAGACAGCCTAGGGAATAGTTATGGGGCCTGTTTACCAGTATTTCCAATTATCTCTTCCAATCAGTAATTGAATTTCTTTGTGTTCCTACATAGGAGAAAGGGACTTAACTCAGATATTGTTCTTCTTCCTTTTGAGGATTGAGTACATACAAGGTCTACAGAAGAAAATTTAACAGTGTAAAAGATGAAGGACAACATAATTGATAAGCAATGATCTGGCAAACTTAACTTCTAACCTAGATCAAAAAAAATTGGGCCTCTCATGAGTTTTAGATGAAATATGTTCTTGATGGCTCCCTGATCTGCACTTTGAATCTTTACTTTTTTGAAATAAATTGGTTGAAAGATGTACAGTAATACATTGATTGAAATCTTTATTAATTTACTACTATCGGGCAGGCAGAAAAGGGAAAAAGTTATAGGGAATGAATATTACATTTGGGTGAACAATCGCTGAATCTGTGAAAATGTTGAACTATTTGCAACGGAGTATATCACTGTAGTACCTGGCTGTAATTTTGTTGTTAGTAGTGGTTTGTTTTTTTCTGAAGTTCTCATTACAGCAACATTTGAACTCAAAATTGAGTTGTTTCGAATCTGAAAAGTCACTTATAAAAAAAATCTTACAAAAAAGTAAATGGGCAGTTTATTATTGACAGGAAAGCTTTATATATAAAAAAGGATAAGCATAAGCAAATATGCTTTTGTCATTTGGAACATACAGTCAAATTAGCAGCATGTGATAGACTGATGAGAGACAGAAAATTAAAGGGACTCAGCACTGAATACAAATAAACTTGCAGAATACTATAATCCTAGTGAGAGTATTACCAAAGAAAAGCATTTAGATTTTTTTTATTTTCAATTGAGAATATTTCCAGTGTTGTCTTCCACACCAGAGCAGTATTTACAAGAGTTACAGAACAGAATCATAGAATTGTTCGGGTTGGAAGGGACCTTAAAAATCATCTAGTTCAACCCCTCTGCTGTGGGCAGGGACACTTTTCAACAGATCACTTTTTAATGCTTCCAGGGATGGTGCATCCATAACTTCTCTGGACAGCATGTTCCAGCACCTCACCACCCTAACAGTAATAAATTTCTTCCTAATATCAAATATAAACCTATCCTCTTTCAATTTAAATCCATTACCCTGTCACAACCCATCAGAAGGGGCATGATGTTTATTGTAAATACATGGCAGGCTGAACAAAGACACTGGACCACGTGCAGGGACTCCTGTGTTTTTATTGTACGATTGCCCACTCCAGCAAACAGCCCACTGTTTAGATTGAAAAGGTGTTGGCTAACAAGCCAACTTATATTTCTTATAACACCCTTCCACAAGAGTGAAGGCTAGCAAGCCCATAGATTTTGTACAGTACAAGTTCTCAGTTGCCACAACAAACTCCTCAAAGGTGCTGGCTCACAAGCCACAATGCATCAATACTAAAAGGCACTGGCAAACAAGCCACAAACACATCCACAAGCATCCCACTTCCACAAAATACTTCAGTGCTGAGTATGGGGTAGACTGCCCCACCTCCACAGGACCCTCTCTTCCAACCACATCTGTGGTGTTGTAAGTCAGAATGTTTGAGAAAAAACATGCTTATGTCCAGTTCTACACACACCCCTTGTTTTATCATTACATGCCCTTGTCAAAAGTCCCTCTTGAGCTTTTTGTAGCCTCACTTCAAGTACTGGAAGGCTGCAATGAACAGAGCTAATATCAGCTCTAAATCAGCAGATAGTGGAACTGTACCTGATACCATATGGTGTTTCTTTTTCTAACATTTAATATTTAATTTTGAAATTAGCTTTTAAAATCTTCATATGTTAATATTTACTTTCCAGATTTTCACAGTATAACATCTATTTATATATGATGTATTCTGTTCAACATTTCAGAATTTCTTTAAAACCAACATAATGATTTAAGATTGATTCCCTGTGATTATTAGCAATTTACTAAAATATATTTTTTCTCCACTTTCTATATTAATAGTGGAGAGAAGAAGTGTACCTAAAATCTGAACTTCTCCCTAGAGAATATTTATCCTTCAATAATATAATGAACAATAGGTAGTTATGTTCTTAACTTAGGTGGTTCATTAAGTGCCCTAAAATTACAGATTCACAGAATGGGTAAGGTTGGAAGAGACCACAGTGCCGAAATAGTTAAATTAGTCCTGAAGTGATTCCTCTAGAAAAGTCAGATTTAAAAATTCTCTCTTGGTATTTCCTGTTGACTGGTTGCTGGTTGCTCTGTGCATGGTATGTTGAACCTAGTTGTTTTCTTATACTGATTGGTATTGTTCTAATGCCTTTTACTGTCTTCATACACTCTGTATAACTGGCTCTCCATGGTCTAGCTAATGACTGACATTAGGAATGTGACTTAAAAAACTTTTATAAAACAGCTATCACAGTGCAAAACCAATAAATTATCTTGAAAATTCTTTAATTATTTTGACTGCATTGAAATAGCTGATAAGAAACTTTGAATCTTTTATCTAATTCAAACCTTATTAAAAGGAAAAGCTTGCAAGTTTCAATATTATGTATCTTATCACCAAGTGTAGTCATGGAATTTTTATGTATGTAATCCTACAACCATATAGCAGAGAAAATGAGATTACTCAAATATTTTCTTCCACTTCAGTAAAATTCACATGAATATTACATATATACTTACAACCATCCTGTAGAGGCCATAAGATTACAAGTACTGTACTCTCTTTAAGGATAATAAGAAAAAATATAGTACTCTACAAGATTATATTTCTTAAGTCTTTGTAAAAGATAGTAGAGACAATGCTCTTTTATAATAATAAAAGTGCTGAAGTTTCACTATTAGTTCTTCCCAGAATTAGCTCTTGTAATTTATTATTAATATGTATAAGGAGGACAGTGAAATTTCCTTTTAATTTTAGCAGCCAAATTGGAAAATATAGTGGGGAAAAAAAAGAGATTTTGATTATATGGAAAGAAAAATAACACAGGGAAATAAATTGTGTATGCTTCTATTAACTAAGATAAGCATTTTTTTAGATTGTTTGGGTTTTTATTTGTTTGTCTTTTCCTCAAAGAATTAGCTAACCTGTTCCAGTTAGAAGGAATTCATTGTGGGATGAGGTTTTTCGCTGATGCAATACTACCTATTATAAAGACTATTCAAAATCACATTTTCCTGAATGCAGCAGAAATAATACAACAAAAGAGAAAATTTCTTTCCTAAATGTTAAGCTTTTTTCAGCTTTCAGTTAGTCCAGAGTCCAATCTATTCAAACTTTTCTCAGGACCAAGTAACACATGAATTCAGGTTGTTTGATCATTCTTGATGCCTCTCAATGAAGTGTTCTACTTCTTTAAACTTCCCTTCAGATATAGAAACAGAACAGTGTGTTTCACTGTACATTTCAGCTACATTTTCTCCAGATAAGAGAGAACTATCAATATATTTTTCAAAATAAGAACAATTCTTTTATCAAAACAATTAACTAGCAACTTGCTGTATTACCCTTAAGAGTCCTGAAATGTAAAAAAAAATCTCAATATAAATAAAATAACTTCTAAAGGACAGTGTCAATTTTAGATTGGTAATTATTAGCTGGAAGTCTTTAATAATGTCTGAACTAGTTCTGTCATCTTTCATATAAGTTATAATCACATCGTACAAAGATTATGTAAAAACATACAAAGGTAGGTATTTATCTTGGTAGAGACTAATCACAGTATTTTAGGAAATGAAACTACTAAAGGAAAATCAATTATACATTTTTTAGATAATTCTGCTGTTCATACAGTTACCAGACTTAAATCACAGATATGGTATATTCAGGTGGAAATCAAGTTTTTATTTCAGAAGAAAAGGTAAGATTTCAATAGAGACATACTTTTCCAGAGAGTAAATGGCATTAACAAAAAAAAATTCCAGGAAGTGAAGTGATTTAGAGATTTTGAAAATCATTAGTTTTACCAGTGTGATTTCCCAGTACCTAGCTGGATACGTGGAAAGATGAAATGCAGGGTGGCAATGTTAAAAGGTGATGTAAGGTATGCTAAATGACAGGCAAAATTCTTTGGTTAACTGCAGAACTGTTACTTAAGCTAAAACATAAAGTTACTGCAGCTGAGGATCCAGGAATAACTAATCTGGTAAAGCACTGGCACTCCATGGTGCAATGAACAGAAGCCCAATAGGTCAGATGAGTTGAAGGAAGTGATGCATAACCTTCAAAGATTAGCTGGGAGCACAAGAGACCAGCAGACTGAATATATGCTGCAAATGTGCAATGTTTATATGCAACAAACGTGAATATATTTTACATATATAGTTGCATAATAGATACATATAATGTATGCAAATATTCAGTAAGGAAATTAGAAATCACTGTGAATGGAAATGATGGAGAGATGAGGACAGTTTTAAACTTTAGGATAATAATTTATTGCACCACTATTCACTAGCAATAAACATTGTCAATCTCATTTCTTACTCATTACCAGTAATTATTACTGAGTATATAAAACAATTTTTAACAGTTAGAACTTAAAACAGCAGCAACATGGAGCTGATACTGTATAGTCAGAATTGACAGCCACAGCCCTTGTGTCTCTCAGTCCATGAGATCAAGATGGTTGTGTCTGAGAACTCTTCGACAAGGGAAGCCAGAACCAAAGCAATATTCTTTCTTTCCCATCTTGACTCTCTCTTCACTGGTGTTTTGTGTTCCACAGATCTCTCTTCAGCAGAAATGAGATGATCTGACCTGCTAAGGTCATCAAATATGATCTTCTAATATCTGTACTTGTTATCATTTTGCCAAATACTGGTTTTTTTTTACTCTACATTATTTGCTTTTCTTTATCAGATTTTACTACTTGGATATATTTTACTGAATCCTGCTTTTGGACCTATGCTTCAACTCACTTTTGCAGTAACATTTTACAGACTGCTATGACATATCTTGTGTTACAGTCTTATGAAGTGCTTAATGTGATGATTTGGTTCACTTATGTACAGGTGTAAGACAAATAAATATTAATTTAATCTTGTTTGGTCTACCTGTACCTTATATATACAACAAGTCACTGTTCTGGCTGCAATGCTGGGTGTAATAGGCTCTTGTACAGCCTGTTCTACCCCTGGTGCCATGTCTCTGACACTCCTAGTTGCACAGTGCCTGCTTTGAGTAGGAGATATGAAAGACATACTTCTAAAGAAAATATCTGGTGTTTTGGTAACTGTGGTAATCCCCCAGGATATGAAGAATGCAACTGCAAATTTTAAATCCAGGTCTTCTTATCTCTTAGAAAAGGTTCTCCTTGAAAATTTACTCAAAAGCCTTTGATTTTAAGTGAAGTAACTGAAATAACACAGCACGGAGTTTTAAAATGCAAAGTGCAACTTGTTCCAAGTATACTGGATACATTAAATCTCTTTTGCATTTGTTTGTATTTTATCTAGACATTTGCAGCTGTAAATACATGCATGCTCTCCATCTTCAGGTTTAGGGTCTAAAGTACCTTCAAGCAACTTAGCAATTTTGACAACATTTTTCTTTACCATTCTTTAGGAACTAAACAAATTTTCTTTAAGCATCGTTTTCATCTATGATTTGTTTTGCTGTGTTTAGAAACAAGCTCAGATTTTGAAAGCACTCACACTGTTTTGAGCCTAACTGATTCTGAATACAATATTTTGTATGTGGTTTTTAAATATTACCGAAAGAAGAAATATTGGATGCTGAAAAATAGCATGTATGCACATACACATACACATTTATCATAGTGCAGAATGTTGAAATACCATCATAGGCATTAATAATGCATAGAATAATTTCTCTTTAGATATCAAATTATGTATTCATGTCATTATTTGTGGAGATTATTTGATAGTTACATCACACACAGCAGAACTATATCTTCAAATGCTTTCTACCAGCTCTTACCAGCCAACTCTTTTCACTATTGTCTAAACACTACTTTTGTGTGCGTGTCCCTGTAGATCAGTGTAAATATTTGGGTTTAACCAAAGATTTCAGGGATGAATTTAGGTAGAATTAAGAGAAAAATGATTTTAAAAAGTCCAATATACTTTAACAATCTTGTGACTAATATAAATATAAAATATTTAATTTTAATTTCTAAAAAAAATATAAAATGCTGACCTACAATTATTAAGGGTAAAAAAAATAGATAGCTATATTTTTCAAAGATTAATCCATATTAGAGCAGAATTTATTTTTATGTGCTTAATATCTAAGTAGGTTTGGGTCAGTCATGACTATTCTTTCCATTTCTCTGCATAAAGTGAGAGCGCTACCAACATATTTCATAAAATTCCTTCTTTTTTTCCCACTCAAAGGAAATAACTGCACTACTACTACGCACAAGAACTTCTTATTGTACAATCCTGTAATTAATTTTGTTCAACACATTAACACAGCCAAAGAGGAGTTTTAGACTAATAGGGTTTAGGAGCCAAAGGGTTTAGGGGGGTTTAGGTCTAAACATAGATTAGATAGTTTACTTCAGACTAACAAAAGCAATCCTCTGTTCAGAAAAAGCAATCCAAATTAACAATCATTTAAGTTTAAAGTGACTTAATTACATTCTTAAAACAATTACACAGAGGCTTTTTTAAAAAGAAACTAAATGTTAGACTATCAGTTTCACCTTAACTTTGACATAGAAGTATTCAGGTTTTTTCCTGACAATTTTGCTGTTTGCATGAGTAATCCCCCTCCACTCCATTTCTGTCAGCAGCTGAAAAACAGGTGAGAGATAGCAAACAGTCTCAAAAAGGAAGCATCTGCTACATCTGCGGTGAGATCAGTCCTTCCCTGTCTGAGCAGTTTGCTTTTGCTTACAAGTGATATAAACCTTATTCCCCTTGGTCTGGACAATCATTCGGAATCTCCACATAACCTGCAGTGGCTGAATCATGACACTTAACAGATTTCAGCTTAGCTGATCTAACTAACAGTCCTAAATATCCTAACCCTTTTCACTGTGTATTCAAACTGATGAGATTTAAGTGCCAAAAGGAGTTCAGATTTCTCCTGCTTAGTTTCCCACAGTCACTTAATATAGTCACAGGAATTACCCCTTTTTATTACTTATTATCTTATAAGTTACTCTTAACAATATATTTGACTTTTGAAAACTAATGAAAAACACTGATTATGTAGGGCTTCCATACTCAGTGAAAATTGATATTTGTATTTTGTTGTGATTATTCATCTTACATATTTTTAAAGATACAATCAAATCCTGAATGTGTTAGTCACTTTCTGTTCGAGTACATGAGAAAAACACACACTCACAGAGAGGAAAATTATGTTATTGAGACACAACTTAAATATATCAAATAGAATAGATTCATCTTCTGAAAGTAAGTGCTTGCTTTCCCTATGTAGTCTATAAAAATGAGTACTTCTGAAGACTTTTAGAGTGAAAACACTTAAAATGAGTGTCTCATTTTAGGCAACTACTAAGAGGAAAAAATAGCAGAAGTGAAAGTTGTATCAACGAACATCTCTAAAAGACAGCTAGTGCTAAAACATAGATATCTATATCTGTGGTCTCAGCTATCAACATGGAATTTTTTTTTATAGCCCTCTCCAGAGGCTGCTTCATCTGATCTATTTAGGGTATTCATTCGGACTGAGATATAAGTCACATCCTGATGTGACATTCCAGAGATCAAACAAACTCACTCAAGATGCCTACTATTTAAGAGAAAGTCAGATGCTGAAGTTAGTCAGAATAGATCTTCTTTTTATGGAGTGGTATTACAGCTGTTGTAAAGCTACATCCCACAAACAGTGCCTTCTGATAAACTTAATGCACAGTTGAAAGTGTTGAGGGTGCACCAAAATTAACTTTGATCACTAAAGAATAAGCCAGACCCCTGGCAAGCAAAAGAGGCTTTATATAAGTAACCTGAATTATTTATTCAAAACTCAATGTATTGTTTAGAGAGTGGGGGAGGGGTGGAGAAGGGGGAGTTAACTGTATTTTTAAGTCTCTATTTAATTACTACTAAACATGTGTAAAATGAACCAAGAAAACAATGAACTAAACAAAAAATATCTGCAGTACAAAGACAGAGGAATATTGATATAGAATTTGGGTTCATCTATTTATATGACATAAATACTAAAAATATTATTATAATATATTAGATCATGAATAATTTTAGATTTTAAATCTCACACAATTCTATCACTTTTTGTCTTCAGTGTCCTGTGGCCTTTTCCTCAGTATTTAAAATGAGATAAAGGATTTTCTTTCTAGAGAGATTTGAGCTACAAAGATCGAAGATCATCAATAGTATATATTTTTGAAAGTTAGGGTTCATTTTTAGTACTCTTGCCAAGATTTTGTTAATTCAAAGACCATTAGGGAGTTAATGCATGTCATTTTCTCTTCTTTACTCAGTTCATTTAGGAAATTACAGACTTCTAGGGTGTGTAACCAGTCCTTCTACACATCAGTGATTTAATTTCTTTTATTCCAACAAGTCATGTTTGAATTGTTTTAAGGCAAAAGGTCAGACCAGATGCTTCTGATTGTGCAAGAGTGCTAGGAAGAACAGTCTTTTAGGCCTGTACATACTAATTATCTTACTTTATACTGACAATGTACTAACATTGGTGATCATCAGAAATATTCTCCCACTGGTATAAATCTATGTACATTTATTTTATTCAGCATTATAAGGCAATTGAGATTGGTACTATCAATTTTTCATGGCTTATGTTTTCATGGCTTTTGTTTTTGTTATCAGATTGAATGAGCCAAACTTTCAATACAAAGGAACAACAAGCAATAAAAGCTTGATTTTTCACTTAGGAGGAAGGGGGAGAAAGAGGAGATAGCCTCTTAGGAAACCTCTGACATTTTTTTGTTATTGCTAGGAATATCCAAGTGGTGTATAGCATCCCATGAATAATAAATAAGATTAATCAACAGATACTGATTTAAGTATTTTGAACTTAATTTCCTTCTCTTCCCTTCAGGTCATACAGAGATCACTGTTGATGAACTTATTGTTTTTATAATGGAAATAACCTACCTATATTGATCTAGGAATACACTTTAAGAAATGTTGTTTGGTAAATTACCTCCTAAATGTCAACAGAAATTTTACTAGAGGCCAAGAAAAATAATTATGTACCAAGGAAATAGCTAAAATTGCAAACATCATGCAAGAAATTGTAACTGAAAGCAGAATTCCTAACTCATAATTAGATTTTAATCCTATCACAGAGCTAGAAAATGGTAATACTGCCTCTATTTAGCTACCCATGTTCATTACAGCATAGGTAAAACTCTGGAAAGCCTTTGAACATCCTCACAGTTACAAAGTTATTGCCTCAGATGTTAGAAGGCCAAAATTTAAATTTTTTGCTGAAATTACTTGTTCCACATTTCTTATAGGACAAAACAGTTCCCTACCTTGAACACCACCCTTCTTGAATAGTGTTGAGATAGGTAGGTTTGGTACCTATTTCTTCTTTTGAAGCTATTCTGTGAATGAAATATAAATAGCTTGAGTTTGGTGAGGACAAGAATCATGCAAAAGAGACCATGATTTTCTAGAACACTGTTTTGAGCAAGTACCAGGTCCTTGAATCAAGAATTATGTTCTTGCTGTATATTAGATGCTAGAAGTCAAAATGCTGGTTATTGTTGCTGCCTTTTGTATTTTTAATGAAAGAAGGAAGGAAGGACATCCCTCCTGTCTACCATTTCTACCTGATAGGATGACTTCTCTTTGTCAGGAGGGTTTGTATATACAATGCTGAGCGTTTGTCAACACAGCTTTTGGTGGTATTAGTGAATAGTCATTGTCCAGGTATTTTTTGCAGATCTATCTCTATAGGTTATGTCACAGTCAGTCCTTTGACGTGGTATCATACCTGCAGCTTCTGACACTGCCCTTGATATTGAATACAAATTGCTCGCATTGGTGTGATCTTTACTGATAACTAGTCAGAAATCAGTTGGTAGTAAACACAGGAAACAGAATGAGTGCAGAGCTATTTCTATTACAAAACATTAGTGATATAATTTATTTCCCTAGACTGGATTTCTTCTTATTCTTGATGGTTTTGTGTTTGGTTGGTTAGTTGGATGTTTTTCTTTTGAAAGATATTGTGGTTTAATTATTATTATTATAATGAGTCCTTTAGCTGGGGTTCCATTAGCTCAAATTTATCTGCATAAAGGGAGTCATTGAGCTTAGTTGTCTTTCAAGACTAAGAAAGTACATGTAACTTAGCAATTATTCTCATGAGCATGCTTGGTATAAAGTGCTTAAGGGAAAACAAAAATAAACAAAATAATTGGCAATTTAAGCTACTTTATGTTCTCATTTGCAATACAGATTAAAAGTAGTGCATGACAGTGGGAAACTGCTGGTTTGGGCTACAGTAGAGTTAATTTTTTGAGAACTATGGGTGTTAAAACTTTCAAACTTTGAGATACTTATTTAGCATATCCCACATGGTTAGTCAACACCTGAGAATCCACCAACTGGGCTGGCCCAGCCAAATCAAAACTTTTATGCATTTAAGAAGGGGATAGAGTTCCTGTAGTGCCTATTAAAAACATTCTGGGGATATGAACCTCTGGGAATATTCTCTCTGATCATTGCA
This sequence comes from Manacus candei, assembly GCF_025592945.1. NCBI lineage: Eukaryota > Metazoa > Chordata > Aves > Passeriformes > Pipridae > Manacus > Manacus candei. The sequence goes on along the minus strand of NW_026138062.1, from coordinate 27,307,114 downwards.
TGAATGAATAATGAACTTTGATAAAACTGAATGAGCGGCTCCCTGATATCTGGTGGCTGACTGAGGTTAAACCACAACACAAACTCACCTCAAGATTGATAGTATTATGAACAACTAGACTGGTAGATTCCTATGTTCATCAGGGCTGGATGAGTTAGAGGCCTCAACAGGAAGATTTATCCACTTGTTTTAGGTACCACAATCAGTATTTATGTGTACATGAATCAGTGTCAAATCACTGTATGCTGAATTTTGATACCTTACAGGGGAAGACTGAATCACAAAGTGTTTCCAATAAAAGCTTATTAAAAACATATCCTTTTTTAAACCAAATATTTGCTCAAGCTACTGGAACGGCCTTCTGTTAGGCACATAATTAAACAATGTAATAACATATGATGGCAATGAATTTAAGGAACTGAAGTTTATACTAAGCTCTCCTTTAGTTCGAATTGGTTCACAGGTTCTTTTTTAATCAAGTTGGTGTTAAAGAAATAAACCTGTTGAGAAGTAGGACCTGTCATAAAAGCATATGTAGAGTAATAGATAAAGAGTAAGGAGTCTGGAAGAAAAATCCAGCTGGTGCCTGTTGGATGCTGATAAGGTCACTTTGTTTCACAAAGTTCCTCAAAGCTATGGATAAACACCTGCTACAGCTGGATGAAACTATGGGAAGGGATAATGTGAAGACATCATAGCTTCTCCTCATGAAACATCCTGCAGGAAGGGAACATGGTGATCCATTTGACCTGTGTCATTTACCCATAAAGAAAGAATAGATACTAACTTTACCTAAATTTAATACTTATGAGTAAAGTCACCAAAACACCAAGAAAAAAAAGTATAAAAGGAGATTGAAATGGAGAAAAGATCAAAGGAAGTTTTCCATCAAAACTGCTGGGATTGCTGACGAGTTGAACCTGCCTTCCTTCTCCCCTTCCACTGCTAAAAGCAGAAGAACAAATGGTGTCTGGTGAAAGCTGGCAGGTACAGAAAATGTGGCTTCTCCAATAGCTTTGTGTAGTTCCAACCAGGAAATAGAGGGTATCCTTTGCAGTAGTTCTCCATTATATTGAGGAAAGCTTATCCTGTACCTCCCATTTTTTTGCTGATGTTCTTAGTTTGGTTTCTTTTGGTACCTCTGCAGATCTCAAGACAGACTGAAAACAGTTATCTCTATTCCAGACTCAACTCAGTTTTACCGGGCATCTCTGTCTGAATCTGGAGACTCTGCAGGGCTGGTTTTTGTTTTGTATTTATTTTTTTATTTTCTGATAGAATTAAGATACCATGACCTATCATATAGAAGAATAATGATTTTTACTGTTCGATCCCTTCCAAAAGCTGTGAACACAGAATTTCTGACAGCTTTGATGTGATCAAATAGAGGAAACACCCAACTTTTTTGGCAGATACATAGCTATCTAAACCCCACACTAAGTGTAAGTTTAAAGATCTCCATGAGTACACAAAGGAAAAAGTATAATATGTTGTCATAGTTTACCCCAGCCAGCAAGCAAGCCCCATGCAGCTGCTTGATCACCTTTCCACCAGCAGAACCAGGGAGAGAATTGGAAGAGTAGATAGAAAACTTGTGGGTTGAGATAAAGACAGTTTAATAGGGAAAGCAAAAGCTGCCCACACAAAGCAAGGAATTAATTCACTGCTTCCCAAGGGCAGTGTGATGGTTTTAGCCTAGGCCTTCCTGGAGACCAGTTTGTAACCAGGAAGGAAGTAGGGAAGTGACTAAGGACATATTCCATGCTATTCCTTTACATAAACTGAGGTATAAATAAAGCTGATCAGAGAGACCTCCCTCTCTTCTTTTCCGGCGAGGTTCAAGAACAGTAGGTTCTTACGTCGGTCTTGCTTATCTGAAGTTGATGCCTGTAGTGACTGCTGTGTCTGCCACACAGGAGAGGAGAGTGCTGGGCCGCAGCTGGCTGTCCTGCTTTTCTCAAGGGAAGTGGTGGGATTTTGCTAGTTCTTTATTTTGCTGGTTACCGGGTTTTTCAATTGTGCATATTTGTTTTGTTTTTTTCCCTTCTCCCTTCCCCTCTTCCCTTTTAGGGAGCTGTTTGGGCTTTCTGGGGTTATATGCACATAGCATTCTCACTGTATATATCTGTTTTATATGTAATATATATATTTTTGCTATAGCTTTGGCTGTTTGGTTTTTTTTTCTTCCCTCTCTGGCTCTTTCACTGAGTTTTGGAGACTTGGCAGAAGCCAGCTCCAAACTTGCTCAGGCAGACAGGTGTTCAGCCATCTTCATGAGAGCAGATCCCCATTACACACAACGGTGACTTGGGAAGATGAATGCCATCACTAAAAATATTCCCCCTTCTTCCTTCTTTCCTCCCTACTTTATAGACTGAGAATGACATCATACGGTCTGGAACATCCCTTTGATCAGTTTGGGTCACTTGTCCCCGCTGTGTTTCCTCCCAGTCTCCTATGCACCCCCAGTCTCCCTGCCAGCATGGCAGTACGAAAATCAGAAAAGGTATTGGCTCTGTATAAGCACTGCTCAGCAATAACAAAAACATTTCTATATTATCAACCCTGTGTTCAGCACAAATCCAAAACATAGCCCCACACTTGCCACTGTGAAGAAAATTAACTACTCCAGCCAAAACCAGCACATACATTCTGACTCTGCCAGCCTGCAGTTATTGACAAGGGCACACAGCAAGCACTGGAAATTTGTCTGACTATAGGCACTGAAAAAAGTATACAGCAAGCTACACATTCTGCCGTATACTGCTGACTTGAGGTAATTGTTATACCAGTTTGGGAATATAGGATCTGAGGTTTCAAAAAGTGAATTTGAAATTACCTGCAGCATTGACCAACCTTTCTCTTCAGGAAAAGAAGAAAGTGTAAAGGCCAGAGAAGCAGAGGGGAAATAACAGAAGCAGAATGATGTCAGAGCAAAGAAGCCAGAGAGCTGGCAAATTCATGTGGCTGGGCACAACAGGGAGAGTACTGGTTTATGAAAGAGTCTAATGTCTACAGAATTAATGCGCTGTGTACAGAGATGTGAGCCATGAGAGTGGTATATTTGGGGGAAGAGTAATACAAATGAAAGCTTTCATTTGAATAGAAAGAAATCAGCCATGCAGCTGATAAAAATATTTCTTTCTGATGTATTATGCTCTTTCATAAAAAAGATGCTTCACACAGCAGAAGCAGTGTGGTGCTTTTCCACCATGATCCATGTAAAATATTAACACAAAAACATCACATCAAATTTCTTCTACTGTGTTACTTTCACTGTACATAAAATAAATTCTGTCTCCCTTTTGTGCTTAGCAGAATAAAGAGATTCTCCAAGAGTTAGAGAGCTATGATAACACTCGCAAAAGACATTTTTTTTAATGAAGGAAGTACAGTTCAGCATGAGATTAAATTCCTATCAATAATGGCCAAATCACCGTGAAAATACTTGTATGATGTATAAATAAATACATTTAGTTTTAAGTGTCTTGAAAAAAAAAAAAAACCAAAAAAAAACAGAATACAAGACTTCAGGGCTTTAATCTCTAAATATACTAATGTGTAAACTATGCATAAAAAAGGAAATGTTTAAAAGTGGCAGGTTTTTCCTAAAAATTAGCTGGAATTCTACTTAAGATAGTGGAGCTACATTTTCCTGTTTGATTTGCTGAGTATGTGTAGATGTTTTCTAGAATCACCAGTTTTATCACACTATAAATAAGCTTAGAATTTGTATTATAACAAAATCACATTAAATACTCTCTACTGTGCATCTTAATCATATAAAGACTAATTATGATCTAAGTATCATCTGTGTTTTTTACTCAATGCTAAATATACTTAGCCCATTTCCTCAGTCACTTAAGTTACTACTTTCATTCTCCATGAATTTATGTTCATTCAGCTATCAGATTTGTTCCTTCAAAAATACTTAAGACCACTGACTGTGTTTTGTTTAGAGATGCTATTATGAACTGTCATCTACTTACTAATCATGACACTATAACTTATCCTCTATTTCATCCTATTCTGAGTCTATTGATTATTCTATCAATCTATGTGCTAGCTCTTTTGGACTTGTAACAGAATGTGCCTTTTATTCCTTGTTTCCATAGGTTTGCTTTAGACATGAGCAATAAAAGCTGGCAATGTACCTATTGTAAAGTCAACCCTTTAGATTTTATTCTGTGATAAGCAATTGATCCCCAATAAAGATTGTTTTATCTTTACCTAAAAGACAAAAGAGATTAAATTTGAAGGAGAAAAACTGTGTCACTGTCACTGAAGGAGAAAGAAAGAAATGGAATGATGCAGGAACAGTCTATGGAAAATATAAAAACAACATACAAAACTGGGTCTGGGATCACATAAAGTAAAATTTCAAACAATGAAGAATTAAAATTACCCAAATTTAAAATAACAGATACAAGTTATATTTCAATACAGTCTTCTAATTGTAGTCAAAAACTTTTACTGACTAGTGTAGTATGACTGTACCAGGCACTAGAGCTGCCAAATGGTGTAATGTAAGATAAAATACATGGGAAAAAAATAGAATATATAATCACTGACACTGCAGAAACAGATTAAGACCTTCTTCATATATTAAAAACCCCACTGATTTTATGAGTGTGCAGGAAGGTCTTGGACTGTGGATTTAACCAAAAAGTCTCTAAAACCCTTTTCCCTTTCCATCTCAGAGAAGATCCTATGAATAATAAAGTTTAAAAATATTAATGTATAAACCAAAACCTGATAGGAAGAATACTTCCTTTAAAAATTTATCCTTTTTGGTTTAAGGACACATACAATGTTTTTAATGATTTCTATTTCTGCTTAATGCATGTGATAAACTTTATGCAGCCTTCTATTCCCTACTCCTCTTCAAAGCTTCCAAACCAAAACCTGAAGGTCTCCTGTCTTTTTCTGAACAGTTTTCTATAGCTTTGGGTGTCTGTGTTAGCTCAGTTACTTTTAGATAGGAAAAGCATTAAACAATCTGTCTCACAAATAAACTAATTAAGCCTGAATCATTTTTATATAGAGGCTTAAATCTCCTATATCATATCTCAGAAATAAGCCAGAATGAAAAAAAAAATCCGAACAAGTGATATGATAAGAAGAGAAAAAAGAGTTTGTAATGATTGCAGTTGGAAAAATTTACATCTTGAGTATTACACTTAGTACATAAATATGATATCAAATATAATGACATAATATATTATATATGGCTGATATGGCAGCTTCAGGAAATTCAGTCTCAAAATTTGAATGAAGATTTTAGTTTAATTTAGTTTCATTTAGGTTTTTTCCAGAAGGAAAGAAATTATTTTTCACAGACCATATATTTAAAACTCAAAAATTCTAGTAATTAAATAATAAAAACTGTTTTGGGAGTTTATATTTAGATGCTTAAATCTTCTTGTTTTTTCATGAAAGAGAAACAAATTTCAGAGGCTATGAAACCCATTCGGAGAGTAAAATTCAATAGGTTATGCTTTCAATAATCAGAAATATTTTCCAATGGATGATTCCAAACATTCAATTATTGATAAAACAATTATTGGAAAAATTATTTGTATATAACTGTAGTGCAGTTTAGTTCATAAAATAAGTCTGTAAATAAGTGCACATAATCAATAGGAATAATTTCACATTTAAAAAATTAGGAAATTAAAGAGGCACACATTTAGTAGGTTTTCTGTGTTTACTATATGAGCTAGTCATACTAATAACATGGGAGAGTTAATTCTCCCCTTGGAGGAAAAGTTTTTAATATATATTCATATTTTTATATATATTTATATTTTTATATATACATGCATACATATATATAATGGTTTAAAGAAGACTTGGTGTGATCTCCTAATAAAAAAAAAAAAAAACAACATACTGCTAGCAGGTTGGTATGTGTTTTTGAACCACCAGAATTTTTATGTATCATAAACAACACACTGGTAGACTTTTTTTTACTCTAAAAATCTGAAAATAAGATTATATGCAAAAGGGTACTTGATACTCAAACACATTAAAAAAAGGGAATAGTACAATTAATGTTTTAATGCTCTAGAATTCCAAAATATTTAATTAATATAGAAAAGCCGCACAAGAAAACGTAAAAATTACTGTCAGAACTTCTCCAGTATCTTCCCCTTTTCTTGGATGGTACCCTTATTCTCCCATAGTCCCTTTGGGTCCTACAGTCAGCAGTTTCAGTCTTCCTCAGGAAGTGGGGTAGACAGAGGAAGTATTTACAGCTCAGCAGCATTACCATTTCCTTGCTGGGAGGAATTAGATACCCATGGTAGTAGGGGCTTCTTCATCAGTCTTAGAGTCTCCTTGCTTTTCTTCTTATGTGATTCCTGTCACAACCATCTTCCTTCCCAAGGGATCCACCTAAAGCTGCAAAATAGTCTTCCGTCAGACTCAGCCTGGGGCTACTGATGCACTGTAATTAACCAGGGAGAGCATGTGATATAGCATATACATTGTTGCATTTATACTATCATATCATACACAGTACATGAAAACTGTTACAAGCTAGAACCAGCTCAGTCCAGTACAAGCTCAGACAAATCCTGAGACCCTGTGGTGTCAGTCACTATCATGTCTCTGGCCTCATATCAGTAATGACAAAGTAATATTTATTGGGCGGGAGTATGCTCCTCATCTTTACCTACTATAAATACAGGCATAATTTCATAGCTTGTAGAAAGCTCACTGATGTGCAAAACATGAAAAATCCCACTAAAAGAAAAGATTTTGAGGCTAAACCAACCCTGCTCTCTTTTTTTCACATACGTATCTTAGTAGGTTTTTTTTCTTTTTCTGAGCTCCCTACCAAGATGTCTTGTGTCCTTATGTACTTATTAATTTTTATAGGTGTTCTCCTTCCGGTTTCTTTTACACAGTAAACTGCTGATTTGCATTTGTTTTCATCTTTAGACTTTTTTCTAATGACGTTTGTGTGTATTTTGGGAACTGATTCTCACTTTCCCTTAATTCCCACATCAGCTCCAGTCTCACGCATTGCAGGTTTAAATTTTCACTGAACTATTCCATCCAGCCACTCTCCCATTTACCTTACTCAACAGAAAACTGGCAGAAAATAAGATGAAACAGCACACAGTTAGAAATAAAGACAGAGTGATCACTTAGCAATTATTGCCATTGACAAAAGAGAAAATTACTTTAATTTATTATCAATTTGCATAAATACTTAATTAGTGATTTGAGCAATGGGAAACAAAGAAGACAAACAATAAAACACCTTTTTTTCCACTTTCCAGGCTCAGATTCTCTTCCAGACCCAGTTTCACTGCAAATAGCTATCTTAGTGTCTGCAGCACAGTGGATTGGAGTCAGGACATAGTACTTTGTCTCTTCTTCCTTTTTACACTCTTCCTATGCTCCAGGATTGGTTTTCCATGGGCTGCAGTAATTTCAGAGATGTACCTGCTCAAACAGTGTCTTATCCATGGGTCACAGTTCCTTCAGAGGAATGCTTGTTCTGGCTCAGAATGCCTCTTCCTAGATGAACTAACCACATCTAAATAATGATGTTGTTTCATCTTCATTGTTAGTGTCAAAGGAATTCTCTTGAATTTGGGAGTAAAAGCTGAAGTTAAAAGACAAAGGAAAAGAAAGAGAAGTTGAAAAGAAAAAAATCTGCAAGAAGACAGCATTTCAGAAAAAGAATTCAAATAGTTGAAGCATTCTGAAAGTGTTTATCGATGACCAATTTTTTTCTTTAGGTTTTACAGTTTTAACTTGTAACAAAATAAACAGTAAGTGTATTCCAGTGCACTTTTTTCCCCTCACATCTGTTTATCAACATTACAATAAATTGTCTACTATGGTGAGAAATATGAATGTAAGTTAATCCTGCATTCTTAAAATTACCTCTTGTATGTTCAGAAAATAGTTGAGTTTACTTGTTCAAATAGAAGTGAAACTACATATTTTTAATGCTTTCTTTCAAATTTCAAGGGACAATACAAAAATTTTCAAATTAAATATTTTCTCCCTTTCCCTTCTTGAAGAAATGCTGATAAACATCCTGCCAAAGTGCTTCAAGGTTCTAGCGATATACATGCATTTAACCATTATTGGTTTTCTGAAGTTGTTACATATGCATTAAAGGAAACTACTCAAGACAAACTTTCATCACCTGCCCTCTGGAGATTTCCCTTGTGTATTATTAAAAAAATGCATACATTGATATATCTGAGGAAAAAAATCAGCTTACTGCTTTCATTTTTTATTAAAAAAATTTTTTGTACTTTACAAGGCTTTCAAAATGTACACTGAAATATGTTTGTCTTATTATTTATACAGTGATTTGTAGCTGAAGTTGTGATTTTAGTGGCAGAAATCAATATCACTCTTGCCAACTGATATTAGAAATATTACATCAAATGATGAATATCTGAGGTTTTCGCAGAAGTTCCCTCTTTTACCTCTCCCAATTAAAGCATAAATCATTCATCTATACATTTTCACATACATTTCCATAACTGGCTTTGTGCTAAATGTTTTTCTAGCATCTTCTCTCATTCTTTATTACTTTGGATTTACATAATAGTCCTATATTTCAAAGATATTTGAAGGAAAATTCTTGTGTGTCAAGGAAAGAACTTTCCATCAGGGATAAGAAGGTAGTTGAAATGAAAAAAAGTCAATCCAATGCATTCAATTGAATTACTAATTGCATTCAAACCTGACTTGATTTTCCATAACACCGAGAACTTCTGTTCAGCTATTTCTGACTTGAAGTTTGGGCTATTCAGAATAACTAACTAATCAATTAAATAAATAAATGAGTCATATTGTAACAGAAGTGACAGCACTTGTTGACCTTTCACTAAGTGCAGTTAGACTGATTTGGGCACTTTATATTGGGGGAAAGAGTTCAGATTTTTGCAACATTACAATGTTAACATGTACAAAAACCCTTTACCTAATGATGTGTTTAAATAACATAATTTTACTGAGATGTAATTTGATGCAGAGAATATGCATTTATGTAGGTATGCTATTATGTATGCTATTTATGTAACAAAAAATTGGTTTTAATAAGTAAATTAATACTTTTAAAGTTTCACCAAAGTAAGAAAAATATATGATTCAGTTTTATGAAGGTATTTATATGTGCTTTTAAAATTCTTCTTTTTCTACATTTGTTTCCTCTATGCTGAATATCAAAGCTAAACATTATTTGCAAGTTACATTTTATGTTATTTTTGATCTGCTGATTTACTTTATTTCCTTTAAAGTAAAATAATAAAGAGAACATATAATTTGTTCCTAAGTCCTTTAAACTTTAATATGAATATTTGGTTCTGGATCACTGCACTATGAATCCTATTGAAGGCTAACTTTCTGTTTGAGAAACCAAGAGCAATGGTATAAATATCACCAAACACTTCCAAGTGTGGTTTAAATTGGTCTTAAATTGAGGAATTAATAGATTTAGAATTAGATAACTAGGGCTAGTATGTATATGAAGATATCTGAAAGGAATAGTTCTGGAGGTAAGTCATGTATGTTGCCATAGTTCCTACCTATCACTATTATTACAAAAGGGAGATGCCTAGAATAATTGCTAAATACCTGATTAGATAGAAAGAATGAATGTTACTTCCACCGGTGTAACACAAATTGCAATAGATCTTGATGAAACTTATTTCTGGTTGCTTGTTAGCTATTGACTTGATAAAACTTTTCTGAAATTGATTGGATCTAAGTTTGATTGGATTGTGAAAGCCCTTATTATTATCTGCATCCATAATTTGATAATTCCCTATGTGCTTGAAACTCATTGCATAAGTAATTGTAAAAAATAAAAAGGTTTTTTTTCAAGTATTTCATTCTGCATTAATGCACATTTAGCTATTGTAACAGTAAATAACAATACTATTACAAGATCTATTCAATAAAATTTTGTATTGTAATTTCAGGAATATTAGAAATCAGACATTAGTGATATTGCATTAAAACAAAGGACAGTGATTAAAGTAATAATGTATTTATTGTTCTAGTAATCTTTACATTGTATTCAAAGTGATAAACAAGATGCAAATCAGATCTATGAGACATTATTCTTGCCCCAGAAAGCATGTGCATATACACAGATGCACATATGTACGTTAGCTAGTTTTTAAGCAGTATACCTTTTGTGTTGTCACAATCACAAAAGACATTCTTGCAACTTTTGTTCATTCGTTATCTTATTCTATCATCTTCATTCCTTCATCTTCTTGATATCTTCCTACTGTTTATTATTTTTTCCGTATGTCATATTGGATCTAATATATTCTTTCCCCCTTTGATTCTCCTTTAAACATTCCCCTAAGGAACTGGACTATGGTAAATACTGTGATTCTTTGAAACTTAATATCACAGGCAATCAGCATAACAGAATTTGTTAAACTAAATGGATCAGGAACATCTGGCAAATTTCAAAGTAACACAATTTCATATTTATTAAATAACACTATATCCTCTGATTTCATTTGTCACTGCACCTGCTCAATACATCTTAGATTTTCCCTTGTTTCATCATGAAAACAAAACAACAAAAAAAGATATTGTAAAAAATAAACCCAACAGAAAAAATCTCTGAAAGCTGTTTTATAAAAAAAAAAAATCATCTTTCCAATTCTATTCAGAATTCTATTATTTGAGAATTTATGTCCTTCCTCATGGCACTAGTATCACCATAAGAAATTGTTTTTTAAAGCCTAAAGATATGAACTGAAGCAATTAACTAAATATTCCTCAGTAAGCATGGTCATCAAGTACTACTCTTACAACGTGTACTGTATACTAAATATGCATGGTTTTGCTTATTTTTATTAATGTAAAATTCAAATAAGACTATGGAAGTTTTACCAGTAAAAGGCCTAGAGAAAGCATAAATAAATAAATGTATACATACATACTGTACATACATCTGAAGTTGGCTGGGGTGTAGATTCATATGGGTGATACTCAGCCTGAGAACTGAGCACATGTAGATGCCTATGGTATCTACCTGCAGGCAAGCAAGGTCTGACTCCATCTGCCCACACAAAAGCAGGTCCATCTGGGGAACCCTAAGGCATCAGACACATGCACAAGACCGGCACAGAGACAGGGGATATCCAATATAATGATACTCCTTGGAGCAGCAGCCAGGAGGGGCTCAGGATTTTCAGTGATATTAGATGGCTTGGTGTTGATTTCCAAGATAACATATGTTAATGAAATCTGGATAGCCAGTCAGGCTTCTCAAAGATAAACATGTGGTCAACTTAAGAAGTTTCTTTAGGATTCTACTATTTAGTCACTAAATAAAAAGTGTAAAGGAGTTTAATACCACATGAGTGGACATCTCTTGAAATTAAATACAAACAAAAATTCTTAAATCTGAGAAGTGGCTCTAGGTCTCTTCAATATGATTAATTGTAAGAAATAAGCACTGAAGTGAAGTAATTTAATCAGAGGTCTCCCTTTAAATGGAATTAATCTTCTAGAAATGTCTGGTTTTCTTTGATTTCTACTTCATTGAATCACAGAATCATAGAACAGCCCAGGTTTGAAGGGACCTCAAGAGACCATCTGTCCAACCTTTTGTTGGAAAAGGAGCCACATCAGATTACTTAGCTTCCTGTCCTATTGCATCTTGAAAACCTACACTGATGGGGCCTCTGCCACATACCTTGGAAGTTTGTTCAAGTGAATAACTGTTCTCACTATAAAAAAAATTCTGTCTTATATCAAGATGAAACCTCACCCAGTGCAATTTATACTTATTACCCATTGTCCTTTCTACGTGTCTCTTCGTAAAAAGAGAGCCTCCATCCTCTTTGTAGTAAAGTTTTAAGTACTGGTTTCCCTTGGAATTTCTCTTCTACAGGGTGAAATGATGTAGCTCCTTCAGGTTTTCCTCACAAGGCAGGTTGTCCAGCCCTTTGTCAATTTTGGCCTTTCTTTGGACCTTCTTCAGTCTTTCTGCATCTTTCTTGAACTGGGGGGACCAGAACTGGAGACAGTAATTCAGGTGTGGCCTGACAAGTGCTGAGTCTTTCTTTGCTCATATTACCCCTGCAAATATAGTCCATGATCTGATTTGCCTCCATTGCTGCAGCAGAGCACTGCTGGCTCATGTTCAGCTTGTGGCTCACCAGGATCCCCAGCAAGGCTGTTCCTCAGACACACACATCCGAGCCTCTACTGGGGGCCCTTTGGTTAGGACATCCCAGGTGCAGAACTGCCACAGCCCAAGGGAAAAGGGAAAGGGACGTGGCACCACACAAAGGGGTTCAGAGGCAGCTGAGGGTCTGGGTGCAATGCCAGTTTATTAAGAGAACACAGGGACTTATATAGGGTTAGTCTGAGGGGAGGATTCATAACTGGGGAGGTGCATGGGACTGACAACCAAGGGTGAGACAGGATTGGGAGACAGGGGAAAGGTGGGTGTGACTTGTGGGTATCCAGGGGAAGGGACCAATGGGGGCTCGCTCTGCACTGCGGCAACTCTCAGGCAATCAGTGACAGAGGAGCGGGAAAGCAGGGGAGGACAGGGGAGTAAACAACTTTTGGAGGGAAAATGTGAGGGACAAAGGGGAATAACATTAGGGTACATTAAACTGGGTATGAAATCAATGATAAACTGGGGAATAACAGTCAGTCCAGTAAATGTCCGTCCATTCAGGCTCCATAAATGTCTCTCCACGCCTGAAATCTTTCCCAATCGGGTTTCTCATTCTCCTCACAGAACCTTATACTTAGTCAATTTTTCACCCATATCACACACCACCCGTCCAATCTGTATCTTGACAATTTGTCCAGGACAAGGCTATGGGAAGCAGTGTTGAACACTTTGTTGAGGTCCAGGTAAACAACATCCATGCTCTCCTGATGTTAACAGATCAGGTTACTCGGGCATTGCCTTTAGTAAATTGATGCTGGCTTTTCCCTATCACCTGCATCATTTAATTTGGAGTAGTTTCTAGGAGAACTTATTACAATACTTTTGCAGGGAATGAAGAAAAACTAGTGGGCCTGTAGTTTCCTACATCATCTTTTGGGCCCTTATTTTAGATGAAATTTGCTCTTTTTTAGTCATAGGAAGACCCTTGATCTCCAGGACACTTCAAACATTATAGGCAGTGACCTTGCAACAACATCAGCTGCTTCTCTTAAACCCTGGAATGGATTCTCTCCAAGGCCATAAATTTGTTTGGGTTGAGAACTTGCAAGAGGACACACCAGTCTTTACTACTAGTGTGTTGACATGTGCATTGTCATAGCTACTTGATCCTGTGATCTGATATTTCAATGTAAACCATGTCTGGATGATCAGTTACAACATAGTCAACCAAACTGTTGATGTCTAAAGTTATCTAATAGGAGTTTACAACCAATAACTATTACAATAAGAGTGGCAGTGGCACACTGTCACTTTATATGTCACATGACTTTTGTTGTTTGACATACTAGGCCAATATGTAAACAGTCTCTGAAACCTGCCATGTTACCATTGCTGCTAATAACGTTGCACACATCCTGAAAAGAGTTGGACACCATCCTTTCTATCACTTAAATATTTTCAAAGTTTGATTTCCAGTGAAATTTTATACAATATTGAGTCAATACAATTAGTAATTTGTAGAGTATATGTATGTGCCTTCATGAGTATAAAGCAATAAGTTAGGAGGTAGAGCTGCATGAAGAGGTATTCCAATTGTTACACTACTACAGTCTCCTAAATATATTTTGTCAACAATTTATGTCTATATTTCTACAATACATTATCAAGACAGGGCTTTGGCTTTTTCTTTGTTCTGTTACCCTTAACATTTTTAAATGAGTGGTTTTTTAATTATTATTAGCACCTACATGATGGACAGAAATAACTAGAAAAATATTAGATATTTTCCTGATTTCGCTACTCTGAGTGTAGTTGAACAGAACAGTGATTTAAGGAAGTGGCTAGTTACTGTGTCAGCTATATATTTTGCTAAACAAAATCTAAAAGCAAGTGAGTTAAATTATTAAATCTAGAAATCTGAACACTTATCAAAGTTTTGGAGTCTAGAATAACCAATTTGGAGAAATGTTTAATGTTTGAATGTGTAGCTCAGAGAAAGGAATAATTAAGGGATGAAGTTTGCTTTGCACTTAGCATCTTTATTAAGTATTCCAGAATTCTGATTTTGAATAAGTTATGCTTTACGCTGTTTCTCTCTGAAATGGCCCACAAAGTACTCAATATGGAGCACAAACTGCAGCTCTGTGAGGCATTCCGCAAACATAAGCTACCTAACCATGTAAGACAAAGTCATAATCTTTCAAAACCTCATCTACCGTAGTATAATTACATGATTATGCCTCTGAACTTCTTGTTTCATCTTCTTTTAACCTGTTAATAAAAAATGTTTTATAATAGAGATGAGCAATAATACTCCTGTATTTTGTAAGGTTACTTGACTTTTGATAATATTCTGTTTTTCAAGGTTCATAATATATTTACTATGGTTTGACCTTGGCAATGAAAGGTTCATTCTGACAGATGAAAGTGTAAGGAACGGATCTTGTTCTCCTACAGACAAATTAGAAATAAGAAATCTTTTTCTCTTTTAGATAAAAATGCCAAATAAAAGATAGAAAATATTGTTAAGCTTATTTTAAATGTCTTTTTTTAAAAAAAAAAAAAAACAACAAGCTAGAACAAGAATTGAAAGCTTTATCCTGGGCCAAAAAACTTATGAGTTCTTCTGACAAAATTGGATTTCCAATACCATTACAAGCACCAGTTAATACACTTGCAAAGTGTAATTATGTAACTACAGTGCATTAACATTAATTAAGTGACTAATTCAGATTTGTGAAGCACAAAAATGGATAGAATTAGTCAAATTTGGATACTAAATTCAGTGCACATAGAGAGAGAAAACCTCACAATACCTTTTATGTTTCAATTCAGGCCAGGCCGGGCTGGCTTTCAGCTGCAAGTAAAAATAATGAGTAAGCAGGTAAGAAAGATATGGAATAACTGTTTTGTTGGAAAGTATACCTCCAAAAGTGGGGAAAAAATGGTACTTAAAGCAGTAAGTGTAAGCTATGTTTTCTTTCAAGCCAGTCATTGGGGAGAAAAAATGCACAAAATACTTTTCTTCATAAAAGAAATAAGAATATTTATATTTTATATGTCTTTGTTTAAAGGACTGTTATTATTCTGACTGCATAGAATTATATTAAACTGAACCTGTTAGGTCAAAATTAACAAGAAAAGAAACAGCAACAGAGATAAGAAAGGATATCTTATTAAAAGTCTTTGATAGATCCGTGGAAAAGTTGTTAATTTGAATATACCCTCTCTGTTTAATCTGGAAAACAGGATTTATTTTTTCTCAAAACTAAAACTAGTATCAAAGGAAACTGCAGAACCTTTATATTTTTGAATTAGGAAAGATGAAGTACAGAAACTAATATACATATGGATGTGAATTCGTTAATGAGTCTATGTGTGACAGAGAAAAAAGGCAAAGTCAATGAGATGCTGTTACAGAAAAAAATGGTGTGGGTTGTTTTGGTTTTTTTCCAAATAGAAATGTGATTAACTCAGATGAAAAAAAAAATGTAAAAGACAAGTGTCCAGAGGCTACGTGCATAAGTGGATTTATTTTTTTTTTATCATTTCACTCAATATTTTTTCACTTAATTGTTGCTATTTATGTTGAAGTTAAGAAACTGTTCTTATACTCTTTGAAGCCTTTTTGTCAGTCACTGGCTGCATATCCTTGAGTGAAAAGGCTTACGCATGTTGAAGCCAGTTGGGCTTGTTATGACAAAATAGAGAGTAGGAAGGGAATGAAGAAAGATTTTGTTCTATTTCAGGATGACCGAATCATATGATTTCGTAGTGGGAGAGATGAAGTATTGTCTGATGAAGAAAGAGTACTTGAGATGCATTTATAGTGAACTTAAAAGTAATTCTGCAAACATGACAACCACCAACAGCAAAAGGGATTCAGAGTGAGGTATATCTAAAATACTGAAATGCAATAAAAAAGACTTTTTAGAAAAGATGTGAATTTCTTCTGCATAATAAGATGTCAGTTATTGTTAATGGACCACCCTCATTACCTTTTCTGGAAGAGATATTTCTTTTTAAAATACTTATATACACATGCAAACAGAAGGCTCACCTTCAACTAATATTTAAGAAAGAATCACAACATTTTTTTGGAAGTATTGAAAAAGATCCTTCTTTGGCCTTCTGTTCCCTCTGTCTTTCATCCTGATGATGTATTGTACTAATGCATCAATAGGACAACAGTGATCAGAGCTCTTATAGATTATGCATTGATGACAGACATTTTTATAGCACTTTTGTTCTAATAATGCACTATTTTGAATTTTCAGTACATCAGAAGGAAAAAAAAACTCACCATATTGGAAAAAAAGAATTATACACCTGAAAAAATCAGCAAATGAATGAAGATTTTGTAATCTATTTTGTAAACAAATAAAAGTACTGATTTTACAGGGGAGCCTCAACTTTTACATAGTTCACATCTTCTGAGTTAAATTTAAAATGATCAAACGAGCTAATCACTTCCAAGTTAATTTTTTTCTGAGATTCTCTTTCTAATAATATATCAGAAGATTGTTATGTGTGCATTTAAACCAGGTATTGTTTTCCATATCATACGGCTTATCTTAGAGTTAAAAGCTGTAAAGTATGTTTTCTACTTGTTGATTATTAAAGGACATGAGCTGCCCCTTGAAGCAGGCATCTAGGGAAATTTGGTATATGGTCCTTAAAGCCACTTGGATAATATTATTTTACAATTAACTGACAGAACTAACAGCTACGACCATCTGTCTGCTGTGCTCCTTTATGTTTTAAGATATGTTAACTTGTGACAGACTTTGAGTATGCATGTTGCAAAACTGTATATTACATCATTCAGTTTTGCAAGAAGGACTAAGTTTATCCATATTAGGAGCAACGTTTAAAAGTCCCTGAGATTCAGATGAGCATTGCAGCTTATCCATAAGGCAATGTCATTTGATTAGAAGGGGAAAGTTAGCTACCTAAGAGAATTTTCAGTACAATCACTCACATGCAGGAAACTGAAGCTTATTCTTACAATGTTTTGTTGTTTGGTTGTTGTTTTTTTTTGTGATACAGACATCAATCTTAATTAGAGATAGTGAAGGACTTCATTGCTATTCCCATACCAAACTTTAAATCAGTGGATACGTTAAAGTGTACAATCACTGCGTAAAACAAGAGACTGCTGGTAAACACTGGTCACCATGACAAAGACACAGAATATTTTGTCAATTAAATACTTACATTTAATAAAGCATTTTACTGAAGATGATTTTAATGAAGATTCTAATGAAACTGATTGTCACAATCTATCATATCCTCTCATTAAACTCTATTCCTAACTACTTTCTGTGTGACCTTAATTTCTATTCTGTTGGTGTGGGGGGCACAGTAAATGGTTCACTATTAAACTTCAAGAAAGACTAACAGGTGTGACTAACAGACCCCAGGTCCAAGCCACTTGCTTGCCCAAGCATTTTATTTATGTTTAAGGCTCCAAAATAATTCTCTCACCAAACTATTTTGGAAAACCTTTAGTTCTTAATACCTCAAGATTGTGTAAAGAGAGAACACTACATATGTTTCCCAGGAGATTTCTTGGAATTTAGTGAGAAAAAAGGCATTTTGGCAAAAGTTAAAAGGGGGAAGCATACAATCAAGACAAAATATTTCACCAAAGTACCCAGCACACACCAACCCCACACAGCTTAGTAAAATACAACCCATCAGTTTTAAGTTACCCAAAAGAGATTAAGAGTAAAGAAAGAAAGAGATTTAAAGAGTAAAGAGAGAGAGAGAAAGAATAAGAGAGAAGGAGTAAAGAGTTTAGAGTAAGAGAATTAAATAGCTACCACCACAGAGCCCTATAGAAGTCCAGACCTTCACACATCAATGGCAGGTCCCAAGAGAAAAGGTAAGAGTAAGCACATTTATGTAAGAGTAAGTTGCATTTATGTGGTCTGGCCAGCGTGGCCGCCCCCCCCAGGTGGGACATCCAACTCACTGACCACTCAGTGCCCTCCCGGCCAGAGTGAGGGGTAGTGCAGCCAGTCAGAGGCTCCAGGGGGGCATGGTGTGGGTGAGCTCCCAGGCAGGCCTTTTGATTGACAGCTACTCCATGTGGGCTCCAGCCTGGCCATGTGAGTTCCATGCTGCCATGAGGCTGCAGGCCTGACCATGTGGACTCCAACCTGGCCTGTTCCCCAACACACACGAATTGGTTGATTCCAACCCAATAATTAAACAATCCAGTCGGATTCAAATCCAGTGTCTCGCAACAGGTAAGGAGACGGAGACCAGTATTTGGAAATTCCAGACAAAACCTCTAAGCTGGAGGCCACTTAAAATGCCCAAGCACTGGGCATGGAAACTGGATGATCTTAAAGTCAATGTTTGAAGGACTGGTAAATGTGGTTGGACATATGACTATGTCTAAATTCCAATAAGCAAACTTTACTAGTGGATAGCCCTGAGGAAGAATAGGGTTGGGCCATTTATGTTGCTTATATTTATTTAGGTGATGTTTGTGTTTATGTGTATGCCTGTAAAAGTGCTGTTTACCTGTGTTTGTGTCCCTCTGGGTCTGTACTGTCTGTGTTTGGTCAAGCCTTTTGTGAGTGTACACTTAACCTTGCTGCTGGCAGGACACATCCGTGACAGCCAGACAGTCAGGAAGGGAGGTATCTCCTGAGTTTTCAAGTCAAGACTAGATTTTCTTTTCCTTTTACAAATACCAACTCATTTACATAAGCCAAAAAAAACCAAACCAAACAAAAATATGTACCTCTACCTTAATAGCAGAGGGAATTTGTGTAACAGATTTAACCATAAAGTACATACTAGCTGTGGAATAAAAGCAGGATAGGGAGTGCATTCCAATACTGACCACTTATTTTTCACATTGTTTAACTCTTAAATAATTTCCTGACTCTGTTTTTGATTATTTCATTAATCCATCTTCATGAAAATATAACACAAAGAATACTGCTTTAAGTATCATGGATGCTGAACATTTGATATTTAAATTTCCAGCATCTCATTCCCCAGTCCTTAGGAACACCTAGGGTTGCACCATCCCAGGTGCAGAATCTGCCACTACCCATTGTTGAACTTCATATGGTTGGTGATTGCCCAGTCCTCTAACTTGTCAAGGTCTCTCTGCAGGGTCTCCCTGCCTTCAACGGAGTCAACAGCTCCTCCCAGTTTTGTGTCATCTGCAAACTTGCTTAGTATCCCTTCCAGTCCTGCGTCCAAGTCATTTATGAAGATGTTGAAGATCACAGAGCCCGAGATGGAGCCCTGTGGAATCCCACTAGTGACAGGACTCCAATCTGATGTCACCTCATTCACTATTACCTTCTGTGTTCGACCTGTGAGCCAATTGCTCACCCACCACATGGTGTGTTTATCCAGCTGTGTGCTAAACACTTTTTCCAGAAGTATACAGTGAGAGACAGTATCAAAAGCTTTACTGAAATCCAAAAAGATTATATCAACTGGCTTCCCTTCCTTGATCAACTGGGTGGGTTACCTTGTCATAAAAGGAAATAATTTTTGATAAGCAGGAGTTCCCTCTCATGAAGCTGTGCTGGTTGTGACCAATGACTGCATTGTTTTTTCAGGTGCTTTTCTGTATTTCCCAGAATAATCTTCTCCATAACTTTACCAGGCACTGAAGTGATACTGACAGGGCTGTAGTTTCCAGGGCCCTCTTTCCTGCCCTTCTTGAAAATTGGGAAAACTTTTGCCAGCTTCCAGTCAGCTGGGACCTATCCGGATTCCCAAGACGGCTCAAAAATCATTTAGCAGTACAGCCATAGCCTTACAGGCTTAATTTTTAGGTAGCTAAAATTAAGGGGAGCAAAGTAGAAGAGATATAAGGCTGTTATTTAATAATATCTGATTAACATTTTTGAAGCCTTTGTTCTACTTTATATTGTGACCCTAAGAGGAAAAAAATTAAAACAAGAGCTTCTAAGAGAATAAAATGTAGGCATTCTCTTGAAAGATCATGGGAAGCCTATTAACTTCATAGGCTTTCTATTTCTCTCATGCAGTGAAATTTGTTTCGACCGAGTTTCTAAACTGGAAAAACAGTGCAACCCATCAACATATTTTATTACTGAATATGTGTGTTTAGGTGAACTGAATAGAGGTGGAGGAAAAAAAAAAGGTAGTAACCCGTTAGAAAGTATACACTAATTTAACATTTCAGAGGAAAAGAGAAAGGTTTCAGAATTCAAAATAGAGAAAGGAAGGATTCATTTTTCTTAGACACAGAGAATTAATACAACTTAGAAACAAAAATAAAAGATATATGTATGTCCATATGATTGAAAATCAGAGAGAAATTATCTTTAGAGAAATTATGTTTGGACATAAACCTGATACACTGAAATATTGTAACTACTGGTTTCAATGAGGGTCTGGAATTAACGTAAGAAATAAGTATTCTTCCTGAAGTCAGGGGACTAATAGATATCTGAGATTAGAGGAATTGATGTAAGGAAATCAACAGTAGTTGGAATTGGAAGTAGGTAATAAGTCTATTTAAATTTATTATTAACTTAGAACTAAATATTTCAAATATCAGAAGAGTCAGTGACTTCAATAAACAAACAAGTAAAAATATAGCTGTATTAATTACTTTTTGTAAAAATTATATGTCACATCCTTAGATGGTTCTGCACAGATGATTTCAATTCTGAGAATTCCTCTGATTTATATCAGTGGAAATTTGGATCACACAGCATACTTTTTTCCTTCAAGATATATTTCATTGTCATCTAGCAGAAACTTAAACATGTATACCTTAAAGGGCATAAAAAAAGAATGCATTACTCTACATCTGTAATATTTTCACTGAAGGATTTGAACTGCAGTGTCTGGATCAATGGTTTAAAATTATATGTTCCTCTTTGAACAAGAAAAATGTGAAGGACCTTGCATATTCTTTGGATTTGGGAGAAACATTAAGTTCAGTGAATCTTGCATGCTATTCGGGAACTATCTGTTACTAAATAAGAGTTAAGCAATACAAAGATTTTAAAAAATGCAATGGTTAGATAAAATTATTCATATGTGAATAGCACATTATCATTAACTGAATAAGGGAATGAAATATTTATCATTGTCAGTCACTGGCAACTCATGCACAGTGTAAAAAGACTGTTGATCACTGAATAATTTTGAATAATTTTCAAATAAAACTTTACCAGCTTAGTTTATTCTCCCATTGCAGCAACAGTAATAAGTTAATACCTCATTTTCTTGCTACCTTTGCATATATTTTATATCAGACCTTCATTAGTTTTAATTGCCAAAGCAAAGTTAGCAATGAAAATTATGCAGAAAATCAGTAGAATTTTGAGTCTGAAAAAGAAAGACAAAGTTAGATATAAGAAAATCCTGTAGATCTTCAGGGACTAAATCTTTAGACTTCTGTTATTGAAATGGGCAGTTGTAGCAAGTCTAGTAGAAAGTATCGGTTGAAGTGAAGGATTGGTATCCTACCATAGGCACTACAACCTAGAGTAAGGGAGGATTTAATCAGAGGTTAATGAGAAAAACTGAAGATCATTTCACCATGCAGTTAAATGATCCTAAAGACCTCACCAATGCAGAAAAATAAATGTTCAAATAAGATTAAATGCAATTATGGAAGCTTAAGGATCAAGGAAAATCCAAATTGCTAGTTTGTCAAGTCTGTTTTGTAATCCCAGTGATAATTCATCTAATCATTTTAATTCATCCTGCATGAGACTTATAGACACTAATCACTAGATATAGCAATCTTCTGCTGTTTTCTGATTGCAGGCAGCACAATTGGTGATGAGTTACCGGGGTAATTAAGACTGTCAAAGAAAAGGGGGCATTTTTATTATATTCTCTATTTCTATTTGTTCAAATAGCTCTAAAGACTATGCACAACTAATGTAAAAAACTGTCCCAATAGCTGCCCTTATTTGTCTGAGAAACTGTCCAACAAAGATAGCATGAAGAAAAATGGGATAGCTATATGTTATAAGTAATCAGAAATTAAGTCTCCAGGCATATATCTGATCTTAAAAATGCTAAATAGATTTGCTATGTCCCTTTTGTTTCAGTTGGAGTTAATGTCCCTAAGCTTTTCAGATTTCCCTTGGGTGAAGCACTGTGAATATCATGGAACATTCATGTCTCATTCCCAGCCTTCCCTCCTTAAAAATATTCAGCCTTCTTATTATGAGCATGCTCATCTTGTTTCTTTTTCTCTTTTTTGAACCTCATCTGTATGTCTAAGAATTAGTGTTATAGAATAAACTCATAGAATCACAGGACAGTTTGTGCTGGGAGGGACCTTTAAAGGTCATCTAGTCCAACCCCCATTAAATGAGCAGGAACATCTTCAACTAGATCAGGTGGTTCAGAGCTCCATCCAACCTGATCTTGAGTGATTCCAGGGATGAGACATCTACAACCTCTGCAACCTGTTTCAGTGTTTCACCACCCTCAAAGTAAAAAAAATTCTTCCTTACATCTAAGTCTATACTCTTTTATTTTAAAACCATTAGCCCTCATCCTATTTCAACAGGTCCTGCTAAAAAATTTGTGTCCATCTTTCTTACTATAAGTCCCCTAAAAGTATTGAAAGTCCACAATAAGGTCTCCCTGGAGCCTTCTCTTCTCTAGGCTGAAACCCTCCAACTCTCTCAACCTTTCTTCACAGGAGAGATGTTCTGTCACTCTGATCATTTTTGTGGAAGTTTGCTTTCCCAAAATTCAGGGTCCTGAGTTTACCCTGTGCCTGATCCATACTCCTTAGGACTACAAACCCCACCAGTGTATGATTACTGCAGCCCAGGCTGCCTCCAATCCTGTCATCACCAATTAGCTCACTTGCATTGGTGACCGTCAGGTACAGTATCAGATCTCCTCCTGTAGGGCTGTCTGGTAGCATGCTTAAGAAGTTTTCCTCTAGGAAATTCTCCAGCATTCCAGGACTTGCTCTGCTACTTTTTCAGCAGATACCAAGTTGATTGAAGTCTCACAGCAGGACAAGTGTCTGCAAGCACATTGCCTCCTGTAGCTGAAGTAAGAAGGCTTCAACAACAGTGTTCTTTTGATCTGGCAGCCCATAGTTGACACCAGCTCCAAGATTCCCTTTGTTGCCTTGGTCTCTAATTCTTACCATAAACTTTCAACTTTCATGGCTGGTCTTCAGACAGCTCTTCACACTATCCATTTCTTGATGTAGAGAACAATGTCTCTGCCCCTCCTTCCTTACCTGTCCCTTCTGAACAGTCTGTAGCCATAGATAACCTCACACCAGTCATGGGATTCATCACATCATGAATGGTGATTCCATCACTTTCCTGGGTAGCCTGTTTCAATGACTGACCACCATTTCA
This sequence comes from Manacus candei, assembly GCF_025592945.1. Taxonomy (NCBI): domain Eukaryota; kingdom Metazoa; phylum Chordata; class Aves; order Passeriformes; family Pipridae; genus Manacus; species Manacus candei. Next base: position 27,283,615 of record NW_026138062.1, on the reverse strand, counting down.
GTAAAGAGAGTTTTCCTAATGTTCACTGTAAACCTTCCCTGGCACAGCTTGAGGCCATTTCCTCTCATCCTATTGCTTGTTACTTGGGAAAAGAGACCAACACTCACCTTCCTACAACCTCCTTTCACGTATTTGTAGAGTGATAAGGTCTGCCCAGAGCCTCTTTTTCTACAGGATAAATAATCCCATTTCCCTCAGCCAGTCCTGAGAGAATTTGTTCTCTAGATCTTTCACCAGCTGTGTTGCCATTCTTTGGAAATCACTAGTCTTGACTCAGGCAGATGGGTCACCTTTATTTAACCCGAAAAAGGAACAAGTATAGATTATATGTGTTCAATAAGTAGGAGAGAAAACTGCATAAAAACATCAGGCAAGAGTAAGCAAGGAAAATAGAATAGATTTGCACCTTACAACCAGTTACGCCTTTCTGGTTGATGAGATCTCAAGACTAATCACCTTGACCTTGAGGATAAGAGCTAATAAGACAGCTGGACAGCTGTCAGTGCTAACTGTGCAACTTAAGCTCTGTGGCAATGTATACTCACAAATTATACTCAAACAGTTTACAATGTAACTGTCAAAAAGTGAGAGTTTTGTATAAGCAGTGATAATTTATGTAATGATAATTAATGTAATGATAATTTGTAAGAACCGACCATTTGCAAGAAATATTTTGCTAATGAAGGTACTTAGTAAACTTTAGATTTAAAGTTTAAAATCGACCAAATTTGTCAGTCTTCTAAACACTCCATCACAGTAATCTCTAGCTCCCTGATATAAGTACTCATATTAATTTGCCACACAGGAGAGGAGGATAAACATCTAGATTTTCAGACATTCACTTGAGTATAGGACCCTCTGTCCTCTGGAGAAAGACGAGGAAGGTGATCAGAAGAATTGTTGGAGAGAAATAGAGTTAGAAAATAAATAAGGAATGCATATAAAAGACTGAACGGAGAGATAGTGAAAAGAAAGATAAAAAAGGAAGGAATAGCTAAGAGACCATCTGTTATTGACCCAACCAAAATGGAACAAACTCAGGAAAGGAAAAAAGGATTCAACGAAAAGAAATAATATAAACTATACACCTATACCAGCCCACTAAAACAAAGTTTATTAATAATATTTCACATCTAATTGGTTGTAAATGGATGGCATATCTCCCCAGATTTCCTTTAGATATTGCAATTTGTAGATCAGATGCCTTTAAGAATATCATCTAATCATACTGATTTTGGAAATTCAATATTTGTAAGAAAACAACCTTGGAGAAGCTGTATCTGAGTGTCGTGGTTTGAATTTTGCCCATATCACTGGGTAAAGTGCTTTTCTCATGAGTTACTGGGTTTAGTTCTGAGAATAACAGATAGAGGCTACATTTGTCAAGGCCTAGTTACAGATGTGTCCTGTGCCAATACAGATGTACTAAGAAACTACTGGTTTGTTTTTAAATAAACAAGTAATTTAAATGAAAATTAATATAACTTTATGCCTATGATGATATCTTTATACCAAGTGAATAAAGAAAAAATTAGAAAGACAAAATAGTAAAATTCTAATAATGGCAATTATATTTGACAATTGTATCTTTTCCCTTTCATAATATTAGTATTTTCCATTACTATATAAATACATTTTTCCACTAAAAGTAATAAAGCCTGTATAAAACAGCTTCATAAATATGTTTCAAATAGAATAAAGAAATTAGTCTTTAGTTCAAAAAGAGAAAAACTATCAAAAGCTTTTTGTTTCTTTGTTGCACTAGATTTATCCTTTACTGTGATTAGAATATGAACAGGTAGGTCATATGAGAGATGGCATATGAAAGGCATAAACCTCTTCTGTAGTAGGTTATTATCAGAGAATTAGTAGGATTTACATAACGGATCTTTTCTGATGGTTTGATGTTGTTTTGCAGTTTTGTGCATTTTTATTACTATGACTAATAGGATTAAACACTGTATAATGATAAGACTTTCAATAGGCTTTCCCCCCCCCCTTTATTTTAACACAGAATATTCCTAATACTGCTTTCTCAGGACATTTTTGTTAACAATGAGCCATGAACCAACTGCTTACATTAGCTCCTTATAAAGCAGTATGCAGAATGCTATAGACGTAATAGCCTCTGCTATGTCATAGCAGTCATACCTTTTCACTTTTAAATACAGCTAAATTTATTTACTAATAAAAAGCATTCTGCAAATAGCTTGAAGTGATATGTACCACAATTGTTATGAAGATCAAATTGGTAATCCTAAGATTTCTTAAACACCATCTAACTTACTTTTCAAGACTTTCCGACCTATGTTCATATCACCCTCTTTGTCCATATCCTGTCCATCAATGTCTATAATTTATCCTAATGGTACTGAGTGCTCAGAGTTTTTTGGCTTTTTTTATTAAAGAAAATAATGATTTATATGCAGTTTATAACCTCTAAGTTTTAATAGAAAGTTAAAGAAGTAGCCTGTCTGAATATTGTGAAAGCTCTTACTAAGAAAATACAAATTTTAAATTAGAAAATAGAGAATCAATACTAATACTGTGAGTATATAGAATGTTTTTCAGGAAGAAAATAAATAACACTGACAATATAGATAAAACATTTAGTATTTGCTCTTAGTGAATAAGAGCATGGGAAAGTAATGTTGAGTTTTACAGTGGGGTTTACGATCATTGCCTTAGATCATCGACTGCTAAAAGTCAATGTATGTTTTGCCATCTATTTTCACATTATTTTACTAATAAATATGTAGTAGCCATCAAACATAGTAAATGGGCATAATCTATGTAGGCATACTATTGCTTTGTACAAAATCTCAGAAACTACAACTGAAACAGGATGGATTTTGTCATTATCTTCTGTTGAAAGGAGAGAGCTCAAATCTACAAAATTAAGGCAGTGGAGACTTTCCCGTGAATATCTGGGAACTGAAAAGACAGTCCAAAGTAGGCATAGAAATCACTTGGACCACCAGGTGACCACTAAGACAGCAACATCAGAAACATCAGGACATTGCAAGTAATAAAATGGAGGCACTAGCTGACCAGAACTGAGGATCAGGCATAAATTGCAAAGTAAAATTCCTCTCAGCATCCATAGGAAATCTTCTTCTTTTGTAAATGCTGATGATTACCTGTTCTCTTCATACTTCCCTGAGGAAGCTTCCTTCTTGGTACAAAATCCCTGTTGTTACTACTATTGTCTATCCATTCCACTCTGAAGTGTTCTTCGAAAGGTATGAGCCTAATTTTTTCCAAAGCCTCCTTCTTTCATGGTGGTTTAGACTGTATGCAACAACAAAGACAAGCTCTTGTCTTTGTAGTAGCCTCCTCTGGTGCATAGACCTATTCATTAAAATAAAGACAACATAGAGTAATAAGAAGTCATGATAGATCTCTCAAATCAGTTATTTTTTAAATTCCAATTCCATTGTTTCTGTGTGTTATAGAAGAGAGGAGATTATATCAGATTTTATTAATATATATTCAGTTCCTAGATTTCAAAACAGATTTACAGGTAGAATACATGGCATTCTATTGAAATACAGCTTTGTAGTTGTATAACTCTTTAAAGCTCATGGAGAGTTCTCATGAAAGAAAATTTCTTAAACTGATTAACTACTTTATCTGAATTGAAACACCTTTATGCTGTAAAAAGTTTGAAAAAAAATCATTCTCACATTCCTAATCAACTTTACTGTTTCCCATACTCGTGCTGCTTGAGACTTGTAACTAACGCTATCGTAAAAGAGAAGATATGTGTTCTGTAATAACAAAAATGTTGCTTGTTACTTATTTTTAGAATTAATCATTCAGAAGAAGCTATTTAATGACGCAAATTATTGTAGCAAAGCATCGTGGGGCCATAAAGATTTATAAGCTGTTAAATGATCTTCAGGGCAAAAGCAAATAACATGTAACACCTGGCACAGACAGTATGTTTAACAATAATACAAATCCTTCATGGTACATTAACACCTTCAGAAATGACTAATGTCCTAAAATCAATTTCACAAAAAGTTACAGATGAGGGTCAACATGTAATGTAATTGCGCTGAACAAAATCAGCAAATAGAATTTATCTAACTCCTCTATGCAAGCTCTCTCATCATTAATATTCCCCAACAAAAAGAATTTAAGACGTGTTTGTGATGGATGATATTTATTTCCTTGAGGATCTGAACTATTTTGCTATTTATCAGAATTAGAGTTATTATGCATCCTATTCCTCATTATGTGCCTAATTAATTTGCTGTATTAAAAATTCATCTTACTTTGTTCAGATCAGGCAAGCCAAAACCTTTTAATTTCATTGTGTTCAAAAGATTAATTTTCTCTGTTACCATAAGGACTAATAATTTATTCATATTACTTGAATCAATCAGAAAATCACTTTTTCCACCCCTACATGTATTGCAAAGCTAAAGGGCTTCTCTAAGCATTTTTTTTCTCGCAAATTTAAAATATTCAATGGGCAGCAATGGTGTTACATTGAACTAAATACTTGAACTTCTGCAATACATATAGGGGTATATAATGACTTTGCAATGAAAGTAAGGCAACAAATGATCCTGCTGAACATAATAGCTTTGGTAAAACTCACTAAAAATGTTGAGTTGTTTTTTATTTACTTTGAAAGATAGCTAGGTTGTGAAAACTGATTGTATCTTTCCCATTTTTAATAATTAATTCCAGTACTTATTTTTCCGTATCAAGAAAACAGAGCAATTAAAATTTCTATGACAATATGGTGGAGTCAAGAATTTTAAAAATAGATGACAAAATAAATAAATTAGCGGATGGACAATCTACATATTCTCTGCATTAAAAGCCTATATAATATTGACAAAAGTTGGTCTTTGGTAGAGACAAATATTCAGTTCAGCTATGTTCTTTGAAATTGTTACATTCTGGATGTATCTGTACATATCTGAAATACATATATACTGAAATCTGTAATTTTATATTCAACTTTAATTTTTTTAATCTGTTAGAAAATACTGTGATTTTACAAATTTTTGATGTTTGAGGGTTTTGTTATTAATCAGACTTTATGAAGATGTTTATCTCTGTCTTCTTTTCCTTGAATTATTTAAGTGCATATACAAGTAATTGTGTTTGATCAATACTACCCACTATTTTAATATTCCAAATTGTAATAAGGAGTGAAAAATTGCAATTGTATCAGTTCTTTCCCTCTTTTTACTCCACTATAGGATGTAGTGTATTTCACATGAAAAAATTATTTATGAATAAAAATGATATAACTTTTTCAGACTGTAGGCATATATTAAGTCAGTGTTCACAATTTTCACTAAGAAATATGATGGCTAAGGTGTTCCATTTATCACTGACTCAAAATGAGATTTATCTTCGTAAATGTTAAATGTCTTTCAATTTGGTATGTAGTCTAAGACAAACTATGTTGATTAATTCCATTTCCGAGTCAATGAAAAAAGGCTGAAGAGACATAACTATGAGACAGATGGAAAGAATAGACATTTTCAGGTGCCCTCTTTCAGCAGATCCCAGGTCTAGATGACTTGATAGGAACTTAACTTACAAGAGCATGAAGAAAAGCAAGACAAATCTTATCCTTCACAAATTAAGGGAAAAAAAATCATTCATCTAAAAGCATATCTGCAGTACCATATAGGTCAAAAAAGAAAGGATCCACTTCCGATGCTAATGAAGTCTTAAAAATTCCTGAGGTCTCAGGAAAGGTCTGGTGAAAGACCAGGGAAGATAGTATTCATGCAATCCCAGAAGATGCCATTTCCTTGAGTTTTTTTGCAGGATAAAGTACCATTTCTCTGTAGCCTTGTAAATTTTAATTTTAAGAAAACAATTATTTCCAATATACATTGAAACTCATAACAAAAATATATTTGGATTTTTGTGAATTAACCTTCATTACAGTAGTAGATCCATAGTAGAGCAGAACCATAAGCAGAGATCTTAACCTGAATGGAACTTTTTGTCAACTTCATTACATTTGAATAATAAATTCAAAATATTACAAGAAGTTAAAGTACTTCATTCTAAAGTGTTCTGAGTCTTTTTTGAATTAATTTTCATTATTTTAAGTATTCATCAGATTTGTCACCTGTAAAAGAGAGGGAAAAATAAGAAATAAATATTTATTTTTATACCAAATTTTAACTCAGTTTTCAAAGACCTCAAAAAACACCCTTATTTTTGTTGTTCCAATTTTGGGGAAGTATATGTTCCATTAAAGTATCCCTTTTTATCTAAGTATTTTTACTGATATTTGACTTTTTATCTTACTTTCACTTTTTTATAAAAAAAGTCAAAATCTGCTCAGTAATGATCTAATCCCACAGAGCTCTTATCATACAGAGGTCAAAGAAAATGCAGGCAAAACCAACACCCTGAACCTGTGGAGAGAAAGTGTGAATCTCCAGTAAAGTGTTTGAAATGCTGACCCAAGAGGAATGAGTCTCAGTCCCTAGCACATGCAAAGGCTGTTTCATGTAAAACTGATACACAAAGAGGTTTTGAAAAGAAAAATTCAAGTTTTGTACATTCAGACATTTTAGATAAGTATTCTTACCTTTAAGTGACTGTTAGCCTTAAACTACGCTCCCCAAAAGTAAAAAATATGAACTCAAGATACAGAGGTCTCCAAGACACTGGATAGTGAATTGAAAGGCTCAGCGGTTCCTCTGGCTCAAAGCTCATGTCTTAAAAGTAAATTATTTTCCCTTCAGGCAGACAACTGTCTCTTATAGGCAACAGGATCCTGAAGATCTGTAAAAATTATTCTTTAAGAACAGAAGATTCACAGGATTGTGCCTCTCAGGCTACATCTATGTCAGTAAACCTAAAAGACAAGTCATGGCCTTGAACACTGGCACACATTTCTCTCTGACTGCTTGCCTGCTTTTTAGCATGTTTTGTACCATGCCAGCTAGTACACTCCCAGAAGAGGTTCAGATGTGGTTTGAGGAATAACAAACTTGCTGTAATTAACCTGGTCAAGGCCACCCTGCTCTGAGATGAAAGTAAAGCTATCCCCACAGATGTGCGTCAGCATTTTACGTACCTGTGGGGACAGAGGAAAAAAGTCCTGGCCTCTTTTACAGCATGCAAACGCAGTCTAACAGAAAAAGACATCGTTTTTGGATCCTATGCTAGGGATAGGCATAAATATTTGCTGTTTTGTAAAAACACATCTTTAAATGTGTGCAAAAGTTTAAGGTCAAAAGCTGATTGATTACACAGTTAAACATCCACATGATTAAGCAGCACTGAACACAGGTGTTTAAGAATCTAATTATAGATTCAGGTCTTGTAATTTCCATGTGTAATTAGCTTCAGTAATTCTAGACCCTTTTTTTTTTTTTTTTGATAACCAGCTTCAACTTCTTTTTCACTTGCGGTGTGTGAAATCCCAGACATTATACTTTCTGGGATTCACGTATCAGTTATTAGACATTTCCCCATCAACACATCAGACATTAAGAATGAGATATTGCAACACTTGCCTAAAAGCATCAATCATCTGACAGCCTGAGAAAACCAGGCACAGATAGATAGCAGCAAAAGTTATTTAACATGTAGTGATACCACACTACCTTCTCAGTCCTGTATGCTGTTAAGGAATGGGTGTTTACAGGGCCTAGTTCTGTTAAAATATGTTCATATCACTAGTGAGGTTCCACAGGGCTCCATCTTGGGCCCTGTGCTCTTCAATATCTTCACAAATGACTTGGACACAGGATTGGAAGGGATACTAAGCAAGTTTGCAGATGACACAAAACTGAGAGGAGCTGTTGACTCCCTCACAGGCAGAGAGGCCCTGCAGAGAGACCACAACAAATTAGAGGACTGGGCAATCACCAACCATATGAAGTTCAAAAAGGGAAAGTACCGAATTCTGCACCTGGGATGGAGCAACCCTGATGCCACCCAGTCCTGTTCCTAAGGACTGGAAAATGAGATGCTGGAAAGCAGTGCCACGGAAAGGAACCTGGGAGTCTTGGTCGATGGCAAGTTGAATATGAGTCAACAGTGCTTTGGCAGCCAGGAGAGCCAACTGTGTCCTGGAGAGCAACAGGTAAAGCATCAGCAGCCAGCCAAGGAAAGTGATTGTACCGCTCTACTTTGCACTGATGTGGCCTTGCCTTAAATATTGCTTGCAAGTTTTAGGCACCAAAACATAGGAAGGATATTAAGCTCTTAGAGTGTGTCCAAAGAAGGACAACAAAGACTGTGAAGGGCCTTAAGGAGAAGGCACACGAGGAACAGCTGAGGTTACTTGGTCTGTTCAGCCTGGAGAAGAGGAGACTAAGGGGAGACCTCATTGCAGTCTACAACTTCCTCAGAGGGGAAGAAGAGGGTCAGACAAACACTGATCTCTCCTCTGTGGTGACCAGTGACAGCACCTGAGGGAATGGCCAAAGTTGTGTCAGGGGAGGCATAAGTTAGATATTAAAAAAAAGGTTCTTTACCCAGAGGGTGGTTGGGCACTGGAACAGGCTCCCCACAGAAGTGGTCACAGCACCAAGCCTGACAGAGTTGAAGGAGGGTTTGGACAATACTCTCAAGCACATGGTGTGACTCTTGGGCATGGTCCTGTGCAGGGCTGAGTTGGACTTGATGGTCCTTGTGGGTCTCTTCCAACTCAGCAGATTCTGTGATTCCGTGTTATGTTACTGTAATGAAATTGGCAGAAATTAATTTCTGGATTTGAAAAGTTTATTATACAGATATCTAGAAATTACTGCTAAAGTAGTCCTTGTAAAACACGAATTTGAAATCTTATCATAAAACCCAGCCTTCCAGGTCCTTATGGAAATTGCAATACAGTATCAATTCACTATTCAATCAGGGTTGATTGTTCAGCATGATACTCTGCAGTGTTTAATTTCTGCCAAAACCAAATACACATGCTTTCATTAATCCTTGATGACCTTTTCTTGTCTAAAACTGCATATGCCTCATGAATCCCTCTGCTCTGTTACATAAAAAAATCATAGAAACAGCATGAGCTATGATCTTTTAATGTACAAAACACATTTTAATTGTTTGGTTGTCTTAATTGTACTTAAATTATATCAAAGAATTGTAATTACTTAGTAGTGGTGTTGCATATAGGAACACTACAATGCAATTATAGAAAATGTTTTTGTTTTTACTTTTAATATCAGCTGTTAACTATTTTCTATGAAAGGTGTACTCTATGGATATGACTTTTGATGCAAGCTTCTTTTGATTCATTCAATTTCACCCCTACATAATAACTTAATTAAATCTACTTTGTATATTTGGCACATTCTGAAATGTTTTGGTAAATAGATATCCCAAATATATATAATATATATATTATATATGTATTAGCAAGACTAGTAATGGCCTCAGATTGATACAAAACTGTAAAAAAACCAGGAATTTTTAGACCTAAATTTAGATTTTTATGCCAAACACAGGTGCATATATTCAAAATTACAAACCTGATAGTCCTCTGACAACTGCTACTTAACTATGAAGCATAAAAAAAAGTTGACTTGAGTGACACACTAACTAGAAGTTTCCTTAGTTTCTTCAAGATGTGCTTCTGCATGTAACAGCTTTTCTGAACTGGTAAGAGCTCAGCAGTCCTGTAAGTAAGTTGACATGGCAGAGGTCTACAAAATTTATATTAGTATGAGCAACTTTTGTAAACAACTGTGGTGGGTTGACCTTGGCTGGACACCAGATGCCCACCCAGCCGCTCTATCACTCCCCTTCTCAGCCAGACAGGGGAGAGAGGAAGAAGGAAAACAACTCGTGGGTTGGGATAAGGCAGTTTATTTAAAGCAAAAGCAAAGTGAAAGCTTGTGCATGCAAAAGTGAAGTGAAAGATAACGTGGTTTATTCTCTACTTCTCATGAGCAGCGATAGTCGGCCACCTCTGAGCAGCAGGGCTTCAGCACACGTATTGGTTCCTCAGCAGACAGTCACTGGAGACAATGAATGCCTGCCTTCCTGCTCCTTCTTTAGCTTTTATATCTGAGCTGACATCATGTAGTATGGCATATCCCTTTGGTCAGTTTGGGTCAGATGGCCTACTTGTGACCCTTCTAGGATCTTGCCCTCCATTGAGGAAGGAATGTTACAGTGTTGGTGCTGTGCTCAGCAGTAGCCAAAACACTGGTGTGTTATCAACACCCTTCTAGCCACCAATGCAAAGCACAGCACTGGGAGGACTACTATGAGGAAATGAACACCATCTCAGCCAGACAGTAACTATTGTAAGTATATATGTGTGTGTAAATATGTATAAAGAGGAATTGTTCTATTCTAATTATAAAAAAAATCACAAGTTATAAGATTCAGCAAAATGGTGGAAACAATGATTTCTGTTTTCTTCTATTTGAAGAGATTTTGCCCTTGCCATGGACATGAATGTTATAAGAAAAATACTTAAGGTAACTATTCTACTGCAGCTACTGCACAAGGCCCAGCAAAATAAAAAATTCATAAAGAAAGGAAAAAACAAGAAGAAATGTTGGGATTAGAATACTTAACATGAAAGTGGCAGAAAAAGCATGGGCTTTACCGACAAATTCCACCAGGTAAAATACAGAAGCTGTCCCATGGCACTAGATTTAGGCTTCTGCCCAGCTTTGTAATGTCTATAACTACTAAAATCACAAAGCTGTGCTCCTTTTTATGTTTTCTTTGTATGACTCAGTAATTCTTGAATTATGTTCCTCAAAGTGGAACCATCCTAATAGTCTTAGTAGCTTACACAATGGTTAGGGCACTTAAGTGGAAAATTGAAATATGGTTTTTAATCTACTCATGCACAGAAAGGAACTGGACCTCTATCTCACTTTTCGAAAGTAATTTTTCTTTAACATAAAGGTGGTTGTTGAAAAAGCAGATAGATTCACAGCTGGATTAGAAAAAAAAAACAAAAACAAACAAGCAAACAAACCTACCTAAGCTTTGCTCAATTATTTGGAAGAATGAATGTGGATAACTGACCTTACCCGGAAAATCCAGACTGTTAAAAAGACCTTTTTGTATCTTCTAAGTGAGGCTTTCAAATGGAAGACTTAAGCTTTGTATCTTCACCTAACATACTGTGAGGGTTAAATCTAAGCATATCCTTGCTCAGTGTTTTGAAATATTGGGCCCATAGTCAGTATCTGTAATGTTCCTCTTTTGACCCACATTCACTATTATGGGTGTTTGATATGATTGAGCTATATTTTAAGTTCTAGTCTGTACCAGAGTGAGTGAAATGGAATTATAACTGCTGTGTGGCAAGATGGCTTGTCAGTATACACATTTATCAGGTATAGTGATAAAGATGCAACTTACAGTTTTGCAGCAGCAGGAAAATCTCCTGGGTAATGGCAAAATGTAATGACATGGATGCTGAGTGACGTGGTGGCACCTGAGAATAAAGTGATAGCTTTATGAAGGGAGAGTTATAAAAAACATACACATCACAGTGCTTGCATCTCTGTGAGAAATTTTTTGAAACTGCTATCAGAGCATGTGGTATAGAAGAATATACTCTTCTATAAGATCATAAAATTAAAACCTATTTATGCTGACCATTTATGATTTTATGGTCTGACCTTTCATGAAAGATACAGAGCAAAATATTATTGTTTTCAATACAATATACAGAAACCACTACTACATTTAAGACATTTGAGAACATAGGTACATTTTTATGTGCAGTCATTATACATTTTTAAAACTTAATAAATTCAATCAAACATAATCACCCCAACTGATAAAAACCAAAACCACTCAGACACAAAAAAAAATTCAGCTTTGCATGATAATTTTGGTTTTCACAAAACTTATCTTGACAGTTTTCCATATCTGAGGCAGTAGATGGGACAAATTCTAGAAATATAAACCACAATATTTACATAAGAGAGTTCAAACATACATAAATTTTATAAAATATGATCTGATATGATTATCCCTGTAAATAAACATGTCAAGGCTATCTTACATGGAAAAAAAGGGTAATTCATATAGTCTTATAAAATGGCAACATTTTTCCAGTTTGAGTAAAAAAAGTTTATTTTGCATGAACACTATATGCTCATTTGAGCTTTTTTAGATGACATTTAACAGGAAGATAAGACTTGCAATGATGACACTGTTGGTTTTGTTTCAGTTTGTTTGTGTTTTTTCTCCTGTAAAAACTGCAGACTGCATTTCCCTGGTTGAAAACCACATAGGTTTTCACGGTAACTAACAAAAGACAAACCATTTCAATTAAAAAAAAGCAGGATTTAAATTCCTATGATTTGGTTGAAAGAATTGCCTAGCTAAAGTAATAAATCTCAATTTTTTTTTATTTTTTACCTTTTTTGTTGATTTACAAAACTATAGTTTTAGAAACCAAATGCAGCTCTTACTGTGTGGTTAGAAAAGGGGCATGTAGCTTTGGGGAAGGACTCTCCTTTTTATTGATCTAGATCCCATCAGTACAACTTCTGCTGATTTCTCTGAGGGACAGTTAAACTGAAAGTTTGAAAAACTGCAGACACCTTCTGTTACTATTATTAGGACAGAAATTCTACACATTATTTTATGCAATATCTTCTGTAGAAAATCGATCAGGATAATTTCAAGTGAAACTACTGTCCACTCAGTAACCATTGATTTAGGGGAAGATGACAGGTTTTGCAATACTGGGATAAGGTATGATTTAGTCAAAAGGATATCAAGTTCTGCCTGTTCATCACAGCACATGACTGGCTTGTTAGTAAAATGTCGCTGCAGAGTTTGAGAAACCAGCTGTCAGAAAATTAGAACAGGATTGCGGAAACTAAACAGGGCACAAAAAATATGCATGTTATTTGTTTGTGGACTTCTTGATTGCTTCCCTGTCTCCTATTTCTAATAATTTCGCTAAGCAATTTTTTAAAAAGCAGTTTGATCTTTGGGTTTTTTTGTGTTTTTTGAGAGACAGGCTCTTCTGCAAGCAAAAAAGGAAAGTTCTCTACATTTTACTTTGTAAGCACAGGAAAAACTAATCTTTGCAATTACGCTTGCTAAGAAGATTGTTCATGTTCCTTGAAATAATGAAGTATCATGATAACAGTGTGTCATTTTGAAGAGCATTTTCGTTAATAACCTGGACATGGCCAGAGATAATCTCATGTTGCAGATAAACTGGAAGACTTTTGTTTCTGTTTCAGATCAAAATCATACTCCTAAAATTTATAGAAAAAAATTCTCTCGGGACAACCTTTAAAATCTTCCATGTAGATGAAAGATAATTTTAAGTGCTTGCTTCTAGAGTGTAGGTTAAAGAGCTCTAAGTATTTCAAATTGCAGTAGATGGCTCTCTGTAGGCAACTGAGTACCAAATGCTTTTTATTTGTGCTGCATTTCTTTTCCAGTAATTTGCTGCCATCATAAGTGAAATGAACTTTAAAACAGTGTTTTAAGTTTGCACTGGAAGGAGAAATGAAAGAAGAATGAATATGTTCATATGCTGGGTACAAAACGAGTAAAAATGTAGCACAACAAGATAGATAGACTGTGAATATTTTTCAGGAATTTCTGTGGTAAGAAGTCACACAGAATGGATGAAAGCAGGTAATCGATATGAAACATGCCCCAGTTAGTGTAAAATGGTGAAAAGTGTACTGTATTGTGGACATGACTTCCTGTTTTCTAAAATCTTTCTCAGGTGTAGTAATGACAAAAAATAACATGGAAAAATTAGAGGGATCCAAAATCAGAGTGGAAAATTTACTGGAGTGAGGAAAAAGATGAAGCAAACATAAATTTTCAGTTGTTTCTGTTGCACAGCAGAGAAAGGCCACAAAAGACCTGTGGATTTGCTAGAAGAACAAACCAAAACAACAAAACAAAACAAAACAAAAAACCAAAACAGAACAAAACAAAACAAAACAAAGCAAAGCAAAGGAAAACAAACTTTCTGAAGGTAGAGAAGAGAAAAGCAAGATGAAATTGTGCAGGCAAGTAGCAGAGCATAAGAGATTGCCTTGTATGATGGACAGGCTAAAAACTGCTTTTGTGGCTACTGAGCAGGACTGAACACTGAAGTGAGCCTGATGGCTGCTCAGAGAGAAGCTGAAAGGGAGAAAAAGATTCTTTCTTCAGTGCTGAAAATACTCAAACCAATCATATGGTAAAATTAATGCTAATGTTTCTTGTTAGCAAATATCTCTTCCTCTGGAGAACAAAAAGAACCTTACCAATAATTGCACTTCAGTACACGATTTGTTACTTGTTTTGCCTAAATTTAGAGATGTTTCTGAGTTTTCTGGGCAATAAATCATGCTCTGTCACAGAGAATGACAGCTTTGCCAGAAAAATTACTAGAAACACATGTCGATGACTGTTGCATATTAAAAATATTAACCCTTATATATTCTATTGCTGACTTCTAAAATGTAGAGTGGAAGAATTTCCAAAGAATTATATCTATGAATCACAGTGACATTTTAAATACTCTGCATTAAAAAATGAAGAAAATGTTTTCTGTTAAAGACGTTTTGTTTGTATTTTTTATTCTCTCTTAGAAGTAAAAAAAAAAAAAATAAAATTCTACTTTGTGAAAATATTATTTTCCAGTTCTTGTTCCAGAAAGAATAATCTTCTCTCTAATCTTTCTGTTTCAGAAACCTCAAGGACTTTTCAGACACCCGGGAAACCAAATTTATACTTAATTAGGCTATTATACAACCACATTAATCTTTCTGCTGCTATAAAAAATGGTCAAGCTGCTACAGGTATCAGATACTGCAAAGATGTTAGACTTGAATCTTAAACAAAACAAAAAACTCCCACACAATAAAGTATTTAATAAATCCTCAATATACTGTGCTTTATAAGTTGTGAACTTTTTATAAAGTATTTTCATTAGTACTGTCTTTTCAGTTTCTGAGCATTGAAAATATGATAGACAATGGAAAAGAACTAAGACCTTGTGCAAAGTCATCTACAGTATACCAAGGTTATTTGGAGAAATGTAATGGCAAAGGACTGAATTTGGCATCTTTAAATTTATTGTTATTTAAATTATTTTTAAAGGAAAATTGTGACATTAAAAATACAACACATAATATCTGAATACTGGTGTTGATGGTCAGCCTTGCATTCATTTCTCAAAGAAGAAAACAATAATAAAATTGTATGCAAATTTATGTAGGAGGAGCATTTGGAATTTCTCCCATGTAGTTTTATCACATAGGCAGATGGGAGAGGAGGGGCAGTGAAATACAAGATTCATTCAAGTATCAAACACAGTATTCAAGACAATGGAGTTAACTTCCCGTTCGCCTTACTTGGCACTGAAAAAACCTCATTATTTCCTGCACATGTCTTCTGTGGGAAAGTTCTTGTGTTGTCAGCTAAATAAGAAAGAGTATTGACAGAGAATGTGATCCCAGTAGTGAGGCCCACTGTCACGGTCCCTACTGGGAAAGCAGACTCAGCATAACATTTTGAATCACTTCAATATACTGATTCAGCATTTCTGATATAAGTAATTTAAAAGACTAAATTTAGCATAACATCAGGTTTGAGTCTAAAATAAGGGACATCCTTCACAATGAGGCACATTTGACAGGTAGGCTTTAAGTAAACAGACTTATATAAATGCCCACAATCTCTAGTGTAAACATAAAAAATAAAAAATGCATGTTCACCATAGCTTAAGCAGCAGTAGTTTAAAGAAATTGTTGTGTAAAGCAAGAAGCTTCTATAGATTGTCTTCTTGATAGTTTAATTTAAATTATTTGCTGCATGAATTAGGAACATAATATGAAACACAGAAGAGTGTCATGTAGAAGTGGAGTTCCTTGAACCCTTAATGTTTGATCAGTCTGCCAACACCCAAGAAAAGCTGAGAACATTGTGCCTGACCAGTCTGTCAGCTTCCCAATAAGGGGACTCCACTGAACCGTCCATTTATAGGAAGGTGATTTGACTAACTTGTTCGGGAACAAGTTAGATACTCTTGTGTCCAAGAGTATCACAATCAAATCCTCTACTACATTTTAGAAAGGGAGACTTCCTCCTCAATTTCCCCACTTTTGTTGAGTGAGTTATCCACTGCTAGCAACTGCTAATGCCCTTGAAGGACTGAAGCTAAACAGTTCATGGAGTAACACACTTTATTAACAAACACACTGATAATAGAAAATTGGGACAGATTAAGGTTGGAAGATTGCTGGTGATAGTAACTTACTGCAAAAAAAAGCTTGAAGCAGTAATAATAAATAACAAGCTCTAATCACCAATGAAAACTAACTCAAGATAATCACTTAATGTGCATAAAGTTCTTACCCAATCAGCATCCTTACAGAAGAGAACAGGTTCAGTGCTTCAACTGATCCCAGAAGTTACAATGGAGTCTTCTCTGATTTCTACCCATTCTTAACTCACTTTTATACTATTTCTTTACCTTTAGGTGAAGCTTGAGTGACATACAGAAGTCAGTGTAGTGACTTCTACACTAGTCATACAGAAGTCCACAGAAGATTTTGAATCAGAGATTTTGCCCACTACATAGCATACTCAATCAGTATCAATTCCAAAAACTTACTCCTGTTGAAGGCCTGAAGAGTCCTCTGTTTTGAATCTTCTGTCTATCTTACTAAAGACTGAAGAATACACAACAAGGAAATGTGCACTGCAGGACAAAAACCCGCTAGATATTATCAAAAAATTTTAAAAAATCACTAAAAGGCAAAGTGAAAGTTTATTCACTCTTGTTTCTCCTCTTTTCATCACATATTGGAGAATAAAAAAACTCACATTATGAATTATATTGTTTGAAACTGAAAGTCCAAAAAGAAGCTCTGAAAGCTTTTTTCATTTTTATTCTATGACTTAAGATGTTCCTTTTAAGAGAAAATTATAGCCTTTGAAAACATTTTGAATATAAGAATTGTGGATATAAGTATTTAAGTCTGTGCTTCTAGTCTAAGTCTAGTCTGCTTTCAAATATTCAGTTATACTATAACTCATTAGTTATACCAGTCTTTTCAGAAGATTCGTATAACCCGTAAATAAATGAACACAGCTGATTGGGATGAAAATGATTTTTCTTTTACAGAACTTTCAAATCAAATGCTTTTGATTCCAAATCCAAAATGTATCTCTCAGAATTCTCTTTTGTCTTGTGCTATGATACGTGCAGAAGCAGTTTTATTGGTTCATTACAAAGGACACAATTTAGGAAAGTATTCCTGTCAGCAGAGAAGGCAGCAATGATACATCCAACTTATCTCATATGAGATAATATGCAGATATTTCTAATTCACGTTTTCACTAGCATATGACATCTCACTGTGATATTCTTCAAGGAGAAATATTCCGATGGTAGCCTGTTAAGATCTGATTATTGAGAGATACCTCTGCCCAAATTAAGATGAAAATGAGACCATATGCCAAAGTCAATAATACGGATTTTATTTAAAAATGAATGTGAGGTAAAGAGAGAGAAGGAAATAGAAAAGAGAGGAGAGAGAGAGAGATCAAGCAGAAGATAATTGCCACCTGTGGATTCAGCAGCATCCTGTTTAAACTTTTTCACCCTGGGTTTCTTGGTGGTGGTGGTGGTCCCAAGGTAATTCAAAATTTTTCATTATTTATAAGTTTTAGCAAACGAATTAATGATCATTAGCTACACAGTTCTCTTATTGCATTAGTTTAATTATCTCCTCACTTCTAATGCTAATTAGTGCACATGCTCAGCCTTTCTCTTCATTTGAGTTGGTGGATTTCTTTGGTCGGTCGGTGGACCATGAGTCGGTGGGTTGTGATCTCCCCCTGCTGGAATTGCCTTTTACTCAGACAGAGCTGATTTCAGCACAGTTGCTGAGTTGGCTTTCCATGTGGCCCACAAATTCTGCATTCTTTGTGTCCACTATCTTTACGTGATGTGTTCTTCTCCCTCAGCTTTGTTAACCTCCCCCTGGGTCTGAGGTATCACCTGGAAAATAGTACCACCTTTATCTTATCTCAAATTCCTTCTGTGGTGGTTTGTCTTACAGCCCAAGTTCCAGGTATCCACAGAGGCATATTCAGGGTAGGCCTCACTGGTTGTTGGTGGTTTCAAATGCTGTTCGTCTCATAACTTGGGGTGATCTTTGTTTGACTGGTGATATGCATATTATTACAGTTTGCCACAGCGGGGATTTTTGTTCCAGATGTGTTAACCAGGATGTGCTCATCAGATCTCACCTCAGCTGGGCCTGGAGTTAACACATCCTGTCACTCCCTTCTGTTTTTATCTCACGGCAAAGTCCTTCTGTGGCCTTAACAGTGTTTGAGATGGGCAACTGTGCCCTTTAAGTCCTTACACACCCAAACTTTCCATCCTTATACTTTACCAGTTCACATGCAGCTATGTCATTATCTTCTTCCCAAAAAAACCCTTCAAGCTCACCCTCAACACTACTGAAATAACATGACACAGAGTTGATGCAGTCATAGATAGCTATTAGAATAACATACTTTTTGGAGTCTGTCCTTGAAAGAGTAACCACTAATGGTACACTTTGATATATTCTTAATAAATATATGAGGCAAAATTTGCCTGTTTTCCCCAACTCTAGTCTGTTGGAACTGCAGGTCTTCTTGTGCCAAACAGGAGAAGTTAATGCTTACTTTAGTGTTTGTATTAAAAATTAAGATAATGTCTGTAAAGAAGACATTTCAATACTGCTTCCTTCCTTTCTCTAAGGTAATCACAATAATTTTTTTTAAAAATTCCATTAATTTACAGAGAGGACAACTGCATGGTTAATATTTAGAAATATTGGTACCTCTAACAATCAAGGAAAGATTCATTGGTGACATGAAGGTCAAAGCTGGCTTCAGCAACCATGAGTTCTGGATCCTTTGAGGTCAAAGCAGGGCAAACAGCAAGATCATAACCCTGGACCTCAGAAGAGAAGACTTCCTCTTCAGAGATCTTCTTGAAAGAGTTTCATGGGATAAGACCCTGGAATAGAAAGGGGCCTAAGAAAAGCCATTAATATTCAAGAATCACCTCTTCCAAAGTCAATCGTATTCCACCCAAAAGAGTAGAAAATTAGATAAAAAAACAAAGAGGCCTCTGCGGTGGACAAGGAGATCCTTGAAAAAAATCAAATACAAAAGGGAATTTTACAGGAAGTGGAATCAGGGACAACTAACATGGGAAAAATAGGGACATTGTCAGAGCATGCTTTCTTAACGAGAGACCTGTAATTGAATCTGGCCAGTGATGTCAAAGGCAACAAGAAATGCTTCTATAAATACATAGGTGACACAAGGAACACTCTAGGGGAAATGTGGGCCTGCTGCTGAATGGCAACAGTGACACACGACATGGAAAAAGCTGAGATACTGAATTCTGCCTTTGCCTCAGTCTTTACTAACAACACCAGTCTTCAGGAGTTCCAGGTACCTGACACCAAGGGGAAAGGCTGGAAGACATACTTTGGTAGAAAAGGATCAGGTTACAGAATATTTGTGCAAAGTGGCTATGCAGTTCACAGTCCCTGATGGAATATACCCACAAGTACTGATGGAGCTGACTGATGCTATTGTGAGGCCACTCCTGATAATCTCTGAACAATTGTGGCAATGAGGAAAAGTACCTGAAGATTGAAGGAAATCAAATACCACTTCTCAGAAATAGGAAGAAAGAAATCCCAAGGAACTACAGGTTTGTTCAGTCTTACCTTGATCCTCAGGAAGGCAATTTAACAACAAATCCTAGAAAATATTTCCATGCACAAGAAAGAGACAGGCAACAGGAATATTCAGCATGAATTCACCAAAGCAAAGTCATGCCTGATATCTTTATGTGATGAAATGTCTGATTTGGTAGTTGAAGGGAAAGCAGTGGATATTGTCTACCTTGACATCAGTAAAGCTTTTGACACCATCTCCCACAAGATTCTCATAGACAGTATGTTGAGTGAGGAGTGATCTGGATTTAAAACTGGCTGACAGGTTGGGCCCAGAGGATCAGTGATCAGTGGTACAAAATCTAACTGGAGGCCAGCAACTAGCCAGGGATCGATAACGGGTTCTATCTCATTCAACATTTTTGTTAATTATTTGCATGATGGGACAGAGTGCACCCTCAGCAAACTTGCTGATGACCCCAAACTTGGATAAGTGGTTGATAGGCCAGAGGGTTGTGATGCCATCCAGAGTGTTCTTGGTAGGTTGGAGAAATGGACTGACAGGAACCTAATAAAGTTCAACAAGGGGAAGTTCAACAAGGGGAAGTTCAAAGTTTTGCACCTGGAGAGGGAAAATGCCAGGCACCACTACATGCCCATTCCATGGGCCACCCAGACGGAATGCTGCTTGGCAGATAAGGACTTGGGTTTCTAGGTGGTCACCAAGTTGAACATGAAATACCAATGTACGCTTGCTGCAAAGAAGGTAAATGGCATCCTGGGCTGCATTAGACAGGGCAGGCCAAGGGATAATCGTTCCCCTCTATTCAGCACTAGTGAAGCCACACCTGGAGTATTGTGTGTAGTTCTGGGCTCTCCAGTACAAGAGAGACATGGTCATACTGGAGAGAGTCCAGCAAAGGGCCACGAAGATGATGAAGGGACTAGAGCCTTTCCTTCAGTGAGGAAAGTCTGAGAGAGCTGAGACTGTTCAACTTAAAGAAGGTACATTTCACTGAATTTTTTAAAAACTTAATGCCTAAACAAGCCTGAATGTTAAAGCAGAATACCAATGTAATTTAAAGTTTCTTTACCACTACTAACACAGCTGCAAGTATGGCCTGAAATGAATGCTGAGTTCCACTGCAGTTTTCAATTTTTTTAGCTCTTGCTCTCCCTGGTGGATCTGCACAACATAGCGACACTAATGCCTTCATAAATCTAGATTTTATTGTAAGGAAAGGTTAATTAGCACATTTTCTTCACCTCCGGTAAAAGTCTATATTTATTGCAGTGATGTTTTTAAGTTAGAAAAAAATTCAGTTACTACGAACCAACCCCCCAGCTAAAAGAACTCAGATTTAAAACTTTTTATAACTTACGGTTTAACAAATACATATACATTGTTATTTATATTTATTGAAACAATTTGGCAAATTAAAGAGACAATCTGAAAACAACTGTTTTAAAAACAAATTCTCTTTCCTTTAATAACTACTGAATAAATAAACCAAAAAATTATCAGAGAAGAAATCAGATTTTTAAGTGTTTTTCCCTTAGTGACTAAAGCACTATTATCTCTAGGTCCTGAAATCCTATGAGGCTTTTTCCAGTGCTCTGGGAAGAGAGGAAATTTCTAAGGCTTGTGAATCAGGAACAAAATTCATATATAGAGTGCTTTTGAATTTCTGTATTTCTTTGCTTAGATAACAGCTGACTCAAGGTCTCAGATCTCTTTCTTTTACAATAGCTGGTACACAGAAGCAACAGATGTTAAACTAGGAGAGCCCCTAGCAGAGTACCTTTTATTGGTCTAGTATTTATGGATGTTTCATGAAACTCTTTCATCATGCCATGCCTGGAACACTGATTGCTGTTATACAGTAATGTTGCAGTATTTTTTTGAGCCTGTTTTCCTATCAGTGACAACACTGAATTCCTGTTTTATGATGATGGAAGACACTACTCATTTCAAAAAGAATTGTGCTATCATACCTCTGCACAGAAAAGTATAACCTCCCATTATTTACTAGTTTGCTTAGCTAATCTTAGATTATCATTGAAGACCTGCATGTCTAGAAAGCAGGAATCCTATCAACAAATGGTTAGGCTGGGCAGCAAGCTCTTCCACCTAAAGATGCTTAGATGAAAAAGCAGACTTTTTAAAAAAAATACAGTACAAATTTGTATGATTTGAGATCAAGAAGGAAGCATCACAGAAGACAAAATTTGATAAGACACAATTTTTAAACAGTTTTGCTTCTGGGTGGCATGACTAATAGAGGTTATCAGTTTACAACTGAGTCCATCAGAGATAATTCCGGAGTTGTATTTCACTGTTAAATGGGACACTAAACAATTTTATGAGCTTCTGAGGTCATTCCTGGCTTCTGAGGAAAACTTTTTGCAGTATAATCTCCATGTATAGTATATGCAATCAATAAACACCTACCTGGACATTCTTCCAACTTTTCTATATTTCAGATCTGAAGTGAATAAAAGTTTCACAACATATAACTTTCCTGGGATCTTTTCAGCTCTTTATGTTTCATTTAATTGATGAATATCTATGGAAGTTCAGGTTCATTTTCTAGGCAATGATTTATGCAGTATTTCTGCTTCTGAGAGCTGACCTTTTCAGTCTCTACAACTACCTGAAAGGAGGTTGTATGTAGCAGGTGGTTATTTGTCTCTTCTCCCAGGCAACCAGCAATAAGGGAAGAGAGCACAATCTTAAGCTGCACCAAGTATGGTTTAAGCTGGATATTAGGAAGAAGTTCTTTACAGAGAGTGATCAGACATTGGAATGGGCTGCCCAGGGAGGTAGTGGTGTCACTGTCCCGGGGGACAGTGGGGGAGGTAAATACCCGGGGGAGGTATTTAAGAAGAGACTGGATGTGGCACTTAGTGCCATGGTCTAGTTGACAAGGTAGAGTTAGATCAAAGGCTGGACTCGATGATCTCAGAAGTCTTTTCTAACCTAGCTGATTCTGTGAGTCTGTAGGAGAAATTAAAAAGTGAAATAACTAGAAGAAGAAAACCAAAACACACAGAAAAAAAATCATTGCTGTATTATTGTAAGGTCAATGTTTTAAATTAATCTTTTTTTTTAAAAAAAAAAAATTAAATACAGATTCTTTTTGATAGACCATGAAGGATTCATCCAAAGGACACTTAGGATTTTCCGACAGCTCTAACAAAGCTGGAGTCCCCTCAATTGTTTCTACTCTTTCTTAATTTTCTGAATATAACATATATTTAAAAATTGGACCTATTGCATTGCCTTTATTAATTCAGCTCCCTCCAGAGAAAACATATTTCTAGTTTTAAAGCTTTCATACATATTATGTTTTAAATGCAATCTAGTAGCAATTTATAACTCCTTGTTTTAAAAAAAATCAACTTAACTTTGTGTTGGGCAACACATTAATACTTTGAAGGAACTTCTTAAGAAAATCCTTGGAATAATTAAATTGTCAACAGCTAATAGCATCAAAACCAGTTTTTGCTGTTCACTATAATTGCCTCAGCAGGAAAAAAACTATCAATATTGCTTTCTGAAGTTCAATGCAGTTTCCATTCAGTGCACTCTTACTTTGATTTTCTAATATATTACTTTGAAACCTATGAGCTGAGACACTCATTACTTTTGACTACAAATGGCTGCAAAATTGATGGAAAAGCTGATTTAGACAGCTGACTCAATAAAAATCCCCTTTTAAGATGTTTTAGTGACAGAACCTTAGTGACTAAGGATCCATGTGTCTTGCCTGCATAATATAAAAACAGAATTCTCTTTGCAATTTTTGTTTCCGAAGGCAACAGAAGTAGATTTGAAGATTATAGTCACATCTCCAACATAGTCATACTCATTTAAAAAGCTGTAGTATACACAGAAATATACTTCAGAAAAGGCACTTTCTGCATATTAACCATGAGTATACCAAAGAATGAATGGCAAGAGACTCAAACTAATAAACAAATATTTATATTTTATTCCAAAGAAATATTTATATATTATTCCATTTATTTAGTTTCCATCAGCTAAAGCAATCAAGACGTTAATAGATACAAGGAACCCTGAATTTACTGTAGAAGACGATTCACAAAACTTATTGAAATTGGATTTACCTATCTTGTTTGTAGAGAGGCTCTATCTCTGTAGAAATATTGAATCTACATCTGAATTCATCCTGTGAATAATCACACTTTTCTCCACTCAGAAAACTGTTAAATTGTTTTCAAATACAGAACTGAATAAGCATAACTTATAAACAGCATTTTAGAAAAGAAAGGCCTTATTACCTAGAGTAGTTCCACTGTCATTACAACTGGAGTGTTATGCATATAGAAAAGAAATAGGATATTTAGTTCAGAGAGGACAAGATCATCTTGACTCTTTCTATTCACTGGAAGAGTAGACAGAAAGATTTAATATCTGCACAAGTAAAAGGAAATCACAGGACTATTCCCAGATTTTCAACACTCAAAACATCCTCTGCAATATGAGGTATTTGAACCTTTTTGTTCACTTCTTAACAGATTCCTACAGAAGGCAGAATGCTGATGTAGAGAGATGAAATATGCATTTATATGTTCCAATAAAAATTATGGAGTCTACATTTAGGAAGAGTTGTGCATTTTGTGGCGCTCTTTTTCACTTTATTATAACCAATTAGGATAATTTTCTGGTAGTATGTCTTGTGTTTCATGCCTTGCAGTAAGGGAGAAGAGTACAAAAAAAAAAAAAAGAAAAAGGAAAGCTGAATACTTAGTTGCAAAGGTTCAAAGTTTGGTTTACTTATTTTCAAATGATAAACACTTTAAGGTACATTCACGTGGTTTCCTTCAACTTGTTCTTCTTGCAAAAATACTTTTTTTCCTACTGAAGGAATCAAGACTGTGTCAACTAGGTTTGTATTGACAGGTTGAATAAGACACTTTACTATGTCCTGTCTCTACTACTTATTTAAGCCCAAACTCACGGTTATAGTGTCATAATGAATATGAATGACATAGCTATCCTGATGAACTGTTAATATTTATATAATTTATAACTGTGAGTAGCCCTAGTCTTAGCATTTCACCTATATATGTACAGAAAGTTTGTATACCCTTAAGGTTATATCTTTTATTCTGAGGCTAAATTCCACTTTTGGTGAATCACTGGGTATATAATGTCTCAACATAATTAGAGAAGAATTTCTAATTATCTAGATTTTGCTCTAAATATTGGTGAGTCTCTTTATGGGAAATTCTGACAGCTACTTGCCTTTTTCCATTGTCTACACCTTGGATTTACCAAATCTACATCTTTGCATAATAGAGTATCTTTAAAAGGATTATAAGATATGGGTAAAACTACAAGTCTGAGCTTAACTCATTCAACCAAGTTAGTTAGCACGTTATTTTATTCCAACAAATAAAATAATCAGTTATAATCATCTATAAAAAATGAGTTGTAATGATTCACAAAAATTGTGATTTATAAAAAAAAAATTAGTTGTAATTGATAGTTAAACTGAGTTCAAAAGCCTTTGTCATACACCAACAAACAAATATACACTGTAATTGACAATTTCTGTAATTTTTTGTTAAGGATAAGAATTTTTTTTTTACTTAACTGTATCACCTTTGCATTAATTTACTGGGTTTCTGGTTTTCTGGAACCTTATGATGGGCACCAGCAACATAAAAAACACAGCATTTGGACTACTGAAATATACTGGCTTATATGTCAAACCTCTAAAGTCACTTTGTAATTGCTGCATCTGTTGCAAAAAAAAAAATGTATTGCAGAAATATTTTATTTGATTTCCATCTGATTCTGCCCATTTTTGAATATCCATTATAAACCACCATAGTAACTGAAGTATTGTGAAGACCATTACAAAATTATGCTTGAGGATGCAGTTGCATCAAAGAGTTCACTTACTAACAAAAGATAATACAATTCTTCAAATCCTGGCAGATGGCTTGTGATCCATTTTATCTTTCAGTCCCAGGACTAAAAATGCCTTTGTGTAATTTTGTTGTTCATATTCTACTCCCTTATTTGTCTTTTTTTTTTTTTCCCTCACAAACAGAAGCCATTTTGGCAAAACTTGATAAAATAAAGAAATGGAAGAGAAAGGCAACTGAAATTTCTCCTATATGTCCTTTGTGTTATTCAAAATCCAACCACATATAGCTCTGAGCAGCCTGCTCTAGCAGACCTTGGTCTGAGTAGGGTTGGACTAGCAGATGTCCATATGTCTCTTCCAAGCAAAACTGTCCTATGACTCTGTATTCCTAGAAGCCTTTTCTTTAGTTTCAAGGCTGCTTTGTAACCCTGTGGTAACACAAAAAATCTTAACAGGGGATGTAGCTTTAAAGAGAATGACCCATAGAGATCTTGGAACATGGTATTGAAAACAGAATTCAAATAAGTATCAAATTTGAAGATGTAGCAAACAGTAGCAAATGTTCAACTAGATTGAAAAGCTTTTAGATTGTTTATGTAATTGGGACAAGAGAGGGTAAATGCATTCAGTGTAAACAAATAAATAACTAGTTTGGCAAGATACTAACACTGGGCAATTTTTATTAAATGAAGCAGTCACTGAGCATAGTGATCTGAAAAAGATTTTATGCTGTTCTTCTGAAAAGGAATAAAACCAAACTCAAATATTCTGCAAGTGACAAAGTGTGGGAAATATGCTGTGTTTACAATCATCTTATTTCAGTAACAGGGGAAATGCTGATTTTACCCCTTAAGCTTTCATACAATCTTGCAAAGTAGACTTGGTCTCTTAATGTCAATATGCCAAATTAAAAGTTAATATTAATGTCATTACTTTTATGATGCTCTTGCAGTATCACATTTATCTCATAATGACTCATCAGCTTTTCTTTGCCACACCAAGATTAGATAGGGAAGCGTTATGAACAGAAATGACACTAAACAAGACTCCAAGTGTAGATGGTGACTTTTTTTTTGCCCAGAGACTCTGAGGAAATCAGAAACCCAAAGTCTCCTTACACATCTGTCAGAATTAGTTTTCCTCTCTATCCTATACATAGTACACAAAATTGGGTACATATACATATGTGTATGCATACATATGTGTGGCCGGAGCAGAGAGATTTCTCTGAGCAATTTCTCCTGCATTTTGTAGGCCTTGCTTGACGTGACTTTAGAAGCTGCAAGCTGTGTGAAACTATGCTCATTAGCTGTGTGTTTATAGTTATAAGGTATGAGAAAATAGTATGTTTATAGTAGAAAGCCTTGGGAAACTGGAGATAATGAGACACCTGCAGAATTTCGGAAAACCCCTAAAGGTGGATCAATAGAAGGGACTTTGAGTGTCAAAAATGATCTCAGGCCGCGTGGACAGAGCTTTAGATCCAATAAACTGAAAGCATGAGACACGTGCACAGACTGAGCTATCCAATCACCTTGTTGTAAGCATGTACCCGGAACAAACTAAACTGTATAAAAGTTAAGTCATTTAAATAATAAATTGAACATCACTGATCATGTTGATCATCTGCATTGTTTCTGAACTCTTGCCGTCCACACATACGTGCTTATATATGCATAATGATATACGTACAGGTGCATGTGATTTTTTATTTTATCACTTATTGCCATATTCTAGAAAATTAATTTTCTAGGAATGATGTTCATTGCAAAAAATAATAGTAGACCTCAGCATCAGTGTCAGAATCCAATGCTCTGACCAAGTTCTTTTAAGTACTTCACACATGGACGGCGTACTACTTAATATCAAATTCATTATTTTTGAGATAGTTAATGTTACACAGTACTTCTGATTTAGCAGAGTGATACAAAATATACTGCATGACACAATAAAATATGTGTTATACTTAGCAAGATACAGCAACTGCAATACACAATTTAATTACTATAACAATGAGATACCTCTTACTGGTCTTCCTGATAGGCTCACTCTCACAATGCTGGGCATCCTCAGTCATCAGGAGGGAATATCTGGGTTGAAACCAGCTCAAGTCCCTTGCTCTCATCAAAATTCTTTTGCTAATTGTGTAGTTTTTATACTCTGTGTTGGGCTGAGATAGATAGATAGATAGATAGATAGATAGATAGATAGATAGATAGACAGACAGACAGATATTCACTCCCTACATGTTGGCCTGGCTAAGTAGGGGAGACATTAACACTCTTTTGAGTGTAAATGAACTGAGGGAGAAATATTTACAACAATTGATATACCCTAAAACAAAGGCCACCCTCAGCCTGTTGTCACACTGACAAATACTGTTGCTGCTGAACATAGAATGGTATCACTGATTTCAGCAACAATATATTTGCCTTTCTCAGATTAAAATTTACAAAGCCTCTGTAAACCAATATATGTAAGTAACATATTGTACAAGAGGTTTTCCAAGCAGAAGACTAGGCTGGCAACTTGAAAAATCTTCCAGAGGAAGGACCTGTTATCCTTTAGTTGACAATAAAGTGTAGCATTATTCTACCCTGATGTCTTCAGAATCCGTAGACATACATTGTCAGAAAACTTCTTGTTTTTATGGACAGCTCAACTATTAAAAAAAAAAAAAGGCAATTGCAAACAATCATATTAATGACTAAGCTACACAGCATGTCAGCCTAGAGGTCCATTAGTCCAGCATTCTGTCTTCACCATTAGCTAAAAGTAGATTACTCTGAAGCAGTACAGTATGCAGAGATATTTTCCCAGACTATTCTGCCACCCACTAGCAATCTGCAAATTCACAAGCCTGAAGTTATATTTTTATTTTCTAATGGCCATCAAGGGAATTATTTCCCCCATACATTTGTAATAACCATAATGCCTTGTGACAAGGAGATCTGCACTCTAATTTTACACAGTGAGAATCTACTAAGAGGCAGTTGGACTGATTTCTGTTATTTCTGTAGTTGTCAAAAGCTAGATCTGTGCTAATATGTGCTACTTTTCCCAATCTAGACTTCTCTCCTATTCTACAGACTCCTAATTAATTCATTGTCATTGTTCTTTAGATGTCTTTCACTCTCACTGTAAGAAAAATGTTTTGAAAATCACTAGTTACATTTGTGCCGATGGCATAACTGATATACTGTGATGGATTTTCAGAAGAGCTGGTTTAACTTAACAAGAAAGAAGTGATTCTCAAATCCAGGTGATTTTTTTTTTTGGTCAAACTACGTGAGATGGAAACTTATTTTAAACTATTCAATGAAAAATGAAAATAGAATAAAAAATGCTTTCTACAACACAGTTCTTATTTTCTTTATAGCTCATGCTGTCAGCAATGTTCAAATAAGAATAAAAGATTCTCTTCACCTTGTAATGGAGCTGTTTGTCATTTTTTTTCCCTGATGTTATTTTCAATATAACTTTCAAGCATACAAGTAGCTACCACAAGGTTAATCATTGTATTGCACTCAGGCAGTTTGTTTGATGTTACACTTTTTCACAAGCTACCTTTATGATTTAGAAGTTTAATTCCCACTTACATTAAATGAAACAGTCCTGTGCAAGAAGACAACGAGATGGTTGTCATGCCCACAAAAAAGAGTAATTTTTCAGAATTCTATCTGTAGCAGTTACAATGCTTTTCTTGTGTATATGAAACAGTTTTTTCTTACAGGCAATTACTATTTGATTATTAGTAAAAATAGAAAATCTCTAGAAGAAGAAATTAAGATAGATGTAGCCCATAGCTGTAGCCTGATGAGTTTGACAATACCTGAGTTACGTAGACTGAGGTTAAAGTTTCTACTTTGATTACTGAGACAAAGTTTGAACATGAGGCTATGGCTGTGATCTACTATGCCTGTATTTTATATTGCTAAATAAAACAAAGGCAGGCATTAATCTGTAGCTCCAGATATAAGTGCATGGATAAACTCAAGTTTAGTCTAGGTAGAACTCAACCCTTTTAACTAATTGAAGGCATCCATAACACATTTACATTAATCAAAGTTTCACCTGAGTACATGCGGTACTGACACCCTGGCTCCTGATATCTTGTCCCTTGATCAACATCATTGTCCTAGACAAATTGCCTACCCCCTGCCTCTTGACACCCTGACCCTTTACCAATAGCAGCAGCATGGGCAGGATGCCATCCACATTATCCATGTAAGGTATGATACTCTCAAATCACTCTGGTGGAGTCAAGAGGGTGTGCAACTCCTATGTGTATTCAAAAAGCATTTGCACGTTTGGCTTTTTGCTGACAGATTACCTGGATACTAAGTGTCCTTGGCACTCTGGAAGAGCCATAACATCATTTATGATCCTATATTTGTTATTAGTGATTGGGTGAGTTTTCGTATGGGCATGTTGTTACTCATCTTTCTTACTGCCTCAAAAAGCTTTTTTTTTTAACGTGTTGTCAGACTCCATTACTGTTCAGAGCAGAAGTCATAACTGTTACTTTTTAAGTTTTTCAGGCCGAAATATCTGAAATGCGATAATTCCGTTGTATGCACTAAGCGGTGCTTCTAAAGATGATGGCATATGTTGTGTTTCTTAGGGCATGACTTCAGACCTTGTGAGAGTATATGAAAGTGCAAAGCATTCTGGCATTACTATTAGAGGACCATGTAGAGGTGAAGAGGCCAGTCCTGTTGAAGTGCCCTCCTGTTGCCTTTTGAAAGCTGTAACTGAAGGGAACTAGGTCCAAGCTATGCCCAATTATTTTCTCGGAAAAACAACTGATGTCTTGAAGCAATTGATCAGTGTGGAAGATCTGCATCCAGTGCCTAGCCTAATTCACTGGTGCTCTCTTTCCTGCTCAGATCCTGAGACTAATATCTGATGGTGTAACCAAGACCACTGAATGGTTTAGTGTCACCAAAAGGAGCAATACTGTTCTCCTCAAAACCTCTTTCTTTACTTCTCTACTGTCAGTGAAGTCCCTTTCCTCATGCCATTCCATAGCTTAGGCCCAGCTTTTTTAGATGTTCTACTGAATTTCCAAAGGAACATGGACAGTTTTGATTCTGTACAATAGCTTTTGTTGCTGAGGGTTATTTTCTTTCTTTCTAGATTGGTTATGTTGATTAAGGAGAGAGATACCACTGCAAATCTTGAAATACGTGGGTTTTTTGCACTAGGACAAATTTTTTATGTCTTTCTTTGAAAAAAGTAAGGAGTTGTCTGAGTTGCCCTGAAAAAAATTTAAATTACTCTGCATATTGCTTGTCTCTTTAATTTTAAAAATAGAATACAGCCGTGGAAAAGAAAAATGACTTGACACACATCTTAGCTGCAGTTCATTGATTTCCCTTTTAATCTAAAAATTAACCTTCAAATATACAGCACTGTACTACAGCTTAGGCAAAAGTCGCCTGTTGTAGGAATGTGGCTGTCAACACAAAGAAAGCAGCAAAATTATTTTAAGTCATTAGGGTAATTAGGAGTAAATATTGTAACTATGTTTATGAGTGAAAACTGAAAGTAATCTACCAACAACAATTTAACAAAAACTGAAAACCAACTAAGAAATGTTTCTGTATTTATTAAGAATTTCTTTAAATTCTTCTATGCAGAATGAAAGAACAGTTAAACAATACATGGTTAACATTCACTGACTATAAAGAGAACTTTTCCTTTATTAACTATAGGTTTATAATTGAAAGAAAAACTACACGGTAAATGATATAGCTCGTGAAATAAAATGGAATAGAATTAAGTTCCTGTAATTTTTCTACAATTTAAAAGGCAAATATTGTTATTTTATGTCCGTAACAACATATATTTAATAAAATATATTTTAGGTTTTCAACTTTCTGCAACATTTTCATAAAATTAATTTAATTTTTACTTCTCAAAAATTTTACATGAAAGGAGAACATGGTACTAATATTTTTAGCAAAGCATTAAGGATTTACACCAACAGAGGAATAAGGATTATGAAGTACTAATTATAATTGAGTGCTTATTATGCATTCCAAGCACCCATCATTTATATTTCTAACACATAAGCCAAACTCTACTGATGTTAATTACATTAATCATTTCATTATCTTCTCTAGGACTGGCATAAATGAGTTAGACAATTAAGGTGGTTCCTTTTTTTTACAGATATATCTGTATCAACATACAGATTAGTACTGATGGGTGTATTGAAATAAAATCCCATTACTTTTCCAAATCATTGCATTTTATTTTCCTGTGGAGAAGGATCAAATACAATATTTTCCCAGTAAACAACATATAATTGTCTGTTTAAAATAACTTTTGGAAATTTTGGGTTGCTTGTGGTCTTTTTCTCATCTTTTTCCCTCCCTAAAAATAAATAAATAAAAAAGGGTAAAAATCCTTCTCATTAAATTTTCTAGATGAACTTGCAAATCCCTAATTTATTGTGCAATACCCTGAAAAACTTATAACGGAAGGAAAAATATTGCCCTACTCAGCTAAAGAAAAAAACCTTAAATGTAACATATAAAGATATTGGTGGCAAAATGACTAAAGATCACTCAACCCATCAAAGTCCTTTTTAGAGCTGAATGTCTCTTAGGATGCCATTTAATTGTTGCAACTGTTTCAGTGCTTTTCAACTCAACAATTATGCTTCATAGGCAATTCCACATGTTCATAAGTCTTTGAACAACCAAATGTTTCTTGACATCTGCTCTTTTTTTTGTTGTTGTTGTCTCCTTTCTCGCCCCCACACACTGCACAAATCTGACCCAACTGTTTTTTTCACTATGAAGCAGAGAATATGGTAACTTCTATTTTAAGTCTAAGTAGCCTTTTCATGAAATCTACCTTTGAAATATTTGTCACATCCCTTCCTTCTTTCCTTCCTTCCTTCTTCCTTCCTTCCTCTTCCTTTGTCTTCCTTCCTTCTTTTCTCTTCCTTCCTTCCTTCCTTTCTTCCTTCCGTCTCTCTTTCTTTCCTCCCTCCCTCCCTCCGTCCCTCCTTTGATTTGTTGGTCATTGTTCACAGTTATGCCTCCAGGGTATTTTCACATATAAAGTAAATAAGGTCGGTACTTTAATACTTTCTCCATCTCCAGAAGCTGCTTTGTGTATCCACAAATAGACATTCTACATGATGATAAGCAAATAAGTGTTAAAAATACATTGCAATTTCTGGGAAATATTACAAATTCTGCCTCATTATAGATTTAAGTGTATAGAGTGGGAATGCCTATGCCACGAGATAGAACACAGTCAGTGTTTAGACTTGTCTCTAGCTAAAAACCACAAAGAAACCAACAAAAAGAAAAACCCACCCAAAGCTGTTATTATTAAGTTAGATGGTGGGGATGCTTCAGAGACACTTCAAAAGAAATATTGCCAATCTACTGTCAACTTTGGGATGGGATATTCATAGGTGTAAAAGGAAATCCAAAAATCTATGAAAGATTATACCACAGGATCAGATTCCAAAGAAAGACTGTGATGTTGCTATTTATTTTACTGCCTATCTCAGCTGGTTTAAAGACAAATAAATGATATGCTACAAGTCATTGACTTTTCACATGCAACCTTCAGAAGATAAAAAAAAGGCAAAAGAGAATAAAAAAAGGAAAAAGATAATGAGAATTTTCAAATTTTCTAATGACTCCTGGTTTATTTAGAATTGTGAGCACCGCATAGTTTAATACCAAAAAGCCCAGCAAAAGAAATATTCAATAAAATAAAAAAGTAAGGCTTCTCTTTGCTCATTTGTAATTCAACTAGATGTATTTTTAGAAAAAATATCTAAGCTTGTCTGTCAGTAGTTGCGAGTCCACATGATTATTTCCGCTGTTGATTGATCAATTCATTAGGTGTAATTTTGCTCTTTTCTTCTACTTTAAGCTGTTTTCTGTTATCACTTGTTCACTTTCAATATATATTATAAATTCACATATATAGATTCTATATGTATGAATATCAAATTATTCTGTAACTTTTTTGATTAAACTAAAATGATTGAATATGTTATGTTTCAATAATTTTCTTTTTTGGACTGCAGATACTAGAATTGGTCATGTCATTCTATTATTACTTCCACCCATGCATAGTGAAGACCTATCCTTCTCATTGCTCAGTATACTACTGTCTTTATCCAATCTTTAATCTTTACAAAAATCACTTAAAAGTGGTTTAGTCACTTTTATTTCATTCAGCTTGAAATGATTTCTTTGTTTTATTTCAGATTCCAGAAAATATAGGATAAGTTTCTTTTCCTTTTGAAATTTAAAAGCCCATGAAAAACTTCTGCTGCTGAAATG
The DNA here is from genome assembly GCF_025592945.1 of Manacus candei. NCBI lineage: Eukaryota > Metazoa > Chordata > Aves > Passeriformes > Pipridae > Manacus > Manacus candei. Next base: position 27,249,736 of record NW_026138062.1, on the reverse strand, counting down.
ATTATTTCTCTTTAGAAGAAACAAAGACTACTCTTCTTACAGTGTGCATATTTCAGTTCTCTCGCTTCTTACAGCTAATATCGCAACATAAATGCAACCTTTGAATTATAGTATATTCTTAATGTGTTTGAGAAAAGTCCCTTTGAAGTCTGATGAAAAGGAAGAACTTTTTCTAATATTTCTTACATAGAATTCTCTTTTAATAATTGATTCTTGTTCACAAAATGGAATCTTCTTGTTGCCAATGTTCATGCAGGTTTTGCTATTAACTGGGTATCAGCCTCGTTGAAATTTAAAATTATGCTTTACTGATGTTGCTTTCTGAAATGTTACTTCAGTGTAGGTTAACACAAATTTGCTGTCAATAGTGTGGTCCTGTCTGTCTTAGCATTATCCTGAAAGAAAGAAAGAAACTGCAATAAGGTGATATATCCCAATTTTTGTAATTTTTCCAACCTAAATATATCTATATATCTATTCTTATATACATAAAATTATTACATTCCAGCTGTTACAGTTTAACTTCAATCTTATAGAAAAGAGTAGAATTCTTAAACTCTTTTTGGTTTTTCTCAACTCCTCCTAGTTTGGGGGGGTTACCTTTACCTTTTTACCTTTTTCTTATGACATAAGTCAGTATTAATCAATATTTGAGCACCCAAACCCAAATATTTCTACTTTCTGAACATCTCATGAACTTAAATTGGACAAAGGAAATTCATTTTTAGATAGGGAAAAAAATTAAAGGTATGATGACAAAGAAGAGCATGGAATGAAGATTAAACAAATAGAATAGATTAAACCATAAAATTCTGTTGTTCAATAAGTTTTGTAGCACTTAGTACACAGACTTAGTTTTATAAAGGATGTAAAGTAGCTGATAACAAATTCTGTTTCCTTCCCAACATGTGTATCCTTTATGAATTAGCTTTGACCTACATTCTGTAATACCATCAACTTCTGGTATTTGGAGAATAATTTTGCTTTATGTCTAATTACTAAAGTATAGAGCAAAGAGTTTATGAACAAAAGTGTTTACTGAAGATATTTAATATTTAAACCATTACCCTTTAATTATGACAATATTAAAAAGTCAGTTCTGATGTTTGTATTTGATTTTCAGAAGCAATCCTCTGACAGTTATATTTGAATCACAGAATCACACAATATACTGAGTTGGAAGGGACCCATAAAAATCATCGAGTTCAGCTCCTGGCCCTGCATAGGACCATCACCAAGAGTCACACCATATGCCTGAGAGTATTGACCAAATGCTTCTGGAACTCTGTCAGGCTTGGTGCTGTGATCACTTCCCTGGGGAAACTGTTCCAGCAGCAAACTACCCTCTCGGTGAAGAACTTTTTTCTAATATCCAACCTAAACCTCCCCTGACACAACTTCAGGCCATTCCCTCAGGCCCTATCACTGGTGACCACAGAGAAGAGATCAGTGCCTGCCCCTCCTCTTCCCCTCACAAGGAATTTGAAGACTATGAGAAGGTCTCCCTTCAGTCTTCTCCAGGTTGAACAGACCAAATGACCTCAGCCACTCCTCATACGGCTTCCCCTCAAGGCCCTTCACCTTCTTCATTGTCCTCCTTTGGCTGCTTTCAAATAGCTTAATATCTTTCCTATATTGCAGTGCCCAAAACTGCGCACAATATTCAAGGTGAGGCCGCACCAGTGCAGAGCAGAGCAGGACAATCCCCTCCGTTGACCATCTGGCAATGCTTTGCCTGATGCCCGCCAGGACATGCTTGGCCCTCCTGGCTGTCAGGGCACTGCTGACTCACGTAATGTGATAAAGAAAAGCTGCTCAAATATAATTTTCCATTGAAATATCAAAAATCACTTTAGTGAGAAATATGTCTGGTTCAAATTAGAGAAAAAAAAATATTATTTTCATTTGAGCATACCACTGTTTTGCTAGAAAACAAATTTTCCTAAATTTTGCTTGCTAGTTGAATGTTCAGGAGTTCATTTACCATCTTTACCATTGCGATGTAATGATATTCAAAAGCAAAGTTGCAAAGTGATGGGTTTCTTTTATTGTGCAACCACCAGGTGGTTGCTTCCAAGTAGCGCACACAACAATTCATGGCATCCATAAGCAGAGTGTGATATTGGTCACTTTCACTTCCCATTTTCATTTTCTCTGTTGTACCCAGGAGGTCTTTCTCCTTGGCCAGAAACCAGCATTTTTCCCATTTACTACCCATAAAATCATCCCTGCATGGCACTTAAACAGGATTTTAAAATGCTAATTTAAGGTCACACTAACATGTACAATTCATATATAGTGCATGAAAAAAAAATCCATTTTGAAATTTTGTTTTCTTTATCATTGCCATATTTAACCCCAGCCAGCAACCAAGTACCATGTTGCCGCTCACTCACTGCCCCATCAGCAGGATCAGGGAGAAAATCAGAAGTGTAAAAGCAGGAAAACTCATGGGTTGAGATAAAAACAGTTTAATATGGAAAGCAATGTCAGAGACCAGATTCGTATCTCACTGGATTGTTTGACTGATGGGTCGAATAAACCATGTTGTCTGTGTTGGGGGGGGGGGAAAGCCAGGCCTAGGCCTGCAACCAGCAAAGCCACATCCATGCAGAGCACATGGCAGGGAAAGCCATGTGGCTGGACTCTCAATAAAGTCTTCCTGGTGGCCCTCCAACCCCTGGAGCCTCTAATTGGCTGTGGCACCCTTCACTTTGGCAAAGGGGACAGTGAGTGGCAGTGAGCCAAAGGTCCCGCCTAGAAGGGGTGGCCACAATAGCCAGAGCCTGTAAACAGACATGGACAGGGCCTGTATTTCCCCCTTGGCCTCTGCCCTCCTGATCTGTCCACATGTGACCTCCAGAGCAGCAAATATGTCTCTTTCCTCTCTTCCTCTCTTTATTCTTCCTTCTTTTATTCCCTCTTCCTTTACTCCTGTGGACAACTTGTCCGTACTCAAGCTATGGCTATTTCACTTAAGTTTGTGTTTGCTGGGTGTAGCAAAGGTTCCCTTAGGAATGCTTGCTAGTTTCAGTAACCTCTTGTAATGCTTTTGTGAAGTTGCATTTTATTTCTGCTAAGCCCTTTTTGCCAAAACCCCTGTTTTCTCACCAAATTAAAAGTAATCTCTTGAGAGAAAAATGCGTAGTTTTTCTCTGAACATGAACTCGAGGTTCCAAAGAATCAAAAGGCTTTGCAAGAGTTTGGGTAGGCAGAATCTCTTCAAGCCTGAAATAGAAGTGTAACACCCAGTAAAGCGTGGAGCTTCTAAACCAGGTTGTAACACATGTAAGCAAAGTAAAGCAAGAAATTAATTCACTGCTTCCCATGGTCAGTTCACCCATTTCCAGGAGAGCAGGGCCCCATCACCGCAAGACCCCAGCCTCGCCTCACAAGCTCATCAAAGGGGTTTTACATCAAAAAGATACAAGGTCCCAAAAACCACCTGACGGATTTATTAAAAGGGCCTTCAGTTCTCTTATATCTGAAGGATGCACACAGGAAAAATGCTACAATGCTTTTTGGAGGTCAAAAGAACACACTTTTACTGGAAAACTTTGGAAGATAAGGGAACTTGGCAAAAGTTGAAGGCAAACATTCAATCAATGCAAAGCATTTCATGAAGCATTAACTCAGCAAATTACAACCCATCCAGATTTAAGTTACCCAAATATCAAGTAATAGACATTAGAAGAAGAATAAAGAGAGAGAGAGATAAAGAGAGAACTTTAGCTATCACCTTAGATTCAGGGTAGATCTAGCTACCACAAATTCAAGGACAATAAGGCTGTGACCATGAGGAGGTTGGTTTTATTTACTCTGGAGGCCTGTGGTCACCCCCAACCCCCCCAGGAGGGACTTCCAGTGTGTCCCACTCTGGGGCTGGGTTAGGGGCTTCAGGGAGTGTGGTGTGAGGCAGTGCTCCCAGCATGCCAGTGACTGACAGCTGCACAGGTGGCTCGCAAGGAGGCAGAGTACTGGAGGGGGGGGGGGGCAAAGCACAATCCCAGCTTGGCAGAAGCTGATCTGCCTTCCCCACACACAGAGTTGTTTTGAGCCAGTAATAACTTTTTTCCAGACTCTCACAATCACGCATAATGGTTATTTAGGAAGACAAACATCACCGCTCCACACATCCCCCTCTTCTTCCTTCTTCCACCCCCCTCATACACTGAGAATGATGCCATATGGTATGGCATAACGCTTTGGTCAGTTTGGGTCACCTGTCACAGCTGTGTCTCCTCCCAACCTCTCATGTACCCACAACTTCCTCGCCAGCATGACAGTACAAAGAGCAGAAAAGGCCTTGGCTCTGAGTAAGTACTGCTCAGCAATAACCAAATCATCTCTACATTATCAACCCTCTGCTCAGCACAAATCCAAAACATTTCTGCATACTAGCCAGTGTGAAGAAAACTATGCAAAACCAGCACAATGATCTAAAATCCCAGACTAGAATATTAAAAGGATTACGGTTTTACCACCTTATGGAGCTCTGAAGTACTGAATGAATATAACTGCATGGTGCTTCAGCAGTCCTTTTAAACATCTGAAAAACAATGACGTGTACTAAGAAACCACCTGTTTATTGCTATTCTTCCTAACTCATATTCATTTCACGTTATCCATTTCACTTAAGTTGAACATAATCATTTCTTGGGTAAATACCAAAATAATGCCTGCCAGTATTGAAGTCTGTTAATGTATCAGTAATTTTGTATTTTGTACACCCTCAGTAAAGCACATTGAGAAACACCAAGTTAATCACTTCATAAAACAAGCCAGTGCCATAGAGTGTTCCCAGGTGCTGGGACAGACTATTTACCTGGTTAACTAGTGGATACAATCCCAGGCACAGTCTGACGCTGCCCTGCCTCAGGGCAAGAGTCCAGTCCTTGTTGTGTAAGGAACTCGTAAGTACACTTATTTCAGGGAGCAACAGAGTTCAATAGTATGGGCACAAACCTTTCTGTGGCACCTGGCTTTGATGTCAGATAATGGTCCTGGATGTGTTTAATTTATTAGCCCTGACAAGTATGATTAAGTACAAAAGAGTAGATGCATTTTATTCCTTGAAATGGGCTTTAAAGTTAGTTGAGTTAAATAGAAAAGAGCCTTTGAAAGTTACTGGCATGTAAAAAGGTACACAGCAATTTCATCTAAATTTAGATCTTTACCCGCTGCCATCTAAGTTTATCCTACACTCTCATTATGGCCAAAGGAGAGGAATAAATACTTCCATACCTGATTTATGGTAGCTGTTTGTCTTATAACAAGCTGAAATTTCTTCTGTAGGTGTTTATTTTCCTTTCATTGATTACAAATTGATCCTTGCTCAGGTTCTGAAGGTTAACTTTTAGAGCTTTAAACATAGCTTCAAAATGAATCCTAACCTGAATTAGCTGTTAGCTTTTTTGATGGTAAAATACTAGGAAATGTTTTCTCAAATGTATCACAACACTATTCAGTTTCTGCTGCTTCCTGTAGTAGAAAGTGAAAGTTTGAAGCTAGGTTTACTTAGCAAAAGTTCTTAAAATTATGTAACCGAGAAGCATACTTGTATCAAAGTTTGTACTCTATCTTTTGTTTTGCTTTGTTTAACATAGCTCTTTCAATTGAGGATTTTGAGTAAATTAAAGGGCATATGTATAAAATATTTATCATCACTGTGATCATAAGAAATACCCATATTTTTAGGGTTTATATATAGAATAAAAATATCGATAGAATGATAAAGGCAGATGCATATCTGTGATAAAAAGTGTAAATGGTTTCATATATCAAATGCTGCTTTTGCAGGTTTGCACTTATAATTATCTGAAAAGTCAGACTGAAATGCCAGTATCATTATGTTTTGCATTATTTCTCTTTCATTAGTAGGATCAGAAAAATCATTGTCAATGATTGTATCTTCTTTATTCTTTGGAAAATAATTACATTAGCTACATTAGAGTTTATTGAATAGTGGAAAAATCACAGAATCATAAAATGAGTTAGATTGGAAGGAACCTTAAAGATCAGCTAGTTCCAACCACCCTGTCATAGGCAGGGATACATTTCACTAGACCAAGTTGCTCAAAGCCCCATCCAACCTGACCTTGACCATTTCCATAGAATACACCATTCACCCTTTTAGTGTCTTTGTAAACTTCTGAAGTTGTAAAAACTAAAAAAGTTGTAAAAGCAAAAACGTTGTAACCCTCCCTAAAAATTGTAAACTAAATGTCGGGCTTATACCAATTTTACAGGGATTCTATAGGCCCTGGATTCATGTTCAAAGGTTTGGCACTATTCTTTATCTCTCTTAATTTTAGTATTTCTCTTTTCTGCACAAGATTGGCTCTAGAATAGCCTCAATCATTTGACCTCTTTCTACTAACTCTGCTTGCTTACCTGCCTTGCCAATATATAAAGCTTGACAGGAATAAACTAAACTCCAACATAGAATTGAATCAGAAAATTTATGCCTTACATACATTTGATAAAAATGACAGATGCTTGCACAGTGACTTACCTGAAAATCTGCAATACTGCTAGAAATATTATCAGTCCCTAACTCTACATGCCGCGTATTCAAAAAATGCCATTTTACCTTTACCCAGTGTGGCTGTTTGACCTTGATTGGATGCCTGGCATGCACCAAGCTGCTCTATCTCTCCCTTCCTCAGCAGGACATGGGAAGAAAATAAGATGAAAAAAAAAACCTTATGTGTCAAGATAAAGATAATTTACTAACCCAGAAGTGAAGGTCGTGAGCACACAGTCAAAAGAAAATAGAACCAAAAGATTTTATTCTCTGCTTCCCATCAGCAAGCAATGTTTGGCCACTTCCCAGGAAACAGGGCTTCAGAAGATGTACTGGTTGCTCCAGAGGGCAAATATTGTAAATAACAAATAACCAGTTTGTCCCAGATATCATATGATATGGAATATCCCTTCAGTTAGTTTGGATCAGCTCTTCTCGTTATGGTCCCTCCCGAGATCTTGCCCACTCCCAGCCTGCTGGTGGGAGGGCAGAATGTTAGAGACAGCCCTGATGCTGTGCTAGTGCTGCTCGGAAGTGGTGTTATAAACACCTTTCTAGCTACCAATACAAACCACAGAACTTTGGGGTCTGCTAAGGGGAAAATCATCTCAGCTAGAGACAATACACTCAACTTTTAAAAAATTATAATAATAAATTACTAATAATAATAAATTAAAATAACAACTAAAAAAATACTGAAACTTTTATGAAGTTTATGTTCTGTATTTATGTGCTGTAGGCACAAATGCTCCAAACTGATGAGAACTCTCAATTACTTTTGATAATGAGGCAGATGTACAGACACATGATATGTCCATGGACAAATTCTGGGACTTATATATAGAAATTAATGCTGAAGTTTGCTAAGGATTTAAAAGAAACATGAGATCTTAAAGTCCTTACTAAACCACTTTCTAATAGTATTAATGATTACTGCACTTCATTAATTTTATGTATTTTTTCTGAATTAAGTGCTCTCCTTTTGTGTTTAACAAGGTAAAGCTAATATGAGATCAGGCTCACAGTAGTCCTTAAGCTGGAAAATTTCTCTTTATCTTGTATTTCTTATATTTTAGATCCATGTGTATTTTAGCTGCCCATTTTTTTCTTTTCCTGTTCTTTTTTGTTTTTTAAGAGGGAGAGAATGAACCTTTTAATACTATCATTGAAATTCATAATTATAATTAAACACAATGCTGTATACACTACTAGACAAGCATCAGCTAGACTGGCAAAGGTCAATAATATTTCAGATTTATCGACATAGAGAACTGGTAAATTCTGTTACCATCTGGGAATGCAGTTCTGAGTCAGGTGACCAGACTGTAACTCATTTCAGGTGGCCTTGGATTTTCATCAGGGTGAGAATGAATTCTGACCACTGCCTCTGCTGATTATGTTTTATTTGTATTGGTATATGGTAAATTTGTCCTTTCAGGAATATGATAGCACTCTGTGAGAATCTAAAGGTTGTTAGGCTCTTGCTGATGCTGGTGTGTGCAGAGGTAAGGTAAGATGCTGGTGTGTGCCCAACCTCTGTGGGACCCTCTCCTCTGATCACCCCTTTCCTGTAGCAATACTCAGAAAGTTTGAGACAAAACGTGCCTAGGCCTGGTCCTCTACACCCGTCTCTCAGTTTAAGGAGACTGAAGTGTTTTGCTAAGGAGGATGAGGTAGACTAAACTCCTCTCTCTCAGCAATTGTAAATCTGAAATTAAGAGGCTCCAGTGGAGGAAGTATGGAAAAAAGGAAAAAATAACAACCGTTTATTAAAGGATATATGTGTATTGGCAAAAACAGTAACAGAACACACAAAACAGCTAAGCAATAATCCTGTACCCAAAAGTCCCCTTCAAAAAGGAAACAGTTTGATACTTCTCTGTCCTCTAGTGCGATTCTAATCCCCGTTGGCAGGCGCTGTTGGATCACTGGAGGAGCAGAGCCTGCAGTGCTCGGTGTTGGTCAGCGGGGGCGCTGTTGGGCTCTGGTGGTCACCGCGTGAGGCCCCGGATCGCAGGAGAAACCAAAAAATGGAGATTTCCCCCCCCACCGAAGAGGGGAAGGGGAAAAGGGAAAGAAGGGTCGTTTCTTTCCCACTAAACTCATGCTGTCCGCAGCTGGCTGTGGTCAGGACTCCCCTTTTTTCGTCAATGAGCACAAAACTCTCCGATGAAATCTGAGCAGATTCGAGCTGGAGACAGAGCAGTGCACAGGCAAGCCAAGGCCAGAGAGCAGCCAGATGACCAGATCAAAAGCAAATCGGCCTCAGAGCTTTCCCAGCACATACACACCTTGCCTCCGTTAAGGTAAAAAATGAAGTGCCACTTTCCAAGGAGGAGAGGGGAGAAAAACTCCCCACCTCCCCCCTCAGCCCGAGAGAGGGCTATTAGCCTGGAATGTAGTTCTGCCAACCAGGTCCTTTGTGTAGGTAATCACCCAAAGCAGAAAACTGTCCTCTCCATTCAACATCCCTCCCCCACATGCAGCAGGGGAAAGAAAAATTCCTGTTTGTTTTTTTTTAGAACAAGTAAACCCATGAAAACCCCCCCAAAATCAAAATTATATTTGTTTCAAATTTGCAAAAATTTTTTAGTTTGTTTTTGAGGACCTCTTGCAATGGAGATGTCAGGGTTGAACTACCCTGTAAGGAGATAAGCGGGAGTGACAGCAAGGCAGGCTGGACAATGAACACCTCCAACAAAAATGCAGATCCACAGCTCCCAAAGGAGAAGAGCAATGTAGGTCCAATGATGATAACCAGGTTTAACCACGAGAGTACCATGTAAGTCTGTAATGAAAAGGCAAATTGGAGCTCAAACCAGAAGAGAAAAGCAAGGCAAATTCAAACTCATTAAGATACAAGAGCAGGCATAGCATACCTATTGTGCAACTTAGGCAAGGAGCAGATCAGGCAGGCTGTGCTAATACTCTTATGACAGTGGATAATATCTATCCTGAGTTTTCTTTGCTGCAATTTAGAATTATTTATTTCTTGTTTTATTGTAGATATAAGACATCAATTATTGCCTTCTTTTAAAATAGTTTTGGGGGTTTTTTTTAACATATATGAATGTAAACATAACTCCTTAGCACAAATTCTCTTAAATTTTAGGTTGTATTGATCTCACCTCTGATCATTCTGTTTTTTCCATAGGGAATTTCTTGAATTAGCCCCATCTTTCCAGATATACAGTGTCCAAACCTGGTTTATCTGATGTCTAAAGAGTAAAAAGAAGAACAAAAAAAACTATTTTACCCCTCTTAGAAGCCACAGTTCTTTCAGACAGAAAAAAATATTATTTTTTTTCCCCCACAACAGTATTATAATGACTTGTGGTCAACTTCATAATACCTTTCAGATCCATTTCAGCAGGTGTAGTGCCTAGACATATGAAACCACTACTTAGCAAGAAATATGAAAAAAAACAGGAAAAAAAAATGAAGAAAAGGAAAAAAAAAAAAACCAAGAAGACAATAAGCCAAAGCATTTTTTAAAATCTAAATATGATGTCACCTTTTTAGTTACTTAAAAGCTTCAAGAGAACCATTTTAACATATTTTGTTGCAGGGAAACCTAGTTTTGCTTTCTGGAGGCTGCTTATACTACAGTATCCTGACCTCTGTCAAAGAATGTACTCTTTATGACCAATTTTGTCTCTGAAATATTTTAAATAAAACTCAGTACAATTAAGTTCTAAGGAAAAAAAAAAAAAGTTCCCTCTTTGTTTTTAAGCCATCAGTGTTAAACACTAAGAACAAACATCCCTTAAAAACCTCATAATGCCAAGGCCGACAGTGGGAACTAACCTTTTCTACTCAACTTTCCTATGTTAAGATGTATAGAAATATCGCTTCCCAGAGTCAGATCACAAGCCTTGTTCCTTCAGATGTAACAGTTTGTAGTTTATAAATTAGGTATCAAGATACAGTGTGTACTGAACTCTGATGTGTACTGAACAGATACTCTGAACTTCAAAGGACAGGGAGAATAGCAGGAATAACCAGAGTAAGGGGGAAGGCAGACTCTTTCAAATCTCAGGCACACAATACAGTTCCTAAAATAGATCAATTTGTTATTCAGACGGTGTCTGTTGATTTGCTTCAAGCTTTGTGTGACCTTTGTGCCTCTTAAGTAAGTAGTTTTGGAGATCCTTCAAAAACTCTATTTTGTGGAGGCAGTCCTGAGGGATAAATTGCGTGAACCCTTAGCAGACTGTCACCTTGTACAAGACTTTTCTCACCTCAACAGATCAAGCATCCTAAAACCCTAAGATGTAAGTTCCATCTATGGCAGCACTGAATGTTTAGGAAAAGAGAGTAAGAAACAGGGTGAAGTAAGCAACTCTAACTATGATTATGACATTAATAATAAAGGACCATATATTTTGTACTTACAAGGCAGTGATGGATCTAAGGGCTTGTCAGGGTTTGTCTTGGTCTGACCTAATTTTAGACATTCCCTAGTGGTCTAGTGACCATTGCCTCAACTGTACTATAGCTGAAAATCTGTGAATACCACATACAGTGCAACCGTGAGAAATCCAGTGATAAAGTGGCTGCTTTGTAATGGATGGTGGAAGCTACTGTTCAGCATTTAGACTTTAACTGAGCATCAGACTTCCCCTGGACACCAAACTCCTCCTACAGAAAACTTGGGGTATTGACAACTCACTGTGACACTCCACCACATCCCTGCTTCTGAGAAATGTGACCAGTCTTCGGGCCTAGGAAAACATGAACAAGCCAGAAAAACATCAAAAAGAGGGTGTAGATATTATTAACTTTTAAAGCATAGTAATTTTAGAGAATTATTAATGAGCTTTTCCATTATAAATTTGGACTGAAAAAGCTTATAGAACTGCAATGGGACTGAAAAAATAAATGTGGCATTCTGATTAGACCCTTAAGAATTGCAGACTAACAATAAATTCCTACCTACATTCCAGTGTTTGACCACCCTGGCGGAAAGACAATATTTTCTTTTATTGACACAGAATTTCCCATATTTCAGGTTCTGCCCATTGTTTCTCATCCGGCTACCTCTAAGAAGAGTCTGGTTCTGTGTTCTTTACACCTTCCCATCAGGTATTAAACATGTTAATCTCCCCAAGCTTTCTCTTCTCAAGACTCAACAGTCCAAAATCTTTCAGACTCTCCATGTATGAGGGATGTTTCACACACTAAATTGTCTCCGGGGCCCTTCTGTGGACTTGGTCCAGTATGTGCATGTCTCCTTTGCAGCAGGGAGCCCAGATCTGGACCCAGCCTTCAAGAGGCATCTCACCAGTACCGGTCACTTTCTTGTCCTTGACATGTTTGGAAATGGTTTTTAGAACTACCTTCCCAGGGACTGAAGTAACACTGATGGTCATGTAGTTCCAGTAATTAGCTTTTGCTGGTTTTCTCTTATGCATCCTCTTATATGCTAGAAGAAGCTCCAAAAATTTTGAGACATGTACCCTTTTTTACAGCTAAAGCATGAGTACAGATAAAGAATATGTACAAATCATGGAATCTTTGAGAATTTTCTTCTTTCTCATACAGATTATTGGTAGTTCAGACAAGATATTTCTCTAAATCTTTTAATATCTGCTTTACTGAGGTGCCTATATGAAGTGTAAATGAGGTAATAGTACATGCATTGCTAAAAATACATGTTTACAGATCTAGAGTTCATGCTCTTTTCATTTGAATACACCTTTTCCATTTTGAAATATATCTTTTTTTTTTTTTTGATAGCCACCTTTCTCTGATAATCAACTTTTGATACTTTTTTCAAGATTTACTCTATTGGGTTTTTTATTAATCTGCTTCAAGTTCCTTTTTGATTCATTTAAAAGCAATGTTAAATTGAATAACTATTTAATTTATTTTTTCTGAAAATTTTACAAGATATCCTTGAAAAACCTTCATACAACATGCAAATTTTTTACTCTTTTAGCCACTTTTTCCACATTTTCCTTTAAAATAATGACACCATTCTTCTGTAGCTTTTTCTATTACCCTACACTATATTGTTGAGGGTCTCACATGTATTGTTTTTCTCCTATGAGAATATTACATTTCTGTAAACCATGAGTATACCATGGTATTTCTATGGTCATCATTGCATATACTCTTTTTTAATGGCATTGTATCTCAGTCCTGTGCATAGATAGGAAAAACGGTATTCTCTTCTTGTGATACTCGGATTAATTTTTCCAAGAAGCAGTGTATTGATGACAGCTAATATATTGTTTGTATCTTGCATGAACATTTACCCACATTACTTGGAGTAATTTAAATCTTTTTTACAGCTTCTCATCTCCATTAGACACAGATGGATAATGTCATTTCAGATGCCCTAAGGCAATGGAAGCTTTCATACAGAGTTGAGAAGTGTGTCCCAGGTCTTTACGACCATATATGATTGTCTACACCAGCAACTGGATACTATACAGAGTACCCTAAGGAAATGTCACACCTTTATGCTAACAACTGAACCATGCCCTCTGTTTCTTTATCTATAACAAGATTCTCCATCTGAAGCTAAGTAAGTCTGCTAGAAAACATATTTTGAGTTCCTTCATTAGAACAACAAACCATGCATGACTTGTATACTTCCAAAGTGAATATCCAGTCATGAAGTGTTACTCAAAATCTGCTCTCACTGGGATGGCATTACATATGAGATTCAATCATTAAAGTTTTTTTAGAACTTAATGCTTGAAGCAAATCCAAAAATATCTTATAATTCACAGTTCTATTAAAATCTATATGAAGTCCATGGCAGTGTTGACCCACATTTGCAGCAATTAAGAAAATAATACAATTAACATCAATTTCAATTAATTTCACCCTGGTTTCCTACATATAACACAAGTCCAATTATTTTAGAGTTCTTTGAAGTAGTAGAAAGCACATTATCCAAGAGGGAAAAATGCACAATACAGTTGCAACATGCAGAAGCAGTCAATTTGCATGGTTATATAGCAAAGCTTATGGCAAAAGCTAAGATATTAAAACCACTTTCATTATATTTCTAAATTCACTTTTATCTTTTAAGGTCTGCTTTCATCTCTTGGGATACTTGGAGGGGAAAAAAAAAGACAGCTACTGAACATCAAAATTATGCTTAGTTGTAAACTACCTTGTAATTTTATCTGTGAAGACTAAAAACAACTAAATATTCTTCACATCTTTAAAACAATATTGAAATTGTGTTCTGTAAGGTAAATTCAAGTCAGAGAAGAAATTAAGTCGAAGGTAACGACTCTAGATAAGAGATGGCAGTAACCTAACTATGAAAGTGTATAACAACTGCGTTGACAAGCTTCAGCACACAGGCTGCAAAGTGTACTAAAATGTGGTTTTGAATACACTCAGGAAAAGAATGTAAGACAGTTTTTGAAGAGGGAATTATAGGCATGAAAAGATACAGCTGATCATTCTGCACAGTTAAACATAAATAAAATTGCTCAAGGAGAGGAGAGGAGCTGAGAGGAGATGAGACGAGAGGAGAGGACAGGACAGGCGTGGAGCAAGTTCAGCGGTTTTGATTTGAGATAAAACAACTACCTAGACTCTATTCCCCGAGATTATGCAGCACAGGAATAATGGCTATCCTTGCCCCGTTCTTGCTACTTTGTAAGTTAATTGTACCTACTGAAAGAAAAGAGGTCCTATGCCTGGCTCTTTCTTCCTGTTTGAGCCAGGAAGTCATGAAGATCACCGCCACCATTTCCACTACAGCATCACAATCCCAATACCAGTCTTACTGTTGCTGCTGAACCTGCCACTGCTGCTGGTGCAGACACAACAGAGCTTATACTCTCACTCCCAGTTGTCCCTTCTGCTTATTAGATAAGAAAGATTAATAGGTGTGTGTTCCCTCTTCACAGCTATGGTTTTCTCTTGCTTCTCTCTCTCCTTATTTGTCGTTTTGGGCACAAAGATTATAGCAAAAGTATTTTTGAAACTTCCAGCCCTTGGCAGTGTCTGCAGTTGTAACCCTGTTTAAACTTTTTCTCCTGCCCCCAGGTTGGGCATGCATCTGCAAGCTCCTTACATGGTCCAATAGCTGCACACTGTCCTGTCAAAACCACCATAGAATTGTAAAATGGCCTGGGTTGAAAAGAACATTAAAGATCATCTAGTTCCAACCCCCCAGCCATGACAACGGTCACCTTCCACTAGACCAGGTTGCTCAGAGCACCATCCAACCTGGCCTTGAATACCTTCAAGGATGGGGCATTCGCAACTCTGGGAAGCCTGTTCCAGTGCTTCACCACCCTGTGAGTAAAGAATTTCTTCCTAACATCTAATCTAAAGCTTTCCTATTTTAGTTTAAAACCATTCGGCCTTGTTCTATCACTATCTGCCTATGTATCTGCCTACTCTCCATTTTTTTATAAACCCTTTTAAGTACTGAAAGGCCTCAATGACCTCTCCCTTGACCCTTCTCTTCTCCAAGCTCAACAACTTCAACTCCCTCAGACTGTGTTTATAGGGGAGGTGTTTCAGCCATCTGATCATCCTCAGGGCCCTCATCTGGACTTGCTCCAAAAGGTCCATGTCCTTCCTGAAACTGCTGGAATGCTAGAAGTCACTGACTCTAAGCTGTGTAAGCAGAACCATATGGGAGATGAGTCTTCAGTGTGCATTCATCACTGGCCTCTGGATATCCTTGAGAGTCAGGCATTCGGTGAAAACTTCCTGCTTCCAGGAGTTTGGAGGCAAAGGAAACTGTAAAAAACAACATTCCAAACATTTGAAATCTGGGTGGGTGATGTGCATAAATATATACATATATATACACATATACATACATATATACCTATACACAGTTGTTTTCATAAAGAAGAGAAGGTACCACGAAAAACCTTGTCCCAAGCAATTACAAGTCGGGTGGCCACAAGAAGATTGCATCATTCACTGACATATATTGTACAATCCATTTACTAAATAGAATGGTGGGTATATAGCAATTTCTAGTCTAAGGTCTTTCTCTACAACAGAGACAAATTTCAGACCTACTCCAGTCCTGCCCTCTGGTCCACTTATATCAGGAACCCAGAGGAATCAGAGATGTGCTCTGACTGCATCCTGTTTGGGCTCTCAGCTCCCATGTATAACAGTTCCAACCTAGACTTAGTCCTCTGCAATGTCAGATGTCCAGGAACATGGGTGCCTGTCTTACACCAAAGGGGCTCCTGCCTTCACTATTTATTCCTCTCTGGATTTTTAGCATAAACAGCCAGTGATCTCATTAGGAACATAGCCCTAGGCCAGGTCCCTTTGATTTCTCTGCACTGAAGACCAATTAGCATTCATCACCAGGGTTTCTATCACCTTCTGGTCTCCAAACTCAAATCTGTTATAAAATTTTGCAGCTACCAATCATTATATAGCAAGGTTCATGTTTGTTTTCTTATTTTTCTAGCTCATTCAACTAGTATTAGTCTAGTTTGCTAGACCTGGACAAATACTCTTGATATCTCACTTGTCTTAGCTTTCAGGTTGGCTTTAGCCTGTGAAGTATTGAATAAATTATTGAAGTTCTATTGAAATGAAAATCAAAAGTTGCCAGTTTCTCCTGTTCACCTCTGGTATATGAGTATTCCTTTGTTGTTCATCTTGTATTGCTGATTTATTGTTCATAACTGGAAGCAATGTCTGTGTTGGCAGTTAAATACAGGTTTCTGAGTTAACACAGAACAAACAAGATAGAAAAGTATGTTTCTGTTTTAAGATTTCATCTACATATCTTATACATGTACAATGCAGAATTATTAGTACCAACGAGTTATCCTTACAGAGAAAATAGTAGTCACAGAGAAAAATCTTAAATATTCAATAACATATTTCTTCCTGTTTAGAAAACTGTCAATGCAAGCAACTCAGTTCCTTGCTAAAAATAAAATGGGGGGACTAGATCATCAAGAATATGCATATCTCCCATCACAGAAGCTACCATTTTGATATTAAGGAGACAGACTAGTCCTTTATAAAGATATTGCATTTCTAAACTGATAGCTTATGATAGTTTACACTATGGTATACTATATACAAAGGTAGATTTTGCATTACTAGAAAAACAGTACTCAAACCCATCAGATTTTCAAAAATACTCTCTTATAGTGCATTAAGCCATGTCTCTGGAATTTGGCAAAAGTTTAATGCATGTTACTGCTATCTGTAATGTTCCAGGAACTGCTTGGAAATAACAGATAACATCTCGGAGACAACAACAATAAATAAATTAGCGTAAACTCATTATGCTTGTTCCTGTGTGACGACATTTTCAACAAAAAACAGGGTTTTATTTTCTTGTTTGTTTTAGTGAGATAAACTTGTTTGCTCACAGTCTTTCCAAATACCAAAGTCACTAAATAATGAAAATTAAAGTTATTGATATTGTTTATAAAACGTTATTGTTAGCTCGCTCTACATAGTATTTTAATGTGAGTTGTAGCATACTTTTAGTTAGAAAAGAAGTGTTTAACATATTGTTCCACTTAGGGAAAAAAAAAAAGAGAACATTATATGTTTCCTCAATCAGTATTAAACTTATTTTCTGCTTTTTACATTTTTTTGGTCAGTTTATACCCAAGTTGATACTTTCAAATACAGCTATGAAAAATGCAAAGATTGGTAAAACAATTTTTGACAGTTTCTTCTACCTTAGTTGATGTTTTGTAAACATTTAAATAATAGTCATACACCAGTGAATTAAAATAAGTATCTACTTCATTCTTAATTTTTTCTTTTCTGTTTATCATCTGTTCTTGTTCATCCTGTCATTGTCAGCCTTTTTTTACACTGCAAATGTAAATAATAGAAAGAAATATGGTTACTACATCAAGGTTAGTCTGACCAGATAGAGGCATCTACTCAGAAGAGATGATGTCGTGGTCTAGACATGCCAGTTTATGACCATTACCTAAATAGAGGAGCAGGGTGACTAGCTCAGGTATAAGTGTTGGGGTAAAAGGGTTTTCATAGAGTACATCTTTATCTTGAAGGAAATAGAGGTAGTTTTATGGGTAGTTTTATGTCTCTGAAAATAAAGACTATTTGTGGCAAGCAGAAACAAAATAAGGAACTATTACTCAAACTTACTAGTCATAATCACTGATTAAGAAAAACCTAAGGACAGATTCAAAGAAGACGTATGTCACCTTATTAAAAATTAAAACAAAAAAAAGATAGTAGTGGAAACTACATCTTTACCTTTCCCCTACTCTCCTTTTGTTTTTGCTTTTCTGCAGCTACTGTTAGAGAGCTTCTCTGAGCACAGGGAACAAAGCAGTGAGAGATATTTTCCATTATAAAGAGCCTGCAACACAAATCAATACCACGTTAATGGTGGTGGATAAAAAGACTGCAGATATCTCACACATTCCTACTACAGCCTCAATTTACAATAGTTCATGGTTTGCATTAGACACTTCAGGCACAGCAGCAATATCTTCCTGAACACCTTGGGTGGGAAGCCATGTTTCAGGCTCACTGGCTTCAGAGCTTGGTTGCAAGTATAAAAATAGCACCATAGAGTTCCATCAATGCCTATCTGAACAGAGAAACTCCAAGGCTTTTATGCTTATCATTCACTACCTACTGATTCAAAATGCTCCTTGAACCATTAACAGTATAAATAAACCTACTGAAAAATGGATTGACTACAATTCTAGGGGGAAAGGAAAAAATTCTCTGTAAGGAAGCCCCTGAACATCTCACAGGTTAAGGTGAAACAAAATCGTTCACTTAGGGATATACTTTCATGTCATACCCTGTGGTATTACGAAAGCTGGAAAAAACCTCTTCTGTCTCAAAAAAACTATTCTTTCCTATGATTTCATTACTAAATAACATTTTTAGAATGCCTTAAGTGCTCAAAGTACTTTTGAAATGTGTTTGTCTGAAAAACGTACCTGCATGAAACAAAATGTTACAGCAACATGTGTGAACTACCAGGAAAGTGTTATTTTGGATCAATTCTGCGTCCTACTTGTTTTCTGCACATCCAAACTCCATAAAAATAGGAAAACTGAGTTTTATAATTTTATAGAGAAAATGTGTATTTTTCTTAAACTAATAGCAATGTGTTTCTGTTCACAATGTGTTTTAAAATTCATTTTCCTTGAAGGTAAAAATATGAAAATACGTTTTCATCAAGATAAAATAATAAAAATAAAAAAATTATTCAGCTCAATTTTTTTTATTTAAAATATCATCAGATTTTGAAAATTTTCATGTTTTTACTCTGGCACAGGATCACTAAGGAAAACATTTAGAATCCTCAGAAACAGTGAGGAAAAAAATATTTTTTATACACCACTGAAAATGAATTTTTTTGGGTGTGCTATCTAAGTGGAAATATACATGCAGAAGTGTGTCATAGTGTTAAGATCCAATTCAGGTCTCTGCCTGAATTAAGATGCAAAAGAGACCATGTACCAAAGTCAATAATACAGATTTTATTTAACAATAAAATGTGAGGTAGAGAGATAGAAAGAAACAGAAGAAAGGGGAGGGAAATAGTGAGAGAGAGGCACATCAAGCAGAAGATACTCACAACCCATGGACCCAGTGGTGTTCCACTGGTCTGTCTTCACCCTGGGCTTCTCTGTGTTGGGGGTCCCAAGGTAATTCAAAATTTTTCACCATTCATAGATTTTAGCAAACAAAGGAATTAATGATCATTGGATGCACAGTTCTCTTGCTCTATTGGTTAAATTATTGCCTTGCTTCTAAGGCTAATTAGTCCACATGCTTAGTCTTTGTTTTCTTTTGAGTTGGTGGATTTCTTGGGTCGGTGGGTTGAAAGTCAGTGGGTTGTGATCTCCCCCTGCTGGAAATGCCTTTTACTCAGCCCGAGCTGATTTCAGCACAGTTGCTGAGTCGGCTTCCCTTGTGGCCCATAAATTCTGCATTCTTTGTGTCCACTATCAGTGATATATTCTTCTCCCCCAGCTTTGTTAACCTCCTCCTAGGTCTGAGATTACACCTGGACAATAGTACAGCCTTTATCTTATCTCAAGTTCCCACTGTGGTGGCTTATTTTACAGTCCAAGTTCCAGGTATCCACACAGGTACATCCATGGTTGGCTTCAGCGCTCATTGGTTGTTAGAAATGCCATCTGTCCAATAACTTGGGTGATCTTTTTTTGACCTGTGTTATGTGTATGCATAGTTGCTTCTTTACACAGTTTGCCACAGTGGGAATATTTGTCTGGATGCTGTGGGGGACTGAAATGTTGTTAATATCTTAAACACTGTCAAATTCATAGAAATACTTTTTGTCAAACTGCAAAGAAGCAACTGCCTGTCTGGGACCACTGAAGCACCCACCCCCCACCTCCCAAAAATGCCTCCTAACTGGAATTTGGACTATGACTGGGAACTTGAGATAAGACTATTGTCTAACTAAATCAGGTCTGAGGAGAGGTAAACAAGGCTCAGCAGGTGGTGGAGGAGAAGGGTTTGAGTGTGTGATGGGAAAAATCTCTACACACAAACCAAAGGAGTAACCCCTCACTCCCCCTTCCCCCAGGAAGACCACGTACACACAGGACATTGATGTGAGAGGCAGCTGCGAAGAGGTCATAAACCATCAAAGACCCCCACAGCACCTTCCAAGACTCACTCCTGAGGCCTTCCACCACCAGAGGACTGCACGTGATCCAAGTGAGGCAACAAATCCAGAGCAAGAGACTGCAAAGCTCCCCCGCTGGGGAGGTGTCTGGGCATCTCCTGAATGTATATTAATCCATTGGACTCTATGGTTTGAGGGACCCTCACCACCAAGAAGACCAGAAGAATAAGACCCACAGAATGCTGCAGGTTCCACAGTGGTGATACATTTTCTATTTTAATCTCTCTCTGTCACTCTCTTTCTTCCCCTCCCTCCTTTTTCCTATTTCTTTCTATCTCTTTATCTACCTCATATTTTCTGTTCAATAAAATCCATACTATTGACTTTGACATATAGTCTCATTTGCACCTTAATTCAGGCAGAGGCATTTCTAATAATTTTAATAACTGGGTCATAACAGACATGTTAACCGGGATAGGCTTACCAGATCTTGCCTCTGCTAGGCCTGGAGCTAATGTCATCCTATCATTCCCTTCTATACTTATCTCATGGCAAAGTCCTTCTGTGGCCTTAACAGTGTTTGAGACAGGCAACTGTGCTCCTTAAATCCTTACACATAGTCAAAGCAATTAACAAAATTAAAAAAGGATGTCTATTTTTGAGCCTTTGAAATTTAAAAAAGTTACACAAATAGTAGTTAAATCTCACATAAAAATAACTTTTAGATGGCAATAAGACATGTTAGAATATTTTTACTTAAAATAAAAAGCATAAAACTAAATGCAAGAAATTTAGTCCAGGTGATTTATCACAGGATAAATCTAAATGATCTAAATTCAATTCAAGCATGTATGTTGCATGCAGCAAACCAAGTGTGAAGCAAACCAAGATGCATGCACATTTGCATGCCATCTAATCCTCCTAGCACGTCTAACATAAATATGCAAACATATGGAGTGCATATCTTAAATAAATATTCTGCATAGTTCTAATAATCTACTGGTTAGAGTTCATCCCTAGTAGATGATATGTTTAAGTCCTGGCCTGAAAAAATGCAGACTTTGGAAGCCAGGAGAATTCTTTCAGTCCAGGTTGATATAATAAGGTAAGAACCAGCTATGAGCGAATGGCGTGGAAGGATATTCACCTTTCTTTTTTTTTTTTTTTTTTTTTGAAAGCAGATCTTTGGTTCAAGAGCAAATGTGAGGCTCCAGGAGTAAAAAGGAGTGGGAAAACAGCAAAATGGTTAGTAGTCTTTAGAGACAGCAGCAAAAGTAGTCTTTCAAAAGCATGTATTTCCCAGAGTTGGTTGTGAAAGTTCAGATTGCTGTTTTAGGTTAGGCAGTTAATTATATCTGAAAAACTTCATGTAGTGCTATGTCCCATTTGCATTCTTCATAAGAACGTATGAAAAGTTGAAACTTTCACTTCTAACTACTGTAACAAATGCCTGCATCAGGAGACCATCTACTACTGACTGCTGTCTCATTTACTTACTGTAATAGGCTGATTTTGGTAGTATATTGGTTTTGACTGGGAGTTAATTTTATTCACAGTGGTCCATAAGGTGCTGCATTTTGGATTTTTGACCACAACAGTCTGGATAACACAGGGATGTTTTAACTATTGTTGAGCAGTGGTTACACAGCATCAGGGCATTTTCTGCTTCTTACACTGCCCCTCCAGTGAGGAGGCTGGGGGGTACCAGCAGGTATCATCAAAGTTGATGCCATTTAACTTACTACCAATAAGCAAATTTGCCACCATGGATGCAGCTACAAAAATAGCATACGCTACAGAAATATCTTTACAGTTTATTTCATTACTTCTGTGCAAACAGTGCATATCTAAGTTAAAACAAAGTTCTCCTTTGAAATACATTCTTTTCTAAGAAAAAAATAAAATTGGGTGTCTTATGAAGTAGTACATCTTTAAAATACTTCTGTTCTTTGTATTGAACTATAATTACCAAAGGAGTGCCATGAAAAGAGCTAAAGGCTATAATTAATATTATTCTTTTTTTCTTGGATGAAGCATTTAAATACAGTGCATTATTTCATTGATGTCCCTGAAGACAGTCATGCCAATCCTTTTTATAGAAACAAGTTTCCTACCCAATTTCTCCTCCTTATAACTTTAAAAATCATGTCCTTTTGCAGTTCCTAAATGTTCCAAAATACTTTCAGAATAACAGTGAAATCGAAGACATGAAGACAGCAATCATGCTAACATTTTTCACTGCATTTTTCAAAGTTAATGATTAATTATTATTTTCCAATTCTTCTTGCACTGTTTTAATGCATCAAAATTGGCCTGCAGAGAGTTCCAGAGATTTTTGCTACAGTAAGTTCAGTTCTCTAAGGCTGTGGAGCCAAATTAACTACTCAACCTGCAGATGAAAGTATCTCTTTATTTTTTTCCTTTTGCACACTGAAAATGAAGTAAAAGAAGAAAATTCTTAAAAAATGAGTTCAAATATTTTAGGACCAATTTACCTTAACCGCGTGTCCTTACGATTTTTTGTAGGAGCTGTTCAGGTTTTTTGTTTTCTAAATTTAAAATATTCATATTTATTTTTCTATATTATATGATTTCTATATTATTTCTATATTTTTCTAAATTTAAAATATTCATATGAGTCAGTTATCCTGAATAAATTTGCTATTTAAGAGTAATTTTTTTCTTAAACTTAAATATAAATCTCAGTAAATTTAAGTAAGATCTGAGAGTAATCTCTTAATACTAGATTGGTTTCTACAGTAACAACCCTTTCTGTCCCTTGCCATATCCCTGCAAAATAGTGACAGTAAGAGAGAATACCTGCTTACTTAATTAGAAATCATTTAAATAAGTTAAAAACTTCTCCTGTTTGTCTATTGCAAAATACACCTGTCTTTCACTTTAGTTTATTCACTCATCTGCAATAGGTGCAAGAGCTTAGTATATTGCATAGGGATTTTTTGTGTATGCATATAAATACATCACACATATACCTTAGCTCATCCTAAACTCTTAAAACTGGGAATAAAACTATTCCTGAGTATAAAAGGAGTAGGAGTGACAGGCTGACATTAATAAATAAATCACTTATTTGTCTTCATCTAAATTTTGTAAAACCAGAAAAGACTTTAGTAGTTTAAAATTGTTCTGTGTGTAATAGTTTAATGGATGATTCACCTGTGAAGGGGGGATGTATGTGTTTATGTATGTAAATATATACATGTATACATATAAACAGTAACATTTCAAAATAACTCTGCAATCTATTACAGAAATAGTAAGTTTAAGGGTCTTGGCATTCTTTTTTTTTCCCCTAAGTTTAAAAGCCAGTACTTCTTTCCCGCTTGTACTTACAGAAGCATCAGGGTCCAAGGTTATAAGTATACAGATTTTAAATGATCTAGTACAGTGAACTTCACAACATTGATTTTCCTAAGAGTTATTTTAGACTGAATGAATTACTTATGATTTCAGATTTTTTTCTGGATACTGTAGTTCACAGAATGTACAGAAACAAAGTGAAAGAGCACTACATTGGAGAAAAAAAAAAAAAGAGAAAAAGAAAGGGAGAGAGAAAGAAAAAAGCGGGGGGGGGGGGGGGAGGGGAAGAGAGAGAAAGAGAGAGAAAGAAAGAGGGAGAGAGAGTGAGAAAGAAAGAACACACACTAGAACAAAGATGTGCCCTACAGGCTTGACCCTGAACTCAGACAAGCCTGCATTGCTGAGCATTTTGTTAAAACAGCTACTACACTTATACACATTGAAAATCTAATAACAGAAGTAAACCTTAGTTTTCAGATGTTTTTAGTGATGAAAAACGTTGTCTGCTGTCTGCTTTAGCAAGCTGATATGTTTTTTTGACATTAATTGCTGTGTTCTTTAAATGTCTCTCCTGCTATCTTCTGTTATTTACTTCTACAAATGAAAATGTTAAATAATCTTGTAAAACCTTAACACGACTTTGTATAAACATACAGTCATCCTACAATTAATAGTGCATGACTGTCATGACATTATTTTGTTCTGCTTTTCCATTCAAGAAATAAAGACTTTAGTAGCATCCTTGCAAAATAAACAAATGAAAAATAAAATTGTCATTAAAACCCAGGACAAGACTAATATTTTCAGGAAACAGGCCCTGTGCAAGAACAAATTCCAGTCTCTGTGTGATTAGTTTACCATAAATATTTTCTTGGACAATCAAAATAGACAACTTCATTAAAATTCAATTTCTTCTTCAGTTTGCTGTTACACATTTCCAGATTAATATTCTTAGAGTGTTAGTTGAAATTCCTCATTGATATGCCTAAGCACTCTGACCTTGGGATGTTAATCTGAACACCAACATTTATCTCTGCCTTGTCACTGTTTTAGCTTGTGTCTTATGATCAAATCTCTTAGATGGGTGAATATCCATCACTCTGCTGCCACTGGCCTGTGTTGATTTATAGATGACATCTAGAAGTAATAGTTGTTTTGAACAGTTTGGTGCGTAATAAAATAAAGCAAGAAATTTCATAGTACTCCTTTGCTCTGGTAGTAACTACAAATATTCAATATTTCCTAGTATAATTTATCATACTATGGAATAATACTCACATTGACTTTTCCTCTCTTTTTTCATTGCTTTAGGCTTGTATTAGCCAGTAAGATGCCACATGGTAGCTATATACCTAAAAGAGAAAAGAATCTAAGCAAATTTCCTTGACAATCTTGCAAGTAAATTTTATTCATGGAGTTATGCTCTGGGAGCTGTGAATGTTCAGCACTGTTTTGTAATATTATACTCAGCAGAGAAGAGAAATGTAAGCTTTTTCAGATTTCACAAAACAGTAACAAGTATCATAATGGAATAGATGTTTACATATATTTGAATATTAAGGACAGGGAATTTATTTCCATACATATTTGATTAATTAGAGAGGATCAAAGTGAAATCATTGTAAAAAAAAAGATATCTTTATTTCTCTTCCTCTATGGAAAAAAGAAAGTAAAAGAGACATTTTTGAGAAACAACAACGTTATTACAGCAGTCCTTTCCTTTAGACAAATATAGTGAACAGTTTTATCTGATCTGTGAAGTGATTGGTTTAATACATTATGTAATTAAGGTGCTGTTGCAATAAAGAAAACAATATATAGTATTGTTTATATGGATACGTGTTTGGGAGGGTTTAATATTATTTTATTTTTTAACTGAGATTTCTAATATAAGAGTTTTTTTCTTGTGGTGGTAGTACTCTTTTGTTGTTTTTTTTCCTCTGGGGATTTAAAAAAATGCTAGAATTTCTACATTTGGATAGAATGAAGATTTGAGAAGGAATTTTTGTTAAATTCCTTAATACAACCTAAATACTATTTATTGCACAAGATACTAAGATAGCAGGATAATTCAGGTTAGAGTGGACCTCAAGGTGTCTCTATTCCAACATTCTGGACATAAGAAACAGCTGTGAGGTCAGACCAGACTGCTTAAAACTATATCTAGTATGATCTTGAAAACCTCCCAGGATAAAGACTGCATAATTATCTAGACAATCTGTTTATCTGCATTTCGTTCTACAAATTTTGATTGATCACAATTGTTGAATGTGCACTAAGAACTAAGTTATTCAAATTTGAGAAGAAAGAAGTTAATTTTTTTAGTGGTATTATTTCCACTAAACTTTATAGGTATATTTTAATCTCATTATCACTGCAGTAACTGGTACCTTGAAATATAAAGATTCAATGAGAATTTTTGAGAGTTTCTAATGCTCATTAAAGAGTAATTTCATAGCAATAAGGGAAGATATGCATATTAATTTCCTTGTTTTGTGGCTTGTTTCCTTTTTTGTACAGTGAAGCTGACATATGCAAATATCTGGCTTACATTCTGCTCTGGGCTTCCCGAAGGGCTAGTACTTGTAAGGTTTAACAATTTTAATATTTTGCCAGAAAAATAGTAGTAATTAAAAAAAAATATGGGAAATAAAAGCTACTTTGAAGAATAAGAAAACCCCTAAAAACATTAAAAAAGTAAAGGAAACTCTTAGTCTTGGTGTATAATAGTAACTACAATTTTTTCTTATTATTCATATTTTTATAGACAGATATAATTTTCTCCTAATATTTGTATTTCTTCTATTTTCATAATGTCATGCAGAGGAGTATTTTTCCCCAGTATTTAAGTGGTGTATATTATGAAAAATATCAGAGGAAGTAATCTGTTTTTATTTTATAAACTTCAGTCATTGAATTTTAAAGATTGGAAGGGTTCTGCAAATCACCTGGCCCAACTGTTTAAATATGTCCACTGAGAACAGGTTGTTCAGCACCTTGTCCACTTGAGTTTTGAAAATCTGTGGGGATAGAAAGCCCATGGTTTCTCTGGCCAAACTGTTCCAGTGTTTGACTTCCATCTGGTCATTTTTTTTTTCTCCTTATATTGAGCCAGAATTTCTACTGTTCCAAGCCATGCCTGTTATTTCTTGTCCTAACCCTGTGCACCAGTAGGTAGCAACAGGTTATATCATCATTATACCCTCCTTTGACAGCAGAAAGATCTTTCTTTATCCTTATAAACAAATCCATTTTTTTTTCACCTTTTCCGCATGTACCTTGTTTTTCTATTACTGAGGATCACAGAACTGTAAAAAACATAGAATGTTCATACTTTTTTTGTCTAACTGAGCTAGTTGTTTTATTGCAGAAGGCAAACTGGTTGGTCAAGCATGATTTTGCCTTGGGTAATCCACTCTGGCCAATCATATTCTTCATTTTTCAAGTTGGATCTGAGATTAAACTGGTTTCCATTCAGTTGTCCAGATCCTCTTACTTCACAGTCTTGAGGATGAGTGTGACATTAGGTCTTTCTAGTGCTCAGGAACCTTTTGTTTCCTATGACTTATCAAAGATCACAAAAACCAGCCTTGTAATGTCCAAATGCATTGTTCTCTTCTCCCAGCACCTTTGGGAACATCCCACCTGTCTCCATGGCCCTTAATTTGTCCTGCTGTTTTAAATATTTCTTAGTTGTGTTATCCTTGATTGTAGGTGATGCTTTATTCCTTTTATTTGGAAGGAAATAACTTTGGAAACTGGGAAGTCAGAGCCAAGAACTGACCAGTGAAAACTGAGGGAGAGGGTAACCAACAAAAACAAGTAAACACACTAAGTATCTTTGTCTTTTCTATGTCCTTTTTTTACTAGGTACTCTGTTTACTGAGTAGCAGGACAAAATTTTTCTTAAGGTTTTTGTTGATGTTTCTTTTCAACTGTAAAACTTACAGAAACCCCTCCTTACTTGTGTATCCAGTGCTAGCTATTGACGATGGGTGAATGGGACTGCACAAACACGATTCGATTTTCGGAATTTCTCTGCAGATCTCTCTCTGTTTCCCTTTTATTAGTGTTATTTGATAAACAGCATCTGGTGTTGTCATTCAGTTAACTAGAATTCCCAGTATTTTTGCTGACCTAGTGTTCTGACTTCACAAAATCATACTATCATTCTGTGACTGTTTTCAGTCACGGTAAACCATGCACACTGTCAAGTGGTTTTCTGTTTAGAAAACACAGCACTGTCTTTGTCAAGACATTAGTCAAGGCTGAAACACTCCTTTTTGATCCTAATTAACTGAGCTGCAGGTGCGGCTGGCTCAGTTTGTTCCCACATTAGCTTCAAGTCCAAGTGAGATTTGTCTTCCTAGTTCCATTACTGCATTCTCAGGTGTTGTCCCTCTAGTCCTTCTGAGTAACTCAGTCTCATTTCCATTTCCTGTATACTTCCTTTTTCTGTTTACTTATCTATTTCTCCATGCAAGCCTTCTGCTTCTCGGATTAGATTCACACTGGAGAGGACTGTTCTTGTTCTTCATGTAATTTGTTTTTAAAGATCAGCTAGTTCTGCTTGGAACCTTTGCCCTTCAGAGAAGCTTCACAAGGGATTCTACCAAGTAGATTCTTGAAGAAGGCAAAACTTCCTTCCCTTGAAGTTCAGTGTTTGTGAATCTGCTATTTGTCTTGATAACTTCTCTATAGATTTCAAAATTTGTCATAACACACTTGCTTCGCATCCCCAATGAGTTTTTCCTTGTTACATCAAGCAGAACATCTCCCCTGTCTGTTCATTCATATCACTGAGCTATGTCAAGACAGTCCCATCTCAACATTTCCTAAGTTGTCTTCCCAAGAAGTCTGTAATCATTCGATACAACACCTAGTCAGGCAACCTATCCCACCACACAGTCACAGTGAAATCATAGCTCTTCAACTGTATATGGACTTCTAATTCCAAATTTTCTTCTTCTGATGTGTGAATTAATGTACAGAAAGACTATATGGATCCAATCTTTACCTTTCATAAGGAAATACTCTCACTTACAAAATGCTTTATACCCTTTTACCCCAAAAAGTAAACTCTTCAAAACATTATGGTTTCCCCATGGTCAGACATCAGCTACTGCATTAAAAATTACTGTCAGCTAAATGTATCTGATATTTTGTGCCTGCACATTATCTTTTATTTTTGCCCATTCCCCTGCCTTTATGTATTTGGTTCAGAAAAATATTAGACATTACAACTTCAGCTCTGTAGAGCTGGAAGCCCAAGATGTACATTTATGTTAAATATGAAAAGTGCCGATTATTCTCAGGAGAAAGATGACTATGCTGAGCTTACAATATATTTTTAGTTATTATTTTTAATGAAAATATTGTAACATTTTGTGGAAACAGGAGCTGTGACATTGATTTTTCATTTGAATAGGTGGTGGAAAGAGAGAATATAAATATATAGTGTAATGATTGGTGCATCCCTGAAGAATTTTCCTTACTTTTGTAATATTTCATTTACAACTCTGATTTGTCATTAACATTTTTCTTTTAGTAGATTATAGTACTGTTTTAGTAAATATATTTACTAGGGTTACTGAAGATTTGTGGTTTTGGGGTTTTTTTCCCCTCAGAAAACATCAATATTTAGAATTCTGCAGTTAGTTGGTTGACAGCAAAAATATTAAAAAAGTAAAAATAAATTTGAAATAAAAATCTGATCTTTTCAATATTTTCAGTGGAGTTACAAGAACACTAAATTGTACTTGGTCATTGGTGCATGTGATGAGAACAACTCACGACCTTGATTTATAAGTTCTTGAAGTAGCCCTTTTCATCTTATTATCCATCCATCTTAAGGACAAGTTTGTCCATAAGAAAACATAACAGTATGCTTCAAGCTGATGCCAGATGTCTAGGGAGAAAATTGTAAACTCTATCAGTGAGGTATGGCTATGGCAAATCAGGGTGTTCCATGCTTTTACTGTGTGTAATTTTTGACAAAGGGACACTCAGCTCTGGACAGATTACTGAAAAGAAGGATATATATTCTCCTGTTGTAACTTGTACGGGGGTGGGCCTCAGCAATGCTGTTTGTTGTGCTAAGTGAAACTGAGCAGAATAGTTTTCTTTAATACATACAGACTAATGGAATACAAAGGAAGTGGTCGAATAAGGTTTTTGCATTATTAACCCATCAGGAACTATGCAGAGAAAACTTTAGGGGAATGTTTTATTGCTTCTTCCATGTTTTAGGATGATTACAGTCAGACTTCTTCACAGAAGAATGTGGAGAAATAATGTT
The DNA here is from genome assembly GCF_025592945.1 of Manacus candei. Lineage (NCBI taxonomy): Eukaryota > Metazoa > Chordata > Aves > Passeriformes > Pipridae > Manacus > Manacus candei. The sequence continues at coordinate 27,220,015 of NW_026138062.1, read as the reverse complement.
AGGCCAGTGCTAAGACAGGTTTTGAGGCAATCATGGTAAACCTGCATCCTGACCAAAAGCTCTACTGGCAAGAAATTACTGTATTTTTTTCTATATGGAGGGACTTCCATAGCTCTACATAGACTGAAATCCCCTCATTAAAGGCTGTAATCCACCTCGTCTCAAAGGAGTGAACTCTATTGCCAAGGCAAGTGCACTATTCCTAATGATGCACTCATTATATGGACTGAGAAGTACAAATGGTTTCTTCACTATTTCTCAAAAGCTTCTTGCTTAGCCATAAAAGCAATGGACTCCTAACACCTACTTATTATGGAAATATCAGCTTCCTATCACTACGTAGACACATCTCTAATTTGTGTATGTTCTATATACTCTTGCTCTACCAGAGATATTTCTTCCTAGTTGTTTATATGTTAGTACGTAATTGAAAACACAAACAGATGTGTAAACAGCTTTGTTAGCACTCACTTATAAAGCTTTGCAGATGCATTTGTCACAACTGTGAACAGATAAAACAGTATCATTACCCAAGCAAACAGAACATCACAAGACTTACACAGAATTGTCTTTTTTTTTTGGTGCACACAAAATAGTTCAATATGTGTTTCACACACAGAAAATACTTAACTTTTTCACACATCTAACCTATTGATTTCATCTGAGAGAAACAAATAAAATTTCAATTTCTCAAAAGCTGTTTTTTTCCCCTTGGAAAAAGGGGAGATCCTGTGCACTGCCTTTTGAGAAATTAGTGTGTAAAGTTGCAGAGAAAGCTCAACTGAAGTAATTTAGAGACAGTAATTACCACCAGATTATTGTTATTGTAGTTCTTACCACACACCATGAAGCAGAAAATAAGAACTCTGACTAATATAAAACTTGAAAGATATTATAAAGATTCCCTACAGTGAAGTTATGTGGCACCTCATTGAAAAAAATAGTAAACAGTTAAAAGCAATAATCTAAACATGCTTTAGGAAGTTATGGTAATTTTAAGAGTCATTTTTATATATAAATGCACATTTAGGCATACCTGTAACTGGTGTTATCTATATTCCAGTTAATACTCTTTGTAGGCTAACCATGCCTGTGTACTGTTAGATGAAGAAACCTTCCTAAGGAGTTGAATCATTTTAGTACCTTGTATATTCCATATTTCAATCAAAGTGCAAGTTGGGCATAGTGAGAAAGAATGGGAGTTAAACACACTAAGCAAATCAGCTTTAAGTAAATTTTTTCAGGTTTGCAGAAAAAAACCAAATCGGATCACTGTAAAAGTTGTAGAATATTTAACTGCACTCCCTCATTTCCTCCTATCAACAGTAATTTCCCTCCATTCTAGTTGACCTTCCCATCTCCTATCCCCACTATCATTCATTAAGAGAATTTTGCCCTAAAATATCACATTTCTCACAAACAGTGAAGAAAGAAATAATTTACAATAAGCCTCTCCTACTATATTATTTTTAGGTTTTATATTTTTATTTTAAAATAAAAAATACTTGCATATTCATATTCTCGAAGTTGCAAAGGTTTTATTTCATTTAGTGTAAAGAGGAAGTCAATGCAAAGCAAGAGTATACACACTGTAGCAGCAGCTGCTGTTTACTACTTACCATGATGTCCTTCTGTTTCTCAGTTCTTCCACCTTGTTAAAATTAATTGCTTTACTAATTTTTTTTTTTTTTTTGGTAAAGGAAGGATGCTATTCATAATATCTCATCTGAGCAACAAATTTAAGTAAATTACCTATATAATTATCCTAATTACTGGATACCAGATACTTAGAGAAACAAGTTCTGTGCAATTTATATAAACATGAAAACAAACTACAATATTGCACATTTGTTCTCAAACCAAGATCACTCTTTCCAGATGTAGAAATTCAGAAACTTGATAACAAGTACAACACTGTGTTTCTGTGCAGTTTCACATAGAAAGCTTCAGTATTTACTTTCATTGGATGAAAAGTCAAAATATCACCTTTTCAAGACTATATTTTTCAAGAGGATCTGACAATAACATAATTTCAAAAATAATCGGTCCTTTACGGCGTTAGCATTCTTCTTTTGGAACAGCTTATGGGAATTGTTTGCTTGTCACCATTTCCTATTTTCAAATTTGGATTCCAAAATGGATGGCTTTTCATATAATGTGTCATGGCTACCTGATTTGAAAAATGTATATGAAAAATTTATAATAGAAAATGTATCCTGACCAGTAGGATTATTTAGAATAGGTACAATAAATATGTGAATGCATACCTTTCAACTGACATAGTATTGGTATTTATATTAAACTGATACATAATTAAAAATCAGGATTTATTGTGACCAGACAATGTCTTATTTAAAAACAATTTTGGATTAATACAAAATCAAACCAGATATATTATTAACAAACTCTCAGTTTACTTCAGTACAAAACATTTATTATTTGGAGATGCATTTTCTGTTCAGAAAAAAAAAATAAATTTCCATCAGATGCTTCTTAATCAATTCTGTTAATGCGCAAATGTACTGGGGTTTTTTTACAAGATTTTGGTAGTGGGATATCATGAGTGTCTTCTGTGAGAAGATGGTGGAAGCCTCTCCTATGTGTGATAGAACCAGTTTCAGTCAGCTCTAAGTCAGACCCACCACTGCTGAAAAGAACCCATCAGAGGCAATGGTAGCTGTAGAGTCCCAGAAGATAAGGCGCTAACGCATATGGCTCAAACATACACAGTGGCTGTGGAGCCAACCCAGCATTGTTGGTAATAATGCACCGTGAGAAAGAACAAGATGTGAATGGAAATGAGGACCAGGTGGAGGTAGGGCAGCACTTTTCCTGGACAAATGTCCTTGTTTTAATTACTGGAGGTAAGCATGACACAGTACAGTGCAAGTGCAGGAATGAGGCTGAGAAGTGGGTATAAACTGCAGGGGAGGATCAAACACCATCCAAGAACCTTGAAGCACTATGACCTATTTCTAGAAAGGTCTGAAAGAATGGATTGTGCATGAAATGTGCACAAAATGATACTGTGCCCTGGCTAAATAAGCAATCACTTGAATGACTCCTTGGGCTAGTCAAGGAAAATAAAGATGCAAAATTATGTAGAGATTTAAAAGAATGACATACCATTATCAGTTTAACAGTTGTCTTATTCATCATGTTAATAAGATGTAAAATGCAACACACTGAAATACTGAGAAAACACGCATTGAGTAGAAACTGTATTAATAGATTTAGGTTTTATATATTAAAAAAATTAAATATATAAACCCTAAAATTCTAATAATTTCAAGGCACTAATTTCAATAATTTTCAGAAGTTCTACCGCTGCAATTACTTCCCCTTCACATCTTTCTCCATAAGAGGACAAATTAACCAGTCTCCTCTACTGAATATACCCAGTCATACCTTTATTGAATTAATTCAATGTTTATGAACAGCAGTTCTTTAGGGAAGAGCATATCATTTTGGGATGACAGTTATTTACTTTTGTTCTGTGTTTATGTACTTGGTGGGTGATAAGTAATATCCTGTTCCGCATTATCTCGTCAGCTCAGCTTGCTGGAGAGCATTTTGATAAGGTAAACCAACAATGAAACTGAGCTTAAATTAAGATTTCTAGTATAATGAAACTCAATATTCACAGCTCTTATTCCACAGTTGAGATCCTGCACTCATTTTAATGCAATTAAACTGAGGTAGGGAAAATGCTGTAGAATACTGAATATTCTCACTGAATTGCTTTCAAAACAAAGAAAGCAAACCAACAGTGAAACTGAGATGATACTACATGTTATCTCTGTATTAAATATAAATGCTTTCAAAGATCTTGCTTTTGCTACTGCAGATAATATTGACTTTGCAGATTACAAGCATTCTTAAGAAAGAAAAATGTTAAACGTGGTGGTGCTATGAATCTCCTTTTATCTTGACTTCAAAACCATACTTTTACATCGGAGTGTGGCACCTGATGCAGACTGACACTTTTTGGCATGTACATAGTATCGAACAATTAACTTTGAGTATGATGGAGTTATACAACACTCTTTACACATTATATGGAAAATGTTCCACGTGATATTTTAATTTTTTATTTATTTATTTATTTTTAATTCCTGTATAGGCTTTAAGAGAGTAATTTATGTTTTGTACTGAGACAAATGATGTGTGCTAATCTGGGCTACTCTCTTTAGGGTCACAACAACCAAAACAAGCACAGCAGTCCAGGGCTTAGTTCATGCATAGGCCTTCAGGGACAAAAATTGCACACTTAAAATGTTTTTTTGAATGTATTTGCACATTAATGTTTGCATATATAAACACCTAAGAGGGTGATCCAAAAATCCATACTTTTCTTCTGAAGTGCATGGTTTTGAAGAGCAGAGGCTTTGACAGTGATTTTCCTCTGTCACCATTTCAGGTTGAAGTAAACATCTCAGTATTTATCTGATGCTTATTCTTATGCAGTGGCCAACTCCATACTTAATCCATTGAAAAGTCTTAACTGACAGGTAAACTCAAATTCATAACCTCCTGGGAGTTAATTTTTGAATTTGTGAATTTAACACAAAATATAACACAATACGTAGTACTGTGATTATTCTAAAATATGTTATGAGATTTAAAGGCTAAAAATGTTGACAGAACTAATGAAACAAATATATGGACACAATGGGATACATGGTACATGCACACCAAGCCGTTTTGTTACTATTTTTGCCTTATTACTGATTTATATCCAGAGAATTACTGTAGATCTTATCATTGACACAATTTAACTCTGTTATTTTATTTTTCCTTACCATCTTGAAAAACAGCAAGTCTTTTACATTTAAAGATGCAAATAGGAAGATTGACAAAGTCAGTGCATTTTTTGTGTATCTGTAATTTTGCTTCTCTCCTGTTCTGTTGTTTGGTTCATCACACTCATATATTAGGATTTAAAGGATTGAAATGTGAACTCCTCCTCTTATGTCTTATTCTACTAACATGTCTGATCTCAGTCTCTGGAGATGGTCCTATTGCAGTATGTACTGCAATGCATTTTCTTCAGACATAGAGTTGACCAAACTATTAGGATATTGAGACAGAAAAATAGAAGTCAGGAAGCTTAGGATCAGTCATTAAATTACAGATGCTGCAGATTAGTCTGTGTAAGCAATATGAGTATCCTGTAGGGGGAAAATATAATATGAGAAAAATCTTTTCTTCTTCTGTAACAAACTTCTTTTACTGTACACTTTTTAAAACTCTTTAAACTTTTAACTTGAATTCTGTTTTCCAATGTGATGAGTAGAGCAATATAGTACTTCAGTGTAAATAAATTCATGTTTTATAGAACACTTCTACAACTATATTGGGTCAGTCCCACATGCTATAGCTTAATTTTTTCTCCAGTTAAATAATTTATTTCATGTTATTTAAAACCTTGATGCATTTTTCTCCTGTTCTGTAGCCAAACTCACACCAATCCTAATATACTTATTATTTGCAAGAGTTTATCAATGGCAGATTTTCTTTCAAACAGCATCAATAGGAATCTTGCGTTCTAAATGAGAGTGTTTTGACAGTACTATAAAAGTATTCAATCATCAAATGTCATTCACAATTATTACTCTTTCTTTATATTTCAAGTAGGTTTTTTCACTTTCTTTGCCAAGCATTCAGGAATCCTTTTGTCTTCTAATTGAGGTTCCCTCTTGTGTATTCATTTACTCTTTATGGAGCACTGGAGAAATGAAACAAACAAGCAAACAAACAAGAAAACAAGAAGTAGAAACACGTTTTAAGACAGTCCAATTAAAGTATTGGAAGATTTGAGTTTCATCTTCTCTGCAGGAGAGTAGAAAAGCCAGCCTTGAACAGTCTCAAAGTCTAATATATGTGAATTTCTAGTTTTGGTTTGGAAATACACTTTATGCTCAACAGAAACCCTATTTTAGAAAGCAAAATTTCTGTTCCACAAAGCAGGGACATCTATATAATGGAAATCCATAACAAGAGTCTGGTGTGAAACATCAGTGGACCAGGAATGCAGAATCGATGATTATAGAACAGGACTCAACTTAGGTTGGCACCATGTAAAGGAAGTTTTACAGATAAATCTAGCTGATTGATTACTGGACATTTTTAACAGATTGCAAAGAAATTTTCAGTCACCGGAAGCATAGTAGACTTCTTGATCTGAATGACTGCTACTTTAAAATGTTACTGAATAATGTGTTTTTCCTCCGTGTGAAGGGTGGTAAAAATGCATCATTTGTTTCATTTATCCTACTACTGTCTTCACACTGGAGAGCATAGGCTAAAGAGGATTGTATCATGGAGACTCATCTAACTTATACTATTGTCCAAAATGTGTTTCATTCATATTTCTTTGTGTTTCATAGATTCAAAAAATCATAGAAAGGTTTGTGTTGGAAAGGACCTTAAATATCGCCTTGTTCCAAATTCCCTGCCTTGGGCAGGGACTCCTTCCACTGGACCACATTGCTCAAAGCCCACTTTAGGTACTACAAGACTGCTATAAGGTCTCCCTGGAGACTTTTTTCCTCTAGGCTGAACAACATGTCGACCTGTCTTCATAGAAGATCTCCAGCCTCCTGATCCTCATTGTGGCCCTCCTCTGGACTTGCTCCAAGAAGTTTGTGTCCTTCTTATACCCAGTCTCAGACCTGGACGCAGTACCCCAGGTAGGATCTGTGAGGGCAGAGTACAGGTGGAAAATCACCTCCCTTGACCAGTCTTTTGATGTAGCCAGGATGTGGTTGGTTTTCTGGGCTGCAGCTTGAGTTGAGCTGTTTTTTCACCAGCACACCCAAGTCTTTCACCTTAAAGCTGCTCTCAGTGCATTTTCCACCCACATAGTATTTGTGTTTTGGATTGCTCTGACCCTCATGCAGGACATATAAACATTTTGTACATGAACACAGAGAAATATGAGATAAATATCATATATGTATATCATATATATATATATATGTGATTGGTGTTTCTTCTCTCCTACCCAATAAAATATATTTTGACTGTATATTCTGAACACTTGTTAAGTGCCAAAAATGTAGAACAAAACAAAGATGCTGTAAAGGTACATATGATGTTTAATTTAATTTCCTACATGAAGAATTAAAATTTAATATAAGAAACACAACTCTAATTATTTACAAAGAGTTTTTGAAAAATTATTTGGAGTCTTTTTGCTGCCATCTACATATCATTTGTATTTAAATAAGAAAGGGAAAAAAGGAAGCCATATTACTGTTTAATATTTTTCAAAGTATTAGAGATAAAATCCCATTAACCATAAATATAGTAGAAGGTTGTTGCTATTTGGAAGCAAACTTTCTTTATGACACAAGAGTTTGTTTACAAGCATATATATATATATACAAACTGTCTTCCTTAGAATAAATTTTGTTATATTTCCTGCTATTTTATTGAACCAAAACAAGTAACCTAATTAGCTGGTTTATTCACCTATGAGGCAGTTAATTAGCAGTCCTTTTTAAAAACTTGCATTTATCTCTGTGCTGTAGCTCCGAATCCAAATTAACAAATGTTTCTCCAGATCTCCCACTAAGCTTTCAAAAGTACCTGCTGAATCACCAAAGAGAATAGTGCAACTTGGACTCTCCAAGCAGCTGTCTGTAGTATGAACCTTCATACAAGAAATTGAATTAATGACCAGGATGGAGAAGAAACCTTTATCATTATTCACACCAAAAATGTAAATAGCAAGTTCTTGACACTTCAAATCATAGTACTGCCTCAAAATCTAACCAAGGATAAGGAGGGACATCAGCAGAGTGATTCTGGTGAAACAGCTGAAAAACTAGCAGCACTGTGGAAGCTTTGGAAGCTTATTGTACTTGTGGAAGAATTTCATGTCTCTCCAGGACAAGAAGGAACTGAGCATATATCAGAGTTGTTCTATTTTTCATCTAAACATCTATTTTTCATCTTTTTTGTTTTTTAACAAAAGTTGTAAAGAAAAGATCGCTTGATAACAACAGCTTTCCTACCTTTTAAGAAGTTTAATTAATTTCATTATTTTAGTTTTCAAGTAACTGAGTAAAGCATCAGAAAAAAGATAATATGGAAAATAAACAGACAATACAAGAGAAATCTGCCATTTCAGACCAAAAGACTTCAGGAACATAATCAAACATATATGAGAATAACTTTTTATTTTTTGCCTGTAAGAAGCCTGGATAAGAGAAGGTTCTGGGGGCCTTTATTGTGACATTTCAGTATTTGAAGTAGTACAAGAAAGATGGGGACGGACTTTTAAGCAGAGTCTGTTGTGACAGGACAAGGCAAAATAGTACTAAACTGAAGGAGGGTTGATTCTGACTAGATATAAGTAAGTTTTTTACAATGAGGGTGATGAAACAGTAGAAGAGGTTGCCCAGAGAAGTGGCAGATTCCCCATCCCTGGAAACTTTCAAGGTCAGATTGGATGGGTCTCTGAACAACATTATCTAGTTGAAGATGTCTCTGCTCTTTGCAAGTAGGGGTTGGACTAGATGACTTTTAAAGGTCCTTTCAAGTCCAAACTGTTCTATGGTTCTATGATTCTATGAGAAAAATATAAACAATTCTCCTATATGCAATGAATTCATGAGAATTAATAAAAAGTAAACTATTCTCATTTGCTAAATAGCATAAATGTTGAGTATTTTCAACCAGAACAAACATTTCAAAGAATGCTTGAGAAGATGAGGAGAGGAGAGGGTCAGAGAGGAGAGGGTTGGAGAGGGTCAGAGAGGAGAGGGTTGGAGAGGGTCAGAGAGGAGAGGGTTGGAGAGGAAAGGGTCGAAGAGGGTCAGAGAGGAGAGAAGAGGAGAACAGGAATAGTTTTATTTCTTCATCAAAAACTTTTAATCTGATCTGTGAAAGCAATTCCTAAAGGAATCTTCTTGTAGACTTCAATAAAAATCATGTTGAACAGGCAACCAGCAAGGGCTGAATATCAAAAAACAAGATAGCAAATAATTAGTACTAGTGTTTTTATTCAAAAACTTTATTTTATCCTAAACTTCTTTTTAAATTTGGCTGAATATTTCTGGAGAGTTTGAATTCTACAGTGATATGAGTCTTAGTGTGGAGTTCCCTTCATGAATCTCCCTTTTCACTTGCTACATAAATAACTTGAACTAAGCATATGGATACTAAGGGACTAAAAGATGAGGTCAATTCCCTTATTTGGTAATTCTTGATTTCCTTACTGGTTTGTAACAATAAAAATGGGTAAAATAGATAAAATAGTGTATTTCTACATAGTTCCTTACCATTTTCTACATTGTTTCATGGTGATACAATTAAGATTTTTATTTATTTATTCTGTGAAAGGGAAAAAATGCTTTCTTAACTATTTACTGACAGCAACAATAAATACTGTACCATTATTGTGGTTCTCAAATGTGCCTTTGAAGATGCTGCATCCAAAAAGACAAAGAAACACCAGGATGAAATGGACTTAAATTTAATCTCTAAAAAAAAGTTGTACACAATACTTTAGTTGTGACCAGTATTGGTCTTCTCTGATCCATGACACCTTCTATCAGGTAATTTTTTAAAAAAAATATATACAATCATGTCTTATTACTAGCTGAAAATGGAAATATGGAAAACATGTCTCATAATCTCTCATTAGCAGAAACCAGTATTTGTTTCATCAATCATATAAGTCAAGAAGTAGATTTATTTGGTACCCATTGGTACCTCTTTGTTCCATTTGATTTTACATATACTCTGACAGAAATTAGCTAGATGTCTTTAAAACTATCTCTTCTTTACTTTTCTAAGTACAGCTTAATACAGAAAGCTTCTGTAAATATAAATCATTGAACTACATGTGAAAAATAAATAATCTTAATTTTCATGTCTTTATGCTTTTACATACTGAATAACAACACTGTTTATGAGAATAGAGGAACAATAATGGATTTCATGGTGCAGGAGCATTTAAAAGAAGGGCCTATATCATGAGGAAGTTGAAGTTTACTTTGATGGAGAAAGTGTAATATGGAAAAAAATGTAAGCTTATAAAGATAAAAAAGAAGATAAATTGCATTCAATTTAAAAGAATGTAGAGGAAGTGGTTATGCACACAATGCACACAAAAAGTCTAAATAAAACTTTACTATAAACCTATAAACTATAAAAAAAGATTTCCAACCCAATGGTATAAGTGGGGTAGAAAAAATGCATTGCAGATGTAATTTCTAGCCTCTATTGATACAAATCTTCTGTATTGAGAGAAACTAAATACTTTTGTCTTACTAGCTCCATCAACAAGTGTCTTAAGATTCAAACAGATGTTCCTGCTTTTTTCCCCATTGGTGCAAATACTCAGTAAAACTTTGCCCAGAGGAGTAAGGGAACTAATAGAGTATATCTGTAGCATTAACTTGCTGAGAAATGGTTCATCTACACCAGAAATTTGCTTCAGGGAACACAGACTTTTATTCAGATTCTTTCCCCATGGTGCCCATCATAGATACCCCAAACACCTATAAGTAACTGGAGTATAAATGGGATAAAATATGTAATGGACTGGTTTGCATTGTAGATAATTTCCCAGAGACACAAAGCAAATTTTAAAAAGTTTATATGCATACATTTTTAATTACAAATTTTTACAGCTTAAACATATTGAATTTCAAGCAAATCAAGGTTTGCTTACTCCCCTGAGCCATTATAATCAAAAAGTAAAATCCTTTTTTTTTTTGCCACATTAAAGTAATACAATAAAAAGTTCTTATTCCAAGGATAAAACCTATTTTTATGGTTCTATTTTTTATAGCTACTCACTCAAAAAAAAAAAGTAACTTGATTTTCATCAGCAAGTGGATGAAGAAGGGTGGCAACACAGAAGTGATTAACTTGCAAAATTCAGAGAAATATACAAGTTTAGGAAGAATAACTGTAAAAATGTAAGCGAGATACATGATAGAACTCATAAAAATAAAATATTTGTGTTTGCAACCTGTGGAATCTGGACGATATGGATTTTCTTCTCAATGTTCTTTTACTTAATATGAACTGTGGTTTGTTTTTTACCTGTAAGAACCTGCACAGTTTTGGAGGGTTTTTTTTCAGTGGGAAGAGAGAAGTTGTTTGGTTTTGTAAATTTCATTAGCAAAAGATTGGGGCATTTCAATGTTTTAAACAAAATAACACACAACATTTTCATGTCCTTCAGAATCACTTTTTAAGCTGGGTTCACAGAGAATATATTTCTGTCAGTTCTGAAATAAAATATCCCATAGAACTCATGGATAGCAAACTCACTGTGTTCCAGGATTTGTACAGATTTGTGTGTCTCCTGTATATCTCCTGTATATCCTAATACTTTGAATGCTTGCACATAAACAATAAACCTAAAGAATAAATATTTGTATCTTATTTACTGGATATGTATAGGGCATCTTGCACAAAACCAATAAACCTAATGAATAAATATTTGTTTCTTATTTACTGGAAATATATAGGGCATTTTCACAGCAAGCTCATCTGCATCAGACTCTTTCCATACGCTCAGTGGAGTTGACCTTTGTACGTCCAGGATTTCTGGATGTTTGGAAACTCTAAATGTCCTCTAAGCAGATGGGTAAATGTTCGAAAATTCAAGGTTACAGAATACCATAATTCAACCTAAATGCAAATTCCAAGTGGCCAGTGAAAGTTTTACAGAAATCTGAATGCACTCATGACATTTGATTTACGAAAATGCTTGATGTCTAAAAGCTTTTGTTGGCACAAGTTTGAAGATTTATTTTTTTTTAAGAATAACTACCCTGTATACAAAAAGGTGAGATGGAACTTTAAGAACTATGTATAGGGTAATGACCAGACACTTTCTTTTCTAGAAAGCATCCTGCTTCAGGTCTTAAAAAAAAATAAGTCTTTGATGATACATCTCTGGAAATTTATATGTCACAGGCAATTCTCTAGCTCAGAGTTCAAATAAGATTGTACATGTGACTAAAAATATTGGACACCTTCCTGAATTTTTTATAAAATACTTTTTAAAATTATTTTCCTGTCAAAAGGATCATTTCTATTTATAAGTAATCCATGGTTTCTTTTAGAGGAGACCTAATATGGTGAACACCTGTCATAATTTTAATAATTTCTCAGATGATAGAAATAGATAGGATCTTATTAATATTCTTCTAAAATGGTGAACCTTTTCTTCACAAATTAACAATCAAATGAGGAAAAGGACCTCTGAGAAATGAAGGAACATTCTCTTTTTGTGTTTTTTTCCAGAAAACTCAAATAGTGCAAGTTTGTTTGATGTAAAGAAATATCTGGGAAGTTCCACAAATAATCATAACCCAGGCCTTAATGTCTTAAGCTATTCCAAACTGTTGTCTAACAGCGATTAGGAAACTGGCCTGGTACTTGATCAGCCGTTCAGCAATTTTCTCAGTAACCTAAACAAAGGTCACACTGCAATTTTACAGTTTTACATCTAACAATTACTTGAATCAGAGACAGCTGACACCAGGTGTTATGTCAGTAGACACAGAAAATAGGATTCCCCAAATACCAAACATCTAAATGCTGCAACATGAAAAGGTCATGCGTCTAGACAGCTTGAGCACCGGTGTGTCTTTTGTGAAGAAGCCATATAGTTCATATGAGGTACATGGTTAACTTACACGCTTTCAAGTTATAACAATCAGGCACATACCTTGGCAGGTACTAAAAGCTTAGGTGTGACCTGTATTTGCTTTTGGACAAAACTGCTTTTTCTGAGTGCCAGAACATTATCCCAAGGTAGCAACCTCCAGGAATCCCCACACTTTCTATGCGTTATGGGTCACACCCACTAAAATATTGGTAGAATCACGTGTTTTGAACCAATTTTGAATCAAGAAAACTCTGGCATGGACAGTTTCCAGAGATGTAAACCTTATTTCTCTGTGACTCTTCTCCTGTTCTTCAAGGAGATTGGAATGATACTCCAGCAGTGACTATTAACACATAACTCTAAAGGAAATATAATACTAAAAGAAGTGGAAGGGCATACACATCATATTAAGACAGGTCCTACTAGTGCCAGTAGGAAATATTTATTTGAATAAGCTCTCAACTTTAATCTGAACTTTCTGTATCACATGGTGTGTCATGTTGCTTCTTAGCCTATCCACCCATCTGTGACTGAATGACTTACAGGGAATCTTTTATTCTCATGTGAGGCAGGTTGAAGCAGTTTATGTAGTCTGAGAACTTCAAGCACAGCAGGAAAAAAAGTATTTTTTTAGAGATTAAACCCATCAATTACATCAGGGACTCTGTAAGATCTATGTTATGCTCTAAGCATGTTACTGGCAGTTATGGAGAAAGACTTGGAGTGCCTACAACAAAGAAGACACTTTAGAAAGGAGTACTATTCTTCTTTTCCCGCTCTCTTTCCTCTGAAGTCTAGCCTGGCTTTAACAAGTAGTGCCTATGCTAGGAGATAATAGTAAGCATTCCACATCAAGGCAATGAATAAATCCTCAGGGAAGCTGAGGAACATATGTGAAAGCAATTGCTGTGACTCCATTTGAAAGGTTATAGAATTCATTCCTCTAACACCCTGTCATACTCTGATCTGCTGGCTAACATAGAAACAAGCATGGGATTGAGTTGCTCGCTTCCATGCCCACCCCTCACTTTTTGCCTTATGCTTTCCACCCTTTCTGAGCACATCAAAGCCTTGGAGTTTGTGACAGCACTTCACTTGAGGCAATTGCTGCTAGGAAGCTCTCTCCTGTACTCATTGCTTGATAGGACTGTATATGTTGTATCTTTAATCTGTGCAAAAAGTATTTTCTACACATCATCTGACAAAACAAAACTCAGATTAAATGTATGTGTAAAAATATTTATGTTGAGAAAAATATCAGTTTAATTACATACAACATTTTTCTGGGCTGTGGCTGCAAATCTTGAGCTAGGAGCGACTTGTTTGTCTTCATCTACTTTGTCAAAATAAAATTAAAAGACAAAATTTCATGACATCTGTTATTTTAGGAAAAATTTCAATCCATTAAATTAATGATGGAGTTTTTTCTTGCTATTTTGAGCCAATAGGCTGTTAAACCCAGTGAAAAAACTCTTTCCACGTGTATCCACATATAAATCACTTATATTGGTGCAATTAGACATGTGGTAAAACTTCAGGAAAATCTATTATTTTTAGCAACTTGAATTTAGAAAAATAGTAATTGGTCAACCTTTCTATTTAACTCTTCTTGAAGAAAGTGAACTTTGTTACTGGATGTTACTGGATGTTAAACAACTGGAAAATGTCTTTTTGACACGACTTACAGTCTCCTAGAAGATTGCAGAGAATTTAATTTAAAAAGGAGGCTGAAAAAGCAATTTTGGAGGGCAGAAAAAGTCCTAAAACAATTCAGTTTAAAAGTTCTGGTAATTTTTGAATTAAGTACTTATTTTTTCTTAAATCTTCAATTAAAAGTCATTCTTTTTTAGTTTTCTGTGAGATCTGCTTCATTTAAAGCATAGGATTGCAATAGTAGCAACAATACAGACTACAACAAGAGGCAAAATAATTGACCTATTACTAACTTTAAAGTTTAAATATTGCCATTCTCAAACAGAATATGAAAATAAAGGTATGTTTAGCATTCCTAATTACAAGAAGGCAGGTATGTTAAATTAAAACAGAAAGAAATTGCTATTCAAGACACTTTGAGCAGCCTCAGATTTCAAAGTAGTATTCACTAGTCAGTGAATATTACTCTTTGCATCTGGCCATCTCTCTGGCATCTTACTTTGGGGCCACTGAAAACAGAACTTTGAAAGTCACTATTCAGAGCTGAAAAGGTAAGGCAAATAGATAGATAAGGCAAATATAAAGAAAATGCTTGCGTCCTCACTAACTGTTTTAAAGAAGATTTATTTATAATCAACTTACTGTTTTCTTATTTACACTTCTTAACCTTGTGTTCTTTCATATTCATAAACCATACAATTTTAGGTACATCATTGTGGTATGATGTTCTTTTCATAAATGTCATGACATTTGTCCTCCAGGCTGATTTCTATTCTCTTCCCTCATCAGCATTCCTGCTTGGAGGCTGTCCATGCTCTTCTCCTTATTCCTGTGCCAATTCATGACACTTGGCCACAATAACCTTTCAAATGGTTTAGGACGTGGAATTCCCTTGGTTTGGGATAATTTCCATATGCAGTTAAAGTTATGTATGTTTGGACAGATGCACAGGTGTTCCATGAGGCTCCATTCTCATTTATAATTTAAAAATCCTTTAACAAATAAGATAATATTTATTCAGATTTGATTCTTCAAGAAACAAAGGCACAATTATGCAGAAGGAGACACACAGGCAGAAATACAAGAGAGATGTCAGGGCAGGAGGGACACCAGAGAAGAAAAAACACTGAAGAAAAGTAAATAGCTACCCAGAGCAAGACAGGAAGGAAAGCAGCCACCCCAGAACAGACAGTTAGGAGGCTGAGGAGGAAACACGACTGCAAAGGGACTGCAGCTGATGGAGGAACCCATATTACAGCAATAGATTAGAACCTGCAGTGCATAGAACACAACTCCTGCCCTGCCTCTCACCTTACCAAAGGGATCAGATATAACATGGGCTGAGGAACTAGACACAAAGAAGTAGACAGGAAAGGTGTTTTTCCTACATATTTGTTTATTTGATTCTTATTTATTTTTCAGAATTGGAAACCAAAAATTTGCTAATGGAAAATTAATTAAATTGATTGAAATTCCCTGCTTGAAACACTTTTTAGTCTTAGGATAGGTCTTCAGTCTTTTTAAAATAAAATGTGTAAAACTTTAGAAACTGATGTAATGCTATACTTTCTGTGGAAAGTTTCTCTAGGAATTATGATAATATCCTCTTTATTAGCAATTATACAATTAATATATTGATGAATTTGGAACAAATGAATAAAATATATAAAAGTAGAATCATTAGATCATTTTTTTAGATCATTTATGTAATTGATATAAATGGATTCACTGGCTATAATCCATAATTAAACATGATTTTCATTTTTCAGCAAATTACATTTTTAATGTATAATACCCTCTCTGTCTTTGTCTCATCTCATAGTTAGCATTTATTTCTACAAATGATAAACCTTCTCTTTCAACGTGTGAATTATTTTTGAGTATGTAAAAATAAATCCGTTAATGAATTAACAAGACTTTTAAAACCAGACAGGGAGTCTCAAAATAAAGTGTTGGTCAGAGTGTACTTTTTCCACAAATATACCTTGTAGTAACATGACTGACTCCCCAAAAAAATTGGCCAGTGACTTCGCAGAATCACAGAATATGCCAATTTGGAAGGGGCCTGCAAGGATCATCAAAGTCCTGCTCCTGGCCCTGCACAGGACCATCCCCAAGAGTCACACTATGTGCTTGAGAGTTTCGTCCAAACACCTCTTGATCTCTGTCAGGCCTGGTGCTGTGACCACTTCCCTCGGGAGCCTGTTCCACTACCCAACCACCCTTTGAGTAGAGAAGCTCTCTCTATTGTCCAAATTAAACCTCCCCTGACACAACTTCAGGCCATTCCCTCAGGTTCTGTAACTGGTCAGCATAGAGAGAAAGCAGATTCTTTTTGCTATAACTTGTATTTATCATGTGTTTACTCTATTGTCCTGTATTTATCCCATAAACAGATGCCTTCAGATAACTTTTCTGTATTTAGATGAGGTTTTTTTAATGTGCTTGACCTGTTCGTTCCTCTATCTGGTTACTTTTGGATCTTTTTTAAATACAACCTTAAATTTGTATTTCTGGATATGTAAGTCTCCTTCTGCACCACTATTTTATTATCTACTAACTAATCCAAAGTTCTAGCCCTAAGAAACATTTTTACATATATTTTCTGATATAAAAATAAAAACTATCTACAGATTATAAAAATAATGTCTGCTCTGTAAGACATTGATAAATAAGAGGTGCTTCATGTGAATAAGCCTTATGATAAATGTTTTCAGGTAGGGGTCAAGAAGTCTCTTTATTAAAGTCAATAAAGCAGAATGATGCCTGGGAAATGCCCTTTAAGGTCAGTGGAACTGCAACCTGCATGGTCAGGAGCATATTTCAACCCCAAATTTATCATAGCCTGCTGAAGAGTTCTCCCTGCAGTTAATTTTGTATTTAGTGTCTGGAGTTGATCTATATACAGACTGTTGTAGAGTTTTACAACAAATATTTTATATTTATGTTCATGTTCAGAGTGATTAGAGGTGAACATCTGTGCCCTACACAAATTATGTCATTATGAAATTAACTTTCAAAAGTTCATAAAGAGATATGGTAGCTGCAACAGCTTGTTTATTTGTAACAATATGGTGACCCAGATATCTGACAGGCTAGATTTGTTTACCTTTCTTCTTCTTGGCATGTGTGTCAAACAGTACATAAGAAAGTGTATACAGAGATATGTCAAACCATAAGTAGTAGACACAATAAAGCTATATTTTCATCTGTGTTAAGATATATAAGGTGAATGTAGTATTTAATACATTAGATGTACTGCTAAGTTTTTAAGAAAACCAGACTATATCTCCATAGGTTTACATGCACAAAAGCCTACATAATTTGATAGTTTGACCATATGAATAATTGAAAAATGAGATATTTATTTACTATATTTAATGAGATGGATCAAGGCTAGGATATGTTTGTCCCATTCAGCTTTGTAGTTTAACAAAACAAAAATTTGATGGTCATTAATTAGCAGCTTCCCATTATCATAGAATGGCTGCACATATGAAGTATGAAATTTAAGATGAAGTATCTATCTGTATTACTTTAGATCAGGATGATTATAGAATGCTCTGCTTCTGGGATTCATTTGAATTAGACTATCTCATGATAAAGTGAGAAAAATCTATCACAACATTGCAGTTTTCAAGACAGAGAAATAAAGATAACTCTGGAGCAAAGTTAAGGTAAAAATCCTTGTGACAATATGGTCCTTTCAAAACAAGTTTGTTTGTTTGTAAGTTTTTGCACTCAAAATTTATCACCAGTTTTCTGTCTTTGTCACTACCACTAGAAAGTTTATTCAATGGCAACTATGCCTATTCTTAATATTGTCATATAATAATTCAGCAATTTTTTTAGTGGTGTGTGGACTTGAAATTAGTATTAATTACAGTAAACAACTAGGAAGAGAGAAATGTCAGAAATCTTCAGTAGAATCATAGAACACCTTTGGTTGGAAGGGACGTTAAAGACCATCAAGTTCCAATCCCTGGTTTTCCAGCCCAAGTTTGTCCAGTTCTCCCTGGATGGCATCCCATCCTTCTGTTGTGTCAACTTGTGTTGTCTGCAAACTTGCTGAGGGTGCACTCAATCCCACTGTCTGTGTCATTGATTAAGATATTGAAGAGCAGTAGTCCCACCACAGAGCCCTGAGGGACACTGCTCATCACTGGTCTTCACCTGGACATAGAGCCATTGACCACAAAGTCAGCATAGGCTTCTTCTTTAACCAGTGATAAGGAAAAAACCCATGAAAATAATAACAAAACAACAATAACAACAAAATAACAGCAAAATAACAGCAAGAAATATGTTAATACCCTCCCCTCAATTTTAAAAAGCCACTTATTTTTGTGTATTTTTAGTCTTTTATGTGACTGTGGTATTCAAATTTTTTTCTATTGTATCTATTGCATAGATAGAGTGCAATCCGAACAAAATATATGTTTTGAGACTGAACTCAGGAATAGTTATAATCTGATTAATACAGACAAACCTAGTGTAATCGGTGTTATCAACTAAAATTTTTTGGTAACTTCCAATAATTTTAGAGAGAAAATATTTCACAAATGTTTGCCTTTCAACTTGTATGAATGCTTGTGCCATCACATTTTATATATGTGAATATGTGTATGTGTGTCTATATATATTTATATATGCACATGTATTTAGTTTCTAAGGCATAAGTGATAAAATATATAACAATTCAAGACAGCTGCTCATATTTCCAAAACCTCTGAATTAAATATTTGATAAGATGTATTAATTTTTACAAGAAGAGGATATTTTATTGGATGTTTCTTTTTATTTTACTGTTAGTATTTCAGTTTGAAAGTAACACTTTTTGCAAGATATAAATATTATGGAAACATTTTGTTAGAATTAAATCATCAAAAATATTTTAAAATATATATTTCATATTAACTACAATATCAGAACTGGATTCAAATGCAAGATAGATTTTTTTGTCTGCTTCACCACTCCCAGAAATAAAATTTCTTTTAGTCATTACATGTTTTCTTATATTTGTTATGTTATTATTCCTGAAGTTAACTACTGACTTTTGTTTACATAAAATGTAAAAGCATTTTTGAAAATGTGATTTTCCTCTAGATAACTTCATATTCATCATAGGAGACTTTATGTCCTGAAAAAAATCAAATCTGTTAACTATCCATAAGAAGCACACGGCAGAGCCTTTACATTAGAGAATATAGTGCAACTTTTGTGGAATTATATTTTAAGTAGTTTTTATTTGCATGTGTTAAATCCTTCCCCAATCTACTATAATTGTCAAATAAGATGAGATGATCCACAAAAATGAATAATCATAATTAACTGGCTAAGAAGCACGCCTCACTTCACTTTCCTTACCCTGTTATCGATGTCACTATCAGCTCTCTGCACATGGAGACTATTATTGTAACTGCCATAGAATTAAATGAAATCTATCCAGCAACATCTGGCTCCTCAGAAGAAAATATGAATAATTTCACCAGCTTTCCCCATCTCTGCCCGCTTATTCTAATTATGATGTAATGGAGGACATCAGCAGGCTGTGGACTTGGTGATTAACCCAGGGCAGATGAGAAATAGGCCTAGTGAGATGAGCAAGGCACACAGATCAGCTCAATCAATTATCTTTTTTCTCAAGGCTCTCAGATACAGCAGTGACCTTGTGATGGGAAACAGTAAGTTACACTTGAACCCATTTAGGAGGTCAAATATTTCACAATATATTACCGGAGCTAAATTCCTTTTTTTCAATTCAGTTACACAAAAAGGAGTATTAGACATGTATATATAATATACAAACTGTGCATATATAATATAGAAACTGTATATATACACATATATATATACACATATATATACACACATATACATACACACAGACTTTGCAAGCCTTTATGCTTCTAATACAGGTGTAAGTCTAGCTTATTCACTTTCGCTTTTCATCAATTAGCATACACAACCTTTCCTCCTTTGTTTGGTTCCTATTCTCATTAAGAATCTGTCTGCAGGAATTGAAATAATATGGAAAATGACATGACAACATAGTGACTGGGAGAAAAAAAAACAAGCTAAAAACCTTCAAATGTTATTTCCAGTCTTCATATGTAAGTGTGGACATATCAACGAAATCTCACTTTTAAAGTATGCTCACTTGTACTGCCTTGTGTTCTACAGACTGTGGGGTTCATTTAATTCAGATTGCAGACCCATCCAGTTCCTTGCCTGAAATGTTATCACTATAGAGCAATTGGACTAATGGTCGTAGATTTATTCTGGTAGCATTCTATGTTGCCTACACTAAATTAAGCAATTCAGTGCAGTCAGACCATCATCCACATTGTCCTATTTGACATCATTAGCAGAAAATTTGTGCTATCAAAGCAGATAGAATGGGAAATATACATCCTAACATAGTTTCCTATACTGCTTATCTTAAAGACAAAGTAAGAACCATTGATCACAATAAAGACAAAGAGTAAACAAGGAAAATGAATCCAAGTCATTGAAATGAATGATTTTAAAGGAAGGTGAAAGAGTTTCACAAGGGAAGTAAAAATACCAGTGAATCTTCAGAAATCTTCAGTGAATCTTCGGTAGGAAAAAAAACCCACTCAAATATTTCTACTATAAGAAGGGCTCTTTCTGCTACTTCAAGACAATGTAATCTTTCAATCTAATTATTAGAGGGAAATAAATGTCATAGGACTTAGCAATTTTGTAGTGCCAGATGCTGCTGTAACAAATTTTGTTAGTTTAAATATTGAATTGTGGTTTGAAAAGTACTTGTAGATACAGTGATGGAATTTGCTTTCATTTACTTTTATTTTTATTGACTTGACTTTTTTTTGTCATCCATATGAGAATGTAGCCTTTACTGGAGCCAAAATTTTCTCTTCAGGTTTTAGTGGGCCTAATGAAGTCATGTTTTTTATTTTCTCCTGTACGTATGAGGTCCATTGCAAGCAGGCTAGATTAAGAAAAGATATCTATTACATGCAAGTGAGGAGCTACCACAACAATATTCTGAGTTCCTGGCAAGGAATCCAATATCCAGATGTGGGGGTTTGACCCCAAAAATCCAATCTCCAAGCTCCCCCCACAATTTACCTCAACACAGAAAAGAAGTTTTCAGACAAGCACAACTCAGCATGGGGGAATTATATTACAATTTATTACTTATACAATAAATACTATAGAAACTAAGAAGCAAATAAATACACAGTATTAACACAACTTCTACCACCCCTGGACCCTCCCACATCAGTTCAGAAGTTTTCAGAGCGATAGTTAAGGGTCTCTCTCTCATTGTGGTATCAGGGAAGGGGTCTTCTTGCACCCCCACCAGCCCTCAGTCTCTGCTGAGGTCTCCTCCTGGGCTACAAGGGAACACTTGCTTTACCAGGTATTCATCATGAAGGTCCAGGTAGTCAGCTTGTGAGTTCTTTCCTCCTGGTTCATGACGGTTCCTCCCAGAGAGTAAGATGTTCACTCTTTCTCTCCAGGTCGCAGGGTTTCTGAGTTTTGCTCAGTCTTTTTACCCCAAAGTTTTCACCAAAAGTCCTTACCCAGAAAAATCTGCTTGGTTTGGCTTCTCTCTGTCTCAGCTGCAGCATCAGCTTGATTTGCCACGTGGCAAGGGGGCCCATCACCCCCATTCCTCGTCCTTTGGTTTTCGGCTGCCCTCGTTCAAACCTCAGGTGGGGCAGCTCTGAGCCTCTTGGGCTGTCTCCTGTTTCTTCAGCCTCAGCTCAAGGTCACTACCCCTCCCCTGTCATTATGAGGGGGGGAAGAGGGTAGCAGCAAGGCTGCTTCCATCTCTCTCCTCTGCCTGGAGTTCTTCCATCTCTGCATAACTGCAGCTGCTTCTCCAGGCTCCAGACCACCCCTTGGTCTGTCTGTGGCTCAGCTCCAATACTGAGCCTGTTTGTTAGGGGTTAACTAGCTCCAACCCCCCTGGCTGGCCTCCAAGTCCACGTCACCGCCTCTCCTGGGCAGTGGGGGGAAAAAAGCCCCCTAGCCTTTTGGCCACAGGCACCTGGTCCAGTTAATATACTTTCCTGGGCTCTCCACAGCCTGGCTGGGAGGAGGAGAGGGTGTGGCCCCCTGCAAGGGGCTAGCAGGCCTCCCTCCTCTCACCTCATGGCTCCCAATCTCTTTCTCACACACTGCCAACAACTTCCGGCTGTTGTAATATCTAATTTCACAGGGGTGAAAAAAACCAGCTCCAATTGTCTCCTCACTGGAAACTCATCTGGTACCAACCACTTCCAGCCCCCCCAGGGGGAGGGGGCAGCCCATGACACCAGAGTAGGTGACAGAATTCAAAATTTAAAAATATAATTTAACAACCCCCCTAAATGAGTACTGACATAAAGTTACCTGTGGAATAATGGATAGGGTTAAATCTAGAGGATATTCAGAATTCTAAGCTGCAACTCCCTCAATGGACTGAGGTTGACATGCTCCCCAATATAACAATA
Organism: Manacus candei; assembly: GCF_025592945.1. Lineage (NCBI taxonomy): Eukaryota > Metazoa > Chordata > Aves > Passeriformes > Pipridae > Manacus > Manacus candei. The sequence goes on along the minus strand of NW_026138062.1, from coordinate 27,197,230 downwards.
AACATCTGCTCAGAGGAACAGAAAGGAGCGTGGAACAAAGTGGAGACTACGTGGCCCCCCTCCATTCAAATCCCAGCAGAATGGGAGAACATTGTGGTAATGAGACCATACAGTATCTGTCTGCCAAGGTGAATCAAGGTGTTCTGCTACTGAAGCCAACAACCATGTTGAACCCCCTCCTCAGGTGCCAAGTTGTGACCATCCCCCCCTCCCATTAGGTACACCAATCAGAAATAAAAAGTATTTGTGACTAGAACCACTCAAACTCCTCTCGAACATAAAGAAAACAGTATAAAAGTAAGCTGAGGATAGGGGAAAAGTGGGAGAAGACCTCCACTGAAACTGCTGGGGTCAGTTGACAGGCTGAGTCCATCTTCTGCCTACCCAGAGGGACTCCTTGGGTGAGAAATATACTTTAAATGGGTTAAATGCTTCTTTTAGGACTAGAGCTTTTGCTTGTGCTTACCCCATAGCATATTAGTAGACTGCTTTGTATTAGAGCTCGTGCTTCCTTAATATATGTATCAGTAGATTGCTTTAAACATATTTTTGCAGTAGACACTATCACCTTTGACTCATATTAATCTGTCACAATTTGTATTAATAAAAAGTGTTATTCTGTAAACTGTAAAAGTGAGTCTTTGCAGTTGCTGGCAGTGGATAACACCTTGGCAGGACCCACTAAGGGATCTTCACTCTGTTGAGCCCCTCCTAAAGGAGTGCTCAAAGTACCCTCCAACCTTGCGAATCTCTTGGTGAACAGTCTCATTACAAGATGCTGACAGACGGTTGGACACCAGGGTCTTGACTTTCCTTTTTTTGCCAACAGACAAAAATCTAAACTCTCACATTTCACATGACATTACCCAAGAGCATTACACTAAGGACAGGTATATATTTTAGAGTCTGTTTTTTTCAAGACTGTAGAGGATACTTAAGTCCATGCTGCATTTCCATCCCAGTCTTAAAGAAACCCCAAAAACCAAACCCAAAACCAAACCAAAACAAACAAAACAAACAAACAAACAAACACCACAAAAAACCAAAACCAGAACAAAAAAATCCACCACCACCAAAACACAAATCAAGCAACAAAGAACTCCCAACCAAACCCAGACCTAAAAATTTATCATTATGAACCAAAAATTATTTGAACGATGAAAGCCGTATAAAATATCCTTGAATTTGTTGAAAATTTCAATTTCAATGCCAGCTATTGCTTCCAAGTAATCAAGCTACCTCAGAAATCTGAGAAGACCATAGATAAAGTGCTTCTGTCACCCTACTGCCCCTTGACTACAATGAAGTTTGGTAATTTCAAAGGTCTGAGAAACTGTGGTTATTCAAGAGTAACACAGATAAATTGCTGTTAGCTGCTATTAGCCTTCATATTACTGAAGCAGTTTGCATTTCATTTACTTAGGCTGCAACAGGAACAAGAGCAGCCTGACAAAGGCTATCAGATCTATATTTTTATAGACAGACAATAAGACCTTCTGAACTTTTCCCTAATTACACTCTTGAAAACATGGGGAAATGAAATTCCTGAAGAAAAACATAAAGTTGTCCTACAAAAATGCAAGACTTTTTTCCTTGACAAGTAATATCGAAAATCAGGAATATTGATCTCTCTTGGACTGTTGCTTCGTAACATTTTCACCAATTTGAGAAACAAATCTAAATTATAGTTATGCTTCACCTGAAAAGCTTTACTTATGAATTCTTGTTTTCTTATTTATCAAAAGAGGATACCAGAATCCTTTACTGTCCTTATTGTCAAGTTAGCATTTCTTCAATAAAAAGAGTCTAAAAACTGTCTGAAAGAATAAATGCAAATGCATGTGTGGAGTTATTTGCTAGAAAAATAGCTTCTGGAACATTACACTTATTTTGTAATGTAAGTTTGAGGTGGGAAGATAGCAGTCCTTTGGTGGGTTGACTCGCAAGATAATTTAAAAATTAAATCAAAAAGTAATGAATAGTCAAAAATATAATTTGATGATACCCAGAAATCACATCTGGAAACATTCTGGTTTGTTAATGTAAGAATCATGAGGAAACTCCCCAAATATTGTACTTTCAATATAAATGCATGAAGAGGGGTTGAATTTTTTAACACTCCATTTTCTGCTCTGTTTATTTAAGTAGTATAATAGAGGATGGATCAGGTAATCAGTTTACTGTTTCAGTGAAAGTGAAAAACATGGAAAGAGTTTTTCCATGAAGAGACTTTCTGGAAAAAGAACAATATTTTTTGTTTTTCTCAGTTCTTCCTAGCTATGCAACAAAAAATAAGTCTCACAAAAGTTAATATGAGTTTTTAGTTGGGAAAGGCACAACTTGAGCGTGTGGAGAAGCTCTTATAACGGATCAACAATATGGTTTTCTGTTTTGCGATCACAAGTTTTTTCTCTTTCTCATTTTTTAGTGAAAAGCCCTGCTGTTTACTTCCCACATATAGCAAGTGTTATGTCCCCCTAGGCTATAATATTAAACATCCTGACACCCTTGTTTCAGTTCCCTTGATGGTGTTTTAGACTGAAATGGGTTTATTGGGTTCCCTCCAAACTTCAGTAACATACAGTCTTTAAGTCTTTTCCACATGTTGTATAATTAGCATCTAAATTTTTTAAAGGTGGTCAAAATTGGATGATTTTTATCAAAAACAATAGATCATTGTTTAAGACGATGATATAGTGTCACCAATGTCAACACATCCCTTATTAAATGAACTTTACTATTTATTCTGCTGAAGAAAGTAATATGTTAATAAAGCAGCAATCTTTTCAGGAATGGCAAAGTCCTTCAAAATCTGAAAGCGTATTTGTTTAATTTTATTTATATTATTCCTATATTACCTTATTTAATGCAATAAGTGTGAACCAGATCCATCAAGAACAAAAGCTCAGGAAAAAACCCCAAACCTTTGAGTTGAATAATAGAGAAATTTATTTAATAAAAAGTTTTAATTTTGTTAACTTAAGACAAGAATGATGTACCCCTCCTCTTCACCTCAGCTGCCTCTTAGCAGATACAATATCAAAAGTGACAACAGGAAAACAAGATGTATCTTCCAAGGACTTATGTGAGGCTGATGTCATTTAGCCAGCCTGGGTGCTGTTCACTATTCCTGAGTGCCAAGACAAGTCACATGGAGTCAGATGAACTGTCCATGTTTACATAATACTGCAGGTATCAGCCACCACTCATTGAGGTCAGGTAAATCTATTTTTTCAGCTACAGATGGTCCTTTAGCTTAGAGCTGAGCATCGTGTAATACATACACATGTTCTTACTGCAGTCTCCTCCCATTGCCAGTATCTATTTCCACAGCCTCCCATAAATTCAGTAGCAGAGTATCTTTGTAGCAGTTTTATAGTCTTTAAGAATAAGAAACAGAAAATGCATATATTACCAATAAATATGCAAATCTTGATATTTTCCAGAGATGTGAAGGTCAGAATCTTGCTGGGTTAGGTATAAACAGGGACAGATATTTCTTAATAAGTTTAGAGCTATCCACTTCTATCATGGCTTCATCTAAGGCTACATGTGCAAATGTAGGTCATAGTTTCACTTCCAAATAAACTAATAGAGAGTTGTGAAAATTTCCATTGTTTCTACAGCAGCAACCATAACAGATGGTTCCTACTTTTTTGGAGTTTATGGACTGCCTGCTACTTCTCTTATAAAAGGCATAGACTACAGGAGAAAGTAATGTTTCTTTTACACTTGTGTGGTCTTCTGCAATGATAGTAGCAGTATTTTCTGAACAAAGTAAGCACCAGTTCAGAGTAAATGTATGCTTAGGGAGAGAAAATGCTACAGGACAAGGTGATGCCAACCAAAAAGAGAAAGAGCAAGAGTCTTTGCATATGCCGAAACTGAGTTCTAAGAGCAAAAATACAGACTGACCTCCAGTGTAACTTAAAGACATGCATTTGTTTATAAATTCTTTTATGTCTGTTCTGTTCTTACTCTGAATTTGCTCTCATATCTTACTTTTTGTTTTAAATAAAAAAATAGTAGATTTTCTTGTTTCAGAATATGTGCATATGTGTGTGTATGTGAGATGAACTCTATAAGGTAAAGGTACAAAAAGGTCTACTTAACAATATGACCAATTCAGATTTAATTTAATAATGAAATTTTTATTATTTACTCACTCACTATTGGTTTGTTCATGATATTTATGGACTTCAGAAATTTTAAAGTCTTTGCAACTTTGCAAAAAATATGCTCATCAAATGTGCCAGAAAAAAAATAAAGAGCAATAGGCAGTCAGATGCTGATAAAACTCAGTGATTAACATATAGATGTAATAATCTGTAGAACAGATGAACTAAAATAGTCCTCATTTAGGTGTCACTATTTGCTAAAATACTCCTTCTGTATATCTGATCTACTTTAGTACAGGGATGTACTGCAGTATTTATACAAACCTAGATCTTTTCTTTGGTGATTTCCTCAACTCACCTTACGCAGTACTCTAAAATACAGCTGCAGGTAACGAATGTTATTAGGCTGCTGTGTGTATAGGTGTGCACTTGGATATTATCATTCTAGCTTACCATCCAAGAGCACTCTTGTAGATAGACTTCACTTACAGTTCTGTCTTTTTGTTCCGCTATCAGAGCCCTGCTAATGTTTACTGAAAACAGTGCACATCCACCTCAGTGCCAGTGCCTTGGTCTGCTAAAATAAAAGGATAAATAGTTGAGATCTTCACCAGTTATTCAGGGATAATAACAGTCTTTCAAAGAGGAGTGTTAACTCTAGTGTTAGTCCCATTATTTTAGTGGTTCATGGATTTTTTTTTATGACTTTTTTCAGAGAAATCAATATTACTTCTTAAAACTAATTTAAAAAAAGGATTCCCCCATTTATTTTTAAGCCATCTGTCCACTCACTGCTCGTTTCCCTATGTTCTCATGCTTCTGTCATTCATCTGTCACTTATTTGCTAACTCTTTAAAAATCACTGTCTACTACTTGAGCTTCTCTTCTTTAATACAAATTCACGGGTTGTTAATGCAGCTGCTGTCTTCAAGGCTATGAATATTCATATACAGCTCTGGAATCTCAAGGAGATAAATGTAGTTTAGTAAAAATCAAATTTCAACTTTACTGTGACCTCATCTGTATGTTGGAGTTATCACTGAATAACTTAACCTGGCACCCCTGGATTTAGTTGGGCAATTCTGTTATAGTGTTAAAGCTCCAACTGAGATCACTATGTGATGCTGTAATACGATTTGTGATCTCTTCCTGAGTTGTGTCTCTGTTTTATTACTAAAAAAATTATTGCTAAGTGCTGAAAAAGCAAGGCTGAAAAAGAATAAACTAGACTAGTGTTTGGTCAACTAGTTATGAAGTTCCTATAGCTGTCACAGACAAAATTGTCAATTTATATTTCACTATTAAAACATTCAGAAATATTTTTTGAAATATCTAATTGGCTTGCTTTATTACCCTGTTATTGACTATTGTAAAATCATTGAGGAATTAAAACACGACCAAGCTGCGTTGGAAGATGTGTGACATAAGATATCAAGGTGCTTTAAAGTAAAATGGAAAATTTTAATTGAATGAGTCCAGGAAAGACAAAAAAAAGCCAATGAAAGGGCTGGAAGGAATGTCCCATGAGGAGCAGCTGAGGGTTTGTCTAGTTTGAAGAAAAGGAGGCTAAGTGGCAACCTCATTGCTCCCTACATCTTCCTGAGGAGGGGTAGCGGAGGTGGAGATCCTTTCTCCCTGGGATCCAGTATTAAGACTTGTGGGAATTGTTCAAAACTGCACCACGGAAGGTGCAGACTCAACATTGGGAAGCATTTCCTTACCAAGAGGGTGGTCAAACCGTGTAACAGGCTTCCTAGAGAGGTGGTTGATGTCTCAAGCAAATTTATTAAAAATAACATGACACAGGCTTGTCTATCGTGTATTGGGATACACTGAATTATTAAAAATTTCAGTAGTGATAGAAGAAAATTAATATGCACAGAAAATGCATGTTGTGTTATATTTTGAAAACTAAATATTCAGAAAAAAGGCTATATGCACTATAAAAGACCATGTTGAAATAAAAAAGATATGAGGAGGCAAATGTGAAAGAAAATTTAAATGTAAAAATAATTGTATCTTGGAATATCTTGAAATGAAAACAAACAAACGAACAAACAAATTTGGAGGAAATATTTTACTTGGGTATATTTTGTTTTTTCTTTCATTCTTCTGAGATAATCTGAATGTGGGGGTAATTTGTTTTATTTTCTAAAGGAATGGTAGTATTTGATTTCTCAACCAAACTCTTTGTTCAGTAAAATGTTTTCATATTTTCATTATGTCGAATCTGTGTTTGGTGATTTTTTTTTTTCTGAAGGAATGTTGCTTCAATAAATTGAGACAGATTGAACAACAAACCTAACATTCGTTCATTAAAAAAATAAGTATGTTGTTTTCAATGTGGGCTGTTTTGTTCAGTGAAATTTTTATTCCATTCCCTTATCTGAAACTTAAGTCAATAATTACATTACCTCCAATGTATCAGAACAATTTCAGGGCATTTTAAATTAACCTTCTGATACATTTACAGACTATAAGATATTCTCTAAATCTGATTCTCCTAAACAGACAAATCTGATACAAATTCACGGGTTTCAATGCAGTACATTGAAAAATCTGAGCTGAAATATGATATATTTTCAAATATTAAATGGAAACATTAGTTACAAGTCATAATTAAATTTACAGGGAAGAAAAACTTTTGTTTTCTATAATTTTTCTTCTTTAGTATGTTTTTTAGGCTGATAATACTTCTAAACTTTTCAGCAAAAGCTTTTACAACCAATAGTAAAAGTTGACATTATCTTTGCATTTCTTATCAAGAAGCTGTGGTTCTATTTTCCACTAAATGAGGGGAAAAAATTCTGAAGTATAACATCTTTTTCTAAAATTTTGATAATACCAAAATAAAAACTAGGTCCACTCCTAAAAATATATGGGTTATATTAAGTCACTTTAAGTTCTGCATAATTTTGACCATAATCAAGTTTGATTTACCATGTGAAACAAATATTAAGTACAAAGAATTTTATAAAATATGTATTGAAAATAGATTATTACATTTTTGAACTTTTGTTGGGCTATGTTTGTACATAACACATTTTAGAGATCTGAAGAACATCTTTATTTTTCAGCAAAGTCTTTAAGATTGGGGCTACACACACCATTTTTCTGATTGAATTTTGCTTTCAATATAAAGTTTCTTCTTGTTTATTTTCACTCAAAGACCATATTCCAAAATACTGTTGGAAAGACTACAAATACATTTTACTATCAAATCCAAAGGGAAAAAATTTATAAAGTTAACTGCAAACTTCTCAGTAAGAGACTTGCTCGTTTACACTACAGTCCTTGCTGATCTGAAGTTCAGTATTCTGAAACATGCCAAGTCACCAGCAATTAGAGCAACACACAATAACCCAAAACTTAATACTGGAAATCAGCTGACAGAAGTCAGAAGTTTTGCTGTGCAAAATGACTACTTTCAACCAACAGGTGTTTGGCTCTGCCAAATACAAAAACAGGTGACAAAATAAAGAGGATTAGGAAGTCTTCTGAAGGAAACTTTGATGTAGGTTAAACTGACAATAACCAAAATGTTTATTTGGCTTGTCTAAGAATTTTTTGACTGTTATTCTTCACCAAATCTTTATTTTATGGTCTCTCCTTTCTTATTTTTCATGAAGGTCTGCAAGTATGATTATTGGTTGAACGATACAATGGTATTAAGGTTTTCTGTATTCCACTCAAGTGTGAAAGCGTGTCATGCTTCACACAAGATTGTATTGCAAATGATAGCGGCAAGAAACTATAGTGGAATCTACAAGATTTTTAAAATTAACTTCTAGATCACTTATCACAAATCAGAGCTACTTCAGTGTTTCTGTCTCTGGATGTCAGTGAGACAAGATTTTTCAGCTAGGTCACCCCCCCACAGTTCCTACAAACAGGTTCTTGAATCAGAGTTTATTCATTAGTGATCACTGGGTTGACCAGAAAGCCAGGACCCTGGAATGCACTGTATTATGCAGATAAGTTTTAAAGCAGATGGGGAGACTTAGAAGTCTACTGAAAGTCTTAGTATTTTAATCTTCTAACAATTTAGGCATTTTTAAAATTCTATTCATATGGCTTTAAATACTTTGACTGTACTAAATGGATAAAAGTAATACATACACATAATAGTAGAACCTGTATTTGTGTAAAAGCACTAATTCCTGTCATAACTAGACTTTATCCTGAACTGGGTAACACCTCTCTCTACTTGATCCTTCAATGAGTCATGCAAGATTTTGTAAAAATGCAGAATCTGTCATGAAATAGTAAACAAACCTGTAGCCCTGGAGATTTAGTTTATTTGTTTTACTGTCTTACGGGGAACACATAGAATAATTCCAAAATCTTGCTGTTAATAAAAAGTTGAATTTGTATTTTGATTTAATGCATCGTTATATATATTCTATCTTTACTTTTATTATTTCAATATATTATGCTTTTTTTCATAATTTTTAATTCAAAATTTTCCATTAAACAACATTCAAATTCTGAAGTATAACATCTTTTTCTAAAATTTTGATAATACCAAAATAAAAACTAGGTCCACTCCTAAAAATATATGGGTTATATTGTCTTCTAACTTAATTTATTTTCTCTGCTATATATTTCTGTGTGACACCGCATTTAATGCTCTTCAGTAGACTCAATGTTTGATTATTTTTTCAAAGTTACCTGAATAATAAATTTTTAAAACATGTTCCCAGTTGCACATAGGTAAAATTGATAAATGTTATCACTCCATTCTGTGGTCCAAAAATTGAAGTGCCACAAAAAGTTCAGTGACAATCTTTCCTTGCAATAGAATGTCACATATAATCATCACGTTCTGAAACTATTTCTGTGCATAAAAATGCAACATGTTTTCTGGAATATAAAACAAATAAAACAAAATTAATAAATTTTTCGTTTCCTTATGCAAAGTACTTATGCTTTATTTCCATGGCAACAATTTGGCATTTTTAAAGCAAACACTGTAAACAAAGTATGTCAAATGAAGTACTCAAGAATATTACTGCTCATTTACAGTCAACCTCAAATTACAATCATTCAGCATCATTCTCATTCAAATGAAAGTTAACTCTAAAGCAGATATTTCCCCATTTTTACACTGCTGAAATGTATATGATGTAAAACTTCCAGCTGCCAACCTGTTTGAGTCTTTTCAGCCACACAAATGGCTTAAGCCATTTCTTACTGTTAAATGAAACTGTAAGTCTGTTATTAGTGAATGTGTCTCTTCAAAGATATTTCTCCTTTTAATTGTTAAACATAAAGACAAAACTAGCCAAAGCAAATAACTTTTCTCATTAATCTGTTAATTATGCTATATTATCTGAAGTATATCTGAATTGAAAACCTGTAAATTTGCAAAATATTTTTTAATCTTAAGTCATCTTTGAATGTTACTTTTTGAGTAATTCCTAATTTATGCTGAGGTCTATTACGAAAACTAAACAAAACAATAAAAAATATTTACTTTTACTTTTTCTAACTCACTTGTGGCTTATCAAACTCATAAGGAAGTTTCTTCTTTATTAAAGCCTTTGATGCTCTTTTCCCACAAAATTCTCCTAGAAAAACTGGTTGCTCATGGCTTGGATGGGTGCATTGTTCTCTGGATAAAAAACTGGTGGTATATCCAGGCCCAAAGAGTGTTAGTGAGTGAAATTAAATCCAGTTGGTGACTGGTGAGAAGTGGTGTTCCCCAGGGCTCAATGCTGGAGCCAGTCCTGCTTAATATCTTTATAAATGATCAGGACAAGAGGATTGAGTGCAGCCTCAGTAAGTTTGCAGGCAACACTAAACTGGAGGGGGGAAGTGTTGATCTCCTTGAGTGTAGGAAGGATCTACAGAGAGATCCGAACAGACTGAATCAATGGACCAAGGCCAACTGCATGAGGTTCTAGAAGGTGGAGTGCTGAGTCCTGCACTTGGGTCACAACAACCCCATGCAGCACTACTGGCTTGGGAAAAGGAAAACAGCTTGGTGGAAAAGGACCTGGCGGTCAACAACTGGTTGAACATGAGTCAGCAGTGGCCAAGAATGTCAATGACATCCTGGTTTATATCAGAAATAGTATGGTCAGCAGGACTAGGGAAGTGATTGTCCACATGTACTCAACATTGTTGAGGCCACACCTCAAGTTCTGTGTTGAGTTCTGGGCCCCTCTCTACCAGAAAGACACTGAAGTGATGGAACATGTCCAGAAAACGGCACAAAGCTGGTGAAGGGATTGGAGCACAAATCTTACAAGGAGTAGCTGGGAAAGCTGGGGAAAAGGAGGCCTAGGGGGGGACCTCTCAATTACCTGGTCTGCTCTCTACAATTACGTGAAAGGAGGTTGTAGCCAGGTGGGTGTGACACATTGTCAATGTCCAATGTACTGTAATTTACCATGGAATCTTTTTTCCTGTGTTTTGCAGGGAGAAGTATAAAGTTATTATTTAAAAATAATGTACATTATATTCTTGGGTGGTATGTCAAATGATAAGCATTTAAGTAATTAAGTAATAACACTAAGTAATTTCCAACAATTTTTGCATAAAGGTTTAATACTTCTGCTGTGATCAATGCAAAAGCAACAATTCATTTCAGAAGGAATGTGATTAATCTAATATTTGTATTATCAGAAGAGAAAATGCTTCTGTATCAGCAGTTAGGACATTATATTATCCAATATTCGAAAGTTCAATAATATTTTTTGCAAAATCATTTATAATTGCCCTGCATTATTGCACTATCCTATATATTACAGTATTTAAGACTGTCATCCTCTTCAAATTCTGTTAAAAAATGAGAAAAAGAGTAAAATCAGACATTCAGCAGAAACTGAAATGCAAACATTGATAGAAATTTGCATAAAATTGACTCCATTTTATAAATAACTAAATACTGGAAGTGTGAATACAAACACAGTCTGTCTTTCATTACTACATAAATTCTTACTAGCTTTACATGTAAGAATTATTCTTTGTTGAATGTTTTGCCATGTGTGTGACATGTAGCACATTTCTTCATGCATGATTAATTTCAGAAACTATAAAGACATTATAGGCCCCAGTGACCAACACATTACATGAATTCTTTCTTTTCTCATTAAAAAAGATATTTCAATTGCAAATAAGAGATAGAAAAGCAATATGATTTAAAGGATTTTTTTTTAAATCTCACATTGTTTTACATTTCCTTAAGGAATATGCTTATATAAGTGTGGGAAACCAGATTTAAACAAACAAAACATATAATTCACACTTTAAATATAGTGGAAGGTAAAGTCACAAATACCCTGTAATTCTTGGCATTAAATTCTCTTCAGAAAACCATGGGGATCATTACAGATACAATAACTCCAGTATGTGCCTTGTTAAGTGGAAAGTTTAATTGGCTCTGAGCAAAGAAGAACCTGGAAGGATACGAAGACGAAAACATATGGGGGGGCGCACATTGAAATAGACTCTTGCATCTCTCAGTTGGAGATAAAAGGAAACAATTGTTTCTTCATAGTCTTGCGTCAATAAATACTTGGCTCCAAGGTGCCTGTTTCCTATGGTTTCTTTATATTCCTTTTTTTCTGATGATAATGAAAATTTATGGGGTTTTTTTGGGTATATTTATAACTCACAGATAATTTTTAATCATAGAATCATGGAATATATCAATTTAAAAGGGACCTGTAAGGACCACTACTTCTAAATCCCTGCTTCTCATAGGACTACGTAACAGTAAACCATAGGACTAAAGTCTAAATACTCCTTGAACATTGACAGGCTTGGTGCCATGACTACTTGCCTGGGGAACCTGTACCAGTAACTTTAGTTGTTGACGAAGCCTCATGTCCTAAGAGAATATAATTTTAAGTTCAGACAAATAATTTCCTATTTTTTAAAAAATCAGTTCTCTTCCAGGAACTGCATTTTCCTTGTTATGTCTTTGTCTGACAAATCTAACAAACAAACAAACCAAGCAACCAACCAACCAACCTCTCAGCTACATCTACAGTTCCAATGAAGACACATCTTGGTGTTACCTTGAGTTATCTCCATAAATAAGCCTCTCTAGGCACTTCTTTGTACAGATGATGTTCAAGGATTTTAACAGTTCTTGGATTTCCTCTCTGAACTTTTCTCTTTTTTTCCAGTGTCTAAAATCACTTCTGAGGGGACATTCTCATTCCTCATCTCTGGCCTATATTTTGACTCTTATACAGTTAAGATGGTATTGTAAATTTGGCTCTCTTCTGCAGTGAGGACAATAAGCCCGAGCCAAAGTCTGAGTCTGAGAAAAGTTTTTAACAGTTCCTAACAAATTCCTGTAGCCTTAATTCAGAATGAAAGGAGACTGAGGTTGTTGAACATTTCATAAAATCTTGCTCCTTTTCTTTTAAATATTAAATACTTATAGGATATCAATAGTCTTACAGCTACATCAAATGTAGAAGGTACTGTAAGAACTGTTTCTTCGTGTACTTCTACAAATCTTTCAGGAATTCAAGAGATTTCCCTGACTTATGCTGCTTTAAGTCTCTGGATAAAATATCAAATAAAATATGAAGATACAGTTTATGAAAGATTGAGAAGGGTTATAAAATTTGATTTACTGTAAATAATTCATGATGCCTTTTACAGCACTGTGAAATCCTTTTTAGCAGTTCCAGTTTTGGTTATAAATACACATGCAATGAATACAGAACAGTATTATTTTACACAGACAACAAGTTTTCTGATTGTACATGTGCACCAGTGATATGTGTTTATTAAGAGATGAAGCAAACATTCTACTTGAATGTATTTAAATGAAGTAACAACAAATTTGGGATGAAATTGAAAATAGTGTTATATTAAGTTCTGCGAAATATTTCAATTATGAATCAATTGCAGAGTATCTTTGTTCTGAAAATTCTCACCTATTTTAATTATATGTATATGAAAGACTTTTGACTTTGTAAATATGGTTTGTGCCTACCTTTAATATTATATATCTACTATAATATTTGCATATTTTTCAAAAAAAAAGACTTTATAAATAAATGAAAAAAGTCTAAAGTTTATTTTTGATCTTCTAGACATTGTTTAGCTACTGAAAAACAAAAAATTGTTGTGAAAATTCAGAAATAATATCTTGTTTTTAGAATATATCTGTCATATTTTTACACTTCATGCTACTTCTTACAAATTAATACTTATGGACTCTGTCTTGTTCCTTGTGACTCACTTGTTGCAAAAAACCCCCACACAAAACAAAACAGAAAAACAAGCAAACAAACAAAAAAAGAAGAAAAGTCTATCTTTTTCCTCTTCACTTATCCATCAAAATCAAACAAAATTGGGAATTAAAAATGCAAAATATGTGAACAACAATGTCTAAAAACCCCAACAACTTGCGACATATTACAATACTAAAAATAGGACTGCTAGCTCCATTGCCTTCCGTGGTGTTAATGTCTGATGCTATTTCTTACAGGAGTGTTATGAATGAGCAGGGATCATATAAGGGAACATATGACCAATAAAAATAAAGGAGATTAGTGAACATGTGATAAGATTAGAATGGTTGGAAAAGCAAAGCACTAGAAATCTGAATGAAGGTTTTAAATGCCTTAGGGTATATGAAGAATGTACTGCAGCATCAAAATGTGTACTATATACACATATAAATGTATGTACAATATGTATAACAACAATATGAATTGTAGTGTCAAAAAAAGGAAACTTGTACTAAAACTCTGTTGCCAGTACTCGAATTAAGCTATGTGAATCCTATTTTCCCCTTTCCTTAATCTTCTGGAAGCTGAGGAAAGTCAAGAGTGACTTTCATTCTTAGAACATTGGTCCTCTTGGGAAATATCTTAGTAATACAATATATTGACATGCTGCAAGTAAAAAAATTTCAATGTAGTATTTAAAATGCTTATTCGAAGAATACCAACGTTTAGCTGCCAGCTAAAACAGCACTGGAAGAAGCATGTGAAACAGTGTTAGACCTGATGGAGAAATATTACCATGTATACACTCTAGGCCCCTAATGAGATACATGGTTGCCAGAAATTTAGATCTGTCAGACAGAATGGAGCTTCACACGTAAAAATCTATCAGTGGCATAATATAGAATTTTAGTTCTTGCATAAGGACTTGTGACTAGAAAACAATGAATCATCTCATTCAGATTCAATTTTCTGTTTATAATAGCCATATTCTGCCTCTGTGTTGCTTGTGTTATTTGAAAGGAAGCAAATTTAAAAAAAAATCACACTTCACATCTGCAAGGAAAAAATGTTTCTAAACAGAAAGAAATTATGATGCTGAAATAAATATGGGTCTTCATGAATAAGTAAATTTTCTAAACTTCAAATGAGCTGTTTATTATTTTTTCATACATGGATGTGGTGACTGTGAAGGAAAGCAATGGCAAAGTTATAAACACAGTGCTGGATTCACTTGTCATTTCTAGTGTTAAATAAAAGGGGGTAACTCAACTGACACGAGACAAAAATGTGGATGAGTTATGTGATTATAAATATATCTTCAATTGGATTAATATACCACATGCCAGATTTACTTGTAGAATCTATATAACTACAACTGATGTCTACAAAATCCCCTTCCCTTTTAGCCCTCTTCATCCCTCACCAAATCCAAGAAAGGTATCTAAGAATACTTACTGCAGTTGTTAAATCTCAGACTAAGGTAAGGTAATAAAAGAGCAAAATGCATGGTCTAATCTGAATCTGAACATCTGAAGTTGCTGGGCAGATGCTAGGCAGCTCAAGTCTGCTGCTTTACAGTCAGTAGAACTTCCATTCAAAACATGAAAAATATTAAAAAGCTGAATTTATATTTAGTAAGTGCTAATTTAGGCAGATGTTCTGAATCATCCTCTAGAGGAGCCTATCATACTCTGGTATCTAAGTTGGGTGTCTGCTGTTTAGTTACGATTTTTGTTTGAAATCTCAGATATGTGACAGCAGTAGGAAAGCTGTTGATATGAATGAAAAATGAGAACGCTGCTCTGCTAAATTTTTACATGGTATTTCCTTCACATACTGTGGTTTAGGAATGGTATTGTCTAAGTGAGTGCTCCCATTGAAACCACGTTGGCACTGGCTTCCCTTCCCCTTCCAGGTGGAAGTACAAATGGCAAAGATCATGGGTTGAGATAAGAAAAATCTGCTGAAAACAGCAATGAGATAAGAAAATGAACAGTAACAGCAGTAATACTAATAACAGAAGTGTACAAAGAGAGGATGATTTACATGCAAAATGCTCACCAAGCCCAGAATGATGAAAAACAATGGCGGAAAGACTCTCTGCTCACCACGCTTTCCCACAACCAGAAAGAAATACCCTTCCTCCTGGAAGCAAGAAGTTTAATGTCTTATATCAAGTTCTGCCAGCAGGGTCACTTTGCACCTGACTAGTTAGGCCCCAACAAACTGAACCAGAAGAGGAGAGGTAGCATTTCAATGTAGTAGAAATGTCAGGTTTATGGGACTGAAGGAGAATATGAAAGAGGTTGTAGTTTCTGGTGGCATGGGATTTATTTTTTTTTTTAAATCTTTTTTGTAACCAGTCCCCTTTAATATCAGAAGAAAGAAAGAAAAATAGGCAAACAGAGAAGATATTGGGTAAGGACTAGGACTGAATATTCTTTATAGACAATAGTCAGAGTAAGGACCTTCTTTTCCCTTCTTCCCATTTCTTTCTAGAAATGTTTGCAGTTTCTAAACCCCTAAAAATTTAAAGATGAGCACAGAAGCCTTATATAATGCACAAGAAAGTTTCTGCCATAAGAAGAGAATAATTGGAGTTTTACCTATCTGGTTGTAATTTCATATTTTAAAAGTGGTATAATTGAGGTTGCATACAAAAGATACCTATTTCTAGACCTCGTACAGAATTCGGATTTATGTAACTATAAATACTTTTCCTTTCTTCTACAAGAAAGAAGTCTGTGTGAAGGTAAAATTACTTTTTTTCTCAGTATTTTTAACTTGTTTTCAAATAGGATGCATTTCTGGTGCAGAACTGTCACATATAGTACAGTGAAAAAGTAACATGAAATTATGTAATTTCAGCTTCAACTAGACAGCTGAATGCAGAGTATTTTTCAAAAGTGTCATACAAAATGCATTTAAAATAATAAAAATAATAAAAATAGTTAAAAATGCACTTGATGGGAGGGAAATATATTTTTATTGTCAAATTCAATCCTTATCCTTTAAATTTAATAATGTTGGTTGTTTCCAAGTATAAAGCTTTGCATATTATGTGAAAATAATGTTCAGTTTCTTCATAAAATAAATAATGATTTCTGAAATCTTAGTTTTATATTTGTCATCATCAGAAAACCAACATAAGATTAGCAAATGCAAAGGTTTTGTAATGCCTTATCTTGTCAGAAAACTACAAAAAATATCCCAGAGAAATCAAAATAATAAGACAGTTAATAAAAGAATCATTAAAAAAAATGGGTCTTTCACTTAAAATTAGAAATAAAAATACCCAAAACTCTTACTTCAAACTTCTGTCAAATCATAATGACTTTTTAATCACAAAAAAAATAATGTTAACTTTAAAGTTGTTTTTCTTTCTGATTTCAGTTACCAAATGAAATAATCAGTTTAAATTAATAAAATGCTCTGGTGGTTTGACTATGGCTGGGTGTCAGGTACCCACCAAAGCTCCTCTATCACTCCCCTTCTCAACTGGACAGGGGAGAGAAAATGTAATGAAAGGCTCATGAGTTGAGACAAGGAAAGGGAGAGATCACTCACCAGTTACTATCACAGGCAAAACACACTAGATTCAAGGAAATTAGTTGAATTTAACCAATTCAAATCAGAACAGGACAATGACAAGTAAACTAAATCCTAAAAATACCTTCCCTCCCACCCTTCCCTCCTTCTCAAGCTAACTTTATTCCCAATTCTCTACCTCCTGCCCTCCAGCATCTCAAGGAGACAGGGAATGGGGGTTAGGGTCAGTTCATCACATATTATTTCTGTTGCTGCTTCCTCCTCAGAGAGAGGAGTCCTTTCCTTGCTCCAGTGCAGAGGAGATAGTTCTCCACAAACTTCAACATGAGTCCTTTTCACAGGCTGCAGTTTTTCACAAACTGCTCCAGCATAGGTTACTCTCATGGATAGCAGTCCTTCAGGAACAGAGTGCTCCAGTGTAAGTCCCCCACAGGGTCAGAAGTCCTTGAAGCAAACCTTCTCCAGCATAGGCTCCCCTCTCCATGGGGACAAGGTCCCTTGCCAGGACTCTGCTCCAGCACGGGCCTCTGACGGGATCACAGTCTTCTTTCTGGCATCCACCTGCTCTGGTGTGGGGCACCTACACGGGCTACAGGTGAATCTCTGCTCCCCTGTGAATCTCCAAGGGCTGAGGGAGGACAGCCTGTTTTACCATTGTCTGCACCACAGGCTACAGGGGAACCTCAGCTCTGGCGCTCGGAGCACCTCCTCCCCCTCCTTCTCACTGACTTTAGGGTCTGCATAGTTCTTTGTCTCATATATTCTCCCTTCTCTCTTCTCTGCAATTACTTCTGCGCAGTAACTTCTTTTTTTTTCCTTCCTAAATATTTTATCACAGAGGTGATACTACCATCCCTGATTAACTCGGCCTTGGCCAGTGCCTGGTCTGTCTCGAAGCTGGCTGGCACTGGCTCTGTTGGATGCACATGAAGCTTCCAGCAGCTTCTCAGAGAAGCCATCCCTATAGCCCCCCTGCTACCAGAACCTGGCCACACAAGTCCAATATAAGTGGTTCTTAAAATAACAAAATTAGATCAGATTCTAATCCTTGAAGTTTCAGGGTATCTCTGGTTCATGGAAGAACCAATATTTATCTTTCTAGTAAAAGCATTTCTCTTTCATATTTAATTCTGCTTCTTTAATAATACTGCATATTTATTTATTTTTTTTAATAGTTAGCAATCAACTACCATCTAGGGATTTTAAGTCTAATTAATCAGTCTTCATCTTTTAATTCAAATTAGGACATTTTTATTAATTTAATTAATAAATAAAAGCCAGGCACCTGAGAGGGAATAACCCCATGCAACAGTAAAAACTGGGTCAAATGACTGTGAAGGACCCCTTGTGACACAGAAGTCCATCAGTATCCTGGGTTGCATTAGGAAGAGTGTTGCCAGCAAATCAAGGGAAGTGATCTTTCACCTGTGCTCAGCACTGCTGAGGCTACACCTGGTGTACTGTGCCAAATTTTGGGCTTTTCAGCCCAAGATAAACATGGAAAAACTGGAGAAAGCCCAGAGTAGGGCAGCAGAGATGATTTGGACACTGGAGTTTCTAACATACAGAAAGAGGCTCAGAGAGCTGGGTCTCACAGTTGGAGAGTCAGCAACAGGAGTTCATCCCAGAGAAGAGAGGGCGCAAGGAAATTTTGTCATTGTGGATGGGAGGGAATGAAGAAAATGAAACCAGACTCTTCTCAGTGATACCCACTAACAAGACACAGGGCAGTAGGTACAAATTAAAATTAAAACATATGAAATCCCATTCTTCTGTTTGTTATTTTCTTTTACTTGAGGGTGATCAAACACTTGCACAGGTTTTACTGAGAGTCTGTGGAATCTTCAACCTTGGAGATATTCCAAACCTGACTGGATATTTTCCTTGAAAACCTGTTCTAGCTGACCCTGCTTTGTATAGGAGCAGGTTAGACTAGACAAACTCCAGAAGTCCCTTCAAACTCTAGTGATTTTGGGTTTCTCTGTGGTTTTGTGGTCATGAGATTTTGTGAAAAAAATTTAAATTAGTGCTGATCTGAAGAGAAATCAGACTTTTTTAAAAAACTTCCAAAACTTTTTACATAAGAATCATCCAGTTCTTTGGGAAACTTCCCTGTCCAACCACCCAGGAGCTACTCCAGCAGTCAGTCTCACACCACCTGAGCTCCGACTAAAGCCCCTTCATATCTACACACACCACACTCGCAAAGTAGAGACCAGGTTTATTCATTGGTTTGATACCAGGTTTCCTGTAGAAGAGTGTCAGACTTCCAGATACTTACAATAATTTAACCATGATGTAATAAATGAATAACAAAATAACAGCTTGAGCTGATGTCTCCAAGAAGAGACCCTGAACAAAGAAACCCCTGGACTTTTATTATGCTCCCAGTCTAAGCCCAAGAAAGTCTGCTGTGTCTCTTCCTGTCTGATCACCTGGCTGTGCCACAGGTCCCCAAGCCCATTGTTATGCAAAGGTCTGTAGTTCAGGGTCTCTTGCCTTTTTTCTACAGCTTCTGCTCCCTCAGAGCTCACAGTTGCAGCTTACACTGTGACAAAAAATCATTGGAAAGAAATGAAACCCTTCAACACTACCTTTTAAGTGTTAGTGAGCTAGGCATTATTTTATTCTGGCCAGAGATATGTAGTGAATCATTCCATCTCTATATGTCTCTTTCAAGACTTTCCACGTATTTATACATTGTTAGCAAACAAAGAAGTTAATGTTTATTGGTTCTAAGTTGCCCAATTCACTTCATTTATTAATATTCTATCTTGTACTGGCTATTGATCTCTTGCCCTTAATACTAGTTTGGTCTGCATTCTTTGATACTCTTATCATTCTTCCTCAGACAGAGAGTCTCCAACTTTCAGGGTAATATCTTTGTTAATCTCCTCTGTATCTTCTGGTTACTCTCCATATGTAAATTTAGGATCCCAGATATCCAACCTTCAACTCCCTCAGGATTTGTTTATTGAAGCTTATCAGGTCTAGTGCAGGGAAACCCAAAGCCTTGATGATGTAAATATCAAACAAACAAAAGTCTGTGAAGAGAAACCTAGCCACCTACTGGCAAATGTGGACAAACCCATGACCATCTAAAATAATAAATTTAAAAGTTACTTAAAATTATTAAAAAGAAAAAAAGTAGGAAAGTTATATCATTTCCAACAACACAGATGCTTGCACACTGAGCCACCTGCACAAAAGTATTCATCAACACAGTTGTAAATGATCAAATACATTTTTTCCTATTGCATTTATTAAAGTATGTGATATTACAGTTTTGTTTCCATAATCCTTATTTTAAAATAGTGTATGTTCTGTGGTTTCTGTTTAAATGGTCTTGTTTCTTATTGTATTACAAGAAGAACTAAATGTTTTCTGACACATACCACACATTTGACTACATGTCTGCCTTCCTTATATGAATGTGAAATTCTTGACTTGCAAGATCAAAGTATCCTTGTAAAATGTCTTTGGATTATTTGTCTAGAATCCCAGAGAATCCATGATCTATTCCTCTCAACAGTCCATTCCTCCAATATTTAAAGAAACAGAGGTGATGGATCCTGGTTTTGCCCCAAAGACAATAACAAAATTCTCCACCCAGCAGAAGTATGGTATCTATCAATCTTGAGGAAATTTTCACAAGATCCATTCAGTATGACAGGTGAGAGTCAAGCTCTCAAAGCAAATATCCCCAGAGTATGAGTCTTGCTATGGCTATGGCTTTGATCTTGGAGACTAAGGAAGTAAAAAAATGGTTCTTCAAATTAGCTTGTTCTTCAATCATTTTTTTTCAATGTCCAAGGCCCTGCAGGTCATTTGCACACATAAATACATATTTACATATGCACAGTATATAGGATTCACTGAATATTGAAGTCTAAACTACAGCATAGGAATACCATTATATCACTGTGAGAGCTCATAGCTCTCTCTGAACTGCAATTCAGAACTGGTTGATGAGCAAGTAGCATAATGCCAAAGTAGTAGATTTAAGTAAGAAATGCATAAGAGAGTACTCTAAGACAGATGGATAACCTTTAGCTTAAAGAAACACACATATATATTTTTTTTACCTGTTTCAGAAGTCTGAACAGCTGTCTTCATTTCTTTACATCAGGTAAATAGATGTTTGTATTCAAATACTATACCAATCTGTGAGTAGAACTTATTTCCCCAGAAGATTATGGAAGATAATATTTTCCTCTAAGGTGATGATAGAAAAAACCCATAGATTTTGCCACCCAATCTGATCAGTAAGGCAAGGTGAAAACTCATAATATGTATCTGAATTATACAGCATGCGTTTTCCGTATTCTCCCATTCCCCTTTAATTTCAGTAGAATCATTAGTTCATCATCTTATCTTTAGTTCCAACACACTTCCCCATTTGGAGCACAAAATACTCTTTGGACTCAAAACAGTACCCTATATGCCCCCAGTATGGCATATTTCAGGCATTCTGTTCACTTGCTTTGCTTTTATATCCATTCATGGGACATATGGTACCTGCCTCTAAAACTACAGAATGACCAGTCTATTGCATTCAGGGTTGAATGATTAGAGAAATGCATACAACACTTCCCATTAGTAACATGAGATTTGAGATTAAAGGGAATTATTAATTATTTGTAGAATGAGACAAGGATGGCAGGTAACTCAGGGGGTGGGAGGAGCAGGTGAAGCCAACAACCAAATCAAATCAGAACAAAAGAACAAATATCAAGATGAAAAATACAAGTTTAAAATTAAACTTTGAATAAAAAAGTTGAAATGGAAGAATCTACCAACACTGGTGAACACCTTGGATGAGCTTCTTTCATTCTAGAAAGACTGTGTTATGTAGTGAGGGTGAGTCATCGGAAACAGGGTAATCAGTCAATCAGAATTTATCTCAGAAGGAACTCAGAGAACTAGCTCACTGCTCTGGAAAAACAAACAAACTAACAAACAAAGTAAAATCTCTCTTACCTGTTGTAGAAGTCTAGAAGATAAGGGGGTTAATGTGTATAGCTCAAACACTGATAGGTGGTTAGCTGTGGAGCCAGCAAAGGATTGTTGGCCATAACATGCTGTGAGAAAGAAAGGATGTGACTGGAGAAGGGGGCCATATGGAGGCAGGAAGCACTTTTCTGGACAAATGTCCTTGTTCTGGCTCCTGGAGATAAGCACTGCACATCACAGTGCAAACAAAGAAATGAGATTGAGAAGCAGACATGGACAGTGGGGGGGGAGTCAAGGCCATCAAAGATCCATGCTGCCCTCCAACTCATTTCCAGAAAGGTCTAAAAGAACGGACTGCACACGATAACAATTTGTATAGAAAGCGAGAAGTTTATCTATAAAGAGGTACCCCCACAAAGCCCAGAGGCACATGGATACCCCACCTGGTGGATCAATGCTGGAGCCAGGATTGGTGATCTCTCTTTCTCCCTTTCTTCCTTACTTTCTCCTATCTATCTCCCTCTCTCTTTTCCCTTTCACCCTACCCCTTTATCCAAAACCCACTGTTTTGTGCTCATATAAGAAGACAAAAGAGTCATATATCAATTTTCATGTCAACTGTATAATTTATCAGTAAAGCTTTATAAGCTTTTGCGGATCCTCTGACTTTTGTCATTCCTTTTGACCATGAGCACCTATGAGTCTTTGGTGCTTCCTTCCTTCCTCTTCAGGGCAGGACACCACACCTGATTTAAAATATTTTTAGTCCAATAAGATATTTAGGACCAGTTAAAATAGAGATTACAAGAGGTAATGTAAATGAGAGCAAGTTGTGTAAAAGAGCACATTTGTCATAAATGCAAAAGATCAATTTGTGACAAATTAGATCACAATTTCAATGTGACATTTTAACCTTGATATTTTAAGTTGCTTTGAAAGAATTGGTGATCTATTCTGTTATCCAGAAGTCATTGAAGACCTGCCTTTAAATAAAGCAAAAAATCACATTCATATATGGGTTGAAATATATATGGTGCAGTTCATAGTCTGAGAACAAACAAACAGACAAGAATGGAAAACTGAAAAAAAAATCCAATTCTGAGTACACATTGATGTTGCTCTTTACTTATTCTTGTTATTTCAGTAGCTTAGGTGTTGAACTAGATTATTGTTACAAGCTGACTAGGAAATATCCTAAACCCTACCTCAGAAATGCCAAACATTTCATGTTATATTTTCCATCCCTTTTTTGTTTGTTTTTTCTTCATTCCAGCTTTGATTCGGTCTCTGTCATTTCAGTAGTTGAAGTAGTACTTGAAAAAACTACTTAAGGACCATTTTTGTCAAGCAGGTACCCTATGCTTCAGTAGCGTAAGCTCAGTTGGTGAAAATACTCAATTGGATGAGTATGATGAGTAAGTTAGCAAAGGAGTTAATATCTGAAAATCATATTTCTATGATAGTACCATCACCCTCTCCACTTGTTAGAACTTCCAAATTTTTAGGATGCCCAAATATGGTAGCACTCAACAAAATTCAAGGACTGATGCAGAAAAGTCATGGATTATGTTCATCCCAGGATTAGTAGCAAAGTTGTAAATAGACTGAAAGTTCCATGAGACCTTTAATTGCATTTTGCTCTTTCAAAGAGCTCAGTCACTTATAAATTTGCTTTAAAAACTGTGGAAAGGTGACAAATATACCTTAAAGTCTTGAACAGAGAATAAATGAACTATTTCCTTTTCCCTCTCCCTTTGATTTTCACCTCTAGGCTAGAACTGCAGCAGATAAGTGCTTCAGTGCAGATAATCTCTTAATTGCTGTAATTAAGCTAAGTCAAAAATGTTAACAGCCTAATAAATTCTTGTTAGTTTTATATATAGAAAGGACAGGTTCTCACTGCCATTTAGTTCTTTAATATATACAAGGTCCTACTTTGGTTATCAAGGTTTAAAATAAAGCAGAAATATCTATTGTCTACAGCTGATTTTAAATTCACAGAAATAGAATCACAGAATCGTTAGGACCTCTGGAGTCTGTCTAGTCCATCTTGCTCCTGTACAAAGCAGGGTCAGCTAGAATAGGTCTTCAAGGGAAATATCCAGTCAGATTCTGAATATCTCCAAGACTGAAGATTCCACAGCCTCTCTGTGCAACCTGTGCAAATGTTTGATCACCCTCACAGTAAAAAAAAAGAAAAAAACCCAAACCAAATGAAAAAAAAATCAGAAACAAACAAACAAACAAACAAAACACCCTTTATTTTCTTATGTTTAAATGGAATTTCATGTGCTTTAATTTGTGCCCATTACTGTGTGTCCTGTCAGTGGGTACCACTGAGAGTTCGGTTTTATCTTCTTGATTCCTTCCTGTTAGATATTTATCTCCATTAATAAGTTCCCCCTGAGCCAACCCTGTCCTCTGGGATGAACTCCTGTAGCTGACTCTCCAGCTGCGAGACTTGGCTCTCTGAGCCTCTTTCTGTATGTCAGAAACTCCAGTGTCTGAATTATGTCTGCTGCCCTACTCTGGGCTGTCTCCAATTTTTCCATGTTTGTCTTGAGCTGAAGAGCCCAGAACTGGAGCTGGGGAGTTCCAGTACAGGTGCTGAACACAGGTGGAAGATCACTTCCCTTGATTTGCTGACAACACTCGTAATGCAACCCAGAAGGCTGAGGGACTTCTGTGCCATATGGCATAAAAAAGCCCATAATAATCCTATTCAGGAAGCTAGTGTGTGACTTCATATTTTAATAGATAGATAGGATCATGGGTATGTTTTTTTTCTCTTTGCATACCTTTCTTGGTGCTGGCCAATTAATTACTTATTTCAGTTCATAAAGATATTGAGGGAGATATATTTTTCTTTGTAACTGATTTTGGTTTTGGTGGGTTTTTTTCTTTAATGTTTGGTTTCTATGTAAAAGCAGTTAAACTCCATTTAAAGAGGTTAGGTTAGTGATTATAGAAGAGGTCATAAGACAACATAAGAGATCATGAACAAACTATTCTTTTAGTTTTCTTTATCTACAGAACAACACTGAAATGAAAAAAATCAGATTCAAACTCTGTAGGAATAAAAGGTACATTTCAGACTAGAAGTTCTGAAAATTGACCATATTGAAAACATATAAACAGGTGAATTTTGAGTTATTGAACTAAATCAAAGGATAAACAAAAAGCTGACTTCCAGCTCTTGTATTATTCTCATATATGGGTGTATTTTTACAGAGTCAGAGCTTCCACCACCCTTTTTGCACTGTGAGTGCAAAGAACAAATCAAGACTTGCAGAGAGCAATCAGGGCAAAACTCTCTGTTGATCTTTAATTATTTTAAGAGCTCTTGTGAAGCCAAGCAGCAAATGTGCATCTGACAGAAAGTTAAGGAGCACAGGTTGGTCGTTCTTTAGCTCTAGTACATCATCTCTAAACTGAATTCATCAGGTAAAATTGTAGTATTTAAATAAAACTGTGTGTGACAATATATCAGTGCACTGATCTTCCAGTAAAACATTTTCTGATATAAACTCATTTGCTAACTTACTTGAAACTTAGGCATAGGGTACATGCTTGACAAAAAATGGTCTTTAAGCAGTTTTTTCAAAACTTAGGCATAGGGTACATGCTTGACAAAAAATGGTCTTTAAGCAGTTTTTTCAAGTAATACTTCAACTACTG
Source organism: Manacus candei (assembly GCF_025592945.1). Classification (NCBI taxonomy): domain Eukaryota; kingdom Metazoa; phylum Chordata; class Aves; order Passeriformes; family Pipridae; genus Manacus; species Manacus candei. The sequence goes on along the minus strand of NW_026138062.1, from coordinate 27,171,729 downwards.
AAATGACTGCCAATGTAAAATAACTGGAATGAAGAACTAAAAAAATTGGATGGGAAATATGACATGAAATATTTGGCATTTCTGAGGTAGGGCTTAGAATATTTTCTAGTTAACTTGTAACAATACTTCAACCCCTAAGCTACTGAAATAATACTGATTAACAAGTAAAGAGCAATATCAATGTGTATTGAGAACCGGGTATATACTTCAGCATTCTTGTCTGTTTGTTTTTCTCAGAGTATGAACTGTAACATTGTTTGAAAAGCAAGGTTGAAAATGTATAATCACATGCAACATTTAGGCTATTCACTTGGGAAATATACTTAAAACATTGCAATTTCAATAGAAGTCTTGGCAAGAAATGGAATGTACTTTGTTTTTTGTCCCAGCCTCAATTGGTAAAAACCACTGTTCCCAGTTAAGTCTATCAAAATTTCTGATTTACACCAGATATGTACTAGTGTTGGAGTCCAAAATTTGCATACCAACAGAAAAGGAACTGCTAGGATTAAGCGGTAAACCTCCGGCAGCAGAGGCTGAGAGAAATCCCTTAATCTGAAGGACTGGACCTTCCTCACAAAACCTGTTAATGTACAACCGTGTGGATTAACCTGGCTCCTTCAGCAGGATAAGGAAGGACTTTGAGATGAAGTTATCAAACCGTGTTGAAAACCCTTTGTTTTCTTCCCCCACATGTAATCCTGGTTAAGGGAAATATTAATCAATTGTGTAACTGTAGCAGAAACCTGTGTAATCCTCTAGTTAACACAACACCATCCCCTAATTAACATAACTCGTCCTCCTCATTAACATGTCCAGCCCCTAAGACCCTTAAACAGCGTTCATGTGTTCAGTAAAGTATTCTAGTTTCTACCTCCATATCTCAGATTGTCTTAGCCTTCTAGACCCTTATAACCTAGTGTTTGAAATACCTTACACACTAGTGCAATTGTAGTAGCAAATTGTACAATTCAATACTAGCTTATGTCTATTTTCCTGAGAAGTTTGACACAGTAATAATAACATAATGTTATTATATAATATGAATTGAGAAGATTAAATCATATAAAGCAAAAGCAAGAACCTTTGGGACATGATGTGGATGTATTTTAAGGTACTAAAATTATATGTTCCTCAAGGTGCTAAAATATTAAATACTACAGCAAATCACTGCAATTCTTAATAGACACACTCCTGAAGAGTAGCACCTATCTTTGCAGCAAAAGACGGTAGTTTTACGGTAGCTTAATCCAACAACAAAATTATAGAGCAATTCACATATTCACCTTTGGCATAGGTACTTATTTTACACTACTGTTTTCTAGCACCAAAGGCTCTTTCTGGAGCTCATTGTGAAAAAAAAAGAAGGAAGGACTCATAACTCTAATACATGAGTTTTATTGCCTCTTTCCAACTCTGAGGGGACTCATGAACTAAATTAAGAGACCACACCTTATCATAGAGACTTTTTTTTCTGCCTCCTTTATGAAACCACAAGAAGTTGCTTCCTCTTCTTAATCTTTTTCAGGGATTTCACAGAGCATGCAAACTGTCTTCAGCTCTTTGACAGGCTTTAGCAGACTGTCATCTGGTGCTGCAGAAGGCTGGTAGCATGTAGGCTGCTTTATAAAAAATAAAAGAAACAGGTAGCGGCTCTGTGCAGTTAGCAGCTTAATGTATACAGTCAAAGAAACCTTGCTGTAAGGGTTTTAGGTAAAAAGCATAAGATATTACTTCCTCTTTAAATATTATCTCTCTTTCTCAGAACTCCTCAGTAAACAGTATTTCACCCGACTTTACTTTAGCATTCAACCTAGTTTACTTAGAGGATATGAGGTTGATGTTCATTTGTCAAAAAAAAATGCTATTTTTTTCTAGGTAGGAGTTGATCATATGTCACAGTTTTCTGTTTGTAATACAAATTATCACAGTGTTTTGCCCTTCTGTATAAATGTTGACAACACCAGGGATATGATACATTTCTAAGAGACAGATCTAGGTAGTAGGCTGTAGAAAGGAAAGAAATTCAGAGAGAATTAAAGGGACCGTAATGGCAACAAGGAAAAGGTCAAGGAATTGAATAAGAAAATCTGGTAACAATAGAGATAAAGGGAAAGAAAAAAACCCACATCTGTTAACTGTGTTCTGTGAAATAAATGTGAGAAATATCAAGAAGCTTAGTTATATGTAATTCAGTGACATTCTTTGCTGCGTTTTTTTATTATATACAGGTATACAAAACCATAAACAAGCATTTATGGTCTGTGATGCTTGCATATTGATCATTTGGTGTTTAATATGCTAATTACTAAATTTTTAATTCAACCTCATTAAAAACCCAAAACCAAACCAAAACAAAAAAAGCGCCAAAGGAAACACCTCCCAACTTATATGTACTTGACCTTTGTCAGACTGAGCTTCCAGGTATCAAGCTGAAAAGCAGCAGCTCTCAGGTTTCTGGAAATTGTAGAACAATTCTTAAAAGCCCTCATTTCTTATGTATTTATTGCAGCTTTGCCTTGTAAAAAATATGCACATATAATGATGCATCACAAGACAAGAGAGAAAATATTTATTTGAAAATTTTAACAGAAAGGTTGACAGGTCAGTCACTATTCAGGAGAGAAAGAAGTATTTCTAATTAGAAGTAATACTTCAGTTCAGTCTAAACACGGGATATTCTGGTCAGGTTAAAGGATTCCAAATGAACTGAGGAATACAACACAAATTATGCTAGCTTAAAAGTTTTAAAATTAACTATTTTTGCTGGGTATGGAGAAAATGCAGATGACCTGTTACATCAGTCTATTGATATCATCCATCTACAGTAACAAATGTTCAGGAAATGAGCAGGTGATAGATCCTCAAAACAAAATCAACAAATACTTTATATTATATATTCTTTAACATGAATACATCATAAAACTAATAGTTTTGCACATTTGTATCTTTTCAGAAGAAGAGTAAGTCACAGAATCATAGAATGAGTTGTGTTGGAAAGGGACTTTGAAGATCAGCTAGTTCCAAACACCCTACTGTGGGCAGGGACACCTTCAATTAGACCAGGTTACTCAGAGCTGCATTCAACCTGGCCTTGAACACCTCCAGGGATGGGGCATTCACAACTTCTCTGGGCAACCTGTTCCAGTGCTTCACCCTCCTCACAGTAAAGAATTGTTTACTAACATCTTACTACACCTACTCTCTTTACATTTAAACCCATTCCCCCTTGTTCTGTCATTATAGCCCTTCCACATTATAGTCTCCCTCCATCTTTCCTGTAAGTTCCCTTCAGGTACCAAAAGACCACAATTAGGTCACCCCAAGCCTTCTCTTCTCCAGGTTGAACAATCTCAGTTATTCCAGCCTTTCCTCATGTCCAGACTCATCTACCAGGAACCCCAAGTCCTTCTCCGCAGGGCTGTTCTCGATCTCTTCATCCCCCAACCTATATTGATATCGGGAGTTGCCCTGACCCCAATGCAGCACCTTGCTCTTAGTCTTATTAAACCATATGAGATTCCCATGGGCCCACTTCTCAAGACTGTCCAGGTCCTCCATGTATGGCATCCCATCCTTCAGGTGTGTCAACCCCACCACTCATCTTGGTATCATCTGCAAAATTTGCTGAGAGTGCACTTGATCCCTCTCTCTTTGTCATTAACAAAGATATTAAATAACACTGGTCCCAATACAGACCCTTAGGGGACACCACTCATCACTGATGCCCATTGGGACTCTGACCTGTTGACCACTACCCTCGGGGTGTCACCATCTAATCAGCTCCTAATCCACCTAACAGTCCATCATCAAATCCATCATTCTTGTCAAATCCATCATTCTCCAATTTGAGGAGATAGATATTGTGGGGGACTATGTCAAAGGCTTTACAGAAGTCCAGACAGATGACATTTAAAACCCTTCCCTTGTCCACTGATGTAGTCACTCCACTGTGGAATGCCACTGAGTTGGTCAGTGAGGACCCGCCCTTAGTGGAGCCGTGATGGCTGTCTCAGATCACGTCCCTGTGTGATGTGCCTTAGGACAGCTTCTAGAACAATCTATTCAATGATCCTCCCAGACACAGAGGTGAGGCTGACAGGTCAGTAGTTCCCAGGGTCCTCCTTTAAACCATTTTTAAAGGTGGGTACAGTGTTTCTCTTTTTCCAGTTTTCTGGGACTTCCCCTGGCTGCCATTACTTTTCAAATATCATGAGGAGGGGTTTGGCAACTGCATCAGCCAATTCCCTCAGGATGCTGGGGTGCATGTCATTGGGTCCCCTGGAATTAGTTCAGGTTCCTCTGGTTGGTTTTTGGGTTTTGTTTGGTTTTTTACTTTCGTTGCTATGAAGGTACAACAAGTTTTAAATATCTTTCTTTTTTGGCAGTTAGAGTTGAAAGCAACAAAGGTAGTACTACACCAAGTAGCAATTACTGTGTTTCAGTATCCCTTCCCTAACTCTGTAAGTTCGAGTTGTGGACTAGTTGCAGGCTTTTATCACGAAGAAATTGGTATGTATCCGTGAACAGGAAAAAAAGAGAAATTACAAGGTTTTTTAGTTCCATCTAGTGGTAGGAGGAGGTATATATTTCAAAACACCAGTCAGTCTCAGTAATAAAAGTTATGGAAAGGTTAATAAAAATAATACAAACGAAAGTGCTGTAAAACGTATAAGGTAGGAATAAAAAGTTACAATAATAAAGAAGTCCACCTCTTCTTTTCTGTTTATTATTTTCCATATGAGAGACAATAGATTTTGATACCTAAGACCCTAATTATTTTACAGGTGTGAAATAGCAGCATTTAAAAGCTTGGTGAGCGGGTACATTGTCTGTTGTAGTCATGCTGTATGTTTGTTCAAAACTTATTTTCTGATAATAACTAACCAAACAAAAAGAATGTATAGCATTTACAGTGAAATTTTTTTTGTTGTTTTGATTCCTGTAACATTTACCTAAGGAGAATAATTTAACTTATCTGTAAAGGCATCGTGTTGTTATTAGTATTCATTGTTTTCACCCTCTGAAATTAAAAGCAAACAGATCAAGAAAAATGTTAGCCATTATGTTTGCTTTATGGCTAAGATAAGAACAACATAGGGAGCATGTGACAGCATCAATTATGAGAACAAGTAGAGACATAAAGTGATCAGGTACTGCCAAACTTAATTAAAAGCTGAGACTGCATTGGGCAAAACCACAATATCCTTCAAGAACAATGAAGAACAGACTATTCCTTTCTTGGGTGATCTGACAAATCCACAGATTTATCCGTTTTCTGTCTGTCTTGATGAACTAACTTCCCACATAGAAATAAAATTAAATCATTAACCAGATCATGATACTAAGTAGCTTTACAGATGTAATTTTAACAAATGAAGAGTATGCATATTTTTTTTCTTCAGTAGTAGGCTGCATTGGGATGGACAAGCCAGGGAAAAGGGGCAACAACAAAATACCCTAACAAAAACAAGTCTGAAAACCTGACATGGAACAAAATAGATGAGTTCTAATCTTTTGCTACCAGTTGAGAACCTGTTTTCAAAAGCTGTCTTCAGCTAGCAATAACCTTTTTTCTATAAACATCATCATATGTAGAGATAAGCTCTTTCAAAGATACAGAGTCGCTTACAGAAGTAGATGACTTCTGAAAAAAAAGAGAAATATATAGTCATGGACATACCGGACAGGTTCAACAAAGGGCCACAAACATGATTAAGAGTCTGGAGCATCTCTCCTGTGAGGAAAAGCTGAAACAGGTGGGGCTTTTTAGCCTTTAAAATTAAAGGCTACGGGGATCTTATTAATATATTTAAATCCCTGAAAGGAAAGTGCAAAGAAGACAGAGCCAGTCTTTCCTCAGCGGTGCCCTTTGACAGCACCGGGGCAATGATCACAAGTGGAACCACAGGAGGTTCCATCTGAATATCAGGAAACACTTTTACTGTGGGGATAACAGAGCTGTAGTACAATCTGCTGAGGAAGGTTGTGCAGTCTCTATCCTTTGTTATGTCGGAAAGCTCTCTGAGCGTTTCTGAGCAATCACCTACAGGTGGTCCTGCTTGAGCAAGAAAGATGGACCAGGTGATGACCTTCAGAGATCCCTTGCAACCTCAGTCATGCTGTGATTCTGTGAAAGTGAGTTTCCAGTCTTTGTCTTATTTAAAAACTTAGCCTCTAAAAAATATTTGAGGTGGAAAGATGATGGAGAATAAAACTCATCTATTAACATCATTGCTTGATTTTTATTTGCCATTGTTTACACCCATGTTCTGTGAAAGGTGAATTCCAGAATGCAGCACCTAAAACCAATGGTATAGAATGATAACCTCAGAAAAGTTTTGCATCAGGCACTTTCATCCACATTTCCTCAGAATTATTATTTTTGGAGAAATCATGAAGAATGTTGGGAAGCTGGTCAGAGACAACAGCAAATAAAATGATGAGGATTAGTCTATTTGGAAATTAGTTGTCACTTCATGGGGACGACAGAAGCAGAAGGCTATGAAATTGTGTAGTAGTAACCAAGAAACCAGTGTAATGCATGCAATATTTCATTCAACTTATGAAAGTTGAATTTTCCACCGGCTGTAATTTTCAAGTCAATTCTGAGTGGATATCTATAGGTTATTAATATAATAAGTAAATAAACAATATGGACCTGGCTAGCTGGTTGGGGGGTTCATCAACCAAATCCTCTTTATTTAAATGAGACAACAGCTTATATATGGGTTCGAATAGTGACACGTGACTCCCTTGACCTTAACAACCAAACACCATGGGTATCTCGCTGCCCATGTGTGGGAGTACTTCAGGACTTCATTTCCCAGGATACCTCATCCAGCATTCTTCCTAAAACCCAATCCCTGCAGATCTCAAATATTCTATGCTGAAGTTACTACTAAAGTATAGGCACACATTTGGAAAAATGAATCAAAACATAATTCTAGAATAACTTCAGATTAAAATTATATGTTTTGTGACAGACTGTTGAAACTCTGTCTTCCCACTGTCAGAAGTTAGCGGTATTAAAACACCTAAATATTTTAATTATACACTTATTTTTTTGTTTAATGAAGCAATTGTATACATCTTTATTTTACTGAGGTTATTTAATTTTCTTTCAGTAATCAATTTATCTAGCCTTCTGGAAACCTTTTCAGTTATTCTATGAATTCTTTCCAATTTGCCTTCATTTTCCCCTGATAGTGAGATATTTGGAAATTAATAAAGTAAGCCTAATTTTCTTCTCTTTTGAGTGGCAGTTTGGTTTCCTTCCTCATTGTTCTCATTAGTTGAGGATATAGCACAGTTTGTCTCAGTTCTGTAGATATAAGCCCTCCAGAGGTACCAGACTGTATTTAGATGAATGGGCTCAGGCAGTTATGTGTTTGTTCTGTCTGTATTTTCGTCTACCCTGATAACAGCAAACAGATAATGGAGTTGCTGCTGCCATGGTAGAGCTGTACATACCTGTGTTTATAAAGCCTATGATTTTTTTTCGTGGACAATAGAACCATTTTGTTATGGTCCTTCAGCCATTTTGGAGAGACGTTAAGACTCATAATTGCAAGTGTTTGAAAGCCAGCATCAAACCCGATATCTGAGTGATACCCTTTCTCAAGTCACAAACATATTTGTTAAGTCATTAGATAGAAACAAAAGGTGCACTGAAAATGTTTATGTATGTGTATATGAATATTTATACATACTTGTATGGTGGTTATGTATACTTAAAGACTGAATGCAGCATTAAGGGAATAAATGAAATATAAAAGATAGATAGATCTGGTACAGTTCAGAAACTATGCTTCTGTACACGTGCATTGAACAGATCTAGACATGTAATGCTATTATTGGCTCTATCATATCAGAGTAAACAAGTGCTATTAAGGCTTTCTCAAGCTTCTTATAGATATTTATATCACTCTTTGCAATCCTTAACTTCTGCTCCTAAGTTGTCAGTGACATTCAAGAACATTAGAGTAACTGTCAGCATAACTTTGGACATTCCTGTTTAAAAAAAAATATTTGTTTTTCAAAACTTTCTGACCACATACGAGAGAGAATCAAGCATTTAAACAAATACTGTCTTAAATTTTAAATGCTTTTTTTGTTGTCTCTTAATTTTCTAGTTTTACTTGACAAGAGTATTAGTTAACAATTCATAAACTTTAAATTATCCTTGAAAAGCCAGATTTTCAAAGATATGTAAGTCAAATTTTTTTCAACTACATGAAGTGTTAATCTTTTCAGAAGAGTTCGGTGATCTGAGGCAGTTGATCTCATTGTGGCACACATATGCTGAACATATACTCAGTTATAACTGCTTTAATAGGGTCATGGTCTGCTAAATGTCCAGGAACTGCAAATAGTGGGTGCCTCGAGAAGTCCTGTCTATGATTCTTTTCATATTGATGTTTATATGCATCTTTCCCGAGTGCTGTCTGTGCTCCTATCTCCAGGCTCCATTGTAAAAAACTTTCACCATATTCCTAATCATACCAACATTTTTCTTTTAGCTTTCCTGCTGAAGAGAGATTATTCAAGAAAAATTAAAAGTATCAGCATCCAGATCATTTTTCATTTAGTATTACTTTCAGCACCTTTATTTATTAACTGACCTATTTTCTTTCTGTTACTTTTTTTCTCTCTGAGGTATTTCTTTGCTTCTGTTGTCATGTTATCTAACACAAATTTATTCTTTCTTTTCTTTGAATTAGAACCAGACAAAAAGTTCTTCCTGAAAATCTTTGTTTTCTTCTGTATCACTGCATGTATTTTTCTTCAGAGTTAGAAACTATTTTTTATGACATCCTGATAATTTTTCTACAGGGTTAGTATGCATGAGAATTCCCTTGTTCTGCATCCTTTATTACTTACTCTTAATTAGAGACCAACGGCTCCACGAAGACTGTTCTGTAATTGAAGTTTAACAATGGCTTGTAGATTTGATATTTTGTGGGGCTGGGGGTGGGGGGGTGGATATCCAAGAAAGGTGCAGATGAGCCTGTTTAGTGGTGAAAATGTCTGGAACACACTAAAACTCATCTATTGGTCTCTGAAGGTGAATGAAGCAGACTCAATAATTTACTACATGAAAAAAAAAAATCAAAACTCTAATCTACTTTTGTGGTAAAGAGTACAATCATACCATAGATGTATTTTTTTAATTTCTCTATTTTTAGTCCACTTCCAAAATCAGAATACAGAGTATCTACTACAGAACTGGATGGGAGAGAGAACTGCTAACCTTAAAACTACTTGTATTCCAGCCACTAAGGACAAACAAATCTTTCTGAACAGAAATTCTTGGTTATTCCAGTAGCAAATTTGATACGAGGTTATAAAATTTCTAGAGGTATTACAGAAGCAGACACCTAGTGCATAATAGTTGAGATTTTCAGAATCACTTTGTCCTGGAACAGCGTTTATACAGAAGGCAATGCCAAAAGGCTCAGACACTAAATTCTAGGATTTTTTTCTCATTTTGAGCTGTGAAACTGCATGGTTAAAGCTGAGCTGAATAAGGACAAGAATATACTCTTACCAATTCTCATGAACACCCCATCCACTAATAGATAACAAATGCTGGTAAGCCTAGTAGCAGATGACCAATGCAATGACAGCGTGAGTAGAAGAGCTTTGGAATTGCTATTACTTCAGTGTGCTCAGATAAGGCCTCTAAAGATGCCAGTGAGGCAGATAACAGGTGCTGAATGCCTGATCAGTTCCTTCTTCCTCTCTTAGATTCCTTGCAGCTATATCATCCAGATGCAAGACATAGACTCTCCTTACTCTCCAATACGAAAACAATCTGCACCCAAGTATCTCCAGGCTTTTTCTGACTATTTAGTGACCAAGGAAGGGGCATACGTTGTGAAAAGGAACAACCACAGGCAAGATCTGAAAGGAATGATACTATATCCTTCCCAAAATTATATTCTTTTTGATGCAGAGACAATTATTTACTGCTATCTTCTGTGGTTAACCGCTTCTAAAGGGTTGCAACAAGGCAACAAGACAAGTGGACATGGTGAAATTTTATGTTACACCTTACCCCATATATGCCATAGCTCTCCTTCTCTTCCAGTATCCTCTGACAAACCTCATTCTTGCAGTAAAGCATGCTAATTTTACAACCCCTTCCTTGTAAGAGTGGCTTTAACTGTAAGCAATTACATATGCCTGCATTTAAAATTATACTTTTGTATACGATGTTTGTACTAGCAGCTTTACTTTTGTTTTAATGCAGTGGTTCTTTTTATAACCATATTAAATATGTTTGATGAAATACAATACTATGACCTAACATGTTTTGTTCTATTTATTTTAAAAGTAATAGAATTTTTATAGGTAGTCTATTAGCATGGAAATATAATTACTGTAATACACAAAATACATAATATACAGCAGCAAAACCTCTAATTTACTGTCCCATAGCTTTTCGTGCAAAAAAATACATGCAGAAACAGAAGGAAAGTAAAATATAAAATAAAGAGATTATTAAAAATGGAGCCAAAATATGAGATTTCCCATTTGAATACCGTCCCTTGGCAAAGGCATATACAGTGTTTTTACCTATGAGCATTATCTAATGTTCTTTCAGAGTATTTATTTTCAGAATATTTAGGTTTCTCGTATATTCATTTTGCTTTATTTCCAGTGTATTTCATAAGTTTTGAAACTTTGTCTTTTTTATAATTAGCTCTGAATATATGTTTCCCACAAAAATAAAAACACTAAGAAAAGAAAGCAATAAAACTGTTTTCAGAGATTTTCTTTGTACTGCTTTTGTTTTAGCACCAGTGCATTACTTAAAATATTAATGTATTTTTAACACCATCTGTGCATTGGGAGTTTTACTATTTAGATGTATGTCTTCTTAGTAAAATACTAGCATATGATATCTGAAGTCCCTCAAAATCTGCAAAAATTGGATCCAGGGATGCACAGTCCTGAGATGTCAGAGCTGCACAGCCACCAGGCCTCCACTACTCCTATCATGTGGAGCATGCTTTACTCACTATAGTGTATTAATAAGGTTGTTTTAAACCTGTTACACTGCTTTCTATCCTTCTTTCATCTATGCCTCTAAACAAGTTCCTGTATTTTCATATTGTCTACAGACACTACAGTTTCACACCATAATGAGAATGTTTTCCTCATATATTAGTCAAAAAGAGGAACTACAGAACATCTATGAGAAATAAATAATATAGTGTACCAAAGATATTTAATTCAAAATAAATAGTGTTGCAGTACTCTACTTAAGTAATCTTATTTCTATTAAGATAACTAATCAATAGAGAGGATATCAATTTTTGCAGAATAATAGAAAACAAATAAATAATTTCTTGCTATAGTATGCCCAGAATTAATTCAGGAAGAACTACTTTAGTCAACTAAGACTGTTACAGTTTAACCGGACTAAGATACTAGAGAAATAAAAAGAGTTGTATACATATGTTAACAAATATTGGCTGCTCATAGTGATTTGCCCTTCTCTATGTCTAAAAGTGGAATTAGACAGCTAACTCTCTCACCTAGCTTTAGGATCTCTAACATGCTCCACTGCAACAGCTGAAGAGAAGTTAACATTATCTGGGAATAGCTGACTTGGACATCTACTTCAGTGTATAATAAATCACATATTAAAAGTACCTATTTCGCTACAGCAGCTCCAAAGTCTAAATTATTTGGAGTTTGCCATATCAATATACAAAATTAATAAAAGTTAATTCCTTTGAGTAGATTTTTTGCTTTCTTTTGTCAAGAAACCTACAGATAATTGAAATTCTTATGACGAGGAATATGTTCACAGTCCTATAAATGTATGTCCATCCTAAAGCCGAGCGCTAGAAACAAAAGCTTGCTAGCCATATTAACTCTTTGCAGTTTGTAGTTACAGCATTTCACAGTATGCCATCACTTCTTACAAGTGATGGAAGCAGCACACTGCAGTCTGATTTAGGGACATTGCCCATATTCTGCAGGGCTCTGTATGTACACGAATTGATGCCAATGAGATCAAGCTTTTTGTCTGAAGAATCAAAGCTTGAACTGATGCTGCAGTGCAGTGGAATTAGTTATTAACAGCTGAAACATCTCTCTTCTTTCTTCATCTCTCTCTTTAAGAGTAGATTTTCAATTTTACCAGAGCTTGTTTGAACAAAACATTAAACCCTTCTTCAATTCTATTAGTGTTTATCAAGTTAATGGGAATTTTCAAAAGTAGTGTGCATTTTAGGAGCAGAAGTTTTTTGTGGCTTCTATATCATACTAGTATGAGTAATTTTCTCTGAAATTTGTAAAATCCCAAACCACAGAGACACCTTTGAAAATCACTTGTCAACTAAATCACAGCATACAATCTCAATCATTTCCCTAAAGCACAGATGTGAAAAGTATAGTTTAAGGGGGGATTAGTACCATATGGTAACATATATGTAAACAGATCTTTTTTTTTAAGATGTCCACAGAATTTTTCCTATCCTAATGACTGAAAAATTGAGGCAGACTGTTTTTCATTTTTAAAATGCAGGTAGTTTGGAGAGATTCTAGTTCTGAAACCATCAGGAACTTCTGGGGAGGGACAAGTCTAGCATTTGTGAGGTCTGGGGGCCCTTGATGATAATTCATTGATAGAGACCATCGCTCTGCTTGAGGAGATTTTGCTATGTCTGAGCTGAATAGGGAGTGAGAAACCAAGCACTGAAAATCACTGATTGCTAACAGCTCCTGTCAGCTTTCAAAGGATGTGAAGGATGGAGGGAAGCAGTGTACATAAGCATAATCTCTTGGTCTTGGAACATAACCTAAGAAAATAAGTAGTGCCAGCTTCTCAGACCTGAAAGCGAGGACTTAACTTGAATCCTGTCAGACTCATAGTGAAATCTTTTTTTATGGCTTTTTGTCCTTATTTTCTGAGCTAGAAAAATAAGGTATAAGCTTGAGTATGCTCATAGAATCTATTAAATCCTAATGATACAAAGAAAAGTAGTAGGGAATGTGAAGGGAAAACGATATATCTTTTTTGCCCCAATTCTCTCTCAAGTGATGGCAATGGCAATCAGTGACTCAATGATTTTTTTTTCTTCCAGAGAATAGAGAGGATTCTCAAAGAGATGGCAGACCAAAAGAAGAAAGATCTTGGAGAAGCAGTACTCCAAATACAAAGACTGGGAGGTAAGCATGTTTAGAAAAGAAGGTTAATAAAGTTAATTTTGGCTGTGAAACAGATATTTATAAAAATATTCTAATTTCTAGATACAAAAGAAATTACAGGATGTCTATCCTTTCGCTTTTCTTTCCTGCTTTTCTCTTTCATGTTTATGAAAAAATTTCAGAGCAATATGTATCATCATAGCAAAGCCACACACCATAGAACATTAGTATGCTTGAGATACTGTGACTGCTGAAAAGGATACCAGGGCCAAGATACCTCTTGTACCTGGCTTCAGGACAGTTAAATCACTAGGAAATATCAAACTGATCTGATCACTAGTAGACAATTTACGAGCATAAAACAACGAGACACCTAATGAAAAAAAGGGAAAATATAAAAATTCTGCAGAAGAGGCAATCAGAATCCTTACCCGGTCAAATAAAATTGGTCAAAAATAAAGCAATACCTCCATAGAGGAGAGAGGCACACTAGGGTACTGTAAAAATACTGTTTTAAAGTAAGAGATATTATTTTATTTTTAATTTCACGTGCTTTTAATTTCCAAATAGATAGTTTTCTCGCTGTCCCACACTTTTCTATCCCCCACAGTTATCTATGAATTGCATGATTTATGTCTCCTTTCACCCCAAGTTCTTCTTATCCAACATCCAGTGCGTTAAAACCTATCTGAATATGGTTTTAAATTCTAATGGCCTATATTCATCATGGGAGCCTTAAGTGTGCTAGTGTTTTTATTTCTGATTTTTTCTGAACTATCTTCACTAAGGTAAAATTTATAATAGAATTTTCTTGGAGATATAAATATTACCTTTGTGGAGATATTGAAGCTGTTGTAGAAAATAAATGGTCAGTTATCAGTCTTAAAATCAGGAAAGAGCCCACACTGACAGCACTTTCATAAGTAAAAAGCTTATTCTGATCAAGATAATGAATACCATTCTATTTGGGAGTTGTAGGGGAGGCAGCTTCAATGTATAAGGCTACACACAATGAAAGGGCCTTTCTTTATCTGATGCTTGTTGACATCTCCAAAATATAAAAAGTAAATTGGAATCTTTACAAAATTGTTACTATTACTTCACATACATTGAATTTGTCCTGTTAGATTTTATATTATATAATGGATAATTATAGAACTTTTTTAAGATCATAAAAATCAATTTCCCATTGTTTCTTTTCTTCTATTTTACTTTTCTATTTCTGTTTTCCTCTTCAAATCAAGATATGCAAACATTTTATTGTACATGAAACTATCCTGACTTTCTTTTTCAGTGGTGCTTTCCTGAAATATGACAACTTACCTTTGCATATAAACACAAGCTAGATGTTCCCATGCAAGACAGAATGGAGTTAGTGAACTCAATTGGAGTAAAACGTGGACAGCTGATCCAGTTAGACATGTCACTTCTTTCTTCCCTTCAGCACCATCTAATTTTTCCTCAATTCCAGTGAATTTAGCATTACTGTTTTTCTTTCTTCCAGCTTTAAGGAGTGTGGTGGGTAAACATTTCAGAAGAAAAGGGGTAGATAAGATTTCTTCTCAGACGTTTCTGTATGTAGCTGAACCAGCTATAAAAGGGAACTAATTTCTGTGGGCATGAGCAGTTTGTCCTGGTATAAAGTGGAAACTTAAAATCTTAGGTCTTAAAACCAATCACAAGTTTTGGTTGCAATTTCAATGTAATCTAGAAACAGATCTAACAGTGGGCTTGAAACAAAATTCTGTCCTTTCTGGTAGAGCAGGCTGAGCAAGCCCAGTTGCTGAAGTAATCTGTAACATAGCCATCATTTTTCTGGTTTGGCTGGTCTCTTTTAACTCTTTGCCAATTGACATACATCATTGTTTGCATGGTCAGTACCACTTCTGTTAGTCCTCTGTTTTGAATCATAGCATAGTTAAAATCATTTATGTTAGGACATTCTATCAATGTGCCCTCTCATTGACAGTTCTGCTGCATATGCACATTAGTTTCATTTTATCTATAACATTTTAGACTGTATTAAGAAGTTTTCAAATTGGAAATTCACTCCTGGAAATTACAAAGAAATTAATCTTAAAACCTATAAAGAATAACTACATTTTTTTTTTCAGTGATGCAGTATATTTTATTACTGGTATAATAAATGTCCAAAGCTTTCTTCAAATAAAAAATACAGTATTATGTCAGAGATGAAGTTAACTCTCAGAAAATGTGGGGTTTTTTCCACTGTCCTTATCACAATAACAATGCTAGCACAAAATAAAAGAAAACTGATGAAAAAATAGCATGTACTTGATGTTGATGGAACGTATGTTTGTGCCTAATACACTAGAGAAACTCTCCAATAACAGTTCACCCAAGTGAAAATATTGGCCCATTTTACTCCCAAGGTCAATGTCAATTGAAGTTATTGACTATATAAATGCTAAATACAAAAGTTCGTAGCCTTGTTCAAGGCTACTCTAACTTGTACACTATACTTTTCAAGGTTCCTTGGTTACATTTAGAGTTTGTATCCCTCACTCACTTATGCCCTTTATATCTTTTTGTCCTGTTTCCTTTTTTTCCCAGTCTTTTCAGTCTGTAATTCCAAAATGTTAAAGATGTCACTATTATGTAGGGAAGGACACCATATTCAAAAAACAATTTTTTGATTTTCTACTAAAAAAGTTTATTTTCACAGACAGGGGTGAGCCTAGAGGAACAGAGGCAGGAGGGAGAACTGCTGAGCTACACCCAGACCCACCATGAGATTTATCAGCCCATCACAGCGATGATCTACACAAGCTCAGAGAAGCACAGAAGTACAACATCAAGTGGGAACTCAAAGACTCAGAGGAAGGGAGACTCTGTCCAGGCCGTTCCCAGGGTTGTCCTGGGAGAATCTCAGGCTCATGTCACAGCTATCCCATGAGTCAAAGGAAATGTCTGTAAGATCATTTTACAGAATAAGGGTGAGTCACTCGTCAGGGGATTTGCAAGACATTATGGGATGGAAGATAAGAGCATTTGGGATTACAAAAGATCTATTACAGAATGTTTAGAGAAGGAACAAAAGGAACAGGAATGAGAAAATGAAGGGGTAAAGGGAAAAAAAAGACACATCTGTATGTAAATAGTTTGTTGGTCTGTATAGTTTTCATCCATTCCCTGCACCTGATCAACTCAACCTGTTTTACTTTCCTGTTAAATTCTCTTCTGACTCTTTCCTGTATAAGGGGATCTGTCTTTGGTGTGCACAGGTATATGTGTATGGGGGTCTGAGTTCCAGCAACTGGAATCAGACCAGGGGTCAGAGGACCTTGTGTTCATGGTGCCAGCAACTGCACAAGTGCGGGTGTGCGGGTGTGATGGCTAGTAAAGATGGGCCAGATGAACCAGTTGAGTACATGAAGTGACCTGGGAGCCAGGTAAGTGCATGTGTCTCTGAGGGTGACACCACAGCAGAAGCTGGCTTTCAGAGGGTCCAGGGGAGTCCCAGAGAGCTGCAGGAGGGAGCATGTGGTCTGGGAATTGATTAAAATATCTGCTTTCATCTGTGTCTTTGTGTGTGTGTGCGTGCAATGATCTGTACACCTGGAGTGTGACTGCAGCCCTGGGGGATCATATGTACAGATGATAGCTACTGGAGAGAGTAGGATCCAAGGGCAGACTGGGTGAGTTCAGCTGCTGGAGGGATATTTATACATACGTGTATAAATACATGTATGTAGATGTATATACATACATGTAGATATATAGTGAGAGATGGGAACAGGATGATCCTTTAGTGCTGTTTGTGTCTGTGTGAGTGATGAATGTTTTCATCTGCACTGATCTGTGTGACCAGCTATGTGTATATCTGTGCTTTATGTGTATGTACCTACTGGGAATATATGCCCAGCCTCACTACTGACTGGACCTGGAGGCATGGGACTGCTGCAGTAGCTTTGCCTCTATCAAGAAACCATCATTCATAATACCCTGACATAAGTTATGTTCTGCAGTCATGGAATCTGTAGAATAATATTATTTATAAATATCTGAAGTCCAAGGCCAATGTTAGCACTATTGGGCAGATATGGCAGACTTTTAAAACACCTAACAAAAAAATAACTGGTTCTTTCAACTGCCACTGCAACTCTGTACACAGAGCATTTTTGGTCTTTAGAGGAAATTCAGTGAGATACGTTTCATACTGAAAGGGATCAATTTTTGAGTGGTTTCAGCCTTCTGATATTCATGAAAGAGACTTCAGTGTTCCCAACTTTCTGATATATATGGGATTACTCCCTGAGTAAAGAATTAATCACTGTGACTAAAGTTGACAGAATTAGGCCCTGATTAATTTGGTTGAGATCACAGGAGGAGTCAGTCAGCATCAGAGCAAAAATAGACTGTGACTCTCACCATGGTTCTTATTGCGATGTCATGGTGCCAAACTGGCCTCTCATTAGAACTAAAAATCATGTCTTTTTCTTTAGTCACCTCTCCTTATTTCTGGGTCTGTTTGATTCAAAGCTCTTGCACAGACTGTACAGTACAATGAACTGCAGTCTATGAATGGAGCTAAAAGGTGTACTGTACAACTCAAAATATAAACCTGTAATCCTGAAGCATAAAGAACTACTGTGATTTTTTTTTTTTAATCAAAGGACTTTCTTGCATAGTCCTGAAAAATTTAGCAGAAGTATTATATATTTGAATGTAATATAGTGAACAGGTTGCCATTCAAATCCAGTGACTGTTGGAATATGCCTCACTTACATTTTGCAGTCATGAGAATGTGATAGTTGTAGGATGTTACACAAAGTGACACAGAGTTTAGCTTGGACTAATCATCTAAGTATCTATCCTGATTCTTGAGAAGATTTGCAACCTAAAACAACTGTTGTGGCTGTCAAATGGGTCAGTTTACAACACATTATTCTGCAATATTATTACTGTGTTTTCAATGTCTATAGTATAGATATACAAAGATTATTAGTAAAACAGAAAACGAATGACTGCATTATATATTAAACATGGAGGTAATGAATGTAATGTGTGGGGAAAAAAAAGGTAAAAGAAAAAAGAAAAAGAACTTTAAGTGTTTCTTCTAAGTGTTTTTCCATATATGTATTGCTATTTCCATTTCACCAAATAGAAGAAGAAGGGAACTCTCTTTTTCTCCTTCCCCAAGCATCCTAGACTGAATTTTGGCCATGTATACAAACAATGGCTGTTATGGCATCACTGTTTCTTCCACTTCGTGCACCTGGCTTTCCAGCAGTGCTGCTGTTAGATCTCGTAGATTAAAACTGAAACCATGAGATGCAAAGATACATCTTTCAGATCCTGTATATGGGTAGAGATGGCAAAATCACCAGTATAGGTAAGACCCTTAGGACCACCTAGACAATATTTTTCTTTCTTGCCAGAACAGTTTAGTATCTTTTGTGAGGTGTAGGCTTTAGTGGATTATTATTTTTTGTAATGTGTGCGATGGAGCATCAAAATAGAAAAAAACTTATTGAAAAAAAATCTCTTGAAGATTTTAAATCTGTGTCTGCTTTTTAATTTGTGTATCTGTCTGTAGCCTAAGAATATGAAAGGCTAATGATCTTAGTGTTTCTCTGCATAGCTTTTTGTTACATCATTTAACCATTGTATACATACGATCCTTCTGTTGGGTAAATCTTTATACTTCCTCAGACAAGGGTTGTCACTCAGAGATATTTGTACCATACTGAATTTGCACAGCACTGTATATGGAAGTCTGCACAAAATGCTGCCATTTGAAAGCACCTGTTTTATCTGTACAATTTATCTGTTTAGCTTATTAAAATGAATAATTTTCCAAGGACCCTTAGTTACACTAGGAATTTTCATTCGCAAAGTTTAATCAGATTTCCTGGCTCTGTTCTTAGCATTTATTGCTTTAGCATTTGGTTGTCAGAGTCTTAAGTGACTATAGAAAACCCCACTAGCATTCAGATATTCAAGAAACAGCACTACATTTTCAGTTACTTTCTGCTTAAAACGTCCAGGTAAAAAGAAGGACTTTTTAAATAAATCTCTGCATAAAGAACATATACAATCGCTTTAAGTGTGGAAAAAATGTCGTTTAGGATCTGATCCAGTGAACCCCACCCAGACATATATAAATGATAAAACTTTAAGTTAAGGGCAGTGCAAAGCAGCTCCCAGAACACTATACTAATTTCACTTAATTCCTATAGTTCTGTAAAGAGTGGCTATTTGAAAAAATTAACTGAATCTGTGTGGTTTTAATGAGATTTACTAAAAAGGTGAAGTAAAGAAATATAGCACTCAAATACATGAAAATAGCTGAAATTGCTCTTACTGCACTAAGCTCATTAAATTAACTTGCTTGAATGCTGGCTATTAGAATTATCAGACCAGAGATTTAATAGGTCTAATGCATCTGTTTGGTGAGGTTCACACATCTCCCTACCCAAAGGTTATTGAGCAGGCACAGTGTATTTCTTTTTGGATAGCTGTAGTGCTGGAGTGTATGCTGTTTGCTGTAGAGCAAAGAAAGTACTGTGTTAGTGCCAGGTCTGCTTAGTGCAACAAAAGCAATTAAGGACAACCTGTATAGAGTAACCCTTGGAAAAAGTCTGGTGGAGAGACATTCCATGGTACCCAATAAAATAATTGCTCCTAGCTCTGAAGTTAAATTCAGTGAGTTTTTAAATTGATTTAATGATTTAGATCTCAGATGTGTCACTTAGTCAAGTCTGTGCTACACTGACTTTCAACAGTTAAGCTGATTATTTAATTTTAGACCACGATAAGGAGACTGAATGAACAGGTGAATTTCACACAGTGTTAAGATGATAAAAATATGTAATGTCTATTCTACAGCCTCAATGATGCAGGAGACTCTCCTTCATCCTAGTAGATAATATTAATTTCTGTTTCTCTACCTGCAGAGTACATGAGCTTTGTCATGCAATTTTAGAATGAATGAAGTTATCCAGCAGCCTTACAAATTCAAAAAAACCCTTTATGCAACTACAGAAGTACAGCAATCTTATAGATTAGTATGATATGAAAAGGTAATTTCTGGAGACTCACAGGTTTATTGAGTTTCAGCTTCCTGGGTGCCAAACATGCAGAGGCAGAACTTTGCATCAGTCGTATGTGGTATGTTGGGTGTTGTATCTTTGCCTGATATCACCCTGACAGGTTTACAGTGTCTGCAAGAAGCCAACCTTTTCTGGGGCATTCACCCCTACTTTTAACCTTTCAAAAAGTTAGAATGTTACTAGAAATTAGTAATAATTTTACTACTAAAACAATGATGTAGCACTCAGCCTATTCATAGCATGAAAGAATAAAACAGGGTTATAGAGTAAAAAGTCAGAAAAAACACAAGGTAAAAGCAATATTAAACTTCTGCTTAATTTTTCTACTCCTTCTGGTTTAGTCAACTTTATTTTCTGGGAAAGCATGATCAAGATGAGATGAAAACTCGTTTAGTAGCAGACTAGTAAACATGGCATTATCAGGATTTCTAGTACTTATTTATTTATTTATTTATTCTCCTTCTAGACACTCTGCCCAAGAAACCTCAGAAGGATACATTTCCTTACTGACTGAGAAGGTGACTAAAACCAAAATCGAAAAGCCCCTAGGCATTCCAGTTGTGCTGACCTTTTTAAGGAACAATTCTCACTTACTGTGTTTTAAGCACCAACTCTGAAGCTCTGGGACTAATTAGGTGGTCCATATGCTCTGATTGCAATATAGTTTTACAAAGAACAAGGTCACTGTGATTACCTATGTGAAGTCTCATTCAGGAAGTCCATTGTCTAGAGAAACTTATTGCTGTAATTAATAGTTTTCTTCTCTTTTTTTTTTTTCTGTTTCAAAAATACAAGTTGAAGAGCAATATAAATATTTCATGGAATGGTACTTGTTAAGTTATAAATTTTCAATCATAATTCGAGAACACTTTAAAAGGAGAAATTTGTTCTGCATTGTCAGAGAATAACTACTTTAAAAAATAAAACCAAAGAAGACTTTATAAATTAATATAATTTTTTTGCCTTTAGAAATATTCTAAAGGTTAAAAAGCAATTATAATTGTAAAATAAGTAGACTTACTGCTCATTTCATTTATTTTATCTTTCTCTTTCCTCCTTTGAATATTTTTTCTTTAAATGGTAATTTCCAGATATTGCTATATTTCATTTGCACTTTCTCTTTCTTTTATATTGTCACTGTAAATATCCCCTTAAAGTACTTCTCAAGTATCTGCCAAATGTCACTATTTCTCTACATTGACAAAATGATGTTAATTAACTTTCCTTTTTAAATGGTTTCAAAATTTAGCTTCCTTAATTAAGAATGTGATTTAGGGAAAGCAGAAATTACAAAGATGATGCTCCCATTTTCTACTTTTGCTTTTCTAGACCATGGTGCAAAATTTCCCAAAAGAAATGTGCATTACTGCAAACAGAACATTCTCTTGATACTTACATTTGTTATTAAAAGGTGTTACTCCCCATTAAAACTTAGTGTGGGACTGTTTCTTCAATAGTAATATGTGGATCTTTTCTTTCTTAAAAATACATTAGGTAAGAAACCATCAACATATACTTACCTTTATACAACTGAGAGCTGAATGTTGATGTGTAGAAAGGGGGACATAATATAGTGAAGATTTTATGTTTTTCTAAATTTGCAAAGGAAACATATTAGACAGGTAAAACAGAGAATTCAGCTAAGCTAAAACAGTGACATCATTTAAAAAAATAACCAGCCCTTGCATCCTGTTTTCCAGTAATAACATCCAAGATAATGCAAATCTGTCTCCAACTGAAGAGCATGTTGGAGCCAGCGAGTGTGAAGATGTCATACACTGAATAGAAATAAAAATATTTTAAACTGGGAAAAAAAATAACTGCAGTAAATGTAGAGCCATTCAGGTGAAAAAGAGAACAACTGTGCTTTCAGTCCCTGTTCTCTTGGTTATTTCAGTATAAATGTGTCAGTGAACAATGCAAATAAATAAATAAAATTAGATATGACCAAAGACCTAAAGTCATGGGTCCCTTCTTTTCTTTTCATAGCCTTAACTGAATGTCATAGAATTTTTAAAATATTATGTGCTGAGCCTTTTAACTTTCCTTCTCATGTCTGTGATTTTGTTTTAGGGTGCCTTCATCTAATTCCAAAGAGCTGTAATTCGTTCATTAAATCTCTTTTTTTTTTTCCAATTCCTCTTCCCTTTGCGTTGCAACATTGATTTTTCTTCCTTATAATTGTTTCTTATGTTAATGATTTAACAAAATGAAAAATATGTGTTCACAGGATAAAGAGATATTGTAGGGCTGAAAGAGGAAAGTTCTACAAAGTCAGTTAAGTACCCATAATGCGACGATATAGGTGACTGTGATTTTATCTAGACAGAAGATCTCTGCTGATGGTACCTTTCAGACAATTATATTGGTAAAAAAAATAGGTAAAAACTGATGAAGTCATTAAATTTTCAAAAATTACAAATTATGCTGTAAAGCTTCAGTGACTGCAAATTAGCCTTTGCTATAGCCCTCTGCTAACAATCTATAGATCATTTTATTATTCATGAATTTTAGTAATTTCAGGACACCACAGGTCATCTTATGTTCATTTATTTGCTAAACACCTTGTGCTGGTATGCCTCTGCTGAAAAATTGCTACTATTTACTTCCCACAAGACACACAAGCAACAAAGTGGTGGATTTGGCCCCAGAATTCACTATGCCAGGCAGCATATATATCTTGCTGTCAGGGAAATAAATGAGCCCTTAAATTGGCTGCAAAGCTTTAAGAACTGAAATTTATATGTCTAGTTATCAAACAGAAAGTTCAGAACACCTGCCAATATGAAACATAATTGTGACAAACTGTTACATTTTACCTTTAACTTTTTGGCATTAGCACCACAACTTCATTACACAGATCTCATCCTCCCTACCCCTCCCTTCTCCCTTCCTTCAGATCAATTCCCCTCCAGAAAA
Source organism: Manacus candei (assembly GCF_025592945.1). Lineage (NCBI taxonomy): Eukaryota > Metazoa > Chordata > Aves > Passeriformes > Pipridae > Manacus > Manacus candei. Next base: position 27,148,567 of record NW_026138062.1, on the reverse strand, counting down.
ACACTCACTACATTTATCTGTTTGCAATGCTGAGCAACCATTGATACATTTGCTCATCTCTCATCAGATGCAAAACACATCATACATGTTAAAAATGCTAGAATTTCCTATGAGAATAAAAAAAAAATATTCACAGGTTACCACAAAAGCTAACAGTATTTAGATATTTGATCTTTATAACCTGTTTGAAAAGCTCTCCATAGTGTATCTACAGCCATGGTAAAGAGCTTCTAGTTTCTTTTTTTGTTTTGGTTTACCTTAAAAAATTCAAAATACCTCTATCTTCTTTCATTGGCCTACTTTACTATGCTTCCTTCTGGGTCCCAGAGCACTCCTAACTGCAGTGCAATTTTTTTTTCTGCAACAAATCCAGCAATAGCTCAACTCTTTGCTCTTTATCTAAATGTTCCATAAAGAGGAAAAACTATAAAAAAATCCACTCTTCTCTGAAATGTCTTTAAACTGTGTACTATGTGCACTGCAAGTAACTATTTTCCCTTTTTTGCATGTGTATCTCCATGTTTCCAACCTCTAACAGCCACATGAAAAATAGAACCATATTTAAAGAAAACATTTTTTCATTTTTTTATCATCTATCAAAGAAGAGAATATCTAGGCTAAAATTCAATTCTACTTTTAAAAAAATCAATATGGAGAGCTTAAAAATTCTTATACCCCTTGGCCAGCTGAATCTTTCTGTTCAATAAAGTGAATACAAGCACTCTTAGAAAGAAAATTAAATGTGTGGTACTTAATGTTCTTTATTTTGACCCTGAGATTAGCTCAGATGGTTATAGCATGGTGCTAATAACACTAAGGTTGTGGGTTTGATCCCTGTATGGGCCATTCGTGTGAGTTGGACTTGATGATCCCTGTGGGCCCCTTCCAATTTAGAATATTCTGTGAAATTTTGACCATGCTATTTAACTTTTTCCAGCTCCTGTACACTGTCTATAGTCAGAAAATTTGGTTGTGAATAAAATACTCCATTATGATAATTTGTTATATTAGCCAGGTTTTAAGTCAAGGTATTGGTCAAAAGACACCTGTTCTTCCTACCATCATGACTAGGTATTTAAAAGGTGACTAGATTAGATAGCTCCTAGGGTTTTGGTGAGATGATGAGTTTGGTGAGAATATCTAGCACAGACCCACCTATCTGAATTATTCACTCTGCTTTTCAGTGGGGGAGGAGAGGAAAATTCATGTCTATCAGTTAAAGGGTTTTTTTGAATCACCAAATTACCATTATTGTAAGTGTGAATTAATAAATACTTGTACAAATACATACAAGCATATCTGTTGGGTTGATTGCTATAAGGATATTTGCATGCACCTTCATATGATTAATGTAATTTATTCTTGTAATTGTTTTTTACTGTGTTAATAAACAATTTTTATGTAGCACAATATTTGGAAAATTATTTCTAAAATTTGGGTTTTTTTCTTCTTTGTTCCCTGGCTACATATTACTCAGGTGGGAAAAGATAAGAATGATTCTTACAAAAACAGGATCTTTTTTGTCCTGGTGAGAGTGATGTAAATGAAATCTGTGGTATGTCAACACATCTAGTTAATTAGTGTTATAAATCATGATTTTTTATTTGGTTATTTGTTTATTTCATGCTCTGTTAACATAAAGAAGAAGCATCAGAAATGAACATTCCTGCTGTGTCAGAGAAGCAAATTTGAACAGTAAATGCATTAATCCCCCAAGAAATAGCAGGGCCTCAAACTCTAAGTGAAACGGGAGTCATGCTGCTTAATTCTAAAAGAAGCACTTAATCGTATTTGCTTTGGTGGATGCATGGTACTGATGATGAATGGTTCAGAAAAAAAATCCAACCAACTTTCACTAAAATTATACACAAAATTTTTTTAATATATATACGTCTTGGTAATAATGTGCAAATGAGTAACATCTGTGCATACATAAGTTTACATAAAACTTCATGAAAGCTGAAGAAAGTACATGCTCCCACTATGATCAACCATCAGCAAAATAAAATGGATGAATCTCATGAAGTTTTTAGCATTAGAAAATGCTTATAATTATATTTATATTATCCATTCCATGACATAAGTTCAGAATAAATTAAATTAATTAATTAATTAATTAAATTTAATTGGACTGTTCAAATTACTGTGGTATCACTCTACTTTCCATTGCTGACAAAATCCTGGCAAGAATACTCTTGAACAGACTAATACCCACTATAGCAGAAGGAATTCTACCTGAAAGCCAATGTGGTTTCAGAGTCAACAGGAGTACCACAGACATGGTATTTGTTCTCAGACAACTGCAAAAGAAGTGTAGGGAACAGAACAAAGGTCTTTATGTAACCTTTGTTGACCTCACCAAGGCTTTCGATACTGTGAGCAGAAAAGGTCTGTGGCAGATTTTGGAACGTTTAGGTTGTCCCCCCAAGTTCCCTAAAATGATCATCCCACTCCATGAGGATCAGCATGGACAAGTCAGATATGGCAATGCACTCTCTGAGCCCTTTCTAATTACCAGTGGTGTGAAACAAGGCTGCGTTCTTGTACCAACCCTATTCACAATCTTTTTCAGCATGATGCTCCAAAGGGCCACTGCAGACCTCGAGGATCAGGACGGTATCTACATTCGATACCGTACTGATGGAAGCCTTTTCAACCTAAGGCAACTGAACACCCACACTAAGACCTTAAACCATCTTGTCTGGGAGTTGCTCTATGCTGATGACACTGCCCTTATCACTCACACAGAAGCAGCTCTGCAGTGTTTAACATCCTGCTTTGTAGACGCTGCTGAGCTCTTTGGGCTGGAAGTCAGCTTGAAGAAAACAGAACTTCTCTACCAACTGGCACCTCAGGAAGTCTTCCATCATCCCCATATCACCACTGGCCAATCAGAGCTCAAATCAGTCCAGCAGTTTAATTACCTAGGTAGCCTCATCTCCTCAGACGGTAAGATTGACAGGAAGATAGACAACAGGTTAGCAAAGGCATATAGTGCCTTCAGAAAACTCCACAAAAGAGTTTGGCAAAATAAACACTTAAAGAAAAGTACAAAGATCAGTGTTTACAGAGCCATTGAGCTGTCTACTCTTTTGTATGGATCCAAATCATGGGTCATCTACTGCGACCATCTGTGACTCCTAGAATGCTTCCATCAACGCTGCCTCCGTACAATCCTAAGCATCCACTGGTCAGATTATGTGACTAACACGTCTGTTCTAGAACAAGCAGCAGTCACAAGTATTGAGGCCATGTTGCTGGGAACACAGCTGCGTTGGGCAGGACACATCTCCAGGATGAAGGACCACCACCTCCCTAAGATCTTGCTTTACGGTGAACTTGCCACCGGCTGCCACATGACAGGAGCCCCAAAGAGAAGATGCAAGGACTCCCTGAAACAACATCTCAGCCTTGGCCATATTGATCAACATAACTGGTCTACTCTGGCCTCCAACTGGGAGACCTGGAGACACACCATCTATAATGCTGCTGATGCTTTTGAGAAAGCAGCAGGGTCACTCTCGAGGAGAAAAGACAATGCAGAAAGAATCGTGCCTTGCAGAATATACCACCCAAGGAGTTTTTCTGCTGTGCCTTTTGCAACCGGATGAGCCTGTCTCATATTGGCCTTTTTAACCACCAGCATGCTTGTAACAAACATGGGTAGAGCCCTTCCCAAATCTTCGTTCACGAAGCCCAGCCATGATGATTATCCATTCCATGACATAAGTTCAGAATTAATGTAAAGATTTTGCATATTTTTTTCCTTCATAAATAGTTATTATAACAGACTGATATACACAAAACCTAACAGGGAGACCTGAGATGAGCCCAGAGAGTGCTGATCAGTAACACATGGTCTAGTTGGGGGCCAGTAAACAAAAACACACCCAAGGAGTTAATAATGGGTCTGATCCGCTTTAACATGCCAGTGGTGTGCGGGCTTGTATAAGAAATAGAATGAGGTCAGGGATCATCCCCCTTGGCTTGGCACTGGTGAGGCTGTACCCTGAATAGTGTTCAGCTTTGGGTCCCTCACAAAAAGTAAGACACTGAGGTGCTGATGTATGTCCAGAGAAAGGCAACAAAGCTGGCAAAGAGTCTTATAAGGAGGGAACTGGGATAGTTTAGCCTAGAGAAAATGAAGTTCAGAGGGGACCTTATTGCTTCCTACATCTGTCTGAAAGAAGGTTGTAGTGAGGTGGGGATCAGTCTCTTCTCTCAGATAAAAAAAAGGCAGAATGAGAGAATTTCAATGGGGCATTTGGGAACAGAGTTTAGTGGCAGACTTGGTAGTGTTAGCTTTATGGTTGGACTCCATTCCATGATGGTAGAGGTCTTCTCCAAACTTAAGGAATCTTTGACTCTATGATTTTCTTTAATGGTCTGAACAACAGGGCAAAGTGCATCCTCAGCAAGTTTGCTGATGACAGGAAACTGGGAGGAGTGGCTGATATGCTAGGGTGTTGTGCTACCACTCAGAGTAACCTTAAAAGGTTAAAAAGATGGGCTGACAGGAATCTCATGAAATTCAATAAGGGGAAGTATAAAGTCCTGCTCGTGGGGAGAAACAACTACATGCACCAGTGCAAACCAGGACTACCCAGCCCGAAAGCAGCTTGTCAGAAAAGGACCTGAGGGTCCTGCTGGGCACCAACTTGAACAAGAATCAGCAATATGTCCTTGCTGCAAAAAAAGCTAACAGAGCTGCTTTAAGAGTATGGCTGCCAGCAGATCATGTGAGGTGATCCTTCTCCTTCACTCAGCACTATTGAGGCTCCATTTGGGTGTTTGGTCCAGTTCTGGGCTCCTCAGTATAAGAGAGACATGGACGTCAACAAAGAGCCTCCAAGGTGACTAAAGGACTAGAACATGTCTCCTGTGGGGAAAGGCTGAAAGAGCTAGGACTGTGCAGCCCAGAGAAGAGAAAGGTCAGGGAAGATGTTCTCAATGTACATAAATACCTGAAGGGAAGTTGCAAAGAAGACAGAACTAGGCTCTTTCCAGTGATGCCCAGTGACAGGACTGACCACTCTCATATGTACTCTCATAATCTCTGTAAATCTTGTATCTCCCACTGTCTACTGAGATCGTTCAGCTGGACATTTGGAGAATCATAGCAGATGATAAATGGATGTAAAATGTAGTCAAATTTCATAGATTCAAATGATTTTATTTAAAGTACTTGAAGATCTTTAAGGTAAAATTTATGTGAAACAAAATCACAAAATCACAGAATATGCTGAGTTGCAAGGGACCCACAAGGATCATCAAGTCCAACTCCCAACCCTGAACAGGACTATCCCCAAGACTCCCATCATGTGCCTGAGAGTATCGTCCAAACGCTTCTTGAACTCTGTCAGGCTTGGTGCTGTGACCACTTCCCTGGGGAACCTGTTCTAGCACCCATCATATAATCTAAGACGCAAATTCATAGCACGCAAAAGAGTAATGGAGGCAATTTTAATAGAATTGAACACTCTAAAATTAGTGCAGATTTACAACAGTGTTGCATGAGAAAACTTGGCTTAGGCAGTTTGCATCATTTAACCCAATACCCAAAGGAAAAAGTTTTACTAAAATCTCCAAGGTAAATAAATGTGTGTGAGGGAAAAAGAAATAACACTGAATTTAATAAAAGGAAATGAACACCTATAGCTTTTACTTGTCAAGCAGAAAAGAAGATCCATAAAAATACTTTTATGCTTTCTTTTGTACTTGCCTTTCTGTCTCTTTTCTGTCTTTAACCTACTGTGGGGATGAAAAAATACTTCAAGTTTCTTTTTAAAGAATCAGTAATATGTCCACTTCTTTCCTTTTTCAAGTTTTTCTGATGCTTGAGTAAAAATAATTTCTGAGGAGCAATTGGAAAGACCTTTCTATCTTTCCAGTGTGCAAGATGGCTCATACAGCAGAGAAAAATGAACTATGACTAAGTAGTAGCTCATCTTGTTCTTAAATGAGAAACAGTTTAAAAATATTTTCCTAAAGCTCTTGATGTCAGGCTTCTTCAATAATGAAATCCATGAATTGACTTCAAGTTACTGTCATAACATAAGGTACTGGCAGGCCCCAAAAGACAGTGAAGCCTCATCTGTAGAAGCAAACAGCCTACTGCACTTTTGGCTTTTGGTTTTTTTAGGTTGAAAAGGTGCCAAGTTCACAGGACTACAACACTTCTCACAGGGCCTACTACAAAGCTTCCTGTGAGTTCTCCTTTTGTCAGTGAGAGAAGTGTTCTTACCCTCTCTCAATGTATTCTAAAATTAATTTCTCATGAATTCACATTTGTTTTCCTGTGTTTACTTTGTTTCACCCTAGTCTAATTTAAACAACACTTCTTTAAGAGTGTGTTAAAGAGTGGTTAAGCTCTGTGGAAGATCTTTTTGGTTTTTAAACTGCAGCAGTTGAGGTTGTAAGCTTAGTATCTAAACTGCATAGTAATGACAATTGATGTCACTGTAGGACAAAAATGCAACAGTAGTATTATATTGTGTAGATCAAATGTAAAAGTTAAATGAAGATATGGATTTCTGAAGGTTGAAAAGGTGTCCATGACATCAATTTAGTTTTTGGACTGAATGTATTTCTAAAATCTCCTCAGCCAAAAGATAATTTTTTTTATTTTTACAAAATTCCTGATGGATGAAAGGGAAGGTAGGCAAACTGTTTATCAGAAGAGAATGAAATCTTTAAAGAAAAAGTAAAATAAATTGTCCTATGAGAAGAAAAACTACTGGCATTGAATTTCTTGTGAATGTCATTCCTTTGTGTCCCAGCTTCTAAATACTTATACTGAGGCAGCATTGCATCTGACTGCCTTTTGATTGCATGTAGTTGAATGATATAAATGATTCTATGGAGAAAAGTAGAGGTTTTTCCTGTCTTTTTTTTTTTTCATTTTTATTATATTTTTTTGGTTTTAGTGTAATTTCCGTGTGCCCTCTATTAGACAAATTTTTCCTTTATCCAGATATCTTAGATCCTAGATGCTTGCTACTGCTATCTATGTAAAACTAGGACTCCATCAAAGACAAACAGTAGTGAAGGAGACAAGCCAATATTCTTTTTCAGAAATCAGGCCTGACAGACCTCAGTCCTGGGACCTGCCAAATGCAATATAGAGGTTATGGTTAGTGCAGTGGTTTGACCTCAATCAGCAGCTAAACACCTACACAGCTGCTCAGTCACCTACTCCCTCAGCAGAACACGGAAGGGAATCAGAAGGGCAAAAGACAAAAAACTCATGGGTTGAGAGAGAGGAAATTTAATAGATGTGCATATGCAATAGGTGTGCAGGCAAGCAAAGCAAAACAAGGAGTTAACTATTTCCCATCATCTTACAGGTGCTTAGATATGTCCAGGAAAGCAGAGCTTCATCACAGCTAGGAGTTATCTGGGAAGACAAATGTCATAACTCTGAATGTGACCCATTCCTCCTCCTTACTGAGCAAAACTGTGTCCCCTTCCAACTTCTTGTGCACACCCAGTCTCCTCCCTAGTGGGGTGAGAAACAGAGGACACAGTGTAAGCACTGTCCAGAAACCTGGACACAGTGTAAGCACTCTCAGCAACAGTGAAAACATCAGTATACTAATGCTGTTTTCATCACAAATCCAAACCACAGCACTATGCAAGCTAATATGAGAAAAATTACCTCCATTCCAAACAAGCCCCAGTATGGCTATTGACTAACAATGGCAATACTGCAATACAGAGCTACAATAGCAAGTAAAGTAGTTTTGCCATTTGATACAAATCTCCCTTGATAGTAAAGACAGATAAAAACCTTTTCATCAGATTTAGACACATGAACTCCTTATATTTATATAGGAATGGGTGACCCTATGTGATCACTAAATAAAAATCAGCATTTTCAAGGCAAAATTTGTCATATCTTAAAGGAGATGTTTAATATAGATTAGATGAATCCTGTTCAGTTGTAGTAGGAAAATGATAGGTGAGACAATTCTAAAGCAGCCACCTTTCTATGTGTTTCTGCGCTTAACCTAAACAATTTAGGAATGTTCATCAGTTCCCAAGTCTATCACACACCAATTCCACCACTTTATTCAAACATTTTGAAAGACAAAACCTGGTTCACCACTTAGAAGGTAACCAAAAGAAATCTCATCTGAGTCAGGGTAATTTTTGCCTTCTCTTCTTCCCTCTCAATACACAGCAAACCAAGGTACAACCCAAACAAACAGCACCTAGCAAACTTGGGTTTAGATGCCTGTAGCTCCAATAGGTGCATGTAGCAGAGAATTGAATGTGGATTCACATAAATCACATAAGAAAATGGAAAATTCCCCACTGTTCTTGCTGCAGTTCTTCACATCTTTGAAAAACTGAAATTAATAACCCCATCTCTGTTTTCATACTCATGTCAAGATTAACAATTCCTATAATTAAAAAGATTTTCTTAATTAAAAAGTTTTTATTATGTAAGTACTTAGAAAGATTCAACTACAAATTTGCTTTAAAGTTTAAATTAGATTTTATTGCTATTTCTATAAAACTGACTGTAACTAATGGACTGAGCTTCATAGAAGCTATTTGACTTTATATTTAACCCACTTCTTATCCTTCCCTGTGTTTACTGGCATTAAAAAAATAATTATAAAAATGAGATGCTGAAAAAAATTAGTCTTTTTTTTTTTTTTTTATTCTATTGCAAAACTTTACTTGGGGAAAAAAATTAATGATCTTGTTTCCACTTGCTTTGCTATTTTTCCAAGACTAAATAGTATTCCAAAGAAAATGAATGGTTGGTGTTATATTTTAAATAACATTTAGATCATCACAGCACTCAAGATGAAATGAAAGATGCCCAAGGACTTTTCCTGTAGAAAAAATCAGAAAGATAAAAAGGTGTTGTCTGGTATAAATCATGACATATCACTGTTGATTTTGGCTCTTGCAGGCACATGTACCTCTTGTCAGCACAAGCACATTAAAATCCCAGTTTGGCAACTTAAGTTAATGACAAACTTGTTTCTGTGACTTTATAGAGCTGGTTGAAAAAATGTTAGCTCAAAGAGGAGTATTTAGTAATATTTTTACCATTACTAGGATAATAAATATTTTTATTAGATTTCTAACATGTAGATAAACAAAATCATGACAAATATTTATAATGATATTTTAATTATATCATCCCTCAGAATTATGATTGTTGAGAAAATTTTATGCCAAACTGGTATTCTGGATTCTGGCTCAAAATAAAATGAATAATTTATGAAAAATGCAAATACTTCCTACATCTCTTAATAACTATATCATAGCCAGTGAAGACTCTGAAACGTCTGCTGAGATAGTCTGACTAATTATGTCAGAATTCTGCCTTAATTATGTAGATTTTTTTTCAAACATATAGACCAATGTTTTTGTGTTCTACATGTTTAATCCTGAAATAACAGTTGGGATTTTTTTATTTTCTTAATTCACTATGATAAAGTCAGTTCTCCCCCATAGTGCCTAATTATTAAAATTGCAATTATTACTAGGCATCATAAAATATTATAGTCCTGTTGAAATTAATATTCTCTTGTATATGTTTATTTATTTCCCTTTTTATAATATGCTGTGTGAGTTCTTGTCATTTTCTACATTTTTTAGTTCATGTGCACTTTAAAGCTTTTTCTAGTCTTCAAAAAATATGGCAAAAATTCTGCAATGCATTGAACCATTATCAATCACAATTGGTCTTATATAAGCTTGGAATTGCAGCTCATGGTAAATAGTATCGTCTCTTTATTTCTAGTAGTGTCTATGCTGCTCAGAAATTGTGTTTAATTTCTTACAATACTCCCAGAGAGTTTGTTTCTCACAGACCATTAGGTTACATATTAGATAGATAAATAAATAATAATAAAAGGCAGGGGAAAATCCCTGACTTCTACTCTTGATTATAACTGATGTAATACATTTTACTGCATGATTAGAGGTATTTCTACATAGATGAGAAGAGCTGTCATCAATCCATTAAGTCAGGCAGTATCAGAGATGCACAAATGGCAGAAAGAAGAATTAGGTGCCTCTGGTATGCATTATTAGCCTTCAGTGGTTCAAGAATCCCTAAAACTACAAAAAATTACTTTTACGACAATCATGAAGGTGACAATGTTTTCCTTCTGTTAAATATATGTTACTGTCTATTTATTTCTGAGAATTGCAGAGTTGCAATAAGGATCTGGTTCAAAAACATAAATAACTGCTAGAATACTATAGCCACTGTTCATGAGCTGCAGAACTGAGTGGGCATAAATAGAGATATAGGGTCTAGTTTATTACTTTTCCAACAACATCATACTGTTTTCTGAGATTGTTACAGGTTCTCTGTAGGAAATTTTACCCACACATTGAAGCATACAATTGGGTCAAGTTACTGAAGGCAAAGCCTAAGAACAAAGAGAAAGAAAAAAAGAGTTATCTTCGATAACTTTAGCACTGTTGATAAATCATACAGTGATTCCCATATTCCCCTTTCTTAATTCTAAACACTTCTTTACTAAGCTGCAAGAAAGGATAAAGTTGAAGCTGGTCACTCCATCTTCTAAGCAGCACTCCTGGCTTTCACCCTGGTGATCTACTGACTCACAGCTCTGCTGTCTGAAGCAGGTTAGATGTATAGCCACGAGGGTTAAACAGTAACCCAAGTGGCTCTTGGGCAGCAGTTGTTAGTCAACAGTTTAAATTTAAGGAATTACAGAGGTGGGATTGAACCACTTTTGTTCTGCAGATATAATGATTGGCAAAATGAGAATATTTATATAAAAAGAATAATTTGTTATTCCAAATGATCAGACAAAAGATCCTTATCAGAATTAGTTACTACACAATATAAATGCTAAAACTACTGTTAGTATAGTATAAGATAGGATAGTGCACTATATTGAAACAATTGTTGAAACAATTATATTAGAGCTAGCAAAAAGAAAATAATTATTAATTAGAGATTTGATGTAATTCACCCATACCAACGCCTGTGGGGAGATCTCTTTTGCTCAGCCTTGAGGGGTATCCTTGGATACCAAGGGTATCCACCCCCACCCCCACCCAAGGGTGGAAACTCCACACATACACCCAGGAAGGGTTATGTTAGAAGAACCTGACTGTATGAAGGACTGGATTTTATAGTATAAAATGATTGACTGCTAGGCACAAATTTACAGCCAGCTACCAGCTTATCTGTCAAATCCTGTTTCAAAAGCAGAATGTGCATTCAAAGCCTGGTGAACCAGGCTGATTTTAGCATACTCAACACCAGGGCAGCACCCTGGCACCAGCAGTTGAACTTGCATGATAATTTGCATGATGGTTTTCATTGTATGCATTCTCTGATCAGATTGTAGGTCTGCTTGGGGTAGGGTCTCCTTCCACAAGAAGCTAGATTTTTAATTTTTTTTACACAACAAAACTAGAATTTTTCTGTCTTGTCTTGCAGAGAAATAGTGAGGAAAAAGTGGACAGCACTTCTGAGGTATGAAGGTGGGAGGAGATGTCTGAGCTAGTACACTTGTTTCTCATCAGCCAACGCAATTGTGATCTAAATTATCTAGTTAAAAACATGAGAAAAGGAGGTTGGGGTCTATTTACCTCCATCCTCATAGACACATAGTAACTATGTTAAAACCAAAAGCAATTACTTTCAAAAAAAGATGAAACTGTAGTTATTCCTAGGAATACATGTTATATTGGATAAGCAAAAAGAAAAACATTTGAATTTACAGGTACAATTCATAACCTTACATGAAGTCAAAATCGAAATTAAAAAGATAGCTCCAATTAACGGCAAGAACAACTCTCAGTTACAGAAATTTGGGTACAGGGTATGAAGATCAAAGGACAGTAAATCATCTGAGAATAGCCAACTGGCACTATTAAACTGGAATTAGATCTACTGTTGATACAATTAAAATGTTGACACATAATCAGAAATAAAACTCATTCAATTTTTTGAAATTCTAGGTCTCTGACAATTTAGTATCATGCTTGATTGGATATTAATGACAAATGATATTTCATTTTGCATACCTTTTCGGATATTCTCTGTTCTTCTAACTTCAATGGAATCAGGAACAGAATTGGATCTCCTGTGCATTATGTGATCATGTAGTTTTGTTCTTAAATCATTGCCTTTTTTTTTCACAAAGCTCTTAGTTTCCATGTGCCTGCTAAAACTGTAAACGCCAAACATAATCATCCTTCTCACTACCAGCTGTTCATTGTATCCAATGGATACAATGTATCCAGTGAATACATTGTTAACATCATTTTAGGGAAATATGCTAATGAGACATTTTATATACATGCAGGTGAATGACTTTTATGGTTTTTGAGGCTAAGCAGGGACTTTTTCAGTGAAGTTTTTTTTAACACAGGAAGAATATAAAATATTTATTCTGAACTGTATAACAGCATGACAGAAATGAAGATATTTAATTCACATTTGCATTAACTTTTTAAGCACATAACTTACCTATTGTATGGAATTTATTTTATCACAGAAATTTTTCTATATATACTTAAGATCAGAATTTTATCACATAATCAAATAACTGTAGAAAACAGATTACAGAAATTCCCATCTGTTACTTCATTATTCCCCTAAAGCCTTAATTTTAAGCACCTTTCAGTCTTCAAATAAAATCAGTCAAATGAATCTCCAAAGGTGGGTGTGGCAAACATTAAAAACCCGTGTAGCTATTTTAATAAAATTTAATTGGCTAAGTAATCAGTTCCTAATCTAACAAATTAGGTAATCAATTTCCTTAAAGATTCAAGTTAGTCTTTTTTCTCAGTAACGAATGGCAAATTCTTAAACCTTTTGGCTACACCAAAGACTATTCTCTTGAGCTTGTATCTTAAAGGAAAAATAATAAATATATCTAAACAACCTTCACAGGACAAAACCTAGACAGTTTCATTAAAAAAAAAAAAGAAAAAAATTTGTAAACGGTAGTGTAATAATTTCTTATATAGAATTTGTAAATCAAATACAATTGCTTTACTAGTGAGGACCTGGGGTAATTTTTTGTTATTTTTATGAGAAGATGGTTATGATGTTAGAAAATGTAAAAATGATCCAGTGACTTGCTTACACACTTTACTAATATTCAATGTGGATAAATAATGCCTGTGTGCAAATACATACAAGTCAATTCTACACCACCCTAGAGTTCAGTGATAATCAAAGCAAAAAAATTGATGATGTGTTGATGTGTTTTGGGGTTCCAAGCCTAAATTTAATGTCAGAGTTTGATTTGATTGTTTTCCATATGTGAAACTAGCAATTCATAGTTGTATTGCAAAGCTCAGTTTAAAACAAACCCAGAAACTAACACAGCATTTATGAGAATATTTGTCTAATAACCCAAGTAATACATTGCAAAAATACATTATGTCTGAAAGGTGAGCTAATTAATACAACTTTTAAATTTCTATTTATGTTAACAGAAGCAGCTGTAGAGGTGATTAGCTTTTTTGTAAATTTAAGAACACTCTTGTTATCTCCCTTATTTGCATAATGTTTTAATCTAATGTTCAGACAGGAATATAAAACTTCTAAAATTACTTTGCTTCTCTGTCATAATAGATGTCGACAGATCATTTTACTCTAATTTTTTTTTAAATTCAACAAAATAAATTGATTGAACTGTGCACTTGATATTAACTGAAGTCAATAATTCAAAAAAACAAACAAGGATATTGATAACCTTTCAAAACACTAAGGTGTATTAACAACAAAAAAACCCTCAAACCTCCACATAAAACAGTGAAACATGTGATGGCAAAGTGGACTCAAACCTCTGTATGATACATTGCAAGGGATAAATCATTTGTATTCCGAAGGGATACAGACTTAGAAAACCACATTAGAAACTAACATAGATTAAGGATATTCTAATAAATGGAGCAGCAAGTGAAACAAAAGGAATTGAAATGCTGAAAAGCAATCTTTTGTATTGACACTCAGTTTTACTTAAAAATCATAAATCACAGAATAATTTGACAATCTAAAAGTATTTGTAATATTTAAAAAATATGGAAATATTTTTTTTAATGGACATAAATATTGTTTATATATGTCATACAGTTATTTGTAACTATTTCTTGGACACTGATATTTGGTTCAGAACTCAATTGTACAGCACCAGCACCAGTGGTAAAGAGCTTTTAATAGCAAAGGCCTTGCTCCTCACAGATAAAAAAATTCTGAAAAGTGAAGTGTGTGTTAAAAGTAATTGGAGCATCTGGTACATATTGCAGCAGGCAGATCATTTTTAATAACTAGTTAAATGGGGATGGGGATAATGTCAAATCTGAATTAACAGAAAGAAAGTTAATTTCTCCTGACTTTTGATAGAGCTTTCTGGAAACTCCTGCAAGTCAGATTTTTGAAAACCTATATCTGGAAGAGCAGACCACAGTATTTAACTTAGAGACTCATTTAATGCTCAGTATAACTATATCTAGTCTACTGTAAATAAAATGATTCTGAGTTCAAGTATACTATGTTGGGACCTTGCTGTATACAAGCCTTCATCTTCTACTTCCTTTGTTTGCTAGAAAAAAATGAATCTAAATGGTTGGTTTTTAAAGCTGATGTGAATTTCTACACAGCCAAACAATCTCAGCAGTGAGCCCTGCAGGATCCCATGTAAATAAGAAACATCCCAGAAGGTATATGAAGAAGCAGCCTATAAAAAGACTGTAATAGTACAAGAAAGTCAACATGGGAATATTTTAATTAATATGTAATTTTTTTTGTCTGTTTATTCAGTATGGTAAAAATTGGAATTTCAAGTTGCTACAAAATAAGTTTCTTATTAGAAACCATGCTAAATGCATCAATTCTAGCTTTATTCCAGTATAGAGAATAAGCTTTTAATATTTATTCAATAAATTTTCATTTACCTAGGTGATACTGTAAAAGAGAAATCAATGTCTTCACAGAAATTTGACTGTTTATCTTCCTACCTCATTCAAATCTAACAAATTGCTTTCCCCTAAAAATGTAGCATAAATATGACTTCAGCAAAACCTTCCCATATGACCATCAAAGAAATTTCTACTCTATGAAAAAATTAGCTGGAAAAAAAAAAAAAACACAAACCTGCTACAGTGTATCAAGTTATAAAATTTTCAAATATTTGTTAGATGTGACTTTTTTTTTTGTTATTTCGTATTCAACAAAATAATAGGTAGATGCATTTATTTAAACAATTATAGTTTACAGTTACAAATTTAATTAGTCAGGATTACTTGCGCAGCAGTTCATTTACATAATGTAATCTATTTTATACCAGTCCAAATTCCCTTGGTACAAAACAGAACAGAAAATTCTTATTTTTATTACCGTATTTTTGATCAGTTAATCGAGACAATGTTTCAGTTGCAAGTTACAAGAAAGCAAATAAATTTTCTACTGCAGCTTTTTTTTTGAGTTGAAAAGTTGCAACGGGATTAACATTGTCTCCAACAATAACGGTAATAGTTACAACATTTATGCCATTATGTCGCAATGTTCTTTTACAGTAATAGCGTTCATTCAAAGTCATCTCTGTAATATATGCCTCTCACTAAGAGCAGCAGCGAATTCTTTCAACATCACTCTTCTAGCAAAACACATGAATTTTATACTGCATCTCCACTACATAGATGTGATTGAATAATTCTGAGAATCACAAAATGGTTGAGATTGGAAGGGGACTCTGAAGGTCATCTTATTCAACACCCTGGCTCAGATGGGATCACCTAGAGCTGTTTTCCAAGGACCATGCCTAGGCAGCTTTTTAATATCCAGAGATGAAGACTCCACAATCTCCCTGGGCAACTTGGCATCACTGCACAATCACCCTCACAGTAGAAAATTGTTTCTTGAAGTTCAGACAGAGCCTCCTGAGTTTCAGTTTGTCTCTATTGCCTCTAGTCTTGTCACTGGGCCCCACTGAAAGAGTCTGGCTCTGTCTTCTTCATACCTTCCCATCAGATATTTATACACTTGCATGACATCCCCTTAAGGCTGCTCCTCTCCAGGCTAAACAGTTCCACTTCTCTCAGCCTCTCCTCATATGTGACATGCTCCAGCCTCTTATTCATCTCAGTGGCCCATTTCTGGGGTCTGTCCAGTAGCTTTATATCTATCTTGTTATTCAGAATAAGTAAAATAATTTGCTTAAGGAAGATACAGTATCATAGGCTTAAATAAAGACAAAACAAGATGACAGATAAAGTCAGAATTTCAGTGTACTTCAGGGATAGACATTAGATTCCTCTCCCAAATCTACAGGTGTCTGAAGCAGTCTTTCCAATGTGTGAGAGAAACTTCTGCAGCACAGTAATGAAACAAGGACATGACACAACATTGTCTCTTGAGATTTCTAACTTGCTGGATAAGTATCACTTTTGGAGACTATATAGACTGCGTTTTCACCATTGTCACTACTTTATGGTGCGATGCAGGTAGTTGCAGCAAAGTCTACTGTAATAGAAATTTTAACAGTGTTGCTCTGTCTTCAACAACGTTTTCACTCAATATAAGCATATTATAATTCTTTGTTACGAATTTCAAAAATTATGCTTCTAACTAGGGGAATGTTACACCCTGGTCAAGAAGCTTTAAGCTTTACCAGGTGTTACACTTTATTTTCAGACTTCAAGAGATTTCGCTCACGTGAACTCTTGCAAAGTCTTTGTTTTTTTGATACCTTAAGTTTGTGGCTAAAAAAAAGCTACACATTTTCTCCAAGGGATTTGTTTTAATTTAGTGAGAAAATGGGCATTTTGGCAAAAAGGTTTTACAGGAGTGACATACAACCAAGGAAAAAGATTCCACAAAAGCATTACACAAATAGCAGGCTACTAGAAACAAAAGGACTTCCTCACCTGCCTCCAAACAGCATTCTGAACTCTATTTCTACACCCTTCCAAGGGTTTTACCAACCAGGAGGCATTGCTGTGGAGTAGGGAATCTCCTTTGCACACATCAAACACTAACCCATTACAATTCAAGTGAAATACTACAATCTGGTTTAAGTTACCGACAAGAGGAAGAAAAGAGTAAAGGAAGAGAGATGGACTCAAGAAAGAATAAAGAGAGAGAGGAGAGAAAAATATGGTTATCATCAAGAAGTCACACATTGGCAGCTTCCAGGAGAGCAGGCCAGGGCAAGACCTTGTGCGTGTCTGTTTATCAAGTTTGGCTACTGTGGCCACTCCAGCCATGTGGGACATCTGGTTCACTGACCCCTCAGTGTCCCCCTAGCCCCAGTGAGCGGTGCTGCAGCCGATCAGAGGATTTGGGGACTACCAGGCAGGCCTTCCTTGACTGACAACCAAGCCACGTGGCTCTCTGTGCTGCCATGTGCGCTCCGTGCAATCCACCCTGTTGGGTGCAGGCCTTACATTTGCCTTCTGATACTGCCATGAGGCTGCAGACCTGACTGTGTCCCCTCCCCTGACACACACACACACACACACACACACACACGCACACACACACAAAATGGTTGATTCAACACATCAATCACTGATATAGAAATCTGGTCTCTACAGGGGGTTACAAGATTTACCCAATAATGATTTACTTTGAGAGAACTTTTCATAGACTGACATTTCATATAACAAATGCCTTAATAATTTTGTGAAATGTAAATAAACAGAAGGAAAAAACTTTTTTTTTCTATCTCTTACCTTACTGTTATTTACTAAGTTTTATAAGCCTTCTTTTTGATTAAAATACCAACGGGATGGGTTTCTTAGTAGAACAGTTCGGTTATGTTGTGTATACTTGATATCATACTTACAAACTTCCAAAGTAGCTAAATTTGTTTTTACTTCTTTGTTTACGTTTTGTTTTCTTTTTTTTTCATTTATTTGTTTGTTTTCTCAGACTGGTCCAAGGATGGCAAGCTCTAGGTACTGGCTGAAGTCATTAAAGAAACTTTACGTCTTATGAAGGCAAGAAGCAGAAATATAGTGAGGAAATTCTGGAGTCATATTTTCTAATTTGAAACTGTGATTATTCAAGATTTTTGTATGGACATTAAAATGGAAATGGAGTTTCTTCCCCTTCATCTCATACTATATTTTTTGTCAAGATGGTTGAGTCAAACTAATATACTTTGCCATTGCAAAGGAAAAATCTCCATGACCATTTCTTCTTAACCTTCTGCATTCATGGGAAACTTATTCATCTCCTTCCTTTTTGCTGGAACTGACATTTGCTAATGACATAGCAAGTTCATTCTGCTCACTAGACTGTCAGAAAACTGTTTTCTGTTTCACTGGTTGGAATAACTTTCTGCCAAACTGAAATGATGTAGTGTGTGGTTAGGCAAGGAGGACAGAAGAGAACTGAGTAGGAAGCTTGTAGGACAGAGGGATATCTCTTTTTGAGGAGCATGGAGTCACTCTGTCAGCTCACCCCATCTCCTGTAAGTCTTCCTGGGTTCTACTGTCTACTCTTCTCTTTACAAAAGGAGTCCATCTTTCAAATCTTTCCCATCAGTGGGATCTGGAGACCTGCTTATTTCCTTACCTTCTTTCTTATACAGATAATTAATTGTTCTTATCTAGAGTTTGCTGTTTTCCAGAATAACATTTTCAATGGGCTCTGACTGATCTATCATTACTAGTGCTTCTTTAAATGCCATACACTCTGGCATAAAATCATCCTGTTGACAGCAGACTACTGAGTTAGGATTTGACTACTTTTTTCTACCATAATTTACCAGTCTCCATCAACAGAGACCTCAACAAAAAAGGTGGAGCTCATCAAGACAGCTATAATGAGAAGTATTCATAAAATATGAAGAACTCTGGACTAGATTTCTACCTAACATTACACAAAGATTGTCTGTTACCCTTTATGAGAAGGAATAGAGGCACTTTCTTTCAATGCTATTAGATCTCCTTTTGTGGCTATATGCTAATGTCATACACATCCCATTTATTCCTCACATTTACCTTTGAGCATCAGATAAAGCTTCATATAACTTAGACAGAAAACTTTATTTCAAAAGGAAAACAAAAAATACTGCATTTCAGGGTCTTAAAATCATTAAATCTTTCATTTTCACTGAATCCCATGTAAACCTGAATAAAATCCAGAGCATCAGGAAACCTGGGGTTTTATGCTTCAAAATGCCAGATGTTTTCGTGCCTTCCAGCTCAAGGTCTATATCTGTAAGTGGTGTTTACTTCCAGAGGCAAATTGTTCCTTGTATAGATGATGATATAAATTGTAATTAAACAAAAAAAATATCTATCTTAACATATTTCTGGGAGAGCCTGTTGAGTTGATACCTACAGTGTAAAAATTAGTTGCCTTATTAAAACCAGACTAACCTGGAAAAAAATATTTTCTAAATTGCCAGCCAGGATAAATAATTTTTTAAAAATTTGGCTATAATTTATTCTTTTCTGGCTTATAACAATTTTTTTGTCCTAAATGAGACTTATGCTATCATTTTAAACAAAAATTAGTGACTGTTATTTGAATTGCCAGATTATTGCAAAAGTGCTTGATGTAGTCAATATCAATGATTTAAAAAGACAGAGGCTCATTTTCCCTCCAGGGATAATGGATTAATGCTGAAAATTATACTGTGTACAAATAGTTACAATAGTTATGCATCAAGCTAAGGGAATTATTCCTCAATAAAACTTTTTTAGTAGCTATGATAGCTTGTTGTAAGAATAACATGTAAGATTTAATTTTTAAATTTTATCAGTCTGAATCATAAAATAAAAACGCTAATTACTGTGTTAAATAGAGTCAGGGTCAGACGGTCACAGCCCTTGGCAAATGTGGTGAATTTTGGGAGTTAAAAAAAAAAACATTAAAAACAATGTTCAGTTTGAAGGGGGCAGTTTCTTAAGAATACCTGACTGAAATATGCAGTATTACACTGAAAAAGGTCATTATTTGAGGTTCTT
Organism: Manacus candei; assembly: GCF_025592945.1. Classification (NCBI taxonomy): domain Eukaryota; kingdom Metazoa; phylum Chordata; class Aves; order Passeriformes; family Pipridae; genus Manacus; species Manacus candei. The sequence goes on along the minus strand of NW_026138062.1, from coordinate 27,128,620 downwards.
CCTTGTCACATGACTACCTTTGCTAAAGAACTATTGTTCTGACCAAGATTTCTGGTGATTGAAAAACCATGAAAATAAATTGGAGGTAAGGTCAGAATATATCTGACTAAATGTAGGTATGTACAAACTAGTTCCCTTGATTCCTTTTGTATGTTTGGAGGGAAATAAACACATTTTTACTATATATTCAGTCTAGTTTATGCTGTACATTTACACCACAACAATATGAATTTTACTACAAAAGTACCTCTAAACAGAGAAAAGGATGACTGGTTCTAGTGTCTAGTGACTAGAGAATATACATCTTCAACTGGCCAGATAAATTCCATCCAAAGATATGTAAAGTATGTTTTTAAAGGACTTAAGCAACTGAGTTGCAAATAAGCTCTTCTGAAATCCCCACCAGGTTTTTATATGACTTAAATTCATACTAGTAAACTTACATACTTAAAGAAGAAATTAACTTAGGAACCTTGTTACTCTAAGGTGTCTTCTATGTCCAGTGGACAGATCTTAAGAACTTTCTCCAATTTTCTATTTTGTAATGTAGAAAGAACACAAAATGCAAATATGCCTATTTTTTGTATCTCATTTAAATGCTACAGACAATTTCATTGAATAAAGATCCAAATTTATTTTGAACTAAATTAAAATGCAGGGAACGAGACTGATTTCACTTAGGAAATAGATTATAGGTAGATGGAGATATGCCCCTGGAGCTGAGCTAAATTTCTCTATTCTTTTTATAACTATCAGACAGAAATAGTTACCAGCTGAGCACAATTTGACTCTGCTTGAGGTAGAAATAAATGACATGCAAAATTTATGTTTTTAAGATGTCACATCTTAACATATGAATGCTACAAACTATGAATAACAATTGTAATCTCATCTGTCTTGTTCAACAAGATGATACTTTTCTAATCTAATAGGAAATTACATGCACATTCAACCAATCCCAAGTATGGTAAAACCTTCATATATATGGACTTACCAAAGTTTTCAGTAAAGCAATTGGAAAGATATCAAATGTGTCCACTTTCTTTGGAGAAGCAAGTAGTGTAGACATGTCATTCTCTCCAAGAACATTCCATAGCACTATTTAATATGGATATGAAACCTATTTCCCAGCCATTCCCTTTGTCCCTAGCAGGAATTGCCCAAAGTTTGGTTGGTTTTTAAGGTACAGCTATACTATTCTTGTTCACTCCCAGATCTTGGTCTCTTTGTTGCATAAATATTGTCTCTGAATTGTCTTTGGGATTACTCAAATATTTCCTGCATATGTTTTGGGTAATAGTTCACTCCACAGATAGCACTGTCATGTGAAAAGGGGAGATTTCCTCAAACCCTTGTGTTTTATTTGTCTGTCACTGTCCCAGGAAAACTGAGACCCTTGTGCCCAACCCATTATATGGACTTTCCTCTGAGCAGCCTGCTGGATAGGAGGATACTCCAACACACTTGTTCAGGGTCACACATAAACAGCATAGGTCAGATTCCCTTCCAGTTCTCCCCACTTCCACACTTTTGAGTATGTTACCCACTGTTGGTGACTGCCAGTACCCTTGAGGGACTCACAGTAACAGTTTACAGAATAACACTCTTTATTATCTACAGTGGTAATAGAAAATTGTGACAGATGAAGGTTCAAAGATTGCCATTTATGCTATATGACTGCAAAAAGGTATTCAAATCAATATACAGGCAAGTTCTAATCACCAATCAAAGCTAGCCTGAGATAATCAATCAACACACATAGAATATAGTTCTTACTTGATAGGTGTCCCTACAGGGTAGAAGACAGGTAAAGAGTGTCTACTGATCCCAGAAGTTACAATGGAGTCTTCCCTAACTTCTCTTTATTCCTAACTTCACTTTTATACTATTCCTTTACATTTAGGTGAAGCTTGAGTGACTCTAGTCATACATACCTTTGTTGCTAATTGGTGTAAAATTCTCTTGTTTCACACTTAAAGATATGATAAAATCCATAGCGCTTGCTCAACGAGGAGTGGTTGCACCTTGGAGGCAAGTAATTTCAGGAAGGAGGTACACACTATTATTACAATTAGGTTAAAACGAACCAAGTTCTTCCATGGTGATTTCACCACTGTTGCTGGTTCAGCATCAAGACATCTTCTATCTCCATTGGATGAAGGCTGCTATGGTCTTTATCAGCTACAAAGTACCATCGAGTTCCCCTTCCTGCAAGGATTTCAACAGAGCCTGGCCACAGTATTTCCACTCTGCTACACCCTCTATTTCATCTCCTTAACATGTGCTTGCAGACTGTGTGTGTAGGAAGTCGTCATGGAAAGTTTTGGGTGTGCCAACAGCATTCCATCCAGGGAGTAGTAACTTCATTTCAGGCTATAATTTCCATACCGTTATAACTTACCGTTATAACTTTCCATACCGTTATAACCGTGCTAAGATACGAACAAAGCTTCCCTGTTTCCTTTAATTTTACCCCCAGTCATTTTTCCACAAGCAATCATTAAGCAGTATGAGTAAAACTGCAAATAGTTTATCTCCTTCCATATTATTCAGTGCTCAAGCAGTGTTGAAACACTCTCGTTGTGTATAAATATCCTTTATGACAAAATGTATTTTCCTGTTTCTCTGCTAGCACAACAAAGCTTGAAATGACCTTCCATACTACAAAAGTAAGAATTACTTTAAGTTATGTAGGGACAATATATGGGACATCTTAAGCTGTAACATGCAGTCTGTCTGATCTAGAGAGGCTGTGAGCAAGCTAGACATACTTCATTTGGATAAAATGCAGATGTACCCTCAGAAATGCAGATCCTTATTGTATATAAAGAGTTTAAGAATAAATAATATTTTTTTATAGTAGAAGACCTTATACCTAAACATGATCCTTGAGGTACCTGTTTATGAAACTCTAGATCTTAAAATAAGCTTTCCTTTTCATAATGCAAAGATTTTGAGCTGGTAATATAAATCACTATTTTTGTTTTCTACTATAGCAGATTGTACTAACTCTTGGGATTTGTCTTTCATCTTTCCAAAGATTTTATTACAATATTTAATAAAGTTTTATGATGTATCTTCTTTATTATATTAATTCTTACAAGGAGTGTTTTTGTACCCTGAAGTTCTTTAGTTGTTTTATTCTGTGCCAGGCTAGTTTCCCTAGATCAAAAGATTAAAAATTTCCAACTCCTGAATTGATTGGAACATAGCAGCACTATAAATCCTTGGATAGATTTTCTTGCATCAAAATTAGGTCAGCTTTATTACTTACTTTGCAGTTGTTTCTTTTTGTATGAAATGGTATTGACAAAAAGAGTAAGTTAGTTTATACAGTCTAGTATAAAATCCTTATTTACTTTATCAAACCCTGGTACTAGATATGTTCATGGTACTTTTGCAGAGTGTATTAGATGCATGTGACATTATTTTTTTTTTTCGAAAAATATCTCCAAGACAAAAGCATTAATTCTAATTTAAATTATAGCATGAAGATTGTACATATGTAACATTAAATAGAGGTTTCAGAAGAAAGATTGGACTAAACTTCTGAAAGCCATTTTTTTCAGGCAGAAAAAAAAAAAGGATTCAATTTTGTAGTGGACAGAATTATAGGATTGAACTTATGAGAATTTCCAGATGGTTTGGTTTTTTACTAGTTCAATGTTTGCTTTCATTTTAATACTACTTATAAACTACTCTTATCTCACAAAAGAAAATTGAGTATAACTAGTTTCTACATATCCTTTCCTTTCAGCTGACCACTTGTCCTTCACCCTGCAATGGTCATGAACAACTCTGTGTCTATCTGTGTCTAGAAGTAATTAAGAAAATCATTCCCATTATACATAATCTGAAAACCCACAATTGGCTTTATATCACAGGTTTAATAATACTTTTACTGATCCAGTGACTCACACCCCCACCTTGCTACAACCTCCTTTCAGACAGTTGTAGAGAGACATAAGGTCCCCCCTGAGCCTCCTTTTCTCCAGGTTGAACACCTCCAGCTCCCTCAGCTGCTCCTTATAAGAGGACTAGATTTATGCTCTAGACCCTTCACCACTTCATTGTCCTTCTTTGGACACACATCAGCACTTTAATGTCTTTCTTGTAGTGAGGTACCCAAAACTGAACAAGTTGCAGCCTCACCACTGCTGAGTACAGAGGGACAATCACTGCCCTAGTCCTGTTTGCCACACTATTTCTGATATAAGTAAGGACGCTGTTTATCTTCTTGGCCACGCTGAGAACTCCCTACGGCTTTTCTTTTCCAGGTTAAAAAGTTCTCTTAACCTTTCTTCATAGGAGATATGCTCTAGCCCCTTCATCATCTTTGGTGACCCTTTGTTGGGGTCTCTGCAGTATTTCCATGTCTCTTTTGTACTGATAATTTGGCAATGCCAAAATTGACAATGACTGTAATCATAGTCCCAATCAACCATGTTACTTAATGGTAGTTAATCCCATGGCTCCTCTGCTTCAACTCAATCTCTCCAAATCAATCCAGCACAGATAGGGCTAGGTGTCAGCACCCAGAGCCACTGGGAACTGAGGCCAGAAATCATTCACTGCCTTTTTCTATTTAAAAATACTAATGTAACCATAAAGTCTAGTTCATGAAATCACATTTTACAAATGGTCCTGGTGTCCAGATTCAAGTCTTTGATTCTTTGGTTAAACACACTGCAGTATGTTAAGAACTTTAATTATTTTAATCATTCTATTTCCATAGAGAGTGGAATTAAAGTTTTACCACTTGAGGGACAAATGTAGCACCTTAGTTAACAATGTGTTTGAAGGAGGATTTCAGCTGAGACATAGGACTTTGAACTGGAACAGTTTTTGCACAAAATTACTTCTCTTTGAACCTGATTTTCTGAATACAAGGACTGGAAAAATATGGGAACCAAACTTGGCCAACATTTGACTTGTACCTCCTTTCTTTAAGTAAGTATTCTTAGACAAAGTATGTGCCAATATGTCTCATTTAATAAGACTGAAGTGCTTTGCTAAAGAGGATGAGTTATGAGGTAGACCAAACTCCTCTCTCTCAGCAATTGTAAATCTGAAATTAAGAGGCTCTAGTGGAGGAAGTATGGAAAAAAGGAAGAAATAACAACCCTTTATTAAAGAATATATGTATATTGCCAAAACCAGTAAAAGAACACAAAAACAACTCAACAATAAATCCTGTACCCAAAAGTCCCCTTCAAAAAGGAAACAGTTTGATACTTCTCTGTCCTCTAGCGCAATTCTAATCCCGGTTGGCAGGAGCGCTGTTGGATCACTGGAGGAGCAGAGACTGCAGTGCTCAGTGTTGGTCAACGGGGGGGCTGTTGGGCTCTGGTGGTCGCCGCATGAGGTCGCGGATCGCAGGAGAAGCCAAAAAATGGAGATTTCCCCCCCAACCAAGGAGGGGAAGGGGAAAAAGGGGAAAGCAGGGCCGTTTCTTTCCCACTAAACTCACAATGTCTGCGGCTGGCTGTGGTCAGGACTTTCCCTTTTCCTCTCTGAGCACAAACATTCCAATGAAATAAGAACAGGTCCGGTTGGCAACAGAGCAGACCGTAGGCAAGCTGAGGCCGGAGAGCAGCCAGATGACCAGGTCAAGAGCAAAACACTCTCATAGCTTTTCCAGCACACACCTTGCCCCCGTTAAGGCAAAAAGTGAAGTACCGCTTTCCAAAGAGAGGAGGGGAGAAAAACTCCTCACCCCTGCCCCCCAGCCTTAGAGAGGGCTATCAGCCTGGAATGTAGTTCTGCCAGTCAGTTCCTTTGTGTAGGTCAATCACCCAATGCAGAAAACTGTCCTCCCCATTTGACATCCCTCCCCGACATCGCAACAGAGGAAAGAAAATTCCGATTTGCTTTTTTGGAACAAGTAAACCCATGACAAAATAGAAGCAGACTTATAAGGAGAAATAATTGATTTGCTGTTGTAGAGTAATTCTAGGTGAACACCTCAGAGTAACTGGCAATACTGGCAAAAACCCTCTTGGCAATACAGCATATTAAGAGCTCTCCAAGAGAGCATCTTTTGCTTATGTTTCATCCAAAAGTAATCCCCTTCATGTTTTCTAAGACTGAATTATAATGTTGACCAAATATAGCAAGTGGAAGTAGTGATAGATTTGCTTCAAAGGGCAACCTGAACTAAAAAGCTAATAAATATGTACTACAAAGCATCAGAAAGATCTTTGACCTCCTAATACCAGGTCTCATTTGAACACAAACTAGGGCAATGAGAAAATTCAGAGCAGAAAATTCAGACAACATAAGGACTAAAGAGTTTATTGCAAATATTTGCTCTGCCTAACTGGTCCTGCCATGTGGAATTTTTTCTTCCAGTCTTGCTCTAAAACAACTTTTATTGACTTTGTGGTTTTCAATCCTTCACCCAATACAATCAGATTTTTTTAAGGAGGGGACTTGTCTATATTTTCTTATTTATCTCCTCAGTAGTAAAATTGCTATAAATTCCTCTGTACCATCCTGAAAATACTTCTTTACTTCCAGTGAAGGAATAATGTTCTGTTCTTTGCATGCACTTCTACCTGACCTGAGAAGCAACAGGAGAAGACAAACAGTGTGTCCATCCATATCCTTTAAAAAGCAGAGAATGCATATTTATTGTGAAAAAACAATTAGAAAAAAATTGAAATCCACTATACTATTCAAAGCAAAAATAAACCACAAGCTCCCAGAATAAGAGAAATCTGTTTATCTTGTCCTAAACATAGATGGTTTCCATTGCAATCATGTGTTGATAGAGCAACTTTTTAAACACACTTTCCCACAGATATTCTTGCATTTGCATTGAATCATCTGAAAAAAAAAAAAAAAAAGCACCTTTGCTTTGTTTGTTCTTTTTGACAGTCTGTCTAGTTTCACTGTGGGGTTTGTGTTTTTTTTGTGGGATTTTTGTTTTGTTTTGTTTTTAATTCCCCTTTTTTATCACATAATCTTATTGATATGTTCTCTAAGGTACTGTTGCTGTCAGGATGTCTGTCACTTGCTTTGGTGAGGATCAGGCTGCACACAGAAATTCATTTTCAGTGGATACAGGGAGACGTTTCTTGGCAGTAATGGTAGAGAGCATCTAAAAGAAGTGCCATACTTCTGTGCCATAAGTAATGGGTTCCAAGTAAGGCACCTTTTATTGTGTCTTAGGCTTCAGCCTGAGAAAGCCAGACTCCCGTATTTATCTCTTCTTCCTTCCTTCTTCCTTCCTTCTTCCTTCCTTCTTCCTTTTCTTTCCCTCCCTCTCTCTCTGCCACAGCTATCAGCTTCATCCAGGTTTATTCTTTTCCATGTACTGTGCAATTCTGGTATAGTTTTAGAAACTGGTTTTCCCAGGAACAAAAACTAAATTATATAAAGAGACACTGTGCCCCAGCAGGCTAGAAATTAACTCAAATGCATACAAATTGGTATCAAAACTATTCTCAAAACAATCAATTTTCCCTGTTTTTTTCAGCTATCCCCAAAACTCAAATTTCCATTAACATGGAGTGAAAGTCACTGGTTAGTTTAAAGAAGAAATCATAAAGAAGAATCATAAAGTGCATCTGAAAACAGCCTAAAATAACTGTCAGTATATATATATTACAAAAGACCTAAAGGCTTCACAGTTCTCTGAAAAACAGTTTTGTATAATGATAAATACTTGCGTCTAGCCTCCATCACCTCAATATTCTATTTTTACCTTGTGCCAGAAATCTAAGCTTCAAGCAGACATCCTAATGAGAGTGCATGCTGTGACAATCTGCTGGGTAAGCTACTATATGCAGAGCAATTTCATTCTTTTTAATATATGTGGTCTGCCTATGAATACTTGATGTTTCCTTTTACTCCTATCTCATCAAATTCAGGTAAAGATCCATGAAAAGGCAACAGCAAAAAAAACCACCTGAGTGATATAAACGCCTTCTTAGCTTTGCATTTATAAGCCATTTTTTTGTTAGTGTAATTGAATTTGCTGATAAGCACCTGGGACTTTTTTGTGTGGTTGTTCTTAGATTAGTAATACCTTCTCCTAACCTAATGTGCAACAGCAATTTTTGTCTGTTCATAATTCCTTAGCTAACAAAATTAGGTTCTACATAAGATACCTTTACTGTTGAGTCTATGTTGTCAGAAGTTTCAAAACAGCAAGAATCAAGATCTGAGAGGAAAAAAAAATTATCTTTTCCTACCCACATGCATTCTGCATGATATACTTCAATACTGGTAGTTTATTATGAACAAGAATATATTATAATTCAGCAGCAGTAGAACATCGTAATTTTAAGGTAATAGAAATGATTTGTATGCCTGCTTTGATCTAACAAATTTAGTCTCTTATGGCTTCTTTGACATATCTAGAACAGATAGGGCAGAAATAATATTGAAGAAAGGATAACCCTACAGCATCAAAACTGAGACTTGTAATGCAGCTATGAAGGGTAGAGCATCCCTTCTACTTTCACGCAGATTATTCCAGACAACTAAATTCTGCAGTCAGTATGAGTCAAAATGGAGCCTACCTTCTCTCCTACTGAATCTATAATAACTATTGTTAGTAACTCTATTGTGACAAATGTTTTACTTCAAATACTCTTCTGATCTCAAGAGCAATTTCAGACACCTCGAGAACAGAAATGTGTACTTCCTGAACATCACAATTATTCACCTAAAGGACTATTTGACCAAAGCTGTTATATCATCAAGATGGTTTTGTACATCTTCACAATTCAAAATATTTATCTATTTGAATATATCATTAACTGAAAGAGAAATACTACCACAATAACTATAAATATTGTCTTTAATTTTAAGAAACTATCCAGTGCTATTTGGTAACAGCCCTCTGAATATGCATTTAAAAGCACATTAAAACGCACTTGGATTTCTAAATCTTGTGGTAGAACAGTTTACCTAAACCTTTGGTTCAAACTGAAATCAAGAAGAGTCTTCACTTATCTCTTAACCGAAAGTTATTGCTTCAAATTTGTAGCAAATCAATTCTTGTTCCAAATCAATTTTTACTATTAATAATAAGCACTAGAAAGGCACTGTTCTATGTTTCCTATGTCTTTATACTCTTCCTTAGTCAATTCATGATTCACCTAGGTGGATCATTGGCTAGAACTAACAGGTTGTTTTTAATTTCTATCTAATCACAGAATCACAGAATGGGTCAGGTTGGAAGGGATCACCGTGGGTTATCCAGTCCAGCCTCCCTGCTCAAGGAGGGTCATCCTAAAGCACATTGCATAGGATTACATCCAGATGGCTCTTGAATATATATGGTGAGGGAGACTTCACTGTTTCTCTGGGCAATCCATTCCGGTGTGTGGTCACCAGCGTAGTAAGGAAATTCTTCCCCATGTTCAAGTGGAACTTCCTGTGCATCAGTTTCTGCCTGTTGCCTCTTGTCCTATTGCTTGGCACCACAAGAAAAGACTGGCTCCATTCTCTTGACACCTTCCCTTCAGATACTTATATACATTGGTGTGGTGCCCTCTCAGTCATCTCTTTTCATGGTAGAACATGTCCAACTCCCTCAGCCTTTCCTCATAAATCAGGTGCTCCAGTCCCTTTTTTGCTTTGTTACTGGACATCTTCTGAATCTGCTCCAGGAGCTTCATGTCTTTCTTGTACTGAGGAGCCCAAAACGGTCACAACATTCCTGGTGTAGCCTCACCAGGGCTGAGTAGAGGGGCAGGATCACCTCCCTTGACCTGCTGGCAATGCTCTTCCGAATGCACCCCATGACAATATTGGCCTTCTTGAGGCCAAGGGCACACTGCTGGTTCATGGACAGCTTGTTGTCCACCAGGACCCCCAGGTTCTTCTCCAGAATATTCTAATAGTAAATTATTTCCACAACTATCAATTTCATTACTGGAAATATAATTTTTAATGTTCCAAGTTTTTTAGTTTGATTTCTATTCCTATAAGATAAATATTTTTCAAATATCTGTGATCTAAATTTTTACAGTCAAAAGTTTTCAAGTCAAAATAAATAGGCAGACAGGCAGAAAAGAGTGCTTATCATAGGTATGGTATATTTTATGTTAGGAAGCCTCCTTTAAACAAGATGCAAAGTGATCTGTGATCTAGAAAAAAAAAAAAACCAAACATTTGGAGATTATACATTTTCACTAGCCTACTAGTTATTTGATAAGCCCTAACAGCATCCAGTGACATCATAGTTCTCATCTGAACCACAAACTTGAGATCTCTTTCACAGAAGTTATGTACAGGGTGGAGATGGAGGATTCTTCTGTGTGCTTCGAACTGACTGAAGTACACAGCTGCTATTCATCAGGCTTTCTATCTGGGCCTGGGGATTCAGAAGGCAGGCCTAGAAGTCTGGCTATCTAAATATAAGTTTAACTCCTGATAATTTTTATTCAGCCATGAGTGATTGAACATACAAGGTATTTCCTGTGAAATGAATGTAGGAAACAGGGGAAGTCCAGGTCTATGATTTAGATAAATCCAGAGTTGTACGATTTAATTTGCATATAATAAAAACATAAAACCTGGTAACATCTGCACCACAACAGGGTTTTATTTTTATTGCCTACAATTACACCACCACAATTATAGGGAAATTCAATATAAAAAATGTTATACCTCATTATGACCTCTAAAGCAAATTATGATATGTGTATTTAGTGTGAACACATACATTCTTATACATTTGTATTTATATATAAATATAAACATGTACACAATATTTAACAGAAAGTGTTCAGCACTGTGTAAAACATAATATAAACAATTTATTTCTTTGTAATTCACATTAGAAATGAGGGTAAGCACCCTTAACAATTCTTCTGCTATTTCTGCTACAGAAAATAACACATCAAAATGCTGATTGCATTTAATAAATATGGAGATGTTGCAAGGAAAAATAAAACCTTGGTTTCTTTTTCCATTTTTTTCTCCCAAAGACAGTTATGAATTTGAAACCAGAGAGGAAACAGAATTATTCTGACACATTACATGTATATCTTGTATTTTCAGAAGGTCATTGCCTATCTTCACCATTTTCTGTTATGGGTTTCTGTGGTTAAAATGTCACAATGGAAGAAAGCTCACATATTTAAAAAAGGAAGAAAAAGGGTTATTGTTGTGCATTTATGCATCTATGTGTTTTCCCATTTAATTTTTCCTCAGCAAATAATTTAATTTGTCAAAAATCTAAAAGTAAAACAAATGTAGTTTACATGAAATGTTTAAATCAGAGTAGGAATTGAAATATGGTAATAATGATCTTCAGATTAAGTGGGATACAATAGGGCTCTACACTGGTAATACCTGTCCTGATTAAAATCACTATCAAACACCTTCAGGAGACAAGGGAGTGCAGACGGACATCAAACTTGAAGGTAAGACCAAGCTTCAGGTTATGAATCAGTACATTGAAGGGTAGAGCCACCCAGAGTATCCTAAAAAGGGTGGAAAAATGCATCAACAGAATTTTATAAAAGGACAAATGCAAAATCCAGCATCTGGACTGTGTGTGCTATGGTGTAATGAAAAAACATATTTAAATGATTTGAAGTTTTAACAAATTTCTTGCCTGAAAAGACTAAAGATTTTTGATTCCACATCCATACTGGGGCACAGACTCAAAAATACAGATGTCTGTGTGATTGTGGATAACTGTTTTAATGGGGAAAAAAGATGTTAGCAATAAACTAGTTAATTTACAGAGAAGATGATCTAAGTATAGTCCACTAGCTACCAGCAATAGTTTTAATTTGAGACAAAAATGGTGATGTTTCCTTTATATTAATATTGCAGAACATGTTAACTTTTATTTTCCCTCAAATTGAGAAAAATATCTATATGGAATGAAACCAAATCTCAGTCAATTGATTTATTTATTTTTATCCAATTCAAAAGCATTTATTTTGGTAATGCCAGGTAATCTTTAATCACAGCAAGTCAGCAAAAAAGCATAGCTTAAAATTATGTTTCTCAGGTCTGAGTATTTTAATTTCTGATCCATCCCATCTTTAGAAATCTGCATTTAATCTCCCAAAGATCCTTGTTAGGATAAAACAGAACTTTGTATTCCAGGTAACTCCCTACCAAAATTGTTGATAAACTACAATTTCAAAGTGTCCTCAGAAAATGTATTTTGTTTTTCCTACCTAAAACAGGTAGTATACTATATTGCTCCTGAAGTTAACTTGAAAGGGTCAGCATACTTTATTACAGTATTTCTGCAGTATCAAATCACTTCTGCTTTTCATATTTTTGATAAGATTGTTCTAACATGTTAAAAACAAAGCCACTGCTAATAAAACCACTAATGTATAGACTGGTTTTCCTCATAAATTAAACTTCAAAATACAACAGAATCATCCAATTTCTAAGTCTTTATTTTACTAAACATTGTAGATAACTGAATCAAGATACTTATAACATGTACACACATTTCATGCCTCAAGTATTTATTTTAACTTCATTTAATTTATCTTCAAGATTGCAGCAATTTCTGAAAGACTGCCTTTGTAGAGTTACCTGAACTGTATCCTAAAAACTTAGCAATGTAAATCCACTGACGGTGGTTTATATTATCTTTGGTGAATTAATCCTCACCAAATGAATGATAGTGGTTGCTTTATATCTAAAACTTCGTTAAGAAGTGTGAACATTAAGATGGATCAGAAGACTGCAGTAATTATTTGGTTTACCTATACCAAGATTCACATTAATTCCGAACATGATTCTGTCACATAATGTCAGAATTTAATTTAAAGAAAGGATTATACACAGATTAGCCATCTTATTTAAAAGGAAAAAAAAAAAAAAAGAAAAAAAAAAGGCTACCAGACACAGACACGTGTCCAAACTTAGGTATGAGATATCGTATTGTGAAATTACTTTTATTAGCACTGCACAGGGTGTCTTATAAGATATAAGAACTAGATACATTGCATTTAAATGCAATTTAAACAAGTCTACAAATAAATGAAGCAATTTCTATTTTTTAGATTACAAGAAACTAATAATCTTTGAACTGGATATAAATAATGAGAATAATTTAAGGAGAAAATTTGAGGAGTATAGTAAGGATGACATTGACATGGCAAGTATGCTATTTGCTTAGTGATATGAGACTGATTTACTAAAATAAACTTTGTGTTAAAATGATAGTCCTTAGAAGCATATAAAAAGAAATAAATGGAAATGTAATTCTAGAGTAGGATCTTAAAGGGGTTGTTGTGTGTTTTTGGAATATCTTTTGTATTAATTTCACACTGTACACATATATCACTCTATATATGATCTCAGTTAAGGCTTTCATTTTCACATCTCAATTCTTTAACATCACCCGTCATCTTTGAGTCTGTAGGAGTAGACCTTTTTGCTTTGGAGTTGTAAAAGCAATGCTAGAAAGCAAATTACTCTTTAGATTCACTGACCTGTCCCATATCCAACTGAATTTCTTCTGAAAGCATTTGTGAGATTCAATCCTTTGGGGGAAAATTACTAAAACTATATAAGTTGTCCTTTTAATGACTTTGTTTAAATTTTAGCTGAGGTTTATGCGGGAGAAGAAGAAGATTATTTCTAAGTTCTGAAAATTGTATCATTAAATTTACCTTTAGTTCTCAGATGTAGATTTTTCTAATGCAGTTTTCTATGCCTCAACATTAATCCTATTTTAATTAACGCTCTGTAAAATAATTTTTACAATTTTTTCTTCAATGTCTGTTTTATTCTATTTGAAGCTTGTTTTATGTCAAATACTTAGAAAATCATAGGTGAGAGGGAACTTAACTATTAAGATTGGTAATGGGATGGTGGCAGTATCTATGGTTAAATTATACAAAGCAGAGTGTCTGTCTAACATAAATATGTAAAGATGAACAACACCATCTGTCCCAGCATTTCCTCATTGGAGTGGTGTTCCATCCATCTGATCATATTTACTAATCTAATCAAAATGTAATTCTGCAAATATTTTTAAAATAAAAATCTCCATGTTTTCTCACCTATTGTTCATTTCTCTTTTAACATAAGAAACAAAGGCAGGGTCAAATACCTAAAGTTATAATTCAAGTAGAAAAAAAGTAGAGAATGGAAAATTAAACAGAAGTCAGTGGAATGACAGGAGTTAGGGGAAAACAAGCAGGTCTTCTTACTTGTTCATTTGATGTATAGAAATTCTAAAAAGAATTCTCAGTTGTTCTTTGCCTATTGTAGATGACAGACAGGACCTTCAGCCTTGACATTTTTTATTAAAGGCTGTTGTGAATTTGCCACAGACTCACACAGGCAGAAGATCAGACTACAAACAAGGGAGTTACTGGAAGAACTGTAACATCAGTTTGGGGGAAGCTCAGTTTTCTTGAATTGAGAATATAACTTTCTTCAGTCTTGAAAGTTGAAGTGACACAGACATTACCTCAGGTGAGCAACTCAAACATACTAAAATCTCTCTGTACCCCACAGTACATCAGATTTGGAGGGCAGGAAACTATATGCAGGTTTCAAGTTTAGACTGCCTGTTCTTGTACCTTTCCTTCCAAACGAAATTTGGTCAGACTGGATCTATTCAGGTTACGAAAGGGATTCCTTGATTTTTAATGCCATTGCTTCTCTGACTTAGGTTTCTGTAATAGTTGTCAGTATACATGTGCACATGAATGGATAGATTGCCTTAAAGGAGTCCTACTGCAGGAGTATCTACCTTCCAGGCTGAAAGAAAATGGCACTACTCACTATGTTAGTCACATTAAACATCACCACATAATGAAACACTAATTGAATGCCCTTTTTGTGTGTGACTATAATTAGGACTTTGTGTGATGTTTTTCATGTTGCAATTAATAGGATCAGTTACAAGTGCAGTTTAGAAACAAACTATTCAAAAACTACTAGATGTGATTAGATAGAACTGAGAAAACAACTCCTATGGTTATGTAAGGGTATTTAAAAATTGATCTAAAAAATCAGTTTAGATTAAATGCTTCGGATGCTTTATAGAGATACAGTGTATTAAAAGCAACTACTGATTACTGTTTCAAATTTTATTTCCACAAACCAAAGGTTACAGTATTTTGAAGGTGATGTGAACCCAACTTCAATTTTGTAGTCTAAAGCAGAAAACTGCAGTTGTAAGGAGAATTCTGACATTACAGAAATGTGCTCTAGTGACTATGTATAGGCTAATGCTTTCTTCCTAGTTTCTCTGAATATCAGTAATTTTACTCCTAAACTTGAGATTGATGTACTTTAAATTTAAAAAATTATATTACTGTGAATAATATCTCAAATTCCATTATATTCTTCTCCCTCTTAGTCTAAAGAAGAGAAAAAAAGCTGCAATAATTTTGGAAAAAGAAATTTTTTTTTTTTTTAATTTTATCTGGCTAAATAAGATTCTATTTTATTTTCCCTTGCTTTTTACATAGAAAGGTACAGTAAGCATTTTTGTGTTGGAAAATTGCAAACAATTTGCATGAGACATTTTAGACTGACATTCTTAAATATTCTGCTGAAGCAACTGTAAATTCAGTGTGCATACGAAAGAAAGAATATTCATGATCTGGTATATTTACTGTGTTATTTACCTAAGGTACTTGAAACTAATTCTTAGTTTCACTGTCTATCTAATATGCAAGTGAGTGATTCTCTAGTATTTCAGTTTTATGAGTTCAGCTAGAATTAAAGCAAAGATAAAAAAATAAATGGCAAATAGAATTTGGGATATGATTTTATTTTAAAATTCTTGTTATATAACAACTGGTACTGTGACGTCGTACCCATCATGTATGTGTTTCCTCCAGCCTGAAAGACTTCTCTGAATCTGACAGACTTACAGAGTTTATTTATGTTTCCCCTCAGTGTAATTTGGCTCAACAATACATCTTCCTCACTTCTTGTGTATTGGTTCCTCAGGGAAAAAATAATTCTCCTTAGAGAGGTTTTTGTTTGTTATGCAGACTTTTATTCACCATATATATGAAAGATCATGTCTCGAATGCCTGATGTTGTAAGTCCCTTGTATTGAAAACATATTTGCTATCTTCACTTAAGGGTTTGGGAGAATTCTGAAGTATTTTTTATTTCTCCTTCAATGTCTTTAAATACTGACTGGCCATTAGCTTCCCTTTCTTTCACGAGGTTTACTAAAAAATCAGTTTCAAGTTAAACTAATCTCCAGTTGTGAAAAGGAAGTCTCACAAGCTTAGGAAGCTTAGCACCTTTTTACATGTGAAAATCATGTTTCTGAAAAGTTGGTGTATATGTTTTACTTTTTTCCATTAGATTTCTCTGTCTCACGTATGCTATTACTAAAAAATAACAGTTTAAGATATACTGTCACTTCACTGACTAATAACTCATCCTTGCGATTTTTAACATGTCAAAACAAGAATAAAGCTTGATAGAGAGGGAAGAGGCAGTGAGAATAGGCTTTTCAAGTGCAAAGTAGTTCAGCTTCATTTTTGTAAGTACACAATCTATAAAATGAAAAGGAAATCACTGATTCTTCAAATGTCATTTTAATAATAATATTTGTTTGTTTGTAATTGTCAATTATGTCTAAAAGTTTTCATGAAAATTCCCTTTTGAATTTTCACCGGTAAATATGCTAAGGCACCCTGCTGACTAATTGGACATATTTTATATAGTTGTATTTTATATTGTCACAAAAAAAGAGACATTTATTATTAGATATTACCTCTGTCTATAACAAAGATTAAAGACCGGGGAAAAAACAACTACTGTCCATCAAGGATGGCCACAGCAAGTGTTCTTCCTTTCTGAAAGTACTTCAAAAGTAGCACCTCCCTTCCCCCCCCCCCGCATTTTTCTACCTGTTCTATAATTTCCAAAGTAACATAGGGTATTTAAAAAAAAAATTAAAAATTAATGTTCATACCATTAATATGTCAGTCTGACAAATT
The DNA here is from genome assembly GCF_025592945.1 of Manacus candei. Classification (NCBI taxonomy): domain Eukaryota; kingdom Metazoa; phylum Chordata; class Aves; order Passeriformes; family Pipridae; genus Manacus; species Manacus candei. The sequence continues at coordinate 27,111,695 of NW_026138062.1, read as the reverse complement.
CAGAAATAACTGCAGTAGTAAAGGAACAAGAAGGATTACTCTATAAGCTTTCAAAATGCATGAGAACTGTGAAGTTCTTTATATGAAAAAAGCAGATCAATCTTACTTTATCTTATCTAACAGCAGCAAAGGTATAATACAAAGCATGTGTCAAAGAAATATAACTTAGCAGTTTGCAAAAATTTAGCCCTGCAGTAACTCTGTCAATCACATAAAAGCTTTAAAGTAGTAAGAACAGTTTTAGGAAGACTTCTTGTGGAATTATGATTCACAATTTACATTATTCTTTCACACACACAAAATAAAAGTACTTGTTTGGCTTCAATTTAAATATTATGCTACATGAATATTAATTATATACCTTTAGAAAAAAAAGACAGGCTTAATAAATCAGATCATTAGATCATGTGGTCATTTATCTTCCTTATGACTGCAACAAATACTTGATTTCTTTAAAAAAAGATAATGTATACCTACAAACATAAAGTACAGCAGTCTCAGTAGGTGTTCTCTTAAGTACAGGAGTGTTGTCCAAGCACACATGCACACACAGAAAGACTTCAGAAAATCTACTCCTCAAACCCTTAAAGTTTTTGCAATTCCACTAGTATAAATTTTTATTCATTTAGAAGTGTCGTGGGTTTACTAGTTTCCGCCCCCCGCCCTGGAGCTGAAGGTGGTTAGTTCCAGGGTGGACTTCCTGATGCAGACCAAGGAGGAAAACCAATAGAAAGTTCTAGTAACGCCTCTGCGAATGACATATTTAAGAGAGGCGGAAGAGAAGGTTTGTTGTGCAGAAGAAATTCCAGCGAGAGAAGAGGCTCTTCAGGTGGCCTTGCTGCCTCCCCTGCCACAGCCTCTGGCTGAGCCGGGACAGGCTGAAGGGCCCTGCTGTGGCACAGCTGCACCCAGGATGGAACAAGTGGATGCATGACATGAAGGAGGATTACCATCATGCCGTGGAAGGCCTAAGAGGGAGTGAAGTCCTTCAAAACATTTGTAACTTGGAGAGAGAGAGAAGCCACGCTGGAGCAGGTTTATTCTGGGTAGGACTTTGTAGCCCTGTGGGGAATCCACGCTGCTATAATACCCTCTGTCAGAAACTATATTCCATGAAAAACCATCGGGGTATAGAGACTGAGCTGCAACCCAGAACCTGTGGCCTGGGGGAGGGGTGGACTCAACTTAGAGGGGTCCCCTGAGAACTTATTCCCCTGGGAGGGACCCCATGGACCAGGGGAAGGACTCAGAGCTTTGGATCCCCTGTAATCCATGGTGAAGATTATGGTGAGGCAGGTTGTCCCCCTGCAGCCCATGAAGGACTATCAGGGTGCAGAGACCCCCTGCACCCCGATGAAGAGAGACCCTCAAGTGTGACAGATTTGGAAGAGCTATAGCCCTGAGATTAAAGAAGGGACTTCTCCTCTTACATTGATGTAGGGGGAGGAGGGGTGGTTTGAAAAAGGTGTGAAAAAGATCAGAACTTTCAGTTCTTGTTCAACATTCTTCACAACTTCTTTTTCACCTACAAGAACAAGTAAATCTTTGGAAATACATGGGATCATCAGAACTTTATCACAGGGAAAGCTGTTTAAAATTTTCTTCTCTCTCACTCTCTAGTTCTTATCCTGTTAGCAATAAATTTAATATTATCCTCATGTTGAGTCTATTTTGCCTGTGTGACCTTTCCCAACTTTTAGGAATTTCGTGGGTGTTTGAAATCTGGCCAGAATAAACCCACAACAAGAAACCATAAAATGAATGTAGATAGATGTCTACAATCCAAACCCTGAAATGGAATTTTTCTCACTTGATTTGTAATGTATACATCAAAATGAAATTAATTATGCCATAAGCAATCTAGAGAGCTGAGATCCCTCTCCTCCTATCATTTATGTTACGAGTATACCATTATAAACCTGTTGAGATGAAGACATTATTTTCTTTTATGTATGTACAACAGTAAGCACATATAAGCCTTGGGGGTAGAGATATAATCATAGTATAAATGACTCAATGAATGTATTTCTAGGAATTATTTTCAGCATACACTTTTGAAGTAATTCCTTTTTTATATGCATCTGTGAAGGGTATGGGAAGAGCGGTTGCAGAAAAGATTTGAGGAGATTTTTGCCAGTCATAAAACCTTCTAGTTTCAAAACAAATAAATTAATTGTTGTCAAGTATTCTGTTAAAATATGAGAACATAAATATTTATAGTATGTATATATAAAAAGGGTTTGGACTTGGATTTTTTAAAAAAATAAATATTGTATCAATAATTATATTAATGGAACCATTTAGAAGTTAACTGAAACCATATTCATGCAGGTCTAAGTAGCAATCAATCATTTAGATTCATCAAATCAAAGAAAATGCTAGAGTTCGAATCTGGCATGTTTTGTATTCTTTCAAGCTTGATATTAACAATTCTAAACATAAAATCACATGTACACAACTTATAAGGAAATGATAATATTTTCAAAAATAAGTGCGACAAATTAGGAAATTATGCAATTATTAAAAAGGGTGTTCAGTAAAGTGAGTTTTAATTACTTTTTCAACCCACAGTACACATGGTTTCATATTTAGTGAAAAAATATTGCACAGTGTCCACCAGTAGTTTAGCCATCCAATATTTAGGTGTTGAGTTTTATCTGATCACTAGGACCCTTTCAATAGCAAATGGATAGCTATAGACACCACCGGAAGATGTTCCATTTTCATGATTTTAGGGAGTATTGGACTGTGTATGTTAATAGGCTACAAATAACTGCAGATAGATGGGGATGGTGGGTGGTGAGTAGAAGGTCGAATGTCCAGAACTGAGCTTCTGAACTCTCGAACAGAAGACTCCTACTTGGTAGCTGCAGTGGGTACAGGTTGACTGTAAATTTTGCAACAGTTAAACAGTACTGTCATGTACTGAATCCTTCATTTAATAACAGAAGAGACAAGGAACAGAGGCAGCAACTCATGGTCTGCTAATGTACTGTACTTCTGCATACACATTGCTTAGACTGGGAAAGCCAGGGACCATGACCCACAAAAAAGAACTGGTGCTAAAAATTCAGTTTCTGTAAAGAAGAAATGATCTTGGAGAAACTAAGGGACCCTGGAAAGAAGACAACAATCCTGGCTGGAGGAAAGGTCTGGAAAGTGAGGGAAGATCCCAGAGATCAGAGAGCTGTGTGGAGACAAAACACAGGGAAACCCAGGGAGGGACCTTTGCCAGTGATGCCCAAGAGTGGCAGCTATGAGCAGCAGCAGATCATAGACCGATAAAACATTCTACCCAGCCTTTCCAGAGCAGCAGAGACCTTTCTGTTAGGAAATGTAACGCTGTGGGCTAGTGAGTGAGTAAGGACGTGAGCAGTCAAGTAAGTTTTTGTGAGCTAATCAAGTAGTCTAAAAACTCCTGACTCACTGGTTGTTATCCAGATCCACCATCTGGATTCACAGTCCAGATACCTGTTGTCCATATCCACTACTATTTGTCATTTATTCACTTTGGCTATTAACAGTGTTTGTAGGGTTCTTACCTGTCTCCTGCGCTGCTTTGATTAGCACCTGCAGCAGGACAGCATGCAATGACCATGATTTCTCAGGAGCTTTGATTTCCACCCTCAAACATTCCACTCTTCTGTCACCAGCAGGGCAAGGGCCCTGCTGATTAGACAGACTTCAGCCAGTTGTTACACAACACTATGGGTTGTCATTTATTGTGTCTTGTCTGTGACACCCTCTTGAAGTGACTACCTTTTCTTTTTGTTTTATGAAGAACTGTCAAGAACATTTTGAAATATAAGCACATTTACATAGGGAATTACTCTTGTTTATATGCTTATAAATTCCTTCAAAGACTCTATTTCTTTCAAAGATATTTCTTTCTACAAGCCTTGTTAACTCTTTCCATTATATTTACCAACATCTCCACCTATTTTATTCTGCAGTTTAATGATTTCAAAGTAGAGAAACCAAAATTACTTGTTTGTGATTCTACATATTTCCCAAGAGTCCTTGTTAAGTTATCATTGTAGTTGACAAGAAGTTGGCTGTTAGCTTTTGTAACTTCCCTATTCCTAGCAGAGAGATTCCTAGGTAAGTTCCTTCAGAATTAATATGTGTATAATATCTGTTTCTCCCAATGTGTGAATAGATGATAATAAGCCAAATGAGACAGGATGAGTATTATTTTTCTTCATCTTCTGGTATTCTCATCTAAGTCAGTTCCTCTGTTGCTTCTCTTTTGATGTGTTAACTTCTTTTCTTCTCTTTAGAGATGTAAACATCTTTTTTTTTTAAAGAATTGTTACCAAATCATCTAGTTTCCATTCAGGCTCCCTACGAAATTCTGGATTCTGTTCTTCTTAAAACAATTTTATTCAACAGTATTTTATTCTCCTAGAAGATTCCTCTCAAAATCTTTTCCTGGCATGTCTCATATCAGGGACATTCTTGTTTGTTTGCTTGTTTTGTTTAGTCTTGCCCTCCCTTTACAATTTTGTAAGATTCAGAGGACAGAAAATGACTCTACAGAGCATTTTAAAATATCAGAAATAGGATAGCAATCAGTCCATCATTACCACTTTTCAGAGACTCTAAATTTCTTCTTTGATATGTTCAACGTAATCACTGCTGAAATGTAGGTTTACTTAGTTTAAGACTTGATGTTAATAAAGTGACATAAGGGAAAAGCATCAGCAAAGTGAATGTTTGACACATAAAGAAAGAGATGATAATAGAAATTCTTGAAGGAAAACCAGCTATTTCTAAAGAGAAGAAGACCTGGCTATGTTATGATTAATTTCATGCTTTGCCACTTTTCAATTCTTTGAAAGCTAGTGATAATAAGGAAAATTGCTTCTTAGTCTGAGCAGCAGCTTAAATGAAACCAATAAAACCTAAATAGTCCAACTTTTATGTGTTAGTTAAATATTCTTTTATCTCTTAGAGCTAAAGTGGATAATGAAACTTTTTACTTAAGGGACTTATCAGTGAAAGTGGAAATTTTGATAATTTTACGTTACATGTCTAGAGTGTCAAAATTACATATTAAAATGTAGCTGCCATGGGTAAGAGGGAATCTTATGGGTTATGAATTAATACTGTCTAAGAGAACAAAAATGGAAGCAATAGATATTAATTTTTCTCTTCTTTTCAATTAGAGATAAAAGTGAATTTCTTTTTCTGTTCATAAGTGTCTCAAAACACATTCTAAGTGATCTAAGAAGAAAGATAGATAAGTCCTGAACTTTGTAGTCTGTTTAGATAAGCAAAAATAGTTAGTGTTAGACAATAAAGATCATGATGGAGTCCTCAGGGTTAGACACTGATGATTGCAGAGAGATTCTTTTTTAAAGAGTATAAGATTCAAAGGATGTTTTAAGCAAATATGTATGAAAACATGACTTACATGAACAAAATAACTTTTAATGTCATTTGGCTGAAGGAAGGTGATGGATCTTGAAGCCAGAAGATAACCCTAAAAGAGCACCAGGCACCACATAGCAAACTAAGAAAAGTTGAACATCTGTTTGCAAGGAAGAACATGGACTTTAGACTGTTCCTGCAGCTTTCTAAACATACATAAAAATGCCTCTTTCCTAAAGGGCTCTGAACTTAATGGACTGAGTAAAAAGAGTGCAGGTAAGAGAAAAAGTGAAAAGTAACTTTTATTATCTTACACAGACAATGTAGTGACAGAATAAAGAAAAAACAAAAGGTGATTCTCAGGCTTTTTTCAGTTAGATAATTACTGAAATGCACTACCTTTAAAACTGTTGGTCTTGAAATTGGAGTCTTAAGACTTTGTCTACCTAGCCCTGAAATAAATCAACTTTATCTGTTGTTCTAGAATGTCTCTGGATATTGAACAGTAGATATTTAAATGTCTTACCTTAAAAAGTTAAACTTCTAAATTAATCCTATTTCTTGGTAGATTGCGGTGTCTTCATCACCCTCATAAACATATATAATAGTGGTGGTTTTGAATACTCCAACTTAGGCACTTAGTTTAACTTAAGTTAAACTAATCCAAAGTGATTAGTTTAACTTAAAAGAACAGCAAAGATTGGAAAAACTTTAGATGATCTTCCATTTTGATGGCATCAAGTGTAGAAAGACTAGAAACATATATTTCTCTGGAATTTTGGTGTCCGAGGGGAAATCAACCAACCAACCAAAGAATGTGAAGGAATACATGTTCAATGTTGACTTACATTATTAAAAATATACATATTAAAAGAAATATAATATTACAAGTAATATTGATATGCAGAATTGAAAAGAGACTTAATTTCAGACTTGAAATTATTTGTTATTTGTCATGAATTGCTGAAAGCACCAATGATAGTCTGCTGCTTTGAAATGATTTTCAATTCATTTTACTTAAGTTCCTTGTTAGGGAGCCTAATATCAGTTTGGTGCAGATTTCAGTGTTTAGCACATGCTGAATGAGATGCAGCAGCTTAAACTAATTTAAAAAATAGTGCTATAATGAACACCACAATTACCATGGTACCTCATTTTTATATTGCTAGCAAATACAATATTCATCTGAGCTCTATGTATTATTCCATTCTCTAAAGTAAACCACATAACTTTATGTTGACTGCTAGAACAGTGCTGAAAAAGGTACCTGCAGGGATGGATGAACCAGTGATCATAGCAGGCATATAGCTTTTCTTTTTGTGCTACACATGCAAGAGAAAACTGAAGATTCAATCTTCTCTTTCCCATCTCATTATGAGGAGGGGAAGAGGTGATGTGTACATTTGTGGCCCTTGGATTCTCTTCCTTTGCTTCAGAAACACTTGAGAGCAGATATCTCCCTACAGCCATAAAAGCTATTAAAGAATTTCAAAAGCTCAGATCAGCAGAAGCATTTTGCAGTTCAGCCAGGGTGTGCAGCTTGAGAATTGCAAATATCTGGGGTCTGCCTATGAGAAGTAGTGCCTTTGGGAAGACATTCTAAAAATTGTGCAGGGGGTTGTAGTCTGACATGCAGGTGAGAAAATAGAGGCTTACAATATGAATTCTAAGGTACGTTTTAGTATTTTTCAGAAGTGACCTAAGCATTTAGATGCCTGAACTCAAAGTGCCAAAACCACTTTTCAAAGGACACAAACTCCTAACCCACTTAGAATGTCTCTGCATCAGCATTTTAGTTCAAATCAGGAGTGTACTTTGAAGTAAATCTCCCAGTCGCCAATACCCCCCAAAACCCCCACCTCTTGCTATCCTCCACATTGCAGAGCACAAACTTACCTGCTCAAGACCCCAAGAACCTACACATTGTGCTAATTAGTAGTGTAAGGCTTGCCTTGGCCTGGGCCAGCTGTAGCTTATTGCAACAGTCCTAGAGCTCAACCAACTGATGCCTGCCCTGCTGTAGCTGAAGCCCTGGGAGTACCATATGTAGTAATGATCTTAAACTCTTCAGCTACCACAGAGTTAACAGTCAGTCACTCTTTTAATTAGGCTCTGAGCAATTTTCCAGCTTAAGATGGGACACAGTGAGAAAAAGCAGTGCTAAAATACCCTATAAAAGTAGCTCCAAGTGGCCCAAAGTCTGCAGAATATGGAACCTTGGTCCTAGTTATGAAGTCACTATACAACTCATTCACTATAGACCTTCCCTCCCACTCCGGAAGCAAACTGCATCCATCAAGCCTTGGACTCAGGGGACTGACAAACACTTCTTTTGCAGAAGGTGTTCTGTGATTGAAGAGCTGTGTTGTCAGGTGAAGGAGCTACGTGAAAAAGGGAACAGCTTTCATAGTATTCAGGTAAATGAACAAGAGAGTGTATTCAAAGATGCAAGGTGAATATGAGTCAGCAGTGCCCTGACAGCCAGAAGGGTCAACTGTGTCCTGGGGGGCATCAGGCAAAGCATCTCCAGCCGGTCGAGGGAGGTGATTGTCCCGCTCCACTCTGCACTGCTGAGACCTCTCCTGGAGAGTTTTGGCCACTGTAATATAAGAGAGAGATCATCATCATGGCTAGACTTCACTATCAAAGATTTGAGAAGGACTCTACCCACATTCGCTACAAGCATGCTGGTGGCTAAAGAGGCCAATGTGAGACAAATAAGTCCAGTTGCAAAAGGCACAGCAGAAAGATTCCTTGGATGGTATCGGCAAGACGCGATTCTTTCTGCGTTGTCTTTTCTCCTCAGGAGTGATCCTGCATGCGTTCTCAAAAGAAGCAGCAGTGTTAAAGAGTCTGTGTCTCCAGACCTCCTGATTGGAGGCCAGAGTAGACCAGTGATGAAGATCAATATGGCCAAGGCTGAGATGTTGTTTCAGGGAGTCCGTCTATCTTTTCTTCGGGCCTCCTCTCTTGCGGCAGCCAGTGGTAAGTTCACCATAAAGCAAGATCTTAGGGAGGCGGTGGAGACGTGCCCAGCCCAACGCAACTGTGTTCTCAGCAACATGGTCTCAATACTTGTGACTGCTACTTGTTCTAGAACAGATGTATTAGTCACATAATCTGACCAGTGGATTTTTAGGATTGTATGGAGACAGCGTTGATGGAAACGTTCTAGGAGACATAGGTGGTGGCAGTAAATGACCCATGATTCAGACCCATATAAAAGAGTAGACAGCACAATGGCTCTGTAAACACTTGTGGTGGTTTGAGACCCTCAGAAATACAATTCCCGAATCCAAGCTCCCCTCCCACAACTTACCCCAGTGTGAGAGGTGTTTTCCAGACACAAGACAAGACTCAATACGGGGGGAAAGGGAATTATATTACAATCACTACACAAATAAATATTATAATACATTATATACACAATCCTAACTATCTCTCCTATGATAAAGCAATATTTACATTGGATCAAATCTCTTCTTCCTCCAGTAAAAGTCCAGAAGGGAAGAAGGAAAGATCTTTTCCATGTTCAGGGCAGCAGTCTCTCTCTTCTTCAATGCAGCAGCTGTAACTGGATTGTTGTAGCTGGATCTCTCTCTCCATTACACATAAGGGGGGGTCTCCTCTCACCCCTCTCAACCCTTCAACTACAAGCGAAGGTTTCTCTCCCGTGCACTGCCATTGCCGGGACAAAAGCTCGCCTCACCACGTCATATCATGGGATGTAAGACCCCCATGAAGGTCCCTTCCTCGAGGGGTTGAGTTCCCTCGAGTAAGAACATTTAGGGCAGCTTTCAGTTCAGTCTTTGCCTTAAGCATTCTATCAGAGCTCCTGTGCTCTGTCTCAGTCTGCCAGCCTGGCAGCAGCAGTGGGGGGGGAGCAAGACCACTTCCCCCGCATTCCTTCTGGCTGTCCCGGTCCAGCTTCCAAGATGTCTTAGCTCCTCTCTCTCCGGTGCTGCTTCATTCCAAGATTCCCCTCAAGTAGAAGTCCACCCCCCTCCTCCAAGGAGGGGTCTCAAAGGGGTTTTGGGGGGTTTTGATTCAGTTCTTACCCCAAACCAGCTCTGTAGAGCTTAGTCCTCTCTCTTTCTCTCTCTCTCTCTCTCTCTCCATTAGACATCTCTGTGTCTTCCTGCTTGGTTGCATGCCGTCTTTGCTGCTTCTTCTTATGTCCTTGGCTTTCTGCCGCAATTCATTCACTGCTGCTCTGCCGCCGCTCTCAGTGTCTCTGGCTGTCCACTCACAGCAAGGAAACTTCCCCCAGCCCTTAACTACAGTACTCGGTCCAGTTTAACACTGTTTCTGAGTTTCTGCAGCCACCCAGCCAGGGCTGGGGGGCCTTGGCCCCCAACGGGACTCCTGGCCCCTCTCTTTCTCTTCGTGGTCTCAGAACATGGCCACTTCTCCTTCAGCTACAACATCACCCTTCTTTTCCGGTCTGGTGTGATATGTTTAAATTTTGCAGGGGAGCTGATTGGATAAACCCCAAGGGACACCACCCCCTTGGGGGTTACCATTTTTTTTAACTCTAGGGGAAAAACACTTTTTTCCCTAACACAACACTGATCTTTGTGCTTTTCTTCAGGTGTTTATTTCGCCAGACTCTTTTTTATTATGGAGTTTTTGAGATAAGATATTAGAGAGTGTCCAAAGGAGGGCAAGAAGATGGTGGAGGACCTTGACAGTCTAAAACATACACATGTAAAGCTGCAACAGGGACACATTGTGCATTTACAAATAGAAAAGCAATTGTCAGATTCATAGAATTTCAGCAAAAACTTGGCAGATTTTTTGCTTATTCCTGGCAGCGTTGAATGTATTCTACTTCTTTTTTTTTTTCTGTGTGTATGAGGCGCAAAGCCAATACATACACCCACATATGGGGAATGCTTGGTAAAACCAGATGTTAAGAGGTGAATTCTTCTAGTGCTGGCATCTGGATCTGGGTTTGCTCCCTTGGCACGTTCATGTCTCTATCTCCTTGATTGGTTCCACTACTGGCTACTGTGACATCTGTTCATCTGTCTGCAGGCTTGGTAAAATGCTGCTGTGTTTCTTTATCTTTCTGGATGTTGGATTTCTTTGATAGTCTCAGGAGAATGTATAATTTAAATTTTATTCCATTATGTTAGTTAATAGGGCAAAGTATGGATTTGCTAAATGACCCCATACAGAGTGAAAGAACTCAATTCCCATGTCTCTATTTGTTCAATGTAAAGATGTAGAAACCTGTTCTTGCATTTATATTTTTGTACATAATTTACATGTAGGTTTGTTTTCTTTTTTTTAATAATGAGTAACAACATTACATCTGCTTTAAAGAAAGCATTTCTTAGACTGTATTTATAAAATTCATCCCCTTAAAACAGCACCCCTCTGATCACCTATTCATTATTTAAACAATTTCTCTATAAACAAAATGGGATTACACTCAATATTTTAGTATTTTCGGGCATACTTTAATAATTGAACAGTTTAAATAGCTAAAAAATAGAGGGGAAAAGGTCCATAGTGGGAGAAGGATGTGATGATACATTCAGTAACTTCAAGTATTTTGCTGCTAAGCCTGGTTGTGATTAACACCATGTGATCCTTTCCTGCAGTCATCAGCAGGTGAGATTTTTATAGTCTTGAAGTGCATGAGCAAATTAATATATGTTGCTGTATATGAAGTAATATTAAAGATTGTTTTTCAATCAGAAATTAACTGGATCCTGATCTCTTTTGACTATTTCTTTCAAATGCCATATGTTTGTATTGTTCTCAAGCTGAAATACCTTCCTTTTTTGAATGGGATTGCAACATCTCTTGTTCCGCACCTCACTGCACATCAGAGCCCAAGGCTAGTGTTATAGAGCTTCTTGCCTTTGGAATCTATGATCAGTTGAAGGATGTACTGACACATTATAGCTTCTTCAAAGATCCTGAGATTAGCTCAGTTGCTTAGAACATTGTACTAATAACACTGAGGTCACGAGTTTGATCCCTATATGGACCATGTACTTAAGAGTTGGACTTGATGATCCTGTGGGTCCCTTCCAACTCAGCACATTCTGTGAAAAAAACTAAAGCACTCTTAAGGGACAGTTCTCATTGAGAGATCACGGGAGCTCCATCTGAATAAGGAAAGGAAATCTACCTTTCAGTGAAATATTGTTTAAGTACACACAAGAGCAAAGTAATCAGAAAGAGAAAGTTTAAAACAACAATTCTTAGCAGAGCTCAGTAAACCCTTTAAGAGTTAGGTAGGTTTAATTTATGTTAAGTGTTTGAACTCTTCTGAGAACAATTAGTGTTTTCTTCTCATTGCTTTCTCAGTTACTGAAATTAAATGCTTTGTTTCATTTTGTTTAATAAAGAAGTTTCTTTTGTCTTTATATACTGCTTAAGGTTGTGGGTTTTTTTTCCTTTTAGTAAAAAGTGTGTGTCCTTTTAAAATCAGTTTTGAATGTATTGTCTCTGTACTTTATTTTTTATATTATATTTTGCAACAGACAGAAGAGTGGTTAATCTTAAAGGAGAATCATTTACCCAGCAAGACTGTCCCATCAACTTTCCTTTCAGTTTTTTATCTAAAATGGTAGAGTAGAAATAATGGTCATGTTTAACCTAATTGCAGAAACCTGGGTAATGTCATGAAAAAAATAAACAACCCTGAATTATTGATATATACATTTTAAGAATGAGATAATCTTTGTGAACTGGACTGGAGAACAAGTATTCCATTTTAAAAAGAGGAAAATTAATATGAAAGTGGAAGCATAACTTTGGTGAGTATAGAAAAGAAATACACAGAGGTTCACATTGTAGGCCATCTGCTATGGACTCTTAGGCCTCTACATGCCAGTTGAATTTCCCATTCAACCTACAGAGAGTGTGGCAACTAAGCTATTTATTCTTATTCTACTTACTCTATCATTACTTTACATTACATTAACTGCACACCATCCACCCTGCACACTTAATCAGGTATGGGTCCTCTAAACCCCTGCATCATTAACTACTTACCAAAAAGTCATTATTATCTGATTGCTGTTCAGCAGACTTTGTAAAATGAATTGGTGGTCTCAGGTAAATGTCCACAACTCAAAGAGTTAGTGCTGCATTTGGTATTATTTTATAATTGAAATAATAAGTAAATAGAGTGGTACATCACTCATTGAATTATACAGTGACTTGAAAAGGTATCTCTGCAGCTAAGTTTTATATAGTCAAGAGAGGTAATATGGTTTGTTTGCAGACATTTCTGTTTAAAAACTGGAATTTTCTGTGTCCAGAACTATCAATTTTTTTACCACAGACTACAAACACATGGACATTACAGCAAAATGAAATTAGGTAAATACACAGGTGAAATGTATATGTTTTAGTCCAAGAGATTTAACAGTGAAGAATGCTGACAAACTAAACAAGTCCTGGAATATTATTATGGATTTATTAGTGAAATAATAACTGCACTTTGAAGACTGGTTAGAAATAACAAACACTGAGAAGAAAACAGAAAACCTATTCTGGTCTGCACTGAACATCTTTCCATCTCCAACTACAGTTTCGTATCTATATTTTATTCTTATTTTTGCAGTCCATAGAAATTCAACATGAAACAGAAAAAAGAAATCAAATGAGAATACACAAAAAGTGTTCAAAAATAGGGTCAAAATTCCCAAGAATTGGAAATTTAACAAATGACAATGTTACTTAAGTGTTATGTGGCCATTCATACAATAGATTCATTCAAAATAATGCTATCCCATTACATATTGATGTCATGCCAACACATAATCATAGTCTAATATGATGTGATGCTAAGAGTAAGGAATTAGTCGCCTTTTAAAAGGTAATACATTCCCAAGCCCCTTCTGTGCTTACTAATTTCATCTACCTGCACAATTGCCAGTGTCAGATCTACTAGGAAAGCTGTGAAGGAATCACACTGGAGTAAGCTCATTGTTTAATCTATTTATTGCATGATTCTTCAATCTGTTACTAAAAGAGGAAATAAGATATCTCTAGGCAGAACAGTGTGACAGGCTTATCTTCTTGGCAGCTGGATGTGTCTGAGAGGGTGCTGTAAACCGAAGTCACATACTTAACAAAAATATATTTTCTCATGTAAGAAATATTGTCAAAGGTTGGTTTTCTCACTGAGTATTTGGTAAATGTTCTTTAAAAATTATAGGATTCCTGCACATTATCCCATATTCCCCACTGTTCTCTTACAGACAGGGACACTGGCATCCATAAGGCTCAGGATGAAAAGAGAACTGAAATATCATGATTTATACTTTTGAGTGAATGCACCTTTTGCTCCTTCTGTTATACTTCTGTGCAGTACCAACCTATACTTTTCACTGCATCATTGCAGTTAATTGCAGCTTCAATTTCTAGTTCACATTTTTTTGAAGCAGGTGCAAGACAGCACCTCTTGTATATCTGCAAATTGTGATAGAGATGTGAATTCTTTACTTATGTAACGATGAGCGTCTCAGCATGTGAAGGAGTGATAAAATTTGATTTTTGCACTACTTGTATATTTGTTTGCTGAGTGCAGAGATCTCACAATAAAGAAAAGGAATAAAATGCAAAGAACTACAAAGAAGACATTAAATGCAACATCAGGGAATGAAATTGTTTCTGCTTCAAAAGAAGTACCTATGATGAATGTGGCAATTACTGTGAACAGACAAGGCAACAAATGAAGGACTTGGAGAATGGTGCAGATAGACATTCATGACAGATGTTATAAGAATGCCAAGGGACAGATTGCCAGACAAGTAAGTCAGAGAAGACACTGACAAATATACTGCAAGGGACAACTTTTCAAAGAAGGTCAGAAAAGAAGAAAAATGATCTTATATAATGTAAATCTATAACAAGTCTATGCTTAGCATCTAAACAATTACAAAACAGTATACAAAATGATAGAGGAAAGCTACCATGTCAAAAAAAAAGAAACCTGTATTCTTAAGGTGTTTCTTTATTCCAAATAATTACTTCCTCTCATAAACTCTACACTACAAAATAACTTTACCTTTACAGAAGTGCTAGAGGAATCAATACTTTAGGCATGCCTAACAGGATATGGGAAGAGGTACGTATCTCAGAATGGGGTTCAACAGATCCAATATGAAGCAATCTAAAATGAGCAGCAAAGACATTTTGAAGGGATGGTTTGGCAAAAAGAACAGAATAGGAAGAGGTATTTATGCATTTCATCTAAATAAGAAAAGTGCAAGGATCTGTGCTAGTATTTTTAGAGTTCTACTTTCTTGGAGCAATTAATGCAAGTTATACCTCTTCATTCCTCTGTCTTCCTCTCCCCTTCTATGAAAATGATTATCAATTTTTACATCACACATGTGCATGTACAGAAATACACACATATAAACAAAGAAATCTGTGCCAGTCACCTCAGTAAAATGGAGTCTTGTGTTCAGAACTTCAGTTTAATTTGGTTTAAATGAGGAATTTGAACCAAGTCATCATATCCCAAGGAGAAGTTCTAAGTAGGGGAACACTGGTTCATATGGGGGAAGATTAAAGGAAAAGGTCTCCTTCCTAGGTATTTTATAGGACAAAAAAAGTAATGATCAATGTGAGAACAAGAGGTTGTCATGCTGTGTTGCACCGTATCATCATAACCTCGCCCTCGCCCTCTCCTTCTCCCTCTTTTTTTTTCTGTCTAGGTATTTAACTGGTAGTGTTTACCTTAAAAAAAAAAGGGGAAAACTATATTCTTTCATATAAAGAGTAAACCAGCATCTATAATGTCCTACATGAGGAGTAATCTACTGTTCACATGCAGTAAACAACTTCTTTCCATTCCTAAAGGTATTAAATAAGATGTAATTACGTGACGAGACAGCAAACCATTGTCTTTTTGTTATTATATAATTGCAGATTCAAAGAAAAAAGTTGTAAGGGGCCCATAGGGTTCACCAAGTCTAGTTCCCTGTTCCTTGCAGTATTACCTAAAATTAAACTACGCTAAGAGCAGAGTCCTTGATATTTTTCTATCCAGTCAATCTATCCAAGGATAATAATTTTTTTCTGCATATTATTTTATGTTTGTAAACGCGTAATCTGTGCTGAAATAAAACTGAGAAATCTGAACGAGTGGTTTATATTTCTACAGTATTAGCTGGTTGGACCTATCAGTTCTGAATTAATAAGTAGAATAGGAGCAGCATTGACTATCTGCTGGTTAACAGCATGACAAAATATTTTTGAAAATATACTTAAAGGCAGAAAATTGTTTTTAATCTACTGCATTCAGGTAAAGAATTTTCATTACGCAGCAACTAAAAGAACAGGATGTAAAGGAAAAATCATTAAAGATTTTTGTTTTTTTAAGGTGTGGAAGAAGTTAGCAAAAGTGTAGAAGTGATCTTGCAAGTATTAAAAACAAATATTTAGTTAGTAGATAAAATGTCAGTCTGAACAGAGAAGACAGGGAAAACACATTTCCCAGCTAAAACAAGCATAAAACAAACAATTAGAAAATGTCATCATTGTCATGTACCTATACAAAGCAAACATGGAAAGATTTTTAATTATAGCCTTGATAAGTCAGCGAAATGAATGAGATTAAAATGAAACTATACCTACTAGTGTAATATTTAGCAATTTTCAGTGAGAATCTCAAAGTAAATATCAAAGCAGGTCAAGAAATCAAGGAACAGTGTCTTCATTCCGGAAAAAGAAATATTAACATACCACAATTTCTTTGAGTACTATCAATCTTGTTTAACGCAGCTGTGGTTTTTTTTTTATTTAACTGAAAGTTGCAGCTCAAAATTGTGGTTTTTATAATTTTTGATTTGGAATATTCTGCAGCA
Source organism: Manacus candei (assembly GCF_025592945.1). Taxonomy (NCBI): domain Eukaryota; kingdom Metazoa; phylum Chordata; class Aves; order Passeriformes; family Pipridae; genus Manacus; species Manacus candei. Next base: position 27,095,478 of record NW_026138062.1, on the reverse strand, counting down.
GCAGTCATTCAGAACCCGGATGATTCTTTAAATTAATTTCTCCTCCTATATCTTGATCATAATATCTCTAAATATATGAAGACTTTCTACATTTCTAAAGGTTTGATATAATATTTCACCTTAACCATTTTGACCATTGGTTGATATAAAAATCAAATAGTTGATATAAAAATCAAATAGTTGATTTGTTTTGTCTAGACCAACTAACAGTGATCATTCCTTTAAATATTATTCACAACATATTTTTAGAAATAAAAACTGGCAATATTCCAGTATACCCTTCCAGGACGACTTCTTCTGACACCATGATATCACAGGATTTTTAAAGATTGGAAGACCTTTTCTATTTAATGGTAAAGATCAGGTCTTTGAACTGATTAAAGTAATATTTCCTCTTAATCACTCTGTATTTCTTGTTTGGTTTTGTTTGGTTGGACTGGGTTTTTTTCTGAACTTCAAAGTTTAAGCTTTGAAAAGTTAAATACTGAAATGCTGGCTTGTGTATGCTGACACTGCTAATCCTGTTAAATATAATCTTTTTAACTGGCCCTTGGAAATGTTACTGAAGTTTTGCTTCATTTAAAATCCTGAAATTGCCCTAAGGCATCCTTTCAATTTTTATTTCTTCTTCATCCTGCTGTGTCTCCTTACAGCCTGCAACTAGCAAACATGCTTATAGTTATATTCACAATGATCCAGAAACCTAATAGCCTGATAACCTTTATCTACATAATTATACCTACATATCTGTTGCATTTTAGGGAGTCTACACAGATCAGTGCTCTCCAAGAGGTGAATTTGTGAAGAAAGATTGAGAAATACTTATATAGTGGAACTTTATAGATGGTGTTGTCAAACTGCAGCTGATCCAAAGTTTAATTAATATTTTAGAGGAAGCATTCTTCTCCCTTAATTTTAATATTTGTTACAACAATGTACAGACATCTTCCCACACGACTCTGGCTGCAGAGTTAAAATGTTGTTTCCAATGTCCGAGACTTGATTCAAGGAAAGTACCGGTTCAGATCGTGGTTTGCACATACTTTATTGAATAGTAAAGTAGTAATTCGGTTAAATTTTACTTAATCTTCTGGTCTGGTTCTATCTCACCCAGCTCTAGACACCAGTAGCTGCATAGTCTAAGTCAACTAGCCACCTCCTTTTTATAGCCAGAAAAATCAATCAGATAAATTTAGTAACCCCAGAGGTGGGGTTATGTGATGCAGGCCATCCCCTGTCAGTAGAAGTGCAGTTTGAAGTTAGTGACTCTAGTCATAGGAGACCAGAGGAAAATTAACAGATAGGGTAACAAAATAGCAACAGATCTGCTGAGTAGAACAGTTGACTTGTGTACCAGATGTCCCCAGGACACATATTTCAGAGATTTTATGAGGAAAAAGCCTGAGCTGGGGCCAGTGGACTGAATGCCCATCAGTGGATGCAGCACTATAGCTATGTTTAGGGACTGCGGCTTCCCATTTAGTTTTAGACAGCAGGAATTTCTACTACTCTGAAACCACACGAAGTCAGTCAGGACTCAGTACATGGAGGTGATTGGGAGCCTTGCTTGAGAAGTGCATCCTGATCCAAACTAGAACACTAATGCGTTATTAGGCTCTTTGAAGTGACGATAGGTTCCTAATATATTTAGGTGATAATCATCTTGCTTTTCTAGTTTTGCTTTGCAGACGTGAAACAGAAATGAAGGCAAGACTTAATTATCTTGTGTAAGGTGGAAGCTCTGAAAACTGTGGAGTGCTACCAATATCCACTAACATCCAGTGGGCATTATATTAACACTGCAATTCAATTCCCCTGAGTGGACAGTAGTAAAAAGTCTTCATCTTTCAGTTTTATTTCCAGATTTATGAATCTAGATGTTAATTAAAAAGATTTGACATAATTTCACTTTACCATGGCATCATCTGATTTAGTTACAAAATGAGAGAGAATCCAGTAGATATAAGAACATACACTTTTTATTCTTCAAAAATCCAGGAGATTGGACTTTCATTACTGATGTATGAAATTTTTATAGACTGACAAGAGCAGAACAATAAAATCTTTATAACATAAATTAGCTATAAACAATTTATTTTATTTTGAAATATCTGTGCATTTATATGCAATCTTCTCTAAGTTAAATCCTTGTTTTTATGTATGCAGTAAAATGCTACTTTATTAAAACCTGCAAGGATAAAAAGCAAAATCTTCTAAAGGAGCAGGTTTTATCAGATAGCTCAGGAAAATAAAAAATATTCTTTTACAACTAAAACACAGGAGATAGTCCCAGAGTATTCCCTTTGCACTGGTGCTGGCATAACAAGGCCTCTGAGGATGCAGCTCTTTACAATCACTGTTTTATTAAATGTCAGAAAGTGTAATGTTGAAGGCACACATTGAAGGCTCATGTAATGTAGCTTACCTTACACGCATAACCTTCACAAAAACATCTTCCAAATCCACTTGCTAAAAGATTTATGGCATCATGCAAGTTTTACACCAGTAAGTGCGCTAATGGCTTTCTTTGATGCATCCCACAGGACTCACGCTGTCTGGAAAAAGACCAAAGTATGGAGCAGAATGTAATCATCACAACTATAAGCTGATTGGTAGAAAAAAGTCTAGGGCATAGAAGATAAAATATTAAAATATATGGAATTCTTAAGTCTAAAAGAAGCTTAAAAACCTTTTACATTTTTTGGTGTTTAACAAGCATTAAAGTTTATATATTAGGGGTCTTAAGAGTGATATATACCTTGCTTGTAATTTAGTTCGGTAAATTTTCACAGTTATGAGTTATAAGTTTCTTGACAGAGTAATTAAAAGTCTGAAAGAACACAAATCAGTTTACTGTAAAGTAATCTTAAAATGAAACTATTTTTGAAGCACCTGAAAGAATTAGGATCTCATCTCTTCACTGATGTTCAGTAGCACTAGGATGTCTTCTTCTAGAGGTTTATAAGATTTCCAGCTATAATTACGAGGTTCATTGTTAAGACACCTTAAAAAAATAAGTTATTTAATTTGATTTGCATAAAATAAAAGTATTATTATAGAGGAGATATGAAATAAAGCATAGTGATGACAAGGTCTACTGGAGATGCAGGAGTTCTTACTATTAATAAAATGAAATTCTTCTGTGGCACTGAAATCAGGAAATGTCATAGCTAAATGGCATTGTGTCAAACAAAGAATGAAAAAATCTACAAAAATGATATTACATTGAGGATAACTATCATCCACAATACTATCAGAAAGAAAATATTGAAAAAATATAATTATTCAGAAGTTCTTTGACTTAAAATTAAGATGACTATCTTTAGTTTAAACTTGGTATTAGAAATAGGAGACAGGCCCTAACATTAACATATTTTACCTTAATATGCAGTTGTATGGATGGTTTATTATTATTATTATTTAACACTATTAACGCTTAAAAGACTCTTCTAATTTTTCTTCCATTTGAAAAAAAAGTCCTATATATACATATAGTCTGTGTAACTAATTACCATGAGACAGCACTACATTAGAAAAATTAAAATGAGATATGAGATCTAGAAAAGGCTATTAGGAACCTAAACTGTGTGTTTGGTTGAAAAATGCAAGTAACTCTTGCTCTTGTGACTACAGCAGCATGTGTAGTCCTGGAATTTATTTGTAGATGCCTAACCTTAGGCTTCTGCACAAGTGCATTTCCATAATTCAAGTGCTGTCAGAAAGCTGCTGTCTGCCTGTTCACCATAGGAGAAGAGTAGGACAACAAGAATACTCTGGTGCTTATCGTGTTCCAGGTGAGTGGTCTGACTAGCTGACCACAAATTTGTTATGAGATAATTTTCATCTGTTGTATCATGCTTAGGATGATGAACATTTCCTGCATGTTGACCAGCTTTTAAGAGTGAAAACATTCCAGGAGACTTTTAAGAGTGCTCCAAAATTGTTTCAAAAACATAATAACAAACAAAGCAAGACTGAGCAGTAATTAAGAGACAGCATAATTCTACAAGACAACTTGGTACCACAGACAATTGCTTTGAGTTTCATCAGTGTTAACCCAAAGTTAATTTTCCTTTTATAAAACATAGTTTTACATTTTTAAAGGACATATCTTTCTTAGACTGACTTTAAATTTAGAAGTCTTTAGACACAAAAATATCAAGTCAAGAAGCTTATCTCTCTAGAAAAAACACTTTACATCTCAAAACTCTCTGGACAAAATACTTTACATCTCAAAACAGTTTTTTCAGCCTGACAGTATATTAAATGGCTAGTTCCTGTGCTGATAGACTGAAACTCTGACTTAGTTTTCTCTAAATTGCAGTGGCATATTGATATGGTTACTATGATAGCACAAAGTCTTGAAAAACAACATCCTCGGTTCAGGTTTTGTAACGGTCCAATAAAGCTAACATGATCCCACATATAGAGGCAAAAAACTGGCATGATTTATTGAACATACAAGTGCTGTTTAGGGGTCTTGGGGACTTACATGCTAATGAGGAGGCAGGATTATTCCAAACAGGGGTTTCTACAATCAGCATTTGCAGTAACAGGGGTGACATAAGGGTGACATTACTTGGACAGTATTTAGATTTTGGGGAAAAAGGTTTGATATTTCCAGTAAGCAGGGTTACATTAGAGAAGAGTGATAAACTTTTACCCAAAAGAAGGATTTAGACAGGGAGGGAGAAAACAAGGGGATATCTGATAGCATCATGCAAAGTCTCTCTGCATCCTGCTGGGGGAGATCAGGACAATGGATCTTGTCCGATCTTTCAGATGGTGTTTTTTTCCTCAGCCTCTACGGCCCAAGGTTTCCTGTTTAATCCTAGCAGTTCCTTTTCTGTTGGCATCTGAGTTTCAGACTGCAACAATGTTTAGTGGAAGGCTTCATAAGTTTTATACTTTCATAGCTATGCAATGATGCATACGTTTTATGTACTAGAACTCCAGTCAGCAGCTTCTACCAATTGCTCACAACCTGCCCCTAGTCCCCCACCCTTCGCTTCACCTCTCGTCTGCTTCCAGGACCAAAATACTTCTCCTGTAGTGCTATATTTTTTTTTCCCCAGTTTTATGCGTTTCTCTGTTAGAAATGGATAAAAAAATGCTAAGGAGTAGTGGAAGCGTTTCATTTCCAACCTGGATAAAGTTAAGAAACAAATATATGCTTTATCAAGTCTGTTGCCTTGAGATTTCAACACTGTTTCCATGTTCAAAAGCTTATGGTAATAATCAGTTACGGATGCAAGCTTATCTGAGACCAGAAATAACTTTGATGTTCACCCTGGAATAATCTCAAGGTGAGTACACTCTAGTACTCTGGCAATTAGACACATGAAGCTCTTCTGAGTAATGCTAGCTTAAAGTATTTAAGCTCTTCATCACTAGAAGAATGAACTAGAGTTCTTACCTTACTGTACATTGCTGTAAATATTGAAAATATTGAAAATAATAATAATAAAGATATGTAGCAAAATGCTATAATTATTTCCAATTTCTGAGCTGAACTTCATGTTGCCAACCTGATAATGTGATTCCAGACAAAGACAAAACCCTCCTTTTCTTCACCAGTGGCAGCACATTAAACATATCTCTTTAGTATTAAGGATTAAAAGTCAAATGTTTTAAATTTATCTTGTACAAATATTTTAAAACATAGAGATAACTATTTCAGGGTTAAATTCTGATTTTTTTAAGGAATATTTATAACATACACAAAGGTGTGTATGTATGCATGCATGTAGGATAAATATTAAAGCTGTGATCATGAATAGTAATCAAAAACAGCTTGACAGTACATACAGAATCACAGAATCATTAAAATTGGAAAAGACCTCCAAGATCGTTGAGTCCAACCTTTGACAAATCATCATCTTGTCAACTAGACCATAGCACGAAGTGCCACATCCAGTTATTCCTTGAACACCTTCAGGGATGATGACTCCACCACCTCCCTGGGTAATCCACTCCAGTGCTTTACAACCCTTTCCATGAAGAAATTCTTCATAATGTCCTACCTGAACCTTCCCTGGTGCAGCTTGAGGCTATGTCCTCTCATCCTGATGCTTGTTGCCTGGGAGAAGCATCTGATTCCCACCTGGCTACAACCTCCTTTCAGGTAGTTGTAGAGAGAGATAAGGTCTCTCCTGAGCCTACTTTAGTCCAGACTAAACAACCTCATATGACTTACTTTCTAGACTCTTCACCAGCTTTGTTGCTCTTCTCTGGACAAAAAAAAAAAAAACAAACAAGCAAAAAAAAAAAAAAAAAAACAAAACAGGAAAAAAATACAAAAGAATATAAATTAAAAGAATAGACATAAATTTACATTTGTTTTACTGCTTTTTCTTTTATTTTTTCCACTAATTCTGATGACAAAATTGCAGTACACATGTAAGATATTTTATTTAGATCACAGACTTTCTGTAGTTTCTTTTGGATCGATATATATGTAGATGTCAATTAAGTATCACTTAATTAGACCATACCACATATAGATATGCACATTCATACTGACCATAGAAAAAGATTCACAGCATTCCCTAGACTATCCGCCAAAAAACAATAAAACTCTGAATCTTATTTAGTTAGTTGACTAGGGCCTAAATTTCTCTATGACTTTCCAAAGTAGTAACTGAGATTGGAAACACAGAAATGAGGGAGAAGTAGGCTGTGAGAGAAATGGCCAGATTGGAATAGCCGGGGTATGATTTAGATTTGTAGGTACACCAGCAATTGCCAGTTCCTCTTCCTCCATGTCTAGAGGAAGGTGTCCCAGCCCATGGCAGAGGGTGTTGGATCTTCAGGAGTCACTTCCAAACTAAATCATTTTATGATTCTATGACAGTTGTCACATTTCTTGCTATCCAAATCTCTTGAATTCCCAGTAAGTTAAATTAATTTTCCCCAATGACAAGTGTGTTTTAGTTAAAACAGTGATTAGTAATTGACTTCTCTGTCTTTATGTTGACCCAGAAGCTTTCTAATCCTGTTTACTCCACTCGTTATGCTGAGGAGTGACCACCTGATTGTTTAGCTATTAGCCAAGGCTAACTTAAAGCACTAGATAAATTGTTTCTGCTACATAGATAGAGAAAGAAAGGTGGAAAAATCTTGTCTGAGCATAGATGGGAATCTGGAAAATTGAATGGAATGCCACAACTGTAGCACTGGTTTATGAGACACGTTATGTTTATTGAGTATCATCTTGAGTTTGAATGAACTGGGCTATTATGCTTATCTGATCATCTTTAGCTGTTGAGCTGTTTGAGCAAGAGACAAGATTTTACAGGCAGGAGAATTTCCTTATTAATAGCAAGTCAGGAAAGTAATGACTTTAATGATTAATACAAGCATCATTGTTATGCAGATCCACCATTTATCTCCAATAATAGGTGTGGGAGATAAGTAGGGCATTGTCTCATGCATGACCATTTGCAATGCAAGGAACTGAAGAAGGATCTGTTCATGGGATCATTAGGGCTGTATACCTCACCTTCCTGCAGTGTACCCATTAAATGAGAGAAATTAGTAGCACAGTTTTTTGGGAACAAAACTGTGTCACAGAAGTTTCAGACTGGACATGAGGAAGCGTTTCTTTGCCAAGAGGCTGGACAAATGTTGGAATAGGCTTCCTAGAGAGGCATTTGATGTCCCAGGCCTGTCATTGTTTGAGAGGTATTTGGACAATGCCCTTAAAAAGCAGGCTTTAGTTTTTAGTCAACCCTGAAATGGTCAGGTGGTTGGACTAGATGACTGTTGTCGATCCCTTCCAAATGAAAATATTCTATTCTATTCTAGAGTAATCTTTGTTCACTGCTGTTTAGCTCCAAAAAAGATAAATCATAGTATCATGTCTCATATTTTTGTATGAACAGAACATTAAATATTATCAATATTTATATATGTCTACATCTATATATCAATGTGCAAACAGATAGATGGATGAACAGCATTAATCCAATGTATTCAGTAAGTACGTGACTTGCTTTAGTTTATAATTAAATGGTACAAAAATAGAAGTACCATTTGTTCTCTTGATGACGATCTGTTTCTCATTGTTTAACGTGGCTGTGGTTATTTATCTTATCATCCTTCACAAATGTCATATGAAAGGCAATTACTGTCCTAAGGCAATTGCACAATGGTCATTGGAAAGAAGACTTTGGTTGAATCAGTCCTTTATATTTATGTTACTGTTATAGCATAAGTTCATAGCTTCCTTGGTCACTTTCTGATGATTGATTTTCTTTGTTCTTTATCCTTACTCTCTATTTTTCTGTCTCTTTGATATGAATTTAACTTCTGTCATTAAAATAAAATAAACAAGATGATGTTTGTTTACTTTTAATCTCTAGAATCAGAGAAAACACAGCTAGGCTTTTCTAAATCTTTAAAATAAGAAAGTGAAATACATGGACATGATTTTCTTAGTTTTAGTAGTTCTAGTCTTTCCAAAAGGACTCAGAACATGCATTTTATGACATTTTTTTGTCCTCCTGCTGTTCTGAATGTTCTTGATTGTGATTGTAGCTTTTTGTCCACAAAGCCAGTTGAAGATACAGTTTGGAATTAAGCTTCTGATGGCTGTTGGAGGGTTATTTGTAACTTTTTTGAAAATGTCTCGAAACCCCTGATGATACACGTGGTACTATGATGACACCAAGTCAGTATTTTGGTCTTCATTTTCCACATAACATTGTCTGAAATGCAGGTGTATTTTATTGTTTGGGGAGAGAGGGGAACAAAGTTTATTTTAGCATGACATTGTCCCTTTTCTATTCTAGTGTTAAGTGTGCTCATTTCAGTTATATATAGAAAAATGACTAGTGACATTCGTGAAGGTTCTGGAAGATCCACATGAGTAGACATACACACATACACACAGTTTTTCTGCCCCTGTACTGACACATCCATGATATTCTATTCACAATAGGTGTAGATTTCATCAAGAAAACTCATGTAATGAGGATACACAGAAAAATATACATGATTCTTAAAAAATACCAAATTGATAGTAGTTACATTTATGGAAGTTTTGGTTACATCTAAAATACCTAACTGCAGTTCAGATTCAGAGACTTCGAATTCTTAAACTTTCAAACAATATTATTTTTGAAAATTAAAACTTTAAATAATTAAAATTTATGTATTACAGGAATACCTATTGAACAATATTACAAAACAATGGAAGATTATCCAAAATCTAGGAGGCAGTTTCTGTATTCAAGTGTACTCTCAAGGACAGCAACATTTTCTAAATTCTGCTAAAAGTACCGATATCAATGAAATAACAGATGTCTGGAAAAATGATGAAAATTCAGCCTCAGGAGTCAGTATAACATATATGAAGGAAGTATTGTCTTTTTTTTAAGTTAAGGATATCCTGGCAAACATGAAAGTATTTCAAATTGATATGCAGCATGATACAGTTATTTGTTTGGAAGATGTCGAGGCTTCTATTGATGCAGCTGACAGAAATTTAGGGTCATATTGGGGAATTGTTCAATTGCTTGCAGTTTGACATGTTGCAATTATGCATGTATTTTACCTGTTTATTCCTGTTGTTCCTATTCTTTTTAGTTCATGCAAAATGAAAACTAACACTTAGTCAGATATAAATCCCACAGGAGTAATCCAGATGCTTTTCCTCCAATAACACCACTCATATCCATGAGAATGCAAAAAGATAAACCTTTCACCAAAAATAAAATTTAAAAAAAAAAAAAAAGACTGCTGAGAAGATCTGTAGCACCTTGGACAGGCAAACTACCTGTTTGCCCTGATGTGACACCATTAAAAATATAAAAGACTGACACAGTTTCCATTGTGTGGAACCATTACATATATCTCTGCAGTTTCATAAATAATTTAAAAATTGAAATATTTATGGTTAGATTACAAAAATAATAATAAAAAACAAACCAAACAAACAAACAAAACCCCCCACAGTTCTTGAAAATGCTATTGCATTTATGGATACAACAAACCAAGTATTAAAACAATGGTATATACCAAATAAAAAGAGTTCTGGTTATACTGTACTGTACATGATGTTCGTTATTGACTGAGGATATAAATTCAGCTTTTACCTTTGGGTTTTAAATACCATCAAAATGAAAACCCTTGTCTCTTACTCACAAATCTTTAAACAGAAATTCCTTTGATTAATATATCAATAGAACTATGAGTGCTGAAAACACAGAATTGCAGATATCAAGAGATTCTAATGTGAGCATTAACCAATTCATCTACATGAATTTCACTGATATTCGATCCTTTGAGTCCACTGATCAAATACAGTTAAAAATCTCCTTATTATTTGATTTACTCAAAGGGGTACCTGGTTCTAGGTCTTTCCCATTCTTACGTGTAAAATTGATGTGCTTCTGTATATGAAGGGACAGGGAGCCAAAACTTGATGTGCCATAAATGCTCACTTAAGATATTGCATGGTGTGCACAGTTATAAAGGTAAATACTAATTCAGGAATAGCTCAGGTAATCTGATGTTATTCTTGCTCTACCCACTTAGATAAGGTAGTGGTTAATCCTGGTTTGGATGTTGTTTTCACGTTGTTAAAAACAGAGAGGTTACATAAATATATTGTTGACTTCACCATTTCTTTACATTCAGATCCAAAAAGACACAACAGGCATTTAAGTGCTTATATTCCTTATATAACCATGGAAGACATGTAGGAGCCTTGAGGCTTTCAAGGGGAGATTGTATCTGCCTAATTGAGCGAGACTCTTGGAGACTTCAGAATCACTTACTGATCCCCACTGACCATATAATGAAGAAGTACTCTACCTGAGGCACCTAATAAAAAACCTGGACACAGCTTCATGCCTGAACAGGAATTTCAGTAAGTACTTCCACCAGTGCAGAGTACCAAAATATCAAATTCCTATCTAAAGCATGTCACTTAAGCTACCAACAGCCCACGCATTTTATTGAATGTCTTACTGTTCAGAGTACTTGCATAGAAAGTGGGAGATCTAGATTTTAGGCCCTTTTCAGCATATGGGTGAGACACAGCAATGTTTCCACACCACAAGAAAATGAGTCTTGTTTTAGATTCCTTTTTGGGATTAGACTGCTTAATAAGTTATGTCTTTCATTGATGTCCAGGTCATGAGAACACAATGGCATATTAAACTGACTTAATTAAGTATATGCTTACATACTTCGTGTCCCAATTTATTACATGTGATGTTTCAACTCATTTTCTTTGTCCCTTATATGCTCAGTCCAGTAACTCTTTTGATTCAGGTACATATACATTCCAAGAGCTGAAGTTGCTTCTAATCCTCACAAAAAATATGTACTACTTACTTGGTAGAAACTGGGAAAGTGCAACAAGGAAAGGAGCATTTTGTTCAATCCATTGCAACTATGCCCTTTTTTTAAATTAATGTTAATTTTCACTCTCGGATATAAGAAGCAAAATTAGGAGGAAATCTGGTCTCAACCACTGTGACTCTTCCTATGTTTTTAAATAAAGGATAGTTTTTCTGGAACTATTTAAGTCCTTGAGGTAAGAAGGTTTATTATATGCAAGATTGCAAATAATCAAAAGAAACAAAGCATTTATATTGTAATTTCTTTCTAGTTACCCTTAAGTATGACAAATATTCAGGCTATCCTTTTCTGCCTATTTCCACTGAGGCATTATTGCTGTTGTTTTCATCTTTTTCACGCACAAAAAATTCATATTCAATTTAAATCTCTATTTAATGTATTCATTCTCTTTATTCTACAAATCCTTATTTTCATAAACCCACCGACAGAAGTACAATTCTTTTGAGAATTTTCTTCTCCTTTTTCATAAAAGAACAGAAGAGAATCCACTTGGATATCACTGATTTCAAGGGATCATGTATAAGTCCATACGACAAGAAATTTGTAGGAAATGTATCTCTTTAACTTATATTTCTCATATCCACATAGGCAGTGGTAACCATTTAAAAATCAAGTGTTCGGAAAAATAAACGTATTTCTTTCAAGGTTCTGTAAGTAACTGCTGGAAAATACCGTTATTCTGGTACAGGCATCTGGATGGAAACAAAATAAATGTACTTATGCAAATTCTGATTACTAGAGTAAAATCATTCCATAGCATTTGCTTTCCTATACTGACTCATTTCAAAATCTATAGGAAGTAAGTCCCTTCACTCATAGGGATTCCCCTTTATTCTGACTGCGCTGATTTTTTTTTTCCATCCCTTTTACTCTGCTAGGAGGAGAAGGTAAGGACATCATGTTTAGGCCCAGAATTTTGAGCTAAAGAGATCTGAAAGAAGTCTATGTCCCTGTTATTCATCCTTCTACAAAAGTAAGACAACATTGTACTAAAGAAGAAAAGAGTACTTATGGGTTATTTATTCCAAAACAACCTCATATCTCATGATAGACATAACTGTGTGTTTATATTTTACCATTTTATAAGGCATAGTACTGAAGAATTTTCAGCAGAAGAGGAGAAAATATAACTGATAAGGTAGTCCAGTTCATTGGGCTGAAAGTTTCGCTTCCACTTTCACTGGAAGGGGAGATTTTGAAATGACGGGACCGATTAACTTAAAGAAGACAAAACAAACAAAAAAAATACTAGAATAAAAACCCCTGAAAGAAAACCTATTATCCCTCAGACTCTGCCACTGTACCCACGTATATTCTAGACCTCTTATTTTTGACTTCCAAATTTTACCAATCATTTGTTTTTTTGTATAACATTTCTCAGCTGAGAATAAAGAAGACTAGAAAGATGGGACTGTTGATAGTATTAATCTAAATGCAATTTCCTGATTTTCTGACCCCTAGTAACATGCCTAAAAAACTGAATGTGAATGAATATGAAAATGTATACTAGAATGTATTCATACAACATAAAAGATTAGTCAGATTCAATAAATTAAGTTTGTTCTCTGTCTCCAACTCTTCCTCTCACCCTCAGCTGAACTAGTATGTTTCAACTAGATATTAGTGTACAAAACTTTTACAAATGACAAATGGCCTTCCGCTCATCAAATGTGAAGTTTATGAAGCTTTGCAAGTAGGAAAAAAAAATCAGGAAGTCTAGCAGAGTTTTTGAGCCATTTCAAACTTCAGTGAACTATCATTCTCAATGACTTTAAACTGCCTTTTCTATTTTCCCAGGAGAATAGTGACCAGTGGAGTTTTAAACAGTTGCAAAACAAAAATTACACCAGAGGTTTATATTTTTTTCAAAACCATATAATTTATGATATTATGAGGAAAAATATATTGTAAGTTCTGTGTATCTAATCTATTTACTTTCACTGCAGGGTAGACAATGTTTCCTGCAGATGTTAAAACTCATCCTGCCATAAGTTTTAAGAAAAATTATTATCTTATTTTGTAGTTGTTCTTATTCTAAGGAAGTCTATACAATAGAAAGAATCAGCTAATTCTTACTGTAGTCTGACTCAGACTTAAGGCAAAACCTCTTCTGTTGTCCAGAGTCACCTGATATATAGAGAGATTTGACTGTTCTGAATTGCACATGTACAAGTACACGTGTTCACCCAGAGTTCATGGTAAGAGCAATTGAAGGGCAGCTTAGGGCAGAGCAAGGAGAGGAAAGGTAGCAAAGAGAAGGGAGAGGAAAATGGAGTGGGTGGGGGAAGAGGTAGGGGACCTTCTTGAAGTATCTGTTCAACATGTTATTACGATAATGGTATTTCTCTATTTTTTTTCTTCTTTCTTCTCATCAAGTACTGGACACATTTGAGAAACTGATGCAGTTAAAACCCTTCAGTGATGACAGAATCAAGGAATATCCTGTTTTACAGCTTTCATTATGTCATCAAACTTAAAAATAAAAAGATTTATGCTAGGAAAATTATATATTCTTTGCTTATGAGAAGATTTCTAAAAGGATAAAAAAATCTAATAATTATCTACAATATATATAATGCTTAAGAATCAGTTGACTGAAAAACAGAAGGAAATAAATGCTGTCCTTTTCTGAAACCACTATTCATATTGTGCATTAAAATATACTAAGTATATTTATATATCATGTATTCTGAGGGAAAGAAATCTTTCTTTCATATACGAGTCCTTCAGCATAATGACAGACGTACACAAGTGAGATAACATCAATGTCTAAGGTCCATTGTATCAGTGAGTTTTGTCCTCTGGAGATTCACATTCAAACATAGCCTCAGGTCACACACATGATGAATTTGATGGTTTCATTCTGACTCACAGTAAATATGGTAGTTTAACTAAATACAATTCACAAGTTTGCCAGAAGAAAGATTATCAAATGAGATTGAGATAGATTGTTTAAACTGTAAAATAAACTTTAAAGTATTACTTCAGGCACCTCATACCAGAACTTCAGTTTTTATCAGTTGCTACACAAGCCCTAATAATTCAATGTAAAATTAGATATAAAGGATCCTTGCATGAGATAAAGACAATAGTATTATTAATATTTTAGTTTGCTTCAATATTGGTGTAAAATATAGGTGTCATGGATTAACCCCATCCCCACTTAGTCCCACGCTACCACTCATTAACTCTCTTCCAGTGGGATAGGGGAGAGAATCAGAAGAGTAAAAGCTAGAAAAGTTGTGATTTTAGATAAAATCAGTTTAATAGATAAAGCAAAAGCCATATGGATGAGCAAAGCAAAACAAGGAATTCATTCACGACTTCCCATTGGCAGGCAGGTGTTCAGCTGTCTCCAGGAATGCAGGGCTCCATCATGTGTGACGGTGACTTGGGAAGACGGAGACCATCACACTGAACAAAGGCCCCCTGCTGAGCATGGTGCCATAAGTTATAGAATACCCCTTTGGTCAGGTGGGATCAGTTGTCCTCTCCTTGTGCACCCCCCGCCCCCTCGCTGGTGGGGTGGGGTGAGAAGCAGAAAAGCCCTTGAAACTGTGTAAGTGCTGCTCAGCAATAATTAAAACATCCCTATGTTATCAACAGTGCTTTGAGAACGAATCTGAAACACAGCCCCACACCAGATATTACGAAGATTAACCCTGTCCCAGTCAAAACCAGAACAAATTGCTCTGTTTCTCATCAATATGAAAGAAGGTTAGTAATTTTTAAGAGTTGCTGTTTTTCCTTTTTTGTTACTTTCCTTGATGATGACTGCATCTAGTTAGCATAATTCTTCAGACTTACAATAGGAGTATTTTACTAGTGTCAGTTATGGTAACTTATAGTCTTTAATATCAGATGACTCTATATTAATTTTTATCAAAAATACCTTTCAACAGCTAGGAAGAGAGTGACTATAAAAACAAAGGTAAGAAAGAATTATCAAAGAAAGTTTGTCTCTGAACAATCGCTACCAATTAAAAATTACCCTATCTGCTCAGCACAATCTGTCTTAGTTTGTCACTTGATCAATAGCATCAAGACACTATTATGGTAAAATATCATGCAGACTGAGAGACAGACAATAACTTCAGGATTTTATTAATTGTAATTTAGTTTGAACATTGGCTTTATAAAGAAAGGGTAAAGGTGAAGATTATGTTTTATAAATTGTCTGAATCAGAAATGAGTGACTTAAATATAAATATATCTTTTAATTTAATTAATATAGGTATACAAAATGACATACAGTTGAATAATGCACTGTCAATCGTGAATTTTTTAAACTATTTATATACCGACTTTGTTCCTTCTTAGACTAAAATGGCATTAAAAGCTGCTTAACAAGGTCTATGTGCAATCAATAGACATTTCTGGTAGTGGAATAAAACAGAAACAGAATCTGTGAAATTTGATTCTACTGAAAGTTATTCATTATTTAAATCCAGATAAAGAATAACAGTTTTTTTAATCCAATCATTGTTTGAAGGTAAATATTTTTGTGCTTTCCTTACTGGAGTTGAAGAATTCTATTATGTGTAGTTAATTGACTGACCTTTGAAGAACTTTTAAATATCAATTTCAATAAATCATTTACATTAGTGATGCTGTAAGGTCCACTTGTTTTTTTCTTATTTTCCTAGTTTTATAAGTAGTTAAATAGTAAAAGTAGATTTTAGAAGTAGCAGCCCTTATTCCTCACCCTTTAGCACCCTTTAGTTTACACATTCCTCAACCCTCTCACCCCATTCCATACTCCCCATATCAATTCTACTCCTGAATTCAGTAGAAAATGTTTAGTCTTTTGTCAAGGTAGGCCTATGCTGTTTAGAGAACACTCATATCTTGGCCTAAACAACAGAACACAGTCAAGAACTGGGTGACTGTGTACCCTTTGTACTCGGAAGATGGTGAAGGTGCTGAAGAGGTGGTCCTGAAAAGCCCCCAGACCCAATTCCCAGAGGGTGGGCCAGGGGGTGGACCAGGGCAAAAGCTATGGGATGGACAAAACTTTGAATTAGTCAGGCAGTATTATAAATTGTAACACCTAAACACGGCCTGCGTCTATACCTAGGCACAAATTAAACCCTTTCTTTATCTCATCCTCAGTTAACTGCTTTGGAGGTTTTTTTCCTTCAGCATCATAAGCCATCATTAGAATTTATGTTTACTTTATCTTTGTTATTTAACAATATACGTTGATATACTATGTCACCTCTGCTATGTAAGAACAGAGTTGAAAATCTTTCTGGGTACTTTCTGACATCTGTCAAAGTTTTATTTTTTTCTCTTTTTCTAAGTTCTTTTTCCCCCACCTTCTGTTGTGGTTTAGGAATAGTACTCTCTGATTCACTGCCCCCCCTGAGACTCTTCCAAGCCAAACGCTGCTCACTTGTTCCCCCTCACTTCCCTTCCCCTTCCCACTCTGGGGATGGAGTTGAGAATTGGAGGCACAAAAGGTGAAATTATGGATTGAGATAAGAACAATTTGCTGGAAACACCAACGAGATAAGAAGATGACAGTAACCATAACAATATTAATAACAAAAGAGACAAAGAAACAATTAACAGGGAAAGCCCACAACAACTACCAACCAGCTCATGCCAACTACATTGTCCCACTGGAAGGAGCGCTCTTCTTCAAAGTGAGCAAAAGTCCCTTTCCCCCACCCCTGACAATGTGAGAAGGTATCAGACAACATTAGGGTCCTGACCATGCCCACAGGGCTCCAGGCTCCACCCCCTCACAGCTACTGCAAAAATTAACCCTGTCCTTGGCCAAAAGCAGGACACCTTCTCATGCTGTTTTTCTTTCTCTAGAAGTAAAACTGTTCACAACTCTTTCTGCACAAAATATTCCCTGGATTTGAAAGTCACTTGAATTACTGGAGATTCAGGAGGTGAAAAAATTAAGTTTAAACTTAGAAATTAAATATTTCTTAGTGCCAGGATTAAAGGAAGTATAACAATGACTTGATAAATATATACATGTATTTGTGAATATGTAAACATTCTGTTCCTAAAAAAACCCCCAAACCCAAACAAACTCCAAAAGATTGTTAGGATTACAAACTCTAGGAGTCAAAACTGAGCAGATATCTGTCCAGGTGATTTTCCTGTACGTGAGCATCATGGAAAAGTAATTCTTATCACTCCATGAGCTAATTTTCCACTCCAGGATTTTTGCTTCCAAAGCTACCTTAGTAGGCATATAATCTATTATGTACTCATGGTAATATTTGTCATTATTTTTATGGATCCAAGATATTATACTATATATGAAAATAAACATATGAAGTAAATAAGTCAATAATCAGATAAGTCTGTCACATAACTTGATCAGTAACATGATCATCCCTATTTAAAATCTAGCCAATGTCTTAAACTTGTACAAAACCATTCTGAGATAATAGATGTTCTGCAGTCATAAACATTTAGAAAGCTGAAATGTGTAATGTCTCAGATTATCAATAAAGGAAGCATTGTATTATAGTAAACCAAATCTAATTGTTCTATCCATTGAAATTAATCCTTTAATGAAGGAATTTGTTAAATACAAATTTGTTTGTTTTTAACAGATGTAAAGCACTCAGTTCTTCTTTCTAAGCTAGTCTATCAAATTTAGAAATTCCAAAACCTTTGCTTGTTCTCAACCACTTGATCATTCTAGCACATAATTTGCAGAAACAGCGGAATCAAAAAAACCATAACCACACAACTTAGAATTAAATAAGGCAATTTATTTTTCTCTCTAGGTTTTGCACTGCCATCTTAGCCATTGTAATACTTCCCATGGAAGATCTCTTTCTGGCATGTACAGTTTATGTCAAACATTACGTTGCAGTTACTTCTGAAGAGTTTGAGAAAGCTATGGAGAGGATTTAAATGAATTTTAACATTTGTGAATGATAAAAGTAGAAATGAGAATTTCCCATTATTGAACAACCAAGGTGCAAATCTAAAAGCATGATAAAAGAGTATTTCTTTGATAGCTTCCATAAATACATGGCTATTTTAGGATGATCTGTGTGGTGGTATAAAAATGTACAATTAATGGGGAAATCGTGGGTTTTGCAGATAAGTAGTTGTATTGTGTTGTGTTGGATGTATGTTCTGTTCTTTCATTGGTTAATACCATATATGGTTATGTTCTGCCCCTATTTTCTATGATTGGTTGTGATTTGCATGCTCCGCCCAAACCCCACCTTCTGTTCTAGTACCTTCCTTACTCACATTATTTAAGGCTGGAGCCATTTTGTGTTGTGCTTTTTTGTCCCCTTTCACTCCTCCCTTTAAGCCGTCCCGTTGCCCTGTTACTTTTCTAATAAAATCATCTCACCAGCTGCACCCAGAAAAGTTTGTGGAGGTCTTTATTTCAGCGTCGACCTCCGCAGATCTGATCTAAATTACTTACCTACATACACTGATAAAGTATCAACTTTATCTACTGCACTAATACCTAGAAATATATAGAAATATTTTCCAAAGGCAATAATGAATTCTAACACTAATCAATTAATATTACAATAAAAGCATCATCAAAATAACAGAGACAATTATTCTATTTCGACCATAATTGATAACTGGTATAAATTTTCTGTCAAAGTTTAATTTATTTTCATGCATCTCTCCTATAAAATTAAAAAAGAAAATACTGGGAGTTTGTCCATGCTTAATGTGAAGAATTAACACAGAGTGTCGAAGAGAAAAAGAAATCTGAAAATACTAAAAGGAACATCAGAGGAAATAAAGTCTTCTATCTTCAAGTTATTCCATGTTTAAAAAAAATAGATGCGCAAACACTGTTCAAAAGAGTTATTTACTGTACTGAATCTGTGTGTAAAGATGTGTGAAAAACAGTATTATGCTTTGAGAGCCAATACCTTTAACTGTTTGGATATTTTGTCTCAAAATTATTGAACCTTGCCCTAGCTCAGCTGGAGATTAGTTGTACTTTTAGAATGTTATACAAGACAAATGAATTGGCTGCTTCTTACATGTTCTGCAGCCTCAGTCACCTCTTTTCTTCCTGAAAAAAATGTTTCTTCTTGAAACATTTTTTTTTCTCAGTCTCTGTGAAAGTTCTTATTGTTTTTCATATAACACTCAATTTTTTTGTTTTATCTTATTTTATTTTTATGGTATTCTATTCTATTTTATTATTCTCTTCTTTTTTTGTTCATTACTCTACAGACATTCTAACCCTCCCTTCTGCTTAGTAGTTTATACATTGAAACTGTCTTTTTCATTCTCTTTATTACTTCTGGCATTTTCTTCCATATTCACACAATATGTTAGTTTCCTCATTTATTTCTTGCTCGAGATATATTATTAAACAATATATTTACTAAAGAAAGAGGATGCATATAACCCTCAGCCTAATATTAATTTGTTTTTGAACTTTTTACATTTCCCCTATGTCCTCTGTCTCTCTTTCTTTTTCATTCTGTTCAATCAATACTGTTCTTTTCTTATTTTTTCTCCAAAATATTTTCTACAATCTTCATAAACTTTTCTTACTAACCTTTCCTGACAGAGTTTTCATAATCAGACTGTAAAATATGCCTGGATGTGAATGAATACAGAAAACTGTGCACATAAAGTAAATGGCTAATGCACATGTAGGTAACTCTTTCAGTAAAACAATCACCAGTCTGTACATACAAAAAGCTAATAAGTGTTTAAAGCTGCATTTTATGCATCATCATTATTTTTCCTGTTTCTTCTGCACGCATTTTTTTGTGTCCTGGACACCTGCACCACTCTACAACTTTTGTTTTCTGTCTTCTAGTCTGTGAAAAAAACTTCGGTACTTAGGGTATGTGCAGATCTACAACAGATCAGATTAATTCTTCTATAATTTTTTAATAAAAAATATATAAGTTAGTATTTGTTGTATGAAATACTGAGACACTTGACATTACATAATTTCTAGAATGGAAACCTTCCTCTATTTTTGTATTTGAATATCCAAATATATTTACATATTTTGTATTAATGGTAAATAAACCAGTAAATAATGGTTTAAATTACAGTTAGAAGAATTATGTAGGACCTTAGAAAAGCAATACCAAAGCCACACAGAAATTCCACAGCTTTTAATAATAAAGAGTATTGAAAAGCTAGAACAGATTTCCTGGACAACCTGTGGAATTTTTGTCAATCCAAGTCTTCAAGAACCAGTTTGACAGCTATCTGTCAGGCATGACATAAGCATAAATAGTCCTGCCTTAGGGCAGAGGGATGGACTAGATGACCTCTTGAGATCCCTTATAGCCTGCTCATTCTGTAATTAAATTCCCAGAGGTCTGCTCCCACAACCCTGATATTCTCAGATTTTACTGAGTCCAATTAAAATCAGCAGCATAGGAGGAACTTCTTGAAGTCACAGGCTATTACTAAGAATGCTAATTAAATAAAATTCATGAGGCACAGGTTCTACAATAGTCTATGCAAGAGTACATCATATTTCTTTTGCTGAAGCTTAGGTACCTTATAATCAAACATTAATATTCATTTTACCAGAAGGAGAATAGACATGAAAGCATTTCTTTCAACTAATGGATATGACATTCACATGGGAGACAAAAATACTGAATCTGTGTTCCCTGATTTCTTTCTGAGTCAACTTTCTTGTTCCCTGTTGATTGGCAAATGGACATACATGGAGGTTTCATCTACAGGAGTGAAATAGAGGGTGTGAAGAAGCGTTTTAAGTATCTGCTTGTTTATATGATCAAATTGTTCAGAGTGGCCCTAGGACAGTATCTGAATGAGCAAGATAAAACTCTCTCAAAAAACTTCTATGTAAGGTCATAGTTTGGGACCAGTCCTAAAACTAAATTTGAACAATATATAGGTTGTAAGATCAAATCTTTCAACTGTTGTTTCAGCACTGAAAACTCACTTCCTCCATCAATTATATAGGGTTAATTTTAAAATTAAATTAAAGCTCAGTACAAAGTAAGACATAGACAGAAATTGCAGCCCAAAAGAGCTCACCCAGTGAATATTGCTTTCATATATGCTTAACCATAGAAGATGCCTCCATTATCAAAATATAAATTTCTTTGTATTTATGTTTATTCTTTTTTTTTGTTGAAACTGACCTATATGAACAGTGGGGTGCCCAAGTCCTATTTAAACTACAATAGGATCCAGAAACTGAAAAAATTTTTTGTCCACTATGGAGCTGGTGTAGCCATGCTCTGGGGTAGCACTCCAAGTCTTGTTGTGGGCTAAACGGAACCTATCAGACACAGGGAAACAAGAACTCTTTGTTCATCCGACAAATATTTAACAGTGTAATAGTAAACATTATCTAATTAATGTGGAAAAACCTCACTAACAATATGGTTATAGTTGCTATGTAAAACATCCTAGAGTCTCCCCTTTCCTACGATGCCATTCTCACCCAGCTAGCATTCCTCTGAATCCCTTTTCCTTAAGTATGGTTCGGAGTGCAAGGTTGCTACTGGTTAGCACCATCCCACGCTTTTTTGCTGGGAGTATAATGCTCATAGTGGAGGATTTTTCTGGTTATGCCAGCTTTTATCACACATTGTTCAACGAATTATGTTTTCCTTTATCAATCTGCTCCCTCCTTTTCTGTTACCCGCTAAAGTCTTACAGCTGCGCAACAGCCTCCACAGTCTTGGCTGACAGAAAGGGCTACTGTTCATTATGAAGTGACTGCCTAGGGGCATCAGATATCTGCCTTACGTGGTTTTTCACAGGGTTTCATTTGCTACAGTCAAGCAATAGATAGTTGGTCATTAGGGTCTTTTTACAAGCTCCAACCATCTCAGTCCAAGGAAAGACCAAAAATGTGACGTGAGACTCACCACTGTCAAGTCAGTAAAATGTATGGGATATTATTCTAGCAGTGCCTTTATATGCCATTGCAGTCTCCCATTGAAATTTCAGCTATTGTTATGTTAAAATTCAGTATTAATAATTGTTGAGGTAATCTTTTTTGTTAGAGAATTGAGAGATCATTGACATTTTGAACAGTGAAGGAAAATAGATTTCAAGGGTCAAATTGGGCTTCTCTGGTTAAAAAGTGCGTGTCTGAGGTACCCTCATCCCTCATATTAAATCTGGTGTAGTATAATTGACAGAAAAATATGTAAGATTCACAGGACCTTGTCCTGAAAAAAAGAGGAAAACCAAACACTATTCTTCTTAGAATTTACCAAACTCAGGTAGGAATGGGGGAGTTCTGACTTCTGTTCTTCAGTCTCAGTATTACATATTTTTATTCATGCAATGATTATTTAGTAGAAGATGCAGAAATAATACAGAACACAGACACTGATAATAAAGGATGAAGGCTCTACCAATACTGAGCATTAGAAAATAGATGAGAAACTTGGTGTTTTCTAAATCACTTCATCCTGATTTCCTGTGTCAGGTATACTCTGTACGTGTATCACAGACAAGGGAAGTCAAGACTGTGTTGCTACATAAAAGAAAGTCAGATGCTAGTTCTTGTCCCAGAGACCAAGGTATGTAAATTGCCTTCTGTGTACACTGCTTGTGACAGAGTCAAGTTTATGACTTGCCCTACCTCACCTCAAGATTAGTTGTACCTCAGGAATGGTATACAAGGCAGATTTGTTTTAGGGAAAACTATCGCAAACAATCCAGACCAGAACTGTGGAATACAGTAATGCCTAAGCAGTGAGGATGCTTAAGGTGGAAGTGCTTGAATTAATTTCTTGGAACTTTTTGGTTTTGTAGAACATGCATAACTTTCAGTGACTCAGCTTAGTTTACCAGAGTGAGAATCTAATACCTCATGCTATGTCAAAGGCAAATTTATAGACACACAAAAAATATTTAGAAGCCATTTGGTTCTATTTTGTGCATCTAAACAGTTCTACTTCCATTTTTTTAAAAAAAACCTATTTAGTAGCTATCTCTAAAAAACCTGTCACATAATATTAAAGCCTCTATTTATTAGTAGAAACTTTCCACTGTGAATGCTGTATTTTTTTATGTACATACGCTGTATAACTGGCCTAATTATCATAATGTTATTTATCCTGTCTTCTAACATTCTTTGACCCAAGAGAAAAAATTGTCATGTGTGTTTCTAATATGAGAAATAAATAAATAAAACTAAATAAATAGTTTAATAGGAAGCAGAACCAATATTTTAATTTATGAGCTAAAGAAATGTCTTCGCGGCTTAAGGCTTTCTGCATGTGTTATTTTTTGTGTATATGATCACACTGGGATGGCCATAAATCTTACAGAAAGTTTAAGTTCATCAGTTCAAAGTAAGATTTTTCAAAAATAATAATTTGATAAATGTAATTATCAATAACAAATGTTGTTAAACATAATCCAGACTGCAGATGACCTGCATTTATTTCAAAGTTATATTGAATTCTTTGCAACTTTTAAGATCAGAAATTACTATCTCATACAAACAAGGAATACGTTCAATGCTATATTGTCACAGTACAGATGGGATTTATTCAATAATTCCTTTAGTGTCCACAATACTTGATGTAAGTGATGAAGTATAGTGTTGTCTTCATATAAAATTTGAATTTTTTTCTTCACATAAAAATTGAGGTACTGCTCCAATTTTCCTGTCTCCTGATTATTTTGGATTAAAATTAACCAAATGGGGAACAAAACATTTCAACTGAATTTCAGTTCTTGCTAAAATAATTTCATAAAACTTTTTTACAAGATGTAGTTTTGTAAATAGAGGTACATAGTGCCAGGTAAAATGCCTGAGATTATCTTCACAGGGCTTACTAACAAGTCACCAGATCTACAGAAAATCTGCATGTTCCTGTAACAGCAATTGAAATCTAGGTCTGACCCTAAAGCATCTCAGCTGGAACTAAATACCCATGTTTGGCACCTGAGTTCAGCCTGTCATGGAGGTATAGGAGGCTGCTGATCCTGTCCAACATCAGACATCTACATTCTGCCAGCTAAAAGTCTGACAACAGGAGTAGCTCTCCACTTAGTTGCATATACTTGAGACTTCTATAACTAATTATCTGCAGCTAAAGTCTAATCTCACTGAAAGTCATTCTGTTTTACCCAGACAAAGGATGACTATAAGAAAAAGCACAAAAAGCTCAAGTATTAAAACTGATCAATGCAATACTATTCACTTTTTAAAGAACATATGCTTACTAACATCTCTCCTCAACCTATTTCTAGTACCATTTCTCAGCTTTTACGCAACAGATCTAAAAGCATCAGTGTAGATAAACTTAATGGCATTTCTTTTGTGACCAACCCACTAACAGGAACTCAGATATTTCAGACTAGAAATATATATTTGTCCATTTTGTCCAATAACTGAGAACTGTGCTACGGGTGCTTCAAAAGACTACACGTCAAAACTATCAGAGGAAGTAGCACTGTAAAAGTGACCTTTGGTTTGTTTTCATAGGAAATTTTGTCTAGGTGTAAAATATATTCCTGGTAATGTAACATGGAACACTGCAGTATATTCAGGATCTGGAAGAGCTGAGTTCAGCCTTTACTTCAGTGAATGTCTATTCAAGCAGAGCGGTTCTTCATCAAAAACAAAGAGCTGGGAAATATCTCCTGCTAGCAAATGCCCATGAAATTAAATGTATGGTTACAAATATCTTCAATTAATGGAATAAGCTGACTCCAGGAATTTAATTTTCTAGTGACTGTGTGTTTCTTTTCCAGAAGTAATTTAAAAACATCTAATCATCATGGCTAGGCTTCGTGAACAAAGATTTGGGAAGGGCTCTACCCACGTTTGTTATAAGCACGTTGGTGGTTAAAAAGGCCAATACGAGATAGGCACATCCGGCTGCAAAAGGCACAGCAGAAAGACTCCTTATATTCTGGTATATTCTGTAAGACACGATTTTTTCTGCATTGTCTTTTCTCCTCGAGAGTGATCCTGCGTGCATTCTCAAAAGCATCAGCAGCGTTAGAGATAGTGTGTCTCCAGACCTCCCAGTTGGAGGCCAGAGTAGACCAGTTATGTTGATCAGTATGGCCAAGGCTGAGATGTTGTTTCAGGGAGTCCTTGGATCTTCTCTTCGGGGCTCCTCTCTTGCAGTAGTCAGTGGCAAGTTCCCCATAAAGCAAGATCTTAGGGAGGCGGTGGTCCTTCGTCCTGGAGACATGCCCTGCCCATCGCAGCTGTGTTCTCAGCAACATGGCCTCAATACTTGTGACTGCTGCTTGTTCTAGAACAGATGTATTGGTCACATAATCTGGCCAGTGGGTGTTTAGGATTGTGCAGAGACAGCGTTGATGGAAGTGTTCTAAGAGTCACAGGTGGTGGTGGTAGATGACCCTTGATTCAGATCCATATAAAAGAGTAGACAGTACAATGACTCTGTAAACACTGATCTTTGTACTTTTCTTTAAGTGTTTATTTCGCCAAACTCTTTTGTGGAGTTTTCCGAAGGCACTATATGCCTTTGCTAACCTGTTGTCTCTCTCTCTGTCAATCTTACCGTCCGAGGAGATGAGGCTACCTAGGTAATTAAACTGCTGGACTGATTTGAGCTCTGATTGGCCAATGGTGATGTGGGGATGATGGGGGACTTCCTGAGATGTAGGTTGATAGAGAACTTCTGTCTTCTTTAAGCTGACTTCCAGCCCAAAGAGCTCAGCAGCGTCTGCAAAGCAGGATGTTAAACGCTGCAGGGATGCTTCTGTGTGGGCAACAAGGGTGGCATCATCAGCATAAAGCAGCTCCCAGACAAGATTATTTAAGGTCTTAGTATGGACCTTCAGTCACCTTAGGTTGAAAAGGCTTCCATCAGTATAGCATCGAATGTAGATACCATCCTTAGCCTTGAGGTCTGCCGTGGCCCTTTGGAGCATCATGCTGAAAAAGATTGTGAATAGGGTTGGTGCAAGAACGCAGCCTTGTTTCACACCAATCTTTGTTAAAAAGGGTTCAGAAAGTGCATCACCATATCTGACTTGGTCGTGATGATCCTCATGGAGTGAGATGATCATTTTAAGGAACTTGGGGGGACATCCTAAACATTCCAAAATCTGCCAAAGGCCTTTTCTACTCACAGTATCAAAAGCCTTGGTGAGGTCAACAAAGGTTACATAGAGACCTTTGTTTTGTTCCCTACACTTCTCTTGCAGTTGTCTGAGGACAAATACCATGTCTGTGGTACTCCTGTTGGCTCTGAAACCATATTGGCTTTCAGGTAGAGTCCCTTCTGCTAAAACGTCTAATAATGTTACCTCAACTTTTGTCTCCTCTGCTTTGTACTTCCATCATTTCTGTCCCTTTTCCGCCTTCCCTAATAAACTCCTCCCAGAAACAAAATGTGAGCAAAAATATTTTCAAATATTTATCAAAATTAGATAATTACTTTCATTAAAATTACCCCCTGCATTTCATCTTCTTCAATTTGAATATTTATTAAACACATTTCTTCCAGACCTAATATCTTGTACATCGATGTCATAAAATATTTCAGATGACTCTTCGTTATATGCTTTAGCTCTTATACATCGACAAATATTTTCCAACAGAGCAATAAAAATCTTATGTGAAAATCCAAAGAGTCAATAAAAAGGTTTGAATACACACCTACTACGGCCACTTAATGTTTTCTGCATTATAATAGGTATTTTAAGACTGACTATCAATCCAGAACCAAGTTTCATTAAATCTGATATTACTTTTTAATTGCTATAGTTATTCTTGGTGTTCTTTGTCCTCATGTTGTTACACTATAAACTAAATAAATTAAATCATACCCTACACGGTAAGGTAAAATTCGGGAGGAAAGTGTTCTCAGACCTACAGGTTCCAGCTTCTTATACCACCTAACTTTGAAAAAAATCAACATTAAGTTTAAGACTTTAGAAGTCCTAATGCTGAGATGTTGATAGTTTTGTTGGTATTTTTTCCCCTCTTCCTTTACGTCTCTCAAAGCTAATTTCAAAGGGATTTGTTGAGATCTCTGAACTCTTTTGAATTCATCCCAAAGGAATCTATCACGTTTTTTGAGCTGAACACACCTGCCAACACAGCTGTACACAGAATCACAGAATCACAGAATATCCCAAGTTGGAAGGATCTTCAAGTCCAAAACTTAACCCTGCACAGGACCGTCCCCAAGAGTCACACTATGTGCTCGAGAGTAACATCCAAACAGTTCTTGAATTCTGTCAGGATTTGTGCTGTGACCACTTCCCTGGGGAGCCTGTTCCAGTGCCCAGCGAATCTCTGGGTGAAGAACCCGTTCCTAATATCCAGCCTAAACACCCCCTGACACAAATTCAAACCATTTCCTTGGGTCTTGTCACTGGTCACCACAAAGATCAGTACCTGTCCCTCCTCTTCCCCCAGATTCCAGGAAAAAAAGTATCTTTATGGTTTTTTCTATTTTGCTGATTCAAGTCTTCTCATTTTGGAGATGAAATGATAGTAATTTATCACAAATTATAACCTCATAATAAATAAATTATAAGACACACTTCTTGAACTAATTTGACAATGTATTTCATTATATTTACCTATATACCTAGGGAACATATCTAAGGAATGAAAATTATTACCTTGACAAATGGAAAACTTTTGGGAATAAAATTCTAAACCTAATTAAGTCTGAAAATAGGACAATTTGAACTTCTATTACTGAATCTAGTTAATTAAAATACAAGAGCACATAAAATCACAGCCGTTTTAGAACACTGAAGTGCACTATTAAAATTTAGTAAGCTGCTTTGGTTTTATAGATGAAGTAATAGAAATGACAAATCTAATGTATTTCTTTGTATGTAGAAAATAGAGCCACATTCAAAGTACTAGCACAAAATAACGTCCACTAGACAAAATAATAATGAACTCTCTAAAACAATTTAGAACAGTCAATTACATATTCATGGATATGCTATCAAAGTCAAGCAGTTGATAATAATGAAGGTATTTTATCAGTAATCATTGTAATTTGTTTTCCCATCATTTGTTCAGTTTATCATGCAAAATGTCTTGTTTTGATTAGGTCTAATTAAAATTGCAACAGAGTAAGCAGATTGCTTAACTTTTGTTATTTATATAGAACATTCTGCTGTGCAGTTTCCCTAAATAAAACAGTAAAAAAGCTGTTCAATAACCAAATAAATTTATGGTACTCTGATAAGTGTAATAGAGATCTTAGACTGTAGACAACAGTGGACAACAGTAAGATTGAAGAGTCTTTCCTTAATACACCAAATTGAGAGCCTTAGGAAAGAAATACTGAGGTTTTATTGAAATGATATTCAAGTTACTGCAAAGAGACAATGATAGAGTAAATAAAAAAGAAGGATCACACTTGCCTGGTTCGTGATTTGAAAAATTTTAACAAATTCAGCAACAGCAAGAGACAAGAGGGTTCATAGAATTGTAGTTATTTCTTGGTAGAAGGGACCTCTGGAGACCATCTGTTGAAAGAAGAACTAGTTAAGTGAGATTGCTCAGACCCATGAGGACTGAAGATCCCCCAATCTGTGTAGGAAGTCTTTGTCAGTATTTCATCACCCTCACTGTAAAGAAACGTTTCTTTTTATCTAAACAGAAGTTCCCATGGTCCAAGCTGATCCTATCATTGTGTACCTCTTAAAAGAGGTTGGGTCCATCTTCTCTGTATCCTTTATTGGGTAACTGTTGACAGTAATGAGATCTCACCCTAACTTGCATTCTCTGGGGTGAAGAAACTCAGACCTTTCAGCCTTTCTTCATATGCCATGTGCTCCAGTCACCACCTCCAGTCCAGCTTGGTGACCTGTGCTGGACTACGTTTCAATATCCTTCTTATGCTGGGGAGACCAGAACTATCCACAGTACTCCAGACATGGTCTCACCAGTTCTAAATAAAGGACAGGGTTTATTACCTGTTGGCTAAATTCTTTCTGTACCTAGGATGCAGTTGGCCTTCTTCAAAGCCAGGGCACACTATTGACACACTCAGCTTGTCCGATGCAACCTCCAGGTCCATTTATGCAAAACTGCTTCCTGTACTGGGGCTTGGGTTTATTTCTCCTCTGGGGCAGGACTTTTAATTTGCTTTCACTGATCTTCATGGAGATACTGTTAGCTCAGTTCTCTGGGCTGCTGAGGTTTCCCTGAAGCCTTCCATCATACCAACTCCTCCTTCAAAAGTGACATAATTTGTAAGCTTGATTAAAGTGCACTCCCTGATATCAACATAGTGATTAAAGACACTACAAAATATTGGTCCTATGATTGATAAAAGTCACTTATTCCTGGTTGCCAGCTACACTTTCCATGAAAATTTGCAACTCTCTGTGTCTGGCAGTCTTTATCAGTCATTTTATCACCCATATATTCAGCCCATATTTCACCAATCAGATGAAAAGAAGGCTATGGGAGAGTGTGTGAAAGACCATGCTAAGGCACACAACAACCACTCTGTTCCCCTTATCCACCATGGTAAATAGATGGATGGATGGAATAGATGGGTGGGTGGAAAATAGGACATTGCAATAGGTGGATGGTAGAATTTCAGAAATCATTTTGATGTGGACAATTCAGGTAGGGGGCTGGGGGAGGAAGGGAAGAAAAGTTCATTTGTAGCCCAGGGACTCTTTTTTTTTTCTTTCAGAATTTTAAAAGATAAACGAAGAGCTGAAGAGAAAAATTAAGTAAAAAACAGTGTCAGTAATAGTTTTCTTTCAACTATGAAACAAGCCTAATATTTTTACAAAGAAAGCAAAATAAGGTCCATTTTTTCCACTGTTTTCTCTACATTGCTATAAATGTTGAAACAGAAAACAATGTTTATAAGTAAGCCTTAAGCATTTGCAAGGAGAAATTATTAAAAAAATTAATTAAGTTTGAACCAGTTTATGTTAGGTCAAAACTAAGTGTCAGTATATACCATAGTGTGATTCATTGAACAGTTGTTTGATCTTAAAGAGTAATGTACAACCAGGCTACATGAACAGAAAAAAAAAAGAAGGTATATTTTTCATATTTGAGTCAGACTTTTTAAAGAGCATATAGTTTGTCTACATTGTCAAAGTCAAATAAGGACATTTTTATTAAGATCTAGATGCTTTTACAATTTTTAAGAACAAACTTTAAGAAATTAAAGAGCCTTAAAAATTTCAATATTCTTTTTTAAGAAAGCAATTAAACAAAAGAAAAAAATCCCTTTGGTTCTGGAAAAAAAAAGGTGAGGTGTGAGTCTCTTAGATTAGGAGCATAAACCTCTTTATAGAACATTATGGCACCCAAATTCAGTGTTAGAATACAATGAAACCAAACAATCTCTAAGTAACTATAGAAGAATTTGTTTGAGATTATTTTATTATTAATATACTTATCAGCTGAAAGGATGTATGGCTATGGCAAATCATCAGATGCAGGTTTAAGAACTTAGATAAACATGGATTCTGTTTGGGAAAAGGAACAGATCTTTACTATAAATGTTAGAAAAAGACATTGAAAGTGCCACAAGCCTCATCAGAGAACACTTAGCAACAGTTTCCAGCATATTTGTGGTAGAAACATTAAGCAGCCATAAACACTTTCTCTCAGTCTTGCTTTACAGTCCAGGAGATTTAAATGCCTTCCTTGGCCAAACCAAACTCTCTGCGGATCCCTTTGCTGGCATTTCAGCAGCTTGGCTGTGAATCAGCATTCTGTTTCAGGCGAATGGTCTTTCCCTCTCAGGAGCCTTCCTTTGTTCATTTCTACTGCTAGGTCTATAATCTGTGTTTTTCTCATTCCCTTCCTGTTCCCAGTTGCCAATCCACAACTTTTTTTTCTCAGATGGTCATGTTCAGCTGTGTTTGCAAAAGGAACCAGTTTTACCTTCTCCAAAAGGTCCCAGCAGACTGCAGCAGCTGGGGCAAGGCAGACTGGCATTCCCTGTTCTACACTATTGCCTCATCACAGTCCTTTTCGAGAAAACTGGTAGTGAACAAATCAAGTCCTTGTAAAATACATTGAAGGTAGTCTGTCTCATATCTGTAGTTTAATTCCCTTTAGACAGTGAATAAAAGTAGCAGACAGCCTCCTATATTCTAGCTGAGTGCTCTGATCATTGAGTCATTTGCTAAAGGGAGGAGACTACGGTTTCATTAAAGATTATTCCTTTCAGTCCCTCCCGTTGTAAAGTTCAGAACTTCAAAGGGAGGAATTCCCTGCAACTAAAATCCCTAATTTTCATAGTGCATATGGATTCAAACTTCTGTTGTCTACCATTTGACTAACTGTTGGAGCAAATTTAAGGAAAAAAGAAAATGTTGGAAACTGGAAATTTGTCACACTCAGCTAATTTTAACTCCATTATAGTACCTACTATTTAATTTAGTCTCGATCATTAGATTACAATAAACCACATGCACTTGATAGAAATAAATACCATATATATATTACTGTACAAATTTATGTAGTATAGTTCAGAAGATGAATCATACAGTATAAAACCAGGCACATTAAGAGTTTTCATAGACAAAATGGCCAGAGCTTTTATAACAAATACATTTTCCAGGATTTTTAGCTTTTAGGATACCATACTGGACACAGAGCTCATATTTTCAGTGTACTATTTACCTTCAGGGGCCTAGTGTTGAAGTGCTATGAACAATGGCATATACTGCATTAAACCACAAATTTAAAAGAAAACAGGTTTTATTGATCTTTTTAAATTCAAATGTCAAGTGTTTATCAGTTTAACTGGTTGAATTTAACACGCATATGGGTTAAATAGATGGTTTGGTATGGTTGGCTGAGTGTTTGCACAAGAAGAAGAGGGACAAAGTGTGTATCAAGTCACCTTTTTTTTTTCAGTAACAGAGCTGTTGTTTAGTTTGTTCCATCTTTACTCTTTGATAGTGTGATTGTCATAGTTTGCCAGTTCAGTATATGAGTTGATACCAGGTCTGACAATATGATAATACAATATTGAAGGATTAACTCTGCAGTGTACAGAGCAAACAAGAAGGGTGGGGAAATAAGTTTGAGAAAAAGAAACCACTAAACTTTTTAAACATCCTGGAATGTTTCACCAGATAGACTGCATAAAAGTTTTAGACTTCAACCAAAAAGGTTTTTATTGATATCCTTAGTAGCAGTAACATTGCTACCTTAGTAGCAGAACATTTAAGGAAATATCCTTTCAGAGGTAATTTACCAGGGAAATACAGCATATCAGATTAACTAGGAACAGATTAAAAGAAAGCCATTTCATTTAATCTTATGACAGGAAAGTTATGGACATTTTCTTTCTCCTTCCTTCAGGTATTTCTTTTAAAAACAAGTGCAGTGGTGTTGTTTACTTCAGGTGATGTGAACAATCTAATTTGTGTTTTCTCTTGACGTAGCTGGAGATTAGATGGTTTTAAAGATAACACTAAACTGGATAGTAGTTGCCCAGCAAATATGACTACAAACCACAGGTTGGAAAAGACTGTCTCAGCTCCCATCATGTTCTACAGAGTTTTGATAGGATAAACATAGAAATCACATATAAAGCTCTGTGAATCTGTTGGAAGAGGTGATCTGTATGTTACGGACATCAAGAGAAGCAGCAGGATCTCCTCATGAATATTGTTAATGAGGACAGCTCTTTGATGTACAAGGGATACTGTGAAGCTTGCATAAATCCCAAGCCAAAGTCTACTATTAACTTAGGCTGCAGATTCTACAAACACGGAGGCTCATATTGTGGTCACAAGGAGCAGACCCATCCCTGGTCATCCATTAGCATCCCTGTAACATCCCTTTTCATGAATATGATGAGCTGTGAAAAGACACTGAAGCTCAAGATCGGTGAATGTTAAAATTCCTCCTCCACGGAGAAGACTGTTTTAGTCCTATTCCTGAAGGAGCAGATCAAATCATTATTTGCCATTTGAATCATATCACTGTTCTAGCTCACTTGAGTGTTTCTGAGAGCACTAAGGAGGAAGTTAAACTGTGGCAGACCAAGTTTTTGATGTTTTGGACCGTGGAGGACTTGTGTCTTTATCCTCCTGGACCAGCTGACTTTGAGACTTCCTAGAAGAATTATCTCACCTCATGGATTAGAAGTTAAGCTAGAATTGATGAACTCTGTTCCTTGAAACTGTATCCACACCAAAAAGTTAATTTAAAATATATATAAACAGATATGTGAGGTTGAAGCCATAAAAACTTTGCAAATATGAAATTAGGCAAATTTCACTTATTATTGGTTTGTATCTTTTGTATGAGCAATTTTTTCGTTGTTTTTTTTTCTTTGTTTATAGTGCAATACAATCAGAATTCTGATGCCTAAAATATATTTTCTATACTAAATCATCTATTAACTCTCCTCTAGGAACAAATTAGTGCTCATTTCAAACATCATTTGCAAGAAGATTTAATATCCTTTCTGATAACCTAATACAAGAGCTATACACATTCCCACAGACTCTCTGATGGTAACAGATTAATAAACACAGAGGAAACACATATGTGGATGTACTCTCTTAATATAATCTCAATTTACTGACAACGGAGAGGATGATTCAGAGATGATCAATTGACTTCTCACCATCTCCTGAGAGTAGAATATCTGAACTTTCCGAATGTAAAAATATCTTTTCACCAGTATAGGAAATGAAAGGAAAATTTACTGCTTCTCATCCCAACAGAATTGGGTTGTCTCTGGTGAGAACCCAGCTGGAGTACTGCATCCAGCTCTGGGGTCACCAGCACAAGAAGGACTTGAAATGTTGCAGCAAGTCCAGAGGAGGGCCACCAAGATGATTAGAGAGATAGAGCACCTCTCCCATGAGGAAAGGCTGAGAGAATTGGGTTTATTCAGCCTGGAAAAGAGAAAGCTTTGGGTGACCTAATTGCAACCTTCCAGTACCTGAAAGCAACTCACAAGAAAGACTATTTACAAGGGCAAATGGCAATCATGCTCTGTCCTGTGATATCCTTCTGAATAATCTTATTAAGACATTTGTGCTGTACTGCTTTTAATCTTAGCTGTCTGCTACAGCTAGTTTGGGTCCTTTTTAGTGGATGAGATTTTGAGTCTAAAATATATTATTTTTCTTTAATGACAGGAAAATGAGGACTTATTTTCTTATGTAATCGTATATCTTTTAAATGCACAGTTTGAACACTTAAATTTTAACATCTGCGCTGATAATTTTAATTTTAAACAGATGACTAATACATCTAGTTTTATGAAGATCTGATAATTACATGTTAAGACTTACTGAAAAAATGAAGCTCATTTTTTATAATTATGACTCTGAGAATTGGTTGTGGGGCCTCCCTCTTGGATACTTCACAGTAGCTTAGTTCCATGGTTTCCACTTGGAAATATATAAGTAAATGTTTGATTTTTCTTTTCCTTAAGTCCATAAATCAACATTCTATTTTCTTGAAGTATGTAAAAAAAAAATGCCTCCTTTTCAGGTAATAGGTCAGTAACATAAATTACTTTTTATCCATTTTATTTGCTTACTAAATATATATTTTTGTGATTTTTTTTTTTTTTGTTTGAGTGTTTTTCTCTAACTGCTTCAAGATTTTATGTAGGTTTGCCTTAGCTCATCTGTTACCATTTCCCAGATGAAACGCTAATTAACCTTCCCCTAATAATCCCTTTAGAAAATTCCCATTGCGGATGCTCATAGGTGGTAAAGTCTGGTTTATCATTCAACTCAGTATAACTTTTTAATTTCATCCCTAATTTCATCTGCCACCAAGGGAGATTTCAAATTAAAATTATTAAACTGTCTGTCAATTAACAGGAATGTTTGAATAATTTGTCTTACACCCAAACTGATAGGTATATGCTCTGATTAAATGAGTGGTTTTTATGCGAGACCAACACATTACATTGGAACAACTCATCTGGAAGTCAACACACTTTGAAATCTTGTCCATGGTGGGTGCATGCTCCAGTAAGCCCATTGCTATCCAGTTCCCAGTTTAGCTTCAGGTACACGTTTCCATGCTACTTGCATTGAACTACCATATCCATACTGGAAACTAGCAAGTGTAATGATGTAGAGTATAATTTCTAAGAATTATTTGTCTCATCTAATAAATACAACTTGTGTCAGGTCTATCCACCATCCACTGTTTCTTGGAACAATTTGAGTGACATATTTACTGAAACTGCTTATTACACAATACAGTGTTTGGAATGAGTTATCAAACGATCTTTATTTTTTCTATATAAAACTTATAAACAAATGCAAATAGGCTTTGTAATGCTCTTAAAATCAAAATGAATAGAAGGTCAGACACAGATGTTCCACACAGAGGAACATTTTTCCTTTTCCACCAAGAATGTGGAATGGTGACAGGTTTCAAAATCATAATCTGTTTTTGGTGTAATTGTGGTTTCCCTGTAGCATTTCAGTGTGATAAATTTTAATGTACTGGGTAAAGAAAAATCTTTTAACTGACTAAAACTGCAGCAATTGCAATATATCCAGGGTGTAACAGGATTTTTTTTTTAATTAGTTTTCATCTGATGTTTACTATGTCTTAACTGGAAGTCAGTACTTGGCAAATAATACCTGATTGCAACACAATTAAAATCACTCTGCATAAACAACTATTGCAACAAGGCTTTAAGTTAAACTTTTTTGCTTAATTTTTCTTTCCCAGTGTCATATTCAAAACTATAGCTGTAAACTCTACTTTAGGAGTTGATTTGTTGAACGCATCCAGAGACTTTGATTGTAAATCGGTCCTGCAGTGTCTGACAGAAGAAAAATATCCAAAGAACAATCAAACTACTATCTTTATGTATGTCAGTACAGAGGTTCAAATATTAAGGATAGAAAAGAATATACTTAATCTGCATTGGTCTTGTCACAGAGGAAGACATTGAAATACCAGCTTCCTGTGATATATGGAAAAAGAGGTTGGGAATTTGTTGACAGAAGTTGATTAAAATATTTTAGAAGCATAGTCAGCCTTACTAACAATCTGGGAGCACAAAAATATTTCTTTGGTCAAATGCTGAACTAATTTTCTATGTGTCACAGATGAATTTAGGGTGAGGTAGCCACAAGAACAGAACACATGTCATAATGTTTAAAATACATTTCTCGGTCACAATGGATGTAAGAAGGTATAGGTAATTTCTATTCTTAAGCTTCTGTTTTAGGTCATGCTTGCACATTCTGTGCACAATACTCTAGCAACAGTGGAAAGCTCTGCCAAGGTCCTGTCTGACTCTTCCCCCACCACAGACAAGACATCACTTCCAGCCTACCCTGTGTGCCGTAATCTGGCAGACAACATGGACCCACAGGCAACAGTTCCACTGCAGGCTTGACTTCTCCACAGTGTCAGGCCTCTGTGTTAAACCCATGACATGTGTATACCTATTCTTCCCAAGGGGGTTTCTGTTTTCACTATTGTTGTCTAAATTAGGTGGTTCCTCTAAACCAGCAATGGCCTTGTTGCTCACATCACACAGGCTAGTTGCTTTAACTCTCATGCACACAGCAGCACATGCTGTCCCTTGAGACTCCCAGACCCCATAATCTCTCCAGCAGCTACCCAAGACTCCTTGGTCCCTCCAATAACCATCTCTTTTCCTGAACTCACCTTCAGAGGCCCATTTCTGCCCTCCCCCCCCCCCCCATCCCTCAGGTCAGTTTATCTACTAGCCTGGTTTGCCCTTCACTAGCATTCACCCTCACTTGCACAACCATTCTTTCTCCAGTCACTGACACATGGCTCTGACTCCAGATCCGACTTCAGTTGCTGGCACTGAGACCTCCTTACACACACAGGTTCGCCAAGCAGAGGGTCTTGCACCCAGGAAAATAATTAGGAATGGATTTCAGTAAGAGGGTAGGACAGCTTGTACTGATCAGGTGCAGGCATATCCAGACAGTTTTACCCTCCGGTCAACTGTTTACAGATATCTGGCCCTTTTTATAACCTTATGCCTCCATTTCTTAATGCTTGTTTATCTCCAAATCCCCTAGATATGACCCCTTCCCTTTGATTCCTCTGCTGCATATCCCAAAATAAGCCTTGTGCAATCCCAGAGTGTGTCCCATACTTCTAATTAGCAAGAAGCCATAGCTCAAACAGTGGTCTAGTGTTTACTCATCTTGATTTATGTCACACCTAGACTATGTATCTGAGGATCTCCTGGGATAGCCCTGGGAGGGGCCTGGACTGGGTATCCCTTCCTCTGAGTCCTTAATTTTTGTTCTTACCCGCCTTAGTGCTCCTGTGCTCCTCTGGACTTGTGCAAATGGGCCTTTGATAGGTTGCTGGTGCCTTTGATGAAATGGGGAGAAGCTCAACAGAGTCTTATTTGGGCTCCCCTTCCTGCTACTGCTTCTCTCTACTCTTTTATGGGTGTGCAGGTGAACTTTTGTTACACAATCTGACATATTTATCTCTCACTGTGCAGTATTTAAGGTATGAAGATCAGATAATTTGTCCAGGATCTGGAGGAACACAAAGAAGTAATTTATAATGACAACATAAACACTTACTATGCACTTAAATTGCATGTATTAAGAGAGACTGTGCAAGTGATGATTTATTCTGAGTGGACAATAGAAATATATAACTGTGTTTTTGAAGGGGAGGGAGGCAGATCCCAACTACTGAAGTTATTAACATGAAAGCCTCCTCAGCTAAAGGCATCTAAATGCAACTGTACACGGGGAACTTTTTCTTTCACTCCACCCATAGAATAATATTATTGAGTGACTAGGTAGGTCCTACTTGTCCATCTCATTGTGAAACAGAGACGGTCTGTTTTCTAAGGACTCTTCTCCCTCATGCTCAAAGACAAATCTTTCACTGATTCCTTATGTTCTTCCATTTTTCTCATGAAGGAAGTAATGGAGCATGAGGCAATATTAAAGGAGAATATTACACGTGCCCCTGAAGGAGGAACCAAATGAAGATGGTATACCACTGTTGGATTTTTCTGTAGCTTACATTCTTGGGTGACAGGAAGATCTGCCTTAGGCATTCTTCACAAGAAATGGAATGTACATGTCTGATTTTCTTTGCCAGTTCAGACATCAGAAACAACAACAAAAAGGATTAAAGAAGTTGTACCTGACATATTCACTTCCTTACTTTATACACCATCAGCTGCAATAGTATGTTGCTGACCATCTTTTGGAAAATAATTCTTTCCTTGTCTCACTTTGTCTTGGAGTTGACACTTTCCTTAGGAAGAACTAAGGGAGGGAAAGAAGGATTATGACAAACTGACAGTATCCCAAGGTCCTCACTAAGACTAATCCAGTTTTCTTGGAAGTTTTTCCTCCTCAGCCTTCAACCTATGTAGGAGTCTTTTGTATGTTTTGTATCAGATTGTTTTCTTCTTATTGGTTCCCAAATAAAATTTGAAAATTGTACAGTTTGACAGCCTCAGTTGAAAAAAAAAAGGCTATTTCTTGCTAGGGCATTGTTTCAGAGTAGCCAAGAGATGTTAAGCCTTCATTCCATATGATAACCTCAGGGCTCCAGCTACAACAGATTGGTAATATTCACTTGATTTCTAGACGACTGTTACAAGCCAAAAGCACTGATGCCAAAGCAAGAACAGACAAGTGCCAGGGACCCTGCCCTAAAAGCTCATCAAAGACTACAATCCTTCACTAGCAGTGTCAAAAATCAGATACACTCAGCTATACCCGTCTTTTAACCTTGAATCAGTTAACTCTTCGACAATAACTGAAAGGTGTTCTAGAAGACGCTCTGCATTTCTGTGTGTTCAGTTATTTTCTTCCTCAGAAGCTAAATTATGTGCTTTTCTGATGCCAGAGTACCCCCTCCAGCCATTAGATAGTAATATGGTGTCAGACATTTTGACACAGAGTTGCAAAGCATCCTTCCATTATTAAACTGGTTAAATAACAGATTTGAGTACATGGGGAGATTTTTAATGAGAAATCCTTGAAGAAAAACAGTTGAGTGTACTTTTGGAAAGCCTTTCTCAGTTGCTTTGTACTGCTCACCTTTGGAACAATTATCCCAATTGCAGAAACAGTATCTGTGTGTCATGTTCAGTCAGAGATCAAACCAGTACCTGGGCAACATGGGTAACTGATATGACCAAACTTGAATATGTGTTTAAAATGGAGTAAAGAGAATGTTTATCCCTAGCCTAGTGGACTCTGAAACTTAATTTTTCTTTTACTTCATAAACCTCAGTGACTTTAGTCACTGAGTTATCAGATCTTTTGAGACATAGAACGTTTCTAGGGTACAAATATTTTTTATGGTGATTTGGAGTATTTTATGGTCCTGGTATTTTGCAAGTTTCCCAGATAATGTGTGATAACATTATTAGGGACACTATAAAATTTTTAACCCTCATTACTGATTTTCCATTATGCAGGTACTCTAGACTGGCTTTCAGCAGCAGGGTGAATGTCAAGCAACATGTCCAATATGCAACACATT
This sequence comes from Manacus candei, assembly GCF_025592945.1. Classification (NCBI taxonomy): domain Eukaryota; kingdom Metazoa; phylum Chordata; class Aves; order Passeriformes; family Pipridae; genus Manacus; species Manacus candei. The sequence continues at coordinate 27,055,703 of NW_026138062.1, read as the reverse complement.
AATTATATGATCTGAAAGAGACCTATACGAAGTCAGATGAAAAATACATTTAGAAGGATTTATAGCTGTAAGTAAATATATCAATAAATTAAGGGATGTAAACATTCTAAAACTGTAGCAGTAGTTTGCAAAACAGGATTAAAAAAAAGCCCAGGAAACTTAGAATAAAAGCAACAGAGAAAGCAATAACAATCAGGAAGAGGACCACAAATGGAGAATTAATACTGTGTAACACAAAATACTTTTCAGCAGTAACAGCTGGTGACCAAATTAAGATGGCTGGGACTGGGAATTACCTAACACTGCCAAAAATAATTATTCTTGATTTTTCCTTTTCCTTCTACCCAGTACAGGCAGAAAATCACATCTCCCAGAAGAAATCAGTCAACCAGCTAAACAAGCCCGATCTCTTTCTCAATACGAATCCCCCAAATGAGCAGGCAGCCTCTAACCTTCTGCTCTCCAGTTACTGCCCTCTTCCCCATTTTCCCTTTTCACCCCTTTTAACAATATCCCAAGCCTCACATATAGCTCAATTCTTGTTGTTGCTTTTGAAAACTGCTAGAAAACTTCTTTGTCTTTTTTCCTTTGGGGCTTCTGGAGTTACTCCTGAAGTGCAAATAGAACACTTATATTGCATTCAGCAAACCAGGAGGTAAATCTACTTTTAGCTGCAAAGAGCACCAAAAAGGCTACTTGTTAACCTCCTCAGAATACTTCTTTTTTTTTAAGTAGAAGAGTCAGAAGTTATAGTTTACCATCCCTTCTGTTCGTTTTCCAACTGAATTTTATACAGAAGGAATGGGTGTTTTTGTTTCTTTTTTCTTAGGTGTTTTTTATTCTAGAGTTTTCTAATAACAGAATTACACCAATAACAGCTCTGGTGGTAACCTTACTTACCAGTTTTACAGATTTTATTGACACAGAAATTGGAAAAATCTTTCAAAGCTCTGCTTCTACAACAGAGAGGTTAATTGTAATGCAGATAAAAGACACTATAGCTTAACCTCTCTAGCTGTTCTAGAGACAGTTAAAGTTGCCATCATATGACAGAAGTACAACCATATTCTTCCTCTTGATTTTTTCATGGAAATGACTGGGTTAGGCCCACATGCATTGCTTTTTTCTTTCTGTTGTGAGATTGGCATTAGGAAAAAACAGCAACTCTTTACATATCTACCCATTTCCCTCCAGTATAAAAATTCAGAGGACATTCCAGAGGAACTCAGAGAAGGAGCCTTCTGCAAACATCTGGTATAGAGAAGAGTAGTTACATTAAATCAAACAGTAAGCACATTTATTTTATATGTTTTTATTTTGCATGTTTGAAAAAGGTGCCAAATATGAAATAGAAAAAAAAAAAAGTCCTAATTGCAATAAAATATAAATAACTGAATTAATAAAGAGTGTTTAAACATGAGTGTGAGATTAAACTTATTTAAGGCAATAGGTTCCAGACCTGGAAAAAGGCAAAAGATACTATATCAAAAAAAAGAGGAAGGAGGAAGAGGAAGACAAAGATTGTGTTGCTCATAAGATGTGAGATGAGAAGATACTTCAAAGTGTGACACGAGCTGAGAGACTGCTCCAGGTCTCCACTGTGTTGGATGTGTGCTAGTACTAACACATTGGTGAAGATTTAAATTAGCAGAAATTTTTGGCTAAGTACAAGTGCTTGTTAAGAGTAACTAGCAAAGTGAGGAATGGCCTATGAGTCCAGCAAGGTGGTTCAGTGGGCAGTATGAAACATGGATTGCCGGACGAAGGAGTCTACCTGGGTTATATGCCACAAGATTAGCTGTATTCCCAATTAGACCTGATTACTCAGAAAGGTTTGATATTCTTAAACTATGAGCTAGTTGCTACTACATGAGGAAAAAAAACTGGTAATTACATTTTTAAAGTAAAGGACACTGAATACTTGTAGTTATTTTTCAGAAATACACTGTTGTATGTCATGTGCTTTGTTTATCTTAACTAACTAATTTCAGAGGAAGCATGATGCTTCTATCATTTTGTTTACTTTTTTTTTCCCTTTTTAAAATATAATACAGTGGGAAAAGTAAAAGTAGTGTTTCCCTCAGACTAGTCACCCTTATCAGGATTTCTGTTTCTCTTGAAGTCTGTAATTGAGCTTTTAATATTGTTCCATATTTAACATCATCGTGCCTAACAGGTTGAGTAAACAGGCAACAGTTTCAGTTTTCAAAATTTACTTGGATAGTATGTTCATGTCAATGGGCACTTGCTCACATTAAGTCCTCTGCAAATTAAATTCTGCACCTTAAAAGATGATACCCCTAAAGCATATGCCCTCTTCTCAGAGGCAGTTATCTGCTAAAGGAGCAGCATTACATCCATGAACTTCTGTACATGAACTCAAGAATCCAGGTTTTATTTTAATTTTCTGTTGCAGAAAGTAATAGGCATTAGATATTTACTTTTGCACTCTCATCTACTCTTTGTTTTTGATCTGCAAAGCTAAGAAATCATTATAGTTGGGTTTCTTGCACAGCTTATCTTTGTCCTAAGTATGTGCACAACACAAATATTAAGCAGAAGTTCCAAAAATCTTTTATGGTATCTCTGTAAATGCCACAACCAGCCATCAGTATAGTGTGCAATATTTCTAAGCTCTAAATATCATACAGTTCTAAAGGTGATAATTTATTAATCATCACAGCACTCTGTGAAATAATGAAATAAGTTATTAGACTTCAATTTTAAATGTTGAAAATGAGATGAAAGGCAGATAAAATGAATGAACGAACAAATGAATTAATGAAAAAAATAATGTAAAGCAGACAGAATTAGAACTCATTTCTGTAGACTGCCTCCTTTGCATTCTCTAATTTATATTTCACTTTCAGAATCCCTTATTCTGTATTTTCAGACATATTTACTGATGCTTACTCTTCACTGATTGTTTTGAATTTGCCCCCATGAAAATTTTCATTTCTCTGTTTTGCAAGTTCCTTGTCTCCTGGGTGCAGCCATTACATGCAAATACACATTTTAAAATTAATCTATTTGTCTTACATTTTCTCATGTATGATTTTTCTCAAGGGTTACATTTCTCCACAATTAAAATGCATGCTTCATTGTCTTTCTCAGTTTTAGCAATTATAAATTCTGCTGAGTATAAACTGTTGCTAAGATATGTTCATATAGCAAAAGCAGCCAAGCCTAAACATGGAAAGGTGTAGCATATCGTTCAGATCCTCACCATGAGCTCATCCAAAGATAATGGTATTTTTTTCTCTATTGCTAAATAACAAAATTGTCAGTCGAGGTTTGGTAAATTTTACAGTCTGAGTGTATACATTCCAGGGAATTTACGCAAAAGAGCAAATCTAAAAGAAGACATTGCTGTATATAAAATAGGCACGTTTCTTCATTGTTCAATAAAGGTTCATCTTAAATTATTATCACTTCAGTGGAAAGCTGTGCCTAGCTTTAAGCATCTAGGTGGGTTTTGTCAGATGCTGCCCATGTAATAGTTTGGCAGTTTCCTGGTTCATAGCTTTTGTATTTTTCTTTGATCTTTTATATTAGGCTGACCTTTCCACTAGGCAGACTGTTCCACCATACATCTTGCATCCATGAATTTGCTGGATTTAAATGTCAGAAAAATGCCATATTATTTCAATAGGATTGAGTCTTTTTAATTTCATTTTATTAATGATGAGATCACGTAATTTTTACTGAAATAATACACAACATAAATTTTTTAAACTTGTGACTTTATTGCTGCTATTCACTGTCTTTCTCTGCCAGTATGAATAACATGAGTGCATGTACGAAGTGTTGCAGGGCTGGGTTTGAAAAACCAATGAATTTAGGCAAGAGGATTTTTAATTTTTTTTTTTTGTTTGTTTTACTGTTAGATGATGCAGTTAATCAGATTTTATTTTCTATGGAAAACATTATGTCTATAATCACACAACATTTTAACACTGCTATATTGCATGCAATGGTTATATTAATAAATTACCATAATAATTGTATAAATTAATTTTATGCTTCCACAAATTTAAATAGTATTTGTAGAACAGAAGAGTCTGTTCCAAGAAGGGCTCATTGCCAGAATTACAATGGGGTTTAAAAGACTAATCACACACTGCATAGGTTCTGTTAAAATGTGTGTGGCTGTTCAGCTCAAGACAATGACCCACAGAAGGATTCTTGAAAGTTCAAGATGAACCTGTAACTACAGGTTCACTTATGAATACCAAGTGAAAGATTAGCTGCGATAACAAGGAAAGTGCTATGACTAAAAAAGAAGAAAGCTGAATGAGTTTTTTAGTATGTCAGCTGACACTGAAACAAATGGGCACGATGTCTGCGTGGTACTGAAAAAATCCTATGCTGTACTTTAAAGATAAAACTAAGAAAGCTCTTAGAAAAAAAATTTGTTTGTATAATCTGCTCTTGAAAACAAAGGATATGTTGCCCATTTTTCCTATTAAACTAGATATTGGTTTTTTATCTCAGTCTAACTATGAAATTGTGAGACTTTCAATAATCCTAATTCTTATTAGATGATTTACAGATTTGTTAAAACCAAACAATTTAAATCAGAACAACAATTTAAATAGAAATTATGATTCGATGTAGTAAGACTCAGACTAAGATGATACAACTTGTTTCTTCTGTTTGTCTCTAAGAAGGAGATTCTTTCAAGGTTAAGATCTATTTGGTATCACATTCATATATCATCATTATCATCAATGAGTGGGAAAGCATCTGTTTACCTAAATGGAATCTGAGGAACTTAGAGTTCTCAGATTTAAAAATAAATACTATGTTCTGGTATTTTCTCTTTCTATCACTGCACAAAATTTCTACTACAACAGAGCAATGTCATGTTCACTTTACATGAGTAAAGTAAAAAATATGCAAGGATAAACCAATCTTTTCAATATTCATCTGTTTTAATGGCTAAAGCACACATAATATGCAAAGAAATGTGAAACTGTAACAACAAGGAGGGGATTAAGAGACCTGAAATAGCAGCATGCATTTTTCTGAATACTGTGTTATTACACCTTAAATGTTTCCCAAAGGTAAGATATTGTTTTAAAAGAGTTTTTAAAGGCATTTATAAAATTCCAAGGGATAGAAATTAAACTATATTTGCATGTACTCACTTGAGCAGAAAATTGTAGCAATATAAAAATTACTTGTTACTTTCTAAATCTGTGTACATATCAGTCATAGATAAACTATCTTATATACGTGTATAAATTAAATTTATTATATATATTTGATTGATGTACATAGTCTATTTATTTAATCACATTCACCTTTCCAGTTATATGCAATAAATTGTGCATTCACTGGAAATACTTGATGGAATGATGCCTGGTTTCTGTGAGAGCTATGATTTCCAGTTTTCAACTACAAGTAGATATTGAATTGTGCACTGGTGGAATGAAGCATTCTTGACTGAATAACACAATTTATAAAATATTAAGTGACTTTGGACAAAGCTGTTGTGTTTAGAAATAGTATTATCTTTGCCCACCTTGAAGCCTTACTTTTCTATTGAGGTACCTTCACTGTAAGTGTTGAATCACTATAGATACCATGTTTGCAACCCATGTGCCACTAAAATTCAGAATGAACTGCATGACCTTTTTGATCTTCATAACAGCTGAGCTCTCCTGAGACGATTGAATGTGTTTGAAATACTTACAATATAAATCCCAGTATTTTTCCTATCCTTATATATGCGTATATACTTTTTAATTCATTGAAAAATACATTCAAATGCAAAGAGCTCCTATAAACTGTTTTTGTGCCCAAGATTTTCAGAAAATAATTACTTATCTGTAAAATTGACACTGATATCCCTAAAATTTTATGATTGTAACACTGACACTGGCTTTTGTTTTGGCAGTTAAGTACTCAAATAATTTTGTAGATCTGGACTCCTGTTTCTATTCACATTTATTATCCTTAGAAATAAAATCATGAGATGTTAATAGAAAATGAAAAAAGCAGGTGAATGTATGGGAAAAGTGCTGGATCAGACATGTGGAAGGGGATAGTTATATCTTTGGGGAACAAAAACCTTATCTGGATTCCAGCACAACAATTTGGAAAGAGAAAATCTCAAGAAAATGTTACGCACAGTCAATTGGTAGAAAGTTAAAGGAAATTATCTGACTTTAACAGTGTCTCACTCTACATACTAATGAAAAGTTATTTGCAAATTGCATAATTATTGCACTTGGGACCAGGATTTAAAGTATGCAGGAGCACACTCAAATTGATCTCACTATTGTCCTGAAATCCTTCCATAATTTCAGAAGAAAGTGATAGAAATATGGATTAGTTCTGGAAATATACTTTTACAAAAAAATTAAACATTTTGAATATTTTAATTATATCTCTGTTTACCTATGTATAGAAGTAACTTTTATGCTGGAACAGAACTCATCTTCTGTAAGTATTAGCAGAGGGATACATAAAGGCTTGAAAATATCTTTACTTCGAAAGACTTTGCAGATGAATGCTTAAAAAGATTACTACCTTTCCAATAGTTACTTACCTCTGAATGGACTAACTACAATGGATTGTTGGGGTTGATTTCTTTCCTCGGGGAGGTGAGGGGGGAGGGGGAGGGTGTGTTGACTTTTACTTACCTCACAGTCTTCTTTATGTCTAGGAAGGCTGCTAAACCTATATCACTTGCGAGGTGAGTTTTCATTCTATCTCTCTCATTTGTAGTTGTTAAGGTATATGCACTGCTGCCTTTTTAATATTCTATTTGACTTTACTTGGCAAGGACAAAGTTACAATTCTGTTTCAGGAAACCCTTCGGGGAAAACAAACTCAACAAATCTGATGGAATCATTTAAGTGTTCTGCAGTGCAACAATCAACAAAGTAACCAAGATCCTATTGTTCATTCATATTATTTTAGAAAATACAAATACGTATTTTACTACCTAGAGCCATTTTTGCTGCCAGGTGGGGGCGGGTTTGGGATACAATGATCTCAATGTACCAGATATTAGAGCTGGCTGGTTGTGAACACTAAGAGCTCTATAAAAATTAAAGAATTCAAATAGATATAAATGACTCTGAAGCTGGTGAATGTTGCTTCAGTGAAAAACCAGTCAATCATATATATGATGTAGAAATTTAGTAATTCAAACAATTTGTGTGATTCCAGAAATATTGTCCTATTTTTCTCTCCTTCTATAAGACAAAAGCAAGACAAGTGGTTTAAGCTGCTGCAAAAAAAGACTGAAAACTTCTGACCTGACCTTTCCTTTTGTAAGGTGGACAAATTCTGCTGGTGCTATTTTGAAGAAAATGACATATAATTATCTTCTGAATTTGATTTATGATTATTAAAGTTTGCCCACTCATCTATAAAGTGATATATTTGTTACATTTTTGTTACATTGATTTGTTACATTCAAACAAAAAACAAATCAAAATTTTGATCACTTTTTTATGAGAAACAAACAAACAAACCCCGAACAATTGAAAATATTTAAAAAGGTTTGCAATTAAATCTTCCCTCCACCTTTGTCACCTCCTTGCTTTTCATTTATTTATTTCTGTGATCTAAACATAAGATTATGAACAATTTTGAAAACTTTAAAGTTACAGGAACTTCCTAGTCACCTAGGATAGAGTGTGAGTATTCCGGGGGGCTAAGAAATGCTGATTTAAAAGAAATCTATGAATATATGAGTGACTGAATAAAACAAAATCTTATGATAAAGTTTCAGGAGACTCACTCAAAGCTTGCTCAAGTCAACATAAAGAAGTTAAACATGTAGAAAGGTAGGCCAAAATTTGCTGTCTTCTACTATCCTATTTTCAATGACGGGAAATTTAATTATTACATAAAATTCACCATTTTTGTTGTAAACAAGGACAATTGCATTACCGTTTTACTGTGTTTCATGCAAAGAATAAAATACCCTCATAGACCCATTATAACACTATAAAAAGGTTGAAAAAATTTAAAAACTGTAATCATATTCGAAAATTTATCATTTATAAGAAAAAATCTTATATTTAACATTTTTCTCTATTTTGGAGAGTGAATGGATGTACATTAAAATATGTTCGTATAATCAAGTCCATTACTTTAACTTAATAGAATCAGCATTTGTTTTGGTTTTGGTGGCAGTTGAGCCCTCGCAGTGTTCAAATGAAGTTTTAGTGATGACTTTGTCCATTCTTTAAGCCTAAACTGTTACATTAATGAGAAACTGTTTCAGGAGCATTTGTAATTTCTAGTCAAACTATTATACCATATACTTATGTTAATTGTGATTGTGAGTAAAATCATTTATAGTGAGAAAGAATGACAGCAAAAGGCATAATCACAAAATATTCTGACAGTTCATAAAATTATTTTGCTACTTCTGCTTGATGCTTGACATTGAATTAATACAAAGAGATGGAGGAAAAAACATAATCCTACAAATCTAAGTTGATCATAAAACAAATGTTTATTTTTTCAGTAAGAAAGAGTTCTCTGAGAGCAGAAAAGATCAGTGTATTCAAACAAGATGACCTGCTGCTGAGACAAACTTATTTTCACAGGTATTACATAAACAGTGGAGCTACTTTATTTAAAGTCTACTTCTCCATGACATTTCTTAATTAATAATGTTCATTTCATTAATTTCATTAATTACACTAATGTTTTGGTTTTTTTTAATCTTGTTTATATCCTTGAAATCCACTAAAAGCATAATCCAGCACGAGAGATACTGCGTGGTGTTGTACAAATAACTATATATTTGGACATCATCTATCTGTATAGACATATATCACAGAATCACAGAATGGGAAGGTTGAAAGCAAACAGAATGGGTCATCCGGTCCAAACTCCCTGCTCAGGCAGGGTCATCCTAAAACACGTGGTACAGGGCTGCATCCAGACAGTTCTTGAATATTACCAGTGAGGGAGACTTTACAGCCTCCCTGGGAAACCTGTTCCAGTGCTTAGTCACCTGCGTAGTAAAGAAGTTCTTCCTCATATTCAGGTGGAACTTTCTGTGCATTAGTTTCTGCCCATTGCCTCTTGTCCTATTGCTTGACACTACAGAGAAGAGCCTGGCTCCATCCTCTGGACACTCTCTCTTCATATATATATGTATAATGCAAAATATATATAAATATATTATGCATACATATGTCTGCAAACAATTTTTCTGTACCTGCCTATGTATCTATATGTCTAACTGTGATTCTACCTATCTATTGGAAGATTCCTGCAGAGCAATTGCATCAGGGAGTTTCCTTCTTTAATATAAACCTTTATCAAAGGGAAAATTACTTCAAGGAATAAAAAAGAGTTTTCAGGAAGTTTAAAAGTTTGTTGCAAATGACCTTTCCCAAAGCAAGGTTATTTGTTTTTTTTCCCACAAACTAGTAATTTTTCTCACTTCAATTTCAGACCTTGCAGGTAAGGGACAGATGTTAAACAAATAAAAAAACCTTACACCCAAATTTGATAATATCACACTATACTTCTGAAAGTATTTAGTATTTCTAAACAGAATTATTAGAATAGAATGTCAATACTAATAACAGTGTCAATATTATATCTGTATCGAATTTTATAATCTTTTCAGCTCTTCAAGATACTGTTACTGGGTAAGTTCTAGATATAATGAAGCATTAACAGAGTTTAGAAAACATTACTTGGTCTTATATAGCACTGGACAAGCCTGTAATGAAACTAATGTTTTCAGTAAAAAATATAGAAATCTTGACTTTTATTCAGTAAAGATGTGCCTTTTTTATAGGACATTCAATATGCTATTGAAAAAAAAAAAAGAAGAAAGAAGAAAACATGACAGCCATATCTGTATGTATGAGTAGCACTCTCTATTAAAATGATCAGATTTTATTATTGTCTTTTTAAGTTTCAGTCTACTTTTGGTGTCAATCTGTGACCGAATATTCCAGACAACAGCTTCAATATGTGATAAAAGGGGTTTCAGGATTTCATCCATCCCTAGTATGCTTTAAAGATGATTTTGTTTCCTAAAAAAAGTTACTAATAACAATAATGATAGTTAGTATCCAATTCATCCACTCTCTAAACAAATAACTGGGTTTAGAAAGAAATTAAAAATGTTATCTTTTCCTTCCCCCTTCCTCCCCCCAAAAAGGTACCTAATATTTTCTTTGTTTCAGTTTATTGGTTTTGAGCTGATGCAGAAAGGGCTATGCTGACAATTCCATTTTGATACTCATTGCATGGTTTAGTAACCTAGATTTTGTTTATTCAAGTTCTTCCTATTTTCAGAAAGCTGTGGAAAATCTCAAAAGCCAATTCTAGAAGTCTTTAAGCAACTTCTGATTATCAAAGACAAGGATTTTAAAGATTCATACACTTAGCTATTAGTTGGAATTATTGACATTACAGGAGAGAACTTGACAAACTTTAGTTGTAGGCTGCAAACATTTAATACCAAATGATTTATTTTTATTTTTCTTATTCTAGTACACAATAATGAGCCGAAGATTGTATGCAGTCTCATTTGATTCTGCACATGAATATTGAAACTTGTCCTCTCTTGAACTTCAATAGGCGCTCTAATAACAACTGTAAAGAATAAATTAAACTTGAGCTTTCTGCTCAGACTTTAGTATTTCTCTATAGTTATTTTTTTCTGTGATTCCAACCTTCAATTCCTTCTACTTCAGAGAATTCATCCAGCTCATTGCTTCCTGGAAATAACAAGATCTACTTGCTTACTCTAACACAACTTTTCTGAGCTTATAATGATACTCATTCAAGAAACCATTGTGTATACAGAAAGTGAAGCAAATTGTTAGGTTGAGGCTCTTTCATTTTTCCCTTTTAACTGTAGAGATTTTTCTGTAGTGCTCTGCAAGGTTCTGTAATACTTTGGCATTTTTTGTTCTCCATTATTATTTTTTTATAACTGGAATGCATATTTATATTTTCTGTATACCTTTGGTCCTATACATATCAGAATTTACTCCAAATTACTCTGGGTGAAAGAAGGAAACAAACCAACCACAATAAAAAAAAACCATGACTGTTGTTGTCCTTTTTTTTGGCACTGTGGTAGGTTTCTGCTCACCTGTCTTTTGGAGTGAAATGTAGTTACTGAAATATAGGTGCTCACTGTCATTTGAGTTTCTGTTGGAGGAAATCTGAGTTATCTGTGAGGATGAGCATGTATGATCTAGGATCTATGGGTGACTATACCTCTGGAGAAGCAGGTAGAAGTCAGCTAAAATTCTCTAGAACATCTGAGGTAATACTAGGTATTCATGTCTAAGAATATCAATACCAAAATAGATGCCTACAAGGTAACTGGCTGCATCAGAAACCATCCATTCTTCTTTTATAAAAAAGGGGAAAGTATGGTACCTTTACACTAGGATATTCCCATCTCAGATATCTAAACTGATTTCAATTTGTAATTCAAAACAGTAATTCAAAATTTTAATTCAAAAGATTGTAAATCAAAAGTTGTTTGTTGACTTGCTCCTTAAATGGAAAGAATTTTGTGTGAAATGCAGTCAGAGAACGTTTCTCATGAGAAGCTGGAGCCCAAGTTCAATTGTCCACAAAAAATTATTTAGAAATGGCCAAGATTTCCTCAGAGGTGACATATATAACAGAGTATCTCTGAAAGACACATGGTTCTGGAGTAGTAGCTGGAGGCCAACTAGAATACATTATGGCATCCCAAACTGCATTGTGGGGATGTGAACTGAGTCTTGAGATGTGCAAGCTAGTCATCTCCTGTCAGCTTAATAGTCAAAAGAGGAAATATCCAGCTTCTCATCAAAGTTCATGCGATCTATTTCAGATGTCTTCTTTAAGGTAAGATAAGTCCCACTTCTGACAAAGAGCTGCTTAGTGGTACCAAAATTTTGTTGATCTTTTGAAGGGCTAAGTATTAGATCAAGAAAACATGTAGACAAGTATCTAATTTTTAAGCTCATAATGTTTTAAATTAAGTTAAACAATTGCTCAAGGACATTTACTGGATCCTGAATAGGTTGAATGGCTTACAGGATTAAGGCTTCAACAGAAACTAAAAATAGGATTTCATCAAAGACGGGGCGGGAAGGGAATAGAAATCAGGAAAGAGTGGAAGAGCACTGCTTAATTTCTTTGTCAAATCAAAAAAAAAGAATGTGATGCATTTAGTTCTTTGCTAGGACTGACATTTGGTTTCATCTGATTTGAAATTAAGGCCAACACTTTTGAGACACTAATGATTACAGATCCTGATCTAAGCATTGAATAAGATGACTCTACAGCTGTTAGCCAGGAGAATGCCATTTTGCGGTAGATATACTTTTCACGCTGAGAAATTTTGAAAGGTAGAAGGTCAAGGGAATACAGTATGTTCTCATTTTGTGTGTCAGAAAATTTTATAGTCATACAAGGTTCATTTTTTTGTTCCACTGGAAATTTATAGAACTTAATTAATGAAAGTTATGTGTTCAGATAGAACAATGGAAAAATAACATAAGCAACACTTTGTCTCTTCAGTTACACAGCTGAATTTACTGGGAGGTATTTTCAGTAGGTTAATTGGTAAAACTGAGAGACACGTTCCCTAATACATGACACAGAAGCTATTAAAGAGTAATTTATACAGTAATTATATTTCCAGCTGTGACATAATCTTACTCTCTCCTACTTATGATACTGGTATGATTGGCTAACCAAAGTACTGTCATACACATTACTATTACAGCTTCCTAATTTAGAGCTTCCATCTTGGCATCAGTCAATAAGAAGGAGAAATGGAAACAACAACAGAAGCAACTTGCGACCATCCAAATTCCCTCTCACATCTGGTTTGGCAGTGTTTTGAAACTGCCAAAATTTGAGTGATTAAATAGCATTATAAATCTCTGTCTCTTGAGATATATGAATATACTCTTCCACTTCAACAGTCTTTGGTCTGGTATAAAGTATTTCTGCCATTCTTTATCATCACTATGAGAAAAATAACGTTGCCACACACACAGACTTTATAAACTTCTGTCGAGATTCTATCTAAAGGAAGTTGCTAATCTTTACCTGTAATTACCTTTTACTAAAAGACTTCAAAAAACATATACGTATGCTTGTTTATTTAGTTATTTAGTTAATTAGTTAGTTATGCCTCATAGGTGACCCTGAAGCCCTTATAACACTCTGCAAATTAAATAATTTTCTGTATTCATTTCAATTAAAAGACAGTAATGGAATGATATTTTTCCATAATGATTTTTCCATAATTCATTTTCTCATGTTGCGCAGTAATAGAATATAGGTGGTATGGTTTCCTACATTTTATAGTATTGGAAACATAAACAGAACCAGAAAACTCTAAGAAAAGAAAACACAAAAAATCCCTGTTCAGATATTGTGTCCCCATAAATCTCAGTTATTTCAAAAGGGGAAAAAAGGGATCTTTTCATTACAAAGTGTTCCTGTATATGCTTAGGTTATATAAATTTCTTCAATAAGATATAACTTTTTAAAATAATTTTCTGATGTTACTATTTACTCCTATTATCTCATGTTCTTTCATGAATCTAAATGCATCCCTAAAGATCTAAACAAAGAAAAAGCACTTTATATAATTTAAAGAATTTAACATGGTAATTTCTTTAGAAAAATCATGAAAAAGTAATCAGTGAATCATAAGGTTTGAGATATAAAAAATTGCTGGATAGTAAGTGCTTCAAAGATATTGTTCTGTGTACCCCTAGTATTTAATTCCAGGAACATGTACAAGTTAAAAGTCTCAGAAAGCTTAAAACACCAACAATAAATATTTGTTCTTGTCATCAACAATACTTTTTTGATCAAATCAGTCTTTCTTTTTTATTTTTCTCTCATAGATAAACTTTGTGTTTGCTTACTTTCATTGCAAAGAAAAGAACATTCATTGCTTTCATTTTTAAAGGTGATTCTCCCTTTTTCTTCAAGTTAATTTCAGAATAGAGGAGAAACACAGAAGCACACTTCAAATGGGCAGCGGACTTAATTCTGTCTTTGAATTATTTGTTCCAGTGAAAAGCATTCACCTTTCAAATCTGCTTGGTGGGTTTTAGCACTGAAATTTAGAGTCCTTTCCTCAGTGTCATTGGCAGATTTTCTTACTTAAATAACATAGGATATAGGAAATCAAATCTTTTCTGTCTAGTTACACTTGACCTTTCTGTGTATATGTGAGGAGAGAGCAATTTAAAGCACTCTCTTTGGACTATATCATTACATTTCTTGACCCAATCCCTCTTTGAAGAAGTTATTAGTCTGATTACAGCCTTGCCTTGAATAAGCACTCTGTTTAGAATTATTTTTTAAAAAGTAGTGAAAAGTCTTTTTTCCCCCCTCTATTCTAATATACTGGAAATTAGTTTGGACTAATAGCTTCCTTTTATTCTGTAACTGGAGTGTTCGATGTATTTGTAATTCCATTGCTTATTGTGCTTTAATATTCCATGGGCTTAGTTATGAAAGTTTGTATAAAGGCTACTCCTACGATTCCTGAGTCCCTTTAAGATTTGTGAAGAAAGGTAAACTTATTCGGCAATTGGAAATAACTTCACAACTTTGATGGATTTACTGGTCTGAATTAGGAAAAGGTCACTCACGGTTTTTTCCAAGTGAAATTTTATTATTCTTTATAAGTGATGTATTTTTGCACTCTGGTGTAGGGGAAAAACAAAACAAAACAAAACAAAACCAAACCAAACCAAACAAAAAACGAACCAACCAAAAAAACCCCAAACCAAACCAAACCAAACCAAAAAACCACACAAAAAACCCACCAAAAAAAAAAAAAACAAACAAAAAAGCTAAACCAACATGGAAAATCGCTTCCAGGGCTTTACAACAGGGTGAATTGCATGTGCTTTATGCAGTTGAAGGAGATTGACTGAGTTCCAGGGACAGATCCCAGGAACTGCGGAGGAGCCGGCGTGGTCTCACGCTGACCCCTGCTGGCTGCGCATCCCCGCCGGAGCCCAGCGCCGCTCTGCCAGCCCCCCACCCTGCGTGCCATGCATGCACAGAGCTTGGGAAATATCCACGATTTGTTTCTTGAGTTTGCACAGAAAAAAAGGGTAGATATTAGATCCCATATTGACACATGGCTAACAAGCAGCTGAAATAAGCCAAGGTGATAGTTTGATCACAAAGTCAAAGCATATAATTGCACTTAAAAAAACCATATGAAATAACCTATGACTTTGTTCAATGAATATACAAAAGGCTTTGGGACAGCAATTTGCAGTGTTCTAAACTGACTGGTGCATAATTATATACCAACAATTAAATACAGAAACAAAGCAATTCAGTTCTTATGTCATTCTCTTTACTCCTGCTTTCTGGAACATCAAATCCATTAAGAAAACATTACTTCAATTCTAACAAAAATATTATAAGTCAAAAAATTGCAGTCTTTTCCTTATTTATTAACAGCCACAAACATTCCTCTGAATCTGTTTCTGTCTGCTACTCCAGCTTTAATGCTTAGTGAAACTACAGGAGGCAGATGTGTTTTAATTAACTGATCCTGGAGATCTCATTTAAGACTACAAGGAATCTCAAGTCACTCTCTTCACCTACAGGAAAATCTGAGCAAAGCTCACCACCAACCTTGAAAAAAGAAATGAAGGAGAAAATTGTATCTCCACTAGCCTTTGCTAACTTTCTGGAATTTTTTAAAATTCATCCTATTAAAGACTTATATACCTTTCAGGAACAAATGTTGTACAGAAGAAAAGTGATTGAAATGGATCACTGAATCTTAAGCTATTACTGAAAGGGCAACAATGTGTCTGGGATGGGAAAAAAAAGTTATGATTAAAAAATGAAATAAAGAAATCAGGAAACATTAGAATAATCCTAATGAAACCAGTGTTCTCAGTATTCTTCAAGAAATTTTGTTTTAGTTTTGTTTTTTGGTTTGGTTTGGTTTCTTTTTAATTTTGCAATCTTCTTTATTCTTAGAAGAATTCACTTTGCCTTCCCTTCCCTTCCCAAACCTTCCCCCCCTTCCTATTTTATTCCTCCTCAGCTTTTTATGTGCTGAAATCTAAAACTATTAAATATCAAATTTAAAAAAGAAGGTTAAATGGATGTGGGTATTCATTCAGTTTTCCTCAGTTTCAAGTCAGGAAATAAACTCTGTGTGTGTATGTGTTTAAGTGAAATCAAGCCCTACATGAATGACTTGCTATTGCCCTTATATCTACAGAATACCTAAAACTTATCTGCCAACACCATGGTTATTATTTGTTGGTAAACAGACCACAGCCAGCTATGGAGAGAAAAGACAACACTTGAATGAAGATGCATTACTGGAATTCAGAAATACCAGCTGAATAAAACTTGAAGCTTTTTGAAAAAAAGATAGGGAACAATGTGTCAGGATAAATTTCTGAAAGCAGGAAAGTTTGATGTGTGGGTTGCAAGAAAGAAAAGATATCTGCTTCTCAAAAAACACTGAGAGTGACTATCGAGTGAGTTTTTTAATTCAAATGACAGTAATTTTGAAACTCAGAACATTCTGAAGGGTGCCTATTGAGTTATGTAGTCCATGGCTGTGGTATTGCTGACATGTTACTAGGAGCTACAGGTATGTGAGTTATTTATCCTATTTTATTTCTTAACAATGGAAATAAACAAAAAATAGTTGTATAGAATTTGAAATCACTATATGAGAAAGAGCTTTAGGAGCACTTGTTCATGTTTGAGATTCAGGCTCTATGTTTTCAAGTAACTATGTAAAAATATGTTTTTTAACACTTTGTATGAAGACAAGAAGCCCAGCACTACAGATGAGGCGATTTCAATCCCAACCTAACCTGAACAGCTAACATTGCTGGGAAAAGAGCACCATAACTGTGATTTCTTATTTATAATCTACTACCTGTGTTTCCAACCAAAATTACAAGAACATACATCCTAAATGGCACAATCAAGAGCCATTAGTTAGAGAAAGAACTTATACCCCAAGCAATTTCATGATACTTTTTCAAAATCTAATCCCATTTCTTTATTATACAGGAATCTATGCCAAAGACTGTTTTCTCTTTTCTTCTGAATAAAGAATGCAAAGTCAATTCTTAGTCTCTTTAGAGAAGGCCTATTAATCACTGTGTTTTCAAACATTAAGCTTAATTTTATATGATTTATTTTAATCCCTTTCAGCAGAGAATTGTCCTAGAATTCTGTGTTTAGAAAGCAACAAACACCATATGTAGACTCACAGCTTAAGCAGTGAATAACATTTGGCCTTCAATTAGAGTAAGGCTTTGTTTCTTGTAGTTTTTTGAAGGTTCAAACATGGTTTCTGCTATCTAGCTATCTTTCACAAAACCTCTAAGGTCCAGTTGTAAAAACTTGTTCTTGAGACAAGTACATACAGTTGGATTTTGATCAAAGAAGTAATAGGAGCCTATGCAAGGGATGCATTTTTGTTGTATTTGGTGAATTATAGCTCTGCTGAGAGTTTTTTGGTATGAGAGGTATTCAGGATGAAAGGACAACCTCTGAATGACAGGAGCAAAGTCAACGGCCCCAAGACAAGTTTATTATCATCATGTAGAGTATAACAGTTTCAGAGTAGGATCCCACCAGGACTTCTCAGACTCTTCAGTGAACAGATCACGTAATCAGTCTGTGTCTGGGGAATAACTGATGTTCTTCCATGAGCATGTACAGACAAAAGAATGGTAAGGCAAGAATGTCTCTTTTGGGTATCTGAAATATGTGTCTGACTTTTTGACACAATTCCTTAGTGAGCTGCAGAGGAGAAAGAAGACTAAAAGTTATTGGCTCTTGGCTGAGCTTTGCAAGCAGCTGCTTTGTTCTATTCAACTGTAGTTGACTGTTTGCCAATACTGTGAAAATATTTGTCAGCAAGAATTAAGGACAATGGTTTTCACATTCACCTTGTGATAGGGTAAACACAGAAAGGATTTTCAGATTTTATTGATGTTGTATACAAGGTACTCTGGACTTGCAGCCAGTACTGACTAGATTGCTGCTGTGTAAAAAGTTCAGTTGCTTTTTCAGATCTTAATTTGCCTATTCTCAAGTTCCAGACAAGGTGGTCCAAAAATAACATTTAAAATGTTTTAATTGGACTACAGTGCCTCAAGGTTATTAACAATACTATCCTATTATGATGCTTTGCTTTGTACTGGCACATTTTGCACAAAATTCCTACCAAGAAAAATAGCTGGAGAAGAGGAAAAAAAGTTTAGTTGAAACAAAGCTGAAAGCATTTTAAAACAAAATTCATGTATTAATGAGCGGTCAATAAATATGGAAGAAGTGGATCTATACAGTTCCATTAAATCACACAAAAATGGGTAAGAACTGTTTTCCAGGAATTAGGTAAGACAGTTACTGACAAGTAATCTTACTTTAGACATGCATTTCTTTCATTTTGTGCTCAATTTACTTGATTTTCTTTCTGTAAATTGGTTGCAACAGGTGGTGGAAAACACCTTATTGCCAGACTTTAGAAAAGATGGAGAGGTTGTCTAACATCCGAATACCATTCCAACTGTAAAGTCTTCAGACAGAATTTACTCTCTTATTTCCTTTTATTCCAGGCCTTTTATTGCCTAGAAAAATTCCACCTCCACAGCACTGATCCTCAGCTCCTTTCTCTGGCATAATGAAAAGGATCTTCTGTACCCCCTTCAATTTAAATGGAGTCATCATGAGAATTTACAATGGCACAAGCTCCAACAAATAATTCTGTACTCGCACAATACTCAAACCCATTATCTGGAAAGCCATAATGGGAATCACAGAGAAATTTTTTCTGTCTTTAAATTTTTAGGCAACTACATCAGTTCAGGAACACAGTAATTTACATAGTATAATATATCTAATCTTGGCCCAACAGAAACTGCAGTAGTGTAGCCATGTAAATATCAGTAAATAATTCAGCCAAATGAAGATCCTTATGGTGAAACAGCTAGTGTCAGGGACCCGACATGGACAGTGTATGTATTTCAAGGGAGTTAATGATAACCGGCTTCAGAATGCTTTCCTGAGCTGAGTGCTTGTTAATAGCTGACACCACTTTTTACTTAAGGAAGAAATCGAGTTCAAACACTGAAGACCAACCCACAAGGTTCACAAAAGCGTGGTTAGTAGGAATGATTTCAAGATTTGTCTCAGAAATGTACTCCTGAGCCAAAACAGAGTACTCATGTTATATTTTTCATTTCCTACCCTGCAAAGGTGGATGATTATTGATCTGGAACTAGGTGGAAACTCTCAGATGGCCTGGTTTAACTCATGGCCTATATGACACCTTTATTCAGTGTGACATGAGATGTCTAAATCAGGCACAAATCTGAATCACCTAGCCATTAAGATAAACATCTGTAGTCTCTATGTAAGCAAGGAAAATTAACATCCCTAGGAAAGTCTTTATGGAGTTATCCTGTCAACCTAGCTAGGTTGTTGACAGTTAAGCAACTCTTCTCTCAAACTTGAGACTGTGCTTTGTGGCAACTGTAGTATAGCAAAGAGCAAATGCATATTTTACATAATTTAATCTTTTAATTTAGTCTGAAACCTGCATGATTTAATTGACAAAGCCTTAAATGAGAACTGTAAATATCCTAAATTTTAATTAGCTGTATAATACCCTGAATATGCAAGAGTGCATAGCAATATAAAGCGTATATCAATAAGTTATGGGAAATATATAGAATTTATGAACAAGCAGTTTTAAGCCCCTAAATTCTAAAATTTGTATAATTTACTTTGACTCATCTTTAATAAAAACTAATCAAGTCAGGACATCATAGATGGGGAGTTTTCACTGTCTAGTTTTTTAATGCCAATTCCTTTGTATTGTTCCACTGAAGTACAATTATTAAGGTTGCTCCACAACTTCAAGTGGGTCAGAAAATTAGTTCAGTGTGTTCATAACAAATGTAGTGCTAAGTCAACAAGAATCTTAAATTATATTATTTAATTATGATAAAATCTAATAATATATCATTAACTTATTTTAACTCAATTAATTCACATTTATTTATTGCTGAATTGACACAGGGTCTGAATAAACAGATTAAGTACTAAGAAATTATTTTTTATAAACTTTTGCAATTTCCTTAGAGATACGTTTGTTGAGTTTTCTCTTTTCTTGACTACAGAAAAGTTACTACCTTTAAAATAAGAGGAATTAAAAAAAATCCTATTTTATTAATGTAATCATAGTCTGTATCCTTATGAAGCTGGGTACTTCTCAAGTATCTGACCTCTTGAAAACAGAAAAATGCAACAGCATAGCTAATAAAAGGAAAATATATTTTCAAATACCTTTTTTTATTTCATTCATCCTGCAAATCAATCATCAATGCATAGTTTCCCTCACTTTACCACAGAAATTCATATAACGAGTTTTGCCTCCAGACACAGGTGATAGAGTGGTTTTGGTTTTGTTTGTCTGCCCGTGGGTTTTCTTCTTCCCTCTCTATATGGCTACAACATGCATAGGTATTTGGGAATACAGAAAAATGCCTGCCTTTTACTGAGTATTTTTTTAATGACTGGGCACAAGTTGGCCCTGAACAACAGCAATAACAAAAAGCAGCACATGTTATTCAGAACAGAAATTTGTTTTTCTGTTTTACTAATTTTTGCTTGAATCAGATTTTCTATTATTCCACCTATTTTCTCTCTCTCTCTTTCTTTTTTTTTAATATTCTTCCATTTCAAAAAAGAAAAAAAAAGTCATCTCCTACTTGGAGGAGGCACATACTTCCAGTCCACTGTGTCTTATGCTTTGGCTTTCTGATCATTACACATCTGACATTTATTTGAACATTTGGTGCTTATGAAATACACCCATGCATTTCGTCTTTGCAAAGTCCAGTTAAATGACCTGATTTGTAGTTTCTGTAGGTTGTCATTGCCTTACAGATCTTTGAAAGAATTTATATAGGGCCACATTGACTGGTCAGCAGAGAAAAAATAAAGTTTCTAAATTACTTCAAAACTGCACTCAAAATCTTGTTTCCGGACAGAGGGAAAGCACACTGTATACAGAGCTAGTAGTATAGTATTAGAATATTTGGAACCATAGAAACTGGCTTGACCAAGGGCAAACTGTACTTGACTAATTCTGTGACCTTCTACAATGACTGCATGAGTGGACAAGGGAAGGGCTACAAATGTCATCTACCTGAACTAATGTAAGGCTTTTGACACAGTCTCACACAACCTTTGGTCACTAAATCAGAGAGATTTGAGTTTGAAAGATGGACTTTTGAATGAATAAGGAACTGGTTGGATGTTCATGTGTAAAGAGTTGTAATCATGGCTCAAGTACTCAAGTGGAAACCCCATTAACGAGTGTTGCCCCTCAAAGGTTCCTTCAGGGACCAATATTATTTAATATCTTCCTCAATGACAATAGAAGGTGGGATCCAGTGCACCCTCAGCAAGTTTGCAGATTGCACCTAGGTGAGTGGTGTAGCTGATACACTAGCAGGAAGGGATCCACCCAGAAGGTCCTTGACAGGCTTCAGGAATGATCCCAAGTGAAACTCATGAAGTTTAAGAAGGCAAGGTCCTGGAGCTGGAATGAGGAAAACACCAGTATCAGTACACTATCAGTACAGGACTACTCTAGATTCAGAGTAGTCTTGGAGAGAGGGCCTTGGGAATACTGATGAACAAAAAAACAGTCACAAGACAGCAATGCA
This sequence comes from Manacus candei, assembly GCF_025592945.1. NCBI lineage: Eukaryota > Metazoa > Chordata > Aves > Passeriformes > Pipridae > Manacus > Manacus candei. The sequence goes on along the minus strand of NW_026138062.1, from coordinate 27,033,978 downwards.
TGTTTGCAGCCTATAAAGCTCATGATATCCTGGGCTGCATTAAAAAAAAAACATGGTCATCAGGTCAAGGGAGGTGATTCTTCCCCTCTACTCTGCCCTTGTGAAATCCCACCTGGAGTACTGTATCCAGATCTGGGATCCCAAGTATGAGAAAAATATGGACCTCTTAAAACAGCTCCATAGGAGCATCTTAAAAATAATGAGAGGGTTGGAACACCTCCCCTGTGTAGAAAGGCTGAGACTCTTAGAGTTGTTCAGCCTAGAAAAGAGAAGGCTCTGGGGAAACTTAACTGCAGCTTTTCAATACTTAAAAGGGTATTGTAATAAAGATGAAGAAAGACTTTACCAGGCCTGTAATGACAGGACGAAGGGCAAACTGAGAAAGGGTAGCTTTAGTTTGGATATAGGGCTGAAATTTACCATGAAGAAGGTGCTGGTACGATTATTAATGAACTCTCAAAAGTAGCAGCCCAGATCAGGACAGAAAACACCACCAAATACACACCCCAAATGATCCTCATTGCCTTTGATGTTGCCATGTCATAAATGAAGGTCACACTGTACACTACCAGAGCAAACTGATCCCTCTACCTACTTTGACAAATATTATCACGAGGAACGCATATGGGAATATATACCTGGCTGTGTGCCACACCCACATGAATAGACCAAGCAACATGGTGGCAAGGGAGTTCTGTATCCCAATACACAAATGTCTTGATCAGAATTGTGACTCTAACTTCTCTGATTATCTGCTGGTTTTAAAAACTCAGTGGGGAAAAGTTAAGTTTGCTCTAGCCACTCCTTTACAATAGTAGAGGGGGAAAACAAAGAAAACAAGACTGCAAGAGGTTGTCCATTAGAGTCATAATGTTACTAAGATAAAAACCCACAAATAACACAACAATACTGAGAAAATTACTTAACCAACAAACAAAAATTGCTGCCTGACCCCCTACCCCTAGGACAAAAACAAACATGGTGGCTGTTCCCATGCTGTTGGCTCCACAGTACCTCCCCCCAGCACCTCCAGCACAGGAGCTGCGCTGCTCAGCTTGGCTGGGGCTCATTCCCACATGGCTCAGCTGGGACTATGAAGTGGCAGTGCTAGTGGCAAGCAGCAGTAGTGGAAGCAAGTGGTGGCGTTCCCAGGTAGCGACTACCTCTCCTCAGCCAGGGAAACTACATATGGCCCCGCTTACTCTTCTGCCTGCTTCCTTAAAGAGATAGTCCACCAAAGAGGTTGTAGAATATACAGTTTGGTCACACCCATGTGGTGCTAAAGTCCGCCTCCTCTCCCTGTAAGTAGGACAATTCCCCAGAGAAGTTGTAGATGCCTTATCATTGGAAGTGTTAAAGGCCCACAAGAACAGGTTTTTGAGCAACGTAGTCTAGTGGAAGATGCCCCTGTTCATGGTAGGGGGGCTGGAGTAGATGCAAAGATGCAGTTGCTCACCACCTCCCACAAATAGACCAATGCCCAGACACTTTCTTGCCAACAGTTACCCTGGAAGAGATGATACTGTGATGAGGAAGAACACTTAATTTCTACCCTTTGCCTAATGTTATACTCTCTCATCCTCTGCTTCAGCAGTCCTAAGGTTTGTAGTTTCATTCTGATGGTAATAGTTGGGTGTTACAGTAAGTCGTTAACATCTGGAGTCCTTCATTGAGTACAGTTGCAAATGTTGCTGCAATACAAAGATTAACAAAAGTGAAACAGGTTAGTCACAACTATCTGGTCAACTAGAAAACCCACAGTTAAAGATAAGCCAAATAGAACTATTCAGCAGTAAGGTCAAAACCAGCCCAAACAGAGTCCAAATGACTTGCAAACTCAGTGCAAAACCTGTCATCTGTTATGAGCAGTGGCAATATTGTGTTACAGGGCAATATGGCTAGATATTCTCCAGAAATATCTGAAAAAAATGCCTAAAGGAAAGCACATTTCATGAAGTCTTACAAGTCTTGACTTAAAACCCAGAAGCTTATCAGTTTTAGATGAGGTGTAGCTGCACGAAATAAAAAATTATAAATCTACTTTATTTTACAAAGGTTAACCATCTCCTAGAGGCATGATAAGGACTGGGTTTGTCTAGTTTGGAGAAAAAGGGCAACCTCATTGCTCTCTACAGCTTCCTGAGGGGAGGAAGTGTAGAGGGACGTATTGATGATCCCTTCTCCCCGATATCCAGTGACAGAACACATGGGAATGGTTCAAAGCTGCAAATGGTTCAAAATGGTTCAAAGTCGAAGTACATTCAGACAGGACATTAGGAAGCATTTTTTTTCTGAAAAGTTGGTCAAACACTGGAACAGGCTTCCTAGAGAGGTGATCGATGTCCTAAACCTGTCAGTGTTTAAGATGTCCTTAACAATATGCTTTAACTTTCTGTCATGCCTAAACTGCTCAAGTAGTTGAACTAGATGATCATTGTAACTCTCTTCCAACTGAAAAATATTCTATTCTATTCTATTCTATTCTATTCTATTCTATTCTATTCTATTCTATTCTATTCTATTCTATTCTACCTTTATATTTTTAATGTTTCTGAGATTCAGTAACAACTAAGCATTTGATTTCAAGTTTGTAATTGCAGTCTAGCTAAAATTTACACAATACCCATTTTAATTATCAGGACTCTTCTTGAACTAAGATTTGGTTACTTTGTATTTTATTTCTCTGTTTGCATAATGCAGAAAACAACACTCCCTTATTTTCTTAAAATATCACGAAGAAAAATTAATCATATTGATGTCTGAGAAGCTGTTCAAATAGTATGATGAAATAATGAATAAAAATATCTAGATGGATATTGAATAATTTAGGACTGCTTCTCTCCTACGAAGTCCTCTCCTCAAGTATTTCTCACTGTCTAAAATTATCTCTATTGCCTAGAGATTTACTGCTTAGCTTTCCTAACAGCTAACAGAAATTTTGTCATGTATTTTTCCAGACCAATTTTGTAAATGCACCGAATAATTCTCAAAGACATTTACACAGGGAGTCCAGGGGGTTTATAAAAAAAAAATAATTAAAAACCAAATAATTTAAACTAAGTTTGCAGAAGTGTTCAGAAAACTGGGACAAGCTCAATGAAGAAAATGTTTCTTGTCAAGCCAACCAATTTGATCACTGAAACTATTTTAGATACTTGATGTCTCAAACTGTTGTAGGAAGAGCTTTGATTGTAAGATAAAGGCTTTCTATCTTGAAATCTAATGTGTCTTTGAATCTAACCATTCTCAGCAACTGAAGAAGTGGAGCTTAAATCAATATGGAGTTTTTTGTTATTATAGAATGTGGGGAGAATGAACTACCAACTAAACGACTTTTGAAGAATACTCTTGTGTTTCTCCACACACTACTTTTCTGTCAATGAGGGCCTTGAAAGGGAAAGGGATCAGTCTATGACAGTTGGTAAAGATTTTCCATAATATTTTAACACATAAGACCGTTTCTTCAAATTTCAGCCTTCTCATTCAATTTATGCTGGCACTTTCAGACACCCTTGTGCCTCTGAGAGAATATTTTTCTTGATGACTGACATATGGTCTGTTCAAAAGAGCAAGATCTCAGCTGAAAGGGAATGGTTCTTGAGAGTTATTATGAGACCGATCACCACAATAACTGTTGAGAATTCTAGGAATCTCTGTTTATTTAAAACAGTATTTTTCAAATTTCTTGGGAGGGAAAACACTAATTTATGGTATTGAAATGAATTAACTTTATGAACAGAATTAATACATTGCTGGATATTAACAAGTTCAGAGTTTCCTTGTAGTCCTTTTTCACCAGGTTATATGAAGAAAATCTCTTTATTTCCATTCACATAAAAATTACTTCTGTCAGCTTGCAACACATTTGGTAACTTATACCTTTGCTCTTCAAAGAACTATAATGCAATTATTATCAACAGGAAGACTTAGCTGGGGGAAAGTAAGTACCAATTGCTAGTTAGATCTGAAACTGAACCCCTTATTCTGTAATGGTAATTGCAAATGTCTGCTTTCATTCATTTTAATTTGAGTTCCCACAGGCAAAAAAAATTAATCCAGATAGCTCTTATTACAGTACTGCAGTCAAGTTGTCAAGCATGCATTACAGAATTCATTTCATCCTATGAAACGGCAACACAGAATATGTAATTTTTCATGAACTAAAAACAATCACTTTGTGTTACTTGTACATGCAGTTTAAATATATGTTCAATAAGTAGAAGTAATGCTGACAGAATAAACAGTAATTTATGTGGGGTAGCATGCAAATGTTTATACATGGCTGCAAAAATATCTGGTTTAGATGTGACACTGAGAGTCACTTTTTTTATTTTGTGGTAGGAATGGAAGCCCAGGCAGGAAATTCTGCAACCTAATATGGCACTGGGTACAAGTAATGAGTCATATTTATCAGCCCAGAGGAAATGTTTCAGAAACTTTAAATCTCTCCAAATGGTACTGGAGACCTTGGTGTCAGTAACTGAACTGAGTTTGAAGTATCTAATTTACGGTTGTAATCAATAGAGATGTAAGACTCAAAATTTATGACAATTAAAAGCAATTCAATTTTCCAAAAATAGACATGTTTTTCATACTCAGACACTAAATTCAGTATTCAGTATTCAAAAAAGAAAAAAAATATTGTCTACAAATAGAGTTGATCATGCTGTCTACTCAGTCACTACAGCAGCTTACACTCTTTACAGATATTTCAAGAATGTGTGTTTGAAGGCAGCACTTAATCACAGAATTGCTGAGGTTAGAAAATACCTTTGGAGGTCATCTGGTCCAATTCCCCGGCTCAAGCAGAGTGACCAAGAGCTGCTTGCCTCAGGCCATACCCAGGCAGCTTTAGGGTATCTGTCTCCAAGGATGGAGACTCCAATACCTCTTTTTTCACTCTCAACAGTCATAAAGTGTTTCCTTATGTTCAGATGGACCCTCCTATGTTTCAATCTGTGTCCATTAGTTCCTGTCCTACCAACGGGGACCACTGGGAAGAGCCTCTCTTGATCTTCTTTAGATTCTCCTGTCAGGTATTCTTCTCCAGGCTAAAAAAACCCCTTCTCTTCTCCAGGCTAAAAAAATCCCAGCCTTCCTTCAGAGGAAAGATGCAGGAATTTGAATTTCCTTTTGCTGAACTATATGAGGTTCCTGTCAGCCCATTTAATTTTTTTTTACAAAGCTCTCAAAACAGATATTATATCAGTGATTTTTTAAAGAGACGGTTACTGGTTTCCCTTTTTAAGTTATTTAGTAAGTAAGAGAACATAATATCAAGAATTGATACAAGTTTTTGACATATTTTTGATAACATAAAAAGGTCAATTATAGTTTTACCACTTGTCAGTATTGCAGCTACGGATGCATGTCAGTACAATCTTCATAACATATTAAAGTATTCTATATATTGTCATTAGATCAACAGAGACATATATACTGAATAAAAAATAATATAATAAATACATGTGGAATTTAATCATTGAAAATCAGAAGTCTTGAGACCAATAAGAGAAAATTATAGGATCAATTAAAATGTTGAGGAATCATTTAAAAGACAGAAGCAGGAGAATACCTAATGCACAGAAGACATTAAATGATGACATCTATTATTGGCCATGTACTTCCTATCTTGGATTACTTTAGGGTCAGCACAGCACAAGTGATAAGGTGGCTGGGGCAACTGAGAGCCAATAAATCACTGAGGTTAGGTAGGACATTCAACAGTGCAAAATGACTCTGAAGAAAAACTTCAGAATAGAAACTACATTATTGGAAAAGTCATTAAGTTGTGACTTAAATCCATAAGACTTGAAAGACGACTTGTGTTGAATGTGTAATAGATGTCTCAATTAAAATTCACATGTGGTTTTTGCAAACAATTAAAAACATTTTAAGATCAAGTGAGAATAATAGAAACTGTACAGAGATACAAAGTTTTCAGTGTTCAGTCTTCAGACTATTAACAAACTGCTAGGTATGAGACCTGGGAGGACTTTTCTCCTGTGTTAAATTAAAGAGAACTCTTGGTATTTTCTGTTTTTCACTACAACGTGGTGTGATGGGTTAACCTTGGCTGGCAGCAAAGTCTCCACCAAGTTGCTCTCACTTTCTCTCCCCAGCAGGACAGGGGAAGGAAATACAATGAAGTAACTCTTGCATTGAAGCAGGTCTTGCATTGAGATAAAGACAAGGAGATCCCTTACCAGCTACAGGCTTAGGCAAGACAGAATCAAACAGTGAAAGATTTATTAAGTTATTGCCAATTAAAAATAGACTAAAATAGTGAGAAATTAAACAGCTCCCTAGTCTCCTCCTATCCTTCTCAGACTCAACTTGACTCCCAACTCTTCTAACTCCTACTCCCTGCAATGGATGGGAAATGGGAGTTGTGGTCCATTCATAAAGCTTTGCGACTGCCACTTCTACTTCATCAGGCTGTACGCCTGCTCCAACTTGGAGTCTCTGCCATGGGATACAGTCCTTTAGAAACTCCAGCGTGGGTCCTTTCCACAGGGTGCCGCCCTTCAGGAACAGACTGCTCCAGCATGGGTTTCCTGCAGTGTCATATGTCCAACCAGGATTTATGCACCAGCGTGGGTTTCTCACTCCACAGACCACAGGTCTTGACAGGATCCTGCTTCCAGATGGGACCTCCATCAAGCGCAGCTTCCTTCAGGGCACACCTTTCCGCTCTGGTATGGGGTCCTGCATGGCCACAGGGTGAATATGTACTCCCCTGAGGACCTTCATAGGCTGCAGGGGGACAACCATCTTCATCACAGTCTTTCTCCAGGGACTGCAGAGGAATCTGTGCTCCGGCACAGGAAGCACCTCCTTCTTCTCCTTCATTGACCATAGTTGTTTCTCACATATTCTCACTCCTCTCTTTTGGCTGCTCTTGTGCAGTGTTTTTTACCCTTTTTTAATATGTTATCACAGACTTTTGTGTTTTATGAGTCCTTTTAAAAGAAATCTAATTTTTATTTAATTCAGATACTCCAAATCTTATTCTTTTCTGAGTTACTCACTGACTATTACAGAATTAATTCCTCAATGCTATGCATCAAAGACAATAAGGAAATTGACTGAAAGCCTAGAATTCAGTCTGTTCTGAATTCATTGAGGATTTCCTAAAGAAAATGAATATAATCATGTTACAGAAGACTCAATAACTCGATGTATACGGTAAAAATAATGAATGTTTGAAGAAAATTGTACCTTGATAGTCTTTACTTGTTATCACTGGTAATTCATCACTCCTATCTCTTCTGTTCTGAACACTCAATGTGCCCTAAATCTTCCTTTCCCTGCCAGACTTTTAAGTATTTTTGTATGAATTATAAATGTATCATCACAATTATGTGTCAAAACAGCATTTAAATATAAGAGTACAAAGATTTTTATTTTCTTTTATAGCTTAAGGTGGAGTGTAATCATATTGCATACATGTTGAAATTCTTTTTTCCCTCTAAAAATTCTCGAGATAAAACAAAGAATAAAATATTTATTATGGAGTGGTACAGTAGTTATTGTTCTTTTTACATAGACAGTATTTCCATTGTGTTTGAAAAGCTTAGGTGTTTGGATGAAAAACTGTTAGTATAATTTACATTCTATTTTGAAAGGCAGACAAGACCTTCAATTCCACTTATTTTTATCACAAGAGAAATCAAATCTGCATGTAAAATTATTTTACTGGCCCATAAAGCTTTTTGAGATTTCAATTATGCAGGTCAATAATTCAATTTTTTCTTCATCCAAGGTTTTAAACATAGAAAAATAGAGTGAGAAACATAGAAACATAGAAAAAGAGTGAGAAATGAGAGACAAGGATTCTTGAAATCGTCAAGTTCCTATACTCAAGGAAAATAAAATTCTAAATTCAAATCACTGTTTTCACCTAATTGATTTGAATCTGTTCACAGCTAATAAGCATGACTACTTGTTGCCTGTTTTGCAGTTATTCAGTTTCTCCACTTCAAGTTATAGTGGATACTCCTTGGTTCAAGACATACTGACTCTGCAATCCATTCACTAGGATTGTGTACATACTATAGTACACACACTCACATATATATATATTTATATGTTCTTCCTCAGCTTGAGAAAACCTACAGCTAAGGCCTTACTCTAAACCTTCCTTTTTACTGCTCAACTATGCTAGCATACCGTTTACATACAATTTTATCACTTGAAAAGTAAAACTAGAAGAAATACAAAGAGAAGTAGCAGTCTAAGACCATCATGTGCATAAGGAATTAGACTTCTGTAGATTCTGTCTAGGCTCTGTATATGTTTATAGCTTAGGCTTTCTAATGAGAAGTTGCCAGAAATCCCTAACCAGGCTCATATACAATTTAGTATTTTGCCAGTTTACGGTATTACTTTTCATTAAAAAAAATACAGAAATTTTATAGATTCTTAGATAAAGATATCTTCTGACTTTACATAACTCATTTACATGCAAGTAGTACCTGTGTATGTGTGCGTATTTATCCTCATTCTGTCTGCAAATACATATAACTTGTTTCTGATACTCATCGTTCTTTTTTATATCCCGAGGCAGCGAACTAATAAATAATCAAAATTATTAACTGTGAAATGAAAAAATACAAGTCATAAAACCAACTCTGAAAACTTGTTTCTGTACGGTGACTTTAATTGAGACCAGAGAGTTCACTATTTGTCTGAATAGAATTTGTCACATGTTAACTAAGCTGAACTGAATCTTACCCTTTTCTCACGAACTGTACCGTGAAAAAGGGAACACACTTTCTGAAATTTCCCCATTTAGACAAAGCATATAAAAAATTGAATTTGATTTCTTTTACAATGAATTTGAATTTGTTTCTCAGCAATGTAGTGATACCATTTAATCATCTAAATAAAAACTTTCTCTTTTTCTGCAGTTCTGAAATTCAGACTTCTCTTGTTTACCTTTAATTAGAACAGAGATTTATTCAAGATACCATGGCGGACAATCTCTCCCAATTGAAGTCAGTAAAAAATACAACTGAATATCATCCCACAAATTGTGTCTTATCAAATGCAGTAGAAAAAGAAGATGTAAACTTTTGTAAACATTGTGTTTTTAACAGGTAAGTGCATCATTGCATCAAGATATCTAGAAAGGAACCTATCTGGATTTTTCTTTGTATTTTCCTTTTCATTAACAATATAAATAGAGCTCCTGTGCAGTTCTGCAACAATCCTCATTTTTATCATATCAAAAAAATTAGTTTCATCCACACTTTATTTTCTGTGCAATTTTTGGTCATCTTTTGATAAGTTTTATTTCTCTCTGTGCTTAAAACCTGTCCCTCAAGGGTTCATGATTTTCCTCATTGCATTCTACTCAAAATTATTAACAGAGGATAAAGGAGATGGGTAAGAATTTTAGTTCTTTTGGATGGCTGTCTTTTTTTGCAAATATTCTGTATTTTGCCTGGCTTCTAAGGTCATAGTTATTTTTAAGCTTCAATATTTCTCTTATTCCATCTGCAATTTTGAAATTCCCTCTCAAAATAGTGTCATTATTTTCCCAAGATTCATTATTCTGAGAGAGTTCTGTCACTCTTCATGCCAATTATTATTGTTGTTGTTGTTGCTATTTTTATTGTTATTCTTTCTGTTGTTTTATTGCTATTATTTCAATTGTTAAACTATTTTATTTGTGTCTATGGACAGGATGGGCTCACTAGCCTTCTGGCAGTCATCCTAGGAGAAGGACAGCTCTAATTCCAAACCCAGGCAGATGGAGCTTGCTTAGCCCTGTAAGGTCATCCATCTAAGAGAAGGTCCTGAGGACTTCACTGTCACCATCCAAGCTCTCTAGGCCCTGACCAATGAACCTTAGGATTAAAGGGTGGGTCCAGTTCTACGCATGTTGTGTCTCACCTAAAAAATCCATTGCGCAGGCTCAAGGGATATATCCACATTTATAAAGCCCTGTAGCGACAGGCGAGGGTCGAAATAGCAGGTGAAAGGTGCACTGGAAGCCGCAGAGCCAACCCTGCATGCGGTTCAGGACATTGGTTGCCTGAGACTGACCCTGGAGATGACAGCCTCATTCGGCAGCATCCTGAATGACCAAGCAGCCTTTTTCAAGGAAAGCACTGCTTGCTCCACACGGAGAGGGGCCCAGAAAAGGTGGCCTAACCAAAGCTTATCTCCACCCTTCACCCTGTTGGTTAACTGCAGCCAATGGGCATCTTCTGATGCAGTCAAACAAAGATTAAGAGACAAAGGCATACACCTTCCTTCAAAGGTGTATTCAAATCGTGAAATAAACACCTGAAGAAAAGTACAAAGATCAGTGTTTACAGAGCCATTGTGCTGTCTACTCTTTTATATGGATCCGAATCATGGGTCATTTACCGCCACCACCTGAGACTCTTAGAACACTTCCATCAACGCTGTCTCTGCACAATCCTAAACATCCACTGGTCAGATTATGTGACCAATACACCTGTTCTAGAACAAGTAGCAGTTACAAGTATTGAGGCCATGTTGCTGAGAACACAGTTGTGTTGGGCAGGACACATCTCCAGGATGAAGGACCACCGCCTCCCTAAGATCTTGCTCTATGGGGAACTTGCCACCGGCTGCAGTATGAGAGGAGCTCCGAAGAGGAGACACAAGGGCTTCCTGAAACAACGTAGCCTTGGCCATATCCATCATCATCATTGGTCTACTCTGGCCTCCAATCGGGAGGTCTGGAGACACACTATCTATGACGCTGCTGCTTCTTTTGAGAATACACACAAGATCACTCTCAAGGAGAAAAGACAATGTAGAAAGAACTGTGTCTTGATGCCACCTAAGGAGCCTTTCTGCTGTGCCTTTTGCAATCGAATTTGTCTAACTCGCATTGGCCTTTCTAGCCACCAGCGCACTTGTAGCAAATGTGGGTAGAGTCCTTCCCACATTTGTAAAGCCTAGTTATGATGAAACTATTTATTATATATATTTTGAGATGATAAATAAAAAATATGAAATGTTTAAACAAAACACTTTGAACTAAAGACATGTTAATGGTTTTAACCCTTTCTTTTTTCTGTTTTGAGTAACCTCAAAGTGCCTTTTTTAATTCTCTGAAGAGTTCCAAAAAGCAACATGTTTTCCAAGTGACAGTATTGCAGAGAGGTTTCTTCAAACCGTAATTTCTGTTATCATGGTCTTATCCAGCTCTGCAAAATTTTGAGGGCTGCTTTTTCATCCATAGTCAAGGATCAGTCATAAGGCAGCAGTTTAAAGGGAGAATAACTAACGGGGAAATTTTACCTTTTACCACACTTAGGAGACTGAGTTCAAGATTAGTTGAAACTGGCTTTGGCTCAAATTGTTCATTAGATTTTAGTGAGACAGTGGTTCATTTACCTCTAATTTTGTACTTTAGAAGGAAGGAAACTAAGACTAGAACTTAAATTAAACAAGCAGAGACTTGAAATGTAAGGTTCTTGCCTGGGAGGGATGTGTAATGATATCTATAATCAGCTGTGAGGATCTAAATTCAGCAAGAAGAGTTTTCTCTCAGACAACTGCAAAGTGATATTATTCCAAAAGAGAAAACATGAATCTGTTTGCTGGTTTCATGTATTTTTTTTTAATTGAACATTGTTTCTAAATATTATCTAGAATCTTTAACAAAATACAAAAGGAATAGTAATGCTAAAATTCTTGAACTGTTTAGCAGTTAAGGACATATTGAGAGCAGTTGTGTTGTATTTCAGAATATTTAAAAGAAGATACTTTCTGTATTTTTTCAGTTGCAGAGTTTTGTTTTGTTTTTTAGTTTAGATTGTCTAGTATTCTTGTTTATTCTTTTAGAAGCCTTTTTTCACAGTCGTTTTGTGGTGTAGTTCTATGAATTTACAGCTAAACAGCCTTATGCTTGTAAAACCAGGCACTTGTTTGGAAGGAGGGAAAAAGCTCATAATGTGTGGAATGAACTTTATCTTGAAGGTTTTCTCATTTAATTGATGTAATCTGACCTTGCCATTAGTCTTGCTAGAGGCAAGCTATTTCTGTCTGCGTTACTTTTCATTATTACTTTCATGTAGAAACTCAGTGCCTGCTGCTCCATATAAATGTGTGACAGAGCTAAAGAATATATCCTGGAAAGTCATTCAACTCCTATCTACTCTCATACTTTCAAAGTTAATTCACACAAGTGTGTACTATACTACCATATATCAAAGTCTGTTGTATCAACAGAAATTTGGAATACCAAACTTTGTGATCATGATCTGAGATACCGCAGGAAATTTATATTCCGTGTTTAGTTATCTGGAGTCCAGGTGCCATCACCTTAGATATAAATCAATCTTATCCTGCAGCAGTAACTTTGTAGCTGTGCCTGAGCTTATTATTAATTTAATATGTTCTTTTTTTTTGGTACAGAGTGAAGGAGACAATTAAATGATATATCACATAAACAATTAAAAACTGTCCCTGTGGCTTTAAGCTATTGAAATGCTGAAGAACTTGTGCAGAATGCAACTGTCCTTGAATTACTTTCATTGTTAAATATTAGAAAATATGACAAATTTCAGTCCAACTCAGTCATTTAGAATAGTATTTGCAGAGCTCTGTCAGATGTTTATTTATCTTTATTACTGTCTGGTTACTTCAATAGACACAGGACTCATAACAAATACAATGATGGTACATGGATTAAATTAACACTTATATGGCTCATTGTTTTTCCCCAAAGATAAATGTAAGAGACTTAAAAAGTTCATAGCAAATACCATTAATATAACTTTGCTGAATATTAAGGCAAATACCTGCTAATCCTTCTAATGTCAATCATTAATTAAAGATGTAATTTGACAAATATGATCAGCTGTTATTTCACAGATTATTTTGAGTCTCTTTTGAAAATTATGTCAGTGTTAAAACCTGTCAGCTTCGTACAAATCATTGTTGAGTAATCTTTTTTAATGTCTATAACTATGTCACAACATTCCTATAAGCTTGATATTCAGACAGAGAAATATCCAGTCATCCCAGAAAGAAACCAATCTTTTTTATTCTACTTTTTTTTTTGCTATTATCAAAGGGCTGATTTGCAAGGAACTTATACAAGGAACTGTGTTGGTTTACATCAAGTGAGGAACTGTTTCAAAGAATTTAAATTAAATTACACATTTGGAAACTAATTTTATATTTTGCTGACATATTAAGTTTAAACTTTCAATACTTGACAGAAATTATAAAGTAAATTAAAAAGGCATACTTGATAAAAACACCTAGAAATAAGAAGTTATCCTTAACTGAAGCATTTAAAGAAAATGCAAATTAGTACAGTATTCTCTGTTTATTTCTTGTTTTGAATTTTTGGAGGTTTCTTTTTTTTGGATTTTTTGGTTTGTTTTGTTTTTATTTTTAAATTGGACTATGAAAAGTATGAATGCAATCTTTGCTTGAGCTTGAGGAGAACAGTTTTTTCTTAGTTTATGCAGGAGAGGAGCAAGAAAATAAAATCCTAAAAGATCACATAGTACTTCAAGTATAACTTTTTGCTGAAGTGTTTTTTTCTTTGTATTACTTTGCATAGCATCCTCCACCACATTAGACATAACATGCATGTAGGAAAATCTGACATAATATTATTGCAAATCCATCCAAATATTTCATACTATCTCCCATACAACCCAAAACTTGTCATCAACAGACCTAGGCACATTCCCACACAAGGACATAACTTGTCATGTTCTAGGAATAATACCGCTAACCAAACTAAAACCTAAAACTGCTAATTTTCGCATAAAATCCCCCTCAATACGAGGAACGCCACAGGACCCAGAATCCATGGCCCATGGACCACTCACCACTTAACCTTGCTCTATGTACCAACCAAGAAGTGCTGGGTTATTTATTAGTCGTACTCCTCACGAGAAACCAGCAACCCGGCGTTAGTAATGTTTATCATGTCCAGCTTCAGGTGTATTCTTTCCCTCTCCACCAATAACCCACTCTCATAACTTGCTCTTTGTCGTTAAGACATTTGTGATCAGGACAATTTGAGAAAAGAAAGGAGTGTGCTTCAAGAGGTTTGTACCAAAATGACGTTTGCTATTTCACTTTTTTTCTCCATTCTGCTTCTTAATTTCCAACTCAGTATCAGTTATTTTATACTTTAGTGGGTTTACATACAGAATGAATCGTGGCATTTCAGTAATCTGATCAGCTTATTAAAGAGGTAACACTGTATTATAGGAGAAATAGAAAATAGCTATTGCCTTCTTCAGTATAAGATCGAGGAAGCAACTTAACATCTAGCTGCCCTTTATCACTTGCTGTATACAAAGCTGGGTTGAATTTCTAATCAAAAGTTCTCGGAGTGTGGTCTCTGCAAAACACTTGAATTTGCATATATAGTGACCTCACCGCTTGGGGCAAGAGAAAGCAACAGTGAAGTAATGTGGTATGACATGCTGTTTACATGTTCTTGCACTGGAAAAGTACAAACTTTAGTAACATGGCTATAAATGTGTGCAAATAAGATTAGAGTACATCCTTGGCATTGCACAGAAAGGAAGTTTAAGTCACATTTTGTCCCTGTAGATGGATATGCAGGATCCATAGAGTTTCACCATACATTCATTGGGATAGAAATGTGAATCATGCCCATCTTTTCTAATAATTGCTCTCATCATTAACCTGAGGAATCATTTTCACCTTCTGTTTTTCTGGCTGTATGAAATGACAAACACCTTAGAAGAAAGACAGATAGATAATTATTATCAAATAAAGAAAAATCTCTAGCCAAGTTCTCCAAGTACTGGATAAAAGTAGGGGAAGATAGTGAAAAAAAGAGCCTGACAGAAGCATTATCATAATTTCAGACTACATTTGCAGGGAATTTGGTGGTTTTTCTTGGCAGTTAGGATTAGAAATGCTCAGATTGCAAATCCTGCTCGGATTTAACTTCAAATTAATCATTTTAGCTCATGGAATTGTGAGAATGCAGGCTATTCTGTATCTTCTCATCCACAGACATTTGAAGTCTGCTGTAAAGACTTTGAGATAGCTTTACATTCAAGTACAATATGAGGAAAACTATTACGAGAAGATCTTAATGTTGGCATTTGGTTTCTGTCTTCCTCTGAAGATCTAGGTACCTAGGTTTTCTACAACTTAAAGGCATAATTTGGTATTAATGAAATGGAGGGGGAAGATGACAGTAAACATTGACATTTTCATCCCTCGTTATTCAAAATAAAACAGTTCATGATATTGCAGTTTATATGATCTATGTTAAATATTTTCCTACCAAATTACATAGATCTTGCATATTTTCTCCCCATAGATTTTAAAATAGTAGACTTAAATATATACATTAAAAATTTCTAATTCAATGCAAAGTATGCATAGTTTAGAAAATTCCATGTGTAGTAAAGAAAGAACAAAAACTCAAGAAAGGAAATGTCTTGAAAACAAACAACAAACCTTGAAGAAAACCATTTATGGGCTTCTGTTTAATAATAGATGACATATACCCCTCTTAGTTATACATGTCATCAAACAAATCTCATCAACTACAGTCTGGTCCTGTCTGTGTGGCCAGCCAAACTGCAGGTTAAAAGTGTTGGGAAAATAAATAAAGGCATGGTTATTCACATATATTTCTGGATCTGTGAAGTCTGCTGTAGGCGAACACCAGGACTATGAGGCTTGGAAAGAGCAACTTTAGATGCGAGTCCGCTGCAGCGGCGACTTCTGGGATCGAGCAAAGCAGAAAAACAACGGCTACTTGCGTTATTTATTGTACGGGTTGCCTCCCCTGAGCTGTGTATTTTTCCTGAGCCGCACGGCCCCTGCACTCAAAGCCACGTTGTCTCCCCTCCCCGATCGCGGACTCCTCCCCTGCACAAACAGGACAGGTTGTCTCGCCCGCCTCTCCCCAAGTCCCTGTTTCTGTTACTGGAACGTGACCCTCCTGTATCTCCCATTGGTCAGTGGAGCTCTCAAGCCACTCCCTTCCCCCCATACCTTGACCCAATCACGGCCCTTCTTCTTGCCCTCCCCTCGAGCCCATGTAAACCGTGGGAGTTTTGGATTAAAGGTCTTTTCGCCACGGAACACCGAGTGGAAGCTTGGTCACTCTCTCCTCCTGCAAAAAGGGGGACCACGTGACTGAGTCTCACTCTGGGAAAATCCAGTGGAGAGTCTGCACTCAGATCCATTAGTTTATGTTTAAACACCTTTCAAGTACTCCTTTCATGCTGATGTAGGGATAGACACAATCTCGGAAGAATTTGTAACAGAAACTGAGGGACTCGGTTTTCACCAGGAAGGCTTTCTGCCTAAATTGTAACTCTTTCTCAAAGGCAGCTTCATTTCTTTCTTCTCGCCCACCCCCGCATAGCAAGAGAAGTTCTCAGCCTCTCTGATATGAGAGGAGAGAGATAGCCCTAATAGGTATGCACAGAGGCCTTGGGAAGGTGGGAGAGAAAGAGAGAGGATAAAAGGGGCCCTGGGAGTTGGGAACTCACCTTTTTCCTCCCTGAGGCCCAGTGCACAAACCTCACTGTTAGGTTTTTGTGTTCTGACCTTCTAAATAAACTTTTTTTCAATTTTTTCCATTGCCTTGGTATTTCTGGGGATAGCTGTATATTTTACTTTGCAGTTGAATTATATGGAAGCATACTGATGTGAATTTTAACACCATTAGAATTATTTTATGTGGTTATTTCTTTGTTATGTTTAGAGTTAACTACAAAGAAATCCTTTTTAAGATCTGATTGCATTCACCTAGTGTGAACAGTACTTTCAATGAACAACACTTGCTTGTTCTGTTCCTTAGCTTAAAACCAAGACTACTGTGCCTGCCCAGATGTTCCTTTATTTTAATTATAAACATACCTTACTTTCTACCACTGATTTCTTATCTGTACCTATATATGTACATGAAACAGTACTGCAATGCATAGTAGTGTTTAAAAACGATTTTTAGAAAGCAATGACTGCCATTAAGTAATTGTGTTTGCAGACATTTCTTGTACAGCTTCAGTTCAGGTGCCAGTTGGAATCTCTTAACTGACTTATTGTATTTCTCCCTCTATTGTACCCCATTTGGTTTCTACTTATCTCCTATGTTCCCAAACCCTGTTCTCCTACTAGCCGAGTTCTGCTGCATTGCAGGATTTTCCTTATACGGCCAACCTGACCCTAAATAGTTTAGCCCTTGCCCTATTTTCCTTATATAGTCTTGTTTTCATACTACTCCCCAGTTACACCCCTTGTTCCAGCAAATTCTGCTCCTGCCCTATAAAGGGCAGGAGCCACATTAATAGAGTTCCATTTTGTACGAACCCTTGAAATGTCCGAACCCTCTTTCCTTTGGGGCCGTCAGGCCGCAGAGGCCGATGCCTTCTGCATGATACTATGTAAAGTTGTTGTTTAAATAATGATTGTTTAATGTCATACATAGAAACTCTTATTTGGATTCTGAACACCATGTCAGAGTAGTGCCAAAACACAAGAAAAGGGAATATCTGACTTGAACTTGAACAGCCAGTTTAAGAAATCTTTGGGAATGATTCTAAATTTTGCTGATGAAAGACTTCTTTTACAGTTGCTTTTACTAGTTTCAGCTTCAAAATTAACCAGAAAGAGGAAAAATAATTGCTACACAATGCAGCTATAGGAGAAAAGACCCCTGAGCAGGCAGTTTTCTGCTGGTCATCAAGATATGCTTGAGCTGCTGGGTAGATTTACCAAAATAACTAAACTCCTCTATTTTTTATAAGTTTTTGATAACTTTAGAATCATAGAATCAATAAGGTTTCAAAAGACCTCCAAGATCATCAGGTTCAACCTCTGACCAATCACCACCATGTCTGTCAACTAAACCATAGCACTAAGTGCCATGTCCAGTTGTTTCTTGAACACTTCCAGCGATGGTGACTCCACCACCTCCCTGGACAACCTGTTCAAATGCCTGACCACCCTTTCAATGAAAAAAGTCTTTCTGAAATATAACTTGAAACTCCTGTGGTGCAGCTTGAGACTTTATCTTCTTGTTCTGTCACTAGTTGCCTCGGAGAAGAGGTTGACCTCCACTTGCTACAACCTCCTTTCGAGTAGTTGTAGAGAGCAATAAAGTGTCTTCTGAGCCTCCTTTTTTTCCAGAATAAACAACAATAGCTCCTCAGCTACTTCTCATATGTCTAACTCTCTAGACACTCCACCAGCTTCACTACCCTTCTCTGGACGTGCTCCAGCGCCTCACTACCCTTCTCGAAGTGAGGGACTCAGAACTGGACATGATACTTGAGGTGTGGCCTCACCAGTGCCGAGACAGTGTAGCTAGTCCTGCTGGCCACACTGTTTTTGATACAGACCAGGATGTCATCAGCCTTTTTGGCCACCTGGGCACACCAATGGCTCATGTTCAGCTGGGTGTTGACCAGCACCTCCAGGTCCTTTTCTGTTTGACAGCTTTTCAGCCACTCTGCCCCAAGACTGTTGAGCTGCATGGGGTAGTTTTGTCCCAGGTGCAGGACTCAGCACTTCACTTTATTGAATCACATACCATTGGCCTTGGCCCATCAATCCAGCCTGTCCATACCCCTCTGGACAGATTATAAGAAATGAAATATAGTCTAAGCAACCAATTAATTAGTACTATAATGAAAAATGCATTTTGTTGCATATAATAAATTATAATTTCTTCAGTAGAGCAATTATAATTTTTTTCATTATGATAGTGGCTGTTTAATGAATAATTTTCCATGCAGTAGGCTGTACTTTCTGAGTCATCCCTTTGTATGGTTTTAATAAAACTTCCTCAATATTCCTAAGCATCTAGGGCTACATTATACTATAATTTTAATTGAAATGATACAATACACTGAGAAGGAGAAAATTTCTACTCCATATAAATATTTCACACTTGAACAAGAAAGGAAAACCATTTGGTATGTGTCTAAAACAACTCCAGTCCTTGTACAGTACTCCACAAACTAAAGCTTAAGCAAATTCGCAATTTTCCATTAATTTGCTCTTTTTTTGAGCTCTTTCAATGAAAAAAATATTTGATTTCCATTAGTGAATCATAACTTTTTGACATCTTTACCCAGTGACAAACTGTGAACTAATTTATGTAATTGAGTTTCTTCACCAAACGTTAAGTGTTGCCCACATTCTTCACAGTTTTAGGTCAATGCAACTATTGAATCCAGTTCTGTAGCTACCATCAGCAAGGAACCTGGTTTCCTTTGTAGGTACTAAAGATTCTGCCTTTTGCATAGTGTGACTGTTTTGATTTATTCAACTTTTACAAATAAACTTTGACATTAAAAATATTACATTTTACATCACATATGTAAACCAATAATACCACTGCATCTCACACTTGTTTAGCTCAAATTATATATATACATTTCAATTAAGTGTGCATTTCTAGTTGTGATTTTCTAAATGTGTAAACTGAGGTTCATTTACAGTAAAATACAGCTCAAAAATAAATATTTTTTCATCAATATGCTTTAAAATTTCTGACATTGTTTATTATTTAGCATCAGTCCTCAATCCTTTTTATTTGAATTGCACTTCTCTCAAGAACAAAGACCAATTTCGGTTTGTTTGTGGAATTGCTTATTGTCATAGATTTTACTGTAAAAATCTAATTTTTATAGTAGGATGTATTATGCTAGGAGCAAGAAAGTATTACTTTCTCTTTGATTTTATTATAGTTTTCATGTAGATTTGAGACATGATAGAGCAACAGAATGTAGTGAGAAGAAGGATTGAGGGAATGAAACATTCAGTAAGATTTGCTGATCTGTGAACTGACTGACTTGTTCACAGTAGATGCAATGAAGTGGTAATTATAACTGCATGAGATCCATTCTATAACAACTTGTAGCAAAGGGAATGTTCTGAGTTGTAGAATTGTTTGTAGAGTAGAAGTATATCTGTGTTTCGATAACTTAAACTACTGTCCCGATTGTCTTATGATAATTAGTATTGTATCTATTAACTGTATTCTAAAAATAAATAAGTATGTGATGAAAAGGCAAGTAAATCTATAGATGTAATTATTGCAACTATAGAGATAATTATTGTAAATACTCATATGCAAAACAAATTATTTATTCTTATTGTTTGGTTTTCTGATGAGCTGGAAGATTAGATGCTGATTATGCACTGTGTTTGAGGGTTAATTACTTTTAAGTCATTTAAGTTACACTCATACCTTTTAGATCTTCATTGGCTGAAAAACACAGTTCTTTGTCTTAACGTAATTTTATTCTTAGATCAAGTAAATTTAGATGAGATAGGGGAACAGTCTGGGAAAGTTCAAGACTCTTTAATAACTCATTTCTCCAACTGGACTGTATTTAAATGTTCCTGAGACTCTTTATCACAGTACAGATACAGAAAGAAAAAGAAATCTTGGTGAAGTATACAGACCAGCAAATGACAATGGTTTAGCCTTGGTATTATTTGCACATCCGCTTCTCAACTTTTTCAAGCTTCAAACACACCTAGTCTGTATCAAGTTTTTGACACTTGAATAGCCCTTCACTGGATCTTACCGTTGGGTTAATTCTAATTTTTATTTATTTAAAAGAGTGTTCATAACCTACTCATTAAATAGTCTGGCAGTTCTTTTGGTTTATAAGTAGAAGTATTCTATATTGTTTCTAACTGGAGAAAATGGGTCAAGTATAATCCTTTATTGAGTCTTTGTGCGTCCGCTGAAATTAACACTGGAGGGAATTCCCTAGAGAAACTGTTCTGGGACTGCAGAAATACTATTTTTTTTTGCCCTGTGGGGTACTAATTGCTTCCTATAAGTATTTCTCTCAGTTTTCTGACAATGTATGAATGTTGGGCATCGTGACAAACTGGTCTCTTCTCATCTGAGGCACAGAGAAACTTTGCTTGTATCTCAAAATATTTTTTATACCAGCTAAAAGTCTCTTGTATGAAAACTGATTGTTGAGATATATATGAAGTAAAATTAAACGCTTTTGTCAATTCTGGCCTTGAACTCATTGAATTCTCTAATACTGGACAATCTGGTGAATTGAATAACCTAGAAAGTTACCACATGAGGCTATATCTTTTTTTGACGTTCTTCTTTTAGGGTAGTGCAGAGATACTGAAGTGTTCAGATGATTTATTTATGAGTTCTTTTAATCTAAATTGCACATGATTTATACTTTGTTTATGTCTGGTGCAGTTTGCATGTATTTGGAAATATTCACACATAAGAATAGGTAATTCCAAAATCAGCTAGGCAGATCAGAAAGCATAAAACATTGTGGATTTGCCAGATATTGAAGTTTTAGATTCACATTTACATTTTGCATAAAAAAGATTTGCACATGATAGACAGACATAGATAAAATGAAAATACACACTTAAAAATTAGCTCTAAAAATATTTAATGTTATCGTTGTGTAGAGTCATTGTGAGAGGAGTTAGAATTCTAAATCTACTTTTCACTAAGGGAAATAGCTCAGAAAAGTAGCTCAAAAGATTGGTGGATTGAGAACCAGGCATCTGTTGAATGCTCTGCATCACTGCAGTTTAGATTACGTGTAGTAAATTCTTCGTTCTACAAAAATAATAATGTCTGAGTTCAATTATTCCTTTCCATATTCCTTTTTTATTTTTTTAATGTCAAATAATGCAGAGTCAGCTGTTCAGCTTTATGCAGAGCTTCATGTTTTAATGAAACTTGCATTTGCATAAAAGAGATTTATTTGCTTACCACAGGTTTGTTCAAATTGTAGTGTGAACTTTAAAGGGCTTTGTTTATTTCATTGCAATAAGGGACATTCCAGGAATCACTTTTTCACTTGGCACAAATATCATGCTGCCTTCCTTAGTTCAGCATTTTGAGTCACAGCAAATGTTAATGGTGAATATGGTATTATAAAGGGAACATGAAACTAAAACACCGCAAAAGGAGAAAACTTTGTCTATGTATGTGTGTCATATTTTTCAGGATATTAACGAAATCTGTGGCATTAGATGAAGAAAACATACAATGAAATAAGACTGAAACTATGTAATGCTTATCTGTCAATACTTCTCCAAGTCAGGCCCTAGGTATGGCCAAAATTCCCTTTATCAGGGTTTATGGAAATTGAACCAGTTTATCAGTCTCTTATGGCTCTAACATTACCAAGTATTCAAAGTTCTTCCTATCAAAAATTTTTATTGAAAAAGGGCAAATGTGTGTCAGGGAAATCTGACTTAAGAATTAGTTCACAGCCACCTTGCTGCAATGGCTATATGCAAACTTAAGGCAGAAAGCACAGTCCAACTACCTTTCTATTGAGCAGTAGTTCTATAAAATATATCAATTAATACAAATACGGCTCTTTTCGGAAAGTAAAAATCTTTACTAGGATTTGAAAGCTTTATAGAATTTTAGCAAGGACAGTTATTACATCACATTCTGAAATTTCAGGATACCACTGTGTTTGTTACATTATTAGTTATTTTCCTTAGAAACTGTTTTTCCCTCTTTAATTTTAATTTGTAGACAGGTTTACTTTGGCTTTGCAAATACATACCTGTATTGATTTTGTATTTGTTCTTTTATAATTCCTCTGAATTGTATATGAAAAAATGAAAATGAAAACATAAAAGTAGCAATAAAACTTAAAAGTTGTTTACCAGAGAAGAAGAAAGGTCAAACCCAAATAATATAGGTCCCTAAAATAGATGTCTGAGATTAAAATGGTTCCCAAATAAATTAAATATTCACTAATTCAAAGGCAAACTAAAAGAGGCATGTCTATATCTTGTTAGCTAAGGAACAACTGAAACTTGTTAGATGACATAAATATCCTAAAGTTTTGAAATGGAAACCAGGTGCTTCACAATCTACAGTAGTAGTACAGAGGACCTAATAGGAAGACATTGTGTCTTAATACATAAAGAACATATTTCAGATGGGAGAACTAGGACTACAGGGGAAATAAAAATAAGAGACAGTGTCAAATTTCCCCTACATTGCATTCCAAATTGTTGAGTTTTAGACAAATAAAAGGTAGCACTAAAACCTTATAGTGTTTCTATTCCCTTTGGAAAGACTTTCACCTCTAACTTTGGTACTGTTTCGTTATCTTGAGGGAGTACCAAGATTTTGATGCACCTGATTCCCAAGTAGGGAAATATTTTTATGATATGTCTCCAAATTTTTCTCTCAAACAAGGTAAGGAAAGAATTTGCTTTAACATGTTTTATAAATAATAAAGTAGGGAATTTAAAGTGTTTGTATGTCCTAGACATGAAAGAGAGAAGGAGAAGAAGCCAGAATAACACTGGTATTATAATATGTTCTGCTGCCATAATGCTGCACATCTTTATGTGGAAAACTAGCAGCAGAGACTGAGGGCTTATGAAACTGAAATATATGTCTTTGAAGAATTGGGAAAATATATGATTTAGTTCTAGCGGGCAACTGGAAAATTCCTTCTCTTTGGAACAGAAGGTGCATTCTGCTTTAATGAGAAGCGCTTTATAAGAAGTATTACTTCATACAAATTTGGTTTCTAGGTGATAAACACCCTAGTGAGATTAGCTAGAAGCTGGGCAAATGAGAATTAATATTGGACACTGCTGTTGGTAACAGATTTCTGCTTCTTTTCATAGATGTAATGAATTTACAAGCTTCACATTATGTGACAAACATGCAAACACTCTCCTCCACCAAAAAAACCCTCTATCAGGATAAAACATTTTATAAAGTTATTGTCTGTCTTCAAAACTCTTATGTTTATGCAAATTGATAGCACACAGAATTTTCTCACAGAGCTCAAAATTTTAGCACAGAAAATTCAAACAAATTCAAATCAATCTTTTAAAAGTAAAATAAACCTACATGGAAGACTCTTTCAAAAGAAATGCTAGAGGGTCATTTTAATAAGGAGTGCAAAGCAGTAAGCTATCAGTATGGTAATTAAAATCAATGAGTGTCCATAACCATGCTTGGAGATGTGAAGAAGGTTAAAACTAATTAAAAATATCACAAAAGGTCTTTCTTTAACGATTGGAGAGATGCCTTGGTGATAACACTTTGCAACCTGATATCAAGGTCAAAACACGTTCAAAGGGATAAAAGTCTGTTATAAAAAGTGTAATTTTTGTGCCCAGAGAGAATGGAAACATTAGATTGTTCAAACATAACTTTATGTAGCTGACATTCAAATATTATCAGTTCTCTAAGCTTGTGAACCTATTTCTGCTAAAATAAATGAAAATGTTTCTGTTTGACATAGAAGGCTGGGATCAGACTCTACTTTTCCTGTTGCAGGAGGTGATGCAATTATAAAAAGCTGATTTAGATATTCGTTTGCTGGATTGAAAAGAATCGTGTTTTGGGACCACAGAACTATTTCAGAGGCCCTTATCTGCAACTCAGACAGGTTTGTCCGTGAGATTAAGGGCTTTTGGCCTTCTGTGTTTATGCTTTCTATTTTAGAGAAGAATATTAGGTACTGCATGCTCTGTTCATCATCACTGTAGAGAATAACCAGACAAAATTACACTTAATAAATAGTCAGAAATTCAAAAAAAAAATATTTCACCCAGGCCTTCTATTGCACAACTTAGTGTGGGGATTGTGGTTTTAATTAAAAAAAAAAAGTAAATCATTGATAAGAGTAAGAGGTTAAGTCTGGTGGATTAAACAGTTTAAAAGCATTTTAATGCCATTAATTAAAGAGTAAAACTTTATTCCTTACTATAACCCTTTCAGTTAAGAACTATCTTGAAATCTTAGACTAATCATTTAATAATTGATAGCTTTTTCTTTATTACATGTCTGAACTCCCCACATTTGGAAAAACTGAATATGGAGCTTCTTTTTTATTTGAACTACAAAGAACCGCTTAGACAGTACATTCAAATTCTGTTTTATGCAGAAAGTCTATATCATATTCCATTTGTTTCCTATCTATCCCAACAGTGTAACAAAATGCATTCCTTCTCCAAGTAATCAGAGTACAGACTTGCTCCTCAAAAAACTACTTCTTTTAACTCCAATCATAAGGGAAGCTCTGCTGCTTTTTATTCTTGTTGACCTTACAGTCCACACAGCTAAGAGATTCACAGGTGGATCCAATTCCAGCTTGTGCATCATCTGAGCTGTTTACTATAGTCAAGGCAATTACAGCTGTGCAAACCCAGTGACGGCATTAGGGGGCACAGGTGCAAACAAGGGACTAATTTGGCCTGCAAAACTTGTATTATTGGTGATAATAGATGAGATGGAAGTGAGCCAACTTGATTCTCAAACCACAGACTGAGTACGCAGATCTGAGAAGAATATCCAAATGTTTATTTAAATGGGAGAATACGGGATTAAAAAAACCTTCATAGACAATAAACATATTCCCAGTGACTTTCTTCTCTTTACTTCCTTTCACAGAGTCATTTGCTAAAGTAGAAATGTACTTCATTGAATCCAGTGAAAATGCTAATGTATTAACCCCATGTCAGGGGAGTACCAACATTATTTATAGACATACTATGGAATAAAGTAAGAAAGTGAAAGGCAGAAACAATTTTGTTTCCAGAAATGTGACTGGATATGCAATTTTTTCTCATGAAAATTTAAGAGGAGGGAGGCAAAGTGTATTTTTATGAAATATGTTTATTCCATCATTTAAAGATAGTGAGTATTGAACATAGAGGTAAAGGTAATTTAAAATGTCAAGAAAGGACAGATAAAGAGCAAAAACTGAAGAATCAGGTGAAAGGAGAAACACTTTGGTGAAATGTGATAACTTTGTGATACACTGATTATTTAAATCTGTAAATATTTGACTGGCACTATACTTGGGACAACACTTGGGACAACACCTTGATGAAATACTTAGGGATTCCAGACAACTTGGAGTTTATTAATTAAATGCAGTCTTTTTTTTCTTTTTATTCTTCTTTAAAATGCAATGCTCATTACATTTTAGTTTAGTATAGATACTGAATAAATGTTTGCATTCGTTTTCTTTTTACTGCTCCTACTTGTTTATCTTCAAATTTAAAAATATATACTACAAGAAGGTTTAACTGCTCTTATTCTTTCTTTTCAAAATAACTAATAGTAAATTTTGCGTTGAACAAATGAGACAGTCACATTTGAGAATTTATTCCTTTTTTCTTTCTTGTTGGTTTAACAGGTAAGTAGAAAACATCTCTACATTGAAAGATCTTTGTCTCAAATCCTAGCTTTGCTTCATTGATGGTATTGATCAAATGTTGGTTTATGCAAAATTTCCAAATCATGGTGCTAATTGAAATAATGTACTGCAAGGCAGTAATTATATTTGAATGAAGACAATTCCACTGAAATTCAGTTAAAATGTTGCAAATGGGATTGGTACAGGCTAAATTCATTTGGAATCCAACATTTATCTTATCTTGGGTCATTTGAGATTGACATAAATTAAAACAATACTATAGGCACTAAATGCTAGAGATAACCAATTATTGGCTGCAGACTCAAATTAAGCAGTTCACCAAATGTGTTTCTGAAAAGACTTGGTTTTTGTTTCTTCATACACTTTCTGGTACAATATAACTCCTATATCATATAATTTGTTTTTCCAGTCACACAAGTGTTTTTAACAGGTGTGTCATAGTTAAACTAATAAAGCAAGTTCTAAGGTTTCAGAGTAAAATGATTAAGCAGTCCTTCCTTACAGTGTAGTAATATGCCTGGATAACTGGTGTTGTGTGTGCTGTGCTGATATTAAAAGTATAATTTATGCATGTTGGGGTATGTAATAATCTATATTCCTCTTGCTAAGTCTAGCTAATTTGTTCTGTTTGAAGGAAGAACCAAAAAATCATGTTTCTTTTGGGCCTTTGTCTACCAGTTTATTCTTTGGGGCTCTCAAGCAGAAGCAAATACTTTAGAAAAGACGGAGACAGAGACAACCCTCACTCTTGAACTCCCGCCTTAATTAATAAAGTCTTTCTCAGGTGGCTAAAGTAGTAAAGTAATAAAATGGGTGGAAGTGGTTGGACTTTCAGTGGGTGTGTTCTGGATCATTCAGGTTCTGTTGAATCTTAGGTTACCTTGTGTTGAGGTTGTATCAAAACTAAGGTCTAAAAAAGACATTTCTGGATATATTACCCAGGTTAGATAACCATTTGGTTATTAGAAATAGCCAAAATGGTTTTTATTCCCAATCCAGGATCCAATTAAGTTCATGAAATGATTGTGATTCAGTTCAGTGTCTACTCGATCAGACTGGTAATTGATAGATAGATAGATATGAAATCTGAATTCTACCTGAAAAAAATTATCTACAAGAGAAATATAACAATGGACTCATAATGGTCAGTTCTGCACCTGGTATGTCCCTTTATTCTTACCCCCCTTGTAAACAAGGAAAGACAGTGTTATGAATTTCTAGACTGTATGAATAAATACAGAATCTGCAAGAATCGCAATCTAAGATTATTTGAAGGCTTGAAGAATATAGAAGTGTTGTTTCTGAATTCATTTCTCTTTCTCTTTCTGTCCATATCACCCACCAAACCTTCTTAAGAAATACTTTATAAAGAGGGGGTATTTTTACCCTTTGTTCATTATAAAGAGGATCTTACTGATTGCCTTACTGAATTTGGTGATATTTCTAATGTACCTAATTCTAAGCTAGATAATTTATTAATGCCTGATGCACTTGGCATGTATCTGGAAATATTGACAAAGTTCCAAACTACCAACTAAGGTAATTTGAATTACTCATCCACTTCTTGTGACCTGGATATTTTATTTTTTCATGATGCTAAACACAAAGTTAATTCTAGAATTCTATGTCTAACATGTTTGCAGCTTATCCTACTGGAAGCAGTAAAAAAAAACCCCTACATTTGGTAATTTATTTTCAAGTATCAAGGTTTCACAAACCAAGTTTTTCTGCCATTTTGCAGAGGAAAATAACTACTATGGCAGAATTTTAAAAAGGGTTTTTCTGTACACACACAGAAAATGGTTTCTGGAAAGATAAACATAATAATACAAAAAAATTAAACAAAGGACAAGTATAGGAACAAATCTGAGATCTAACTTTGTTTCACTGAAGACTCTAAAGACACTGAGTTAGTTTCTATACATATATAATGAGAAATAAGGGAGATAAATTTCACCTTCTATTTCAAAGAGGAGGAAAGCACATTAATACAAAAGGATATGGCTGTTGACACTGCTTACTTCAGTAAAAAATCTTCAAAAAGGGCATATGACATATGTAACCCAGGACAATACAACCATTCTTTTTATCAAAAACAATCAAGAAATGTGTTTGTCAAAACAGACTGTGTAAGTTGTATAACATGACTAAATCCCTAGTGATGATTCCAATTTTAGCAATATGTGATACTCCTGAAAGGAAACATAACATCAAATTTCAAAGCAGTAAAAGGTTGTGCTCTATTTTTATCCTCTACCCTTTTGTACTGTAATTTTTCTACTTCAAAAATATACTGTTGCCTTAAACTGTTTAGCTTAATTAAGAAGGGTGAATGAATTAGATTGAACTACACTGTAGTTAGAGGGTCTTATTAATCCTC
This sequence comes from Manacus candei, assembly GCF_025592945.1. Lineage (NCBI taxonomy): Eukaryota > Metazoa > Chordata > Aves > Passeriformes > Pipridae > Manacus > Manacus candei. The sequence continues at coordinate 27,005,415 of NW_026138062.1, read as the reverse complement.
CTCAGTCCATCACTTTAAACAACAAACAGAGGAGAAAAATAAACAAGAACTATTTGTGAAAAGGACTTCTTTTTATATTTATTGGAAGAATATGGACTTGTGAAAAGGAATGAAAAAAGGCAAATAAAAGTAAGGTTCTATAAGCATACCTTTTAGACAAGCAAAGCTAACTTCATGTTGTTATGCACAATGTAAGGGAAAGACATAAAAGAGTTGTCAAGAGAGCCATATGTAGATCTTTAATGAGCAGAATTGCATAAAATTAAATAAAATTGTATGAATTTTAAGCAAAGGAAATGAAAATTTAGCTTCAAAGATACTCATATAATGGCATATAGGTAACTGGTACCTATCTATCTTTAGATAGATTCTAACTACATTAAATATGAAAAACAATTCTTGGTAATTTCTTTGCTTAAAATTTCAAAGAATTAAAGAGGTATCCTTTCTTTAATCTGGTAAGGATGTGAAAAATATTTTTATTTATCATTTCATATGGATGGAAAAACCTTTGGTTTTCTTGTGAGACTGGTCAACAGGAGGACCAGAGAAGGCATGTAAACTGACATGTTTGGAATTGATTAATAATTAAATATTCAAAACTTCCCCTGGATCTCTCTACAGGAAAACAGAAGCTCCAACTCACACTACAATGCCCGTAATCAACCACAATCTTTTTGACAACTTCTATAGAAATTCTATTACTGAAGAATGTCTATTGATATGACAGCAATGTGACTCCCTGATGCCTCTAGGGTATTTTTGACTGAATTTTATTTCCTCATTTGTATTTCTTTTACTGTATTTCCTTTGCTAACCTGGGGTTATTCATGTTAACATTCCCATTCTGATGCAGCAGGGCCAGTTTCATTTGGGGTTATAGGATCACTGAACTAGCATGTTCATTTCTGTGGCATCTTTTATCAGCATATCAATTTTCCTAATTAAGGAAAAGCTCAGTTCACTAGAAAAATTACCTAGATATCAGGTCCTTGGGTTTATGCACTTTTTAATTGCAGTTTAAGCTTTCCTGTTACCTTGTAATTCTACTAAACAGGTTGCTGATAGCATTTTAAAGTTGAAATAGGAATTTTCTTGCCTTGCCTTGTCTTCCTCTGCTTTTATGAAGGAAATATAATTACCCTATGAAAGGAATAATCTGACAGACAAGTTATGCAAAATAAGATGCTTTCCATCTTGCAGATGCAAAAGAGTAATATTACACCTTTTGTTCTCAACTTCTCTAACAACTGGAATAAAGCTTCTAAGTTTGACAGGTTCTGAGAATTAGGAGCTTTAATACCAGCTGATACCAGAGATCAGCTCAAAAGTGTTTCACTAGTTCTCTTTTTGAGGATTAATTTCGAATCAATAAATCAATATTTATTTTAGTAAATTTTTATGTATTTCTAATACATAAATAAATAAACAAGCAACTCTCTCTCTATATATAAAACCACTAATAGAGATGCTGGAGGTAATCTGTCTTCTGTGAGATGCTTTATTGCACAGGGAAGATCAAAATACACATATTGCTCACATTTTCATTAAGGATAGACTGACAGAGTGAAAAAGTACCTAAAATATACCTCTGTCATATAAGACTTATGAATTGGTGAATTGACGGTCATTAAAATAAACAGATTGTATTGAACAATTCCACTGAATGTAGGACAAAGAATTCCCACTGCTGTCTGAAATAACAATATGCACAAGAAAGCTTTTTTTTTTTTTTACCCATTCAAGCTATTCAGGTGCTTTTAACATATACATAAGAAAACTTAAATGCAAAGAAAAACTTTTCCTTAGCATAAGTGATTTGAACTTAAGGATTTTTGAGCCTATAATCACTTTTTGAGCTATGGTTCATTAACACCTACACTAAATTCTTTGAGTATAGTCTAAGACTTTGTAATAGAAGGTTTAAGGCATATTCTTACCTGTACATGAAAGTAGGTTTTTTTACAATAATGTAGCAAATATTATCATAACAAATAAAATAACTAATATCTTCAATCAACAAGAAACCTTTCAAAGCTTTCTCCCCCTTTGGTATAAGGTAATTATCTATATTACCCTGTTCCTTCTAATGATTTTAGAGTAAACCATAAAGAGAAATCTGTCCATTCACTGACAGCTGAAGTGGAAACCTTTGAATTTTATACCAGAAAGGAATACAAATGCCGAATCAAATTAACAGTTCTATGTGCTCAATGTCTGTTTCTAATCTTTTATGACAGCTGGTACCTGACAGTGAGTTATTTTATCCAGGCTCCACTTCACTAGCTGTTCAATAAACCTTTTCATGGAATTGAGATTTGCTGAGTAATACAGTTCTCCTATCTTGGCTTCTTATTCTACAATAGAATTGAGTTGAAACTATTTCTATTTCTATCAATACCATACAGATTTGAAAAGAAATAATTGTGTTGTGGTTGAAATACTCATAGAAGGTCATCTGTAGGGTAAAAATAAGTTTAGGTAGTCAAACCTCCTACAACACAATTACACATATCACAAGCAAGAGGGAACGCGAGGAAAAAAAAAAGGAAAAGAAAGCCAGCTTCATTTCTCTAAGTCACAGTGATGGGAATTGCAGAAAAGTAAGTACTGTAGATACAAGTACAAAAACAGACTATCCTGAGGGGTTAGAGAAGAATGGCCTAAATATAAAGTGCTTGAATATGTGCTCTGTTTTTAAAAAAGTTCAACTCCCTCTGGGGTTACTAAAAGCTATGAAGTTGTTTAACATTTTTTAAAAAACAGCCAGTTGTTTTTCTTGTTAATTATGACTACCAAAGCATCTTGTCTATTGTAATTATACCCTGTAGTATAGTCAGATCACAAAATACATGAAGGTTTTCCCTATTTCCATATATCAGTAGTGGTGGCAACAGGAGTAGAATTTACAGCACTGTCAAACATACAGCAGTGCTCATGAGCAGATTTTAAAGTATTTTACAAAGGCACAAAATCCTCTGAATATCTAAACACTGTGGAAACAACAGCTTTGTTGTGTTCTGTTGGAACAGCTGTCTGCATCTGTAGTGTGCTTTGCTCTTGATTTTTAAAACTGTTAAACACAGTGATAACCAGCTTTGCTTCTCTCTGTTGCCTCTGCTAGAGCACAACATGTTAGTAAATTTTGCTGAAAAAGACAGAAGAATCTTCACTTAATCACTCAATAAATTAATAAGAAAGAAACACTATTCATGAATAAATGAGTAGGCTCCCTTAAGTCAATCTCTGTTCCCAGTTTCCTAGGGGTAAAGCTATGAGTATGGATACAAACACGTAGTATTTAACAAAATACACCAAAATGTCGGAATACTCATCAGCAGTACATATTAAAAATGTAAACTCAGAAGAAATAGTAATTAGTTCTAAACTAGGTAAAATGTAAGAGCATGTTGGGAAAGCTGAGTTTAAAATCAGTGATGTAGAGAAAAGTATGGTAGCAGCCATGGTATGTGTAGCAAGAAATGCAAGCAAGCCTAACCTCTGCAGCAGAAAGTAACTGATATAGAAGCTAGATTGCAAAGATCTTTTAGTTGTCATAGAAAAATATAAGGGGAAGGAAGGCTTCTATAATGTTATGTTTATGCAATAAATAAATAAAAATTTGCTGAGAAGGAACAAACAAGATGACTGACTGGAAATAGGATGAATTTACTCAGCTGACCAAACAGCCCCTTAAATTTTTGAGTGACTATGTTTGAAATACGATGTCCCACTAGAACACACTTACTTGGCTTTTGAGTTGAAGCTAATCTGCATCTGGTTGCTAAGGCTATGCCTATACTAAAAATAGCATTGCCACAGAAAGTTTCTGGGCACTGGAACATGATCCTCTGTTCAGGTCTTAGAATATATCTTTCACCTCTGCTAACCAGTGTTTTCTCAAGTGATCACAACCAATGATTTGACAGTTAAGAACTTCCAGAGACTAGTGTTAATAAGCTTTTTGCATGTGTGTACCCTGATTTTGAGACTAAGTGTCCCATCATAGAATGCCAACAACATCTGAAATAGAATTGGTGTTGGGAGGTCTAATTTCAAGTCTACCTTCAATTTTGTAGATGCATTCAATCTTGTAGATACATTCAACCCCATTACTAGGTATTGTTTTGATATCCATTAAGAAATTAAAAGAGTTTCTTAATCACTCAAGACCTGTTTCCTATGCAGATTATATTGAGTATCACAGAAAAAAAAGATCACACTGATCCATGACACATTGGCCCACACTAAAAAAAGGTTAAATTATATGCAGGTCCTCACAGATAGAGATTGCCATAGATTAGGTGGGTGTGTAGCCTCAGGAGCTGCAAATTGGAGTCACCAGGTAGGAAGGCATTGCAAACTGGCTATGTGTACCTGACATCCAGTTTGTAGTACATAATTTCAGCTGGAGAAAACTGATTTTCAAAGGCATTCTCTGATGATATCATGTACATGTGTAACTGCCACTGGCTAACCAGCCTCAGAGATTTAACAGTAAGACTGTCCTATAATACAGTTGTTCCAAATGTTACTGGAAAAGTTCTAAAATAGCTGTTAGATAAATGGTGACATTTTCAGTGAACATTTTCATTATTTCTTTTTGGAGATAATTCCTTGACTAATTGCTACTTTTACATTACTAAGAAGGTGTCAATTTACAATTTACAATTTGCACAACTATAGTATTTGTAACTTTGAGTTCTTTAAATAACTTTAAAGTTTTGTGCATAATTGCAAACCTAAAAAAAAAAAAAGGTACTAAAGGTACTTGACAGCAACAGAAGTAAGTAAAGAAACTGCACAATTTTAAATTTACTATATGTCGTGTGTTGACCTTGGCTGGATTCTAGGCAACCACTAAAATCGCTAAGAGCTGGGAGAAGTCATACAGACAAAACAAAACTCAGTGTGAGGATAGTACTAAAATTTATTACTAACTGGATAAGAGCTAAAGAGTGAGAAATGAAAGAGTCTTAAACACACTTTCCAATGACCCCTCCTTCCTTCATGGGCTGCAGGGGGACAACCTGCTACACCACGATCTTTACCACAGATTACAGAAGAGCCAAAGCTCTGAGTCCTTCCCCTGTTCCATGGGGTCCCTCCCACGGGAAACAGTCCTTGATGGACCTCTCCAACGCAGGTCCGCCCCCCAGGCCACAGGTCTTCCACATCCGATGTCCCAAAAGTCATTCCTCCATGGGGTGCAGGGGGTCTCTGCGCCCCAATGGGTTTTAATGGGATGCAGTCCTTCACGGAGGGTGAGCTGTACCAATGTGAGTTCCCCACAGGGCCACAAGTCCTACCCAGAAACGACCTGCTCCAGTGTGGGCTTTCTTCTCCATGGGCAACAAGTCTCTTGAAGGACTCTGCTCCATCCTAGGCCTCCCAGGAGGGTAATAGTCCTCCTTCATGCATCCACTTGTTCCCACATGGGCTCAGCTTCAACACGCCCCCACACCCCTCAGCCCAGCCCTGGCTGGCCATCAGTACAGACTGTGCCGCTCTGGGCCCACTCTGCTCTGTGCCACGCACTGCTGCCGCGCCAGGCACTGCGGGGCCTGGGCCGTGGCTGCCGCCGCCCTCACCACCACCACTGCATGGCGGGGAGAGGCAGCCCGAGCTGCCCAGAGGCTTTGGTCAGCTCTCCCCTCGCTGGAATTTCTTCTGTGCAACAAAATCTTTTTCTTAAATATGTTATTACAGAGGCATAACAATTGGCTCTCCCATTGGCCGACAGTAGGAAGTCCCTCCTGTAGCCAGCTGTCATTAGCTCCATGGGGGGGGGAAACTTCTGGTAGCTTCTAAAAGAAATCACCCCATGTAGCCCCTCGTCCTCTGGAAAAAAAAAACAACCACAGAAACCCACAATACTATAGTATGTAAATCAGGATAAAAGTATATGGTTACCCTTGCTATGAACTCTATGAACTGCCTCACTCTGAAACCATTGGTAGTCTATTACCTTTACTGAGAATTTATTAATGTTTACCCGCATTACTATTCTATAAGAGGAGGCCCTGATTTGCTATAATCCCAATAAGAAAGGCACTCAGTTTCTGTGAAGTACTGTTTAAAATGCTGTATATGAGTTAACATTATAAAGAAAAAGAGGTTAGTGTAGATAAGCTTATGACCCTTAAGATGCTGGGAACCTTAAACTGTGCTGCATCAAATGGGCTGCTTATCAGGGCACACCATGCCAGGCAGATCCTGTCCATGCAAAACTTTGCCTATTTTGGTCATTTAAGTCATCATACAATCTTCTTATAAGAAAAAAACTCTATACATTATTTATTCTATCAAACAAAAATGATATTTGTACGTAGGAGAAGATCAGGTTCAAGATCATCTAAGGAACATGAAGGAACACAAGTCAATGGAACCTGATGAGATTCATTCACAGTTCCTGAGGCTAAAGCACTATCCAGTTCTCACTGGAGAAGGGAAAATATAACCCTTATTTAAAAAAAAAGTTAAAGAAGAAAGACAAGCAGAATTACAGCCCTATCCGTTCCACCTCCATGCCTGACAAAATCATGGAGCAGATCCTTCTGGAAACTGTGCTAAGCACATGGAAAATAAGGAGGTGATTTGTGACAGCCAGCACGGCTTCACTAAGGGCAAACTGTGCCTGACAAATTTGGTGGCCTTCTACAACAGGGTTCCAGTAATGGTGAATAAGGGAAGAGCAGTTGTGGACACTGTACTTCAAGGCATCTTTTTATCTAAACTGTGAAGACACAGATTTGACAGATGGATCAATCAGTGGACAAAGAATTGGTTGGACTGTTGCACTCAAAGCAACTCAAAGTTCAACATCTTGATGTCCAAGCACAGACTAGTGATGAGTGGTGTTCCTCAGGGGTTGGTATTGCTGTGTAGCATGCTTAACTCGCTAGAGGGAAAGAATGCCATCCAGAGGGACCCTGAAGAGCTTGGGAGATGGGCCTGTGCAAACCTCATGAAGTCCAACAAGGACAAGTGCAAGACTGTAAATGGTTCAGGGCAATCCCAAACACAAATACAGGCTAGATGGAAAATGAATTAACAGTAGCCCTGCAGAGAAAGACGGGGATGTTAGTTGACAAGAAGCTCAATATGACCTACTAACTTGTGTGTGCACACCTGTAGTTGTTCATGGATGGGTCTTTAAACAAACTCTTCTAGTAGAAGGTGTCCCGGCCCATGGCAGGGGGATTGGAATTACATGATATTTAAGATCCCTTCCAACCCAAACAATTCTATTATTCTATATGATTCTGTATGTGAACTTCTTTTAGATAAATGCAAGGACATGCAGAAAGCGTAATTGCCTATATCTGGTGACTATCAACTGGCTGAATTTATCCTATGGCCAAATGATTTCTGCAACACAAGACATACCTGAAAGCCAGGCTATGTGTACAGTCTGGCACAGCCAGAACTGACCCTACTCTGATCAAATGTTATACAAATCACTGAGTCCTCAGTGGTCTTCTAGTCCTAGGATCAAGAACAGTAGGACTGTATATAAAATTTCCAGTATAAAAGTATTTTAAAATTTCCAAAATAAATGTATTTTTTCTTATGAAATAAAGGATGGATTTTTTTTTTTACTGGCTGACCTTCCATTTTATGCAAAGTAAGAAACAATTTTTCTAGTCACACTTTAACAGTAGAAACATTCCTCTAAAAATAGGTAAAAGTAAAAAAATGCCTCAATATCAGAAGTGGAATATTTACCTTTGCAATTTTCCACTTATAGCGTGGAAAACTGCAAAGGTAAATATTAAAGGAATTGGATACATTTCTTGACCTTTTAAAAAAATAAAAAAATTGCTATTTTAACTGAAACTGCTGTTCAGGAGATCAGAGTTCTCTGTGTTGGTCTGCTTTCCAAAGATGAATGAAGTTCATCTCGACATTCACCTGAAATATATCAGGCATTCCAGATTACAATGCCAAGTCAGATTCCTACTAGCACTTTGTACAGGACATTACTTTCAGTGTCTCATTTCAGTTTCTACATTTCAAGCTGAGTTTTTGAACCACTAGATGTAATTATGAGTCTCACTGTGACAAATGTGTGTCTGTTTCTGATTAGAAGAACATTGCTGATAAAATGAGGTTAAAATCAAAATAATAATCTCTGAGGCTGTAAATATTTCATATTGAATGAAGCATTTTTCATTCCAGTTTGACTTTCATCTTGATGTGAAACCATGTCAAATTCCTCTACGACTTTGAATAAAACACTTTTGTGATTAAGTTTCTGTCTAAAGAATATAGCAGTATATTTTAATGTTTAAAGGTTTAAATTACACACTAAGCCAAAGCAACCCATGAGCTGTAAGCACTTTACTGTGCTAACTCCATGATGACATAATTACTGAGGGAATCAATTCTTAATGTAATCCTACCACAACCCTACTTTCATAAATTACTGAATTGCTTAATAAATCCTCATTGAGTTGTTTAACTTAATTTTCAGGCAAATTTAACTGATACATGATGATTTTTTTATTTAGCTTTCATACTCTTTTGTCTGCAATTAAGGATGATTATACTTTATTTGATTTTACTCTATTATTTACATTATTATTATATTGTTATGTGAATATGTGTTAGATATATAGGGGATTACTGATCCTTGAAATAGATCTATTTATTGCATATATCACTTAAAACACAGTAGTAAATATTCATTATGCATGTAAACTCAATAGACCAGAGAGTTAAGAGTTTTCATATTTTGACTTATACATTTAGGATCTCTAAATTTGGGGTTCTCTCACTGAGTGCTTAAAAATCATAAGTTGCTTTGTTACTTTTTTATATCTGGAAAGCTGAGCCACAGCTGACTAAGTTTCGTCTGCATTTCATTTGACCTCCCTTGAATATATTTATCAAAGAAAATTTTCTAAACATGGTCGCTGATACAGTTTAACTGTTAACATGCTCCAGTGTCAACTTGCTTGCTAACTTGCATTAGATCAAATCAATGATGAGAAATAACAGAACCATTTTATAGGAAAAGAACTGCTGGAAAAAAAAAATAGATTCAGTGTATGAATAATAAATGACAACAATCCAGTCTGAAGCAGCATTAATAAATGAGAGATAAAAGATAGTGTTCTTTGGTTTGAGCTGTTTGTTTCTGAGAATCCTGTTACTTATCTTATCTTACTTATCTTCATCTAGACTCAGAATCCCTGATTTCAAACTAAAGACCCAAGGCAACTGAGAAACAATTAACTCAGTAGAATTATCATTTTAGATAAAGTAATGCTCCTTCAGAAGATTCAGAAATTTCCCAATCAGCTATCACCAAGATTTCTCATAAGATGTTTTTAAAAAAAATCCATTATTAGAAGTTTATGGGTCAGAGACTAAACTAGACCAACTTTTAGTTTCAAAGTTTTCTGCTAAAATACAAGCAAACAAACCCTGCATGTAAATGTATTTTTTACAAAAAAAATGTTAACCCTTATCTTCATCTAGAAATCCATCTCAGTCTTACCTACAATGAAACTATTGTTACAACACAATGATAAAAAATCCAGTACTGGAGAAATCTTATTATTTTGGTCAATTTACTTTTAAAGAATATGATTCTTTACTTTCATAATCATTTTAATCTGCATATATTAGAATGGAATTTCTACTCTTCAACTCTAGTTTCTGTTTTACACCCTTTTACTCATAAACACTGAAATATAAGTATCTATAAAATAGCTATGATTTCATACTTCAATTGCAGCATTTGAAAGTGCTTTTAATAAAAACTAAAATCATAAGAATGTGCAAAACTATGAAAATATTCCAAATATTTTAATTTGAAAAAAAATGTACTCATAGAAGCATTCAGAAAAAGTTGAAAATCTGAAAGCAGTATTTAAATAGGGTTGGTTTTGGTTGGGTTTTTTTTGGGAGAGGGTTGTGGTAAGCATCGCACCACTAATAATAACTATATTATCATACAAATATTTTTCCTTACCTTTATTAAATGTACACTTCTGAGAATAATGAAACTAAAATAATTAAGAAATTGGGAAACCTATAATTATAGAACTCTTTTTTTTTAAATAAAATTGTTATATTACCATAGCTGATATTAAAATATTAATATTAAAGTGATTTGTGGAACTATGCCACTATCTATCTTTCTCCTTGAATTTCTTATTTTAAGTCAAGGAGGCTGTTTTGTCTGCAGTGGATCATGCAAAACTTATCTTTACTTCAAATTAAGTGCATATTTAAGTTTAAACATGGTTATATTATGTTTCACTTCCATGTTTTCAAGAACACTATTTAAATATTTTCTTATACTTTTGTGAACACCTGAAGATGAATTCAGATCATAAGTCAGATAATAGCAATAACCCTGCAGTGAATTTGAAAGACAAAATCATTTGGGTATGCTATTGTGACTGTTTGTATAAAGCTTCAGGCCCATGAAAATTACTTCTGTCCTATTGATAAATTTACATCTTCTCTGTGGAAATAATGAAAGCTGGTAAGTAGCTCATCGAATGCTAGATTATGTCCAAACATGAGCAAACACCTCCGGGAAGAGAAAATATTGTGATACTGTCCAAGACAGAAACTCTGATGATAGAAATAAATATCTGATGGAAAATTCAGCTTTTGCCTTCCTGATGTTAAAAGTAATGTATCAGTAGATTATACAGATATTTCCAAAAGCTTTAGATTCTTTCAATTAAATTACATAAATGGTAAGAAGGATTATACTACAAGGTAGCCCACATTTCCACAATCAGATCATTTACTGAGTAAACAATAATTATCACAAGAGTCATTACAAAGGTTTTGTGATATTAATTCCATTCTTTTTAATCCAAGACAGATAAAAGGAAGAAGCTTTATACATATGTGGATTTAAGGAAAATTAGATACCAATACCTTTGAGTCAGATCTCATTTGGACTGCCAGGAATCTTGTAAACTTCAACAGGGACAAAAGCAAAGTCCTGCCCCAGGGAAGAAAGATCTCCTTGCAGCAAAATAGGCAGGAGATTGCCCAGTTAGAGAAGAGCCCTGCGTAAAAGGCCTGTGGGACAGTGGCTGAATGTGAACCAGCAATGTGCCCTGGCAGCAGGAAAGGTCAAGAACCTCCCAGACTGTGTGAATGGAAACACAACCGGTAGATCAAGGCAAGTGATCATCCACCTTTCCACTCAGCACTTGGCAAATCCATTCTAGATGCTGTACCCTGTTTTGGGCTACCTAATACAAGATGGGCATCTACAAACTGGAGTGAGTTCAGCAAAAGCCCCCAAGATGACCAGAGCTGGAGCACTTGCTTAGTGAGCAGAGTATGGGGTCCATTCAGCCTGGAGAAAAGATGCCTACAGGGGACCCTGCAGCATCCAGTGTTCATGGAGATGTTCTCAAGAAGACAAGAGTTAGGCTCTTCACAGTAGTGCTTGATGAAAGGATGAGTGATGACAGGCACAAAGAGAAAGAAGAGAGTTAAATATAAAAACAATCTTTTAGCTATGAGAAGAGTCAAGAACTGGAGACTAGAGAAGTTTCGCAGTATCCATCCTTGGAAGCTTTCAAGACTTAACTGGATACAGCCCTGAGCAACTTGGTCTCATCTCATAAGTGATCCTGCTTTAAGCAGAAAGTTGCCCTTCCAAACTTGAATTATACTACTCCAAGATTTCAAGCCAGAGAACTAACCTAATTTACATTCAGGACTAGAAATCAATCCTATACAAAGTAAAATACTAATCTAGATAATTTTTTCTTTAGTAAGCAAAGAAATATATCAGTTATTCATGCACAAAACAATTTTTATAGCTGTGTGAAATTTGAAGAGATTCAGTAAATCCATTTGCTTTGAATGAATATTTTAAAATCAGATATTTGGTCAAAATTTTGAATATCTTCCCATTTTTTGTCTTGGAGATAAAAGAACTCCCCACTGTTTCTTTGGCAACACTTGACAGTAGAGTAGGGTGTGATTTAGACTTTCATCTAAGAATAGCCCTAAACACTAAATTTGATCAAAATATAGCTCTACAGAGGCCTGATTTCTGCATTCATAAGTGATGCGAACAAAAGTTTTTAACTGGTATGTTTTCAAAAAGTGGACTTATGTAGTATAGAGAATATTAATAAAAATTAAATTCAATTTCATGTAAGAATGAGATACAGAACTTCGCTTCAGGAGTATTCCATTTTATGTTTCTATTCAATATTGAAAAAACATGATTGAAATTCTCCTTCTACCCTGTTGTAGGTAAAGAAGTAACTTGAATTTTGAATGCTAACAGTTGACAAGTGAGTTAATGTGGGTGAGTTAATGTCCAAAATTAAATTTCTGAATTCTAAAGCAGAAACCTCATACTTGCTAACTGAAATGGGTACAGGCTGGTTGTGATGTTGGTACATTTGGACTGAACAATACTGGTATCTCCTGAACCACCAATTAGGGAGGTGATCACATGTAATGCTTCTGTACAATGACTACTTAGAATAGAAAAAGCTGATATTTGAGGCCAAAAAACAAAGTAAACTCAGAGGAAAGATCCCAGAAATCAGATCCCAGAGAACTGTATGGACATAAAAGTCAGAGAATTCTCAGAGACCTTGGCCAGTGTGACCAGTACCACTGTAATATCTATACAGATCAGCCTTCCTGCAGGGAAGGGAAGCTGAGACTTAGCAAACACAATGCTGTGGTCTAGTGAATGAGTGTGCAAGGCAAAAAAGTGGAGTGAAAGCTCAACTCTAATCTTTTTGGTTCCCATTATGCAAATTTACTATGGGTTGTCAACTATTCTACCTTTACTGTGTTTTTTGATTTGGAAGTAATTACGGGATAAATATTTATCAAAGTAAAATTATGGAAATATTGTTCAAGACTACTCATGATTTTGAGTGAGAGTTATAAAGTGTATGAATTCATTGTATTAAAATACAAAAGTTTAAAAATGAAGAATTTTGTTTTCAGAAATTCAGGGGGAAAAAATTCTTTGTCATTCAGTTTGCTCAGTAAATTCAATAGGTTTTTCTATACAGCAAGTTTCACTATTTTATCTGCTTAGTCAACTTCTGTTTTGCCAAATGTTTCTGTAGATTTCTATATAGTAGAATGCCAGTGTCTATCTATGTATCTGAAAGGTAGAAAAAATGTAATTGAAGGGAAGAATTCAAGACAGTTGTTATACAAGAAATACTTCATTTAACTTCAAAATAGAATTTGCACCACATTAGAACGGATCATTATTTTCTCTAAAGAGATGACTAATGTGAACTTCTTTATGTCTACACATAACTCCTAATAGAAGAAAACTACTCTTGTTAAATGACATTTAAACACTTTTTTTTAAAGTTTATATCTTTTTAAAAGAATAATATTTTAAAAGTTTGACAGGGACTGTAGATATACCTCACAGAGATGTCTGCAAGACTAATTTCATGTTCTAAATAGTGTTATTAGATTACAAATAAAGTGCAACTCTTCTCTTTGCATGGATGTTCATTGTTAATTTTACAGAATATTATAGAACTAACCTAACTGATGTGGAACTTAACCCTAAACTGAAACCGGATCAACAAATTTTGCTATGACATTCTATTCTGTTTTAATATTTATTTAAATACAATACCTTAATGCACAAGCCTAATGTTTTAAGATATTTTGGACTTCTTTATTTTCAACATAAAGGGATAAATGTATAATGTGATAGAGAATAACCTGCTGACGGAACTTGGGTTAGCCATTCAAATGTCCAACAGAAAATACTGTGGGACCACCTAAGAGAAAAATATTTTTCTTCAAGTTATTTGGAAGGCATGTATACTTTAACTAGAAACACAAAGCTAAATCAAGACATATCTTCATTTGAAGAAGTGATAGATGGAGGTATTTTGCATTTTATTTTTTTCTTTTAGAAGACTGCCTTAAGACCATTTCTTTTAGAGGACTATTTCAAGAAAATATCACAATTGTTACTGAATTTTCACCAACATGAGCAATCTGTTCACACATTATCACTCAACTTAGATGCTCAAGAATGTGCATGAAGGGAAACTTTCTGTAGTCATCAGAGAACTGGAAAGATGTAAAGATCAAAAAGCCTACTCTATAGAACATCCTGAGGCCACGATGTAATAGTTAGAGGTAGTAGTAGATAGGTAGTAGTTTACATAGGTAGTGGTTATTTTGCTTTCTGGAATTGCAACTGTGTTTATCAGATCCAAGCATATGTATATTTGTACAGATCTTCATAAGCATCCTGATCATTACAATTTATCTTCAAACAAACCTAGTTGACATGTCAATCCAGCAGCAAATGGTACTGATGTAATTGAGGAGTTCTGTGAAGTAATAAAATGACATAATTAAAACAATGAGGATAGTTTTGATTGATTTTGACTTTTTTTTTAAATAAACCTTCAAAAACTAATGCAGAACAATTGTGTAGCATTGAAAAATATCAAAGAAGACATTTATTTTTATTGTATTATGCTAGCAATTATAATTGCAAACATAATTTTACCAAAAATCCTAGATTTGTGTATATATACTGGTTAGCTTAAGGTAATATCAAAACACAAAGCTAGAGTAATGTTAGACATTGAGAGTTGAACGTTTCAAAACTTTTCTCAGTGCAGACTTTGTGTGTAAAGATGTCCATCCTTAGTTTCTAACACATAGTTAAATTCTAAGATAGTATGCTGCCTCTTGGAAATACAAACAAACAACAGCTCCAAAATTTTTTTTTTTAGCAACAAACATTGTCTTAGGTGAAGGAGAACAATCAGAATACTTTTGTGAGTAGAGTGACACTATTGGGATTCAAGGTAGAACATTCACTTTGTGAATGTTGAAGTTGAAGTGTTTAAATGTTTGATGGAGGGGAAAAAAGAAAAAGGCCTGAATAAAAACCAGGTAAAGTTGGTAATGTAGCAAATAACACTCAGCAATAGTAGAAAGTCCCCTTGGAATGTAAAATAACAGTGTAGTGGCAAGGACAAAGGCCTCCTTTTTCCACAGACCTTGTCTCCCTGATCTTTAAGGAAGATTCATCTGTCTTCAAGCTTTTGAGATCTTGTAATAACTTCAACAGAAGGACCAGTCAGCTCTTACTCCCACCTCCACTACCCTCACCTATATTTGAAATTCTCTCTAATAAAACAACCATTTGATCCAAGCCCTCTGTCTCCTGAACACTCACTAAAGCAAATAGTACATTTTGGAAGCAGTATCACCTGACCCTCCACAGCTGAATTTTATGCAGAATATGTCTTTGGCTGTTGTTACTTAAACTTGATTTGTTTCTTTTTGTTTCTTTCTGTGATTTAGGTGTACCCTATTTGGTGAACATATATACTGGATTATGGTCTCAGTAGGATATGAACATACTGATACAAAATTTTTTAAATCCTAACTCAGTTAGGAATAAAATAGGCACCAACGTATTCAGCCCTGCTGAAATGGCCATATCTCTAGGATAGGGTTATACAGAAGACATAGCAACTGCATACTCTGGGGGCCTTTGGGGGACAGCTGCTATTCAGTGTTTGGTTGTTGTTTTCTGTTGTTCATTTTTTCCTTTGTTTTCTGAACTATTTTGAGAACTATTTTGTTGCACTGTGCACAAAAGTGTGAACTGAATGGCCCTTTGCATGCTTATGTGGGATTTTTGGACCTCTCCCTAAATGACTTTGCTCTCTAGAAAATAAAGAATGCAGTATGCAAATTTATTCGTGTGAAACAGGTCTCTGGATTGTACTGCTAGGGTTATAAACCTGCAGCTATTTATTGTGTTGCTCAGTTCCTGGACTTTCATTACAATAAATGGTGAAAAATATCATCACCTTCTTTATCCAGTAAAGGTTCAAGGTCTCATTTTCCATAATGGAGGAGGAACAGGAAGGCAAAATATTTTCTCTTTCTATAAAATCTGTTCACAGTATAAAATTTAGAAAAAAAAATTTAATACTTTATTAGACTTAAGATAACATGATTTAGTAGCTGAAGTGATTCAGGCATGTACTGGGAAGAAGAGATATTAGGTTTTGATGACTATATTCAGGCTTTTGATATTAAGTAGTCATTGAATAAGATAAATATGCAATTTTTGATGTCAAAGAAGAGAGTTTGCTGTTCTCATTAAAAAGAAAAACTATTAAGTTCTAATCATATTCAATTTTTCTTGCTCCCTAGATTGGAAAATCTAGAATTATTTTCAGTAACCCTATGATCTGATGGATAGGGCATAACTTTGCTTTATTGGAGGTAGGAGGGAAGAGAAAGGAAAGGAAGATATGCAACTTCATTCCCCCAGGCAGAAAAGATAGACGACTATGGATAAAAATAGTTCAAAATAGCTTTCTCCTGTAGTCATATTTCAAAAGTCACCAATAGTACCACTGCATTGTTTAATTTTTTTCCCTCTTGGAGTGTAAGAATTCAAGAGTTCAATAGGATTGATATTTGAGCAAGTCCAGCAATTTTTATTATTTTTTTTTCATCCTTAAATATGAGGAATGAATTGAAGATGGCAGATAAACTATGAATAACTATCTTTTGAACTTTAAGGCAGAATTATAACAAAACAGAAATCCCCTGAAGTTTTTGTACTGGGATGCTTCTGGTCCTAGTGAGGATTAACGTGGATTTCAAAATGTAAGTTCTGGACAAAAATGTCCATATTCTACCTGGGTCATTCTTTGGGTGTTCAGATAGTTCATCTGGATCCAACCCTAGGTGGTTTGCCCAAGGCTAACAGCAACTTAATGACAGAGTTTGGATTACAGTTTAGAAATTGCTGATCACCTGCCTCATGATCAATCCATCAAATGAGGCTGAATAGAAAAATGCATCTCCAGCTGTTACAGAACACATGCTGTTGTAAGAATTAAAAGGAACCAGCTGCCTATAACCCCTGAGAAATTTGAATAGACCCACATTTTTCCACACAATCATGCTGTAATTACATGTCACCCCAGGTGTTCTCAATATGATTACTCCCTACAAAACTATAAGCGAGGCACAAGACAGCCCATACAGCTGCAGGAAAAATAATGAGGCAGCGGGGTTTCTCTTTTTCTGCGTGTGTTGGTTTGGTACTGTTTATACAGCCAATCTGTTCCCTGGGATTGCTGAGAGAGCCCTTATGGTCCCAGGTATCGAGGGACCATAAATGCTGACCTATATAACTGGAACATGGAATCAAGCTGCTTTTTTTGACAAAGATATCTATCACATATTTACTTTGAAAGCCACTCTGAAAGGCACAAACTCTTTAAGAGAATAACATGCCAAGATGAGAACACTGGAAGACACAAGCAATAACATTTTTATCATTTCCAGTAATTTCAAAGATATCACCTTTTTTATCTATACAAAATGCACGTACATTTTAAAAATATTATAGCCTATTTTATAGCTCTGCATTCAAACCTGTTCTTAGAAGGTTTTGAACTGTCATATTCTGCTTCCCAAAAAGGTATCTCAAGACACAAATGGCTAGATATTTTGAAGTTTCCCTTTAATTTTTTATTTGGGTTGTAGGATTTTTCATTGGGTTTTTTTGGGTTTTTTGTTTGTTTGAGGTTGCTCTTTTGAGGTTTGGGTTTTGGGTTTTTTTGTTTGTTTGTTTGTTTTGGGGTTTTTTTTTGGTTGGTTGGTTGGTTGTTTTTTGGTTTGGTTTGGGTTTTTTGTGACAATTCTAAGCAGAAAACAAGGACTTCAGTTGACATATTTGAGAACTAGGGAAGAAATGAATCAATTTACATATTTTTAAGGAAAGACTTGTTTTTCAAATAATGTTAAATTCTGTTAGCTTTAAAGCCAGAAATAACCATTTCCAAGGCAGAAACATTGAGACACAGATCTTTATATATGCTTCAACTTACTACATACTTTCTGTTGCTAAATTTAAATAAAGACACTGAAGAAATACTGATGCTTAGTTGGGAATTATGGTATCTGTATTCTGCTTGTGAAGTTAACCCGTGACAACTGAAAACTCAGTTAGCAGTGTGCTAAAATTTTTCAGGAGCTGTAAGTCAGGAAAGGTTACCATTAGAGGTAATGATGCAATGCATAGTACATTTTGGTAGAGAAAAAAGCATGATTCATTTAATTTTTTGAGGACATGGATGCAGACATTGTCATAAAATGCAGCATAGTCAGTTTATATAAGATGAAGGCAGCAAAGTCAGCTTTTAATGTTTTTTCTGCAATTTTTTTAAAAATCTCTGCTCCAGAGTGGGCTTCTCAAGGGCTTAGAGCCTCCTTTGGGCATCCACCTGCTCTGCTGTGGGGTCCTTCAGGGGCTGCAAGTGGATCTCTGCTCCCCTGTGGACCTCCATATGTTGCAGGGGCACAACCTGCCTCACCATGATCTGCACGAGGGGCTGTAGCACCCGGAGCATATAAATTGGGATTTTTTTGTGTCAGCACAGTTTCCTAAGGAAATTATTCACCACGTGGTCATTTCTTATCTGCAGGAAATGCTAGTAGGGGATTTTTTGTTATCCTTTTAGCTCAGGGTAGTAGGATTATAAAACTCCTGATACTGAATGTACTAACAAAATATTTTTAATGTTTTAGAGACCTGAGTGACAGTATTTGAAGCACCACTGACACGCACCATATAAGTAATTGCAGTAGATGCCTTAACTCTGAACTTGGTGTAAGCCATAAAAATTACTATCCTTTTAAATATAGGTTATTAAATTTTTGAAACCATCTCCTTGCAAATCATTTTTATTTTTACATTAACATAAACTATGTAGTGGTACCTCAGTATGAAGTATTTTAAAGGTTTCCTAATTTAGCACACAGATTAAAAAGGAAGCTGAATCACCACAATAGAGAGCTTCTACTGGAAGAAATACTGCATTTCTAATTAGTTTCGGACTATATATTAGACATTTTTACTTATAAAATTAGTTACTAGCTGTATTTTCCTTTGCAGACTATAAATAGTATGACTTATTTTTGATACTGTAGTGAAAATTCTGCAGAAAAAAACTATTTTGTCGTTTGAAAAGATATCCAGAACCAAGGAAATCATGTTGGAACTGCTATATCAGACACTTTTAAACCTTTGTTCAAATGAACACCTATGGGCCTCCCACTAAGAAACATTTCCTTTAATTTTTTTTATATTTGTCATTACACATTGGTTTGAATATTTCCAAATTATTGTTTATCCAATTAATTTTAAGATGAAGAATAATAAAGATTTTATAAATAATTATTTTAAACTTTAAAATTAATACAACTAAACCAAAACACAGTATTTCTGTTAAAAAATGAGTACATTTAGATTTCTTCATTCAAACATGTGCATTTAGATTTCTTTGTTAAGCTTTTTTAAGATTTTCGTTAATATAACTTAGTTTTAAAACTTAGGTGCTAAATGCTAAGTCTTAGTTAAGCATATAACTCTGAGACAAAGTAAAAAGCTATCCAACTTGCTAAGTGATTCTATTCTTGCTTATTAAAAAATACTTTAAAAATTAGCTAACATCCTTTATAATTCAGAACTTTTATTGGTTGACCACCTCCTAATTAAATTTACAAAAAGATAATGAAGGAATCTCTCATTAACATACAGTGGATGATGCCGCTAATGCAGCAACATACAGTTTGTACACCAACCTCCTTGTGTGTTAGTTAATCTTGATGAACATTACTGTTTGATATTGCATCAAAAGATTCAGAATAGAATTTCTAGCATTACCAATATTAATTTTGTACCCTTTAACAACACAACGTTTGATTTCACATGTAAGATTTTTGCTTCACCATATTTTCACTTTTAAATCTGCAAAAATATGCATTGAATTAGCTTTAAAACATCTTCAATTTTAATTAAATTATTGAATTTTTCTCACAGCTACTCAAATATATTTTTCATCCATTATTTTTATATTTATTTTTATATTTACTTTTATAGTTAATTTTTATTTATATTTGATATTTATTTCATATTCTTTATTGACTTTTTCATAACTTCTTTTCTGTCCAAATCTTGTCATTCAAGACATATTTAATATTACCCACTCTTTTTTTGTTCTAAAATAATCGTATTTCCATTTCACAAGGATACAAATCCATTTCATTGCAATATAAAAAACAGGAATTGAATATCTTTTTTTTTTTCTGCAGGTACATATCACAGGTCTGAAAAAATAAAAATAAACACACTAGTATTCTAAACATAAGAAGTTTGTTCCTACTGAAAGTGTTCTGGTTCTGTAACAGAAGTTGTTAAAATCAAATAATGACAAAATCTAATTTGTTTGGTTTGCAGCTGAAGCTATGTACAATATTTTGTAAATATTGTACCATATATGTAAAATATTGTACAATATACATAAAATTGCCAAATTATGTTTTGTGAAGGGTGGTGACACTAAGTTTATTGAAGAGTGATACGTTCTCCAAGAGTCTATGAGGGTGACAAGTGTTGAGAAAGGCTTTGAGAATAATGAAGAGAAGGGATTTCAAGAAGTAGAATGAAGAACATGTTGAAAAGGCCTGTACTGACCTAACAAAACAAAGAATACAAAAAAGGAATATTAATTGTGTCCATATATTAAAGTAGGGGAGAAAAAAAGGTAGTAGGGGAATAAAGACTTATTTAAAGATAATATTTAACCAGAAGAAATTATCATAAATTAATTATGAATAAGTTTGGGCTTGTCATTTGAAACGTTTCTGATCTATATTAGCATAGGTTCTGAAAAATTTTCAAATAGTTTTTTTGTCATAATTTTTCATATCTTTAAGGTTAGAAAATCAGCTAATTGTTAAAGAGTTCTGTAACAGTTTCTTGACAATCAAGGCTTTCTCCTCCAATCCCAAATTTCCAAAATATTTTTAAGATTAGCTGGAATACGTACCATGAATTTTGAGTTTGCAGATAGAATTTCTGAGATAATTTACATGCTAGTACAACAAGGAGAGCTGAACAAAGGCAGAACTAAGCATTCATGTTCAGACTGGCTACCGTAAATGAGATAACATAAGGACTGTGCTTTTGAAACTGTGGCACACAAATTCCTTCCAACTACCTTCTAGAAAAATTATTGTTTTGTCATAAACCCCCTCAAAAAAAAACCAAAAACCCCACCAACATGTGGGAATGATGTAAATGCAATGCTCAAAAGAAAAAAATTTAAGAGTCCAAGCAAGAAGAAACAATTTCCTAGAGATTCTGTGGCTAGGATTACTAAAAAAAAAATGAGTTCAAAATCTAAAAAGTGTGTACAATCACTTCAATAGAAATAGCAAGAGATAATTTTATTTTAAAAACACTTAATTCTTTTCATTCCCAGTTGCAAATGCTTTCTTGTTGGTGACACCTCTCTTACGATGACCTCTTTAAGCTATCTGTCATCACTAGACTATTTCTTCTGACCTATCTGTTGCCTGCTGCTTATGTGAACCTTCCAGTCAATTCCAAATTACATGTGTTTATGACATCTAAGAGTGAATCAAAACCAGATAATGATGTCTGAAAGAGATAAACATGGAGAATATTATAGAAGAGATTACTTCTAGTCCATCTCTGGTTTCCATTTGGAAAACAACAACCAAAAAAGTCCCCATAGTCCATGGACTTATGTCTCAAATGGGGACCCAGAGTAGGTTCCAGTAAATCTCTAACAAAGATAAAAACTAGAAAAAGCACTAGAAAATCAATCTGTGCAGTGTAAGGGAATGTGGAATGTGAGAGCATCTGATTCATTAAGTTAACTGATTAAGGACTATTCAGTATAAAATAAATAACAAGTAACTAAGAAAGTGATAAATTAAACACACAGATACACAAACCTAAGGAGCAGGTGATAACAGAGACAAAAACAAAGACCAGAACTCTTCTCTGGTTGATTGATGAGCAATTAAGAAAACACTGGGGCATAGCCTTGAAGAGAGTTGACCTGAACTTAGTAACAGATAAGAAAGGGGAAACAAGACTAGAATGAATATCATGGGATGCTGAAGGGGTCCCTGTGGGACTTTGCTACACTTATCATGGGCTACCACATGGGGCTTGTGGAACTGTACAAAACTTATTACTGGGAGAACCAGAGCTGGGTAAAGGGTGAATCAGAGTAGATCAGGGAGGAAGTGTGGAAAAATAGGGAGGAGAAAGTATATAAGCAGCTGATTAAAAGTGAGCAGGTACAAGTCAATGTTGTTGTAGACTGAACCCTGCATGTGATAACTGTGATCTGTCCCATTTTCTCATTAAATCTTTTTTCTTAAATATCTTTCTGTGCAATTTGTCTCATCTGTGAGTACTGAAAAGTTTATATGCCAGTGACTGGAGGGGCCAGAGCACACATTTTTCTCCTAGTGGTTTTAGCCCTGTGTGTGTATGTTTACAAATATGGGTCATTCAGTAGCAAACGTGAAGTTGGACTAGCAGACAAGTAGGAGGAAATTCTGCTTCTGGTAAGACCCAAAATCTGACTAGGAAAGTGTTCCCAGGGTCCACGTATTGTTCTGAAGTAGTCTGAGAGACCATGATGATACTTGAGAGATCTGTGAGTATTGGGGTGCTTGTGAGCCAGATGTGTGTGTGCATGTATGCCTCTCTCATGGACAAAGCTTTAAATGGGAAAACAGTACCTCTGTCCATTGACCTGGGTCTCTGGATGCACTAGGCTAGCACATGGTGGCTTTATAACTTCCCTTCACAGACAGAGCCTCTCAGAACCTTAAAATGCTTTTTAGGGCTTTTACACAGATTTTTACACCCTGCAGCTCTCCTGACATCAACATACTAATTTCTTTCTAAGTGTTATTAAATGCTACAGTAACTGGAAGCTGTCTTGGGCATTAACACAGAATTATTCTCTCCTACTTTACATGCTTATGTTAAAATAAAATAAAATATACTTTACAAGTATAAATCACACCCTACAAGTGATTTTTTTTTTCTTACTACCAAATATACAGAGAGTCTGGAATGATTATTTCAGACATAAACATTTCTACCTTAGATGTCTGGTTTTGATTAAATGAATCCCACTGTCATTAAATAGAATCTGCCCTTGTAGCTCTCTCAAGGTTGAATGAGGGAAGAAAAACACACCAAATGATGTATTCACAAGCTCAGTGTTACACTATTAAAGGTTACAAATTGTTAGGCAAGCAGCCATCTGAGAACTACAGGTATATTTTAAGAACGCTTCAGCAGCAAAGATTTTTCTTTTCTAGAATGAAACTACACATCACATGTTAACCATGTTTTTATATGGTGAGAAATCTTACTAATAAGGGTCTCCTAGTGCTTGAAATTTTCTTTCATTGAATGTGTAGTTGATACACAATATATCTGTTCTCAGTTTACACATAAGCTAGAACAACATTCTTCTATTCATTGATATAATTCCCTGTCTTATTCACAGGTAGGTCACCCTTGTTAAGATAAAAGATCTAGTTATATTTTTGGCCTCTACTGTAGTTAAGACCTGCAGGACAGTGTTATTATCTGTATCTGTATTTTTATCTTCTATCATTAATCTGACCTTTATGTGATTAATGAATAGATCTAAATAGATTTAAGGCCTGTGAGCTGTTAATACAGTGATTTGAAACAAGCTTTGTCAAATAAAACCCTGTTTGAATTTAAAATGGAAATAATAACTAAAAATGAAGTTACGATACAGTAAAAGATTTATTGCATGTCTGTCTTATCTGAACACTTACACAGGCCAAAATTGCCTGAAGATCTCAGGTGTGAAAGTTTGGTTTCAGCTAAGGTTTGAGACCAGCTTTAGGAAATATGTCCCTTTACAAAGTTAATGAAAATCTTTCTGTTTGCACCTGTGACTGGAGCCTGATCAAACCAGTTTGACAGCTCAGCAGGAGGGCAGAAATAGACTTCAAAGCATTTAGTTTTCTGCATTGTCTCAGGTATTTGCTGGAACAGCTGCTGTCAACTCATCCTCTCCCAGTATATGTTGTCAGCTTCTGCTTGAGTTAACCCCTTAGACTCATCAATTAAACAATACGAAATAACCAACAGATGGAACATACAATATGTATGAATTCAGTCCCACTTTCTTTAGTCTTTCTCTACTGAAATAAACAGCATGAAGTTTCCATAATACATAATCTTTTAATGCTGTAGGAGTTTACAGTTTAGTTTTGACTTAGGACTGCATTTTTATCATTGTGTGGCAATTCAAGCAAGGAATAGACAAGGAAATGGAAATTAAACAAAAAATCTATAGTGCATCAATGAAACTGAATTCTATGTTACAGTTGCAAAAAATTTCTTGTCTTATGCTCTGATAGTGAGATCATGCAAGTTCAAAAGGGTCAACTCAGGTTAACACTTGAATGAAAATCCTCTAATCTGAGGTGAAAACTACATGAAATAGATGTGAAAGGTGAGCTATGAAACCAGTATCTGTGCTGAAAGGCACATCAGTGGAATAGTAAAATAAACTGAAGGGAATACATCCTCCTTATTGTGCATATTTTTTTATCCAGCAACTTACATTACTTTGAGAAATATCTAAGTGATTTTAAAAAAATCCTGTAACACATTTTTTCATTGTTGAAATGAAGTCCTGCTGAGGTGGCTAGAGGTCATGTTTTGCTGGAGATGTTTGGAAGAATTTTTCATGAGGAGCAACTAAATGGAATGATTTTAACCACAGGTATCATATCCCTGAACTATCCTCACTTGGAAGTCTTTCTTTGTGTGATGAAAACTGTTGTGGAGTAATTTCCTTAAAATTTCCTTCTACCTGCAAGATCATTTCAGCAAACAAAGTAGAGAACTGAAGGAGGAAGTGCTTGTGTGGTTACTACAAGCTTCGGAAACATATTCTTTTGTGGAAATACTTGTATTTTTCATAAATTCACTTGTAGGTTGACATGCCATAAGCAAAAAATATACTCTTTTTAGAAAATGAAAAAAAGTAGAAATAGTCTGAAATTACATCTCAGAGAAAAAAATTGTTTAATAGCCTTCTCTTGCATGCACAAACCTTACTAAATGCAATCCCATTTTAGATCTCCAAGTGCAGGCACATCTGCCAGTAAATATTAAATTATGTTATATGCCTGTCATTTTCACTTGTCTAGCTTGTACCACTCTTTCAGAATTCCCCAGTAAGAAAAAGACAACAGGGATTGAAACTGAAGACTTTCAACAGACAAACTTAAACTTTTACAAACTAATTAATTTTGCAACTTTGTCCAAAGTGTACTTTAAAACTTAATTTATTCTAAAATCAAATTATAGATACAGATAATGTGAATTTGTTCTACTTTGTTTGGATAAACTTGAGACACCAAACCTACATTTTATTCACTCAGTGTTTTCTTTGTTTTTTTTTTAAACTCAATTCTGTCATGAAATCAGAGAGAAAAACAAAATTTAGAAAGATTTATTTTTATATTAAAATCATGGAGAGAATTGAATAGATTTAAGCTACTTAAGTTAGATTACATGAAAATAATTCAAAACCATATTTTAGATATTATAAATATTCATTATTTAGTTATAGTTGTATTTTTTTAACTAATTCCTGTGACTATTTTGATTTGTAATTATTCTAGTTGCACATTCTGGAGTTTTAAGGTAATACTGATGTGTTAGCTTTCTGATGTAGTTCTAAGCACTACCCTCTCTCACAAGGAGGCAATCAGAAGACTGGTGGCTGGCCTCATCCACAGATTAGACTAAGTGCACCATTTTGGCAGTACTAATGTAATTTGTTTATAAAACTCCCTTCTCTTCCACTCCTGCAACAGAACTATGTCTAAAGAACAGTTCAAAATTCCATAGAAGCACTCAGGGATATCACTACTGCTATTGGCTGTAATGTCAGAAATTCTTCAACTTCATTTCAGTGACTACTTTTCAGGACATGAAAAGTGAATAAAAATTAGGAATACAGGTCAGTGATGGAGGATGGCAGTGGCATATCTTTCACATAAGAGTTCCAACCAATGTTACCATTTTAGGTCCTCCAGTTTTATTCTGTCTTGTCTGGTTTATCCTATGACATTTTAAATAATAAAACTGGTAAAGGGTAATTTATTATATGCAGAATGTGTCATTGTCTATGATCTGTCAGAGGTATTTTTGGTTCTGTCTGCTTTGTTTCTGATGTTTCTTTACTTTAGTAATGTCACTTCAGTGGTGTTCAGGTTGTAGCAGTTCATTTAAAAGTCTGTATTGTACAGGGCTTGGCATTAATAATTGCAGACATTTATTTTCTTCCCTCATAACTAACTTAATAAGCAAACTACAGTTAGCAGAATGTACATTTGGATATCTAAGGTAAGACCATGTCAACTGGCTACAGGTAGTTAGACTTTATATAATCTTAGATAGCAAAGGCCAATAGATCTGTATTAGTCTTCCATTCCATGTGCTATGTATTTTACTAGTTCTGTGCATATCTTTGAGCTCAGGTCTTTTCTCAGTCGTTTACCTATCAAGGATAGAAGGCAGTTTTGACTGCAACTAATACAGTATAGGGTAATTTGTGGACTATAAATTTCCCCTTTCTTTAGAAGGGAAAAAAAGTATTATGGGTAATCTCTTTTCAGATACAAGGTAATTCCATACTGATAGAGAAGTAGTATTCTGCATTATTCATAATCTTCTAAGGAAGAAGACAATATTTAAAATTTCTAATTCACAAAATCTTGGAAAACCTGCAAGATTTTCAGAAAATCAAGTGTAAGACAGTTTAAACAAACAAGCAAAAAATTTGTTTTTATTTTTTAAATTAAAAAGGACAAGAGCAAACTGGAAGCTTGTTTTCAACAATCAAATACTTAAAATAACATTTGAATTAAATCACATCATCATTTCTGAGAAATCTACTTGGACAAAGACATATATATGCTAGAGAAGTCGCATTCTATCATATTACAAATGTACATCAGAAGAATTTCCTTCATTCCAGTTTTAAAATTCAAGCATTAAGTAGTAAGAGATAACGACAAGACATACAAACCTAAATTCTCCAAAGTTCTGTCACCAGAGATGGCTATTATGTCTGTGATCGAAACTGTTTGGCAATTTCAAACAACTCTGAATGTGTCTACCAGATGTATGATGTGAGTCATGGTACTATATCTCTGGTGCCTATAGTGATATCATTTTTTGTTCATATTTGGAAATACTAAAGGTTTCTATCTCTTCAAAATATTACATAAGTCAGACAACACACTATTTTGATATAGTGACATTTACTATGAATTGATCACATCCCTATAAAAATATAAGAGCATTCCAGCACTCTAGATAGGGGTGGAAAGGAATACATTAGTGAGAAAATTCAACCCCACAGACTCCCAGAAGGCAGTGTGCAGTAAAGAAGTCCTTTATTAAAGAGAGATTAAAATTTTGTGGGAATATTGCAGAGGAAACATTTTTTCCTTGAATATTCTCAATCATTTAAGGTGATTTAACATGGAAGATAGGTGAGGCACAAAGAGAAGATCCACATATCAATATTTCACTTGTGTTTGTATACAGGTCTTCAGCAGAAACAGAACAACACATGAGCAAGAGCTGTCAGTTTCCACACTAGAGTGGTTTTATTTGTCATTTAGTGGTCTAAGTTCTTTGGTATAAAGGTTTTAGGGTTTTTTACATGCCTTAAGGTAATCTTGTAGTTAATGATTTGTTCTACTTTAGCTCTTTATAAAAATGTTCAAATACTTCACACAAAATAAATAGTTCTGCCTCATTAATATTTAAATATTTATAAACAGGGAAGCTGTTTCCTATTTCTAAGGCTCTTACCATCTAAAGAAAATTTTCCTATAATTTGCTGGACTATTGCCCTGAAAAATAAAGGAATTCATGAAATGGACTCAAAATTTTACTTATGGTTCTGTAATATTCACAGTTAACACTCCTGACTATTATAAATGTAGATTATAGAAAAGGAATTATTCAGAAATTGAGGAATGCACCATGCATCAGTTCATGAACCTTATTCATCCATGTAAAGAACTGCATAAACCAGGATTGAAAACTTGAGGGTAAATACTCTGATGTGGACACAATGAGCTCAAAGACAGCACATCTGATTTATTCCATGCCTGAAGATAATATATATGATAATCATAAAGATAAACAAGCCTGATATGACTAAATAAGAGTCTTTATTTTACTTTATTTGTAAAAATCTTTCTGAGGGAATGTAAGAGCTGATATTTTAAATTTGCTAAAGTATCTGCATAGGAACTAGATAACTATTCAGTGTGTTCAATGGCAGAGAATAGAAAGTCGTGGATTGAAGATGACATTGTTTGAATTACATTTTTTGTACCCTATACAGACAAAATTAAATATTTCCATTATGCCTTATGATGAAGACTGTTCACAGAGATCAGATTTTCTCAAAAAAAAACCATGCACTAACAAAATGATCATGCATGTGAGCGAGCATGAGCAGCAGTTTTAAACTAATGCATGGGCTGCACTGCCAAAGCCCCAGTTCTGGGTAGTGAATGGGTGTCCACCATCCTAAACAGGTTTCATATATTGCACATGTGATAAGCAGTTATTCTATACACATGTAGTACCAAAAATTCTACAGACAGATTGAATATATAGGCTCTTTGAGGTGTGTCTCTACTAACAAATCAAGAAGACCCAAGGACCTTTACCAGCATCAGACTTCAGAGAATTGTAAGGTCATACATTTCAGGGCACAGTTTATTTTAATACAGCAGTTTTCAATGTGTTCTCAAAAATCACAACATTTTTAAGGGTAGAAGGTTGCTGAGGCACCTTGTGTTACTAGATATCCCTTAGATTTAATAGGTGTCCATTGAATTTACTCACTTGTCAGGAAGACTCATCAACTTTTAGCCTCCCTTGGTTGTTCTTTTGGCTTAATTGAGTTACTCTCACACGGATGTTTAGTGTCATCTGAAATGACTCAGGGTGACTAAGACAAATGATACAAGAGTATGACAAAAGACCTATAGGGGACATGTTTTCTGCCATGGCCAATTTCATATGAAAATTCTTCAGTGAATTTGCCTTGAAGTAAATAAGTTTAATGCACTAGGTGTTAATTCTAGGGTTGAAAAAGGAGACTGAAATTATTTATAAAGACTTGATGCATTTGTAAGAACTTTATATCTAAAAGATCCAGAAATTCGTCTTCCCCTGTTAGGTTTCCTATGTCAGTTGTGTTTGTACATCTTCTTCTGTAAAAACTCGCTGATTATTTTAGGAAAGGATCATTGAAAACTATAAATAATAGTAATCATAAATATCAGTAAATCTAGCCAAAGTGAAAAACAGGTATTCTTCAGAACAGAGAAGTTAATTAAAGGAATTTGATGATGTTGAAGGTCAGGGTAGTAGTCAAAAGTAACATCTGCTAATCTACATTTTCTGTTTCTTTTATTGTTGCTTGGCTGGAAAAAAAAACCCATATTTTTTCCTATTCACCACATGGAGTTTTTGGTTGTATCAGTAAGTGGTGGTGGCAGAAAATGTCAGACCAGTCTTGGATCATCTGAAGGCAACCACAAAGTAACACTCTATATAGGGGAGGTCTGTCATCATTTACCAAAGAAATTTGAGATCTCACAGTTGGGATATGTTTCTTGCAGAAATTAATGAATACTTAGTACTCTTCTGCCATTTATTTTAACTCACTGACCCAACTCTCCTCGAGGAATGACAGTCTTTGTTTTGGTAAGGAAAAAGAAACAGGGAGCAAAGTCATGGATTCAATGTACCTCCATCTTAATAAAGTTAAGACATTGAATTGCTTGTTGCATATGCCTAAAAAATAATAATAGTAAATGTTCACAGCTAAAACACATATTTTAACAAATATTATTTGCTGTGTTGATAAGATATCAGAAGCTTAGTGGTGGTGGATTCTCTCCCTCCGCCCCTTCCTTGGACCTGTTCTACAGTCTCGGGAGCTTCTGATAAGTCTTGAATGAACAAGCTGAGTGGTGAAGTACCCTTTACTGTACCAGTTGGGTGGTGAGGCACCCTTGATATACCAGGAGCTCTTTTATGGTAGAAGCGGGAACAATTCTGACCGTAACAGGAACATCAATTGTCCTACCAAAATGGGCAACAAAGGATGCGTTACCATTGTTAGCCTTGGTAAATCATTTACCTGAAACATAGCCCAAGTGAAACAGTACCATTGTTACCGGACTTCTTGGGAAAAAAAGTTCAGCAGTTACCAAATTGGGTTATACCAAGTATGGGAAGTAAGGAAGGAATAAAACCAGTCCTCTTGCCCCCTATAAACAGCAGTCCTAAGTGAGGCCCTCTAAGCTTCCCTGGACCACAGCAAGCTGTGCCAGGACCTCCCTCTGAGTGGGACGCCTCTCAGAGCTTGCAGATCCTCAAGTCTCAGATATTCATAGAGCTGTCACTGACCACGAGGCCTAGGCTGATACCCTCCCCACACACATGATCTCTCTTGCCTGTGGAGAAACACTGAGGGATTTGATGTATGTCATTGAAACCAAGGGAAATTTTTTATAGGTACCTTTACACACATAGATATAGATGTGTAAATCTCTTTGGCTATGTCCATGTATGTGAATAGATAATGGTATGAATGTTGCTATTATAAATCTATAATTAATTCATTATTATAATTGTGGTAAATCCTATTGAATCACTTTATAAATGTTAAATTATTTAGTAAGTGCTGCTAAACCCTTCTGCACCTTTATGTTTTAGTATCAACACTCATTGCACCTTTACTCTTTTGTATCCACAGTCTCCATGTAAATCATTCCAAATCGATTATCGTCTAATTTTCCTATGTATGTTTTGCCTGTGTAGTAAACAGTAGAGTGAATCTTACCATTGAACTCTGTTAAAGTTGCACTTTCACATATTCATACTAAAACCTGCTTTTTGGTCAATACATTTAGTGATTCTTTAACCACTCTTTTGCCTTTTACTTGGATTCTCACTTTTATGAAGAAAAAAAAGATAAGTTAACTGCAACAATAGTATAGAATTAAATGCATCGTTCAATAAAATATGTTTTAACTATATTTTCTGTCAGAATTATTTACTTCCATCAATGTAACTGCTAAAGTAATTTTCTATTAAATGACTGACATTTATACAAGAAAATCAGTATTTAGTTCAACTATTTTTGAGTGATGGAAAAGAACATGCTATTGCATAAGCAATTTTTTTTTTTCCTATAGCAGAGTAGACCCCTAATTTTAAATGTTAGAAGTTGCTGAAATAGCAACAGAAGGTGAAAAAATACATGAAATAAGATGGTGTATCCAAATGCTTTAAAAGGTATGATCCTTTGTGGGCCAGGTTATTCCCAGCTGTTCAAGCTGGAAAAAAATGCCAATATGATGTTGTGTATCCCCTGCTGAAATGAGCTGTCAAGCACACATCAAGAGACAGCAGATGTTAAAGACCACTGTGCTTCAAATGTCAAAGAAATTCAACCTTTGTTACAGTTTGAAACCATCTGTTGACATCCAAGTAAGATACTACATGTCAAGTGAGTTATATTTCTCCTTTGTAGATTAAGACTTTGGACTCTTTTCTGTCCTCACTTACTTCTTATGAATCTTGGGTTTAAGTTTAATTTAGGGAAGATCTATTACAAGTTGCAGTTTATCATCCTAAAGTCATGTGCATCTTGTGGGAATTTCTTCAGGTGAAAGGAGGAATATAAAAGAAAAACAGTCCACAAATAAATGTTTAAACTGCACATACTACCTCTACGTGAAAAGAAAACCTTAATGAAAATATACCCACGTAAGGTACTAAGTGACAATAAGCAGAAATAAATTCTTTTGAGGGAAAAATACATCTAATATATGTTAGACAAATATCCTTGATTTTAATTCTTGATGATAATAAAAATACTTGTAATGAATCATCATTAATATGCATAAGAGTAAAAAAGAGAGATGGATACATAGACTTCAGTATTTAATTAATTCATAAATATCTACTGCTAGGTATTACAATATGTGTAAAATATAACAAAGTTTATGCGTAAAGATGTCAAGGTTATACTGCAGCAAATACAAAATATGATTGCTAAATTATGCATCTGGTGCCCAGAGAGTTGCATTCAAATCTGGATTTGTCTGTAAGAGTTTCAGAAATAGCCACTGAGTTTAAATTTGTCTGTGGAATATTGTGCTCAAAAGTGCTGTGAATTCCAAAGCAAACAAAACACACAGAGAAAAAAGGAAATAAAAAGCACCAACAAATCACAATAAACAAACAAAGAAAAGAAAAAAACCCAAGACTATCGGTAGTCCTACATTTACAATTAATTTAAAAATATCTAAAGAGTAGTTTAACTTGGTAAGGTATTTCAATAATTTCAGAAGGTAGAAGTTTAGAGCCATATATAAATAGAGCAGTTATAAATTCTTATTTGAAGGACAGAGATCCACAACATTTCAATTTTTAACAGTGAATCAGACAAGTTTCTGGACCTAATTCTTAACAAATTAAAACCAAACCAAACCAAAAATACAAAAAGCCATATTCCTTATCATGACATTGAGAGATACTTGATATTCACAGTGAAGAACCCTAGCTAACACTACGAAGCAACCAGTAGGAAGAAGATTGCGTAGAATACATTGTATTATATGGAATAAGTAAAAGACAGTCTGTATGAGACATTACATTGTTTGAGGGGCAGAATGGGTGTTATTGTAGTCTGCAAGGATGGAAACAGTTTAACACTGCTGCCTGTTGGATTATTTAGAAGCAAATTTGTACATAAAGGTTACTTTATTTTTGAAGGCCTTAGGAAGGTAGTTTGTTTACAAGGTCCCGAAGAAGAGATTGCCTTTCTGAAGTCTTAGCTAATTATGTCTAGCCATAATATTAGGCTTGTTTAAGATAGTGTTTTTACCTGCAGAAAAGGTCTGGCCAATATCCTCAGACCTCATACTAAAAAGTATTGCATGCAAATAATGATAACTAATAGCCATGACAAATTTATCCAGATAGAGATATTAATTTAAACATTTTAAAATGCATGTCAGCCATTTTTAGTGTAGTATCTTACCATCTTCCAGTCCATTTTAGAGAAAAGTTGCTCTGGTCTAGGACAACATATGCCTTAATTCGGTCATGAGTCATTAAACAACTTAAAGAACACATTTAGTTTCTATGACTCTTCATGTTGTAATACCCATCAAACAAAAGAGCACCTTTTTAAATTTTAAATTTTCAAGTTAACAAGAGGAAAATCTCCATAGTATTCCTTGTTATGGGCCCCATTATTATCTCTGCTGCAATGAAAAAAATTGTTCAATATACTAATTATTCAAATATCATGGGATTACTGCAGCTCAATATGCATAAAACATCTGTCACTACTGAAGGAAGATGCAATTTTAACCTCTTAATTGGTGCAAGAAAGTATGCCAGTTTTCCTGGACACACTGTTTTTAATTCTAAATGAGGTACTAAATTGTTCTGTACTACATAGATCAGCATTTGCTTTAGTCATGGTAAAGTGAAATATACACTTTGCATGGAACATCAGAGATAGACCAGTCCATTCATTTACTTGAGAATAATCCACAGTCTAGAGTTTAAAATAGTTGGTAATGATAATGGTCTCCAGGCCTAAACACTGAGAAGAGACAGTCAGAAAAACAACTCCAATGTTCTATTCTTGACCCAAGAAAAATTGAAGAACCACATAGAAACTTGATAGTCTTGTAAAAATATAATTTTTTTCATAAAGTTCCAGTATTTGCTCTGAAAGTTCATTACTGCCAACCACAGCTGATATTTACACATTAATTTTTCATATCTAAAATTTGGCAAAGGGACAAATGGTTATAAAACAAGATCTGTTATACTAATATTTGTTTTTCTCAATATTAATCTTTATGAACTTAGTCTGTGATGAGTCTTACAAAAGCCATTAGCAGACAGGAGCTTATAGCAGGTTTTTCAAATTACAATACATACTAGATAATAGCTAGTGCTCTTTCATAATGAAATATTATCTGGCATTGAGGCATCTATGACAAATGAAGTTATGACTCTGTTTAAAATTGTACTGAGGGTACTGGTGCTTTTATGGATTTCTCTTCCCCTGCTAGCACTTGGGAAAGGCAGCCTTGAAAAAAAATCTGCACATTAGCCTTTCTTTCTTGAGGACATTTGCGAAACTGTATAAACCCTTTCCTGTCAATCAGACACTCATTTCATCTTCACATAAGATCAATTTTCTGGTTAGACATAGTGACTGTGCTAGTCTACTTGGGGATTTGAGAAGATTGATTCACTTCTCAAAGTGCTTTAGGCATAGTGATTTCTTTCACCTTCCCTATCTGCGCTGAGTAGGTCAGGAATTTTTAAGTTCATACAACATAATTCATTGCATGGATTAATCTTCTGCCAGCTCTAGTGTATAAACAAATATCTACAAATTAAAAGAATTTTAGAAATTACTTATGAGTTAAAAAAAGTCAAATTAATTGAATACATGCTACATATTCCCGTAAGGTGAATAATACAATAGAAACTATCTGGTTGAAATCTGACTGAATTTCCAGGCAATTAAGTATGAGCAACTTATATAACAAAATTTTCAAAATATTAAAATAACAAAAATAATTAACTAATATTTTACTCTTTCTTTGATGTTACCTAAAGTTATTTTATTACCATATAATTTCTCACTTCATCCAAATGAACATGTTCCTTTTCATTTAAAAAAAAGAGTAAACTTAACCAACAAACTGACAAACACCACTGCAGCAACATACTGCCTTATTTCCCACTGAGTCATTCAAGACTGATGAACAGAAGTTACCATTCCTGAACAGGGAATGCAAAACCATATAAGGTGACCAGACAAGGAAAATGTAAGCAAATTGCAAACATTGAATTTAAAAGGTCTACATCCTCAGATTTGCAATATATGAGCTTGACCCTCCTCATATTCCATGCATATCTGGTCAATGGAAAGGTAGTAGCTTCTTAGAGGGGACTATATATTACCATTCAGTTTTATGTAGTTGTATGTATTTTAAATAATCGTGCATATAAATTTATATATAAAGAATAAATATAATAGAAAATAAAATTTGACCATCAGTGGATTGGGCTGCTTAAATTTATCATGGAATGATTTTAGACAAAACAATTACCTGTATTGTACAAAATAATTTTACATCTTTCCCAAATGAGTTAAATCAACAAAACAGATAGCTTGATTAAACTAAGTTCTTTATATCTGACCTTCTTCCTCCTTCATCAGGATGCTATTCAAGTACTCACTTAAAAATAAAAAACTTTCATCGTCTGGAGGTCTCATTTTTTAATTCAAGATGGTCTCATCTAGTTCTGTCAAAACAGCTAAGAGGTTACCAAAAAAAAATATTCTTAGCTCTGTGCATCCCTGAATCAGATTCCTCTACTCTGACATTCACTTAAAAGACCAGTTGAGGTAAATGTTATATTTGCCTTTAGGTAGAATAGTTCATGCACGGACTCTTCAGATGTGAATACGCTGGGGAGATAGGGAAATATATAGCTCCAAACATATATCATGCAATCCAATAATGTAGAGCTCCCAAAGCAAACAATAACATTCAAGAAGATGAATTGAATTTTGAAGATACTCTCCGGTGGATTTTATAGCCAAAAAAAAAAAAAGAAAAGAAAAAAAAAAGAAAGTACTCGTGCTTTTGCCTCTAGAGCAATTTAAATTATTCTGCTTTCTACCTACTCTTAGTTTGAAGGAACATAGCGTGGAAAAAAAAATAAAAATTATGAGAATATGCTTTCATTTTCACTTTTTTCAATTTTAATTTTTAAAAGGTGACATTTAAGAACACCTTTTCTTTCAAAAAATCTTTTTTTTCTGTGTGTTTTGTCTACTGGTGTCTCAATAGTTTGTGCTTGCAAATCACAGAATGACAAATATTTGCATTTATCCAATTTGTCAGAACAGAATTTTATATGATATTAAATAAGTCCTTCCCAATTACCTGCA
The DNA here is from genome assembly GCF_025592945.1 of Manacus candei. NCBI lineage: Eukaryota > Metazoa > Chordata > Aves > Passeriformes > Pipridae > Manacus > Manacus candei. The sequence continues at coordinate 26,969,419 of NW_026138062.1, read as the reverse complement.
TGCATTTAGATCCATGTGTATTAGCTGCATGAATAAAACAATAAGATGAAAAATGTCTTTTCAAATTTTAAACAATTGAATGAGGAGAAACAACAACAACAAAACCCCTCCATGTAGCGGCACTGTGCTTCTATTATTAAATTCAGTAAGAATTTCTAAGTCTAGAATAGGAAAACTAGAAAAATTTAAGTTTTGTGAGACTCGATTGGGTTGCTACTTGAAAGAACTACATTGGTTTAAAAGTTTAAAAGATAGTATTCTCTCATTAAAATGTAGATGGTTGATGGTGTTTGCAACATCATAATCTACAAGAATATAATAAATAAACACATAGATAAATGTGATTCTGTTTGTTAATAAATTAATTCATGGGAGTTTGTTTCGTTGTAAGCTTTTTTTTTTCCTGAATTATTATTCAGGTAAATTACATTAGCAAAAACCAGAAAGAAAACAAAATAGAAATGTATCCATGTTTTCCTGCTATGTTTTATCATTATTTGAAAAAAAAATAATTAGTTGTTAAAAATAATATTTCAATTGACAGCAATTTATGAGTTTTACTACACAATATATATTAGATTATTTTTTAAGATATGTTAACATCAGAATTATTTTTCTATACTCAACATTTTTTTCAATCCAGTTCTTGGTCTTCTTAAATAACAGACCTCAAGCATAACAATACCATAAATAAAGATTCTATGTAGACCACTTGCAATAATTTTCTCAAAAATAAATAATAGATCGGAGGGGAAAAACTTTACTTTTATATCATAGAAATGATTCATCCTTTCATGTATGGTTTTCCATAGTTACAGAAAATGTTTGTAAATTTACTACTATTTTGAAGAAATGAACTGAAAAAGAGTTAAAGAAAAGTATGTTGGCTTTGTAGTTAATTTTCTGAAAAAATATAGCGTATTAATACCTCATATTAAAGGCATAAAAATGCTTCATATAAAATTTATTTCTCTAATAAATGCTTTGTTTTTAAAATGTGGTACAAAATTGTGTGTGTGTTTACAAGCAAAATTTGTTAGAATTTCTTACATCCTTGAATTTGTATTTTAGTTGATGATGTAGACTATAAAATGCTTTATAGCTTCAGTAACTAGAAAAGTAAGCATAATCAGTTTCCAGAATAATTCAGATTTTTATTATATAAAAAAGTAATTATTGCACTTGCTGTCTATTGTATTTATTTAACTAGTCTGATTTGCTGCACTACCCCTCGCTCTGGCATGGAGGGCTCTGAGTGGTCAGTGAACAGGATGTCCCACCTGGGAGGGGTGGTCACAGTAGCCAAAGAACATAAATACAGCAGCACACAGGCTTGGTTTCCTCATTCTCTTCTCAGGCTGTTATCTACGTAAAGGACTCTCAGCAGTAACTATTTTTCTCTTATTCTCTCTCTTTTCTCCTGTTTCTTCTCTTAATCCCTTTTGTTACTCTTTCTTGAATCTCTTTCGGGTAACTTAAAACTGATGAGTTGTATTTTACTGAGTTGTGAATTGGTGTGTGCTAGGTAATTTGGTGAAATACTTTGCTTACTTGTATGTTACCCCTTTTAACTTTTGCCAAAATGCCTATTTTCTCACTAAATTAAAACAAATCTCTTGAGATACGTATGTAGTGTGTTCTCTTTAAGTGACCTCAAGGTATTAAGAACAAAGGGCTTTGTAAAATTACAGTTTTGAGTCTTAAATATAAGTAAAATACTTGTCCAGTGTGTGACTGGAACCTGGAGTCTTACAGCATGTCTCTTAATAAAATGAGAAAAATTTCTTCAAGACACTGCACAGAAATGTTTAACATGTCCTGCTCATCCACACCTGGATCAGACAAAGAAGCCATCCACCCCAAAGCTTCTGTCTCTGATATTGGGAGTAGGTGACACTGCTTGGGTAGAGCACAAGAACCTGGTAATTTTCTTGTATCCTTCTCCCTGTTCTTTCTCCGACAATTCACAACTGTTGTAGTAGTAGTAGAGGGCAAATCTCCCTCTTTTTGTTTAGGAACCTATTGGCCACGAGTTTTTGATCACTTTCTGAATTTAATGATCTTGTCTAGCCCAAAAAAAATTCCGCAGCAAAGAAAGTTCCAAGAGTTCACTACCACCTGCTGTATAAAAGAAGAAATTCATTCTGCGGGTTTTAAATTTATTTTGTTCTCCTTTCATCAAATGTCCTTAGAGGTCTAGCACTGCAAGATTTAACTTTATCTTAACTTCTGCTTTCATGATTCTGTAAACTTCAGTCCTGCCTACTCTCAGTCATCTGCTTTCCAGATTGATGAATCCTAGATATTTTAGTATAATTTCACAAGTCAGAAACTTCACTTAGTTCACCTTTTCAGGTGATTTTTGTTTTTTCTATCATCTCTAATATCCTGACTGAAACCTGAAGAACTGTATATGGTCCTCAGGATGTACCTGAAACATAAATTCTGGGTTCTGTCTTTGAAAAAAACCCAGAACATTTTGTCTGAGATTCACTAAGTTTTATAAGCTAAAAGGGAAAAGAACTGCAAGGAGAACCTATCCATCATACATGGTTATCATGTGTCAAAAAGAGTTTGTATTTGGTGCATAAGGATTTTTTAATGTTTCAGTTTTAATCTTTTAGAAGATTACTATAAAGTATACATGCCACAGGTAATGTTCTAAACTGCATTCTGATTTGAACATATGGTTAAGATTTAAATAAAAAATATTGTAGGCAGTAAAAATATTTCAGTAGCAAACAGCATTTCATTTCAAACATGGTGCAGTGTATTTGCTCCTTAATTTAGAACAAATAACCAAATATTGAATACTCATTTCAGATGTGGTGTTTCTTGATATTATGGATTGTGAGAGGTGAAAATGACCTGTTTAAAGTGAATTCTGAGATTATTCCCCTAAAGCTGTGAAGTAGTGGGTGGTTTTCTGTTAGGGAAGGAAACATATAAACTGAAGGTTCTATGAGGTAGAGAGAAGAACAGAAATCTGTTCTCATTTTTAAAGACTTATATAAGAAATAATTGATGAAAAAGAAAGCAATACCATAGAGATTTACCTAATTTTTTGTCTTATGTGAAAATTATCCGAGGTAGTTCCCTAGAAAATATTATGAAATGTGCTTCCTTCTGCAAAGACATGTCTCTCTTTTGTGAGTATTCAATAGTTTTATTAGTAGTGCATTGAACATTCTGAATAAGATTAATTTGCTATTGATTCATGTCCTCCCCTAGGGAAATTCATAGCAATAAGTGGAATTGATTGAAAATATTGTTTGCCGAAGAGAACTGAGAAGTATGGATAGAGAGCAGGGGGAAAAGAAGCAGAAGAAACAGTGGAATGAGAAAGTTGAAAAAGTCAACTGGAGAAGAGGAGAAAGGAGAGCACTTTGTAGGAATAGCAACGAGAAAATATTGCTTGCATTTAATTTTAAACTAATACTGTTGATCAGAAAGAATGATTTCCTTTATTTTATAAAAATTACATACACTTGTATATACATAAAAAACTGTAATTCCATTTGGGACTGCTCGTGACATTAACAAATCATTTGAGCAGAGTTCTTGAGGTTTATCATTATGTCACCAGTCTCCTCAGGGAAATTACTTATACTCTGTGTGCAGTTTTGGTTACATAATTCTTTATATTTATCAAATTATATGGCACTCTATAGTACACTTCATAACTTAAAGTCATATATTGAGTATAGCAGGCACATATACTCTTTTAAGAAAACATGCACATTGCTTTAGCTCAGTGTTTCATATTACCATCCATTAAAGGTTCTTAATATGTTTGTGTCATTTTTTTGAAATGAAAATTTAATATTATTGCATCTGACAATTATTTTCTGTAGTAAGTATTTATGATAAAACTGAATGAACTTTTGTTTATATTATCCTTATGACTTAGAAAAGATATGTTAATATTTCTGAGCATAATATAATATCCTAGTTGGAACCATCAATAGCCTTTATATTCCTTGTGACATTTTAAAACTTCAAGGGAGCCATAGGAAAGTTCATTTTGCAGCTTTTTTTCTTTTTTTTTTTCTTTTCTTCTTCTTTCCCCCCTTTTTTTTCCCCCACCCCTACAATAGGAGAAATCATAGTCTCAGTCCTATCTGCAGCAATAAACTCCTAGTTGGAAGTTGACTATTGAGTATCTAAGACATACTCTTTTAGAAGGTTCAGACACGCCTGATAAGATTCTCTAACCTTAAAATAAGTATATTTATTCATTCATACATAACTCAAACTTTCTTTATATTCCATCGAAACAGAAAATCACTAGATACTATTTATTTTATGAGGAAACAAATGTATAAAATAGTCCCTGTGACCTCAGCTATAGGTGTCATACTGCTGAATTAAAATTACATAATATGAAAACCTCTCGTTTTCTGTCCAATAGAGTTTAATAGACAGATGAATGCTAAATCTATATTATATAATACTAAATTATGTTTGAATAAATTAAATTAAAAATGGATGTAAAGCATGTTCATTTATGGGAATGAGTTGACAATCTCTACCTCTGACTAAATGTTTTTTTAACTGTCAATTAACATCATAATATCTGACGTGTTCTTTTCACAATCTCAAGGAAGTTACTTCTTTATCATAGAATATTTCTTATCTTTCAAAAACAGTTTTTGATATGTAAATTAAACAATATTTGAGAAAGCAAGTGCAGTCTGTCAGGATTAAAAAGTATTAATTTTTCATTGACTTTTGTTTTGCTTTCCCCAAATAATTTATTTTATTCTGTGTGAAGCACTATAGCAAATCATCTGAAGCAAAAATATTTCACACAGAAGGGCTTGAAAACAGAACAAACTAGTTTATTATACATATAAGGGCCTCTGTTTAGTTCAGAGGTCCTCTTGATGGTTGGTTATGTATTATTCTCCCACAGCGATAAGGCTGTGGGAGATCTTCTTGCAGAGGTTTGCCTGTCATCAGCTCTAAGTTGCAGCATCTCCACCTCCCTTCTAAGTTTCCACCAGTTCTATGTAGTTCTTACTGCAAAATGCTGTCAGGCGCAGGTCAGGCCCTGAGATTAGGTCAGTTGGTTAGAGCATGGTGCTGATAATACCAATGTCATGGGTTTGATCCCTGTATGGGCCATTCTTTTAAGAGCTGGACTCGATGATCCTTGTGGGTCCCTGCTAACTCAGAATACTTTGTGGATAATAGATATCTTCTTTTGTATGAGTTTGTGGAGAAGCCAAACCAAGAGTCAAGTATGGAGTCACCTTGACTCATTATGTTACACAATTAATTGTTTTTAAACTTCATAGTTGTTAACAATGAGAGAAGGACTATATCTCAACTCTCACATATTTTGGAGAAGATCTTAAGAATGTGTGTCTTGGGGTGTGTATGACAGCATACACTCTTCACAGAGAGAGATTTGAGATACAGCTTCTTCTGGGGTTGCGTAGAGAACCCTGTAGATTCATCACAAAGGGAGAAAACTGATATAAACTCCTCTTTATTGTTGAAAAGGAGGATTATTTGGGGCAAGCACTCTTTAGGACTTCACTTGGGTTTTGTCTCAAAGTAAAATGGAGGGTTTATTTCAGAATAGTACTTGGAAATGAGCTAAATATGGAAGCTAGGCAGCTGACCAGACAGGGAACAAAGTTATTTGATTATGTAGGACCCTAGTGGGCTGCTTCCAGAAGCTTTTCTGTCTCTGTTGTCTTTCCAGTGCTTTTAATCTCTCCTAGTTGTGATGGAGCCACTTTCCATCCCAAGATTTTCTATACAACAAATATAGTTTTGCAGAATCAAAGAAATTCTGAACAAAAACGAAAAACTTTCCAAGAATGTTCATTTTGGTTCTTTTTTTAAATCGGTTGCTGATAGTGTTCACATCTGTATATAACCCATTGTTTTCAGAGTTAGCCAGTCCCCTTATCACCCTCTTTACATGCCAATTAATTGAGTGAGGGGAATTTTTCTGATCCCTGACAACATATTAGAGAGGTTAGAGGTTTGGAGGAAGAAGATATTCATAGAAGTCAGTTTATGCTACTCCTCTTATTGAAAGACTGGACAGACTGCCAGACCAAAACCAGAGAATGGTCGGTAGGTGGTTTGTAAAAACTGGGTTATGCCAGTTTCATTTATTTATTTATTTTTAATTAGGATTCCATACTGTCATTGTCTATTATGTAGACTGGAGAGACCACAACTTGAGTAATGGGTCTAGTTCTGGGCCCCTCACTACAAAAAAAGACATTGAGGTGCTGGAGCATGTCCAGAGAAGGGCAATGAAGCTTCTAAAGGGTCTGGAGAGTAGGTCGTATGAGGAGTGGCTGAGGGAGTTGGAGTTATTTGGGGTGGAGAAAAGAAGGCTCAGGGAAGACCTTATTGGTCTCTACAACAACCTGAAAGGAGTTTTTATCTAGGTGGTGCTCAGCTTCTTCTACTAGGCAACAAGCATTGGGACAAGAGGACATAGCTTCAAGCTCTGCTAGAGTAGGTTCAGGTTGGATATCAGGAAGAATTTCTTCATGGAAAGTGTTGTTAATCATTGGAACAGATTTCCCAGGGAGGTGGCAGAGTCACCATCCCAGGAGGTGTTCAGGAAATGACTGGACTCATAGTACCATAGTCTAGTTGACAAGGTAGTGATTGGTCAAAGGTTGGACTTGATGATCTTAGAGGTCTTTTCAAACTTAAATGATTCCGTGTATCTGAGTTCTTAATGACATATTTAGGGTACTTTTGTGTAACAACTATGCTATGACATAAAATTTAAGTAATCTATAGCTGTGCCCCATGCATGTACTAATTATACCTCAGTAATGCATTTAAACAGTAATGAATCATAGAATCTTTTTCATCTGCAATGCTACTAAATTATTTAAAAATTATATTAAGTGTAGCTGTCATTGTATAAGGCTAAACATTCCCAGAGTTCCATCACACAAATGTAATCAAACAAAGCACAAAGTCAGGATTTCTTCACTAATTGTTGCTGTAGAAAGAAATTTTAAAAGCAGGCATTAAAGCCAACACAAGCTTTTTGTGGATGTTTGAGCTAGAAGATTTAAAAAAAAAGTTGAATTCAAAGATAGCAAAATGAGGATTATTCTGCACTGCCAGCTATTATATTGGTATATGCAGCTAGTGATAACCTCTGGCTTCTAGAAAATTTATCACACACTTGTTGAACAACATAGAATCTGAAATTCTTTCACATTATCCTGTGTTTTTTTTCCCTTTTTTTCTTCTGCTTTTTAAAACTGTTTCTTTTCTTTGGTATATGCATGATATTACTGAGATAATGCCACATCTCTAAGATGTAGTAGTGTATACTGTCAGAATGCAGCAAGACTTTTATTATCTAATTTTGGATGTAAAACCTGTTTCTAAGAATAAATATGTATTCCCCTCTGTGCTATGGAACAAGGTCAGACCTACCAATGGAAAAATTAACTATCACAGTAAAATCCAACAAAAAAGTAAAATGGAAATTTCACTAAAAAATAACTGGAAAGATAATTAACTTAATAAACTTCATCTGCAAATGCTTGCATACATTAACATTTTGAAAATTACAGAGGTAAAAAAAAATACAGTAAATATCATTCCCAAATGCAACAACAATCCCAGCTTTATTTGATAATTATATTTTAACTACTGGGAATAAAATCATATTGCTACAGGAAAAAAAGGTTTTCTAATTAATATTTTAGATTTTTTTCATTTCAAATGTGGGATATCAACAGTGTTCTACCTTTAATAAAACAGAATAAAGTTATGAAACTCAGACTTTTTTAGTAGATCAAAATTTTTGCTTTTTCTAAGGTATTAAAGGAAGAATTTAATTATGTTCTCAACATGAAATTGCCCTGAGAGTAGGAGAACCGGGCCTGAGTTTGTTACCTTTTATAAATTAGGATATATGACTGCCAAACCTGAGACGATGTCCAAATAAAATTCCAGAGGAAGAAAAAATTATTTTCTGTTATATGGAGGTTGTGATGGGATAATTTTATGGAAATTAAATACAGAATATTCAGAACAGTCTTTGTCTATCTAGGTAATTTGTTACTGTTCTTAAATCATCTCATGATTTTAGATTGGAAGGCATGGATCTCAAAAGAAGACTGAGAAAAGGTAAATAAATCTACAAGACCACTTACTTGCATACCACTACATACACATGATTTCCAAAATAATATTTTAAAACTATCTATTTTGAGGTTTCTATCTATCTGAAAATATATGAGTCAAAGAAAACTTTAATTTGCCAAGAATTGTAATTGAATTCTTAAGGCCTTCTTTGTCTATATGATAAGGTTGCTGAATTTTTCATGGAGATGGCAACATGTGTTAATATGCGCAGCTGAATCAAGTAAGAAAGTTCTTTTATTTTCAATATGATTGTTTTTAGCAATATACTAAGGAAAACATCTTTCCTAGGATTCTTCAAAGGTTTAATGGTGGAGGCAAGACCTACGATATTAATTGCTCTTTTTCCAGACCCACAATTACCTTTCATTTTTCCAGTGGCACAAGTGGTCTTGGTCACATTACAGTTATGAACTCCTCATTCAAAATACAACAATGTCCATTCCTATGACAGCTATTTTCTTAAGGAATAATTTAATAAGCTTTTGTCATCCTTGGACTCAGTTGCCATAATTATTGGAGCTGAGAATCATTGCAAAAAAAATGCAAACAGGTTTATTTTTTTTGTCAACTGTATTGAGTGACGATTGACTCTTGCCATGCCGTACAATAGGTCCATGACCTTGGAGAGCGCCTACTGAAAGTTTGGAGATGAAAGTCATAGTACTTCAGATGACCGTGTCTCAGTCTTCACATACAAGAGATGGAGATTTGTTCTTCAATGGCTAGTTCTGTATGTAGATCTATATGAAGATGTCTGTACCAATAGATTTAATGCGGTAAATGGGATCTCATTTTACCTCTTTATTCCTTTGGTTCCAAGGGAAACTATGCTGAAAACAATGCTACCTTGATATAAAAGGATCACTTAAAAGAAAATGTGGTAATTTTACTGTATTTGCTACAGGATTCATGTAATCAAACCTAGTTTTCACTCTTATTTCCTGAAATTATTCATTTTTAAAAGTAACTATTGTTAAATTGCTAAATCTTGTACATGTGAGTTGCTAGGAGTAATAGCTGCATGCAACTAAACTGGTTGGTCATATTTTTTCACTTCTATTTCATGGGCATTTGGAATAGAAAAGTTTAGACTATAAAATTGTTAGCAATTATTGGGTTAGTATTGTGCACCACAATGCCAAAAGTATGCCAATAACCTAAATTTCCATTGATCTGGCTTTTAGAGGCAGATCTGGTATTTGAATGATATTTGAGCATGGATGAATAATGGGTGGATTAGAGCCTGAAATGAAAAGAGAGATAAATGCTGGGTGGGAGAAGCTAAAGAACCAAAAGCGTTAAACACTAGGTCTGGGCAATCAAACAGCAGTCTCTGGTCCAAGCCCCTTGCACCTTACAGAAAGTAATTTCTATTACAGTAGCAAAAAATTTGCAAAGCAATAACTTGTGATATTTTAAAGCTGTGTTCAAGATAATTTTCTTTCATCTGAGGAAGAGAATAGTTTGTTTTCAAGGCGTGGGACTTTTCCATGTCATTAACAAGCCCAAAAGACACTAAGGAATGAGGGTGGGATTAAAATTTCATTCAAAAAGATCCTGTCTGTAATTTGTGTATCCCTAAGAACTCTTAAATTTTCATAGTCTCCATTTCACTACATGAGCAATTTTTTTTTTCCTGATCTCAAGTAATAAAATACATCTTACCTAACTTACCTTATCACCAACCTAATATTGCTATCGTTCTTGAAGTTACAAACTGGGACTGCACAGCCTCAGTGAATGTCTGAGTGCTGCTATTTTCAGTAAACTGCCTATTTAACATCTTTTTCCCTTCCAAATATGTTTTACAGTTTCAGACTGAAAAAACACACACTGTTATTATCTCCTTTTACTTTTTTTTCCAAATATCATAATGACTTGGAAATCTGTGACATAACAACTATATCACCTTACAACTGTCTTGCTTGTCTGTAACAAATAAAGTAATAGTCATCATAGTCAGAACTTTCTTTGACCTTTCTTTGACTCCCTGGGTATTAAAATTATTTGTCCAATTAGTTGTGCTTATATAAAATGGCAGTGCTTACAGTTGAACTAAACATCTCCTGGATACCAGAAGGTCTTTCTCTGCAGGAGTGGCCTCATTGTGGGCAGTACAAATTGTCAATGTTATTGAAAGCAACTGATCATAGAAATAATAGAAAATGTACAGCAACAATGTTCCTTTAGGAATTGATTTTCTACTGCACTGCAACAAAAAATGAAGGTATGAATCTGTGCATCATACCCTCTCTCTAGAGACCAGGCTGGAATATGCTGCACTAAAGTATAAGCACTGGTATTGCTCTACTCTCTGGATTACCTCATTGGACGAAAAATGATCTAACACATGTATCATAAATTTAGCATATTTCGATAAAATATCAATTGTAACAGTTAATAAAAAAAAGCCAAATAAATCCTACATTTTTACTCGTGAGTATTCCATTTAAACTGCTACAAATTGAAGGAAATTAGCAATTAGGAGAAGAATGAGACCTTATGAAAATCAGTTGAACACAGAACTGGAGAAAAACCACTGATTTTAATGGTGTTTATGTAAGGCGCTGACAATACACAGTAGAATGTGTACTATATTCTATATACAATGATGCTTTCTGATTTAGAGTAGAATGAGAACTTTTCCAAAGACCCTCCACATACATCCCTTGCAATATGAGAGTACATGATGGGATTTGTCCCTGTGCTGATTTTTTCAAGTATACCCTGAGGATTATTTCCGGGTTTATTTTGTTCTACATACACAGTTTTATGCTTTATTGTGTCTTGGTTTTTTTAAAGAAGCATTCTGTCTGTGAAATAAAAAGAGCTTCATAATAGACATTGTTCTGGAAAAGAACGTATGGCAACTGCATTTTGCTTCATTTGGCTTTGCGTACTTTAAGGCCTGCTAGAACTGTCACAGTTTCAGATTCTAAAATATAACAAGTCACAAGTGAAAAAGCAGCTTGATTAGTTTATTCTTTTTTATTAATCTAAAATATTACAATTTCAGAGTCATTCACAATTAATTAATTGTGTTAATTATGGCAACCTGTCCTATTTATTGTAGCAATTAGCCAAGAAAAAAAAAGTAGGCTTTTGCTTGTTCTTTACATTTAGCTATCCATGCAGTAGGTAGGTTCATCTTTTTTCTAAATTGCTCTCCTTATGTTCAGTAACAAATGTCTGAGCCAGAACATCTTCTGCATATCATCCTGATACATTAAACAGTTGTCAGCTGTGTAAGGTTATAATGGTGCAGACATTACTATTTTATAAAAACTGGAATCAGTAGTGTTCTTAGAAAAGCACTGTCATAGAGTAATCATCTACAATGTCCCAAAAATCTTCTCTAGCTGATGGAGACTGTAACATCTGCATTTGTTTTCCTTAGGACAAGTACTGCAACTATCTCTGGATTTAATGAAGCCTGGATGCTATTATGGAAAAAAGATCTTCAACCATTTCATTAAACACTACTTCTTTTCCCAGTAGTCAATACCTTTGCAGGGATCTTCTTCATATAATACTTCTGATATGTTACAGCAGACTGTTTTGGTATTATTTTAGTGTTTGCAAATATTTAGAGTTGCTTAATTTTATAATATTGATAAATATTATAAAAATTTCAGAAGTTGATTAAGTATTCAATTGACTCAGTTGTTTCTTTAAGGACATGATTTGTCAATCTTTTGGGAATCCTGGTCATTACTATGTGAATTTTCTTTGGCTTACTGCATGTGGAATTTGCATTAGAAGGTTCCCAGCTCGATGAGAATGTCATAAGTGAAACACAATTTGTTTTAAATATACTTTCAAATATTCAATCTTGCTATAAGTCTAATTTTCAGACTATATGCATTAAGGGATAAAGATCAACCTCTGATTTCAATTTTTTTTCTGTTGTAACCCAGTGATTTAAGTATGGTAATGAGTAGTCAGGAAAACTATAACCAGGAGAAAAATTAAGCCTGATATTCATACAGTAACTTCTCACACTGAGTAATTTCATGGTGTAAAACTGAATTGATGATTACTGAAAATAATTGCAAGTGCTTTCAGATTAATAAAACCCAAAAGAGAATATTAGAAAATAAAAATAACATAAACACATATAGCTGCTTTTCCCATGGCATGACCATCTTCTCTGAGGGTCTCCGCTGCGCCCCACAGTTGGTCCTTTGGAGGCGACTAGAACCTGCTGTGTCTGGCACTGGACAGTCCTTACCTCTCCTCGAAGAGGCCACCTGTTCAGCTCCCATTTCCAGCACCTTGCCATGGACGCTCAGTATTTATGGGCAACATAATCTTAACTATTTTCAATGAATATGTGAAATTACATATTTGTAGAAAAATATATCCATCAATGGCACTCAGTGAACAAAATGATGCTTTTGAATTATTTCAAGGGATACAAATTATGCCTAATAATGAATACACACCTGTTATTATGAATCCTATTACATGTACAGAATTTGTTTTTAATGAATAATATTTAATTTTTTCCTTCATATAAAAATTGCACAGCACACTCCTGAGTTTCCACAGCCAAGCTCATGTCAACATGTCAAAACCCCTGTTCAAATAACAGGAGGCCACTTTTTAAGTTTGTTTCAGGCTTGCTTTTTCTTCTGTCTTGTGTCAGGGATCCATGTCTGAATTATCTTTGTTCAATTATATCTGTTGTTCACAGAGCAAGGAAAGCTAGAGCTGAGATAATTCTTTGGTTCATATCTGGCTTCTGACTGACCAACTTGGAATCACCAAAAAAAAAAGGTTAAAAAAAAAAAAAAAAAAAAAAAAAAAGTAAAAATCCTTTCTGCCAAGCTGTTGCACACAGTCTTTAATACATAAATATAATGAATGTCATGACTGTTATTTTGAGTGGTACTTCACTTGTTTTGTACCTTAAATATATATGCAAACATGAAAATTAGCATTTTTCCTTAATATAGCCCATTTTCATTCACCAGTATGCATTAGGAATATTTTCAGCCACAAATCACTAAAACTGTATTTGCACAGTTATAGTAACTTAGGGGTACATTATCTGAACCAGTGCAATTTGATCAGCAAATACCTACACCCTAGTGACTCTTGGTAGGCTTGCTTTATGGTCAGTGGAGAGACTGGCATTTTAGGCTAAGGTGAATTATGCACTAAAACTACACATCTATCAAAGGACAAATTAATCTTCATTAAAGAAAGTACCTATTTCTTTCCACTGAGTTATAAAGGGAGTCTAGAGGGGCTAAATCCCATGTAGGCCTGTAAACTCTCAGATCGAAGGAAGCGTTTGACCAAATGTTAGAATTTTATTTTAAGATGGAATAATACCTCCCTAGACACCAGTGATAACTAGAACATACTTCAGTTTTTCAGTAATAACTACTTAGGGGTATTTCACATCACTGGATATCACAGAATTATAGAATGGTTCAGGTTGGAAGGGACCTCTGAAAATCTTGTCCAAAACCCCTGCTCAGGCAGGGTCACCTAAGAGCTGGTTATCCAGAACCACATCTAAGCAGCTTTTGAATATTTCCAACGAGGGAGATTCCACAACTTTCCTGAGCAACCTGTGACAATCCTGTCAACCTAACAATAAAAAATGTTTCCTGCTGTTCAATTTGTGTTTCACTTTGTACCCTGTGCCTTTTGTCCTGTCACTGAGCACCACTTGAAAAGCTCTGGGAAAGTAAATTCACTGCTACAAAAGTATAGCCCTACCTGTAATAGTTTCCCTGTCACTTGATATCCTAAGGACAGTGACTTGGCACAATTTAGACAAACAAAATCGTACACAGCATGTGTATTTCTGTGTGTAACAGTACATGTTTAAGGTTAACCAAAAAAAAAAAAAAAGAACAAGAGAAATCATATTATGTGTAAAGAAACAACAAGAATAGCATGATTCTTTATTCATGACTCAAAGGAGTGAACAAAATAGGAAGAAAATCCAACCAAGTTAAGTCTAGACAGATATGAAACCTCACTGATATTATGGCTTCTGGAGTGCCAGGTCACATACTGAGACTGTTTGACCACACTGCTTGGAGGGTTCTACAGATATTGGAGAATAGGCACAGTATGATACGAACTACAAAAAACAAGCTGTGGATGATAATTTTTCCTTGTTTCCTAAAATAGCATTATTTTGTTTTTACTAAGAGCCTGATGTATTCAAATCAGTCCCACTTGTAACAAAAGGTACCGAATTTGGAAATTGTCTAGCAACACCGACAAAGTCTTGTTTTACTCTACTAAAGCAGGTTCTATATCAGAAATGATGTTTGAAAGAGATGAATGTACATATTAACTGAACATGAAAGACATGTCAAGACTAAGATTCACAGCCAAAAACCATAAGATTAGATAATACCCAAAGGAAGAAAAAAATCCCTCAAAAATATGATAAAATGTGGACATCACATTTAATTTTGTGTTTAAATGGTTGCAAAGAACTTTCATACAGCTGAAAAAGCAAATTAATACCACATATGAATAAACACTAAGAGAATTGAGACCTAAGTGAAGCTAATAAATGAAAAAGTTTACCAATAAATATGTTGAAACAAATAAAAAAATACTGGATTGTCTTCTTACCCTACCTTCCATAAGGCATAGCCAGCTACTTGCTTCTTCAGAAGTAATTGAATAGACTACTATAGGTCATGTCTAAGAAAATCAATGTCTTTAGGATAAGATAGATACTGCCTTATGGGGACAGGAAACAACACAACCACCATCTTTCTTCAATCTTTATCCTATGACTAGGGAGGATCTGATTTTTGAGTCACTATTTTGAAAAAGAATGCAGTGGACCTCTAAAGCGGTAATGATCCAAAAATATTCAGTATAGGGCCTTAGGCAAGAAGCTGATGGCGTGCCAGAAGAGGGACCTGTAGGGAACCATAAGCTTGCTAATATCCTTCTTTGGGTTGAGCAATATTTAACTGTTGACTGACCATCTCCAACCCCAGACAGTCTGCTGCTGAGTGAGACTGTGCCTTACAATTCATCTTTCATGTTTTGTCTGATCCCATCTATAACACATCATTGTATTGATTCTGTCAAAAGGATGATGGCAAATAGCATTCACCAGGAAACATTGCATGTGGTTTTTCAAAAATTACATGTTACTCTAACTTTATGGGAAACAATGGGAACTGCAAAAAACTGCACAGGGGAATAAATCACTACCAGTGAAACTGGCAGTACAGTTGATTTTCTTCTTCCTCAAAAACATTGGCGCACTTGTGTTTGCCATAAAAATATTGGCAACAGAACTTAAAAAAGGTTTTTTATTATTTTTTTCCTTCTAACTGTTAAAGTTATCCTACTATGCTACTGGGAAAACACTGCAAAAAAAAATTGTGAGTCTCAGCAAAGAAAGAATCATTAGAGGAGAGTAGCAGTTATCACTAAAAAGATCTGTTGCTGAAGGGCTAAAACTACACACTACAAAAAAGGAATTAAACTTCTCTGTGTCTTATCAGCTATAGTGCATCACCCCTGTCTGTTGCACTCTGTTTTTCAGCTCTGTTCTGTAGCACAGTGGTTTAGTCTTTTTTCTTTTTTTCCCCCCATTTTCTGATCAGAAAAGTAGACATTGTCATATCCCAAGAGACTTTCTAAGGCTATGTTTGTTTATTTCATTTCAAATACTAAGGATGACCCTAAAGAATTCCTGTCCACATGCCAAACTTTCCTCTCCAAAGATTTTTAAAAGCATTGCATTTCCCACTTAGTCTTCTTATACAGTCCAATAATGGATGATTTATTGTTTCTTTCAGTGAAGAAAATGAACGTCTATAGAGATTATAAATTTTCTTGTCTTCTGGAGCACAGGTGATGAAAACACTCTACCTATATGCTCTATAATACATTAAAATACTTTTAAACTTTAAGGAAAGGTAATGGGTCCCTCCCCTCTAAAAGAGCTAAACAATAGGAATAGCCGGCCCATGGTAGAAAAACTGTTGAAAAACATGAAAATAAATAAAGCAAAAACAGAAAAAAAAAGGAAAAAATTCTTCCCAGAGAAACAAGGTAATGAGTGTCAGATGTACAAATGATCTGACAAGAGCAGAATCATAGAATGATTTGGGTTGGAAGGGACCTTAAAGACCATCTAGTTCCAACTACCCTTCCATTGTCAGAAACTCCCTCAACTAGACCAGGTTGCTCAGGGCCCAATCCAGTCTGGTCTTGAACATTTTCAGGGATGATGTATCCACAACATCTCTGAGCAACAAAATTAACCAAAACTTAAGAAACTTCTCATTTCACTTCACAGTCATCTGAAACTTACGATACAGTAGTATTACACTGTATTTCCATTGTAAAATTAGACCTCAGCCTGAAAAGCACAGAATGTCTTGTGAAAAAATTCTTAGAACTTCTGACTTCTGCAACAGATTGATCTGGTCAAAAGTCAATTGGAACTTTCATAAAATTAAGTTCAGTATTTAAAAGTGTTTTCTGGGATAACTGGGTGGGTGATGGTTTTCCATCCATACCTGTTGCATTTGTCTATCTGATGATATGTCCTTTTTAATTATTTTATTTTGGTAGTCCACAGTTTAGAAAAGGAATTAAATTAAATAAGTAATGGTTACAGAAAATATTAAAAACCAGGAAAGGGGACATTTTGCAGTATATAATTTTTTGTATAATTTAAACCTGTATACCTCTGTCAACAACAAATACTAATTCTTCCTAATATCTCAGAACATTTCTGAACCTCCTCGGTACACTATGAACTGCGGAATTCACAGTTTCACACATACAGTAGTTACTGTAACATTCACTCCATTAGTGTCTGCCAGATTCATTTTAGATTTGAAGTGTGCTATCTAAATTGACACTAACTATCCAATGGCAGCACCCTTTACATTTCTGATGTGTCATACTGCATTACATTTTCTGTGTCACCACCCATCATGTTATATTGTGTCATGCAGAAAAGCCAATGTGAGTTGACATTACACAAGATGATGTGATCTAAAAGATTTAAAGCTATGCAATGCACTGAAGCAGAAAGGTGACACATTGCAATCAAGGTGTAAATACCTCCTTTTTCTAGAGCATCAGTTATCTGCTAAAAACACCTACTAGATGACCTTTAAAGGTTCTTTCCACTTCAAACCATTCTATGACTCTATAATATGTCAGATAACTTTTAGAACTTGAGAGAATCCTATATGAACATCTTTAGTGTAATACATAAAATACTAAACTCCAGAAATACTGGATATTTTACTTAGACTTAAAAAAAGCAAGGATAATTAAATTAAAAGTTTATAATTTAATTTAATAGGTATGGTTTCCACTAATATAATCTGTTGTACTAGCAAAGTGGATGCTATAGAAAATTATTTATGCCTCACAACATTCAAAAAAGAGAGTAAGTATCACTTCTTAGTTTAATGAATAAAAAAACATTTAAGGATTGAAGTGGCAACAACTAATGCTGTTAACGAAATATGTATAAAAGAAATAAAACAGATCCAAGAATTTTGTTTCTCAGTGGCAGGGAATATACAATTCCTGTTATTTAAATATTTTAACATCCAATGCAAGAAATTGGACTTTGGTTTTACGTATTTTATTTTGTCATATGAATTTTAAGCTAAAATTCATCAAATGCAATTTTAGGTGATTAATGGAGGTGTCTAACTCAGGAGTAGTTCAAGAGTCCAGTCTTGTACAATTAGAAAGGAAAATGTCAGGGAGTTACCAAATTCAGAAGCATGAGGCTGATGCATCCCCATGCCTGTTTGTATGTACGAATACATGGCCAGCCACACAGATTGGCTCAAACAGAGGCACTCAGCACTTGTACAAACACAAACACACCAGTGCCTATCTATAGCTGAACAGGATGTACATGCATTACTTGGAAATATAAATACATATACACATATTTACATGTGCATAAGTTAAGTGTGGATCTGTCCAGCAGCTGGGCTCAGATCTTCAGTCTTCGCAGTAGCTGCCCTTATATCCCAACCTTCCCACTTTTTGCCAACTGGACACAGAAGTTCCCAAGGCTGCATCTCCACTCCCCTCCCTCCCTCCCTTTCTCTCCCTCTCTCTTTTTATTTCACCTCACCCTCTCCCATGAGAAGCTCATGAAGGTCAAGAAGGACAAGTGCAGAGTCCTCCTGTGTGTGGAGAGATGTGGCTTTTATGGGTTGATCACATACTGGTCCAGGCTTCTCCTCTGGTGGGTTTCATAGCAGCTCCATGAGGGTATTACCGCACCTGCCATTGTTACTCTGGTCTCCTTTCAGTGTGTGAAGTTAACCTTTTATGATGTAACCTCACTGAAGGGGTATTCACATTACAGTAGTAACTAAACATAAGTAGTAACAAAGCTAAGTGCTTAAAATAAAATATGATGAAATAAAAACTTTGAGTTTGTTGTAGATTGTGCATGTATCACACGGAACTTTGTATTCTCTCATCATGTTACTCTTCCAGAATGCCTCTTCTGGTTAGAATCAGCCCCTTCTTGTAGTTCAGGTGATATTATTTTTGCCTTTCTTGTAGACTCGTTGAAATCCAGAGCAGATATAATCTAGTGAACTTTGTTTAGCCACTGTAATCTTTTCTTCAAAGATTCAGTTAAGGTAATTCTTCACATAACTAAGATGGATCTTGGCTCCTTCTTCAAATTTCACTCCTTCTTAATGAATTTAAATCTACTGGATGGTGATGCAAATAACTATTCCACCATTGTTGGTTATTCTCTAAAATTATTCACTTAATTCTTTGTCTTAATAACTTAAGAATTTGATGAATGAGGTTGATAGCAAGTTTAAAGCAACTTAAACACTTCATCACTTTGGTATTTTATGTCATTCTGAATTTTTGTGGTACCTCAGACACAAAGCTGGCTGTATTTTATTACTATATAATGAACGCAACATGATATAATGTGATTGTATGCAGTAGGATTTTCATATTAAGGTTTCCTTGAAAAGATATACAACTCTGTACTCTGTGCCACATTTCCATGAAATACATCTAGAATGTGGTTAAGTCATGGTTAGTTTCACTAACATACCCGAGCTACGTAGGGGAATTGTGAGCAAAGAAGGAAAAATGCCATCACCACAGCAGAAATTGAACTTTCAGTCTAGAGAGAGAGATGAGAAAAGAAGAGATAAGAAATCTAAAGACTGAGATGGCTTGACAGAGTAAATACTTCTTTAAGCTGCACTTTCCTTACTGTCATTACTGCCAGACCAAGTTAAGAAATTAAATGAATTGATGTATATTACATACTAAGAAGAAAGGAATTAAATCAGATTGCTCAAATTACCGTGGTATTACTCTGCTCTCCATTGCTGGCAAAATCCTGGAAAGAATACTCTTGAACAGACTAATACCCGCTATACCAGAAGAAATTCTACCTGAAAGTCAGTGTGGTTTCAGAGCCAACAGGAGTACCACAGACATGGTATTTGTTCTCAGACAACTGCAAGAGAAGTGTAGGGAACAGAACAAAGGTCTTTATGTAACCTTTGTAGACCTCACCAAGGCTATCGACACTGTGAGCAGAAGAGGTCTGTGGCAAATTTTGGAGAGGTGTAGTGTATTGACCAGGTTTTGGTAGCTGGGGGAGCTACAGGGCCGGTTTCTGTGAGAAGCTGCCAGAAGCTTCCCCCATGTCCAGCAGAGCCAATGCCAGCTGGCTCCAGGACAGACTGGCTTCTGGTCAGGCTTGAACCAACCAGGAATGATAGTAACACCTTTGTGATAGCATATTTAAAAAGGAAAAAGAAGTTATTGCACAGAAGTAATCGCAGCAAGAGAAAAGCAGAGTGAGAACGTATGAAAGGAACGACTGTGATACACCAGTCAGTGAATAAGGAGGGTGAGAAGGTGTTCCAGGTGCTGTCACTGAGATTTCCCTGCAGCCTCTGATGAAGACCATGGTGAAGCAGGCTGTCCCCTAGTAGACCATGGAGGTCAACAGGAGTCCAAAGATTCACCTGCAGCCCATGGAGAAGACCCACACTAGAGCAGATGGATGCCTGAAAGCAGGCTGTGAACCCATGGGTGGCCTGTGCTGGGGCAGGGTCCTGGCAGGTACATGCTTGGGGATATTAATTGAATTTTTTATCCATGAATCCACTGAGAGAGGAACCCATGCTGGAGTAGGTTTCCTGGTGGGACTTGTGACCCTATGGGGGACCCTTGCTGGAGCATCCTGTGACTGAAGGATTGCACCCTGTGGAAAAGTGACCAACTTAGGAGTAGTTCCTGGAGAACTGTTGCCTTTGGGATGGACTCACACTTGAAAAGTTCATGAAAGACTGTCTCCTGTGGGAAGGACCTCACGTTGGAGCAGAGGAAGGACTCCTCTTCTGGAACAACCTGTGATGAACTGACCATAATCCCCATTCTCTGTCTCCCTGCACTGCTGGCAGGGAGGAGGTAGAGCCTGGGAAGGAGGGAGGGGTGGGAGGAAGGCGTTTTAAGATTTAGTTTTCTACTCATTATTCTGCTCTGATTTTGATGAGTAATAAATTCAATTAATATCCTCAAGCTGAGTCTGTTTTTCCCATGATAGTATTTGGTGAGTGATCTCTCCCTGTCCTTATCTCAGCTCATGAAACTTTCTTTATATTTTCTCTTTCCTGTCCACTTGTGGAGGCAAGTGATAGAGCAGCTTTGGTGGGTGCCTGCCATCCAGCCAGGATGAACCCACTACGAAGTTAAATTACATAAATGTCTTTTAAAAAATCACCCTTCATTTCACCTCCCAACGCCATGTTCCAATTAAAGACTCCCAAGGGGAAATTTTAAATCAATAGGACTATAACTGCCTACTTTCATTATTTCTAATTTTTTTTTAATGTGGGATTTGAACTGCACATATTTAATATTATTTAAACTCTTAATTAGCCACAAAGTTCATTACCTTAAGGTACAATTTGAATGAACAGTGCCTAGCAAATATTGACCTCTCCATATATCATTATCAAGTGAGAAGGTCAAACAGCTGCTGTTTCTATCAGCAGCTTTTTATGTCAGCTTCCAGAACAAGGGTTAAAAAAAAAAAAAAATTACAAATATTTTCCAGTCAATGAAGGGTTCTTCTGGGACAAAAATGTAAATGGTTGTAAATTTAGAATTAACATAATTATTATAATGCTTGTTCTGGTACAGTAACTTTGAGAAATTGATGGATACTTACTTCAGTATGTTATTTGTAAGATATTTGTTATTCTAAATATATAGATAAAAGACTGGTGATAGATGTATCTCAGAAATATTACTGGACCAAGCCTGAAAATTCTGTATTTACATATGCATGGTTAGCCCACCAGATCAATGGTATTTGTTTTGACTTGTTTGTTCTGAGCTGACTATATTACATTTTTACAAAAACGTCTCGATAGGCAGCTAAACAGAAAGCAACTACTTGCAGTTTCCAAGCTATATTCTTGGTCAGATGAAACTTTCAGAAAGAAAACTAATTATGCTTTCCCTGACACTTTTGAGCATGCACTGATGTAACAAGCTTCTGGATTTCTGTGTGAGAGGAGATGACTAAAAGAGAGAGAGGCAGACAATAGGGTCTTCACAAAGAGTAGCAAGCTAAAGAGATTAAGAATATAGAATATGTAGCCAACACTCTAAAGAAATGAGAAAAAAGTGTGGGGTTTTTTTCCTAGAGACATAGAGAAACATATATATTTTGTTTCAGTTTTGCAATCTGCTAAATTGGAAGACTTGAAGGTAACCTTTGATGAAGAGATCCACCTACCGAGGCAGAGGAGCTTTGTTTACAGAAAGTCTGTATAATTTCTGTTGTATTTCTTTTTCAATTTACTTTATTTTGAAAAATTATTTTTTTAGATTAGAAGATTTAAGAAAACACTTTTTTGAGGGGAGACAGGGAATACTGTGTTTGTTTAGCTTAGAGAAGCAGGACACTGAGGGATGACCTCATTACTGTCATTACATCCTGATGATAGGGAATGGAAGGAAGGTGTTGATCTCTTCTCTTTGATGTCCACTGATAGCATGGGAGATAATGTCTTAAAGCTGCATCAGGAGAAGTCCATATTGGATATTAGGAAAAAGGTTTTTCCCCAAGAGGTTGTTCAAGCACTGAAACAAGTTCCCCAGGGAAGTGGTTATGGTCCCAAGCTTGTAAGAGTTCATGTGTTTGGATAAGCCCTTGGATATATAGTTTAGCTTTTAGGTTGCCCTGAGCTAAGACAAGAGTTGGATTCAAAGATCTTTATGGTTCCCTTCCAACTCAGGAGACTATGATTTTATTCTTCTTACTTTAACAAAAAGTGGCAGCAGGTATTACTACAATGATGTGGTCAACTTGAGGTCCTTTCAAAGCTTTTTCTTAACTTATATATTTAGTACTGATTTGCCATCTTCATGCAACAAGAAACATGGCTATTTAAATATTTTTTATGGATGGTAATTGTTGACAGCATCGAATGAGTCGAGCCTGAGAAGTAAATTACAGAACCCGCAAAGATGCCACACATCAGAAAAACTAAACTCCACATGAGAGAATGTAGAATCATTGCAAGGACATTTTTTTCTCTATGTCTTGTCTTCATGATCTCAGAAGGAACATTTTTGAAATATTGCACGTCGTGCATCATTTAAGTAAAACTTTGCTTAAATAGACAAGAGATAACTCACACAGGGTTTGATAGTAATTTTTTTTTTCTAAATTATTCATGTGGGAAATTTTTTAATGTGTATCACTAATGTGAGCTGTAAGCATGTAATTGATGAAATCCTGCTTAAAGACCCAAAGGAAGGTGATTTAAAATGGCAATTTGTTAAAATAATGTCTATTAGCTCTGATTCTCCCGTGCTCCTACCAGTTAACACAGCATGTTCATTTATCATTGAACTCTGATTAACTCTCTCAAACTATGACCTAACCTTATCAAAGTTACTTCAAATTACCACCCGTTAAACTGACTGCGTGCTGTAGTAGAAACATCTTTTTTAGTAAGGCTAGATGTGATTGCATTTCAAGTGTGAAACGATACTAGAGGTGACTTTTATAATTTAAAATATATTCCAAAGACAGATTTCAAGGCTTATATATTTTCTGTATAAAATTTAACAAATTATGTATTTTATTGACAATAATTTATGCACACAGGAAAACCCCAAGTTTTTCTTTCTCTCTTGCAAAGAAGTAAAATTATGCAGACATACTGACTCTCAGATAGTGCAATGTAACAAAACATTGGGGATTTTTGCTAATTAAAAATATAAAAGTGTTCAAAAATATCTCATAAATCATGCTTTACTATCCATTATGAAAAAAATGTACTAATGGACAAGCAAAGGAAGGACATTTGACCTGTATCATATTGGAAAACTGGTTCCTATCAGAGGCCAGAATATTAACTGAAATACTGCCTTGCTATGCATCTATCATTGATCCAATAACTACTTATGTAAATACAAACACATCCCAGACCTGTGAAGATGACTTAGCTGTCCCACTGCATTTGAAATGACACTAAACATTTTGTCCAAGAAAACAAAATATTCTCTACTTTTTTTTCCCCCTACAAGTCACCAGAAGGCTACAAGCAAGACAGACTTAACAATACTGCCACCAGTACTGCCTTATGTTTTTCTTGGAAATGGCCACAGTTCTAATGATTTTTTTTTTCTCTTAGGGTAGTCATTATAATAGATCTGTATTTTTTTGTATAACTTGGATCTTGCATAGGAATTCACATTTAAGTTATAATGAAGTTTGAAAAATATAACAATCTAGGGAGAGGGAGATAAGAAAGTCAATAATGACTTTGTCACACAATGTTATTTAAGTGACCAGCTAATATTGTAAATGTTGAAGGCAAAGTTTCTATTCAAGAAAGACCCACTAGTAAATATCTAAAAACTCTTAAGACAAAAAAGTAAAACTTAATTGTATTTAGCTGCTGCCAGTCACATAATAAAACTGTAATCAAGATTTAAGAATTAAAATCTCAAACCTGAAAAGACTGTCAGAAACAGAGCTAAAAAAATCCATATAGAATTTTTGTGGAGTACTAGGACAGAACTCCACAAAGAGAACAATGTCCCTTTCATGTTCTCCTGAGCCCTTATGGTTTCTTTTTTCTCTCTCTCTTTATTCCATTTTAGAAAAAGCTGGGTAATAAAGAAAAATAATATCTAAAGCACTACTTTTGCAGTTTTTGAGATAGATTTTCAGCAATAGAGAGAAACTAGAACTCTCATTTCACTAGCTTCTGGAGCTGGGAACCCGACTGTTAGTTCAATGTAAATACATTTTTTTAATAATCAAGAGGTTGGGGAAAATCTGTGGAGAGAGCATCTCAAGAAGTAAGGATAGCTGCAGAAGACAAATTGCATTACTACTGCTGCTATATAGAGCAGCAGACTCTAAACTCAGAAAAATAGGCATATGCTTATACCAACAGAACTTAAAACTCTGAAAAGTAATGCAAAATACTAGACAAAGAACGTTTTTTGAAAGAGGATGTTTTGGAAAATATACAATCTCTATCTATAAAGGTTGCATCATTAATTCTGGTTTCATCATGCTTTCAGGTAACTCCTTCAATAAGCATTCACTGTTTATTGGTATATCCTAAAGAGGTCTTCCTTAAACTTGTCCAGTGTTGAAAAAAAATCCTAATAGTTCAATGCTATCTGATGTTATATTTTAATTTTGACTCATTCTTTCCTATTAATTTTTGTTTCTGTTCTTTTTACTGTACCAAAAAATAAAACCACATATGGACCTGTCATTCTCCCACTCTAAATTTGTACTTGATTATGTAAGACCCCCATGGATTCTTATAGTTTTATAAATTCAAAATTCTATTCCTCATGCAGGGTATAGTATGGATAGAAAGTATTTTGGGGACATTTTTTTGGTCTATTATAGTTGCACAGTAATAGACTGTTAATATAGTATTGTGCAGGATTCTAATGTGGATGATGGTTCTTGTGGAATACTCAGTGTAATTTAAAATTAAGGACCTGTCTCTATTTTGCTATGAAACATATTTGCCAATTATAGTCTGAAATTTATCTGTCCAATGCATTGATTCATCTTGACTTTGAAATGCATAATTATGTAGGAGTAAATCAAAATTTAAATAATTCAAAGAAAAATTCCGTCACGAGTAGAAGGTTCCCATCAATCCCATTTCCATTCTCTTAATTCCACGAAACTACTGGAGCCTTAAGAATGTAATTATTCTCACACAGCCTCATCAAGCATTGCTAGTACTAATAGGATAATAGATCCTGATGAAATTGCAGTTTTTCAGGGTCCAAGACCAATATCTTCCAGGAAAATACAATGATGGAAATTGCAAAGAAACAGACTAAAAATTACTTTAAATGTAGCTTGAGTCCTGTTTTCTGTTTGGAATTATTGAAGAGCAGTGCTAAAATATCCTATGACGAGGAATCTTTATTTTATTTTTTTAATGGACAGCAAAATAAAAGATTATTATCTTTTTTTTAGTTATTTATGAAGACAAAATGCTTTTTTTTCTTTTAATTTCCTTAGTTCCAGACTAGAAGAAAGAAGGATCTACTAATACAGGGAAATTGATGGATTACTCTAATAAAGTGCCACAGCCATCACATCTCAACTCCCTGTTACACCAATTGATGACAGGTACACTTACAAGCATGGATGATATCATAGTGTCTGTAATACACCTTTATGGAATGGATTAGGGGAGTCTTTGCAATTGCCACATAGTTTTACTCTACCTGACATTTAAACTATGTGAGGGAGGTACAGACATTCTGGATTCCTAATGTAACTTCAGTTAAAATGGGATTCTCAAACCAACTATTTTACAAATATGGTATAATGGTTGAACAAAAGCACCTTTCTTAAATATGTTAGGAATCTGGAATATAACCTCAGTAAAACCAGATATCATTCTCCTTCGCTGTGTTCTGAAGGTAGAGAATGAATATTTTTGTTTACTGAAATTACCCATTACACTGTGATGTTATATCAATTACAGGCAGAAAATGTGTTTGCTGCAATAAAAGGATCTTGTTTGCACTGTACAAGCAACAGCAAGCAATAATGTATTTATAATAACACTGAATTTAAAAATTCATTGGAAAATTGTTTGATGTACTGGATTACAGAAAAAAAAAAACTAACCAAGAAATCTCCCAGAAAATTAAAAAGAAATATATTGCTAAACATTTTTTATGGCTCCACTCTCAGTGCAAAACTTCTGTTAGCTCAATACACTTGAACAAAGGCTTTTAGCATCTTTTTAAAACAGAAGGCAAGTACCGCTGATTCCTGACTTTTTGAAGGGAACTTGAACACTTCATTTTTTTCCTAACATTCCACAACTAATTTTTAATTGTTAAAACCATCCTTCTATTATATAATTCCTGTTTCATACTTGAATAGGAATAATTAAAAAAAGGTTATGATTAATAATATATGACAAGTGACTCTCCCTTTGTATAAAGTGTTTTTCATTCCCTTCAACATAATATTTTTTGTGCAACATGAACACGAAGTCTAAGTTTTTTCTCAAAACTGTAGATATTTACGTTTGGAAGTGTCTAATGTGGGTGTTTCCTTATGAAAGAAGGGTTCAATTCAATTGCTGTAACTGTGCTGCTTACCTGGACCAGATGTACTGTTTAAAGTGATTAAAGCATTTCACTGACAATCAGCTGTGTTTCCATACAGGCTTTCTGTGACTCCTGTAGAGTGTCTGCTAGACCTGTGTGCTTGCCTCTAATGTCACTAGACAGTAAAGACAACTGAGTCAAACTGACTGGAGCCTCTCTGGGCTGAACTGGTTTCCAGTTTGAATGGAAACAGACTTGAGGAAAACAGACTACACCACAAGCGCATGAAGAAAGTACACTGTGGCTCCACTGAAGGTGAGTCCAGTCATATCTTTTATCAAGGTTTCTCAAGAATTTATGGTCTGAAAACCTGATGATATTTTATACTTTACTAAATTTTAATTGCTTTAGCAAACTGGAATAGCTTTAAAGGACACCTACCCCAAGGCATTGATTTGCAGTATGGAAAGAATTATATAGGTCCCTGAGATAATCAAGCAGCATCGGGAATTCCTTCCAAGCACCAAAGATATCAAGGGAGCTTTCTAACAGCTAGATTATAGGCTATTTTTTGTGCTATCAGAAATTACAGAATGAACTCGAAGAAATAATTTTTTCCCTTCAAAAATATCCCTTATTGTTTGCAAACTCAACTGGCTGCATCCAGCAGTTGGTCCATGTTGAGAGAAAATCTATCTCTGTCTTTCTAGTTCTCTAATCCTTTTCATTGTGTTTAGACCCTAGGTGAATATTAACAAATATGCACAATTAATGACCCTAAAGTATTTCTTTATGTGATAATTTATTCATTGATTTGTCACTCTGGTAATCTGGAAGCTTATAATTTTAGGTTTCTATTCCTTAATAAAAAGTAGCATTTCAGCCACAGTGAAATACCTGTTGGAATGTCTGGCTACAAAACGGACGAGAATACACAAATAACTGTCTGTGGTTTTTATTAGGATAATAACATTTTTTTAACAGGCTAACCTTGGCCACAAGGACCTCCTTTTTGTATCTTTAGGCTTTTAATAGGATAATTCATTATTAAAAGGAGTCAAATTGTGAAATAGTTTTTTTAAGCAAAATGAACATTCTAATAGAATAATGCTAAAAATGTTAATTTTTTTAGTTTTTTATTCAAACTGGGATTATTTTTGGCATGTTTTTCATTGTATGTTAACTACTTTCCTCTAGAAATCCTGAATAAACTTATAATAACACATCTGGTAAGGTATTTAAAAATCTTCAAAAATCAAACATTTTACTTTTGAACTACAGGACTAATTGAAATATGTGGTCATTAAAAGCATGATACATATTTCATTTCATATAGGTAAGATAAAATTTTTTGATAGTTTCATGTACTTCAATTACACTGGTAGCTACTAAGAGTAGAAGCTAGATAATAAGGTACCAAAAACTAGTAGTAATGGATTTAAAAACTAAGAAAGTTAAAATTAGTTATTTAAAATAATGGGCATAAGTAAAAAATACAGTGAAAGAGAGGATGTAATATTGCTGCTTTGAAGCTTTAAAAAATTTCAGTAAGGGAAAGCAAGATTACTGAAGTGAAAAATTGCATTGCTGAGTAGCAATGCAGTCAAAGTTTTGATAATATGATGGGATTTTGGATGAGCTATGTAGCTTAAGAGACTGTATCTTTAGGGTTGTTTTTCCTATTTCTTTGAAGCTGAGTGGGATTTATCACTAACCTGATGTAAGTCATGTTCAAGTAAGGGTTGCAGAAGTGGACTACGCGTTATGTCATTCCTTTTCCAAGAAACATACAAAACAGTCGTTTCCCCTGAAGGAAGACTTTGATTTGTCCAAGGTATGAATAGGTCATCAAAAATTATTTAAATTATTTAATTGATATAAAATTCTATTGTTTGTAAGGAAGATGTGACTGGTAGAAAGCAAGGAAATAAACAGTTTCTGGTGCTTAGTGGTCCCTTTCTCTGTACTGACAAAGGCTTTGAAGTTTATTTAGAAATTCTATCTGAAGATACTTATGGACAGGGAATAAAATTTGCACTATCAAGTTTGGTCTCTGTAGCTACATTTTCTTCCTTCTGTGATTAAAAAGAAAATTCCCAAAACACCACAAAACCAAAACAAACCAGAAGGAAAAAAGCATCTATTAGTAGATAGTTTGAGGTACAGACCCCTAGGCCAGACCTATAGTGAATGTCATTATCTCAATGGCTTTTCTTCCACTAGGATCAGCTTCTGATCTTCTATTTTGTAATGGATTTTTCTATTTCAGGGATAAAATAGCAGAGGAAAGGCCCAGCCTGTAATATCAATGCAGTTTGTAGGTAGATATGTTTGTTACAGTTACCTTTTTTAGATGTCTTCTCTGCTGCCAAACTGAAAGAACTTTTTATATTTGTTGATTGTCACAATTAACAAATTATCATTACAGATAACTGGAGTGAGTTGTGTCTAAGCTTCTGATATTTGAATTTATGATCCTCAGGACACTAGTTGTTGTATATCCTTGAGCAGGACCCTCAGGCTTATATTTAAAAAGATTTTTAACTACGTTTGGATTTTGAAAATGTTCAGTACACTAAATCCTGGACATTATGTATGGAAAAGGATTGAAAGCAGAGTCGGAATTCACATATTGGTTTTTAGAGGCAAGCATTTAAGACATAGGTAAAGGTGTAGGGCTTTTTAAAATCTAGATGTTAATTTTTTTTATATGTCTTAATGAAGTTTTTCAAGTGTCTGCTTCCTGAATGACATACTAACAGAGTGATGGCGAGCACACCTAATGATATCAGTCATCAGAGAGTGGGATTGAATAGGGTCACATGGTAGGAGATGCACAGAACAAGAAGATGGGAGGACAGTGTTCTCTCCAATCAGGACACCCTTGCCAAAGTAGAGTGCTCCAGCTACTCTATTTCTACCTGTTCTGTTTTTGTCTATTTCAAATGCAAACTCTCTGACATGCTGTCTGATACAAAACTCTAGAGAGCAGAAAAAAATCCCTCTGCTAGTCTACATGAGCTGGGTATGCAGGAAAGTAAAAGGCAGTAGTCAGTTGTATGAGTGTTGCACTCAGTGATTCAGTTGGGAAGCCCTGATCAGAATGTGTTTGACTACAGGGATATTACAGCTTACTTTTCCAGCAGGTGTGTGTTTAGTTTGTTTGTACACCAATTTGCAAATGTAGAGAAAAATTCTAGCTGGTATAATTCATAATAAGTAGCTCAGATGACTAGTTTGTACCTGCTGAGTGTAAATCCCGTAGGATGATTTCAGAAGCACTGGTTTTAGAATATTTCAAAATTGAATCAATTTTAGAACTTTAAACACCCAAAATTTAAATTCTTTGTTCAGACCATTTCTCAGCTTTCTAGGTAGACAGTGGTATAACTAAACTTTTTTTTTTTAAATGAAAAAAAGTCATTTAATTATGCAGTGATACAGATTTGGAGTTCCGGAAGAGAAGAATGAATCTAATTTCTCATCTCTTTCACAGAATTCACAGAAGCTAGAGCACCACATAGAAGATATCTACACTAATGACTGCTAAGAACAATTGGACATTCTGCACACTGCCTGAATAATAATGCGGGATCAACATTCTCAGCCCTAGACACCTGATTTGACGTCATCCTCAAATCCCACTGCCTTGAACCAGTGGTCTTTAAAATGTCAAAATATTGTTCTTATTATTTCTGTTATTATAGTGAAGTAGAAGAAAACGCACCTAAAATGTGTAGTTTTGCTAGACAACAAAAGGCATTATGCCCCAGTAAAGATATTAATTAGGGAACATTAAATCTGCAGCACCTGAAAAGCTATTTTCTATCTAAAATATCATAATATCATGCATACTGAATAGCTGAGCTTTGCTATACTTTCTAAAAACATAGTTCAAACTCTGCTCCTTTAATCGTCTGAATTCAATCTGCATGCTATGCTGTATGCTCATACACACACAGTAAAATAATATCCATAATACTCTATGAGTTATTTAGTATAACTGAGTTTTCAAATGCAAAACAAAACAAAAAATATTTAGAGGAAACAAGCAGTTTTGGGGGGAAAAATTCAGACAAATAGAAAGCTAGCAAATGGTCTTTTTCAATTCATTTACCTGGAAAATATATATTTGTGCATCTATCTCTAGATAGATATAGATATAAATATATATAATTTTTTACAGGAGCAAGATTTTGCTGGTTTTGGTAGAAGTTCTGAGAATGCATTTATCAATACATTTGTTTTGAAATATATGTTGAAATCAAGACTTCTAACCAATGCAGTAATCATTTTTTGTTCTGTATTTTAGGATGAGTTGTCTTAGTCTACTTGAGTTAATGAACGTACTTATGAGTGAAAGAGAAGTAAACCTGAAGTCATACAGCCATAGAAATTTTATCTGGAGGACATAATCTAGTCTTACCTCCTAACTGAACTAGGACTATCCTTAAGACTGGATTGATTTTCCCATGTCGATTTCCTTCAAATGTCTGCAAAAGGATTTTAAATGAAAATACTCCTTATCTTTTCTGACACTGACCCAAGGCTGACTGATCCACATTTTTTTCCTCTTTCTTGCTCCTTCTGAAGAGTATTTATAGCCTTTTCTAGATGTCAGACACCTCCTTCATTCAACAGAATACCTCACAAACCATGAGTTCTTTCAGCATCCCCAAATATTTCATGTCTGGCGTCATTGATGGGAATAAACTTAGCTTTCCCAAATAGTCCTTATTGCTCTTGGTTATTCCTCTCCTTCCCAATCCATTATGATATTCCCAGAAGTCTGTGATACATGTATGTTTTGTACGCACACCCGTGTGTACGTGCAGACAGGTGCACACAATGAACATGAGAAAGATGAGTACTATAGTCAAAAAAATGCAGACTAGGAATAAATGACTGCCTAGAAATTATTTTTATTTTGTTGATAGGAGAGAATTGAGAATACTAATGATAATTTTGGTATTTTCTTTATTAAACACACAGAAAACCTGAGTTTGTTTCCCTGGAGAGAAAATAATCACAAACTGAGAAAAAGTTTTCTTTTTAGTAAGAAATAAAAGAAGGTGGTAAATGGCAGGCACAAGTAGGAAGTCATGACTGCTGGCAGTACACTGTCACTCACCTTCCCCTGGTGAATTAATTTGCCATAAACATTAGAAACATAATCCTTCATGTCAGAACCAAAACCATTAGATTTGTTTCCGGAGGATGAAGGGAATTTCAGAGGTATCTAGAAGCTCTCATACTTCTGTAATTTTATTATTCAGCAACTAAATACCTTGGATTCTAACTCAGAGTTTAAATTGATGGACACCTATTTATTAAATTTATATACCCAATACAGTGTTTCAAAACGCTAACTGATATAAAAAAAAATTAAAAAAAGGGTTTCAAAACTCACATATGGACCTCTTTCAAATTTTATTTTGCTCTGGATCTATTTTTAATAAAAGACAAAGTGATACTGCTAAAATTCGCAATACAGTTTAGTTTTAATTTTATTACTGGCTTTTGTTCAGTTTTGATACAATACTTTTGGAGACTGAGCAGGAAAGCTTCTCCATTTAAAAAAATTAAAATATTATCTCAATTAATTTAAAAATGGAGCCAGATTTTCCTGGTAATCAATAGCATAATATGATGAAATATCTTTTAAAAATAAAGTAAACAGAACTGACCTGACATATTTCACTCGCCTTCTTTCCCAGAATAAAATGATGGGGAAACAAAAAAGTTAAAGACTCTGATTCAAAAACACAAAAATATTATGGTAATTATTTTGCAGCACTGTACTATATATAAGACCATAAATTTTAACAAAGTTTTCTCTTGTAATTTTTTTTAATTCAAGCAGTCTAGCATAGAGCTGGGTTAATTTTTTTTTCTACATTTGAGAAATCTTCAGTAAAAATCTTTGTTAACCTGTTATACCATTAAACATTCACCTTGTCTTCCTGCAAAATAGAGTAGACTAGCATTGAAAACTTATAGAAACTGAATTTTAAAATATAGTTTACATTTATCTGAACCAGTTTTATTCTTGAGGTAGGTCAGTGTTCTTCATCTTTACTGTGAAGCTTCATTCCTTACTCCGACGGATTAGTAGGGTGTAGAGTATGCTTCATTAATCTAGGTGTACAGTAAAAACAAAATAAAACCCTGTTGGCCATAAAATTGATATTTATGGTTTCATACAGTAAAAATAGTCATTTTAATTCCAGAAAATAAGGTTAATTCAACATTTTATGTGAAACTCAATTCCAGAGTTAGGTATCCAAGTTTTCTGTTAACAATTTAGTTCTCTCTGTGTGTGCTAATTCTATAAAATTTTGTTACATTCAGTGGAGAACCTAATTTACAGTCAATAAAATTCATCTTATTTGAAAACAGACACACTAGATCAGAACCAAATATATTAAACAAAAACGAAACCAAACCAAAACCAAAACAAAAAATAAAACAATAAAAACCCAAACCAAGTTCTGTGATAACATATGCCGAGACTTTTGCTG
The DNA here is from genome assembly GCF_025592945.1 of Manacus candei. Lineage (NCBI taxonomy): Eukaryota > Metazoa > Chordata > Aves > Passeriformes > Pipridae > Manacus > Manacus candei. Next base: position 26,936,126 of record NW_026138062.1, on the reverse strand, counting down.
TCCTTTTCTTCAGAAATTGCCTGGTTTGAATTCTAAATTGTAAATGAGATCACAGAATAGCTGAGGTTGAAAGGCATCTCTGGATATATTGTAGTCCTGCTGAAAGCAGGTCGGACAGAGTAGGTTGCTCAGAAATGTGTTCAGTTGGGTTTTGAATATCCCTAAGTATAGAGATGCTACAACCTCTCCAGACAACTTGTTCAAGTGTCTGATCACTATCACCATAAAAAGAAAAAAATGATGTAATGTGATTGGATGGTACGTACTCTTTTTGTTAGAAATTAAGGAAATCATGTTAATGTAAAACCATTCAGTGAATTATACTTTATATCAAAAAATAAACACAATACCTTGAGAGAAAGAAAAGAAGAAAGAATGTGAGAAAAGTATATGTCTAAACATGAAAACACATAGTTGAGAATAGTGCATTCTGAATTTCTATTGCTTCGACTGGTATTCACAGCCTTAGCAGTCTGAGATAGCAGCCTGCTTAAGAGTTTCTAGTCTCTTGAACAATCTGAAGCACAATGAACATTAGCATTTGTCGGAGCAGCACACACAGGAGGTTAACTGAGAGCCAAGCAGCAGTCATCGGGCAGCACATATTTACATTTCAGATGCTTGTCCCTAAGCACTGCACTCAAAATCTGAAAGTAGGTGGCTAAAGCTCCCTGGACAGTATGTGGGAGGAGCTAGGAATTTGAGAGGGGCGAGCTAACTGTATGAGAGACTTCTAGAGATAACTAACAAGAAATACTAAGCATAGAGGGAAATCCAAGTTCCTGTCATTCTCTGACAACTAAAATCACACACAAAAAAATGAGGCTTCAAGAAAAATTTCTTTTTGTTCAAAATTCACTATTGAGAATGAACTCCTGCAGAACGCAATTCTATAAATTTGCTCTGCGAGACATGTTAAACACTCACTATTTCCAAAATTATTCTAAGAAAGAAAAAGATGATATTTTTAAGGCAGAACACTGATGACAGAACTGGGGATTGTAAAACAAGATTTGTTTGAAACTCATGTACTTTACAAGTGCTGTATGACCACCAGTTTATTGATTATTCTGGGAAATAACTTATGTCCTTTCCTTCTCTTGAAGTTTCTATAAAATAAGAAAAGATATTGTAGGGATAATCACAACTACAAAAGAAAGTAGTCAGGCTATTTTAAGGTGAATTGCCACTCCTCCAGCTAGGACAGCTTCTTATGAAGCAACCCTCTTGAAGTACACTGAGAATATTCTAAGCATCAGATCAGGCATTCAGGATCTCTGCCATTGTTGTGGTAATGTTATAGTTTTGTAACTTATGACTACATCCATCCTAATAACTAAATTGGATCAGGGTTCTTTCTCCAGTATTGGCAGTGTAGAAATGCTTATTCCTCCAAAATTATGCTCTCTTACCTCTCAGAATACAATGATTGCGTTCAAATTGAATTGTGGTCAACAAAGCTGCACTTTCTTTTTGTGAGAGTGCAAGTTGGCCTCAGGAAAAAGTGCCGGCAAGCACTGAACAAAGATTTTAGCTTTATGGAGAACTACATGCCAGTGCTGAATACTGTACTCTTATTTTGATTAATTTACTATTGTAAATGTAAACAGCAGGGCTCCGACCAAAGCTAGGACTCTTATTTCTCAAATAAGATAGTTACAGGTATTTAAAGATAATACTATATGAATATATAGATATTATAGAACGAATAAGAAGTAGTGTGTAAGAAGTAATAGTTTTTTCCCAGATTGTATATTTGAATGTTGTACTTCAATTCCACCTATCATTTTTAAACATTGCTTTTTACTCTTTAAATAGTTTTTCTCTAAGTTTTCAACAGAATACATGTTCAGAGTGCTATGGACTCCAGGAGACCTTGACTATAATCCTTATTGGATGCAGGATTCATTGCCTTGCTCAAGGCTTTTGCATGGCTGCCAAAGATCACATCATTTTCTACTAATCTCTTAGGGATGCTCAAAGGATTAATTAGTTAATGTGTTTTGAGGTACTTTGAAGCTGAAAAGTGCTATATAGGTGCTAAGCATTACGAAGAAAAACGTTGGGGAGGGGAACTGAGGTTTGACAGGTAGCTGAAATACAACTTCAAAATCTTTCACTTGTTATTAAGAACCTTAATTCTCTCTGAACTATCTATGATCTGGTTTTCAGAACAGTAAGAAAATCTTTAAAACATCACCCTTCTTCCTTTGAATTTGATGAAGGTTACACATGTTTCCCCTCTGTTCTTTCCCTTTAATTAATTGTGATAAATAAAATGGAACTTGCTGTTCAAAGGGTTTCAAATGCTTAAATATTACCTTGTAGTAAATATAAAACACTGTATGCTTGCATGACTTTCCAATAGCTTGTGAAAATGAGAAAAGAATTGGCAATATGTCCCAGGAGGAATGGAAAAAGCTTTGAAAGCACCACCATTGCAGCTGGAGTCACTTCAATGGTATTTCACTCTATACCTGAAGTTTGTTAAATCAAAAGAACTTAAATCTCATGGTTGTCCCTCCACAGACTTCTGTTTTTCAATGGCAGTGACATAGGATGAAAGGAGTAGAAGTTTGCAGTTTAACGGGTGGAATGTAGGTAATATTGCTTAAGAGTACAAGAAGGAGGGAGTTTAAAATTGCTCACATTTTGTTCAATCGCTGAAGTTGTGCCCACATGCTTTTGTCTGTACATGCCTGCTCTTTATCAAAGCAAAGGTGTCCTTAGCCCAGAGTTCTGAATCTAACTGTGATCCACAAAGGACCTCTGGGGAAAATGTGTTTTCTGGACTCTAGGCTGAGTTCTCTGAATGCACAAAAGAAGAGCAAGCATAAACAGTGTTCCACTTCTGCTTGTAATGCAGTGGAATAATGCTTCCACTTCTATTGAGAATAAATTTTGTCCAGTCTTTCAGAGACATCCTGCCTCAGATTCTGCTAGTGACTCTAACTTCTATAAAATCAACCTATCATAAATAATGATAGAAATGCAAAAAAACCCTAATCTAATAGAAGTTTAATTTACCTGGTCCTTAGGAACCACTACTTTATAAATGTTATAATAGTGAAAATAGAAATAGTATCTGGAGCCAAACAATAATTAAAACAAAAATAAAAACAAAAACAACCACCACAAAAAAAAAAAAAAAAAAAAAAAAGAAAGAATGAAGAGTGAGAAATATTTCTCTTGGTAATAAGTCAATTCTGCAAGTTGGCATTATAAATTTATTTTTTAAAATGTCATAACTGAACTTCAAAATAGATATTCTTCATCTTTTGCCTCTACTGTGTCCTTTCATATGTTTTCATGTCTTCTAAATTTAACAGAAAAATCAAACCAAAATGAAAGGGCAGGAACTTTCAGTATTCCCACATGACATAAACATGCACATTTATGTAGTTTGGGGATTTTGTTGGTGGTTTTAATATGGACAGAAGCAGGCAAAGAATCCCAAACCTATCAGTATTTCTAAAAATGCTTTGAATTATCTATTCTAATTTGATCACAAGAGACAAGACTATTTCTCCACAGCCTGCTTAGGTGATAAATACACTGACTTTTTAACAGGGTTACTCATAACACTAATACTAAAATCACATTGAAAAAATGTATTTGAAGCTGATCTTGATGAATAAAAAGCTATCCCAGAAAATGCTTACTAGACGATTTAATTAGCTTTACAAATGCATCCTATTTTATATTGTGACCACGCCCTTAATTTTAGAGTGGCTTTAGATCATTAAACTCCCTGTAAATAACAACAATCAACAATCCAGCAGTTCCTATATTGTTGCATGTCTTCTTAAGTATTTATTTGTTGGGCAGACTGGAAAATGCCTTTGTCCTGTTTTTTGAAATACTTCAGCAATTATTCTCCACAGTAATATTATTTGAATTTTAGCTTTGCAAAATTTGTCACATTTTAATTCATTGTTTATAATTATGATAATAAAAAATGTTTCTTTTTCTAAGGTTTTAATATAAATGCAAAGATAATCACACAAAACAAGGCAGTTACAGTGTTAAGTGTTCAGTCAGCAGAATATTTTAGGATAAGAAGTGAAAATTTGAAGTGCATAGTTTTAAAAATCAAGAGGTGCTTATTAATGCTAGAATGGTAAGATGAGATCAACAAAATACTTGTTTTCCCTGGAGACTTTACTCCAGTACTGATTAGTAGTATAGGATATAAGAATAGGCAAATACATAACAATAGTTCCCATCAGTATGTAGTTTAGGCACTTCTTGCACAATAGATGGTACAACCTTTTGTGATTTTTTTTTCTTCCAGGGATCTCTCAACAACTTGAGTAAAGCAGTACATCCTTCTGGTAGCTTTCCATCTCTCAGCTGTTATGAATCTACACAGCTCAAGCTTTCTAAACGTGTAAGATCTAGAGAGGTTGTCAAAAGAGTACTTAACTATGGCATCATAATTAAAAGCTCCCTGATCTGAGAAGAGCAATTAACAATGTATACAGTAAGTTTTAGATATCACATACTTATCCCATTTAAAAACAAGCAACACCCACCCGCACCCCCTGAAAAACATCTGCCATGCCAGATCATGAGCTCAAGCACTGGCCCATACCACTTAACTCTTGGCCTGATCCCATACATTTATGACTCATACTAGCTGACAGTATCTATTTCAGATAAAGTGTCTGAAGGGTAATAAATGGTGAGGACCGTTCCCAAGAGTCTGCCTGTTTTAGGGATAAAGAGAGTTCTTGTACCTAAATGTGAGCTAGACTGTAAAGTTTGGTCTCAGAGTCCAAGAATGTCTGTGGCTGAACATGAATATGGCCAATGAGACCAGCCTAAGTGTACTTCTGGACAAAATTTTCAGATATCCAGATTTTTAAAAAACAGAACAGAACTGAAACAAAGAGTACGTAAAGGCAAGTTTGCTGTTAACTTATACCTTTGTCATCATGAATCATCAAGATGTCCAATGTTAAATGCATTTTATTACTAATAAAAAACAACTATATAAACAACAAACATATTTTCTCAATCTATGTGGTCAGTACTGATAATAAGAGTAAACTAAGCCTAACAACTAAATAAGTACTATGGCCTATTCCTGTTAAACATTTTACCTCGACATCACGGCAACACTCCATGCCGCTTGAAAACAGGAGTGACATATTTGAGCAAATACTATAGGTATAGCTTAGCTGAAACATTTTCTATGCTAAAGCTACTGAAGCTCAAGTCCTATATTAATTGGTTTCTTTAATGTGAACTAAAATATTAGACAATAATTGAGTTCATTCCCTTCATAAATCTAATACAAAGCTATTCCATCTGAATCAAACACATTTTATTTCTTTTTTCCATTTGACTAAGACTTTGCTAAAACATTTTAGTCTTTTGCCTTAGTGTTGCCACAGATTCTGAAAAGATATTTGAAGAATTGATTAACCATTTCTAGGTTTGTGGCAATTTTTTTTGAGACTATGACTTTGAGAAAGCATTTTACTCCTGACTTGACAGCTTTATTCCAACCCTAAGGCATCTGCGATAATTAATAACTGTGTCAGATCAGTTCATTCTAAGCAGATGTGCTATGCAGGGTTTTTCCTTATCTCTCCTGTTTTCTACCTTGGTAAGTGACCTTTATTAAATTATATTTCAAACTAGGAATTCATGACATTCACATTCCATAGGGCAAGAAGAGAATGCCATTATCTCAGCTCATACAGGAAGATGCATTATTCTCTATTATTCTGAGTGTGTCTGATTCACAGGTTTATTGTTTTGTATTTTAATGCAGGTTTTGGTGAAACAAGCATTAAGACCAAATTAGGATAAAATATTCTGGTATTATTCAACTTTATTTCTCCTTCACTTTTATTTTTATTTTTTCAATTTAATGCATACAAATTGTTTTTATCTTCCTGATGATTACATACTTCTTTCCTTCAACCTTGAAAAGGTTTTTTCACCTTTTTCTCACTTATCCTTATTTATTGTCCAATCTAGAAATTATTTCTTTAAGAAATATATTTTAGAGATATTATGGATGAGTGTTTTATGCACTAATGTTTCATAGCATTTTATTCTCCATGTGAGAAGCAGTAGGAATAAACCAAGTGTCAGGGATCTACTTGTCATTATGTATGCTTCCTGCTGTTCTTGTTCTGTGGTTTTAAGATGAAATAAAGGAGAAATTCATAAATTGACCCCACAATCTATAAAGTTATATCTTACTAGAAAAGAGTAAATTAACTCATCTAACACATCAAGGGCATCAAGTCATCAGGTCATAGTTACTTTTAGAAAATCTTCTGTTGCTTGGATTCCTCTGTTTGAGCCACAGTTCCTGACAAGAGCCTGCTGCAGTGTAGGCTCTCCATGAGCTCACAGCTTCCTTCAGGGTACATCCACTTACTTGAGTGTAGAATCCTCCATGGGTTGAAGGTGGATCTCTGCTCCACTGGGGACTTCCATGGGCTGCCAGGGGACAGTCTGCTTCACCATGATCTTCTCCACAGGCTGCAGCGGAAACTGGCACCTGGAGTAGCTCCTCCCCATTGTTCATCTCTGACCTTGGTGTCTGCCGAGGTGCTTTCTTCCTTACTCCTCACTGTGCAGTGTTATCCCCATTCTTAAATACACTTTCCATGAGATCTCACGCCTCGTCTGCAGCACCCAGCAACGGGTTGGCTGGACGCAGCTGGAATCAGCCGTGGTCCAGCATGGGACAACACTTGGCCTTAATTTCACCCTTCTATAAGTATACATATGTATGCACTTTTTTTTGCTGTGATTGTAGTTAAAATTGTCAGTATTAGGAGAGTACAAGCAACTTTTTTGAGTTATCATATACTACCATTTTTTATAAAAAGTATCATCGCCTTCATGAAATTTACAGGAATTCAGCCCTTAACTTTAAGTGTTCTTTATTTAGTTATTGCTTTGAGTGAGATCATACTATTTACTAACTCCTGCCTCATTTTGTCAGTTTTAAGGGTACTTTTATATTTTTGTTTAACCCTATAAGTAGAGATGTCATTAATCATGCGGACACAATTCAAAAGCAACAAAAAAAGGAAAAAAATTAAGGGGATGGGAAGGGGAAATGTAGAACAGTGTCATTACCATAAAAGCCATATAGAAAAGATGGATGAGGAGTAAGAGAAGATTTAGCAAAAATATTCAGAACCACATTTTGTAACAAGTTGATTCCATGATTCAAAATTTATTTATTTGTTTTTATTTTCTCCATTTCTGAAATTATAGAGTTATAGGACGGGGGGTAGTTTTTATGCTGAGTAACATTTAGTTCACTACAGTAAGCAAACACATCAGAGCCCCCCCAAAATCCCACAACCTTCTAAACCTGCATAAATTATTAGGATAAACCATTCCAGTGCATTTGAAGCATCAAAGACTGCATCTAATCTCCTCTACAGTTATGGAGAATCCTTTGCTGGAAGAACAAACTCCAGACTGAAGACTAGAAGAAGAGTTACTACATGGGTATCCCATATTAACCTTAGGGGGTATATTACTAAAAACTGGAGCCATAAAACATTTTTACCCTCTGTATAAGCATCTGTAGCTGTTTTGTATCCTTGAGAAATTTTTTATTTAATTTTTTCTCCTCACTGAATGGATCTTTCGGTCTTTGTCGAAAAGAAGATAAATATGTTTAATCACAGTTAAGGCTGGAAAGACGGTGTAGGCAACCTGTTTAATTCAGTTTGTGAATACATAATTCCTCCATAAATTTTTAAAAGGTACAGATCATCAGCTTAAGTAGCTGTGTTCACTTTTAACTGATACCTGTGCACTTCTGTGTTTGGACTGTTTGCCTACTCTATCATAATGATTTCTTGTATTTGAATAGGTTAGGTGTTTAGTACATGGTTCTAAATGTCTAATGTGTTTTCTGCCTGCATAGAGATCATTTATTATTTCTTTACCTTGTTTGAGGTTGGACTCCTGAAGGTATAATTATTTTCCAAATTTAATTTTTTGCTTACTTACAGATTATCCCAAAATCAGTAGATCATTCTTGATTCTTTTCCTCTCCTTAAAACATAAGCGGTTATTATATTTCTGATTTTTAACAGGTCAAGCAATATGACATTGAAGATATTTGGAAGATGAAGTTAAATGGATAGCTTAGCAAGTTATCTATTTTCTGACATTTTCTTTTTTTCCCTCCCACTGTCCCAAGTCATATTTAGTTCATCTCTTTGGCTTGTAAAGCTCAAGGTTGGAGCAATGTGAAGATGAACAGCCGTAGAAAGTTAATATACAGTAATTTATCTTATATTACTGCTTTGTAGTCCTTCTTGGTTTTAAAAAAATTAATAAAGTTTCTTGAAAATTTTGAAATAAAAATGACAATGAAATAGATGATGAATGGTTGAACCTAGCCCTGTGGGCCCTCCAATGAGACAGCTAAACATAAAATAAATAAATTAGATAATAATAGTTTTATTAGAAAAAAAACCAAAGTTTGTTGGAAGAGTTTCCAGCGATTTCACTCCTCTTCATTTTTTAATACTAATGGTTCCAATTCCTTGGGGAAAAAAAAGATCTTATTCTTACTGGTTTTAGTAGTTATTCAACAAACAGAATTAAAGAAAGCTGCATACTAGAACAACTCTAAAAGGAAAAGACGAAAGGAGGGAAAAATAAAATCTGTTATAAAATCTGAGGCTTTAGCATATCCTTACTATGTAAGAATACACTAGAAAAAAATCCATTTATGTTCTTTGGATGGTTGCTTACCAGTTCTGCCAAAACCCCTTTTATTTCAGGTTTCAGATTACTCACTTATTAGCATTTAAGACAAAAAATCAATTACAAGTCCACTATCTTTTTCTTGTTACAATGGCAAGACAAATATTTGATACAACAGTGAAATAATTTTTCCCTTTACTTGGAAATTAATTGAGACTTATTGAACAAGCATCTAGGCTATCAGTTTGATTTAATTACCTGAAACCTAGAAAACTCTCATGTCATTTTAGATGGAAACTACTGACCAGTAACATAGCTGGACTTAGTAAGGCCTTTGACATGGTCACACACAGCATTCTTGGCACTGAATTAGAAAGTTATGAGTTTGAAAGATGGGCTATTAGATGGATAAGGAACTTGTAAGCAGTAATAAATGGTGTCACTCAAGGGTCCATACAAGGTCCAGCACTATTTAGTATCTTTAGGAAAAAGATTGAGTGCACCCTCCGCAAGTTTGCAGATAACACCAAGCTGAGTGGTACAGTTGCTAAACTAAAGGGACAGGATGGCATCCAGAAGGACCTTGAGAGTCTTGAGGAGTGGTCCATGTGAACCTTGTAGAGATCAAGACGGCCAATTTGTAAGGTCATGCACCTGAGTCTAGGTAATTCCAAGTACGAACTGGGGAATTGTTGAATTGAAAGCAGCCTTTGAGAGAAGAACTTACAAATACTGATGGACAAAATTGGACATGAACTGGCAATGTGCATTAGGATCCGAGAAAACCAGTTATATCCTGGGTAATCTCCCCCTCTCTTCTGCTCTTAGAGTGTCTGGGCATAAGGAGGGTTGGGCACAAGGATGAAAACTTTTACAGCAAGGACAGTGAGCCACTGCAACACGTTTCCCAGAGAAGTTGTCTCTGTTTAGGTAACAAAATTTAGTCTTGTCTGCATGCAACTATCCATGCTGAAGTCTTCTGAAAGTTACAGTTTGGAGACCTGAAGGATTTGAGCTATTTTCCATGATTTTTCAAAACTAATGCTGCGGATAGTCTCAGAAACACAAAAAAGTGTTTTAGTGTTTTTTACAGATTGGACTTTTGGCTATGGGAGGGTATTATGCTTTCCTCTTCTTTTCCAGAGGACCTTGTATATCCTGTACAGTGTATGCATTCCACTCAGAGGAAAATAGAGCTTCATTCATTTTTTTTCTAGAGACTTGAAAAAGATGAAATATGACTTATATAACTTCACCTTCCCCTCCTCCCCCTCCCACCCCATATTGTGAGTGTTGTTATTTTCAGGATTATTTGGAAATTATGTGTTGACACAATATATACTGCAGAATATCATGGTGAAGTGGAACTTTCAGTTTGGAATATTTTTTAAATGCACATGAGAAGTAAAGTATGAACTTTAAAAAAGTTAATTCTCTGTACTTCATCAGTTTAATAATTTTTACTACCAGGAGTGGATGACTGAGGTCATACTTGGTAGTAGCAAATTTTTTATTCACTTCCCAAAAGGAAACTGGCATCTTAGTCCCATCACTTTAGTTGTATCAATGTCAACCCTGTAGTTGAAAAATGAACCTTAGGGAAAGCAAACCTATCACTAGCTTTCATGTCCTACTGTGAAAACACTGATAACTATATAATTGAGGTGACATTGGCAAAAAGCCAATGCATTTTTTTTCTTATCTAAGGCAGTTCTCTGATCCATGTGGGATTGTTTTGAGACTTTCTGAGAAGTTGAAAAGAAAGTTGGGTTTTGTGTTTTGTTTTTTTTTTTTAAATTTTAATGAAAGAGACTACAACACTATTAATAGGGAATACTGAATGGACTTAATCTGTAACCAAATATTTAACTATTTAAATTATAATTAATTCAAATCCCTAAATTCTTGTTTTATTAAACTTGCCTACAGCACAGAAGCAACACAAAAGCTGAAATGGATGACAGAGAGCTGGGAACTATTAATTCAAAGCCTCGGGTGGATGGACATACTGAGAGAAAAGTGGCCACTTGTTATTAGGTCAGCTGTAAAAGCTATGAATGTTTGCTTGTTGCTATGGTATTTTTTTGTTTTATTTATTTCTCACTGAAAATCAGACTAAGTAAAGTACTGAAAAGTCAAATCATGAAAGTGCCTCTTGTTTTTCCTTTGGACTGAATAGATTTGCCATACGTATGTATATTATACTAATGATAATTAACCCCTATGGTTTGCCCTTTAGGTTTTGGGGTTTTCCCTCTATTTCAATTTTTGATTGACGATAGTTGGGTTTGGATTTTTTTACATCTGATTTTTACAATTGGAGTTGATAAAAAAACCTTTCAGTTAATTTCTTTATATATCTCAAAATTATTATAGAAAACACAAATCTGACACATGTATCTGTCATCACCGGCACATCAGATGATGGGTGATAGTGACATGTTTCTTTAACTGTTTAAACTGAGGAAAAATCTTGATCCATGGAGCCAATCTTTCCTCTGATATTACTAGTGTACTACATTAACTGAAAGTTCAGAGCAGTAGAATTGACCTTGTAGATCTAAGAATAATTTCTCCTGTATAGAAAAAGAAAAAAATGCTATTCTTTCTGAAGTCATTGGAGAGGATTTGTCCTGAGAAGCAGGAAGACTCTAAGAATGAGAAAAGGACAGACTGTCTCTGGGGACAATAGTCGTATTGTATGTACTGGCAGAAGATTACATTTTGAATAAAATTATACCACTAGGGAACTATGAAAACATAGAATGAAGCACAGGCCAAACATACAACAAAAGTAAGCAATTTAGAGTTCACTTTTGGCTGGGAAGTTGAATAAATTGCTAAATTTAGTAAAGAAAATGGACACCTAAGAGTTGTCTGATCCTAAACAAGACATTTCTTATTGGGCAAGGGGAGAAAAGGACATATAACAATGGCAAAATCTGCAGACATACAGAACAGAAAGACAGCTAAAGTCACTAACTTCTTTATACAACTTCTAAGAGCTCACAGAAGTGCTTAAAATAGTGGTATTTGAAAGTAATCTATCTAAAAATCATTCATGTCTTATTTAAGAAGATTACCAAGTCTAAAAGACAGCTCAGAATTCACAGACCAGGAGAGGTGATGGTGGTGAGAACATGCTTTTATACTTTTTGGCAATGTCACTTTGGGGTAGCGCTCACTAAACAGTAGTAGTTCTTGAACACCTTTCCGGCCCCCATCTACGCTTTTATTAATTCTCATTAGGCCAAAGTCCAGAAATGCCTTACTGAAAAGGTGTCTAAATTTATTAACAAACTGCAAATCTGGAAAGATTTCATGAGAACAACCTCTAGGTTTCTAAGTACTAGATTTATTTTGTATTTCATTTTAAAACTTGGTTTAGAAGCCTCAAGATAAAATAGAAAAGCAAAAAGATAGAGCATTCATTCTAAGAAAAAAATGGTCAGTAAAAAATGACAAAATAATTTTTTGCAGAGTCACTAGTAATAATTAATTAGTAGGCATTTATAAGAATAAAAATATATCTGATTAAACCATATAGGTTAGATTTAAACCCAAAATGCAGAGAGCAAAACATGACTGCCAAACGCAGATAACCTCACATATACTAAGTGCTTGAGCTCTGAAAGTATGTCTGATAGCTATTCAATTCAGCTGCCTAATTATATCTGTTTGTTATTATTTGAGATATTCTATGGTATTTAGGACATCCATGTGTGCATTTCAGAGCAGAACTTGGCATATACAATATAAACAATCTACTCAGTTCTAAAGATCCACAGGAGAACCTGTAAAACTCAGATGTATCTCACAGAGCACTTAAAGACTTTGTTTGATCGCTTTCCATTTTTCTAAATGTTTTCTGTTTGACATTTAGTCAACATTAGTCTTCATTATATCTCCAAGTGTTGACACCAAATCAAACCTTCTGCAGTTGATGTGTCCCTTAAGAAAAAATATGACTCCATTAAATTGTTCTATTGTTCCTGAGGGTGAACATAAATTTCATAAAAGCAGGGAATGTAACCACTGTTTGTTCAATTTGAGATAAGTTTGTACTTGTGTCTTTTTCATGCTGATGTTGCTCCCCTTTAATAATGAAAATAAAACTTAAACATAACAATTGTGTTAGATATTGTGGGTTCAAAGCACTGACATACCATCAGAATCATTACAAAATAAAATGTGGATTTATTTAGGCTAATATTTGAAGGCAAATGAGAATATGAAGAGCATGAGACATTACTTTTTATTCCTAGTGCTGGAATTTCAGCATCAGAATTAGAGTGAATCTTTTGCTTAATTCAGTCTGATTTTACCACATGGGAAGTGCGCTGTCTTTTTGGTCATATTGCATAAACTTTTTCTAGGGAATTTTCACCTTATACAAAGCACATGCTTATTAACATTCAGACTCTCAGTTACTCTGAGAATTGATTCTTTCTTACCATATTTATTAAACTCTTAAAGAAAAACAGTATTCTGAAAACATTATGAGCTAGTGTTTAGAGAAAGAGAGAAAAAAATCTTCTTTCTTATTATGTTACATGGCAAGCTTAAATGGCAGAGAAGGAAGTTGACCTACTGGCTTTTTAAGAACTCGCTGCTCAGTGTCAATATTGACCACCTTAATTAGAGTAGGAAATTATTTTAACCAGATACTGTTTTAGGAACTTCCTCTATTCTGACTTTGGGGAAATGAAAATGCAGAAACTCTTACTTTCAATAAACGATTCAGTAATAACTTTGAGTCATATCAGAATTGAAGTTCAGAAATCTTGAATTCTCTTGCAAGTCTAGATCTAAATTTTCATCTCAGATATCTAGTAAAACATGATCAAAAATAAAAAAGATAGAAAAGGGATTTTTTTTTTTGACAGTGCTATTTTTCAAACTCTCTGCTGTAATTATAGAAATCCTGTTGACTTATATGTGCTTTTTTACAAGAACATTTATACATAATGTCAGTGTTTCTTCCAAGAGATCTACAAGTACAGCTGCTAATTGCAATGCTTTTATCCATTGTTTGCAATATTGTCTGAGTGAATAAGAGCAGTTAAAATGAAATGGTCATAGTGATGCTTTTCATCAGAACACAATGGATTACAGACTTGTTGAGTAAATACTTTATGTATTACTCAAATTCCAGTTACTTTTCAGACTTACATTTTCACTGCCTCTTGAAATAAGACAGCTAATGTGATACTGGGCATACAGAGGAGATTCAGACCCAAAAGAGGGACACCAAACAGCATTCATGAGAAGAGTCCCAACATACCTGCCAAGCACAGTTACCCTTTAGAACCCTGATCATAAAATGTCCAGTGATCCTCAAGCTGTGCATGACAAGATTGAACCCAGCATATGGAAGCGTTGCTTTTTTCTTCTTGTATATTACATTACAAAGTATACTTCTGTCTTTCTGGCAAGATCAAAATATTAGGTCTTCAGATAAAATTGTACCTTGCTGGTCTGGCAGGTTTTTAATGTGATCACTTAAGAACTTCACACATCAGTACTGTCAATTGGATTGGAAGAAATTATAATATCTCTTTAAGTTTAAAATTGATGGGGATGTTTTTTGCCTACTCTTTGGATAAGTCAAGTTATCTGTAAAAAATATTGTATGTTTAAGTGAAGCTACTATTTTCTCTACATTTTGCAAATGTAATTGACAATTGTATATGTTTGTTTACTGTGAATTAAGAGGAATTCAATCTAATAAAACCAATATTTAATCAAAATTATATAATTTGTCAAGTGCATATTTATACTAAACTATTTAAATTTTAAATTCAGAGTCTAAACTTTGATAATTTCAGTTACTCTTACTGAAAATGAGAATTAGTTTGTTTTTGGTAGTCATTTTAATATACCTGTTTCAATAGTGAGGAAAATCAAAACAAGCTTGTTTCTTACACCTCCCATTTAAAAAATAACAATTCTATGAATTTTTACAATTATAAATGTGGAAATAAAAATAAGAACTGGAGAGAAAAGAATTGACAAGTATATGATTAAGGCAAATAACATTTATTTTTCCTTCCACTTCTAGCAATTTGTACTCACTCAAAAATTATTTCTTTTATCTGTTTCCAGGATAGTTATTGACAGCAATACTATACCTCTACAAAGCTTTTTGAAAACATACAATTTTAAACATGGATACAAAAAAATTAAATTAGTGAAAATGTGATTGAGGTAGATGTTCTGGTTTGGTTCCCCCTCTAATATACGGATATTTAGCTATGTAAATGTTTCATGCCTTTGTTTAGTCCGTGTCTAGTGATCTATACGCAGTTTGGCAGGATAAGTGCACAAATACCTTACTAGAAAGCACAGAAGGTAGAATTCTGTGTATATCTGAAAGTTTTCCCCATAGTTCAATATAAATACAGAAAAAACATTATACAATGTTGGTTTGGTTTTCCTTTTTTTTTTTTTTTTGTTTTGTTTTCAAAACAATTGCACACTTTTCTGTGAAACAGTTTAGGTTGTAATGATATTTTCCTACCTGAAAAATATCCCCATTTTCATTCTTTGTCATATGTATGCAGAGATATACAGTGTGGAAACACTGACAAATTGCAGAGTTCTCTCTATACCAGTGTGATTCAGGATTTCCAAAACATCGTTCACTTAAATCACCCATCATCATCACCATTAACTATTTGTAATCTGCATACTATTTATACAGGGAACTAAAATACCAGGTTCACTTAAATTTTACAGTTTCTTGGCATGGTAAATAAAATACAATGATTGAAAAGGAAAGTAACGAAACTACCACAGACACAGAAAAATGCCAATAAGCAATTTCTTTGCATCTAACACTGTCAAAAGTCACCCTGAAAAAAATCACCCCGAAAAAAATCACCCCGAAAAAAATCACCCCGAAAAAAATCACCCCGAAAAAAATCACCCCGAAAAAAATAAAGCCTACTCTTTCATTTAAGTGTCCTAAAAATATTTCTAAAAGCTATCATGTGTTTAGGGACAATGTAGTAATTTTGAAATGCATGAATTACTGTTGTTCCCATTCTTTCTGTATTTCTTAGAAGAGGGTTGCTTGGCCCCCTTTTTTTAAAAAGAAGAAGTACTTTAATTGTTTGTTTTTCCTCTTGAAAGTCTCAATAGAAATAACATATTTTTTTTTAAACCCTAATTTCAAAAAGGACCCAAAGGGAGAACGATGTATAAAGCATGGTATACAATCTTGCTAGAGACTAGCTACAGTATCATGAAAGCCATTGATAAGAGTTTTATTTAGAATCAATTTTGACTACTTATTTTAATCATTAGCTTTTTATACTAGAGATATTTCAATAAATATAGAGTTTCTTTATAAAGATATTTCTTGCTTGCATTATTATATCTCCAGCTAGTCATAATCATCTGTTTCTAACATTACAAGTGGCTGAGTAGTAAATGGCTTTGATATCACAGATGTACCATCATTGAGAACTGTTAAACAGAAAAAGAAAAAAAAATACTTTTATACAAGTACCCTTACCATAGCAAAACATAAAAATACTTAATTCTTTTTCTCTGGAGCATTACTTTTACTAAAAAAAGAAAAAGACAAAAAACCCCAAACTAACAAAAAAATCAACAAATTCCCCCTCCTCAAAAAAAAACCTCACATTTTTTTCTCTCAGAAGTACATAGGACATTTCGTTCATATAATTGTAGAATACCTGAGTTGGAAGGAACTCATAAGGATCATCAAAGTCCAATTTCTGGTCCTATGCAGGACACCACAAGAATCACCATCTACCCGAGAGTATTGTCCAAGTGCTTCTTGAACTCTGTCAGTCTTGGTACTGTGACCATTTCCCAGGGGAGCCTGTTCCAGCATCCAACCACCTTCTCAGTGAAGAACCATTTCCTAATACCCAACCTAAACCTCCCCTGACAAAACTTCAGGCAATTCCCTCAGGTCCTATCCCTGGTCACCACAGAGAAGAGATCAGTGTCTGCCCCTCCTCTTCCCCTCATGAGGAAGTTGTAACTGCAATGAGGTCTCCCCTCATTCTCCTCTTCTCTCCAGGCTGAACAGACCAAGTGACCTCAGCCGCTCCTCATATGGCTTCCTCTCAAGGCCCTTCACCACCTTCATTGCCCTCCTTTGGACACTTTTTAAGAGCTTAATATCTTTCTTATATTGTGGTGCCCAAAGCTGCACACAATATTCAAGGTGAGACTGCACTAGTGCAGAGCAGAGTGGGACAATCCTCTCCCTCATCCAGCTGGAGATGCTTTGCCTGATTTTCCCCCAGGACACAGCTGGCTTTCTTAGCTCCCAGGGCACTGTAACACCCTGATCTTGAAACCTCACGCTGCCCAGATGTTTACTTATATTTAGACCCCCAATAATTTGCCCATACTAAACTTTTGCAGAGTCTTAATTCTTTGATACCTTGAATTTACATAAAGAGAACATGCCACAAGCATTTCCCAAGAGAACTTCTTTAATTTAGTGAGAAAATAGGTGTTTTGGCAAAAGGTTTACAGGAGTAACGTGCAACCAAGGAAAGTTGGTTTTATGTTACTCCTGTATGTTACAAAAGCATTACACTAAACAACAGGCTACTTGGAAAAAAAGGACTTCCCTGCTTTCCTTCGGACAGCATTCTGAGCTCTGCCTCTGTACTGCCCAAGAGTTTTACAAGCCAGCAGGCACTGCTGAGGAGCAGTAACCTTCTTTGCACCCAGCAAACATCAACTCCATACAATTTAGTGAAATACCATTCAATCTGTTTTAAGTTACCCACAAGAGGAAGAAAAGAGTAAAGGAAGAAAAGTGAGATTGAGAAAAGAAAGAGAGGAGAGAAAGATAGTTACCACTAAGAGGTCACATGGTGGCAGGTCCAGAGACAGAAGGCAGAACAAAATAGAGGCCCTGTACATCTGTTTATATGGTTTGGCTACTGTGTCCACCCCTCCCAGGTGAGCCACTGACCACCCAGTGCTATTATAGTTGAAGTGAGGGGTACCACAGCCAATCTGAGACTCCAGGAGCAGGGTGTGGGTGGGCTACCAGGCAGGCCTTGTTGACTGACAGGTGCCCTATGCAGCTCCTATGCCATGTACCTTGTAATTGTGGAGGTCATGTTGGCTGCAGGCCTTACCTTCCCTACACACACAGACAAGAGGGTTGATCCGACACATTAAGCAAGCAATCCTGTGAGATACAAATTCAGTCTCTCACAGGTGTACTGCTGACTCACATTCAACTTTCCAGGACCCCCAGCTCCCTTTCTACAGGACGAATTCAGTGGCATTTGAAGGTGAGACCACCTGGTACCTTTTGCTCTAAGAGATGAACATGGACTGAAACATTTATTGCTCTCCACCAAAAACCAAAATAAACCCAAAAAACTTTTAAAATATCCTGGAAGTAGCTCTCGGTGGTCAGGGGAGCAACTTCTTTTGACAAGTGAGAGCTAACACATAGATCCAAAAGGAATACTTAGACATTGCAGTGTTCATAATTACAAAACTTAAAAGGCAACTAGCGGCAGGCACGTAATTCACCAAAAGCAAATTAGGCACTCATGTTGTCTGGAGACAGTTAAGTTCTCAGACTGGGATATGCAAAAGCTAGAGTGCTAAACTATGGGTCAAATAATATTGCTGTTTCTTGCACTGTATAAAAGCAGATATGTCTTTGGAACCATGATTCAGAGTCTGAAACTCTTTCCTATGTTTCCAAGGCAGCTTCTCCCAGGATTTTATATATTTCTTAGGATACACAAATGGATAGGGAGAGAGAAAAAAGCCAAAGTTCTCTCTGCCACTGGGGTGTTCCTGTGGTTACAACAAAGTGTACATGAGACATTCTCCTGGAAGGTGAGATGAGGTAATAAAGGATGGGTGCAGAACCCTCCTACCTATTTACCACCACTGTGTAGTCAGCAGATAAGCAGATCCAGGTGGAAGATTTGATTTCTACCTAGAAAGCCTGCACAGAGTGTTTTTTTCTAAAATCTGATCAAGTGATATGTTAGACATATAAATGTTTAACATCTGCTAAGACACTACTGCCTATTGTTTATTTTTCCACTAATAGGAAATTGGATTAATAGGTAAGTGAATACATTACATGAATATTCACAGTAGTGTCATGGTTTAACCTTATGGTTTATTTTTGCAATATAGTGCCACTTAGATAGGACCCCCTTCACAGTATGTGAGTAGAAAAGGACAAACTACGAAGTAAAAGAAGAAAAAGGCATCATATGATTAAAAGTTTGATCCAAAGCACATGAAAAAAAAATCAGTATTTTTATGGTCTTTGGATCTGGCAATTTTACGTCAATATATACTTTGTGAATCAAAATGTCCTTTACTCAAAGGCACACTTTATCTATGAGCAAGAATCAAAACGAACATTTTCAGTGTTAGACAGGAGTTCTAACCATACAGTCATATATACTGTTTTCTTTATAATTTTATTTAATGAAACTCAAAGAATTTTTAATTTTTATGAGACCACAGAATACCAACTTTCCACCTCGGCCCTAGTTCAGAAAGTGTTATGCTTCTTAATTCTTGCATCCTAACTCTGATGCAGTAGTTCTATATTCCTTGTCACAAGAGTTCAATATGTCAAACACATTATATTTTCTACTCTTGTGCTATCTGGTCTTAAGTATCATCTTGACTCAAATTTTCTGCAAAAGCCTACTTTTTCTCAGTTCTTCAATTAAAAGCATTTTTCTTCTCTCACCATTGAATATAAAGTTAGATAGAAAAGTGAAATAAATCTCCATAATCATGACTACTGTATTCATTCATTTTTTGCTCATGGAAAATATGTGTATTTATTCTAGATATTGTGAGAAACTTCACCTCTTAAATTTTTGGACCTATTTCTATTACCATGTACTTATACTTAGGGTCACTGAGGTATGTGTTTGGTTTTATTTATATGTCAGTTTTGCATAGGTTTTCAGTGTTTGGTATTTCCATTTTAATGTATATTCAGCTTTACACAATAACCTACTTTTTCTGGGAAATGAAATAGACATCATAAAATCCCTGGGCAATTAGGGATAGAAATTTCTTTTTTATTGCTGTACCTCACAGCTTTTCAGTATTACTCACATCTTTGTTTGGAGTTCTCTAAATGGCGAGAAAATGTCTATTCAAGTTGAAGATACCGTCCATTATTGCCCATGGTTAATGTATATAAATTACTAGTAATAGTTTTGGGAAATGCTTTTGTATGCTGCTGCAGTTTCCATTTTCTGTTGACAGTGTTGTATGTTGTAGTTAGACATGAAGATAAAGTTTCTGGGTTCTGTTTAAGAACAACAGACTCACGTCTTCCATTACTTCAAGGTCTGCTAGTCAGTCACAGTTTCACACTTACTCGTTTGGACTCTGTTTTCTTCTCTATTGTTTTTATTGGGAATGAAAACTGCATCATGAATGCAGAGAGAAAGGTTTCAATGTCATCCATTCCCTTGCTGCAGTTCTGTTAGCTAGAAAAACAATTTAAAAAGAAATAATATTCTTCATAAGAGAAAATAAATTTTCAAGTTTACATGAAGGAAAGCACAGACAAAGACAAGGTGAATTTGTGCATTTTATGTGCCATAAGCAGTACAATATTGTTTCAAATCCATTCTGCCTTCTCTTAAATATTTTTTAAAATGTAAACTTCCTGATTTTTTTTCTGGCAATTCCTTATTCTCAGCCTCTCAGTTAAGGAGATTAATGTTATCTCTCCACATCCCTTGGTAACCCAAGGTACACACTGTACAGTGACTGGCAGTAGTTACAAGGTTATTTGCTGTTCACAGAGTTGGGTTTCTGCTCTTGATTGCTGCTTTCTGCCCGGGAGTGAGCTCACCTGCAGCCTCAGCTGGTTTCCTCAACGTGGGAAGGATAAGTTTCCTGTTTGATTCATGAAATTCATTAAAGATTGATCTTTCAACATCAAGAACCATTAACACTCATGAACTGCAGTGATTACAGTACATTATTTTCTATAGTCAATTCCTTAGACATTCAAATTTTCTTTAAGATTTGTAAAGCTGTAACCAACAGCTACCTAAAATTTTATGCTTGTGGCAAATCAGACTAAAACTACACACCTGTAAAAGGTATCATACAGACTTTCAATCATCTTCAGCACCTCAGATGCCATGTTGCTATTAAGACAGCAAACTAACTCATATGTATATGTGTTTATGAATATGAACAATATGATCAGCTTTGGATAATATCTGCTTTAAATGTATATAACAGCAAAAATGACCCAAAAGCATCAGGTCAAGTGCATCAATTATGACAACTTTGGAAGTGTTTATGAATAAGAAATGTTTCTATGCAAATAAGTTTCATCTGTATTTTTTCAGAGAACAATTTAATACTTTAATATCTTGCTAAATAAAATAAAAATGTCCATGGTTCTTCATAGTTTTATATCTCATATCAGATCAATAGCTGGGAAGATGGATTTAATTTGATCAGGACCCCCAAAGTAATATTCATCACCTATCATGTTCTTAGTCATTAGGGTTTTATTCCACTTGTCAAATACTTGTCAGTTGCGTAGTATTGAATCAGCCAGTCTCAGGATGAAGGCAGCTGGAATACTTCTGTAGATTTCTTTAGTAGTTTCTTGACATTACTGACATATATGTCCAAAGAGTTTGCTTTTGTTTGTG
Organism: Manacus candei; assembly: GCF_025592945.1. NCBI lineage: Eukaryota > Metazoa > Chordata > Aves > Passeriformes > Pipridae > Manacus > Manacus candei. Next base: position 26,914,734 of record NW_026138062.1, on the reverse strand, counting down.
GGATTAACCAGTGTAGCAAACTCTATATTATTAGGCTGGTGTATATGTTATACACCCCCCCACACACACATATATATATATGTTAAATATATACATGATAGTGAATATGTATATTCTAAATGGACAAAAAAATGTCAGGAGACAAAGTAAAAAGAAGTGGAAGTGTAAATGAGGGACATTTGTTGTGAATATACATGTATTGAAATGAAAAAGTTATTCTGAAAATTTGATGTAGGCAGAAGGGCTTCAGTGAAGAGAAGAAAACATATTTTAAAATAATGCATTTTTATTTTTCTTTAATAGAATCAGTGAATGTGATTGGAAGAAAGTGAATTGTTTTCCGGATCTTCATCACAGAACTATGAGAATAGTGGAGTTTTCTGTGTAATAAACTTCAGCAACTCATCTTGTACTCTGTCCAGCTGTACCGACTGGCTGAATGGGCTCATGTCTCCTGGGTTTTATTTCTGCTTTGCCTAACAATTCAACACAGGATGGTGGAATTAAGAGTAGTATTAGATTAGACATGGTGACACCCTGGTGAAGAATTTCTGAGTATATTAGCTTTAAACTCTTGAGTGAAAAATTTTCATAGTTACAAAAAATTGACCTCTGGTCCAATCCTACTAGCAAATGGACTGTTAATGCCCACCTGTAATAGTAGAAAAGCATGAATCACTATTTCAGTAGTCCAAATGATTGCCCTGACATAAATATCAGAACAATCTGTTGTTAAATAGTATTACTACTTTCAAAAGGCCACAAGTATGTTTTGTCTCTTTTTTAACTTTCTCTTGACAGTGTACTTTTCCAATAGACTTATGTTTTTGAAAAATATGAAATTTTAAATCTCATTTAATGTGCAGTTTAGCTCCCACATTCTACTAAGTCACATTCTACTAATTCACTAGCTAACATGTGTTCTTTTTCTCCAGTTATTGCTGATACTTATAATATTCAAAAGAAAAAAAAATCTAAAACCCCCTAAAAATTCTATGTATACTATAAATTATTTGTTTAACTAAGTTTCCCAACTTCTTAAATTTTTAATTGTTAGGAACTATGAAACTATATGTGGCAGAACAATGTTTGTAGCTGTACTTAAGCTCTTGTATACTTAAGCTTGGTGTCTTTGAGAAGAATTAAAGCAAAGGACAAATATGTTAACCAGACAAGGATTGGTTTTATTCTGTGAGGCATGACATCCTCCACTGATTCTATGTTAATTTACCTTTTATAAGCATGGTCTGTTTCCCACTCTTGAACGGAAATAGAGAGAAACTTCTTTGTTTAGTAGTGAAAGAGGTCAACTGTTGCAATGGGTTGATTTGAAAAGTAATAGAATTGTTATCCTTTGATATATTCAAGTCTCGTGGCTATGACCCCGAAAACTTCACCAACCTTTACACTGGTTCCGACTTCAATTTTGGTTCTATTTTAAGCATGTGTGACTGGATGACTTCTAGAGGTCCTTTCCAATCAAAATTGTCCTAAGATTCTATGAATTTGGTAGCCTTAAGTATCTCCCAATGGGTGATGACCCTATGTGTGATCAGTGATAACAGATAGTGGCAGTTTTATTAGCTACCTTTCTTCATTTCGTTATCTTGTCAGAATCTGTTTTAAAGAAATGCCATAGAAAATCATGGTCTCACAAAACCATGAGCTACTCTTGAGAAATAAGAACAATAAGGATAGAATTCAGAGAGCTAAAGCAAGAAATTGCATCCGATCAAAATGTAGAGTAGACTAACATTTTTGAAATTAAATAGATTATTCACTTTATCAGAATAATGCAAGAGGAGTACAAAACCAATTTCTACTAAAAATTAGTACCAAACAATACATCAGTTGTGTGAAAGTAGAATATTTTGATAATAGAGGTAGACAGGTAGACGATCTGAAAATTTCTTTGCCATACCCTAGATGCTTTAGAAAAATTAATATTTTAATGAGGTGATAGGATAGAATAAAATAAAATAAAAAATAAAATATTTGTTCTAAGCGCAAAAGTTGCAAAGTTCTAATATATCGAATGTCATGATCACAATCAATCAATTAATGAAAAATATTTGAATTTCTGTTACTACAAAACAGAAGTAAAATTAGGAAGACCAAACATATTATTTCTTAGACAATATATTTATATATTAAAAAAAGGAAAATGAAAAATGAAATAGGTCTTATAAAAATCAAATTTGAATAATCTATTGAGTCTGAAATATGAGCACGGAAGAAAAAATATTTCATCTGACATGATTCAGGAAAATAGTAATATTCTTGAGTGGTACATCAGAAATGAAATTATCACAAGAATTGTTTTTTCTACTTTTAAACTTATTTCAGACTTTGAAAAAATTAATGAGCTATTAACTATCTTTCTATGGTAGAAATTAATGCTGTTGTATCACTAACAAATCATGGCTGCCTTGTTTTTGTATCAAAAGTATATTTGAACTGTTCATTGTAATTTATTTTTTTTTCCAAAAAATGCAGAATAAAAAGAAAAACAATTTACCAAATAACTTTTAAGAGATCTGTGGTAATTTTTGTTGCAATTTCAGCTATGTGTTTCAGACTAAGAAACAAGTGTTCATTTTAGTGATGTCATGTTATTGCATGGAGGTGTATTGATTTCAATGGAGGAAATACTGCATTGCAGAGTAAAATTTCTTTCCCCTCCTGCTCTTTCTTCATTATGTGACATTTCTTTTATACACTTATATTGCCAGATTCCAGTGGAAGTGCTGTTTCAATTAAACACACTGAAGTGCTACTTCTAATCGTGGAACTGAACTCTGAAGTTTTAGGTTAACCACTGCTTTCCTCCATTATTGTTTGAAGTAACTTCACTGTCCACCTGGGTTTGGGTTTGTAGGGGTTTTTCAACATGGATTACACAAACTTGAAAAGGGTTGGTTTTCCCTGTTATTTGTATCTCATAGAATGCTGCTTTCACTGACAGCTTCATTTATAAACCTGCCAGAAACTGATGAGAATCATCGAATATATGATTCTACTTTGTTAAATCCCAACAAAGATTACGTGGTTTGACACTAATCTTTGACTTTGTACTTCTACTTTTATCTAAATCCATCTTGATTTCTAATTAGTCTCTGAGAATGTAGAACTTGTGTTTGGGCTTAAGGACATATCTAAACAATGGTTTTTTTCTGTGCTTCATTGTTCATAAAAGGAATAAACAACTAAACATAATTAAGGTTTGTTATATGCATGATCAGTGTCACTGTCAGCAACTAACACATGTGTTATTGTATTTAATTTAACTGAATTACAAAACATCTACTTGTGAGAGAAAATACAAAACTGAAACCAAAGGGTGTATTTTTTGTGTGCTGATTTCCTTGAGAACAAGTACACTGAGGTCAAGTAAAAGGAACTCTCTTGCCGCTACTGGGACATTACTATGCAAAAATTATTCTGAAAAGAAGAAAACTTACTCTAAGTGTGGCCATTTGTTCATAGGCTTTATATTATTATTATTATTATTATGTTATCAATTTGCCATTGAACAGAAATCAAATGATCCAGCAAATGACTGATGAATAGGTGAAGAAATAACAGTCCTTTTCTGCAATGAAGTAATGTATTTAATAAAGACATTATTTTCTTACTCAGGTTTAATGAGAAATAACTCTTTGCACATATTGTATTTTAATTATTTTGAAACTGTGTTAATTGAAACAACAGTTAGGCTACTTCCTGAAAGCAGTTAAGATCCCAGAAAATGACATCTCTGGAAAGTTCACACTTGGAGAAGGTGCATTCTTAGGTGGGCTTTGCATACCTGGTTCCCAGGCAAACTAGATTATGAGACCAGAGTTCACTACAACCCATCTTTTTGTCATATGCTGAGATTTGCAAGTCTCATCCTGAACAGGAGGTGTTTCAGATCCCACTTGGCAAATTTTTGGAGTCCAGACCATTCTGAGCATTCAAACCAAGAAAGTTTATTACTGCTCTGCAAAGTAAATAAAAACAGGGAAATGGAGGAAAGATCCCTATTAATTCTGACATGGGGGGCGTTATTCCATGTTTCGAAAAAATTAATTTTAAATTACAGATGTTAACAGTACATTTTAAAATAGAACAGAAGTTATTTATAAACATTTATAATTCAGAGATTATAATAGTTATACAGAAGTAACTGAATATACATGTTTCAAATAGTTGGGGCTGCCTGGAGATCATGACTGTTCTGACATTCTTCTATTTCCGAGATCCTAGGATACAATAAACTATAAAACTGATAAATTATATTAATTGGAGTGTTAATTCATTATTCATGTTGTCAAGAACAGTTAATCTGAAGCAAAGTTCATGAAGCATTTTAAGACAAATAACAGCTTTGTTATCATTGTATGCAACTCATCAGTGTACAGTCATACCAATTAAAATCAGTGCAGCACCTACGTGCAGCAGTGACATGGTTGCACAATCTCTGTTTGTTCTTTTATTCTTTTACAAAACATGCCATCCTGAAAGACCTGGACAGGCTCAAGGAGTGGGCCTATGGGAACTTAATGGGATTTAATAAGGACAAGTCCAAGATGCTGCAACAATATGTAACAATAGTCTGGGGGATGAACGAATGGAGAGCAGCCCTGTCGAGGACTTGGGGGTGCTGGTGGATGAGAGGCTGGACATGGCTTGGCAATGTGCACTTGCAGCCCAGAAAGCCGATCGTGTCCTGGGCTGCATCAACAGGAGTGTGGCCAGTTGGTTGATGGAAGTGAATCTTCCCCTCAACTCACTCTGGTGAGACCCCTCCTGGAACACTGGATCTAACTTTGGGGCCCTCAGCACAAGAATGATATTGACCTACTGGAGCAGGTCCAGAGGAGGGCCAAAAAGATAATTAGAGGCATGGAGCAGCTTTTCTATGAGGAAAGGCTGAGAGAGTTGGAGATTGTTCAGTCTGGAGAAAAGAAGGCTCAGGGTGACCTTATTGCAGCTTTCCAGTACCAGAAAGGAAGCTGGAGAGAAACTTTTTAAAGGGCATGAAGGGAATGGCTTTAGACTGAATGAGGGTAGATTTACATTAGATATTAGAAAGAAATTCCTTACTTTCTTTAGAAAGACATTTAAAAAGAAGATAGTGAGGCACTGGAATAGGTTGCGCAAAGAAGTTGTGGATACCCCATCCCTGGAAGTGTTCAAGGCCAGGTTGGATGGGGTCCTGAGCAACCTGGTCTACTTGAAGAGGTCTCTGCCAATGGTGTAACTAGATGATCTTTAAGGTCCCCTCTAACCCAAACCATTCTATGATTCTATGATCTTGAAGTTAGTTATGAAAACATGACATAAAAAGTAATGACAATCTTAAAAATCTGGAAAATATTTTTCATAGATGGAGACCTATCACTCAGAAAAAGAACACTGTATAGGTAGTTTTAGCAGCTGTAAATTCTCATTTTCAAATTCCCATTACAAAGGCAGTTCCTTTCTCTAATCGATAAGGCTTTGGTTGTAGAGTTAAAGGTGCAGCAAATGAGGGATAGACAGGCTGAATGTGAAAGCAGATGTAATCAGACAGAATGGACATGGGAGTGCTAGGAGTACCAAAGAAAAGGCAATGTTGAAGGAAAAGATTGTGACCCTTTCTAAGATAAACTGATCAATTTTTTTCATTTGTTCCTCAGAATATATGTTTGCCTGTTTGTGTATGATCAGCACTAGTACACACTTTATTATGTATGAAGTTCTTATTGATGAAGACTAAAGCATTCCAACAATAGCTGTCACATTTCTATTAATATAAAAGTATAGTTCTCTGTCTCTTTCTACTGTGTTTATATAATTATACTGTTTGAAATGGTAGAATCAAAAGTTTTTAAAAAATGCATACACACAGGACACCCAAAATGTATAATTTGTTCTAGTGATGAAGCCTTTGCTTATTGACTACATGAAAGCATGAAGATTTAATGGGTGTGTGTCATTTGATAATAACAGTATTGTTTTATTTTAACAATAAGAAACATATTACTAGTGAGAAATTCCTCTCACAATCGGTCTTTTAAGAAGCTGTTTGGCTAATAGACCTTCTTGGAATGAAGTGTGTAAAAACATCAAAACTGCAAAATCCATGACTTACTCATCTCCTAGTCCTGAGATTTTTTTTTAATGTCTAGCCATACCTACATTAATTTTTAAAAATACTTTGGTTTGAGATGGATTAGGTATGTTTTATATAATTTTATGATCTGGAGAAAAACACAAACAAATAAATGAACAAACATAAAAACCTCAACCCCCAAACAGATTAATTTCTTTAACCTCAGCACTCTCTTGTCCCATTGCTAGATGTTGTAAGTGTTGTTAAATCTGGACTGTTACAGCACTGTATGTCCCTCTTGAATTTGTCCTTGTAATCCTGCAGTACAGATTGATAGTGATAGATTTAAAATAGATCAATTTTCCTCTATTCATTGACCATCCTATATCTCATAATGCTAAATTTCAACAGGATGTTGTTGGCATAATGATGCAGAATTTTTTTTTAATATTTTATTTTATTTTTATTCATTCATACAATACTTTGAGAATTGATTAGTAAAGGATGGACATGAAAATACAGACTCATAATTACAAAGATGGGAATACCTTAGCAAATAGCTGTAGTTCTGCTATGAGCACTTATTGTTTTCTTTTGTATGTAGCTCAGTTCTCTCACACAGCTAAACATAAATTATTTTTGTATCAGTTTATCAAAGTGGAGTTCTCTTCTACATGACAGAAATTATTAATATGGCACCTCCTAAAAAGGAAATTTAATTTGATTCATTTCTTTCCACATCTTAGAGTTACCTTAGCTGTAATGCTGCCAGTAAGTTTACAGTAAGTCAGTGTTCCACTTGTTAAAACTGACATAATTGTAGATCCAAAGTTCTCACAAGAAGGTGATCATTAATAAAAGAAGCAAATTAAATATGTTTATATGAGTTTGTGTGTTTGCATCAAAAACACTTAAACCAATTAGATTGTTCATATTATCTTACAGCATCAGAACCATTTTTCCTATCAGAATATTTTTGACATGTAATTTGTTGCTTCAATAGATACAATCCTGCACCATCTTCTAGGAGACTACAAAGTAAATTTTAAAATGGTAAACAAGAAGCAGATCTGCCAGTCTCATTAATTTAATGTCTAACTGTGTTTTTATTCACAGTGGTGAGGTACCATGATAGTTAGTCATGCCTTTATAATAATTGAGGACTAAATTCTTCTTTCTGTACTAATATGTTTTTCCAGAAAGACACTTTGAGAACATGCTGATATTATTAATAATAAAAAAGTATCCAGATTTATTCTGTGGTGAGAAAATATTCCCCTTGCCTAAGAGACTGTTAGCCTTACAGATAATTCTTTTCTTTAAATCAGAGGATAGTTAGAATACATTCAAGATTTTTGGCTTCAAAGAAAAGATAGTATATATTGCTCTGGGCCCCCTGGACAGTGTACACTCTCAATAGATATAACTAGTTTATTTTGAGAATTCTGCTGTTATTCAATATATGTGAAATTCTATTCTCTTCAGTCTAATAAATAATTTAGCAAACTAAATTTTTGCCTTTGACAAGAAAAGAATTCAGTACATGTACAAATAAAATTTAAACTTTATTACAACATGGAACCTTTTGTTTTGTGTATAAAGTGTATGCAGAATCAAGAAGGGAAACTGATCCCTAAGTCTATCCCACTAAATTTTTGTAATAAAGTACCAGATTGTGTGTTGGGTTTTTGGTTTGGTTTGTTTTTTTTCCTTTTTTTTTTGTCTATGTTTTTAATAAAGACAAGTAGCAAACATGTTGCTCTATATAAAGAACTGATAATAATTATTTTTTTTAAAAAAAATTAGAAACCTAAAACCATTTTTGACATAACAATTGTAAAAAGAATCAAAAAAGTCTGCCTTGTTTTCTCCAAAGCTTTCAAGCTTATCAGGGGATATCATTGCTCACAATAAGATTATAAATATGTGTGTGTTTATGAATACACTCACAGACAAGGTAAAGATGACAAGGAAGTGCAAACACTGGTGAATTTGCCTGAAAATGCTTTGACATTCCTTGAATGCAAGTAGGTATCTGTACTGCCATTTTATCTCTTTCCTCCACCTGCTACAACCTGCCCCTGAAGGCGAGGGTAGCTCAGATTCTTGTTAATAGATCTCTTGGGATGGATTAGAGTGAAACAACACTAAATGACCAGTATTTATAAATATAAATATAAACATATATATATAAAATAAATATATATATATATAAAATAAAATAGATAGATAGATAGATAGACAGATAGATAGATAGATGCAGGGTTTATTTTAGAACAATTTTATTGCAAGGGATAGGAGTTATGTAGCTGTTTTGCTTATTATCTATAGAAATATAGCAATGTAAAAGTATAAAAATAACACTTAAGAAAATGTATAAGGAAAAGAAAGAAAGAGAAAGAAAGGATAAGAGTAGAAGGATATCACCACCAGTGAATCCAGCAATGAGACTTAATTGTTGCAATTTTAATTTCCATTGCTCAAAATGATGATCACAGTCTTGATCCATCAAGGGTGGAGGAAGCTTGTGAGAGTTCAATGGGTTAATATATGTTCAGGTTGAGGTGGGACCACCCAGGTATCTCCCCTGGGGTGAAGTTTTACACTGTCTGATGCAACACTGTGAGTCATTCACAGTGTGATGTTGGAAGGCCCCAGAAATGAGTCTGGGAGCACTTTAAAGATCTTTGATGGTTTACGACCCCTTCTAAGACATGACAGCTGCCTCTCATGTCAGTGGAGTTGAGCAAGTTATTCCTCATCAGAAGGGATGAATAACTTTAGGTCTATGTGTGAACATCCTGTGTGAATGGGAATCTCCCAGTACCTTCTTCAGAAGGGGGAGTTTTTCAACTGAGCCTGTTGTGAAAGGCATGAAAATGACATGATAAAAAAGCACTGTCCTACCTCTCAGGCTTCTTAGAGGGGTGCAAACCTGGTCTCAGTGAAGCACCCTGCGGTCTCTGTAAATGACCAATTGTTTCGAATCATTAACCATTAACATTTCAGACTCTCACACCACCCTCCACACTATACTATGGTTTATTAATTTATTTTAAATTTACTTCAATATTTATTTTAAATGTCATGAATTCTTTCTCATCTCTCCTAAAAATAAAATGAGAGATGAGAGTCATGCTGGAATGAACTGATAAGGTCATAATTTTTTTTTTGTTTTCAGTGACATATATTGTAGTACTTTGTAGCTAAGAAAAGTTTGAGCATAGCCTAATGAGGCACATTATTAATAGGACTGTCTGGTTCTGATACAAATGAATTCTTGTATGTTGAGCATGTAATCATTTATAACAGAAAAGGCAGGAAAAGTATAATCAGTGGAAAAAAAAGCAGGATATCAGAATAACCTTAAGGCAACATTAAGGCAATACTGTACCATATCAGAAATAGAAAGGGTACTATTGTCAGAGATTATGTTCTTTGTCTGTTACTAATATTGATAATTTTCCTGCTTCTTAAATAGAAAGTGCCATTATCATGTCAGATCGTTATATACAGTTTAAGCTTGTGTTATTCTAGGATTGTAATGTAGGGGATTTTTTTAACCAGTTTATGAAAACTTACTTTTAAAATAGATATTAGATTTTTTACTTATTTTAGAGCATAGATAATAGACATTCTGACTTTGGCAACAAGTATTGACTGCTTTTCTTCCAAATAATATTCAGTTAATTGTTTTTATGTTGGTTTTTTTTTGTTTTCATGTATAACCTCCCTGGGAACAGCGCTCGTACACTGAATGCTCTTTAGTGAGAGATGAGATTGCCAAACACTGATGTGTAGGACAAGTAGATAGTTTATGATCATTCCATTAAAATTTAAAAATAACAAAGAAGAATCAAGATTTGCTGAAGAAATTTTAATTTTGAGCTGTATTTCAAACTGAAGATGTAGTGTTCACTCACAAAGTGATTCCTAAACTTAGCGTATCAATCAGTACTCTTCTTTGACACTACCTGTTAGAAAAATATCCTTTGCATCCCTTCAGAAATGTAGCAGTCATGGAGAATGTTCAAAAACAGATTTTATCTCTAATCAAAAAAATAACTCAGTGTCACATCGGAATAATCTTTAAAATAACATTTTAATAAGGGACTTTAGTGAATGTCATGGAAAAGAACAAATGAAGTAGATGAAGATCTATTGCAGTGACTAGCATGCATGTGATTAGAAAAATGACAGAGAAAATACGAAGAATTAAGGAATCCAAACAACTTAGAATGAGAGAAGATGAATGAATGGACAAAGATCAATAATGTCAAATGCATCTGAGCTGTCAGGCACCAGCAAAGAATTGATTGATCCAGAGCCTGAACTAATTAAAGTGTCATTGGTCACCTATAGCCCTGCAGTTCAAATACTGTGCAGATTTCTAAGCCTTGATCTTTGAAGGCAATAAATAGATGGTAGTGTGATTCAATTAGATTAGTACCCATCTGTCTGAAAGACTTTCTTTTTTTCTGTAAAGGTAGGCTTACAGCAAGGTTTCAGCTTTGTTGCTAATCACCATTCATTGCTTTCAACATTTTTCACACCACTGAAGTTCTAGTAACAATAAAAAATATCAAAACATCCTAACACTTAGAAATTTATAATTCTTGTCATTTTTCTTAGTCTACACTCTTGACATATACTTTTCAGCGTATCTTTATGTAACTATTCTATATAATTGTATGCTGTGTCGCTCAAACTACAATTAAATGAATTACTTGCTATTGTACTGTTTTCTTCAGAGTTGCATTTCATTTCTTTTCATAGCTATGCTATTTTTCTTAATTGTCAGATTCCTTTCCTGATGGCCAAAGGTTTTCTTGTTTCTTTATCTTCTTGACTGCAGCCAAATCTAGTACAATATTAATTTAATTCTTGTCTCTCTGCATTCTTACTGACATGAGTAGAGGCAATATTAAATTTCACCTCCCTTCCCCTCCCCTCCCCTCCCCTCCCCTCCCCTCCCCTCCCCTCCCCTCCCCTCCCCTCCCCTCCCCTCCCCTCCCCTCCCCTCCCCTCTCCCTCTCCCTCTCCCTCTCCCTCTCCCTCTCCCTCTCCCTCTCCCTCTCCCTCTCCCTCTCCCTCTCTCCTTCCTTTCCTTCTCCCTCTCCCCTTCCTTTCCCTCTTTCCTCTATCCCTTTTCACTTACCAGTATGTTGCACTACATTTTCCCTTTAGATCATTCTTGGAAGTGTTATCGAGATCATACTTTGCTTGAAAATTAATTTCAAATGAAATGGTAGAGGCTTGTAAAGCTTCTCAAGGGATTTAGGTCCCTTTATTTTCTTTAAAGTTCTGTTAATGACCAGAGGTCTGGGAAGACTTATTAACCTCAAACCCCCTAATTTTAAGGATGGAAATATTTTCGTTATATTCCTGCCTATTCTTATTTTGGATAAAACACACAACTATAAGAGATGTTTTGCTCACATAATCCATCAAACATTATAAATACTTTGTCTCTCAAGTACATCTCATTTTAATGTAAAGGTCAACAATTGCTACACTTTAAAGCCAAACATCTAACTCTCCTGAAGAAATTAATAAAACACCCCGAGTTTTGACTTGCGTAAAAGAAAATTAATGTTAAACTGCTAGTATATGTGAAATTTACCATGTGGATAGGTGTTATTTCACTGTTTTTTTTTCATATTCACTTATATCCACCTCGTACCTTTTAATTAATAATTAAGACATAATCTGTAAGAAGAAGAAAACATCTGTTTAAATTTTAAATTTGTAGCACATTATTATTATTCCCAATTACTATGTCCTAATTCCTCACAAAAGTTAGCATGCAAGATGTATAGGGTTGTTTACTTTAAGCACTTATCTTTTTTTAATAATACTAATTACCTGCTTAATTATGGTAGAAAAATTGAGAGGTTTTAGTTATTTTTTCCCCCATTCATTTTTAAATAGAAGCTAGAAATTACTATAGTGCCTTTACAGGGCAGCCACTTTATGTTAATCAAGAATTAAAAACCTGCTGAATATTTCCAACTAGGGTCTTGAGCAACACTGAGCAGTACATTTCAGTCTTCTGTATACAATCAGTATTCAGAACAAACAGATCTGCTCTGAGAGTGTCCTAACTATGAAGCTACTGAATAAAAGGAAATCTGGAGTTGTTCTTTGGTATTGTTGTACGTGGCGCCCATTTTTCAGACACAATAACGACTCTTACTCAAGATTTCAGAGAGCGAATAGTTAGAGAATGCTTAATCTATTTAATATCATTATTGATATAAGAATCTGAAGAGCCCCCCTGTAATCCAGGAGGAAACAGTTAGCGACCTGCTGAGCCACCTGGATCCCCACAAGTCTATGAGAACAAATGGGATCCACCCAAGGGCCATGAGGGAGCTGGTAGAAGAGCTCGCCAAGCCGCTCTCCATCATCTACCAACAGCCCTGGCTCATTGGGGAGGTCCCAGATGATTGGAAGTTGGCCAGTGTCACACCGATCCACAAAAAGGGCCCGAAGGAGGACCTGGGAAACTACAGGCCCGTTAACCTGACCTCAGTGCCTGGCAAGGTTGTGGAGCAGATCATCCTAAGTGCAATCACACAACACCTACAGGATGGACAAGAGATCAGACCCAGCCAGCACCGGTTTAGGAGGGGCAGGTCCTGTCTGACCAACCTGATCGATCTCCTTTTATGATCAGGTGACCCACCTGATGGATGAGGAGAAGGCTGTGGATGTGGTCTATCTGGACTTCAGCAAAGCCTTTGACACTGTCTCCCACAGCATTCCCCTGAAAAAGCTGGAAGCCCAACGGCTTGGGCAGGGACACTCTGTGTTGGGTTAGGAACTGGCTGGAGGGCCGGGCCCAGAGAGTGGTGGTGAACGGTGCTGCATCCAGTTGGTGGCCAGTCACTAGTGGTGCTCCATATGGATCAGTGTTGGACCCAGTTCTATTTAATATCTTTATTGATGATTTAGATGAGAGGATTGAGTCCACTACCAGAAATTTGCAGATGACACTAAGCTGGGGGGGAGTGTCGATCAGCTGGAAGGCAGGAGGGCTCTTCAGAGGGACCTGAACAAGCTGGAGAGTTGGGCTGATTCCAACAGGATGAGGTTCAACAAGGCCAAGTGCCTGGTCCTCCACTTTGGCCACAACAACCCCATGCAGTGCTACAGGCTGGGGACAGAGTGGCTGGAGAGCAGCCAGGCAGAGAGGGACCTGGGAGTTTGGATTGATAGGAAGCTGAACAGGAGCCAGCAGTGTGCCCAGGTGGCCAAGAAGGCCAGTGGTATCCTGGCCTGGATCAGGAATAGTGTGGTCAACAGGTCCAGGGAAGTGATTCTTGCCCTGTACTCAATTCTAATGAGGCCACATCTCGAGTACTGTGTCCAGTTCTGGGCCCCTCAGCTCAGGAAGGATATTGAGGTGCTGGAGCAGGTCCAGAGAAGAGCAACAAGGCTGGTGAAGGGACTTGAGCAAAAGTCCTGTGAGGAGAGGCTGAGGGAGCTGGGGTTGTTCAGCCTGGAGAAGAGGAGGTTCAGGGAAGACCTCATCACTCTCTACAACCCCCTGAAAGGTTGTAACCAGGTGGGGGTTGGTCTCTTCTCCCAGGCAACTATCAACAAGACAAGAAGGTATGGTCTTAAGCTGTACCAGGAGAGGTTTAGGTTAGATATTAGGAAAAAATTCTTTGCAGAAAGGGTCATCAGACATTGGAATGGGCTACCCAGGGAAGTGGTGGATTCTCCATCTCCGGAGGTTTTTAAGATAAGACTGGATGTGGCACTTAGTGCCATGGTCTAGTAACCATAGTGGTAGTGGATCAAGGGTTGGACTTGATGATCTCAGAGATCCCTTCCAACCCAGCTGATTCTATGATTCTATGATTCTATGATTCTATGATTATGTTAGTTATATTTGATTTACAGAGCACTATCACACTCATGGCACTTCAAACAATGTTCAACCATCTGAACTTGGTCTAGCAGAAAGTGTCCCTGTCCATGACAGGAGGTTTGGAAGTACACGATTGTCCCTTGCAATCCAAACCATTCTATGATTCTATATGATTCTATGATTCTACTAATAATAAAAAAAATTTGAGAAAACCCAATATATCTTTTTCAGGATCAAGATTCCAATGTGTGTGTTTAAGTGTAACAAAACATTTGGCTTGATTTGGATTTGAATTCACTTGCATGGCTTGAGTGCATCCAAATTCATCTGATGCATGTGCCCAAAGTATAAAAAAAAAAGTAGAACATTGATAAAAAAAGTATAAAATCAGTATCAGAGCTCATTTACTGCATGCATGAGGAAGGAAGTTTAGATGTAGGTGCCTATGTACAATGTGTTAGCTAAATGAAGTGGTTTTCTTTACTTTTCTCTATCTTACTAATTTAATTTTGTGTCTAGAGGCCTTTTCTTGTTTTGTTTAACTGAGTTTCTTAGATATTTGAGTCCCTCATGATACTAGTTATGTGTAATTATTTAGGATTTATTTTCTAAGCAGTTCTACCCACAGCACAAATGACTGAAGTACTATCGTACCATGTACAAGTTACATTAATAAAGTTTATTTTTCCAAAGATTCTATTCTAAGACATTAAACATTCTAAGACATTCTATGAAGGTTTTGTCCTAAGAACTCAAATAACTTGTATTAATAAAACATTTATTTCCAAGAAAAAATATGTGTTACATTTGAACACAGAACAGATTTCTTTATCTTGATGTTTAAAATCCTTTACAACAGAATGTCTATAATGAAAATCAAGATAAGAAATAAACTGAATCATCAGTTCAGATATACTGAGAAATTCACAGTTTCAAAACGTTTCTGGAACTGGGGCTATAAATATGGTTTGCTATATTATCTCTCAGAAGAAGGACAATTAGATATGGTATCCAGAATTTTAAATGAAAATGGATTGTATATTCTTCATACTTATAACAACTAAGACAGCTAGGATGTGTTTACTTTGAGAGAACAGCAACAAAAAAAATAATTTTACACTTATTTCCAGCGCAGACTCTAATTACTACAGGAAGGAGTATCTGCTCCAAAACTGATAAACCACTTGTGACCTCTCATACCAACATCCATGATACTATATAGTAGTTTTATCTACTTTTTCTGCTGTTCTTTACATACCTAATGAATATGACTTATGCGACAAGACCATTAACGAAATAAAATAACTTTTCTGAAAAATGTCCTTAGTAAAAGTGATGCAAAACACCTCAAAAACTAGGTTCACATCACTGGGAATACACTTTTTGGATTGTCTTAATTAAAAATGAAGTCATGTTGCATCATCAGCATTTTCCTTCAGTGTTTATTTTTGCATGTTTATTTGCTTTAAAAAAACCTTTTATATATTAGTAGATTTCCTATTGACAGAAAAGAAAAAGCTGCAATTTGATACATTCTACATAACTAGAGGAGGTCTTATAATGAAATTAAACAGATTTTTCTGCCTATGAGATCATGGGCTCTCAAACCTTAATCTTCATCTCTAAAGAGTAATACTTTGAGAACACAGTAGAATTTAACTACATTAACAGGATCTAACATAAGTTATGTTCAGAAATGTACCTCTGAACACCTACAACATTCATGTCTTATAAAGAGACTCCTTGGTGATCAGCCAAGCTGAGATGGATCTGTAGTCCTAGACATTTCACAAGCACCATACTGGGATTGAGAAATATAAATACAAGATCATAAGTGATTTGGGTTTATTTTCCTGTCATGCTTGGTTTTTTTATTATATTTTCTAATCAGTAAGCTTTGTTAAAAACTGAATAATGTTCTTGAGACTTAAAAGTCTCTGTTAACAGTTGGTAGTTTCCACTGTGAAGTTCTTCATCTTGGTTCTCAGTGTTCTATATGAATTCATGTAAGACCTCGATCCTGAAGCCAAAGCTTAACTGTGACTTTTAAAAGTATGCAGGACTCCAATAAATTTGCCCACGAAATGCTTTGAGAGTTTTTGGTTCTCAATACCTTGAGATAGCCTAAAGAGAGAACACTGACATGTTTTCCCAGGAGACACTTTTAATATGGGAGGAAATAAGGATCTTGGCAAAAGTTTAAAAGGGGTAACATACAACTAAGTAGAACATTGCACAAAGCATCAACCCAGCACACACCAATTCACACAACTTAGGAGAATCCAACCCAACAGTTTTAAGTTATCCAAGAGTTTAAGAAAAGAGTTAAGAAAGAAACGAGATAAAGATAAGAAAGACGGAGTAAAGAAAGGTATTAGAATAAGAGAAAAAATAGCTACCGTCAAGAGTCCTACATGGTGACAATAGGTTCTGGAGAAGAAAGAGAGACATAGCTTCATGTGTTCTGGTTTTACGTGGTCTGCACAGCATGGCCACCTCTGCCAGGTGGGACCTCTGGCTCACTGACCACTGTGTAGTTCCAAGCCAAAATGAGAGGTGGTATAGCCAATCAGAGGCTGGGGCAGGGCTTCCAGGGGGTATGGTGTGGGCAGGCTCCCAGGCTGCCCTTTTGACTGACGGCTACTCCAAGTGGGCTTTGTTAGCCCTACCATGTGAGTTCCATGCACCCTTCCCCCATACACAAATGATTGGTTCTGACTCAATAATAAAATAATAGTTTTACTTTTCCAATGTTTCACAATGTATGAAATACAACTTTTTTTTTTTTTAATTATTTTTTTATTTCCTTCTTTCCTAGACTGGAAGCCAAACATGAGTTTAACTGTCCTTGAAAGATCTGCAGTCTTTTATTCACTCCTAAAAGAAGATAATTGCTTTAATTAGAGCCACTGGGATGCCCATCTCCCAGCATGAATATATTCAACACTGAAAATGAGGATTTGATTTGTTTGCCTAAACTTAGTTGCCTAATGCTAGGTAAAGTACCTTAGGGTATCTACAGGCTTTACAGCCAGTGCTCCAGAAAAGCAGAGACTTCATTTAGGTCACATCTATATCTGTTAATTATGGATGTCTTGGATATGACAAGTAGTTCAGCTGCTGATAAATATATTTGGATAGCTTGGAAGTATCATGAATAAAAAGAAACAAATACAGAATTCCTGTTATGCTGGTGCAAAGCCTAACTAAAACCCCCAAACCTTCACATCTCTGCTGTTTCTCGATATTTACTTGAAGTAAAGTACCTGAAAGTATTCTAGAATTTTTTATTCCTTGTTTAAGAACCTCTATTACACCAGTAAAAAGTTGTCAATTTATATGACGCTTAATAAAGCAAGACATGCAAAATATATGTGCATTATCTTCAAAAGAATCTCTGAAGACTTTTATTACCATGATATGTTCCTTTTATGAATGAACAGAAATTATTTGTTACCTATCTAAAAATACCATCTAAAAATATCTTAGAATAAAACTGATACGTGTATTTTGTTCATTGAGCTTCAACTATTAAAAGGACACAGCCATTTGCAGAAAATGGGCTTCTGCCTATCACCTAGTATAAAAGCATGTTTAAAACTTGTCCAAGATATAAAAGAAACTAGTTTCCTTGAATGTTCTTGACCTCTCTTTTCCTTTTTTATTGTCCTGCCTCTGTTAGACTTTCTATGCTGAAGAATGACAATGACACATCTGAAGACAAATTGTGAGCCTGACAGTAGGGGAGAAATGGACACAGAGACAAAATCACTTTTGTAAATATACTTGAACTTTTCAGCATAAAAGATCCTTCCTGTTGTTTGACAAATTTCATTTTTTCCCTTTCTGTCTCTCTGTGTTCAACTTTGTCTTTGTAATGTTAACACTGGAAATTTTTGAAATACATTAAAACATAAAAGTAAATTGGAAGCACTTAGCCATTGGTGTGTTATAAAACTCTCTTCTGAACTCTAAGAAGAAATTGATGTTCCAAGGATGATAATGGGATTAAAGTTAGTTTGAAACTAATGAATAATAGCTTCAATAGCTTTATCTGATAAAATGTTTTAAGGAAGAGGGTGGAATTTAGTAAGGGATTAATAAACTTGTTGTCAGAACAAGAAAGAAAAAGGAATGTAGTTCTTTAAATTTTGACCCTGAAAATCCATTCAGGATGGATTTTGAAACTGCCATTTCAATTGGTGGCATAATGTTGGGAGTCTTTGTTCTTCTCTTTTTCTCTTTTTCAATCTTATTGCTCCTAGGCAAGTGGAAGATCTATTCTGGCTCATATATAGAAATGTGTTGTTTAATTAGACGCAGTAAATCAGTGTTTTTCTCTTACCTGTTCCTCACTGAAGCATCACAAACTGAAGGAGAGATGAATCTCATTTAACATTGGTCAGATAGTATTTAACAGATAGTATTTAATTTAAACTTGTTGTCAATAGTGATTTGTCCCTTCCTAAGTAAGATGTCAGAAACAATCAGGGTGAACCTTTCCAGGTTTTGACTTTTCTTTACAAACTGTAGAGAGAAAAATAACTTAGACTGGATACTAAAGATAAATTATAAAACTTGGATCAAAATGAACGCCACTATAGCTGAAAAGCTTCTTATGTACAGAAAGGCTTCTTATGTGTTTTGAATGCTCCATCACATTTTTGATTTGTACCTAGTTATGCTACACTCCATAAAAGCAATATGTTCCCAACAAGGATACCACTTGTGGTTTTTTCCTTAAGACATAGGTGATAGTATCCACCTTTAATAAACATTCTCCACGATTCCAGGTTGTGAAGTATGAAAATTCATCACCTTTTTACTGTATGTAATTAAAAAAATAAAAACAAAGCCACCAACCAATGAATTAACTAAACAAAAAAAAAACCAACCTTATACCTTTAGGGAGGTTAGTTTAGCATCATCCTACAAGCTCCTTGATAAAGGTAAAAGACTGATGGAAAAAAAATCCCCCTGAGAAATCAGAAGTACGAGAGTAAGTGTATAAAAATGGAGTAGAAAGGAAAACTATACATGGGCACTTTTTTAGAAGGTGTGACTTTTGATCTCCACATTATTACTTTTTTTTTTTTATTATATCTAATTATTTTTTAATATAAAATACCTAAAACCTAGTTCTGCACATAACCATCTGAACCTACAATAGTATGGATACTACTTTTCCTCTTATTTTCTACTATAACATCTTCAAATTAAAGAGAAACTTAAAAAAGTTCAATGCCTCAAGCAATGAGCTAGATTGCCCATTCTTTACAGTAATTAGAAATTAATGCTTGAAATTATCCACCTCTTTCCTCACAAATGACTTTCTGTGTACTACTGTGCATTAAAATGTGTGTTAATCTGTATTAGGACATTTCAATAGGGACTTAAGTCTGCTTTTTATTAAATTTTAGATACTTAAGATGCAATCTACATGGAAAGTTTAATTACTGTGGTCTCTTTGAACAGTCAGTAAAAGAGAAAGTTTGGGTTCGTGTCACCCAAATACCTGAAATGCTCATTGGAAACCTGTCAACTGTATATAGAGGTGACTAGGCTCTAGGTGTTAAATGTGATGAGTCTTGGCCTGACAAATATTTCATTGTCATATTACATGCAATTCTCATAAACACAGAGTTTCTACTACGTAGAAGATTGTTTGTGAACTTACACACACACACACACACACATAAATGCAGACCACAAATTCAAAGGTTACCTCAGTATGGTATAGTTGTAATTTTAGTAATACCCAGTTTCTGAGATGCATACATTTGTATTACACTGATATAGGGCCTATAGAACTTATAAGAAGTCCTTGGAGGAGCTGAACTCACTTAATCTGAAAAAGAGGAGACTGGGGGAGGTATAATAGCTGCCTGCAGTATTTGAAGGACAGTTCTGAAAGTAATAAAACTGAAGTCTTCCTAGTAGGTTATATATTAAGAATCAACTAACTACAGATTTTCAAGATGTAGCTACGAACATAATGTCTCTCTGGATGTACAAGGGAGATGCCTGTTTTGGTACTAGGACACAAGGCAACTCTTGCCTGACCAAGTTAACAGCCTTCTATCATGAAGAGACTACATCAGTGGACAAGGGAAGAGCTATGGATGTCATTTCTCTAGACTTTTGTAATGCCTTAGATATGGTTTCCCACAACATGTTCTCTCTGATTTGGAGATATAAGGATTTGATGGATGGACTGTTTGGTCATTAAGGAATTAGTTGGATGGTCTCATCCAGAGGGTAGTGGTCTACAGCTCAATGTCCAAATAGAGATCAGTGATGAATGGTTTTCCTCAGGGGTGTGTTCTATTTAATACCTTCATCAGTGACATAGATGGGATTTTGGGTAAGCTCAGCACCCTGCTGAATCGTGAAGCTGACATGTCTGAGGAACAGAATGCTATCCAGAGGGACCTGGAGAAGGTTGAGAAGTAGGCCCATGGGAGCCTCTTGAGACTCAACAAGACCGCGTGCAAGGTCCTGCACCTGGGTCAGGGCAACATGTAATATCAATACAGACTGGAGGATGACTCCAGCAGTCATACTAGTCAGTCAGACACCAGTTGAGAGTAACCTGGCAAAGACAGACTTGAGAGTGCTGGTGGATGAAAAATTGGACATGACCAGCACTGTGGGCTGACAGCCCACAGAACCAACTGTATCCTGGGATGCATCAAAAGAAGAGTAGTTAGCAGGATAAGGGAGGTGGTTCTGCCCCTCTACTCTTATCTGGAGAGACACCACTTGGAATGTTGCATCCAGCTCTTGAGTCCTCAGCCCAGGAAGGACATGGACATGAACATCTGTTGATGATGTTACTCTGGCAGTAACACGTCTAGAAAACAGTAAGAATCAGTTTCCTTCTTATGCAATTTTGTCCATGTTTTTAACTGAAAAGAAAAAAAAGAAAAGTATATGTCTTTGTCTAATTTGTACTGTTTGTGTAGGAGAACTGTTTTTACAAGCATAAATCATATCTGTCTCAAGGTCAGTAGTTGATCAGGTATTAACTCTGCATATGTGAATAAGGTTAGATGAGAAGAAATATGAGTTGCAATTTCAAAACATATCTTTTATAACCTTGATACTCTGATACTGAGAGTCTCGGTAAATGGAATTTATTGATCTTTGGATAAATAGTGATGTGTGAAAAACAAAGCAGGAGAGGACTAATTCAGATCTAATGAGACTGAACATCAAGCTATTCATGAATGGAAATACAAAGATAAATTATCAGCAAAGCTACCAGGAATAACAAAATGATCTTGTAATCTTCAGCATTTTTTTCTACTTAGAATTACATAAATTTCTCTCAACGTTTTCTGTACTGATTTACCGTAACGCTGCTTTTAATTTTCTGACAAAGCCCTTGTTTTTGATTAAAAAACTACATTTTTATTACTGCAATTTTGATAAAGAATTCAGAATAAATATGATACACTTATAGTATTTTAGTAAAATGTATGGAATTTGAATAACCTACCAAAATACATTTTTTTTCAGAAATAGATTAATTTTCAACAACAATAAGTTTTCAAACTGCTTACATATACACCTCAGACATATATTTTCTTCCTTCTTTTGCATGCATGAATAAAAGATTACAAGGTATTCTGAAGTCCTTGAGGAACTTACTAAGTCTCTGCATAGCTTGTAAACTTACCTGTACTATCATGAAATTTGTGTCGAGATTCTACTGGAAGAGAACTGTACACCATGCAAGGACTTAAGAATTTAAATATTGGAGAATTTTATCACATTGTTATATGCTGTACCTAGTCGAATCTCTTTAAGTTATCCATTTATTTTCATTTCCACCAATTCTAGCTATGATTATTGCATAATGACTATACAATTAATTATATTTCTGTATTAAATTCCTAAGATGTTGGAAATATTTGCTGTTAAGTTTAATGAAATTTATTAATTGTAGATTCTAGAAGTGTACTATATTTATGAGGGTTTTTTTCCTTAAAATAAGTCATAAAAGCACTGCAAATTTGATGCAACATATTGATCCTGTCAAATTATCATGCAGTGCTGAGTGTGGAAAGTTAATGATTGTCATATTTGAACTCCTTTGAAAAGATAATGATGTTTACAATTTCATCCACAGCAGAAAACCTGCAGGGTATTTGCTATCTGACCCCAGTGCTTCAAGTTCTGACTGAAATATATACACCACTAAAATCAGGGTCATGGCTATCAGAATTTTATTTCATTCCTTTGATGTTTCTGCTGTCTGGAGAATTCAGATGGATTTGACTACATCCTTCCACTGTTTCCCAGAAAAAAAGAACATCTGAAGTGTTTTCTGAATTCTTCAGAGCCTCATCATGAATAATATAGTATACATACAACATAAAAGATTACAGTGGTTTGCTAACAGCAACCTTGCTTCAGTTTGCTTATTAGCAATACAATAAGTATATAATCAAAAGCCACGTACCTGGATATTATGATACTACAGGCATAAATTCAACTGACAGTATTGATTTTACTGGTAGTTTCCTGTACAGAATCAGTTTCATTACATGTGAGGCGTTTACAAATATTTATAACTTTTCCATTTGTTTTTAGGATTTCACATTTTAGGTTTATTGCTTTTCAGAAATTTTTTTTTTATTACATTTTTGTGTAGTGAGTAGCAAGAATATGCTCAATCTTCCAAAAGTTTTTAGTGTACCAGTAATATAATACGTGTCAAATTACCAAGATATAAATACAGTACATGAATCCAATAGGTATAGCAGATCTCTGAGGACATCTGTACATTTGTAATGGCTTTTGTTGACAATTCGACATATGGAAGTAGTTAAAAAAACATCACATTAGAAGCGGAAGGGACCACATCCATGTTGCCCAATGCCATGCAGAGGTGTAAGCCCAATGCAGATCCGCTCTGATGGATCATTGCCAGGAATTGACAGGTTTTCCAGTCTATGAGCATCCTGCTTGCCTGGATCCATGCTTCTGATCTGAACTGGATTTGGAGGAACTGCAACCCTGACTGGTATGTGTGAAGTGCATATCTTGCAGAACAGAAATCTGGGGTTTGGAATCACTGTCCACCAACTACACACATCCTGCATATTATCAAATTTTAAGCTATATGTCACTAATTGATGCTGTTCTGTTCTTGCATCCACCCCACATAAATTGTAGAACAGAATCACAGAACCATTTAGATTGGACAAGACCCCAAATATTGGTTCCAATGGCAAAATATTGCCAAGTCCACCACTAAACCATGTCTCTAAGCATCACATCTACACGTGTTTTAGGTGTCTCCTTTGTTGGGGACTCCACCACTTGCATGGACAATGCGTTCTAATGCTTGACAACCCTTTTGGTGGAGAAAGTTTTCCCAGTATCTAATCGAAACCTCCCCTGGTACAGGTTGAAGCCATTTCCTCTTGTCTTACAGTTTCCTGCTTGGGCAAAGATACTGACCCTCATCTCACTGTAACTTCCTTTTAGAGAGCAATAAGGTTCCTCCGAGACTCCTTTTCTTCAGGCTAAACAACCCCATCTCTCTTAACCATTTCTATTAGGACTTGTGTTCTAGACCCTTCACCATCTTTGTTCCCCTTCTCTGGACATGCTTCGACACTTCAATGTCTTTCTTGTACTGAGGGTCCCAAAACTGAAAACAGGATCTGAGGTGCAGCCTCAAGAGTGTCAAGTACAGGGGGACAATCACTGCCTTAGTCCTGCTGGTCATGCTATTTCTGATGCAAGCAATCCCTCATATCAGAAATCCTCCTTCATCCAAAATATCTGGTGTTTAGTGCTGGACTAGATGTAGTACATTAACAGACCCAAATTCATATTACAGTTTATGTTCAATTTATGTTTTCTTTTATTTTTGAGTTATTGATTAATTTTTTTATTCATATGTAATGTTCTTGATTTTCTTTTGCAGCAGTGAAGTCAGTTAGTAGTTGAATAGTAAACAGTAAAAAAGAAATTAATTTGAAAATCAGAAACAACAGTTTTAAAAATGCATACCCTAAAAGCATAATAAAACTAGACTGTCTTTTTTTACAAAACCAGCTTTAATCTAGTATTATTCTTTCATAACCTGTAACAGGTTTTTACTGTGGAAGAATAACCATTTTAAGACATTAAGACAATACCTGTTATTTTACACTTTCTTATCTGTCACAATAAATACAACTATATAACTGTAAGAAAGATTGTGAGGAAGATGCATCCCCTTGATTTCACTAACTCAGAAATATTTTTTTCATACCTGGGGAGCTTCCCTTAGGATTACTTCATCAATTAACAGAAGTTCATGGATCATTATGTTGTCTAAGGAACAATTTGTTTCCCCAGTTGAATTGTACATTATCATGTCTGCCACATTACCACTACAGCCTTGCCATACATTCATTAGGATTATTAAGATTAGATAACAATTAGAATTTCAAATCAAACATTTTCAGACATTATACTTGAACAATCCTGATTTTGATAGCAGAAGTAAACCGATAATGAATCTCGAGAAATAACATCTCACTACAAATTAATGGCATTGCAGAGAAATGAACACACGTGAAGAATTTGAGGTGACATTTTCATTATCTGTTAGTCAATGTGTTTCCTCCAATCCAGACTAAAACAAAGTTAAAATGCGTGATTGGCAGTCACTGGTAACAAGCAGAGAAATGTGTTGTATTCATGGAGGTAAATGTTTAGCAGTTATATAAATCTAACCCCCCCCTTACTTTAATAAAGTTGGGTTTTTTTTAAATTTAGATCGAGAATCTAAGTACTCCCTTTTTCAGTATTAAGAAAAAACCGTTTTCAATTCAAGCAACTAAATTATTGCTTATAGTTGTGTCAAAGTCTATCAGAGGGAAATTGGCCTATTTTCTGAAAAGCACTATGTACCACACTATTCATTTTAGTACTTTTGTTTTATCTGTATTATCTCCACCTCAGGACTGACCATATATGTTGAAGTTTTTAACTGCTAGGTTGAGCTAATTCTTTTAGACTATTTCATTCATGTTCATATGCATTTTTGTAAAAATGAAATTGCTGTTTCAAATTTATTTCTATCAAATACAATGATGACCAGGCACTTAAGTTGTGAACTATACTCAAATGACTGTTTAAGTTTACTGGAGATTATCACAATGTGAGCCAAAAGACAGTAACGTCTGAGCACAAGTACAAGTACAGCCAAACAAACAGTTTCATTTGTGTGTGTTACCAGGGAATTTGTTGCCACACCAAAACATAGCAGTGTGCAGCAATTTAATAGTATAGATAATGCATCAGTGCTTAAGTGCCATAGCCTATTTTTTTCTCTTTTAGATACTAATACAGTGTAGTGTACTTGTTTAGATTTGAATAGATTAGTGTAATTATTCTGAAAAAATTGGTGTTTCTATTTATTTACTATCATAGCATTTAAATAAAGGAAAAAAATATTATCTTTGGACCAATATGAATATAATTAGAGAGGATTTTCCTGACAGTTATAATGCCTCATTCTGCTCAATGTGTTGAAGGGAAGGTATTTGGATTTACTCTGGGCAGTGCTTGAGAGAATAAAAAAAATTCTCAGGAGTTTCAAAACCAACTTTTATTTACAAATTTTAGAACATTCTGATGGAATAAGGCAATTGGCAAAGTTTAACTTAGCAAACTTTAGCGTATCCAGATACAACAAGGCACTTAACAAGTCATTGACTGAAATTTTCCCTGGTCCAGCTTACAATATATATTTTGAGAAGAACAAGATAGGAGAAGAAAGAGAGAGAGAAAGAAGAGAGAAAGGTAGACAGTCACCGCCCTAGGATCCAGTGTGGTCTCAGTAGCTTTTAAACCAGGGCAGTGGAGTATGCCATGCAGAACAAATTTCACCATGCCCTTATCTGTTCCAGTCCCCTGGGGCCCTCCAAGCTAGCTTATGCTAATTTCAGCACTGAAGTCTTATGTCTGTGTTTTACACAGAAACACCATGTTCCTAGTGGTCCCATGCGGTCGACACCCACACTACAGTGCAGGTCAGCAGCTGACTTTTCAGACGCTTGTGTGCTACTCAGGCTCAAGGGGGTGGGGGGAGCAGTGCACCATCCCATCTACACGGAGTTCATTCTGTTTACCCACCACTTCCCATCTAGTTGTTTCAAACCAGTCAACTCCTTCTCCATCTCTTACAATAGTAATTTAAAAAAGAAAATAAAGCAGTATTTTTGTTGCAACATAGATATACTCCAAAAGCTAAAAATATTGGTTTTTTTAAAGAAGTAATCTTGTAAAATAAATAAACCAGAAAACTACAGCCAAAAGAAAGGAGGAAAAAAGCTTTTCCTTTCATTCTTGACTGGTGAATAATCCTCAATTCACATCTCTTTTCAGAGTAGTAGGTTGCATGCATGTCCTTAAGGATGGGTCAGTCTTCATGTAAGAGTTTTGTCAGGTCTGTCTTCCACATACACTTGCACTCTTCTTTCTTATACTGGTGGGTGAAAAAATAAAGATGTCTGCATTGGATGATCTTGAGATCATCTTGACAAAAAGCTATCAGTTTCTGCCATCATCCAGAGAGGGATTTTGCAGGTCTACAGCAGTGGAAAAGGCTGGAAGGAGAAAAGAGAGAAGAAATGTCAGAAAGAAAGCACAAAAAATCTTGGGTAGCACTTACGTGGAGATAATGGCTGACTAGGTCACTGGCTCTCACTGTGAAAAGCCTTCACAGTTGCAGTTTGGGTTTGTTTTACAGCAAAAGATAGAAACTAAAGTTGTTTGATGTTACAACCAACATAGACCTGAATATCATCCTACCTTTCTATTTAAAGGATAAACTGGAAAAGTATTAAAGTGATAGTGGGAGTGGGAAGTTTTGGGAGTGAAGATGGGGGGGTTATTTGTTTCGGTGGTGATAGAGAATAATTTTCTTTCATCTAATTAAAATAAATCTTGATATTGCTAGAAATCATTGTGGTCAGGTTCTGAAGAGCAAGAAATGTCAGAAGAAATAAGGATTTCATGTGTTTTCAAGTTAATTGCAGCGTAGAATAAAAGCATGCTCAAAGAGTCATTCTTCTACTTCACATATTCCCAAAGTCCAGCACCGCAGCAAGACGTCAAGGAGTAAACAATGAGAGAGAGCAACTGTAACTAGAGTATTAGCCAACTCTTCTTGTCTAACTCTCTATGTAAGCGGATATAATTAAGCAGACAAATTTTACAGTACTTTTCCCATTCTCCAGACTACACTCCATCTCTAACTCTTATTTTGAGATTAGGCAATGAGTGAAGGAATTTAAGTAAAAATAGGATAAGAAATTAGTAGGTGTTTCTAATATCCCAACAGGTTGAAGACTACCATGGGTCATAATCTGTCTCATGCATTGTAACATGACACTGGATTGACTTCCCTATAAATTGAGAAGAGATATAACAAGGGTCCTTCAGACCCTTGACTCACGATAAAACAAAAACTGAAATCAAACTCCAATGTCTCCTGCAGGGATGAAAAACATTTTTCATTTACAGAGATCAGATAGTAGCAAAGTCTCTAATGATATTGATAGATGTACTTTTTATGTCTACTTCTATGTTCCTGGTAATATTTTCTGTTTCTTAAGTTACTACCAAGGATAGATAACACAACATACTATTTTTCTTTGACCAAAAGCCCATTAATTTGTGTCAACAACTAAACTTCTCATACGAGCAAAATATTTCTGATCATTGTTTTATTGTGCTGCATGAGACCTTTGACAAAGGCTGAATGAAGGCCACCAAAAGCTATGTTATTTTTGACCTTTATATCCTGCATGCTACTGTGATTGTCATCCATCTATGGAATTTCCAAGGTTACATTGTACATACATGATTATAGAAAACCCTGAAGAAATGAAGAATAGTTTGCTTGAAATGGCATAGCTTTTGCAAATACAAAACCAACTACATTATATCAGATAGGACACATACCTACGTCCCTTTTTAGTATATACAGACTTGCAATACAGGTGGTATTTAAAGTTAATGCATGTATCCATTTGTTTTAATTGTCATATAATAAAGATTGTGCACTCATAAGAGATCTGTGAGCTACTACAGAGTTTAATTTGATCTTTTAGCATGTAATGAAAACAGTCCTTAGGGATTCAGACGTAATTGAAGTTCATTTCTAATGTTAGTGAATTCAATCTGTATGCAGTTTTCTTTTGTTTTTATGAGAAACAACTTTAAGACAATTATAAGATGCATAAATACAATGAGGAGAAAAATAAACTATATTATTAATTCTCTTTATATTTAAACATCAATGCTGACTAAAGTCTATGAAATAAAAATAAACATGTACAATTTATACTCACCCTTCAATTTCTTGAGATAACAATGAATTTACTTTAAAATGCATTTTAATGAGGAAAAACATCCAGACCCTTTCAAATATACCCAGAACATTATCCTTTCAATACAGTTGAAAAAGCACTTGAATTTGAGCACATAAGTTTCTGATGAATGGTTTAATTTTAATAGTTGCTAACAATGAAATGAAACTGTTATGAAAGTTATGTGACTTGAATATGTTCTGTAAAAGTTTGTTTCTGTTCGTTTACTTTGTGCCAGAATGCCATAAGATAAAATAAAATTAAAAAAAAAAAAAAAAAAGACCAGGAAGGAGTGGATGGGGGTGAGAATTGGGGGTAATAAATTGCTGTACTTTCAGGTATATAGCTCAGTACTGATCTGCACTTTCAATGACCCATACATCTCTTTTCAGGTGAACTATAGCAATTACAGCCTACTATAGACTACTTAAACTAGAATTATTGCTAAAGAAATTCACATTTCTAGTTGAAGATTTCCCTACTCATTACAGGGGGTTTGGACCAGGTGATCTTTAAAGGTGCCTTCCCACCCAAACCATTCCATGATTCTATGATAAATCATTGGCTCAAAACCAGCCAAACTGCTGTATGAATACTAACCAGATATGAGGAAACTTCACTTCCAAACTGAATGAAATCAACCATGTTAGATGTTGGGTTTTTTCGTTTCATAGATCATGTTTTAGCTCTCAGCAAACTCTCTAGGAATTTAAATGGGAATCCACCTCTTAATTCCAGATGCTTAGAATGCACACATACATCTGAGTTAGGCACCGCAGGCTATCATTATAGTCACTTAACTATTACTGTCAAGGGATAGGTATGGATACATTTAGGGAGTGATTCCATTAATCCTGAAGTAACTGCCTGAAAAAGGATACATTAATTGTTCCCCAGAATACCTTTTCTGTTTTTATTGAGCGTAAGGTAAGACTGAGATGACTAGTTCAGCATATAGAATTATAAATTAGAGGGGAAAAGGTGGCATATTTGCATACTCAATGCTATAGGAACTTTGACAGCCTGCTGACTGAGTTATGTAGGGCAGAAAATGTGTAGTCAATACGAGGGGATGGGCAATTAGACAACTCTGTGAAAGTCCCTAAAGTGAAGGAATGGAAATCTGAGGATTACTTTGAATTACTTTTTAAATTATTGCAGGGAACTTTGTATTTAGTTTTGCCAGCTTTCTTTTTTTCAACTAATCAATAAAGTGTTGATTCTGACTCTATTTTGCATAATCACAGGGAGACTCAGCTTCAGCTACTTGCTACCAATAAATTACCTTTGTGTTTGCAATATTTAGAGGGGTTTTTTCTTTTTTTTTTTTTCTTCTTCTCTGAAGAAGCACACCCTTGTTAACTTATGAAATGAAAGTTTCTTTCTGCAGATATCAAGAATTTTTTTCCCCTTGGGTAGATGGAAAGGTATCAAGAATTAAAAAAAAACCAAACCAGGATAGCAACTATTTGGAACAGACAATCTTAAAGCTAGTCCATGCAAATGCATCTGTAGATCCAACATACAACCCTTTCTTCACGCTGACTGGTGAAGGGCCAGTGGCTTTCCAGGACTAAGACAGGCACTTCACATTTGTGGTAAGATTTGAACAGGAGGCAACTTAGTGTCACAGTTGCAAACAGTGTCCTGTGCAAACAGACAGTTCACTAAAGGATAAAGAGCTGGCACCCAGAGCCCGTCCCACCGCCCCAGACAGAGACTACCAGGGCAACCCTAGCACTGGGCATCAGACATCTCTGTTGGGACTGCAATGGCCTGAGGCTGGGCTGGGATGTAGGCCTGTGGGTGGGTGCCGGGCATCAAGGCCCATGGTCAGGTAGAGCAGGTCTATGGGGAACTGGAGACCGGCCGTGCTGTGCCATGACTGGGACAGGGTCCGATGGCCACAGGGGGGATGATATGGGACTCCCCATGGGTCAGGCTATTGAGGCCTTTTTCTACCCTCAATTCCTTGACACGGAAGGTTCAGACCTGGTTTCTCTTTTGTACTGTGTATTTCAGAGGTGTACACAAAGAAAATGTAAATACGGTTATATACTCATATTATGAAGTCATTATTGACCAAAACAAAGAATCAGCAATAAGAATATTTGAAAAGTTGTAAAAAAAGGGAAAGATGTAAATATTGTGGTTGTATTCCTTTGAACAGCCTCCAAAAATCCAGTACTTCATAGTAAATTAACAAAGCCACAATGAACAGGAAAATAAGATTACTATTAATCTGAAAAACTTTTGTAAAGACCACCTGCAGTAGCATCACAAAGTCATTTGATAACATGTAAAACAAACAGTGCTTTTGTGGTCACAGAAACTGCTGATGCAATGCTAACCTGAGCACGGCAGTGAATCACAGTAAAAGATAATAATAATAAAAAGGGAAAATAAAGTTGTATAAGAAGATTCCAGTAACTTGCAAATAAGGGATAACCATGAACATTTCAGAAAGAGAGGAAAACTCCCTTTCAATAGAAAAAAAGAAGTTATTATCAGAAATAAACTAGATCTTACTATTATAAGATAGACTACTGAGATTGTCTGAATAAGTAAAAGTTGCTGCAAAATTTACAATACTTTTCCAAAGTACTAAATAACTTTAGTTATTGAGACTAAATATATGGGGGCATACGTTTAATACTAAATATATGTATGGACCCACTAAATGTTCATACTTAATATTCATACTAAAATTTCACAATTAATAATAAAATGTAGAATAAATTTAGAATAATTCTGGTTTCTAAAAATTAAAATAATGTTTTATGAGAGATCAAGACTTACTATTTTAAAGTGACTTTTATCAGTTTTATATGCATATTTCTGTTTTTAGTATTATGGTCTTCTTCAATATTCCAACTACAATGTCTTAGGATACAATAGCTCGTGGAGAAAAATTTGTACTAAACCCTGAGTTTAATGCTTGAGTAAAGTTCAGAACACAACTCAGTCACAGAAACTGAAATTTAACCAAAAATAGGAATTTAAGTCCAAAACACAAGTTTTAAATACTTGTATTCTCTACTAGTAATGGAAATACATAAATTCTGTAGTTATCTTAAGAAGAATTGATTTTTCTCTTTTTTTTTCAAATTACTCAAATATTAAAAAAACACTTCTCTACATGGGTAGAATCATCTTGCATTTGATGGAGGTGAGTAGCTGGACATCTCATTCAACTTAGGTGGGGAACAGAAATCACAATATTCATTTTTCTCATTGTGAATGACAAGCCATTCTCACATTACAACTATTAGACTGATGTTTTCACAAAGATATAATGAAACAAACTATTTTTCATAAATAATAAGGGAAAAGGTTGTTCTTATCTCTTTTTAAATCCTATAAGATTTCAACTAGGACAAAGGCTCTTTCACCTTCTGTGAAGACTATCTGTGTGTATTCTGCTTTTGTTTCTTACTATAAAATAGCAACAACATTTTTAGGAAAAAAGTCCCACAAAATAGTCTAGAAAGATACCTGCCCATATTCAGGCTTGGGAGGGTCAGGTGAACTGGAGAATGGTCCTTCTGTGGCATCACTTGTTAAGAGGATAATGGTCCCATGGAGTTGAAGTGGGGCCTTGGCCATGGGCAGGTATGGGGCAGCCACAGAGGGGTCTTATCACAGGGGCAGTAAGACCCTTTACTGCCCTCCAGGCCTTTTTTCCCAGTGCAGTGTGTGCTCACAATTTAGAGAGATCTGATCTCACAGGGGATCTGCTGTGAATTCCGGTAATTTCCATGGACTGTCAGTGGGCTTTCTCAGGCCACACATAGGCAGCTCAAGTACAGCTGCCTGGGAGAGGGACATGATATGGAAGACTTTGAGGTAGGGCGTCATGGCAATCCCCCGTTTTGGGGAGTTAAATGGTACAACCATCCTTGATGGGCTCCAGAGACAGAGCAGCAATGAAGGGGTGAAGTCTAGGGCTAGGATCTTAATGCTACAGGAAGATCAGAGTAAAGGGAGAAGTGGGGATTATGAAATAGGAAAGGTAAATTCATTGGTTTTATAATAGGTTTCTTGTGTGGTCATTAACTGTTCAATGCATCCTGGTTGACATGACCTCTGCTCCTGTGAACGGTGACAAATTGTAACAGTAATTGATTCATATTCTGTATACACTTATCAAAAACAACTACAGCAGAACAAAAAAAAGGGCAAAAAACCAAGAAAACAAACCTCCGACCAACTAAATGCAACATCTGTGAGTGAGATAATAATTTTTCAAAGTATTTTCTTGTCTCTCATGGAGCTTTTGATTGTTTTTCAGTAACATTCCATCATAAATAATTTAACTTTGTGAGGACATTGTGAAAGTTTCAGAAAGAAAAACATAGTTAATCCAGAAAAAGAAAGTCGCATGGGGTTTTTTGTTTGGTTTTGTTGGGTTTTACTTGTTTGTTTTATGGGATTTTGTTCATCTTCTTGAGTAATAACAGAACATGTTGCTGTATGTATTTGTCCTACCCAGAATCTGTCAACCTGTTTATCTTCAGACTTCCAGTATTTACTTTTACGCCATCTAAAGTCTTCAGCACCTCATCAGAACAAAATTACTAATACCTTCTTCAAAGAATGCTGTAAGAATTAATTATTACAAACTGTGCAACACCACCATAGAAGCTATAAATACTTGAATAATCAGAAGCCTTTACAGTTTTATAATTACGAGAATCAAATAGGTTCCTCTGGAGATAAAAGGTGAAATGAACTCAATATTATTATCTTGTAAAGAGGAAATTCAGAGAAAAGAGTCTAGTCCATAAAAGCTAATATTATCAATACAATTTTAGCAATTTTAGCATTCTTCACAGACACTTGTAAAGATGTTTGTTGATTATCATATGTATATTAACTTTTTTTAAATTGTTTTATTCCTACAATTTCACAAGATATTCCACAAGATCTCCTTTTTTTTATAGAAGTACTTAACCCTTACTTTTTTTGATGAATCAAGTCGAAGTAGGTAAAACTGACTTTTTTGACACATGTTGGAATTTTGACACACGTTAAATTGACATATGAAGTTATGGCTGTCCCTCATTTCCTTCCTCTGGAAGGTATGGTGAACATATCTGCAGTGTAAGTCCCCGAGAGCAGCTGATTCCCTATTCTGTTGTATGGGGAATGAGGTCTATGAAATATTTCATGCTGATAAATGTGCATCTTGACAAAGGGAAAAATAAACAATGTAAATGTTCCTTGTGATGTTAAAGAGACAAACCAAAATAAAGAACAGCACAAAAGAAAACACACCAGGAGAGAAATAAAAACCAAATTCATTTGTATTGTCCTAGTTATGAAGATGACAGTGAGTTCCTCTAAATTTAAACTCATGTCTTGCAGTGCTTTGGACATAGCATTGCTTAGAACTACCTGAAATGTAAAGCGTATTTATCCAACCACTGTCTTTCCACATGCCACGTAGTTGAACATACTTTAAATGCCAAAAGTTAGATATTGCCATAACACTTATTTGCTTCTTTTAGTGTTCCTATTAGTTTTTGTTTCTGTTCTTCCAACTCTGTAAAAATGATTGTGTGCTTATTTATATCCAAGAAAGTCAATGAATTTAAAACACACTCCTCTTTTCTGCCTGCCTCTTAAATGCCACAGATCTGTGGCACACCTAAGACAACAGAGTGGACATTTCCAGAATAAATACAGTTGTTCACACAAGGATATCTATATTCCCAGAAAGCGAGTTCCTCTTTGGAGATTTGCATGAATTAAAAATGTCTGTACAAATAGTATTTTCCAACTAAAACAAAGATTATATTCTGCATAGTCAGGATTTGCATTTTGTAAAATTATTCTTTCTTATTTCTAGTTACTTCTATATAAAAGCAAGTAACTCTCAGTGAACAATAACCAGGGAATCACTGGCAAGGTCAGAATGATAAGTCCTACTTGCATACATAAGCCACCTTCCACATCATGATTCATGATCATCAAATCAGCATATTTGGCAAGTGAGCAATGTTTCACACATTAGAAATGCATGATTTTGAAGAAAAGTTTTAGAACTCAGTCACATTGTTTATCTCATTTTCTACCTGATCTTATGTCATTGAAAATAGTACATACACGCCAAGAGGTCATAACAGAGAAGGAAAGAGAAGGATGTGCTGGTTTTGTCTGGGATAAAGTTAATTTTATTCACGGTGTTTCAGATTTATGCTAAAAACTGTTGATAAACACAGGGATGTTCTAGCTAATGTTGAGAAGCACTTACACATAGTCAAGGCCTTTTCTACCTCTCACCCCACCCCAGCCAACCAGTGAGGAGGCTGCAGATGCACAAGAAACTGGGGAGGACACAGATGGGACAGCTGACCCCAACTGACCAAAGGGATATTCCATATCATGTGACATCACACTCAGCAGTAAAACTAGGGAGAATGTTGGCATGGGGGCCCACTGCTTGCTGACTCCTGGTCATCATTCAGTCAGTGGTGAGCACTTGTTTTCACTTACATCACTTGTCTCTTTTGCATTTTATTTCTCTCTCTGTTTTATTTTTATTTTTCACTACAATATATTATTTTTATTTTATGTCAGACTTTAAATGCTTTTTATCTCAAAGGAGAGTTTTCTTCTTTACTCTTCTGATTCTCTCCCCAGTCCTTCCATAATGGAGGCAGTGAGTGGCCATAAGGTGCTTAGTTGCCAGCTGGGGTTAAACTACGATAAAGTGGAAAGAAAACAAAGGAAAACATTAATTCAAATAACATTTCAGTTATGTTAAAGAAATGTATGATCTATAGGTAGAATAATAGGATTCTTAGAGAGATGAATTTTTTAAATATATTTTTTGTGTTAATTATTTTATGTAATGGTGTAAACTGCTTTGAGTTCCATAAAACATCTAGGAAGGACACTTAATGAGTTTTGTTTATGCATGAGTATCTCCATATGTTTTCTAGAGTAATTTAATGCAAAACCTAAAATTAAGTACAAGAGACATTCCAAAACTCACAAAAAATATGGGACAGGCAATCCTTTTTCACTGAAAGTCACTAGAAGATAAATGAGCAGTTCTCTAATCATAGTGAAAAATGAATGGACAAGATACTAGCAAAATCTAATCTATAACCTCTGGTATCTAGAAGGAAAGACTGATGCATTGTATAAAATTCATACGTGCAGTATAACTGATATAATCTTAGTGTAAATTGCATATCAGTGTTTGTACCACAAGATCTCAGTCAAGTCTTTTTTGCAGTCTCTCTCCTTACATCTGTAACTAGTCTCCCAAATTTCTGTTTTCCATAGGAATGGAGAGAAGGGGTGGGGGGGGAAGGGAGGCAAGGCAAGGGGCGAGGCTAGGCGAGGCGAGGAGAGGAGAGGAGAGGAGAGGAGATGTACACTACAGTGTAGTGTAGCAGTGGAAGAGTTATTTTGTCAAAAAAAGACCCACAAAAAAACCTGTGAAAAGACTGGAACAGGTTAAGGTGAACGAGACTTGAACGCATATCTCTGTTAGTGATACAAATATCATTTTTTCAAGCTGTATCAAAGGTACCATTCTAATTGTAATCTACTTTCAGTTATGTTAATGAATATTGTGGAAAATTATACTATAATATGAAGGTGAATTCTCCTATTCAATTCAGTTCATACACTTATTCCATTAACTTCTAAAAGGAAATGTGTTACTCATGGAAGTTATCTGATGATGTTTGATATAAAAATTGAAAAATCAATTACCAGTTTAAGAAAAAATTATCCAAATCTGTATGGTGAGCATTTTCATCATTTGACTACAAATAATATAAAATAAAGATATGCTTTTCCTGAAACATAGAGGAAAGCACCATACTCTATAAAGGTTTTACATAATTAAATACAAAGCCTATATTAAAATTTAAAGAGAGTAACTTATCCTGAAAAAAAGCAAACCATTTCCAAGTTGAAGATGTCTTTCCATCCTTAGCACAGCCTGACATTGTTTTCGTGCAATGTTTCACAACAGTGGAAGAAACATTATACTGCTTTATATCCAATCCCATGAATATGCTTTTAGGACGAGGCATAAGGGTGCAGTCAGAAGACAAATGAAGCAACAGCCACTATATTCTCCTTCAAAAATACATTGTTTAGGAAAGTCATTGCTGAATTTGATTTCATCTAAGGAGTTAACAGGTGTTCTGTAGCAAAATATAAGCCATGCTCAAGTACCATTCAGCCTGGATATACTCTTCCCTTTCACCAAGACCTAAGCTTCTTTTCTTTTTCCCCAATCTATAAACATTTTGTTTTTTCTGTTACGATCTTGGAAAACTTTGGAGATAACTCTCTGCTATGTATTTATCTCTTTACAGGGAGAATGATTTCCAGACAAATTCAATTGAGATCTCTGCCTGAAGGAGTGATTAACAATTTAATATATGGCAGACAAAGTACAGAAATACCACTTTCGGAGTCAGTGAATCAGAACATGCTCAACAACAGCAAGAGGTTCAATACTATTTCTCCACCCACTTCTTATTCAACAGATGTTTGTTTCAGCGTAAGAGAAAGTTCTCTCATTTAACCATTATTTTGGAGTTGATTTATATTAATATTAATTATTACAATATTATTAATATTAATTATTAATTAATTATTTATATTAAAGTTGGTTTATATTAATATTGCATTTTGTTTTGACTTTTTTTGTCTTTCTATCAAGACAACTAAAGAATACTAGAGATACTGAATGTCTGCAAAGATTTTAAATATCTTTCTCTCAGGAAACTGCCTACACACTCATCTGAACCACAGGAAACCATTGAGACCTTAAAATTTCACATTCTTTTTTATATTCCTGAAAATTGCAAACTGCAACAGACTGAAGATCTTTTAAGTTCAAGATATCGCATTTCCCTGTGAACTGATTGTGTTTGCATGCTTCTGTGTAAATGGCAAAAATAACTTTGTGGGACTCTGGAAATTCACACCCCAGGATACTGTATGGTTGGCAAGGGAAGACTGTCTGATGTAATCTACCTAGATTTGTGTAAGGCTTTTGACACAATCTCACAGGGCATCCTTCTCTGCAAATTGGAAAGACACAGGTTTGAAGGGTGGACTATTTGGTGGATAAGGGATTGGTTGGATGGACACAGCCATTGGAGGCCAGTGATGAATGGTGTTCAGGGCTCTGTCTCGGGACTGCTGCTTTTCAATAGCTTCATCAATAATACAGACACTCAGATTGAGTTTACCCTCAACAACCCTTTACAGAACAGAATCCTGACAGATTACAGCAGGAGGTTTTGCACATTACTATTTGCCAACTCCCTGAAGACTTTTCCAAAATTCTATTCTATATGCTATATAATATTTCATAATGATTTCTTTTAAATGCACAATATAAGAGTATAAGTGAATAGAACCTCAGAGAGCATTGTGGATAATTACTACAACTAGGTTGTAGTAGGCTTCAACCTGGTGCCAGCCCTATTCAAAAAGTTGAAGCAATTACACTTTTAATTTCTCAAAATGTCACACAAAACTGGGAAAAGTTCCATAGTTTAATTATGTTCCTGCTATTTTACTGTGAGAATTTTTTATCCATTAATTTATGAGTCAGTGGCAACTTTACTGCAATAAATATAACCATTTAATTCTGTAAAATTTCACTGAAGATGGTATACACAATATGCAGCCTATTTAAAACACACAGCTAATAAAAATCTCACCGGACTGAAAAATCTGAACGTTGTAGTGCTGTTACTTAAGGGGGAAAAAAATTACTTGTTGGGCACTGTTCTTTATGTTATACAAATATGTAAATGTAGTGACTTATATTTTATGTTTCTTAATGGTGAGATTCAAATTGGGTTGAATGGATGCCATGAAATTATTCAATAGCTTAGAATTAAAACTACTATACCTAAGCTGAAGAA
The DNA here is from genome assembly GCF_025592945.1 of Manacus candei. Lineage (NCBI taxonomy): Eukaryota > Metazoa > Chordata > Aves > Passeriformes > Pipridae > Manacus > Manacus candei. The sequence goes on along the minus strand of NW_026138062.1, from coordinate 26,876,478 downwards.
TTTAGATTGTATAATAGTTTTGTAGTCAAACAATCGTGGTTACTGCTCACAATGTATCCATGTGGCATATATTTTCTGACAACTGAAGAACACAAAATGAGCATCACCTTTGATGTAGTACCTGTACTAAGATGAGTGCAATTCCTAGCTAAGAGGCTCTGATTGGAGAGTGGGAAAGTTCTTCTAAAAAATTCATCACTGGACATTGCCCAATTACCAGCTAGAGGTGACCATCCTCAGGTTCAATCAAACATGTAAAGTACTATGTAAGACACATGTAAGACAGCAAATCCTTAGATTGTCCTACAAAATAAAAAACCACTGGTTTGCGATTTTTTTACATCACTACCAAAAAATTCCACCAGTTTGACATTGAAGAGTAGAATGCATGGTGGGTTGTAGAGACAAAAGGGAAAAAAAGGAACAACCCAAAACCAACCAACACAAACAAAACAACAGAATATTTAGACAGCTGATAAAAGTATGAAACTCAAAAAGAGGATATTGTTTAAAAATCTGTCTCTCTCTCTAGATATATTTTGGAGTTAGTGACTTTACTGGTTCTTCAACAGCTTGTAGCACTTGTTTCTGTTCTTAAAGATGTGTGTTTCTCAACTATCATGAGTATCTGCATAGTTTAGGCCCCTAACTTATAGAAAGTTGAATACAGATATAAAACCTTCTTTCTGGACTTAAGTGTTCAATGAGTAAAGTACCAGCAAAGGACTAAAGGCCAATGACCATTACACTCATATGAAAACATGGAGACTTAAAATCCAACTCCAGTTGAGCACTGCTAATGCAAATGTTCAGTGAATTTAATATTTTTTTATGGACTAGGTCAGTGGTCTGTCTCAGATTTTTTTTTTCTCCTTCAAATAATATTCTTTGTCAAGTTCTGAGGCAGTCTGTAGAAAATCAGGTGCTAGCTCTGACCTAAGAGGTTTTAAGTTCTTTTGGGAATCGAGTCATTCAGGGTCTTTTGTACTTTCCTAATCTATCTTTTATTTTAGTAACTCAGAGACAAAAATCTAAACTTCTTCAGTAAAGATATTTCACAAATTAGGCAAAGAATGCTGTAATTAATCTGAAATTATCTGTTTGAGTCTGAAGTCAATAATAAATTTTCCCCTCAGATCAGGATTTTTCTCCAGGGAAGAATGATATCTGGTTTAAGTTTGAATGATCGAGAAGACACAAACTTGCCTCATTCTAGGAAACTCTTTTGCTGCCTTCCTACCTTCTTTGTTCTTCAGAGTCTGTTTCTGACCATAAAAATATCCTGCTTACCTCCCACATATTTCAAATTAAAGGCACACTCAGGATAAAATTCCCTACATCCCATCACCGGTCATCCTTCCCCTGGCAAAAGCACAAAGTTCCATTTTTGTTTCACGAGGTAAAGATTTTCAGGAAATGTAAACATCCATGTATATATTCAACCCATGAGTGCTTTTGAAAGCTCTGAGTGGTGACTTACTGGATAAGATGCTATATTCAAATACTGACGTCTGAATTGTCAGACTCACTGGGGTGCCTAAGTGACCTTAAACTTCTGAGTGCACATGAGCTTGTACTGCTTGAAAAAGAGAATCTGAAGTAATTTTTATTTAAGATTTCTTTTCATATTTCATTTTCTACATCAGAGGTTGGTTAAACTTTGAGATTAATTCCAATAACTGCTTTTGCTTTAACTGTAATTTTTTTTGTACTTTTGGTCTTTCTCCCAGTATTGTAATGTCAGTCATGACACAATGACATAGTACATTACATGAATTAAATGGTAAATTAATTATCAGGTGAAACAATAGCAATTATTAATCCAACTTTTATGTAAATATGGAAAGCTTCACAGCAGAAGAGAATTTTAAAGTTGGAACTATATTAAAACATAAAAAAAGCTCTTAGGTATTTAATTGATAATTATATATGAAGTCTTCCTTGTTTTCTTCATACTCAGATACTTAGTAAATAAATCTTGAATTTCAAGATTTGAATATCAATAGCAACATCAGCGGTCTTGTTCTAGTGCTATGTAAAATCTGCCTTATATGTTTTCCATTTTTAGTTCAACCTATTGTTCAACATACATTTGGAAGACATTCCACTCATACTAGTTTTCAGGTTTAATAACCTAGCATTAGCAGAACAAAAGTGAAAAAATCCCCAACCTAGCAACAAATAAAACCACCACTGTGAAGTTTAAGCTGTCATTTTTACTATAGCATGTGCATTGCTGTGTAATAAAAATTCCAAAGTGCACTTGTGCTGGACTTCTGATTTATTTTCACCTTCTGTTCAGTTAATAATGCATCAACTCCATCCATTACATGCCTGTGGCCTCAGGCCACTTCAACGAGTATCAAAAGATTTCTTTTTTCCAGGCAACTGTATAACTATAGTATCCTAATAAACCTCACACACAACAGACCTAAGGTTGAAGTTAGATGTTGAACTTGTTTTGTTCAGTGCTAGCTACGCCTTTTTCAGGATCTATGAACTGAGGTTCTTTATTGAAAGAAAGTAAGGATATAATCCATGTCTTTAGCTTTTCTTGCCTAAGTACTTTTTTTTTTAACTTCTAGTGATAATTTGATTTGTGAGTCTGTATTTGTCTTATACAGATTATTTAGGCAGGTCAGAGCATGCTGACTCTAAGTCCTACAGAACGACATTCAGTTAAAATATTTCCACTAAACAAAAAATGTTGGTGAATGAAAGGCAGTTTCATAGCCCTGTTGTGGAAACGTGGAGGGTTATGGTGGACTGCAGAAGTACAGAGAGGTAGGTGATGGGTTCTGACTCTGAGTTTTAAAGGAAGATGAATTGTATGCAAAGGAAATACATCAAAATTCAGATTTATATACCTGTGATACCTCTAGTTCTTCTAGTTCCTGTCATGAATCCTAATTTATGATCTTACTGACTATGCCAGTTTGTCAGTGACGAGTGATTTAGATTTCTTAAAAGAGTACCATCAAAGGTACTAGCAAAAGCAGTCTTAATATGATACCAAAGTGCGATTTGACAAAAGTTCGCTTTATGACTTACTACATGAAGAAACATATTACTATATGGAAGAAACATACAGAGGAAAATTGGGTTAGAATTCAGTTAGAATGATTAGCACAGATACTGGAGATGAAAAAGGGTAAAAGATACATTTCTGTTGAGTCATGAGCTTCAGAGGGGACTCCACTGCTTTCTAAACTCCTGATGGAGCTTAGTTCCAATCTTATCCTCAGTGTTGAATCAATGAGGTTCAGAGTAGAAACCTTTGCTTTCTAAACCAATGGAGCTAAGGTGCAGCTAATCTTAGGTCTCAATCTTAGTCTCAGATTTGAACAACAGTTTATGTCTAATGGAATTATCTATACAAAGTTTATAATAATTAATATTTAGTATTAATTTCATTAGTATTAATTCAGTATGCTATCATTCACTTCCTGAAGATCTGTTGCAAGCAAGGGGTCTCTGCTGAGGATTTCTTAGTCTCAGTTAAGGAAACTCTAGCAGTTAGAGGTCTCCTTGCTCAAGGAGAGAGTAACCTGGTGTGCAATCCAGCAGCAATTCAGGAATTATTCATCCTAAAATCCATTGAGAAATTGAACTCATCCAATAATCTGCCATTGGTAAAAGATCTCTCTGCCCCGAAGTACAACCCTGAGTGGTGTCCCAGCTCGAGCGGAGATAATTGCCATTCAGCCTCATTGCCTAGAAGGGAGATTTCAATGTCTATATGTACATTAAATTATCATGTTTTTCCTAGAGGTTTTTAGCTGAGTTTTTTAAATGATTGTTAGGAGTCTGGACATTTAAATTAAAATGGGAATAAGGTAGCTACAGGAATATAATTAAAGAAAATAAGGAAAATTATAGATTCCGCTATGAGACTGGTATTTAAAAGCAGAGAGTGCTCTGGTTTATGGTTTACACAGCTGACTTTGAAATCTCTTGTGGTCTGCAGCTATTTTCCTGTTTGATACAACTATGTTTTCTAAGCTTATTGCCACAGGCAAGTAACTTTGAAAAAGAAAATAAAAACTTCCTCTCAAACTTGTAAATATAAAAAGAGTAATATGTCATAATATGAAGCAGACTATTTCTTTAAGCCAGAGGCCCTTGAGTTCTGAAGCATGTGGTAAGGCAGGCACATTCTCATCAGCTCCAGTATGCTCCTTCCAGAGTTATTGGAGCACCACTAACGACAAGAATACCTGCAAAAAACACCCCAAAAAACAAAATCCAAGAAACAACAACAAAAAAAAAAAAACAACCCACACCACAGCTGCAGAGCTGCTTCAAATCTCAGAAAGAAAAGTCAGTTGCAGCTTAGCACATCTGCTTTAACAGATGTCCCTACAGTTATTCAGATGCATTTGATCGATCTGGATTTTTCTTAATTCTTCCTGCAGGTATTCCTGATTGTTCTCTTCAAGCCTTCAACTAGGAATATGTGGTGTGGTGAAAGCACCTATAACAGGCAGAAATCTCAAAGTTTGCCTTGATTGTCTGGAACTGAACACCTCTGTTTGCATGAGATATCAACTATGTCAAACAATTATGTAATTGCTTTAGAGAATTCTGGAGAGAGCTGATTAACTTACTACTTATCCTTCTGTTGAATAAATACTACAGCTGAGTCAGGAATTCCATATGAGAGGAAAATTTCATAAGAGCAGCAATTATGAGTAACTGATTATATTCCCACAGCAGAGGGTGAATGAATTAGTCCTTGGATCTCTTAAGACATCTTTGGGTAATCTTGCAAGGCAGAAAATGTCCTCAGCTATTGATTTTGTCCTAATACTTCACAAGGGCTTTGCTCCAGGATAGCTCCTGGTGTGATAACTAATAACTAAGAAGGAATGACTCATGTAAACAAATTTTTCCAAAACCAGACATTAAGACTCATGAAGCTGAGTAGTATAGGAGCTATTAAATATTTATTTCACATGGCAATTATTTTCATAGAATCAAAGATTTCAAAAATAATTTAGATTAGAAGAGTTCTTTGGATGATATGTAGCCATCAATTCTCCCCTTTTTTTTTTTTTTAATTTCTGAAATAATTTGGAAATAAGATCCCTCTGAATTTCCCTCTACACACACATGCAAACTCAAAAAAGCACTTCCTAAATGATTTGCTGGTCCCATGTACTGGAAATTTATATCTGAAATTCAGCATTTTAAGTTAGTTCAAGTAAAACTTCCTACATAACACATTGTCATATATTTAAAACATGTTTTACTATTTCTCTCTTCTGCACTAGAAACACAACACTGACATATACATATAAATATTTCTATTCATAATTTTTTTTGAGTTTTTACAGGGTTTCTGGTGGCAGTGATTACACGTATCCTTTTTTTGTCCATTAGAAAATAATTTTCCTATTAGAAGATAGATTTTGAGTTATTAAATAAGTTTCTATTAATGTAGTAGGGAAGCCTTTGTTGTTACTTTATGATAATCCATCTGGAAAAGTATTTATGAGAACTGATTTAAATATTTTGGTATAGTGAAAGTACAAAGACTTTTTTTTTTTTAATGTGCCGGTTGCACTGACACATTCTGGTAATTGCATCAAAGCTTTAAGTACTGCCAAACTGACTATTTAGTACAAGTCAGCCAGTGAAGTTCTTGTCTTACTGATATCTTTGCAAGTTGTGCCATTCACTTCAGAAGACTGAACACTTAATTTATGTTGAACTCATAAAGAAGGCATGGACTTATCTCTATAATGTTTCTTTTTATCTTTTTTGGGGGGAATTTTCATCTTTCATTTAAGCACTGTGTTTTATTTTTGGTTAAGAATTTTAATTATGGATCTGATCCCTGACATTACATGATATATAAACCAATGATGGAAAAAAAAAAGAAAACTAAATCTTTTAAAACAACTGAAGTATTTAATTATACAAAGTTATGAGCAGTTACTTAATATTCCCTGAATTTGTTCTCACTCCCTTTGTCTTTATCAAGGAGATTTATTTAATTTTTCTGTATTTAGACAAGTTATGTTCAAACATGTCAGACAACTGTGAATTTCAAAGTAAGCAACCAATATTAACTAAGACTTTTTCAATGATGTCTTTTACCCCTCTTGAACTACTGTTCTATTCGGAAAAGACAGACTCTGAAGTAGATTTCTCTCTTTTAAATAAAAAGACTTCTAATAAGGGGCTTCATTCAGTTCATAGCTGAAACTTTCTAGTGATTTTTTTTCTGAAAATAAATACTTGGAATTCCATACTGAACATTCTCAAATTAGGAATATTGTCAAAAAAATTAAAACAGCACCAAAAAGATTTAGCTTTTCATTCATCCAGATATAATGTTTATGTATTTATCACATATCTCAGGCTAAGTATTTCTGTAAAAATGTAGTCTGAATAATTCCTGACATATTCATTATAACAGCAGGTTTCTCTGTAAACTGCTGTTAAACCTTGGCCCAAGGTTCCTCTCTACTCTCCTTAGATGAAATACAGCAACATATTTCAAAATTATAACACTTGCTGTGTTTCTCAGATTTTTATGTTTCTTTTCACCATTTTTATACACTGTCAAAAGACACAAAAATAGTACTGCAGTAAGGTTTATATATGAACAGGGGACATATATTCTTAAGATAAACGTAGAACAAGAGGTGCTATGTGTGATTCACTTGTTGCTGTTGCTGCACTATCTAGCTGTCAAATTCTGAATAATACTTTAGCATTTTTAGAAACATTATAAATGTGTTATGAGTGCTTTAATATCTCACAGGATAGTTTTATATCCCAATAAAAGGAGCATTCATATTTTGTCGTTTGTATTTTTATGCTACTTAAGTGCCCAGAAAATGAATATAGGAGGTTCTCTATTTATTGCAATGAGGTCAGGAGAGAGGTAATCCCTCTACAAAGTTACTGTACCTTTGCATATCAAGGTTTTATAGGTGCCCTTAGTCTAACCTTCAGATAGACAGCTATTCCCTGTGTAAGCTAATTCATCTGGGATGTTCCTCAGCAAACTGTCAATTATGGTAAACTGTGCCAACCTGTATGTATTGTGTAATTTTCCATTCTGAATTATTGTCTACTAAATAGAGTCCGCTGCAAATATTGAATTCTTGCCACACACTCTAGGGGAAGCAATGTAGAAAATTTATACGTTCTTTTAACGTCAGCCAACTGGCCTCCTGCAAAGATGTGGAGGGTTATAAAAGTTATACAAAAGTATTGCATATAGTATAAAGCTTTATGAAATCAACAGATCCGTTGTTTTTCATTTGCTACATTAACAACCCATTTAGTATACAGTTGCCACTGAGAACAAGTAATGTTAATGCTTAACAGAAATATCTCCATATTTTTATTATACTGCAAGTCAGATCACATGCTTCTATAACAGGAAAATTAACCAAGGAGGGGTCTGATGCCCAATTCAAGTAAATTGCCATCCAACTATCAAATACAGAAGCTAAGTTTACAGCAGTTGAGGATCTGCACTGGGATACTCTGTCTGCCTTAGGAGCATAAATTCTATTGATTTATTTAGTTTATATAGCTATTCAAGTGTTCTAGTATTCTGTGGAAAATTCCTAGGTAATTTTTTTTATTTTTAAAAAAATTAGTACATAAGTTACACAATTCTACTGGCTTAAAGATTTCATTATATGTAAGAGGGAAAAGTCACAAAAATATTCAGCCAAGAGTAAAGTGAGACAACTCTAAATATGGTTTTAAAAATAATAGTGGATATAATTCTATACATCTGCAATACGTATTAATGGTCTTATTGTTTTGCTTATGTGTAGCTATTTTTTCCCCATTTCTTTTTCTGATTGTTTACTTTATTCCATTCTCTGCAAAATTCTGAATAGAAATTTATTATTATCCCTATAGATATCTTCTTACAAAATGGTTAGGGAAAATGTGCCTTGAAATATTGTTTCCCTATTCAATGAAAAAAAAATTTAAACTAATTTTATTACATACTTCACTAATGTGTAAAAGCTAATTAATTAACATTATTAGCATCCACAAAACAATTTCTGAGTGTTCCTATTAAGAAGAAAATAATTAATATGTTTATACATGAGTTACTTGAAGGAAAACTGTTGAAACCACCAAGGATAACAATATTCTTTTGTGGTGCAAACAAAGACAATCCAATAAGCGTAACTTGTTAGCAAGTAATTTAACCTGAACACTACTTAGACTACCTTCAAAGCAATATATGGTTTATAAGTACATTCAGCCATGCAGAACAGGAAATGTCAAAGGAAAAGGCTGAGGGTTTCATAGGAAACCTTAGGGAAACCTTAATAAGCATCATGAGACTTGACAGCTGTAATCTGTTGTAGGTAACCTTGAAACTTGCAAGGACAGGCTGCTATATTACAATATTTTATTTGAGTAGTCATAAAATAAACTGTTTAGAGTTTATGGATGTATTTGCTTAAATCAAATTTATCAAATCAAGTCTCAAAAAGGTAACTTAAAGTAGTATCTTTGTTTAGTCCTAGCCAAAGCAAAGTCTGTTTTTCTTTAGCCTCAGTTTGAACCTTTTCTATTTTCATGTCTTCTGTATGATGCAGATTGTAATAGACATTACAGTAACCCCCTTAATGAAATTTTTACTTGTGCTTTGAGGCATGACCCTTTGATATATAGAGTTGTTTTTTGACGAAAGCCATAAATAAAATAGGGTTGAAAGACCTCCCACCCTTTTCTCAATTGCACTTTGTACTTTTTTGAAAAAAATAAATTAATCTTCCTGTCTCCCCTGATACATCATTAAGCTGCAAGTTGTTTCTCTTAATAGATACAACTTATCAAAGCGGTTTCAAATTACTTGATTTAATTCCATAAAAGGTTTTAGACATGTCAGTGCCTAATTCTTGGGCATATTTTGGCTTTATGAATTCTACTACCCAAGCTGTACACTGCTCAAGTAGTAAGCTGCCAAGGATCAATGCTTATCTAAACAAGGAGAAATTAAGCTCCTAACACTTCTTGTGTACACTGATAACTCAGTGTGGTGGAAAAACCCAAATAAGTTCCATGTCTCTTCAGGACTTAATGCAGGACTCCAAGGAGGTACTCAATGCTTCTGCCTGGTGCCAATTCATACCCAAGTAAACTTTCCTGTCAATTTCACAGGAATTATTAAGTTAAACAATGGGAAATTGGAGGTAATAAGTTGCCAAAGGGAAGGGAAGGACTTATTCTCTACTTCCTTACAGCAGTAGGCTTCTAATTATTAGCAGGAGTGGGGATTTCTCTGATTGCCTTCTTGAGCTGGACTTCTTTCCTAGACTCCTGAAAGCAAAAGGCTGAAACCTATTGATTAGAACAAAAATTAGTCATGTGGAACAGCAGAAATAAAAGCATATATTTTGATTGCCATGTTTGGAACAGAGATTCTAATAAAATATTTTTGAAACTATGGCTTCTCTTGAAACTGTTCCACTAGAATATATGCAGAACAGCAAAGCAAGAAAATTAGTCCAGATCTTCCACTGGTTGTTATCTAAATTATCAGATATAGGACCACTCATACTTTATATTTTTATTTTATTATCTTATTTATCTTTTTATCTTATTTAGTAAGACCACTCCAATTTTACCCAGTTTTCTTTCTTTAGAGAAGTGTTTCACAACTTAATTAGAAGACATTTAGCTCATAGTACCTTAGAGACTAATGCTGAATAGATCATCTGCAAAATTGGTTAGATGTTCTTTCTCAGTTGTTCTAAAGAAGGCAGAGAATAAAAAAACATATGGGTGAAATATGTTGGCCCTTGTTATGCTCTTTTATTTCTAAAAGCAAGCTAGACCTCTACACCTCTCTTTAGAAATCAGCGTGTGATGACTCTCCCGTAAGGAGAAAGAAACACTTAAGATTTGGAAATGATCATTAGTCTAAAAGAACAATAAAAGTCAGAGGGTCTGCAAACAATGAGAGTTTTAGTAGTAAATTACACACTTGGCATGAAAATTGTTACTCCCTAACCTACGATATAGGCACACAGCAGTGGGTTTTGGATAAAGAGGTAGGGAGAAATGGAAAAGAGAAATTAAACACATGGCAGCAGGCTTTGGACAAAAGGTAGGGTGGAAGGGAAAAGAGAAATTAAAGAGGTTAATTGAAAAGGGAGAGGTGAATTAAAGAAAGGAAAAGAGAAAGGAAAAGAGAGATATAGAGAGAGGAAAAAGGAAATCACCAGTCCCCGCTTCAGCATTAATCCAGCTAATGGGATGCAGATCCTGGTTTCAGTGCCAACCCAGATGAGGGGATGCTGATCTTGCTTTCTATATCAATCCAGCTGATAAACAGCAATCCAGTTGTGTTGGTCTGGCTGATGAGACGTCCAGGATTTGTGGACACCACCCAGGCCTAGGGGGATACCTTTTTTATGGACAGGTTTCCTGCTTTCTATGTTAACTGGTTACTGTATGCAGTCCTTTCTTTTATGCCTTTCTGGAAATGGGTCAGAGGCATTTGGGGGTCTTTGCTGGTCCCAATCCCACCTTATAGTCTATGTCCACTTCCTGCCAATCATTCCTGTGCTTGCACTGTTCTGCGTTATGGTTCTTTCTCATTGAAAAGTGCTGCCCTATTTCCACCTACCTATCAGGCCTTCTCCAGCCAAAACTTGTTCTTTCTCACAGTGTGTTAATAAAATAGTCTTTGGTTTCTACCAACAATTCTTGTATGTTATTACTAACAGTCCTTGGTTGACTTTGCAGCCATCTGGTTATCCATGCTTGAGACAACCCCCTTATCTTCTGGGAATTGAGAACTTAAAAGGATCTCACTTTGAACTGCTGTTTACAGGGTCATTAGACAGTGGGCTTTAGTACACATCATCCCCTCATAATCATTCCAAAGGAGCAATTTTCATTAATTCAAAGAAGATCATGTAAACTGAATCAGATTATTGCTTACTAAAAATGAAGAGAACTCTACTGGTTATAAATGGAGCTAATCTTCCAGTGACTAGCTCCTGGTAAGTACTGGATGCATATAGCTAGAGTACATAAATTCTAATTTATTTTTTCATATATACCTGATGTCATCATCTACTTACTAGACTATTAAGAGGACTGCTGTCTTGTCTTTGGCCTTTATGTGAGTTAGATATTGAAAACTTACTTTGGGCTGATATTATAGACTGACTTAGAATAAGAATAGTGAGTTTCTAAGTCTTGCTGTGTTTGGAAGCTGCTTAGCGGATCATTAGCTTGTCCAAAAGCAGAAATATGGCATATTAGGGGAAAAAAAACTCCAACAAAACCACAAGGGAAACAGAAGCTCTGGCAACTTAGATATTTGCCAGTTTAGGTAGCAAGTGAAGCTGAAGTTTTATGATTTGATCAAGACCATGTCTTAGACTTAGCCCCAGACTGAAATACTACCTATGCCCCTTCTAAATTAAACCATTGCTTTGAAGCAAAATTTTGAAAGAAAAATGCACGGTTTAAAAGCTTACAATAACTAGAGGTTTTAGCTAAGTATCACTCAAATGTGCAGATGAGATTTGACTGCCTCCTGATTCACATCAAAGAATAGCAATACCAATTCCGAATGTCTGTAACAAGCAAATTAATTGAAGAGCCTTTTATGTTAGAAAGAGATAAAGTAGACTTGACATTTTGGCATGACTCAGTTAATAAGCTGTATACTTGATTGCTTCTGGGTACACATGTCATTACCAGTTCTTTCTGTTGTCCTTATGCAGACGAAAGTTGCATTTGAGTGCAATGGAAGATTTCAAAGATTATAAGGAGGAAGAAAGAGATTTAGATGGACAGAGAGCTAGAGACATGAAGAATATTTTGGCTAGGAGGGAATAGGGAAGCCACGAGGTTATCATATTAGTCTGATATTCTGTAAAGAAAAAAAGGAGGAAAAAAAAGTTCTTCGGTATATACTATTTTGCAGTGTTGACTCTGCATCTGTAATTTTATAGTAATGATAGTAGTATATATTTTTTTGATATTTATTAGAACGATGACTTCATTGAATTATAATGTCTGAATTTCTTTCATCTAAATTCTTTTCTTGTGCAATATATGTTGACTAGAATCAAGGATATTAAAATGATTTACAGAATCACAGAATCAACTAGGTTGATCATCAGGTCCAACCTATGACTGTACACCACCATGTCAGCTAGATCATGACACTAAGTCCAGTCCAATCCTTAAACACCTCCAGGAACTGTGACTCCACCACCTCCCTGGAAAGCCCATTCCGATATCCACCACCCCTTTCTGTGGAAAAATTCTTCCTGAATTCCAACCTAAACCTCCCCTGGTGCAGCTTAAGACTATGTCCTCTTGTCCTATTGCTAGTTAATAATCAGTCACAAAAAATTTCTACATCCTTTTGAATTTTACATGTAACACTTTCTTTGCAGAGATTTCTAAGACAATAGAGAAATGAGAAAGGAAATATATGAGCATAATTCTCTACTGTTCAACCTTGTTTAGCAGTTAGTCTTTTTTGGCTTTGACTGAAGGATATCATATAATAGCGTGAAAATCTGATTTTATGTAGTCAGTACATTGTTTTTAACTGAAAGTATGTTATCTTTGCTAACTTTGAGACAGTACTTAATTACTTTTGCTTAGAAATTGAGAAAATACTGAACTATAAGTATACTGAAACTCATTGGAGGAATACTGTTAGTACAAGAGCAACCATATGTGATTTCAGCACAGCGTAAGGGTGAAAAGAATGCATTTAGCCCAATGTTCAGCTCATATTTTGATTTTGGTTCAGGCAGCTAGAAATCAGCTAAGGCAATGAGGAATTTTCCCGAGTAAGTACTGCAAAATTATGCTCACAATACACCAGAGCAGAACTGTTGAAGTGATGCAAGCTCTGCAGGGTAAGACCTAGAACTACTTTTTCAGTCATTGAAGTGTGAGGGAACTGTAGTTACCAGAGACTGGAGAACTATCAGATATGGCACAGCGAGGAATGGAAGAAAGGAGAAAAACCGTCTATTTACATAGGAGTCTAGAAGATGTAAATGCAACACAGAATCCCTTATGGACAGATGTTCACAGTAGCTTGCATAAGAACTCACATACTCTATTTTGTCATATACATGGGCTACTGAAGGAGAACATAGACAGCATCATAATTATTCCCCTCCCAAATGTGTTAATTCTCTACAGAATACATTACATCAACTTCACAGCTTTTACAGAATAAACCTATTATCTGAAAGTGAAAAGGAGAGAGTTATATACACCTAGCTATGCACCAAAAGTGCGGCTGAGAGTATCACATAACTATTTTGATCACATAAAGTCCACCTGGTTTAAGACAATTACTGAAAAGTGATTCATCATGTGCTCATGAAGGGACTTGAAGCACTTAGGCATATCTTTCCTTTCTAGTGTTTTCATGATGACACTTGGAAATACTGTATCTTAGCATTTCTACTTTTATTTATTTATTTGTTTTTAAAAAATACTTTATAAAGTATTCTTGTCTGGATACAGACCTGTATGTGTTCTACTTGGTTTACTATTTTGTTGAATTCTTATACAATTGTTAGTTGGTTGCCTTCAGAAGTAAATTTCCTTTGTAGGAAATAACTTTTGACCCTATTAGCTAATTTACTTGCTGGTTTTCTTAGCTAGATATGTGTGTATTTTCAGCCTCTCTCTTAAACAATGAGTAAAATCTTGGTCATGAACATTTATTATGTAACATGGATATGATACAGTCACCTGAATGTAAATGTCTGCTGTCATTTGAGGTGTTTTAGGAAATCTTTTTCTGACCTCCAGAAAGATACGTATCTCGTGTAAGAATTTTGTCATTTCCCCCAGCTATATGTGGATTTCTCAGACCTGGGTTGTCTTCCATCAGAAATCCTGAGTGGCTCTGGACACCTGCAGTTGAGGCTCTGAATCCATAGCAACAGAGGGACTCTGTTGATTGTCTCTTTTAACACAAAAAATGTATTTATCTCCAACATAGTCCAATGTTTTTATCATTCTTATCTGAAGAGACACAATGTACTGATTTTGCTTTGATTTTTGAACTGGTGACAAAAAGAAAGAGTGAAAAACAGTAGAGGTCATTAGTAGTGAAGCATTCAAGAAAATTTAATAATTTTATACATTATTAACATTTTCAGATTTTATATTGGACTTTAAAAGTCTTGGTAAAAGGTCATAAAGCCATAAAGTAATTAAATTTGGAACATCAGCATATTCAGAACACAGCAAATCTGAGTGATTAAAATTTAATTTGGATAAGCAAGCAAACCTAGTCTTCAATAGTTCATAATGCATCAATTAAGAGATAGTATTAAGATTCAGAATATGGAAAGCACTTACCTGTATCACTATACAGTGGTGCGTGTAAGATGGCTTTCTCAAGCCTTGGCAGACATAGTTCCCACTCCACTCTCTTACAGCTTTCCTCTGTCACTTAAACATCTGCTAATTGCCTTTACATCTTGCAAGTCCTATGCTACTCATTTTTTCCTTCGAGTAGCTGTGCAATTCCTCAATATTTAGCTAAACAGTTTCTGTATTCCAAATGTTTCATAATAGTAATGCAGAGAAGACTGCTTAGAAAAGATGGCTGATTTTCTTGGGAAAATGACTTGCACTGTCTTGCTTTCATTTTTATCCAAAATGTCCTTCTTAGAGGTAATAGCCAACCCGAAAGACTCTCCCTAGTGACTAGAAGTCTTCTGAATGATTTATCACCCAGGACTGACAACTAAACAGTGGACCTTGGGGGGAAGAAGGGGGAGAGAGGAGGTGCAAAATACAAAAATATGTATCATTAGTTAACGGGAAAAAAAAGTCACAATGCATTTGTCTTGCAACATTAAAATAGTGTTCCATACAATTAGGAATATGTCTTCATGTTCCTGATATAAACAATTTGACAAATAAAACTTTGGACATGAGAAAGGTCACGGAGATGGAAAAAACCTAGGAATTACAAATAGGCAGCTGGAATAACTTAGGAGTCACAATGCAGAGTGTAAAGTCTAGAATAGACATACAAACACACAAACTGTAACAGTCATTGCATTATTTGAAACCATTGAAAAGAATCTATGAAGGCAGAAATCCAATTAAAAAGAACTCCACATTTAAAAAGACTATTTCCTTTCAGACTATGTCCAACATCCTGTTCTTTCTGAAAAATGCAAATAATTTCAACACAAGAAATTTCTAGCGTATCTTCTTGTTATATTTGTGCTCAGGACACCTGCTAAAGTAGTTCAGCATGCTAAAGGTTATGGAATTTTGAGATCCAAACAGATGGAATTTATTATATGGGACAATATTTTCTTCATTTAAAAGGCTGACATTTTGTTATTTGTGACTAAAACAATAAAAATATATAATGGATCAGGGGCTTTAGCCAGAGGTGTAAATTTTGTTACATATATGTGTTAACAAAAAGAGTATTTGTTTTAAGTGAGAAACGTGGCAAAAAGTGAGATATGCGGCAAGCTTGATTTTCCACTATGTAGTTATGGATGTTGAAAAAAACCTTTACAGTTTGCTAGTTCAATTTTGTTGTTTATGGTGTTGTTTCTGTACCCCAAAGGACAAAGAAGTAAAATTATTCCTTTTTCTCTTTATTAATAGAGATCTGTCACCATATTATATGTAGCACATAAAGATTTGTAATTGCTTTGGAGAGATACTCTGCCAAAGCTTCTCAGTGGGATTTTTGTAGAAAGTAAAATATAACCATCTGAGAGTAGATATTTCTCTTCTGTTTGAAGTTCAGTCTCTGGGTGCTTAGTCATGCATATTGACTCAAAATTGATATTAACCAAAAATGGACACAGCTTTAAATATTGGAATATAAAGAAGGAATAAAGAGAGTACAAAGGGAAGATGAATATTATTATCAAAAAATAAATTTAAACTAATTTGTCTGCATCAGTTTAGGGAAGAAAACTCATCTCTGAATCATTTGGATTAACTAAGAGAAAAGGGGGAAATTAAGGAGAAGCATCTTGCAAGGATGTTAAATGATTGATTTGTGTCAACTTCCAGCATGGGGAAGTTGAGAAGATATGTGATTTGGGACTGCTCTCTTCAGGTAATGAAGATGAGTAGTTGACAGATAATGAGAAGTCAGATGGAGCTCAAAGTGATATATTAAGCAGCAAACATTCGAAGAAGCAGATGGTTCTCACCTGAGAGTTTTTTGAGGGTACTTGAAATGAAATGGCTTAGTTACTAACAAAGATGTGCAATCAGTCACACAGTTATGACAGTAGACAAAGAAACTGTAGGTTCAAACAATGTAGCTATTTTATTACCAAGGTGCTTGAGATGATTCAGGGAATTACAAACCAATGGGTCCCAAATAAATATTTATGAAGCTGATTGAAGCAATATAAAGTTAGGCAGATAAAAGAGCAGAATGAGAATAGAGAACAAAACAAAAAGCAAAACCACATTTCTGGTCCACTTGAAGTGTGTGAATAGACCTACACAACCCTGTATTAGGAGAAAATCAGCAAAAATATTGTATTCAGACTTCAAGAAGTCCTTAGAAAGTTTTCTCTAAGGACTCTTAACTATATGGTGAGAGGTAATATTGGTGGTTGATTTTAAAAAAAAAAAAAAGTTGAGATAAGACAAGGATTGCAGGAAGTATAGTTTTTTCAACATGGTAAAAGGTCAAACAGCTAAATAGGTAGCTTCCAGGTTAATACTATCTCATAGTAATTGCTGGTAACTATGCAACAGGCTATGTCTAATATTACTGTGCTGTGGGATGTCTTTTTTTCTGTTGTTGATAATACAAAAAAATAAACAAAAATATACAAACATTGGAGATTAAGACTATGCATTTTTTCTCATGTTAAGGATAGTAATTTTACTTGTATTCACTTTCCTTATCTGACAGGTGAGAATCAGGAGTAAACTATTTTATATCTGACTGAGAAGCAGGTATATTGGGAAGGCCTAAATTGTGTTTATTCAGTTTATAACTATATCCACACTTTCACCATAATAAGCAATCTAATTACCTATATTAAGGATCTGAATCTGCAAACACTTATGCATATGAATACCATTCCAGTTAATACCCTGAGCAAAATTGCTTCCTTATTTATGTGTGTTGTGACATATCTGTCTGATCTTCAGCTGCTTTTGCATTGTTGTGTATAAACGTTTCCAAACGGAAACCCCACATTAACTCAAAGTGTGTTTTAAGAACACTGGATAATAGAAAGTTTCCTTGGTCTTAAAATTGAAAAAGCTGAAAAATATCTGCCTCGTTTTTCCACTTCCTGACATGATCGTATTGAAGCCTCAGGAAGAAAACAAATCAAAAAGAGAGAGAGAGAGAAATGTTATAGCTAAGATATCTAAGATGGTGAAGACAATTTGTATCTTAGAAAAATACATTAACTCTGATGCACTTTCGAAATATGAAACCTGAAAACAGTTATTTCAAGTATGCACAAGTAAGTTCCTATAAAATTATTTAAGAATCTCTATATAGTGCTAAATTAATATTTCTATTGTGTTGTAGAAATGAAGAAAGATGCAGATATCAAATATTCAGAAAAATTGTAATGAATTAATAATAATAAAATAAAAAATAATAATTATTGAAATTATGCCCATTTTGCACAACATTACAGCTATCTCAGATTTCTACTCTAAAGCCTGAATTTATTGTAACAGAGAAACAAGGTAAATAAATTGTCATTAGAGAAAAAAAAAACAAACTCAAACAAATCAAAACAAACAAACAAAACCACATTCAACCCGAAAAAAGCCTATAGGGAGTGTACGTGGACTCTGTGATAGTGACTAGTTTTACAGTCCTGCTGCAAAACTTTTTCACCTAAACTTTCTGATGTCTTCAAGGTGGTGTATCTGGACTGAGAAGAACTAAACAGCTTGAAGCAACTAAATTCATAGAAAAATATTAGTAGATTATTTCATAGGACAGTGTTTTTATTTTAAGAATCTTGTCACTGCAATTTGGATAAAGGAAAATATTTTCAAGAAACATTAGTCTCAATTATTATTGCCAACACTTATAATTTTCCCTGTGTAGCATAAAAGAACATGGTTCTTTTTCATTTACCTCATGGCCTCAGAAACAACAGACAGTTTGATGTAATAGCCTTATGGATTAGAGTTTCTCTGACAGCATAATGTCGATTTATAGAATTACAGTGGCTGTAGAATTTATTATTGTTTTATTTATTTTTTGAAATATAAGTTGAGTAGAGAGAACTGGTAGCAGGCAGTTGCATGTTTAAAAAATCTACACGATTTAGAATTTAGAATTTAAAGGACTGTAGAATAAACTAAAAGGCTAACCTGTCTGAAAACACCTTATTAGTGATTGCAACTTGGTATCCCAATTCTGAGTTTTACTAATGAAACTATTATATCTGCTTCTATTATTCAAATACATTGTGCAAAGCCTTTGAGAAGAAAAATAAGCACCCTTCAACTTTTTTCCTAAAATATGTAGTTTTAAATATTTAGAGTTGATTTCTTTCCCTCACAGATTATAGCTGATTATAATCTCACTGTCATGGTTGTGATATCAGTTCGCTGTCATCAGTTAGGCAATTTTGAATTGAGTAGCCTATGAATTGAACTGCAGAAAAGGCTTCTAGAGGGACTGAAAGAGTAAATAGCATTCCTTTTTTAAATTACAATTGTACTAAACTGCTTTATTATTCGTAATGATATGTAGAAAATACTAACTTTCTCAGTCAAGGAAGTTCCTTGAAGAAAATATCTAACCATGTTTTCTACAAAAACATACAAATTTTCTCATGGGTAACCAAAAGCAAATTTCCAGATTGAAAGTATACAGGGATAACCAGCATGAATGATTGTGTCTGGGGTAAAGAAACTCAAAAAATATCACACCTATAAATGACAAGAAAATCATACCTGTTTTCCAATTCCCACCTATGAATAGAAAGGCATAGGAAAAAAAGTGCTGAAATACAAACATCTGGGGGGAAAAAAAAAAAGATAACTCCATAAAGCTTAATAGTCCAAATTTACAGAAATTAAAAAGAAAACAAAACATGGATTGCATAATTTTTGCTGCCAAGATTCTAACTTTTAGTCTTCCTAGATACAGTTTTACAACTGTGTTGCATTACAGAAAATGCAAACATTTAACCATCTTGGAGTGCCTCACTGTAACTTTGTGGAATGGTTTCTGTATGATTGATACCCTTTCAGCAGAACCATTAAAGTGTGCTTTAGGGACTACACAGAATACAGGATATTCTTTAATCCAGTGGTCTGGGGAGTTTGTAAGGCTTAAAGCCCATTATCACCAGCTTCTCCAGGTTATAAATTCTTGAGCAGCAATAAATGACAAAAATTTCCAGAAGCTATACTGCTGAATTAGTAGTCAAAAAACATAAGCTATCCTCTCATGTTTCATTATATTAATATCACTGTCTTTACAATGGGGCAAAGAGAATGGATTTGCACTTATAAAAGATGGTTTAATCATTTGAGTATTTAGTGTAAACTTAAAGCCTACTAGCAAATAGAACTTGCTTCCTGATTCCATTAACAGACTTTGTTGATATGTAACCACATTTTCTTTCAATAAATAGACGGGTCATTGTGGGCATTTTAACCACCTCTTGCAAAGAGTGTGTTTTCATAATTACCACACAATGAACAACAACAAAAGAAATATGCATCCTTATCATTTACAAGTGGAAACTCCTAGGCAAGGAGTGAAACAGAGAGTATAAATACAGTGATTATCAACTAGTAATAGTGGAATTTGAATTATTTTATATGACATTCAGGTGCCTAGAACTTAGGATGGGGGATTTGTATTTTCAAGATAACACGCCGTGGATGATCACCTATAAATCCCACATTCCTACTAAGACATACCAAAGTGTTTCATCTAAACATTTATATTTACATGCTCTTACCCTGTTTTGCATACTTAGGCAACTTCGTGTACTGCTGCATTCAAATTCTAGTAACTAACATGGTTACTGAAATTCTCAAGTGTCCATAAGCTGTTGCTGTCTTTGTTACGAGTGCTCTGTAGAAGCAGAGGCAAAATTTCCTAGTTTTCAGGAAATTGCACACCATTCATGCCTCCATCCCATTCTACAGTCAGAATGGGAAGTGGAATTCTGTAAACACAACCACTATTCATATGCCAGACAGCACAGGTTCACTTGCTGAAACACATGCATATTTACTGTTAAAGAGGAATTCCTGTGTTATAGGAAAACCAGGAAGAGATAAAATGCCACTTGAAAAAGAACTCATGGTATTGCAGGAAGAAAGAAACGTGTATGCATTTGTGTTATTCTGCTGCTTCAGGGATTGCTTACACTGGTCAAAGAGAATTTCAAACAAACAAACAAACAAACAAACAAACAAACCCAAAAGCACAGGGAAAGATGTTGGAAAGTACTGTCTGCCAGGTTAATTTAAACAACAGAGCCACACACCTTTGCAGTGCGTGTATCAACACAACAGAAGAAGATCAAAACCTGTTTTGGCACATTTCTGGGTTAGCACATGACTTTGTCAGATGATACAATGAATACTTTTATTGCCTCTTCTTTTTCAGCATGCTTTTGCCACACATTCCTAAGTGTTACGTAGAAGCACTGGACTCTTCCCATCTTATTTGACTGGTTAAAAAGGAAAAGGACTGTGAGCTCTTTCAAGGGTGGGTGAAGCTAGCAGCCATCATTCTGCCCTCACTGCTGCCCCTAAAGCTCCCTGAACTGCAGTCCTACCTTTGTCCTAGTCCATGGCTTTTCATCCTTAATGATATCCAAATGACCCCGTCCTGTGATACTGGCAGCATCCTCAGTATTGTACAGGGTCATATCTGCTCAGAGGTTGGACTACTAAGATGGTAAAACATATTGTCTTTGTCTTTTACCTACACAGTTGATTTCAAATACAAAAGTTTTATCTATTTTTGTGAAAGCTAAGGGAATCAGGAAATATACTTCGACTCATACACCACAGAGAGAGCAGTTCCATTCAGAAGTTTGGTTCTGGATAGACACTGAAAGAGGATTAGACCAACAGACTTCTGAGCTATCAGTGAACTCATCAGCCATCTGCAACAAAGACTAGAGGTGAAGCAAGCATTAAAGTTCATACAGCAGAGGTGTAAAGCTGATATATGTCACTGTTACAGGAAGCAACAGTGCATCAATTTATCTAGTGAAATTATTCTTCTAGGAAACATGAAATCCCTCATTGCCTTTCGATGACTTCATGTAACTGCACCGGGACAATGAGCCAATTGGAATCTCTCTTCAAAAAATACATTCTAAGCCCTACAGAACTCTTTCCTTCTTTCCTTCTTTCCTTCTTTCCTTCTTTCCTTCTTTCCTTCTTTCCTTCTTTCCTTCTTTCCTTCTTTCCTTCTTTCCTTCTCTTTCCTTCTTTCCTTCTTTCCTTCTCTTTCCTTCTTTCCTTCTTTCCTTCTTTCCTTCTTTTCTTCTTTCCTTCTTTCCTTCTTTCCTTCTTTTCTTCTTTCCTTCTTTCCTTCTTTCTTTCCTCCTGCTTGGTTTGGTTTGGTTTGGTTTAATGTTGTGGATTTTGGTTTTAAATCTATGGTGTGCAAGTTAAAATGCCTGGAGATACCAGCCCACAGGACCAAGATTCTAAGATTATCAAATGTTCAGCTGGGCTCATGAAAGGACTTTGTCTTCTAGTTATGCTGGCAGTTTCATGGCATAACAGCCCTTAGGACATAAGCCTGCAGAAGGAGTTGTTATGTGGATGAATTCCTGGGTGAATAGGCATGACATTTGAAATCCTTCCATCTAGAACATGTATGGGCTTACTAAAAGTCCCTCAGCACAATTACCAGAGCTGCTGTGAAACAATGGTTATCATAGTGAAGATTGCTGCTGCAGCTGGGAGCAGCTTAGGGAAATTCTGTGTTTGAGGCGTCTGGGAGAGTCTGGCAAAAAGCAGCAGATGCTGCACCAAACCACTCTGTCTGGCTTATTGGCAAAATTATCAGTCCAAAAATTAATTAAACAGTTACCTCCCAGTAGCTTTTGACAATATGAGAAGCAAAAGAAGTTCTAATATCTATAAGGTAGGAGCTGGAACACATAATATACTGTAAATCCCGATTTTTTTTCTTTTTTTTTTCGATCTTTACATTTAAGTGTCATTCTCTCTAGAACAGTCCTCTCTGTTGCTATAGAGAACTACATTTGTTGACAATATTGACACTTCATGCCTCAAAATCCTGAAAAAGCAAGATAAAATTTTGGTAGTTTCAAGAAGTCACAAGGACAGAAGTATCAGGAGTGTCTGCTAAGCCTCTGTTTGTGTGTCCCACTAGATACCAGTAGCTGTCCTGTCTATAAGTCAGCATTTCTGGGTTATGAATGATGTATTATAATTAGTGGAAAAAATCCTATTGCATTTCAAGGATGTGAAAATTTGTTTTATTCAGAGGGACCACAATGATAAAGTGAGGTTGATGGTCACTTTAGGATTCTATAAGGTCAGAAAGATTAGACATGTCCTTATGTAGAGAGTGAAAAAAGAATCATGTTCAATGTTCATGTTAGCAGAGTTACAAATAGCTTTGCCATATCATCTTGCAGACTATCATTGGCTGCTAGGTAGAAATGAAATAAGAGTGAGGCTGCTTAGATGTGTTGGTGGATGAACCTGGAAAATAAACCAGAAGAATATGTATTTGCTAATGGGAGATGACTGATGAGTGTGTTACTCTCTGCGTGCTTGATTATTACCTTTACATGTCTGAGACAAGTTTTGTTCTAGGTCTGACCAGAAATTGTAGCTATCTCATGAGTGTAAATGTCTTGCGCGTATTAGAAAAGTGGTGGGAGAAGTAGTAGTAATGTATCATTAATAACATTCAGACCTCTCCAACAACTGCTGATGGATAATCTTTTTCAGGTGAAGATAGTTATGATGAGTTAAAGAATCACTTTAACATGTTGTTCAATAGTACAATAATATGAAAAGAGGATTTAAAAAAACCCAAACTTCCATTTTTGAAAGCATTGCCACTCTAAGACTCTTCATTTCAACCAATTCTGTTCTGTTTTATAAGCTCAGCATTCTCAGGTGCATACCGTTTCCCAAAAGACCGAGGAAAAAAAACTCCAGGCCCAATTAGGTAGGAGATAACATAAGAAAACAGAAAGCTTTAATGAGCCACCAGGCTCCGAGAATACAACCGTTGCGTGTGCCCTTTTGACCTAGGTGTTAAAATTTTATAATGATGTCCATCCAATCCCCACTTGTCCACCCCTCGGTTCTGCCCCATTTCGCCCCTCGGCACACCCCTTCAGGAATTCAGTCTGGGGGAGTTTGGGACCCCTCTTTCATCATCTTCCTCTTCATCAGCAAGTGCAGTCCTTGGAGGCCCTCCAAATTCTTGGGTTTGAAGGTCCTTGTGCCCATGTTTACATTCCTTGGGGCAGGTGTTAAGGTGCTTTCTGCAATTCTACTTTGAAAAGAAGACTAAACAACTAACAGATTTTTGTAGGGATTGATATGGGAAGGGGGTAACAGTATTGGGAAAATGTGTAAACTACTGTGTTAAAGGGTGAGGGATATAATACAGCTACTTTGAAATCTACATTCACTACATAGCTACTTCTAGAGCCTAAAAAAATTAAAAAATCAAAAAACTCTAAGGCAACAATACCTTGCAGTAAGAATGCTTGTGAGAAGTTGCCAAATAAAGGATTGTTAAAAGTAACACACAACAGATAATGCTGGAATAAGCTTTTTACTTGGAATGAAAAGCACAGATTTTTCTTTTTGTTTGATCATTTCCCTTTTCAATGGTAATTTATTTCTTTTTCCCTCCCATTATTTAAAAATATTTCCCAAAACTCTTGTGGTTGTTCAGTAGATTTTTTTATTATTATTTTTTTCTTTTACTCCCTTTCTCATCTTCTTGAAAAGGCAACTGTTTGACTTTTTGCAACTACCTACGTGTTTGAATAGCACACAGGTTCTGTCTTTTCTGTATGCCTGTCTGCCATCCTTCCTTTCCACCATTTTGTAATGTAGACATGCTGTTTAATAACTTTTCTAAATGTAACCAACTGATCTGATTCTATCACAGTAACTCCTTCCAAAAGTTTAGAAGCTGTTAAAAAAAAATAGTGTGAGAGGGCAAAACATTAAAGCAGCAGTAAAAGAAATAGCAAAAGTAATAGATAACATGGGGGAACTAAGCACAGGTATTGTACATGTTCTACCATTTCAAGGCAGAAAGAAAAAAGTGACAATAATAAGAAAAATTAAATAAATACACAAATGGTATGATGTAATTATAGTCATCTCTGATGTCTGTAAAAATATTAACAACGAAATCTGTATAATTTCTCAACAGAAATTATGTAATATATTTGGTGGGATGGGAGTTTTACACTCATTTTCTTTATCTGTTTAACTTCTGCAAAGGACAAAAAGAAGATCAAATTCATGAACTTTTTGATTTTTCAAAAAGAACAGAAAACATTATACATAATGCACCTCATGAAACACTGCAACAGCTGTCCAGAGAAAAACAATAGAAGTAAAATTTGCTAGTAGCAGTTTTGAATTATTATTTGATGTGACATTGAACCTAAAATCAAATTAAAATAGAAGAAGTCAGACAGAATACATCCTGGAGGGAAGTTCTTTTTCTTAGTTCCCAATCATCTGAAATTCTTTCTCAACAATACTTTCAAATAATTTATTCAATGCCCACCTGTGTATGTGAGAAAAGGAAAAAAAAAGTGAGAGAAGCTGAAAAAAAACCATAAAAGGGCATCATCAAGGCCTTCAGTGGAACAAACTTGGCTGGTTGTTTCAAGGTGAGTGACAGTACTTCAGCTGGTGGTCATAAAAGTGATATACCTAGAGAATCAACCATCTGCAAAGGCTTGAAATAGGATGAGTTCATCCCCTGAATGTTTTTTGTCTTTATAGTTTTTAGCAAGCCTCTGCTAAATTTATGACTGCAGCTGACCCCTGTGCCCAAGATCCTCACACCAGGGACTTTTATTTTTTTTCATCTTGAATGTCTTTCTGGCTCTTCCTCTGCCAGTTAGCAGACTGCAGTGTGCAATTCCTACTTCTTGTTAGTATTTGAGACCTAGGCTGCCAAAGAAAAGCACAAATGAGTACTGGCTGCAATGGTGAAACAGTCAAGAGTAGAAAAGCTTTTTCTCGTATTTTATCTTCGCACTCTATGTTCATCACTTCAGTCTAATACAAAAGGAAACTTTGTAACACAAAAAAAAAAAAAAAAACAAAACAAAAAACAAGCTTAAATTGTGTGTCTTGCTTTCACTGAAGTATTGCTGAATGTTTCCCATGATTTACAAGAGATGTATAACCTTTCTTCTGCAGTTTGGCTACTGACCTTCAGTCAGTGAGAAATGCGTAACCAATAGAGGTGTGGGAAGTCTCTGCTCGATGGCCCTCTTTACTTGTTACAAGGAAGATTTAATGATCAGAAAGATCATCTGATCGGAAATTTCAGATTTTTAAAGTTCTCAAACATTTAAATAAAAAACAAGTTACTTCACTGAAGCAGAAACCTTGTTTACCACAAACAACTGTCTAGGTGATGAAATAGGAAACTTATCCAGAGAGAGAATATAAATATTCTTTATACTATTTGTACGAATGACCCTGTACTCCAAGGAAAAAACTGACTAGTCTCTGTATTCCACCTTCCCAGTGTATAAACATGGATATTTGGATGTTCAAGACCACGCATGCATGACATGCATACCTATCTAAGTGAAGAGACTCAAAAAATTTGGAGAAATACTTACAGGATATCTGGGCTAGAGCACTTATGAGTCAGAGGGGTCCTCTCCTGACACTCTAGAAACTTATTAAATATGAGTGCTGTCCCTCAGTAAAGCTTAGGTTTTGCTACTGCATTCTTATCAACAGTTTAATGATCATTGTGTTGGTCCCACAATCTCCTCCTGAGTTTACAGAAATTATCATGTGAAATAGCTTTTTCTTATTATCTATTCTGTTGTCACAGTTAACAAAACTTGTGATAACTGAGAGGTATGTGTTGTCTTGAATGACTGGGCCAATTCAACATTAAATTCTGGAATTCTGGTTTGGGTTTTTTTGGTTGTTTGTTTGTTTGTTTGTTTGTTTTCTGTATTGTACAATAATAGAGTTACTGTTGTGACCCTTAAATGCTGAAATACTATAGTGTGACTAACTTCTCAAAAGAATTCTCATAAAGTATGCACCTTATAGTAAGTCAAGGGTTAATAACATTTGCAGCATATACCCTAAATAGGTGCTCGGTGATGAAATTTGTTGCAGAAAACACCAGGGTGCCTATGCACAAGCTTCCAAAAGAAACATAAGTTTCATTGCTCGCCTTGCAGAGGCAGGACTTAAACTGATACTTTTCGCAGCAACATTCCCTTGTGGTGCCTTATAGAAAAAGTGCATAACTGCACCATGCACGAAGTGGGATGACAAATAGGACACTTGATTTTGGGGCTGCTTGCTTGTACAACCCCCAGAGTAGACCCTCAACAACCACTGTATTAAGACCCAAACATGAGCAATGATGAAACCCCACCTACCCTCACCTCCCATGTTAATGAGGGATGGTACCAACGTGACTCAGGGAGTGGACTCGGTGGGACCCCATCACCAAGCAGCAGCCCAGGGCACTGGAGGACCAATGGAATGCTGAAGGATCCAGTGGTGACTGTCTTCTGCTTGCACTGTCTCTGCTTCTCTCTGCTCTTTTATCCTCCTAAAACCAAAAGTCATTGTTGTTAAATCGGCATTTGATCTCCTTTGCACCTTAATCTGGGCAGAGAATTTTAACATTGAATTGTAATATTTACCTTGTATTCTTTGTCATCTTCCCTCATTCCTTAAAATAGATCAGTTATTGGACTCAATCATTTATGACTGATTGCTGCTTTATCTTTGATTCCTAACAATCACACTATAAGTTTTGATATTGTTCCTGTCTTGAAATTGAGAGCATTTATAATCTTTTTGCTGTGTCAGCCTCATTTGTGCATGACTGTGAAGGGTAATGAATGTTTCACCCTTGTCTTCTACTCCAGCTTGCCTGTATGGCTGATTATCTTATGTAGTGTTTACATGACTACCTTTTGGTTTGATGAGATTCTTTTGTAAAATTGTCTTTACTGTTTCAAATTAAATGTCATAAAATAATGGAATTAAAATGCTCTTTTTATTTTTTAATTTGTATTTTAGATATTTTCCAAAAATACTGGTTAAGTACAATATAAAAAAATAAAGTAGTATATTTGTATTTCCTGTAGGTGTATGCTTATTAATTGCTTTCCCATTTTAAGACACTTTCGAACAAGTGTTTAGTCTTTCTGAAATTTATAGTTTAGTTGTCTATTTTCATTTCCATTGTATTACCCGTTTTTTTGGATTTTTTTATCTTAAAACAATTTATTGTCTTCATTGCATGTTACACTGATGAAGACAAGTAATTATTGCATGCATAGTGATATATATATATATTACATAACTGCATGTATTTTAATGACATTTATAGCTGAAATAACAATTTCTATTCAATTAATATCTAGAAAATTCCTTGTCGAATAAGGACTCATAATGAATGCTCTTCTGCCATCATGTATGGGAAGGTACTAATATATGGAAAAATGTTTTAGTATGTCCAAGAATATCAACAGCAGAACATGAATATGGGTGTACTTGATTTACTTAATCTATATCATTATGTTTAAATATTTAGTAACTTGCCATTTCAGAATTGGTATGGAGGAATTCTGTTGAAAAAAATAGCTGGTTCAATTTCTACCAGATTTATCTTCTTGTTAGTTATTTCCAGAAGCAACCATCAGAATATAGGCAGGCTACAAAAAACCAAATGTTACCTCAGTTTTTACTGGTAGCCTTCTCCCAACACAGTGAGTTTATGTCCAAGAATGTGCTTATTTAACAGATTGCTTCAGACTCTAAGTCATTAATCACTTCCTATGAAACCAATATGCTACATAGAATTTAACAGTTTAATACCATAACTGATTGACATTTAATTTCTTTAACATAAGATGAAAGAATCATCAAAGCCTGTTCAAGTTACTGTCATCTCTATTGACTCCTTCATCAGACTCTTAAGATGATGCTTAATTTCTTGAGGCAACATGCATTAGAATCAATGGAAGGATGTTCTTTAAATTTAATCAGAACTAAGTAAGGTTTAAATTTGAGGATATGATCCTAAATTTGCCACAAAGAATCCTTCATTTTCTGGCAATCATTTGTTTCTTCTTATGATACTATCTATAGTACATTTTGGTAGATGAGGATGATAAAAAGCAGATTCTTGAATTTTTAATTCTATTAATTAGTGTGAGAGTTTTTGACACAGCACACAAAAAAAACCCCAACACTCTCCCGTAGCTACTGACATTTCATCAGGGAAAGCTTTGATGAACGTCTCTGAAAAGTCATGTCAACTTCGTCTATTTAGAAAAATTTCTAGTTATCTCTACCCCCCACAATATTAGAAACAATTGAGGCCAAGCTGGCAGACAGTAACTTCTAGAAATTTTTTAAATTTATTCTTTTTAGCGTGATGTAATTACGGTGTTTAGAATAAATCCATTAGTTTTGATTTGTCTAAAAGCCAGAGCCTGAAGATTTACATTTTATTCTCACAGCTAAAGGAAATTGCACAGTATAAAAAAATACTTTTCCATTAAGGGAAATAATAGTATTGAAATAAAGATTCAGGATAGCCGTGAGCTCTCAGTGTGCCAAGTAGGGGTTAAAAAGCCCAAACCCATCACAAATAACAAAACCTACATTTTTTGAAAGCCTGGAGGAATTTACTTCTGAAGGTGGTTGTCAAAATATATGGACCAGGAGAGAGAAGGATAGGGAATAAGTGTTTCTGTCTGTTGGAAAGAAAATTATATATATAAAGAAGAAGGAGAAGAAGAAAAGAGCAAGAGAGAGAGAAAGGAAGAGGGAGGAAGGAAAAGATTAAGAGGGAGAAAGAAGGAGAGCAATGAAAGAAAGAGGGGGAGAGATGAAGGAAGTGAGATAAAGAAAGGAACAGATTAAGAAAAAAGCATGAATGTTCTTCAAGAAATTGAATGACTAATTGTATTCAGTCAGCTCAAACCCACTGCCAAACCAGAACAGTTCCCAATGCTTTTGAATGCATTGATCGCCCTGCAGTTTTTAATTCTGTTCTTCCAATTCTGCTTTTAACAGTATCATAGAATCATACAATCATGGAATCATAGAACAATAAAAACAGAGAGTGGTTTGGGTTGGAATAAACTTCAAAAGTCACCTAGTCCAACCTCCTTGCAATGAGCAGGGACATCTTCAACTAGATCAGGTTGCTAAGGTCCTGTCTGACTTGAATTTGAATAGTTCCAGGGATGGAGCATCTACCACCTCTCTGGGCAACCTGTTCCAGTGTTTCACGAACCTGATTATGAAAAATTTCTTCCTTATTTCTAGTCTGACTCTATCCTCCTTTAGTTTAAAACCATTACTCATTGTCCTATTGCAACAGGCCCTACTAAAAAGCGCTTCTCCAGTTTTCTTATAAGCCCGTAGACTTATGAACGTTCAGGGTCATGAATACTATCTTCTCTTACAGCGGGAGTGACTTTACTCCCCCAGCCCCTGCCTTGAGGTCCATTCTCTGGAGAGGTATGGGAAGAGAGGTTGCCGTTGAAGACAGGTAAAACAGTTGTTGAGTGCCTCAGACTTCTCCTCATTTATTGTTTCCAGTTTACCAATCATGTTCATTGTGGGGTTAAACACTTCATTTGACCTTCCTTTTCTGATTGACATACATATAGAAACCCTTCTCATTATCCTTTTTGTGTCTTGCCAAGTTCAACTCCAACTGTGCCTTGGCCTTCCTCACTCCATCCCTGTACAACCGTGCAGCAGCCCTATACCCTTCCAAGGACACCTGTCGCTGCCTCCACTGCCTGTGAGTTTCCTTCTTGTCCTTTAATTTGAGCAGCAGGTCTTGTCCTTGACAGTACCTTTCCTTTCATTCTTGATTTCTTACACTTGAGGATTGAGCACTCTTGTCCTCTCTGGGAATCATTCTTAAAGGTCTGACAGCTCTGTTCATCACTGATTAGCTCACTTGCAAAGGTGACCAACAGGTCCAGTAACACATTCCCTCTTGTAGGGCTGTTTTTCTTGACACTTTCTTTCACCAGAACGTTGTTCTGGGAGTTACCCTACCTGACTAGGCCT
Source organism: Manacus candei (assembly GCF_025592945.1). Taxonomy (NCBI): domain Eukaryota; kingdom Metazoa; phylum Chordata; class Aves; order Passeriformes; family Pipridae; genus Manacus; species Manacus candei. The sequence continues at coordinate 26,846,175 of NW_026138062.1, read as the reverse complement.
CAGAAATAGCAAGTAATGTTATGTGCCTTCTTTTTAATATTTTCAGAATATTTTAGAGTCTCCTCACTTTTTCACTCACTAACATATCATTAAACATCAGAAAAATATTTATTTTCCATTAACCTTTAGCAGTTTGTTTGGATTTCTCAAATTTCTCTGCTGATGCAATGCTATTGAAAGGATTAAACTTAAGACCCTCAGGACACATATGTCTTTCTTTTGGTCAAACAATTGGACTCCTTAGCATGTGGTTCTGCTTATCAATGGGATCTTCTATCATTCAGTGCACACAATATGTGCAGCTGGAAAGCTTGCAGAGAGCTTCCGCCAATAATTAATGCCAACTGTGTGAGACACAATTACAATAATTATAGTTTGATTAATTTGCGTAGAACAATTATTTATTCTTGATTTGTAGAAGAGGCATTCTGAAATGTTGTGGTTAAAATGTTTTTCTGACAGTGATTTCCCACTAAAAGATATCTAGAGATTGACTAAACATGGAAATAGAAATGTTTCTATCTAAAGTATATGTGACAACCCCTGTATAGTCTCATTCCTAGGTTCAGAGACCCCTTAATTACCACTCAGGTATAATAGATTGAGAGAATTTTGTTGTTTGCAGTGCTGGCTAGATCTTCCACCTTGAAGTCGCAGATTCATTTTTCCTTTTATCCAGAGGGCTCTTTTCAGTTTCAGACTGAATGCTTGAATCTTTCATTTGTTGAATTCAAGACAGTTTCACTGTTCTACAGAGAGCATTGGATACAGAGATCATCAAATCTCTACGCATCAAGAAAGAGAATGCTCCTCAACATAGGTATCAAGCTGCTTGATACTGTCAAAATTTGGCCACTCAGGGTTTGAGAGGATAGAATTCCTCCATTTTTATTACAGCCATATATAGACACCAACCCCTTTTCATATCGAGTTACAGTAATTTTTTTTTAAATTTCTTTTCTTTATATGTTCTCTTAAAGAAAATCTCTAGGGAAGAGAACTTACATATCAGCACAGAATAAAAAAAGGTGATGTCTCAATCCTTATTATTGTAAAATTATCAATAATAACAATTGAATTAGCACAGCCACATGCAAAAAATAGGGGAACATTTAAAAAAAAAAAAGAACATTTTTTTTAAGTCTTTCATGAGTCCTTTATCAATTTCCTGTAAAGTGCCCAATATACCACTCTTGAAATTTTTTGGTCTTCAGTGAAGTTTTATTAAAATGTATTTGGTCCTTGTCAAGAACAGTTGTTGCTACATGGATAGTTTTGCAGTTCATAGTCTACTTAAACAATATCTTAATCCAAAATAAATCCCATTAAACAAATGTGACATGAACAAATGAAAGAGAATACATGTTTCAAGCAACAAGTACTTACAAACTACTGAGCACATTTCTACTATAAAATTCATTAAAAGGCCACTGGGAAGCACTGACAATTTAGTACACGGATAAAGAGAGGCTGCTTTCCAAAGAATTACTTCAGGGATGATGTAGCAGCAGCTGGTTTCCTTTCATTTGTCTGAATTTGTTAATGCATATTCATATTTCAACCTTCACTATTCTTATTTGTTTCCATTCACTGCTGCACAGAAGTGCACAGCATTTCTTCCCCCTTCCTCACCCTGTCCTGTCTACTCTGTCCACTATAATCTTGCAAACTTTCCACTAAATATGCCCTCACTGGAACTGCTTAAGTATCTTCCATTGCCTTTTACAGAGATGAAATGCCATGATGAACTTTAGATATCTCCCTAGTTTTCTTTTTCAAAAGTGACCTGGAACTTTACTAGTTTTCTTGAAGAAAAACTGTTAAATAAGGACAAGGCATATCCACAGTGTCTTATTGACACAAAAACTATGTGAGAGGATATTCATTATACAACTTAGGCGCTGGGCATATTTGTTGCTAGACATCTTTTTGATTAGCATATTAAATATACTTGGAAAAACAATGATCAATGGGAATATGAAAGAACATTAACTGTAGAGTGTATTTTATTATTTTAAAGATATTCCTGCAGAAAGAGAAACAGATAGTAAGGTGAACATAATATAGAGAACAGATTGAACAGGGAAAGAGGAAGTTCTTTATTGATCTTTGAAAGTCTTCTGATATATGTCAGTGGGATATGGAACACTCCACACCAACAGCAAGACGGAGATTTCTGGAAAACACTGCATTTCTGCTCTATAAGACACTATGGATACATGGGGTGGAATTGAGTTCAGCTGTCTTTACTCTTCCTCAGGATTTTCCCCACTGTGAGTTATTCCACAGAAAAGACCTTTGGACATTCCTCTGAACAGAGTACATTATTCTGAAATGTGTAAAGAAACCCTCTCAAGAATTTCTCTATCTCATCTGAAGAGTTTGAAATGCTTATTTCAAGGCTGACCTCTAAAACTAATCAATGTGGAGGGAACTGGGTGTGAAAATCAAGGGGCAAAATATAATTTTTCAAAGGAAAATGTAAATCTAAAATACAAATATCAAGTCTCCTGGACACCAGCAGCATAGTTTTCATTTGAGATTCCAAGTCCATCTGAGAGAGCAATTACTATTTATAGATAAATAATTTGGGATACCTAGAAGTCAAATATGAAAAGCGTTGTGCATTACTGACTGAACTTCAATTTTGTCTGGACATGGAACAATATGCTAGTAGTCCCAGAAGCAGGGGAAAAATAACTCTGACTAAGAAAACTTACTGATTTACTCTCTACAGTTATTATATGTGTTGATAGTATAGCATTTCAGAACAGATAATTAAAGTTTGCAATCCAGTTCTGCCATAGGAGACTATTGTCTAAAATCCTTTCAGCAATGACAGTGCCTATATTCCTGCTAATTTGTTAAAAGTGAATAAATTGATCTTATGAGATAAATCCTAGCAAGTTTTAGTTGCCTCTTCAGTAGCTATTGTTCCCAGTGAAATAAATGAAACTGTAGGCAGAAGCTAAATGTTAGTAACTCTTAGAATTTTTCAATTCATTTGGGGTTCTATATGTTCTATATGTCTTATAGTGATACTAGTTTTAACTTGATTCTTAATGGATATCATAAGTTTAACTGATTTTTCTTCTCTTCTAACTCCAAAGTAATATTCTTTAAAGTATTTTCAAAACACAAAATCTATGAAAAGAAAAATAATAACAAGTTACCTCTTTATTTTTTAATGCTACCCTTCCTTGTCTTGACTAACAAAGTGAAAATCTACCAGACTTAGTCATTAAGAAGCAGGACACAGTGTCATATAATCAATATGAGCTGATTAAATCTTTACTGGTTCTAAAAGACTTTGGAAAAATAGAAGTTTTGTTTCACTTGGCTTATCTTGGTCAGAATATATGCACTGCACACTGTCTGGCTCAGACTTTGTACTACATACAGAACTGTACGAAAGTGGGTGTGCATCCCCAGCTGATCATCCCCTTGATATAAGCAAAAAGCATATCTGCTACTCAAATTTGATTACAAAAGAAAATTTTGTTTAAATACTGTATCAAGCAATAAGCATTATGCAGGTGTATTACTTAGAACTTTATTTTTTCAGAGTTGATCTATGCACCACTGGTAATCCACAGTTCTTTGTGTCTTTAGAAATAGGGCATCAGCTTTTAAGTTTCACTCAAGCTTGTCAAAATAGAAGGAATAAAAAAAAATTCACTTTTTTACTTGAATGTTTACAGGTTTTAAAAAAAACAGATTTTAATAAAAGATGGATGAAAAGGCACCTAAATTCATCTGCAAATAAGAACTAAAAATGTGACTAATCATAGACAAAATTTATCATTTGTCAGATTTTTCTGGGAAAGGTCCACAAGTCAGTTTTGTAGATACAATATCTCAAGGACAGAGGGTTCAGAGGCCTGTTAATAGGAAAACTTATTTTTATTTTCATTATTCCTCAATGAAAAAAATATATATAGACTATAGTAAAACATATTATAAATACTGCATAGGAAAAACCCCTCAAATATAACCTAATGAAAATATTTCTCTCTTGAAAGAGTACCTAGCTTGTGTATATGATTTACATCTTTGTTTATATTTTAGTCTCATCTGAAACTCACTTTTTAGCCCCAAATTTAATAAAATTGACCCAAAAATTAAATATTCTATTAAAATCTATGAGGATGAATGCTGTAGCACATCTGCAGTAGTTTCAACAATTCAGCAAATCTAGATCTGGACTAACTGGATTATTTGTAAAAAATTGCTTATATTTTTTCCTAAGACCAGAGACAAGTATGTTCAGTATTTCAATTATGTGCATGGGGTTTGGAAGATTTATCCTCTTGGTTTTTCCATTTAATTTCTCAGTTCAATGTGATGCCTCTAAACACTGAGGTTTAAACATATCTTATCCCTACACTTCTTTCTACAAAAAATATTTATTCCATCTTTGTTTTGTTCTCACAAACTGGACTATTTTCATCTGTAGTATGGAGGGTAAAATGACACAGTATTCATACATGAATTACAGAAACATTTCTTCTTTTGATCAATTGTGCTTTTTTAAAAGACTTTTTACAAAAGCTCATTTTTTTCTAAATATATTCTAATTTTTCTGAGGTGAACTTTTGTTGTACTAATTGCCAAACTCTTTTGTTGCTTTTTGATATATATCTTTTGTCTTATATTGCTTTATAGTAAAATTTTATGAGCTATATTGCATTTTACCTATCATTGCATTTCCTCGAAATAGTGTCTGCATAATTTGTGTCTTCATAGTCATTTCAAGTCTGTGACCTCTTTCAGATCTTCTCATCCTTTCCCAACTTTATTCCTTTTCCTTTTCTTTCATTTTCATTTTTTATTTTTTAAATTAATTATTATTTTTGTATCTTTTTTCTGCTTTTACCTTACCAATTTTGTAGTGGGGAAAAATTACATCAACTCATATAGGTCAAATTAACTGAATATGAATAAAACAGGAAAAAGTAAACTTTACCACAAAGAAATGACACTTTTTATTGGAAAAATGAAGAAAGAATGTGAGAAAAGTCAGAGAACAGAACTGGAGAGCATGGAACAAGAGCTGTAGAGGGGGTTTTACGAGTCTTACAGGAAGCCTGTAACAGAAATTTTATTTAGCTATATTAAGATCTATTTTTATCTTTTAACTCCCGAAACTCTCATTTCTATAACATGTCCTATAAAATGGGCACCAATTTTCACACACAATTCAATTGTAAATTTTTATCACCTTGCTGAAAAATTAGGAGTCAATTATTAAATGAATCTTTTTTCTGTTCCTTTCTTCTTCTTTCTTTCTTCTTCTTTATTTCTTTCTTTCTCTCTCTCTTTCTCTCTCTTTCCTCCCTTCTTCTCCTTCCTCCCTTCATTCCTAAAAAACCCAACAAACAAAACCAAAAGAAACCCCACACAAACTCAAACCAACCAAACAAAAAGATACTCCAACATTTTGGAAAATGAGAAGCAGTTCTCTGAATTAATATATATACACAAATGTGCTTGCAAGCTTGAATATGTATTGAAAAGTGGCTTTAAAGCAAAAACATATATTGGATTATAATGGTGGACTCATTTAGTGAGGGACTCCATTCAGTCTCATCTACAAATGGGACTTTATTAGTTTTTGTACATGATTTAATAATAAACAACGCCTCTAATGATTTTCAGTGATGTCTAATCAACGTTTAGGATTTGGAGGAAAATCATGTGATGAAACGCAACTAGAACACAATGTATTTTCAGGAAGAAAATAAATATATCCAAAACAAGGATCTGCTTTGTGTAATATGTATATTTATTTAATTTGCCAGGTTCCCCAGGAAAGTGGTCACAGAATCTGACAGAGTTCAAGTTTTCAGACAGTACTCTCAGGTATATGATGTGACTCTTGGGGGTGGTCCTGTGAAGGGCTGTGTTGAACTTGATAATCCTTGTGAGTCCCTTACAACTCGGCATATTCTGTGTTTCTGTGATTCTGTGATAATTTTGAAATCTCCCAATTGCCTACTAGTTAGATTTCTAAGCAAATATACTCAAGAGAAAGATTATGAGGTATGAATCCTAGATTCTATTTTAATTTTTTTTGCCAGTCATCCTTTTAGCTTTTCAGACAAATGTGGCTTATTTCTCTGTTTGTCCTCCACAAATGAAGCTGTGAAGAAAAGCCCTGGTACAGGAGCCACAGATGGCAGTAAGACATTCAGTACCAATCTCTAATAGACTATCAGGATTTGTACTACAGTCAAACTATGTAATGTACACACAAACCTGACACAAGAACTTACGTTATGCAGGGAGCATCAAATGAAGTGTGTAATTGAAGTAAGCTTCACACTCAATGTCATATCTTAAGAAATGTATTTTAATAAGAGATTGATTTTGTTTAAGTTCACATATGCTTAGGTGTTTTGCTAACTGGAGCAAGACAGATCATAACCATTTTCTTTTTTTTTCATTTCCTTCACTTAACTGTCCTTCAGAAATAACCATACCTATTTATTCCCCTGTTTTTTATTTATTTATAATGAAAGCTCTCTGATTAACAGTTTAGGTGCTAAGCTGTGTCAGAGTAGCTTTGACGATAAGAATTTAGGTGATAGTGTAGCAAAATAAAAAGTAATTAGTCTTATTAATGGCATATTATAAATATATATATACAGATAGTGGGACTATATACTGCCGGAAAAATAAATTCTTGAAAATTTTAATTATATAAATAATGACATTTCCAGAAATCTCTCTTTTAAAATTGGTTATATGTGGCTACCCTCCCATATGCTGGAGAAATAGGTGAGTATGTATTAGCAGAATGAACCATTTTCATAGTACCACAGATAAAATTTTCCTATGCCTGTAAAAATAAATAAGAACAAAGGAAAGAAAATTAAACCTCTTCCAGGTCCTCTCACCATTATTTATAAAACAACATCCTGTAGAAATTAGTCATTCTCAGTTCATTCTTATGTAAGATGACTTCCTCAAATTGCCAAAGTCATGAACTTGTTGGTTTATCTGATGTGTACATGCCAGGCGCTTAAATAATTTCAACAACTGTTGTGGTTTATGAGATTCCTTAGGAATCTGGTTTTAATGCAAAGCAAGGAGAGATGAAAAATATATTCAGTACCATAATAGGTGAGGAGGTCATACAAATACACTAGGTAGGCTTATGGAATCATAAGTAATATTGCATAATGTACGCGGGTTATACTATCATACTGAATCTGTAGTTGCTGTGGAAACTCATGTCCCACAACATACTGCACGTAGAAAGCTCCTATAGGAGCAGTTTGTTTGTTCTCTGTAGCCTGTATTAACCTCTGACTTAGGTTATCTTGCAGGTCACTTGCTATAGAGGACAAAGTTGTAAATCTAGGGAGGATCCTTTAGACACTAAGAACTGTTAATAGTATCAACTCAGCAGTGAGACTATAATTGCAGCCTTTTTGCTACTATAGATTTCAAGCACATGGAGCAACACTTGATAAAATTAAAAAAAAATCATCAGCACTCTGGTTCGCAGACTTTAAAGATAACTTTACCTGATGCAGAATTGTAACTGTGAGTTCAGTTCTGCAGATGTAGGAGATCTAGATTTTAAAGGACTAAAATATTTAGAAAACCTATATTAAGGAGTACCTGCCATGTTTAGATGGGCCATGTTCATAAGAGTAAAGTGAACATGGAAATGTATTCATTGCTTTGTTCCAGACATAATGTTGACATCACTAAACTTGTAATGAATACCAAAAGAAAAATGTACATAAATAGTCCCTAGTTATAAAAATAATTATTCATGTATGTATTGAACACTTTTATATCATAAAAATCCTTAGCATACTTAAATTCATCACTTTCTTGGTTGAAATCTAATCATAGATTTCATAATCTACTGAATATTGCAGCAGTGGAAATCAGTCTCTCTTGTGATACTATTCCAAAACAAAAAATAACGTGAATTTTATGTGACAGTCTGTCACTTGTCTTTTCCACTAACAAACTAGCTCCTACTGGTTAATACAGGGTATATAGATTTTGACGTTTAAGCAATCAGTTTGATAGGGTAGGATTGAAAAAATATTTCTAATGCCATGCACAGTAATTAAAAAGTCTTTAGGATCAATCTCTCCTGGCTTTATTGAAAGAGAGACAAAAGTGACACAGAGTCTTAATACAGTCAGATTTATTGCCATTCAAATTGTTACTCTATTTAATTAGCGTAGTCTGCAGAGAGAAGCTGGTGGCAGAGAAATCTCCTTCTCTGCAACAAAACCCTAAACAATCATATTCTATAAGGATGAAGTAAACAGGAAGCAAGAAAATTGTTAAAAAAATAATTATCTACACAAATCTTACTTATATTCCAACCTAAAATAGCCATATGTAACTGTAGAATTGTCAACCTTATTCTATTGCTATGTCCTATAACTCACTGACTTCAGCAAAAGTGGAATTGAATAATATATTTCTGATACAAAAATGTTTTCAAACACATTTAATAGTTCAACTTGATAGTTTTTCATTGCCCATCTCTTGAAGGAAATTTTTAGTGAGCTAACAGGAGAAATTTAAAAAAAAAGAAAAAAAATCCTTGTCTGTATGCAAGGAAAAGTACCAAAATGCAATAACCTAGCTTCAGATTCTTTATGTAACTATTTTAATATTATGCTTAGTACATGGTATTTTTTTTATTCTTCCTTCACATTTCTATTTTTTTTTGTTAATGTTATGAATTCCCTATTTCAGCCTCAGATATCATTTGCTATAATATATTGAGGCAATTTTACATACAGTCCAGAAAAAGAAAGTCAGAAAAACAGAATAGGCAGTTTTGACTTAGTCAGAAAAGCAAAAGGAAATAATATGGTACTCCTACTAATAAGAAAATAGATAGACAGATAGATAGATAAATTAAAAGAGCAAATAATATTAAAATACATTAATACAGCAAATGTCAGTTACAACTTTTCCCCTAAAAAATCAGGTACTTAAGTCAGAGCTGTGGCTAAACAGGAGAGGTTAACAGAAATTAAGGTTCCTTTTCCCAGCTGATCATTCTAAATGTTAGACTATAGAGATTTCATTGCTCTTAGTTCAACAGCTCTCTGACAAAGTGGCAGCGGTGACTCCAGAAAAGCTTCTCAACCCCGGTAACTGGATCCATATTTAGGTTAAATCCTGGCCCAACTATGTGGATATACTAAAGACATACCATCAGCTTTACCTGTCTGGGCTTCAATAGAGGGAAATTTGAAGTGCAAACACATTAGACAAAGCTTTTAACATCTTATTTTTAACACTATAACTCTGGTGCCAATTCCATACATGAAGATGTGTTCTAAAATGAAGGAAATGCAAATTGCAAAGGGAAAAAAGACAAGATTTGTCTGCAAATTCATTATGTGTTCAAACAATGCAGTTAGCTCTAGCCTTAGAGTATTTATTTTTTAAAAAAGTACAAAGATTTGATACACCCTATCCACCAAATTCAACCTTTTCAGGATGTATTTAGTGTCTTTCTAATTAAGCACCATAAAGAAGTACTAAAAAGTTTAAAGCAAACCAGACTAAGATATGGAAGTAGGTACTTCAGCAGTGCTGCAGAATTGCTAATTATCTTTGCCATTTCACTACTACTCGATGTGGATATATTAGCTTGTTCAGAAACATATTATGTAGTTCAAACATACTACTAAGGTATGTGGGGGAAACGAACCCTTGATTTTACATTCAGTTGTGCAGTAATGTTCTGAAGCAAACTTATATTTAAAATGCAGTAACTGAGAACTGGTAGACTGATTTTAATAAGTTATGTGTATTTCTATGCGTGTGTACTCAGGATTGCAGCCCTAAATTTAAATCAAATAAAATATTTTCTGTGCTTCTCCATGTGACTTTCGTTTCAATTTAAACATTCCAGCAAAGGAAAGAAGTAGATCTTTGAATTGACAAAATTTTCTTCCCAGGTATGCGTCCTTTAGGGTTGAGACTCTGGTTTGAATTTTGTATAGCTACTTTATGGCAAAAAATCAGGATATCAAAAGATCTCACACTAAGTTTCAGTATGAGAAAAGTTTCATCTTTTGACTGAGTTAAATCTTAGGTCTGTTACAGTCAGTAGTAAATCTCTCTCTTGACTTTAATAGAAGATTTATGCACTGTTACCTTGCTGTTCAGTTACTTGTTATTCATATATAATGAACCCAACTAACTTTTTAGAAATTGTAAACAGTATATCTCCTTCGTTGCAAAATTTATTCTGAATAAAAGTGCTTTAATATTTCCATCTTGTTTTCAGACTTTCTCAAAAGCTCTTGATAGCCTCATGGAACACAGGACAGATGGCCCAGTCTCCAACCATGATGCTGAAAATAATACTATTAAACCTGGTTTTCTGATTTAAATGTTGCAATGCAGTAGAATTATTTTTACTTTTTTCATATATAAGATTTTTTTAATACCAATTTGAGGATATCTGTTAAAAAGAGCAGAAATTAATTGGGCTATCAAATTGAGAAAAGGTATCTTTTAACATATGAGTAATCTAAAATATTAACAGAAAGAGATGGATAGGATGAAAACATAAGAACATTGTGCCAGTAGAAATCCTAATTTACTAATACCTCAAGCTCTTATTGTGTTAAGATTAGAAGTTGTTGTGGCAAGTTACTTGTATCCTTTTTTAACTTGAACATTTTTCCTAACCTTGGAATTACTAACTTCAGTGAAGATGTGGCAAGATATGTACTGATGTAGATTGCAGAAGTATGAATGATTTCTCCCAAATTTAAATCTCTTTATCTTAAATTAATAAATTCCCATTGTAATGAACTGTCATATACCTCATGCAGATAGCTTATCTCCTACGTAATGTTTAAGACAGCTCAAATGATTTTTCTTGAAAATGTCCCATCCTCTGTAAATTCACTGTTAAATTTCATTATCTATTTAGAAAAAATAAAACAAAACAAAACAAACAAACAAACAACAAAGCAAACAAAACTTGTTATGTATGAATGTATTACAACCATATTTCTGACAGAGTAGGTGTCATCTGAGGCCAAAGAAACTATAAGTTATTTCACGTGCAGTATTTTTTTCCTCTCTATAATCTCATAAAATGCTGTTATCTGGAGCTGCACTCCACACTACAAATATAGCAGCAGTTGTTGCATACATGTTCTGGTCTAGCTCAAGACTGACCAAATATTTTCAGTTGTTTCATACCTCTAACTACACCTTTCCAAAATCATAACGTACCTATCATCCTGAAATAGCAGTCCTACTTTATGTTTAACTGTGTGAGTGCCACTTGCTTTGAAAGAGGAAAAAATAAAACTACTTTAGTTTTCCTTACTCATGACTTTGTAACAGATGAATTTTGTTGAACTTCATTTTACCAAAAACTACCTGGAAATTAAAGATTATATGTTCACTGATGCCCAAAATTAAGCCAGAGAGGTTCATACTGAGTGATATTTTCCAAATGTATTTTTCTGAGTTCTAATAGAAGGTTCTGTAACTGCCCTGGATGGATTTTTATTTTACTGCCCTTAGTATTGAACCAAACATTAAATCATGAGCAAATGTAGTGATATTCCTTCCAGTTCAGGAACTTCATGAATATCAGATATCTACAGCATTCCCTTTGCTACTTAGAATACAGGTTAGAAAATCCAAGCAATATCTCCTTGCTTTATATACTATAATAAAGGCCTTCTTTGGCTGTGTAAATCAAGGGGCAGGCTATATGTTCATTAATTATTAAGTGCTCTTCTTCAGCAAATCTAGACCTTTATTGTGTATTTGTGGAATCAACTCTTAGAGTAAGTACTTTGCTTTGTTGCTTCATCTTTTTCTATTTAAATTATTATTTTATTCCTTCCTCCATTTGTGGTTTTAATTATTACCTCTTGAACAGCTGATGTCGTTACTGACACAGCATATTGCAACTTTTCAGTTTGATTCACTAAATTCAGCATCCCCAGCTGATTGTGCCAGATGGGTTTTGTTTGAGCTATTACCCAAATATCATATGTCACAGAAAATCAATACAGATTTATGAATTTGAAATAAAATGTGATGCATAGTAACAGCAGCTGATTTCCTTGAGGAATAATTCCATTAAACAGTTTGAAATTTAACAATAATACATTATATGTTGCTCATTGTGAAATGCTATTGAAAACCTAAAAACAATAGATCTAGATCCTACATGTATATTTATATATGCTTGAAATATCCACCACATCAAAGAGATGTTAAGGGCTAAGCTTCAGGTATTCCTAGGTTTTGTGAATGGAAGGTCTCACGCAGAGAGTTTTAGTGTCATTATGTGCACACTAATATTGTCTCCACTAGAAGATATGTCATCTGACTTATATTATTAAGCAGGTAGAATACAGTAAGTGATTTTTTTTTTTTTTGGTAAATGCATTACTTGGAAATCAACAGAGCTCCAACCTGAATGTTTGTTTGTTTTCTTTAAAAAATTTCCTTTCAGGGATTGCATACATATGCAGTCCTAGTTTCTGCATGTCAGACTCCTATTCCAGTGACTGGAAGTTATAATATCGCTTTTGCTCCCTTATTTCACATCCTTAGCCTTTAGAGCCTTGAGTTTTGATTTCTCTCCATTGTGAATGACATTAGTTCTGTTGTCCTGTAAATAACTTGGCTTGAGTTCTACCTGATCCTAGAGATTTGCTACTTTTGAATCTCCCAATTAGTTTAATCCTTTTGCCACACAGACTCTGCAGTCGGCTAGGATAAAGTATTCTTACTGTCAGTGCCAAATAGTAAGCAGTTAGTGTCCTCTCTTGTAAATATACTCAGAAGCATTGATTAAATATGCTGATCATAATTTTGTGTTTTTCCTGTCATCATCTTTCTGTTTGATGTTGCTTGAAACTTTCTTTACTGAGGATTTTTTGGGGATGGAGGTAATGGCAGCACAGATCATATTACTGTGATTAGGACTCTTATGCGATGTCTTATAAAGAGTATATACCTTGTTATATTTCCTGTCTTTCAGCTTCCTCCTTAAAGTTTTTCTCTCCATTTGAAGTTTTTCTTCCCCTTCTTTTCTCCTTTCCTGCATCATCTAACTACATGAGTAAATAGGCAGTATAATACATACAGCCAAGCTACAAGAAAAAGCTACATACATGAAAGACTTTATTAATAGTCTGTAAAAACTGAATAAAAATTTGGATTTTTCTTGTTCAGAGTGTTCTGTGAGGTTGATTAAAAGTGAACAAGAAAAAACATATGGTAGTAAAAATGAGAGAAGAGAAAGTCATATAGAGCTCTATAAAAACAATTTTGTTGCAATCTGGGAGCCAATGTATGTCTGATAGAATGGAAGGTAATGTGATTTTTTGTTGTTGTTGTTGAGGAACCCTGTGATGGTATGTTGAACAAGACGCAGCTGATAAATAGGTTTCTGCTGACAATCCATGAGAACTGAATTACAATAATGTGGGAATAGTAGAACAAATTAACAAATTAAGACTACTTCACTATCAAGTACAAGTTGTGAATGTTTTAGAAATTAATAATAAAAAAGAAGTAGGTTGTTGTTGAATATTAATCTAAGAAATTTAGAAAGCAACATTTCCCTGCATAATTACCAGGATCAAGTCTCCAGAGAAAATATAGAGAATAACTCACTGCTAAATAAAATACATGCATATAAATATTATAAGACATGTAATGAGAAAACCTCCTGGAGAAGAATTGCCTATTGGATAAGAGCATTATTTGCTTTTGGAAGCATATGCCCTGAGCCTCCAAAAACACTTTAACCAAAAAAAAAATGTGTCAAGTCAAATGCCTGGAGGTACAAAAAAATTAATAGTCAAATAAAATAGTATTTTTAATATTTTCTCAAGTATCTAGTATGGACTACAATCTGTATTTTGTCAATATATTTCATTTTGCATAGTAGAAAAGCAAATGACAGAGAGGATAATGACAGATCTCCAAAGTGCATGCATGAAAGGACCAAACAGGCAATGGTTTGTTTTTTGAGTTCAGTCCTAGCAAGAAAATGTACCATGCAGGAAAACAGAAATCTTAGACTTAGTTGTCAGCCAGTATTTGCTGCTGGTCTCATCAGCCTGGAAAATTCACCAAAGCATTCTTTGAGGTACATTATTACACATAGATGTTTAGAATAGATATTTATAATAAATTATTAAAGTGCCTAAGTTACACATGGCAGCTACAATTACACTGTAGTAAGTTTCAATCTTTGTTTTGGAGGGCATTATATATAGATCATTAACTTGCTGAACAATAAATATAGTTGTTATTATTATAACAAAAGACTAAAAGCTTTCTGACAGACTGTGTATTACTACCCAGAAGAATGACAAATTGCTGAGATTTATAGCTTTTAGGTATTTAATAAAAATATAGTCAGGAGAATATGTCATTCTGCTATCAGGAAATAATTGAATTGCTGTGATTGCCAGGAATTTGACGCTGGTGGTAATTTTGATTTAAAAGCTAGTGGAAGGTACTTTTCACATTGAGAATCTAAACTACAGATGGCATTTAGGCAACATGTAACTTTTGATGGGAATAGAGTCTCAAAAGCTCATAAAATAAAAATCAAATTGACAGTAAACAACTGGAAAATTTTGTCATTTGAAGAGCTTGTAGAATTTTGGAGCAGGTAGCTTTGTAAATAGGTGTATAGAAAGAAATTGGTCTGATAAAATTGGAAAGTGATCTAACAAAAAGCAAGATAATTAGAAGTGCTAATTGTGGTGTTAAGTACTGTCATTGGTTTCACATTGAGGCTAACACAGTGACAGAAAAAAAAAGAGTGGCTGACAGACAAATATTTTGTTTATATAAAACCCATGAAGAGTACAACATAACCTAATATATAATGAGTCTTCCACAGTGACAATTTGCTCTGAAAGAATGACTATAATTTCAAATCTTGGAATATAAACTTTTATCTGTAACCACAGGTGAACAAATGATATTTGCTTACTTTACATTACATAAATTGACTAGGAATGAAAGCGATAAAGAAAGGCAAAACTTATAAATGTCAGATTTATGGACACACTTTGAAAAGGTGAATTTTGAAAACCTGAATAATAGTTTTTACTATTAAAGTAAATTTTTATCCTATGGCAATGAAAATCTACTGCTATATGATTCTAAGAAAAGATGAATGTTACTTTCTGATAGCACTTTTTTCAACTGGAATTTTCTACCAAAGAATGTGGATTGATTTCTGTTTCATACCCCCTTCTCCCAGGACATAGGACAGTCAGAAAACAAAATCAGTGACTGCCTTCTTTCACAGAAATCTGTGATCTCTGCATTACTCATTCCAGAATTGAATAATTCTTACGTTCTCTGTCTGTAAGCTTCATCACCTACCTTTACCCTTAGAAGACCTCACCCCCTGACACAAACATAAATTATGTACTTTACACATCTACTCCACCTGTAAAACAAACCCAACCCAAATCATTACTTCCTTTATGCACTCGTAAAATAATAAAATTATTACAAAATAATGAATTTTTACAAAAAATATTCTCTTTATCTTCAGCACTGCATTGCAATCTATCTTAAAATACAGATGGTAATGTTCCTTTCTGAATTATCAGAGATCACTCTCGAAAATAATCCCACACCAACCCCCTCCCTAAAAACTGAAGATTTTGATTTTGTTAAAGATTTAAATAAAAAATGGCTCTGTTATGGAATCACAGAGGACTGAGGTTGGAAGGAACCTCTGGAGGTCATCTCTTCCAAGTTCCCTCCTCAAGTACAGTCGCCTAGACTTGGTTGGCCCACAGTGTGTGCAGACAGGTTTTGTGACAAGTCCATGGAAAGGAACCATACTGGAGCACTTTGTGAATATCTGCAACTCAGGACTCAAACTGAAGAAGTCCATGAGAG
Organism: Manacus candei; assembly: GCF_025592945.1. Classification (NCBI taxonomy): domain Eukaryota; kingdom Metazoa; phylum Chordata; class Aves; order Passeriformes; family Pipridae; genus Manacus; species Manacus candei. The sequence goes on along the minus strand of NW_026138062.1, from coordinate 26,830,251 downwards.
ACTATTTCCTGTGGAAGGGACCTTGTGCTGGAGCAGGGGAAGAGTGTGAGGAGGAAGGAGAGGGAAAGACAACATGTGATGAACTGATGGCAGCCCCCTTTCCCCATTCTCCTCCCCATATCTCAGACCCTGCATGAAATGTAACTAAGAAGAGACGAAGAGAGTCTTAATCCTGCAATCAGTAGAATGCATACTTGCTCTATCTCAGTCTTCAAAATTAAGACATTTCTTTTCTGTGGTATGGACTTCTTTTTCTTGACAGTAAGAATTTGGATAAATTGATACTAAAATGACAACTAGACTCCACAGGAAATCCTTTCAGAGCAGACTGAGTGCTCAGATCACTATTTTATGGCTCAGAACATTTTGAGATTGTTGCAAACTATAATTAGATCAGATTAAAGTATTGATTCTCCCAGGAACAGAAGGCAAATATTTTACAATGTTCGAGCAGTCTCAGACCTCATACCATTTACATTACAAATGGACAATTGACAGCCATTCTTTCTATAGTGCATAAAAGCTTGAAAATGTAGATTGCATATAAAACATCAGAACTAAAATGGAACTGTGCATACATGTTGTTAATGGGTATTGCATGTAAGTTGATCATAAAATGTTCCCAGAACACCAACCATAATACAAAATTTCTCTACCACTGACTGATGGACTTATATTTCTTTAGATGTCTCTTTTACTGCCCCCAGGAATCTGAAATGTTTTATCAAACCCTAGGTCAGTGCCCACTGGTTAATAGGCTTCTCTATAGGAATGAAAATATGCACCATCATTGTCAGACTGAAATGGTTAATGGCTTAAAGATTGTTAAGATCACCAAAAGACTTTTGTCCACTGCAGCAAACTGAAAAAAACCAGCTGCTCATCCAGCAAAGCCCACCCCTCCCTGAATATACCTGCTGTGAAAGGCCCTTCAGACCAGGAAAGTGAGTGTCATTGTCCAGCTATCCCAGGTGCAGAAGAGTGTGCATATCTGAAGCTACAAACTGGATTTCCAGGTAAGGGAAGAGGCTAATAAGAGGCAAATCCTGCAAGGTAGGATAATCCTTCTTATCATGCCAATATCTTCCCTTACATGATGACTCTGCTGTGAAAACCCCTGCAGGAAGCATCAGTGATGTTCACACCTAACCTGGGCTGTTCATCTCAGATGATGGACCATAATAGAGCATGGTTGATGCTGACATAATAGGTAGCTGTAACACCTTAGGTGTCATAGACTCACTACATGTCCTGTGACATCATCCATTGTAAAACTCCCCACCCCTGGGGAGGCACAAGGCATTCCCACCTGAGCTTGAAGTGTATAATAACTCATGGAATCTTTGAGTTTTGGGGGGAGCTTCCCCACCTCCAATGGATCAAGGCCATCAGTTCAATCAACAGGCATTGAAGCTGAAACTACCAAATTTCATCGCTGGATCCAGCAGGTGGTGACTATATATATCTTTCTATTTTTATCCTTTCTTAAGTGTTATTTTTATGCTTTAATAAGACCATATTACTGTAGATCACAACAACCAAATGACCTGTTTTCTTTTGAAACAAAATTGTTCTCAAATAAACTCTACATACATATGTTTACAATCACCAATCATTCCGTGTCGTTTCACTCTAATCCACCCCAAGGGATTTATTAATGAGAACCTGGTTTACTCTCACCTTCTGGGGCAGGTCATAACAATCGTTTGTATAAAATAATTCTTAAAAGTAACTCAATTAACATTTGCATGAGACTTGCTAGGTTTTCTCTGAATATTCGATAAACTATCTTCTACAGAACATCAGGCACTGTGAGTCCAACAGCTAGGTTTTGAGATGGAGAAGCTGTTCAAGCTGTCTGTGAGGAAGTCAGCTCAGAAAGGATACTGAACTTCTATACACATGTCTTCTGAATGCAAAAGTCAATTTCAAATGCTATGAACTCTAAGGGACTTTTAGACTTTTTGTCATAATTTTAAAGTTATGTGCCTCAATTCTGTATAAATCTTACTCAGATTCTACTCTGCAAGTGTTTTTATGTGGTTTCTCATCCATATCTTTTTCACAGCAAGCATTGAGAGAGATATTAGCTTAAATAGTTTCTGAACAGGACATGTTAAAGAACATGTCTAATAAATGTAAAGAACTCAAGGATCATCTTTTTCTAATTTGTGATGGGTCTCAGTGTAACCCAAAAAAAAAGTACCTTAGAAGGAAGGAATTATTTTAGAGCTTGAAGGAAACAAGTGAAAGGAAAGAAATTATCTAAAATGTTGCCTGTAATCTGTATGGTTTTTTACCATCCTCTACATAAAGTCTTAAAACATTAAAATATTTGTGATAGTTATTAAAACTTTTCTCAAAATAAATATAATAGGGATTAAAATATTTTGTGTTATATTTTAAATCAATGTAATTTCAAAGAGTTACTACAGTAAACCTTGAAAGTAACATTTTTTGTAAAACACCAGTTGAATTTCAAATCTAATGCAGGCTGTACACTGAGTGTAGGGCAAAAAGCCAAATTTTCTAAATATTATCTTGGCTCTTAAAATGATCTTCTGTACAGCTTTTGGAAAGTCACTTAGAGTGTCTGCCCTGGTAGATTTATATTTTCCTGTTACCTTAAATATTTCTTCTGAGTATTGGATACCCACCATCTATAGAATGCTTTAAGGCAATAGAATACGCTATATTTTTGTTACCTGGTAAATCCACCATATCATTATATAGTATGATACCCAGACATGTAACTTACATTTAGAGATGTGAAGTAGGAACAGAACATTTCACTAACCAGTAAAATTAGGAATTTAACTAAGCTATTAATCTCTCCAAATCACATTAAAAACCTGTGAACTCAATACAGAAAATATCCTCTATCAAACTTGAAGGTTTTTTTTCTTTTCTTGAACAGATATTTGCAACTTCCATATGTTTCATCTGTGTGCGACTCAGTACAGAACCTTCTCCAGACTTTGGGTTCTAAATACATCAGTCTGTAATTAGGCATATGATTTCTCTGCTGATCTGTGAGACTATTTTCCTTTGATTTTTGTAGTGCTCAATGCAAGTTTGTGCCTGCTTCAAATGAGAAATGCATATATACTTTCCTTACTTTACTCCCTGATTTAAAATATGCAGATTTCTCTCCTTGAAGAAGAACTGACATCTAGGATTATGCTGTGTTTAGGAAATTCAATATCATTTATTGGTAAAAAAGAAACAGAGGATAAGCAATTTAAATGGCAAAATATTGTACTAGGAAGCTGACCCATTCTTCTTCTGTTATTATTCCTTCTTGACGAATCTCTACAAGACCTTGACCCTAAACAATTGAAATTAATGGAAATATTAACTTTAATGGCTATAGTAGAAATTGATAACTCTGAGGGAACAAAGTGCTGTTCTTTAAATGTATTGGTGAGTAAAGTAGACTCTAGAATAAGTTTGCTTTTGACCAACAATATTTATTACGATCTACAAATATGACAGTTTCCTGTACAGCTATGTGGAAAGCTGAAGTTACCACCATGAATGGGAATGTTGTCTTCACAGTTAATTTAGGGGCCACATTGGCAGCAATGTTTTGCTGAGTTAAGTCAAATTCTGTGCACAAAACAAGCACAAGTAAATTCACATCCATTGCTGCTCATGATAAACCATCAGTCTAGCAATACAGATGCTTCAGGGCAGAAGTGTACTGACAACACACTGAAACCCCTTACTGACAAGCTCAGGAAACAGCTTGTTTCTAGGTTTCTCAAAATTTCAAAATTATGAATTTCTCAGAATCACAAAACTGTTAGACAGAAAATGACATGGAGAGGTCCTCTTTTAGTTGAAAGAGACTTATTGCCAATGATAGACCAGGTCAGCTACAACTTTCTTTGGATGAGTCTTGAAAAACTCCAGGGACTGACTCTCCAGTCTGTCAGGGCAATTTCTATTTCATTATCCTCATAGTGGTGAGCATTTTCCTACTATTTAGAAAAGTTTTGCTCCATCATCACTGCAACAACTTGTCAGGTGATTAGGTAAGCAACTGTTAGATCACCCTGTAGCCTCTCACCTCTCTGTCAGAGTAAACAAGACCATTCCTCTCATCCTGTCTCCATCAAACATGTACTGTAGATTCTCGAATACCTTGCTATCCTTCTACATGATTCTTTACAGTTTCTGTTTCTCTTCAGCTGGTGACTTATTGTTGAGTACGTTATTCCTGTTGCAGCCTCACTATCTGACTCACTCACTGACTAAAGGACCATAACTTCTCTAGGTCTGCTGGACATGGCCCTGCTAAAGTAACGCAGACTGTGGTTTGTGCAGTTTGCTATGAAAGCAAGCTTTTCATATTCGTTCTGGCATCCACCAAAACCACCCCGGAATACTAACAGCAGTATCAGCACTCAGCTGATTGATTCATAGCGTATTCTGAAGCATGGTGCAAAACTTCCCCACTATCCCTTTTCAAACTGTATGAGGTTTCTTATGTCCTGGTCTTTAAGTTTATAGAGGTCACTCTATTTTTCCTGAGTAATAACTGTATTGTCCCTGTCAATTTAAACCTAGTTCAAGGACCATAAACTAAGCAGAGGAAGATAAGGAAGTTTTGCAGTTTAACTGCACATCTGAAACATCTTTAGGCATTTAACTAAAGGCTAATTTTCAAAAGATAAATATAACTTATATTCTGCTGTTAAAATTTCTCCAGATTTTCATCTTTCTTTGCTAACTACTTAGAGCCTTTGAAGAGTGCTCAGCAGAAGACCTTTGGAAAGTCCTATTAACACCTTCTGGAATTTTGAACTCCATTTTTTCCTTTTAAGACTGACTGTTAAAGTGCTTATCCTTGAAGTCCAGTTGGGAGTTGTGAATCTGAGTAACTCAAACTGTTGCAGAGGGTATATGAGATAAAATGGTTGTAAAATCAATGAAAATAAAGGACGATACATTTGTAAAGAATATAACTGGAGCAACTGACAATACAAGAAAGTACAGGAGAGTATTCTATTACAAAATAAAAAATGAGACCTGTAGATCTAGACTACAAAGACTATTCAGACTATTAAGTGTTCAAAGGAAACAGAGTGTTTAAATGGAAATGAGGTGACTCAGAGTCTTTGACTTGATTTAACTTGCTCTACTAAAGCTAGAAAGAAAAATAAGACCACATTTCAGTAAAAGGGAATATGCCAATTTGAAGCCAAGAACATTTAATAAAACTTCCTGAAAGAAAAATCTATCAGACTGCAGGAAAAAAACCCAAACAAAAACACAAAACAAATAAAAAAAACCCTCCCAAAAGTAATAAATACCAGAAACTCCAGTACACAGAACATTTTAACTGATTCTAAACTGATCAAAATATTTGTGAATTAACAATAAGGATCAATCCTGAATGGATAGTGAGACAGACTAGATAACCTAATAGGTCTTCTCTTTTTTTTTAACTTCTGTGAATTTATGGTAAATTAAATAAGCATTGGGATATGGTGCCAGCACTGAGGAAATAGCGTGCAAGTGAAACAAGACTCTAACCTTGAAAAGAGAGAACAACAGAGAAAAGAATGTCCTAGTTAGTTTGTAAATATATTGACAACTAATGTATGCCAAGCTCATTATAGGAGAAAATAGAACTGAATATTCATATCAGGTATGAGGAGAGATGGGATAAATTTTTTCAAAAACATTATGCACTTTCACTAGAAAACTGGGATATCACTAGAGAATTTATATGATATGAAGGAATGATTTAGACTAGATAAACTGGTCCTTTATGGGAAGTAGAGCTTAAAAGAAGTTTTGCAAACAGCATTTTTTCTATGTGAAAATGAAATCTATGATGTACTGATATTTAAATTCATATGTAATTTCTTTGAAGTATCCTGACTTAACTATGGCAAAGGTTTCAAGAGATCATAACCACAAGGTAAAAAAGAATACGCTGAACTATTTTATTAAAGTCCAACACTCTAGAAAATATTTAAGAAACAGTAGGAGGCAAAAGAAGTAAAAAGGAAATATTAAGACTTAGAAGATCGTTTTCTCTCCTCCAGGCAGTAGGGGGAAGTAGGACTGCAATTCTGAATGTACAACTTCAGAATGTGCTGAATACAAGAATCTTTCTAGCAATCCACACCAGTACTTTTTCAGTTCTGAATTCTTGTGTCAGTAGCTTATATCTTATGTTTCATAATTAAAGAAAAAATAATTAGTCAGTTGTGAGGTTTAGAATATGCATAAGATTCTCCATAGTGATAAGAGGATGTATCCAATCAATTCTTTTCCAATAAATAATTACTTGGGTCATAAAGTTATGTAAATTTTTTTCAATTGATTTTTTTGTTTGTTTTGGGTGAGATTTTTGTGTGGTTTCAGTTGTTCGTTTGCTTGTTTTGTTTTGTTTTTAATTTTCCTGGCTGAATTTTGCTCAGAATAAGGAATATTGCAATTGACAATATTGCATTGACATAGGTCTGTTACTGTTTCATATATCCACTGGCCAGCAGATTATTTTAATTTTAAAAATCATAATCTGTTTCAGTAGTTCCATATAATTCAGGATATTAAAAAGAAATTTTAACAAATATTGACACTGTTGTTGTCTGTTGCCTTGCAAAACAAGAGATATCAGTTCTACAGAACATATCTAAATTTCCTAAATAATCCAAAGTGTTTATAAACTACTGTATTGACTACAAAGAAGTAGTACTGTCAGCTCTGTTTGGAATTCAATACCTGTGCCCAGCTTGCAACCACGAAAGAACATATTTAAAATTGCAGCTTTATGTTTTGATGCTGTGTCATGGTTTGCTGCACATTTGATAGGATGAACCACAGTCAGGTTATTAAATGTCATTTATCACAAATGTGAAGGCATCAGAAAAACAAGTTCTGTACCTGCTTTCTCCAAAATACATAATCCATTCAGTAAAGTATTTGAAATCAGCCATAAAGAGTTTATATCCCTGAGAAACAGCAGTGTTTTTTGAGACTGTTTGGACAGGCACCGCAGAAAACCTGAGACACTTGGAAAGATTTATACAGAAATGTAAATTGTGAATTTATAAGAGGGCATTCAAAATTAAACTGCTGAAGCTTTCTTACATATAGCTCTGAAACTGGATTTCTATTTCTTCATTGCCATCTATCTATTGCAATCTATCACTCACAGGTTTTTTAGGAAAAAACAAGGTCCTGTTAATACTAAAGAGATACAGCATTAGGTGGAACAGCAGGAATTTCCTATTTGGACTTGTCTCTTAAGTGAGTCTTACAGTGGACATCAGTATTTCTTGGCAGTACAGGGTGACAGTCGTTGAGCTACACAATCAGTAGACTCTATTCAGATGGTTAATTGAAAAATAATGTTTGTGTTCATATAATTTAAATAAAAAATGACAGATTACAAATCCAAATCTACACTGAAGAAACATTTAGAAAAATCTGCTTATTTAGGGACCTTAAATTTAGAGTAACATTCTAGTAATATACACTCCAGCAGCAGCCTTTGTACTGTGCAGTTTTTTTCTAACTTTCCTTTGTAATGATGTCATACATCCCTAAATTACAGTATCTCCTTCTCAAATGAGAGCTCTGCTTCTTCCCTACATGGCTGAGCAATATAGAACTTAGGCATTTTTTTTCATGTACAAACAGCAGATGTGCTGTTGTTTTAACGAAAGTGACAAAATAAAAGGATCTAAAGTGCTCTAATTTCTTCACTCTCTCCCTTTTTGTCACTACACTTCAGAAGTGAATTTACAAAGTGCTGCACTGAATTTTTAATGTGCACTTCAAATTCTATAAAGTTGATCAGCTAAAGCTTTTCCAGATTCTTTTAAGAGAGACTGTGTCTCAAAGTATATGTGGATGCCTAAACTTTTCTCTCAATGTCATCTTCTAGAAATTATACTATGGGGAATACAAGACCAGCGCAGCAGCTCTGCCTCTCTTCTCATGAAGAATTCTTGCTGAGGAGGAAGAAAATAAGCTGAAGATAATAAGAGATGAAAGTATCTCTACAGTTCTCTGAAAATGCAGGGCACCTTTATGCAATCCATTTGTATATTCAGGAACGCACCTAATGCAGGGAAATTTCAATAGCATTCTTCAGCATCTACATATCTATGAAAATTACTAGAACATCAGAAAAGTTATCTTCAACTGATAACTTAATTCAGGTAAATTTTCTTCTCTGTAGAGTGGCTGTTTTCTTCTATTTCCCTAAAGAGTAAAATATAGAAGTTCTGTAGTATATGCCAACTGCTGTAAGAATAACAGGGCTTTCAAAGACTTTAAGTGTCGGATATCCCTTCAAAATTTACTCTTCAAATCGCTCCGCAAAATTAGCACTTCAAATTCAGCTATTATTGGTTCAAAACTTTCTGAATTGTATTCATGTTGTGAATTGTCTAATAAAGTTCTATTTATTTTTGGGTTTAGTCTTCTATCTGATTAATGGTGTTGTTTAGAGGCCTCTTTCTCAATACCGATGTGGGTATAATACCAATTATTGAAACATACACTGCAAAAAAAGTCTTTGAGCCATGAAATTGTCTCTCTGTTCTAGAAAGCAGTGGGAGTTGCCTCAGAATAAAGTAATGAAAAAGAGGAAATCCTGAAACATAAGAAACCAACTCTTCTCAGAGCAGATCCAAATCAGAAACTTCTTCCATGGGTTCTGTCAGTTCGGGGAATAAGTAATTTCTCTTTCAACATTTGCTACAAGAAAAAAACTGTAATATTTCTATTTGGGGATATTATAATAACAAAAAAGAAAAAAATACTATTTACTAACTTCGAAGTTGTGGGTTTTTTTGTAAAATCTGGAGGAGGTGCTTTCAGTATGAGAGGTATTTTATAGTACATCTTTTCTCCTTCTATGCAGTCATTTACAACAGTTTCTAACTGCCCTGTACAGTGTAAAATAGTGAACCAAGCTGTAAATTAGTGAACACTTGGATCCAGTCAGGATTTTTAAGATTAAGTAAAACATGTTACTGTGGAATGTTCATTATACCAGGTTATAAACTTCATACAAACCAACGTCTTCCTCGGCATAGACCTGTAAAAGCAGAGTAATCAAGATTAGACTTTGTCAAAATACTAGTGGGTGAGAGGAAACTGTTTGTTTCCTGCTGTACTCACTAAGCAGGCATACAGTGTCACAAAGGACCTATATGCCTTTAAATTTGAACCTCATGTATGTACCTGATTAATCTGTTCATCAGTCTGCTGTGTCACCCTGTCCTTCATTAGCTCATGTCATCAATAGATTAAATACAGTGAATAAATTGGGTGTAAACCTCCTCCCACAGTGAAATACTCTGGAAAAGTTGTCACAGAAAGTAATTCCTAATGTGACCTTAAGCTCTTCCGTCTTGTTAATTTTAATTAACTAACATGCCAATCAGATTTTTTGTGCATTCTTTTTCCTAGTCATTATAACTGGTTTAATAGGTCTTTATTTTAAATCTATGTGTTGGTACCATTGCCCTGCTGCCTCTGTGTGCGTGTATGTATGGGCATTTTCATATCGGGTTACTCAGGCAATTTGCAAAATTGTGAAAGATCAACAACGCCATCTGCAGGTATAAGATAACTCCTGATCCGGAGACACACTTACTTTAGCTTTTTTGTTTTCCTTTCCTGGAATAGGATATTTGCTTCTAGAGTGAAGTCAAAGAGGACCAACATTATGTAGGTCTGTCTTGCCACACAGCACCTAGAAATAAAGATTTTGGCTTTGATCTGTATATTAATAGCATACACAAAAGATTTAATTTTTTTAGCTGTATTCAAGTTGCTCAAAGATATCCAACCTTCAAAATGGAACTGGAAAACCTGTTAAAAGAATATCTTTCCAACTTTCTAATATTTTTGCATTTCCAGCAAGTTTGTGAATAGAGCCAGGACTGCTTTTCTCATGATCTGTCACATCGTCTTATTTTCAAGTGTAAATAGTAGTAAACCCTAGAAGGATGCATATGCCATGGTTACTTCCTGTTTCTTGTATTTTCTCTTTTTTCTGACATCCATTCCATACAGAATTTCAGGTATGGGGGATGAGGTATAAATCTCACAGAGAATGATAATATGTGTGACAGACTGAGTGGGTTACCGGTAATGTACAATTCAGAGTATTTCATCTCTTTGTTCCGAAGTGCTCAGTGAGTAAAAGTTAACCTTTTCCTCCCTACTGAAGACACAGAAGACTCATAATAAAGTGAAATTTGAAACTGTGAGGAAATGAGTACCTTAGTCTTATAAGTGATGAGCTTCCTATGAACAGTCTATGAAATGAAACTTATTCCTACCTTCACTAAAATAAAACAAATTCACAGGTTTTATTAAAAAAAAAATTTTTTTTTCAACTATGTCATCATGTTATTAGAATGATGAAAATTTATGGTCAGAAACCAGAAACTTCTGAATATTCTTCTGATTCTTTGACTGAATCAGAGGCTTTGGGCAAAAGCAAAGCTTTTTGTGCTTGCTCTCCATAGCTGTAAAATGAGAATACTAATGCTTACCTCTCACAAGGGAATTCTGAGCTTTTGATTGGATAATGCTAGTAAGCTATTCTGAGTCTGTAAGTAGCAAAAAAAATATTCTTAAAACAGTACTCAGTTATAAATAGACTTCTTAGAGAATGTAAAATTAATAGTCCTTTGGCAAGATTTTAAGAAAAAATATTTTCATGACAGAAACTAAGTTAGTCTTCTCAATAAACCAAATCAACTGAATGGTTTGTTTCTGAAAGGAGACATTTGTCTTAGTTCAATCCATTCAGGAATCTGTTCAAATTCTAACAAAGGCAATGTGCTCTTTTCAATAGGATTGATTTTTTTTTTCCACCCAGTTTATTAATATTAGATTGAAATTTCATTATGAGTGGATTTATTTCAAGTTCCCCCAAAAATTAACCTTTTATAACTTCCTAAAATTAATAATTGTTAAGGAATTATTAAGAATGGATATTTTGGATGGAAATGATTTTAAACAGAAAAAAAGAGTACGAAAATGTTTCACAGCTGTACTTAAATGTGTTTTGTGATACAAGAAAACATTTCAGGTGGGATAAACATAGATAAACATACTGAAAATCATAATCTGCTTTTTCTGACTTCAAGAAACCGCATCCGATTTTAAAATATTTGCAATATATTTCTTAGCTAGTAATGAATATATATAAATGTGCTCTTATTCTTAATTTGACCTCTCCAATTTTAGAGACCATCACCAATAGCTGATGGTCAGATGCACTTGTAAACAGCTTTGCCCCACGGCATGACAGCATATTATTTTTTATATTTTTTATATTTTATATTTTTTTATTATTTTATGTCTTTTTTCCTGTCTCTATATACCCCCCCCCATCCCCTATCCCCAATCTTTTTGTATTTAGTAAAATTAACTTGGAGTACATTCTGAAATAGATTTTACAAGTGTCTAATGAACTGGCTGCATGATAACAACTCTGTTGACCTTGTAAGCATAAATGTGAAATTCAGTGCTGCACCTCTAACAAGGCATGAATGAACCAGCAGATGTAGCAGAAGTGTGAAGGGGCTGATTAGCTCAAAGGTACCTTTGAGACCACCAAAAACAAACTGCTGTAAAGGACAATTAGCATTGCAATGCCTTTCCTGAATTTTTCTATGGATCATAAGGCTGTACTGAATCTCAATAACGTTTTGCATCCCAAGACATTCTGTGCCTGTGAGGAAGTGTTTTGTATTTGTCTCCTACCTACCACCCACTGAGAAAATCCTTCATCACTGAGCTAAGTGTTGAAGTGTCTTTTTCCATCCTCTCCAGATCACTGTATCACAAAGTGTACCATTTCTGCTCAGAAAAAGAGGGGAAATAATAGCTTACCTTTCCTTTCCCTCATGCTGATTACAAGTAAGTTAGGCCCCTGTGGGTTCATATAACACAGAAGAAAAGGAGAGAATTTTCTTGATATTTCCGTACTTTGGTAAACCTGCAGTTAAGATAGTTTAAAATTGTGGTTGAGACCTTCATAAAAATGCTGTTGCTCAGGAAAACTAGAAGATGTTTGTATTGCCAGATGATTTGTTTAAGGTGCTACAATTCAGATAAAACACAAGGGATTCAGGTGAACTTTTAAGAGCTTATCAAAATTTCTTTGAGCTGATTTTCATTTTGTCAGTGATAATATCTGGTATCCTACCTCAGGGTTTAAATCAACTGTCTGAAGAGAACTTAAACCACTTTTTCCCTTTACCATTTCTATATTAATTCTGACCCCACCCCCCCACCAATAAAATTTCTTGTGCATAGCATGGAATATTGCCCTCCTTGGATGCACCAGTATTGCTGAATACCTCAACCAGCTTTGTGAGAGATCAGTGCCACAGTAGGGTGCTTTCCACGTTCCTAAGGATGAAATATACATAAAAGCTGAAATCCAGTATTTTAGAAAAGTAGTTTGACTATCCCATTATAGATAGCATACTCTGATTTCTCTCTGTGAAGGAATTATATTCCAGTTTGACAATAACTCAACTTTAGCCCACTTTGGTCAAACTGATTACCTACTGTTTGGTAATATCTTTCATATTAACATGGAATTCTCATGGCAATTATTGTCATAGGAATGACTATTATTCCACAGTTTGATTTTAAAAATAAAGATTTTATTCATTTGCAGTCTGACTCCAAAATCCTCTTTAAATCTTAAACATAATGCCTTATATTTCTCCTGTATAATTATCCATTTGGAGGGAAAATGAGAAAGATTAAACAAGACTTGGCTCAATACCTGCCTTAACCTTCTTAACTGAAAATTACCAAGAAAAGCTTTGTGCTACTCATAGTTTTTTTCACTTTAAGAGATATAAGGATTATTATTAGTGTCATTATTGTTAACTGTTGCGGTTAGATACTATCATTATTTTACTATCTTGTTATCTTTTTGGATTCATGCTCGTAAAGCTTCATTGACTCCTCCCTCCCTCCCTCAGCTGCAATAGGTAAGAGTGAGCCCACCTACAATTTTGGGTTAATAAACCAGGACTTTATCACTTAAAATAGCATTGCAGAAAGCCTCATTATCTTCTACGTATTAATCCATTGTACTGTCAATCTTCCTCAATCAATCTGGAAAAACATAATTTCTAGTTGAATTTTTTCAAAACAGTATTCAGGTTGTTAAAAGAAAAGGTATAGCTTCTCACATAGATTATACTTCTCCATTCCTTGTATGTTCAATTTAACCTTTTTCTACAAAGGATCCAGATCTGCTAAACTAAGTTGGATTGAGTGTATTGGTGTTAATAGGGTATTATTTGTTATAGAAAACATTGTACCTGTATGCAAGCAGTAGAAAACAGGAAGGCAGAAGATTTCTAACCCTATTGTTTATTTGTGAATAATGTCATAAATAATAAGAAATGGCCTTAATGTTTTCATTTTCTCTCTATTTTGTTCAGATGGTGAATTTGTAGCAGTTGCAAACTCTGCTTTTATGCAGATCCTTGGGGGGAAAAAAAGAAAAATAACTCTACCCAAACAAATATACCTAATCTCATTTGATATCATATTATTTTCTCAACTATTGAATATGTGGACAACTAGATTATCTCATTCTTCTGTTCTTGCTTTTACTCATATGTAAAACAGAAGACTTGGTTTTCTATTACAGTTTTAGGTAGCATAGCATTGCAGGTCAGAGGGAATCATCCATGGAGCAGAGTGAGATCTGCACAGAATTACTGTTAACTAAAGGAATGATGGGAAGTTTATAAGTGTTTCTTTTACCTTTTCTTCTATTTTGTTTTGTTTCTGTGGTGTCATAAAATAGCTGGGGAAAGGCAGAGACGCTTTTCAGCAATGCTTCTCCACTTTTTTTTTTTTTTAACTAGTGAAAAACAGTCTTTTTGTTTCTGCCTTGTACTTTGCAAAAAACAAAATGTGTGAATCACAGCAGATGAAGGAGATGCTGATTAAAGCATAAATTTTGCTTGGTGTACCTTTTTTTCGTTGCAGATTTGTTCTTATTGTTGTCATCATCAGACTCTCACTCATACTGAGAAAAGCTTGGAAGAAGAGCATATAATGTGGATGTTCTGGAGTAAAGTATATTATAAAACATAATTCCAAAAGGCAAAGAAAATACATTGATTTTTGTCTATGAGGACCAAATTCCACAGATCTCTTTCATGAAACCTGAACTGACCACATTACATATTTACAAAAGCTTTGAAAGCTTGATACTTCAGAAAGACCCACTGTTGCAAGGACAATTCATCTGTGAAAAGACAGCCATCATAGAATGTCCCAGATACATTGATTAGTGTGAACACACAGAATGATCACTGGGTCAGTTTGAGTATAATTTATCAGAGTTTGTAAATGTGTTAAATAATTGCTCTGTGCACACACTAACTATCTAGGATTTCTGGGCACCAGTTTTTCAGAGGGGAGAAGAGAGAGAGGAAGGAAAGGGAAACAAATATTTCCTTAAATAAGTCCATGTATCTGCTTACCTAAAATCAGTGCTGTTAGGAATCAACTGATCATACCCAGACTTTGACATCTCAGCTAATATCTCAGGCTACTTTTACAACTAATAGGAGAAAATAGGCATCTTTAGAGCATAAAATGTATTGTTTTAAAGCAGACATTAAAAATACAATGGTTGAATTGCACCAAAAAAACCCAAAAGGCATATACATCAGACAGAAATTCTCACATTGAAATATCTAAATCTAGATAAGATATATACCACTGAAATTAAGTGTACACTGATTGTTCTTAGTCTTCAAACCTTTGTGCCTTACAGATTTTGCATGGTCTTGCACTGTCTGCCGTCTAAAATGATAAATGTTACTATGTTAGTGTTTATACTACTTATAATTAACAAACATGCTGGGTATTTTCTAAAGTCAAAACCTGTTACAGATTCAGTCGTCAAACTAAGGTAATATGGAGTACAGGTATCACATATCAAGAATATACCAACTTCTATTTTTTGGAGGAATAACAATAAATAGGAGATCAAGCTTCAAAATAGATTTTAATGCTTCAGTATTTTGTATTCTGTCATGCCCCATATTGTTTGAAATCTTTTCATTACTTTCATCAGGCAGATATTTTGTATATTAATAGAACAGTTTGTTTTGGTTTGCTCCAATATAAATCACATTTCTTATGCTTATAAAATATCTGGTGTTTTCCTTCTTTAGAAAATTAGACAAAAGACTATTTTGTATTTTTCTGAAGCAGTCAATTTGCCTGCTGCTAAAGTTAACAAGGTAATCAATCCAACAGTCTCACAGGACCATTTTGGAACTGAGCATCAAGCTTGTCATTTTAAAACTAGAGGTCAAGTTTTACCCTCAACTACAGGCAACACCATTTTCATCAGAGTTTACACTGATGCACTCAGCAGCAGGGACTATAAGAATACTTGGTTTTCTAAAGGTCATGGTTTAAATTCAACAATGAATTTCAGGTTTTGTGACACTTGATACTGCAGAGCCAAAAAGTTAAGCGCCGAGATTCATCACCCTGACTTTCTAATTCCTTCCGTTGAGAGTAGATATAGAGCTTCAAGGTGGGTGCAATGCAGCTAATTTAGTGGTTTAGGTAAGTGGCTCCTGCTTCTGATACACCTGCTCATCTTTCTCCTGACTCTAAAAACAAAGTTAGGGAAGGAGGAACAGAGTATGAACAACCTTCATGTTGCTCTGAAAAATACATGAAGTACAATCAAACTCTACTGAATAGATACCTTGTTTCATGGTTTTCTTGAGTGGAAGCAGAGAGGCAGGCACTGATCTCTCCTCTGTGGTGACCAGTGACAGGACCTGAGGGAATGGCCTGAGGTTGTGCCAGGTGAGGTTTAGGTCAGATATTAGAAAAAGATTCTTCGCCCAGAGGGTGGTTGGGCATTGGAACAGGTTCCCAAAGGAAGTGGTCATAGCACCAAGCCTGATAGAGTTCAAAAAGTGTTTGGATGATACTCTCAGGCACATGATGTGACTCTTGGGGGGATGGTCCTGTGTAGGGCCAGGAGCTGGAGTTTGATAATCTTTGTGGGTCCCTTCCTACTCAGGCTATTCTATGATTATTCTATTTTATTCTATTATTTCTTTATTTTTTTGTTGTTGTTTGGCAATAACATTGCATTTTGAAATGTGGAACAAAGGGAGAGAATTTGGAAAAATTTAAAATAATTTTACAAACTTAACAATTTCAACCAATCTCCTAAATTCAATAGGATATATTCCATTTCACATACCTGATTCTAATGGGAAATGAAAACTTGTCTGTGTGACCTGTAAATGTTATCGCAAACAGTAACACTATTTGATGAATGGTTTAATCACTGTAGTGTAGATCAACACATTTTTCTTTGCTATAATAAAGTGTCTCTTCTTAGAAAGCATATGGATCAATACTTTTCCAAATTTATATAAAATCTCAGATACATGCTAACCTTGTTTTAGTCTAAAAAACTGACTGCTTCACAAGATAAATATCTGTATTTTTTCTAACAATATGTCTCCACAGGTCACATTATTTTCAAGGGTTCAGGCACTTAGAGTTTCTTATTTCTTTTGGGACAGCTGTCATGTTTAAAAACAAGTTTAGCCTCCCTTCCATCACAAAAATACAAAAAAGAATTGATATCAAAAGCCAGTCGATCACAAAAAGGCTTACTTAAAACCTAGTAATAGACTTTCTCAGGTGACAGTTGGTACAGAAACTGTATACACCTCTCAAAGAGCATCCATGACAAATTATGAACATTCTCACTGCAGCATAACCTATGTTAAGCGGAAAAGGAAAAGAAGACAGATTTATGGTAGCTTTTTGGTATATCGATATTTAAAAATCTGAAATATTAGTTTTGTTTCAGGTTACAACCCACCCCTCAGCTGGGTCAACTGAAGTTCTTATTAATAGATCCTTTGGGGCAAATTAGAGTGGAATTACACTGACTGACCAGTGTTTATATATATATGGCAGGTTTATTTTAGAACAATTTTGTTGCAATGCAAAGGAGATATGTTTAAGACTCCAGACCTCAAGCTATGAGCTCATTGAAGAGATTTTACTTTAAAAATATACAAGGCTCCAAAAATCCACCCAACGAATTTATTAAAAGGGCCTTCACTTCTTTTAATGTCTTGAGAGAACACACAGGAGAAGACACTGAACACATTCCTCTTAACTTAACACACTCTTAACACACTTTTATTGGCAAACTTTAGAAAATAAGGGGACTTTGCAAAAGTTTAAAGGGCAACATTCGACCAAAATAAAGCATTCCACAAAGCATTGACTTAGCACATGCTAACCCATACAACTTTAGTAAAATACCATCTGGCTTTAAGTAACTCAAAATATCAAGAAAGGAGATTAGGGGGAAAAGAAGAAGGAAAGAAAAAACAAAAAAAGAGATAACTACAGCTACCACCCCAGTTCCAGATCAGATCCATCTATCAAGAGTCCATGAGATGGTAGAGCAACGACCATGCAGTGGTTGTAGGGTGTTGGTTTTACCTGCTCTGGCCCCCTGTGCCACCCTTCCAGGTGGGACTTCTGGCCCATAGGTCACTCTGAGGCTGGACTAGGGCTCCAGGACAAGATGTGGGGCAGCGTTGCTGGTGTGCAGGGACTGACAGCTGCTCTGGGGCTGCCCAAGGAGGCTCAAAGGAGCTGGGGCACCACTTCACCTTCATGAAATTTGATCTGTCCCTTCCCCCCCATATAAACACTTGAGTTGGTCTTAGCCAGTAATTAATATAATAGTCCAATGTCTCACACAATATAGTCATTTTGGTTATTCTCTATAGGAATATAATATAATAAAACTATAAAAATAACACAATAAAATATATAAGGAAAAGAAAGAGAAATAAAGGGTAAGAGCAGATAGTGGAAAGATATCACAACCCATAGATCCAGCAACAAGACTTCTTTGTTGCAATTTCAATGTTTGTTGATTGATGTTTCGTCACCATACAGCCAAAAAAAACCCAAAAAACTGTCCTCCTCCCCTTCAGTTGAGGGGTATAAACCTGACCTCAGCAAAGCACCCTGCTGCTGAAAAAAAATGGCTGATTGTTTGAGTCATTAACCTTTAACATTTCAGTCTCTTACACAGGTAAAGTAAATATTAACTAAAAATAAAGTTGTGCTAATTATCCTGACAAGTGTGAGTAGATTTTAATCATTGTCCTAGTTAGGACAGCTGAGACCAGTTCATCACTGGATGGGTGTAACCCAAAACTGTGTATTCTAGAGCCTTCCATGCCATTTCCCAGAAACTGTTGTCAATGAACCATTTACACCATCTGCACATAGAGCCTGACTCCACGGGCTATAAACTAGGTGTTAAGAGGCCTGCCAGATAGGAGTTGCTCTTTTGTCCTCACACCCATTAAGGAACTCCCCGCCCTGAGGGAGGTACTGAGCATTCCTGCCTGAACTGGAAGATATATAATCTTGGAGTCTTGGGACCTTTTTAACCTCTCGTGGGATCCAGAGGAAGACTGCAGATCACCGCTCTCAACCAGACTGCAGACCACCACTCTCGACTGGACTGCAACCACCACTTTTCAACCAGACTGCAATCACCACTCTTGACCAGACTGCAACAGCACTCACACCAACACGTTTTCCCCTCTCCTTCTCCTTTGGACTCAGGGGGCCCAAAGAACACCACTCTGTTCATGCCCCAGGGTGCTGGGTTATATATTTGGGTTTTTTGGGTTAAAACCAATTTTTTGTCTGTATAATCGTACTTATTGTATTATTTTATTAAATTGTTACTCTGATTTATAATCTCTCTTTTGGGTTGAGTTCATTTCCCCTGCTGGTTTACCTTTAAACCAGCACAATCATAAAATCACAGAATTACAAAAATGGTTTGGGATGGAAGGGACCTTAAAGACCATTTGATTTCAACTCCCTGCCCCAGGCAGGACACCTTTCATTAGAACAGGTTGCTTAGAGTCCCATCCAACATGGCCTTGACCAGTTCCAGGGATGGGGCATTCACAGCTTCTCCGGGAAACCTGTTCCACTGTCTCACCACCCTCACAGTAAACAATCTCTTCCCAATATCTGATCTAAATCTACACCCTTTCAGTCTAAAATCATTATCCCTTGTCCTGTCATTACATGACCTTGTAAGAAGTCCCTCTCCAACTCTCTTGTAGGCCCTCTTTAGGTACTGGAAGGCTACAATAAAGTCTCCATGGAACCTTTTCTTCTCCAATCTGAACAACCCTAGCTTTCTCACCCTGTCTCCAGCCCTTTGATCATCTTCATGGCCCTCCTCTGGGCCTGGTCTAAGAGGTCCATGTCCTTTTATGGTAAATATGGGCGCTGAAAGAAATGAGGTTGCACACCACACAGCGTTCGATTTCAGGATTCGTCCGCTGATCTTTCCAGTGTTCCCCATTTATTAGAGTTCCTCTGTAAATGGCACCTGGTGTTGTCTTTTAGTTAACAGAAATTCCCAAGATCATCCTAAACCAGTGCTTTAATCCCATACATTCACACTCATATCATGTTTGACTCTTTTCAGCCACAGGAAAAACATGCAGACTGTGCAGACTATTAAGCAATGTTCCGCCTTGAGAACACAGCCCTCTCTTTATCAAAAACACCAGTCAGGGCCAAAACACTCCTTTTGAATCCTAATTAACTGAATGCAGGTGCTGTTGGCTTAACTTGTTCCCACATCCTTCTTTGTTGGGGGCCCCAGACCTGGAAGCAGTGCTCCAGGTGGGGTCTCATATAAGAGCATAGTAACAGTGCTCTGTTTTTGATGCAGCCCAGGATAGGGTTGGCTTTCCAGTCTTTAAATAATTTTCAAAAATTGAATTAAATATTTTCATAGAATCACAGAGAATGATGTGGCTTGGAAGGGACCTCAAAGATCATGTAGTTCCAATGCCCCTTGGGCAGGGACACATTCCTCTAGGTCAGGTTGCTCAAAGCCCTGTCCAGCCTGGTCATTGTTAATTTATTTTCAAAAATCTGAAAATAATATGTTATAAATAATTTTTTTTAAATTCCAGAACAATGGAATTAAAATATAGGTATTTATGATCAAACTTTGTGATTAAACTGACAACAAAATTCTTATCTTATTTTGCTAATGAAATTATAATTATCAGACATAATTTTATGGACTGAAATTCTTCAGCTCTGTCCATTAGTACTGCCTCTTTTGTTTCTTCAGTTTTTTTTAGTATATCTGATATACCAACATATACCTGCTCTCAAGCTGCCTTTCTTCGGTATTAAACTTTGTTTCTATTGTGTAGTCCCATTGGGTAATAACATACATATGCATAATAATTGCATTTAAGCAGTAATACAATGTAAGTGTCATCTCTTTGTAAATTAGACTTTGCATTTCAAGCAATTTCCTCATATTTCAAAGTCCTCTGCAGTTAATATGTACTGAGAACTTGCTCATCTATTTGTGTTTATTCATGAAATAAGTAGAATTTCACTTATAACTCAATGTGACCTGTGCAAATACCACCTGAATCAGTTTCATATATTTTTTTTCTTTCTTTAAAGGGTATCTTTTGCACTGGAGATAATAGTATTAACACATAATAATGAGTATTTTATGAAACACTTCAATATAGGTCTTTTTTAATAAATAGATATAGGTTATATTAATATACTTTGCATTTATATGAGGATTGCTGTTTTCTTACCAAAATCAGAAACCTCTAAGCTTTTAGAAATACACACACATAAATATAGTCTTCAAATTTGTTAAGAAACTAAAAGTCAAATAATTTTAATAAAAATTACATGGGGAATATTTCATGTAGCATTTAGCTAGAAATAAAAATATCATTGAAGAAAAGAAAAAATCACAGAATTATATATGTTTCACTAAATCATAGAAGGAGCAATATTTTTATAGGGAACGTCTAGAACTTATAAATGACTTTTACTTGATTTGAGTTTTTAAACTCACCTCATGGAAAGACATTTGCCTTGGTACCATTACATTATGAACTGTAGCTGGATTATATTCACTTTCTTTACTTTTTTTATTATTCTCTTCCACTTCTAGCTTTCATTACATGGATTCCAGATAAATCTGAGGTCAAATTTACATTACAAGAGCTTCACTGAAAGGTTATGTAGCTATGTAATATTTTACCACCTATCTTTTGAATCTTTTTGAAATCTAAGAGGAATGGTGAACTAGAGCAAAAAGATAAGATGCATTTAAGGCATTTGTTTTCCAATTTGGATGTAAAAAGAAATTAAAAAGAAAAATATCCACGTGGAAAATAGGATATCTGAAGAAAATTTTACTACTTCTTGCAAAGATTTTAATCAGCATAATGTATGGTTTTCAAAGGGAGGGGAGGGAAGGGGAGGGAAGGGGAGAGGAGGGCAGGGGAGGGGAGCGAGAAAGAGTACAGTAATTCAAACATCTCAATGAAGTTAAGGTTTCTAAAACTACTCACTGAAGAAATATAATGTTATGTGGTGTACTGAAACTCATGTACAGAGATTACAATGGGTGCAAAATTTTTTTGAGGGAGTTTCATTAATAATAGAATGAATGTTCCACCGGACACAAAAAGTGGGTGTTGTTTTATTGGTAAATTACACTACTCTGATATTTTTTTCAGAAGGTATAGAGACAAATTTCTACTCCGTTGATGTACAAATTTTTTTTTTAATCAACATAGCAGGTTGAAATAGATTCACAGAAGTAGAAAAGGGCATCTATACCTTATTGCAATATTTAAGGTGTTTGTGCTGTCCTTGCTGCTTTGTTAATGGAGGTTAATGGAAGCTGTGTGGATAACTATAATGAGATACATTTCTCAATCCATTTCCAGGAGAATCTCACTGTTCATACTAGGGAACATTTCTGATTGCTATGCATTGTTATTATTAGATTAAATTCACTTCATTGCATTTTATTTACAGGCTTTCTATTCATACAAGAAACTGAAGCACAAAAGAGTTCATCTTGGGATTTAATCGAAATATGTGCTGACTCCTTTCTGTTTCCACTGAGTTTAGAAAGAGTTAAAATCTCTTGGTGTCTCACTGAATGAATCCCTTTTAAGTTCCTTGTTACAGTGTGAAATGTTATAACCCTTAGAGTCAGGCAATCAGTCTCGCTGCCCCAAGAACACTGGAAGTCCTTGGAGTCTCTTCTAGGGCAAAGGAGCATCTTCTGGTACATCAGTACGTATTTCCAGCAGAGTGAGGAGAAAAGAAGATTTGTCTGCTCGGTCCCACAGGTTGTAACTCAGTGCAAGAAATGAGAAAGAGCTAATGTGCACTCAAAATCAGAATCCATTAGGTTTCTGTGAAAGACAATGTGTTTAAGAAGAAATAGGAGGACTTATATTTTTACTGTTTCTTGTTTCACCACCTGTGGTCTGAGCCTATATATTAAGAAGGTAGCTGTAATAGCTTTCCTATATAACAGATTTATATGCACACTTGACAGTTCTCGTAAAATAACAATAAAAATCCTCTAACTAACTTTCATTACAATAAAAAGATGAACAAATTATTCCTGTCTCTATTATATTTTTAAGAGAATACGAAAAAAGTAGATAAACTCAGGCAAATACTTTTTGCGTTCACTGTAGATTCTGATAAATAATGTGTTAAAATATTACATTACACCTAAAATGGGTATCCTAGCCATGGTACCTTATTGGTTTTAGTTTATGCTATGTTAGACCTCCCTACTGTGCTGAACAAGTCTTATGTGGAAATAATAATCATCCCATTAAAATAGTGCTAAATAAGTCCCCATTCCAATTATGTTGATGCAGATGCAGGAGATTTTGGTATCTAAAATCTCAGAAAAAAAATCTTCAGGAATATGATTTGTGGGAATCTCTTGAATTCAATTTATTGATTTATAATGTAGCTTTAAATCAACTCTTTTAACCTGATTAGTCCCTTTCCTTTCAGGGGAATCCGCCTGTTGTTGAAATGTGTACTAAAATCTCCTTAAGACCTATGTATAAATCTATCATTTTAAAAAAAAAAAGTTACAAAAAAATATCCATCATAGCTATCATGCTTGTCATCACTTGCACATTTATTGGCCTGCCACTGAAACACCACTAAAATGTGTAACAGATTTAAACACTGTACATAAAATGTTCTTCATTGCAAAAGTTGTTTTCAAACTGAAATATTTCCCAAAGGCAAGATGTATCTAGTGAAAGTATTTGGCCTTTAATGTTACTGACCCATTTTCTGAACCAAGCTTTAGTGACCATCTAGCAAGTGAATCCAGCTGATCAGCACTTCACTATATGTCCTTTACTTTCTACGGAAAGATATTTGATCATTTAAAATCGTTTTTTCCTCCCTGCTCCTGAAACTTCTAAGTTCCTCTTTTTAGTAATCCTCTTTTGTTTGTACAGATTATGTTGTCTTGAGGCAAGAATCGTGTCTCTATTGGAGCAACGTCCTGTAAAATGTGAGAAACAGCCTTTTTGCTACCCGCCTTCAAGAGGGTGTAGCAAAATGTGACTGCTATGAAAAAAGAACTTGTTATATGACTCATTTCAGCCTCAAATGACCTTTCCAAAAAGACTGTGGTTCCAGTGCCTCCTCGGGCGCAAAAACTCCCTCTCAGACTGGAACTCTACCTGCACAAGTGTCACTCCATGACCGGTTATCAGTGACCCAATTATAGCTCTCTAGGCTAATACATACATTTCAAACGGACGGCTGAAATCATTGTGATATTTGTAATATATCTTCCTATACCCATCCACAGCCCCAAATTTAAAATCAGAATATCTTGGGATTTCAAAGAAATTGAACTGCAGTTTCAAAGTGCTTCATTTTCTCCTTTACTGTAATGCATCTCAGATTCCATACCAGATTTCAGGACCTAAAAGATACAGCTCCTAAAACAATATAAACGTTTGCTACTCTATACAGAAGGGAGTGTAGCTATTTTGAAATATAATAGACCCCAAACCTTTCAGAAGTGCTAAGCCCTCTCAGTTCCGAAAGAGAACAGTAGAGTTTGTGGCTGATGTGTACTCTGGACTCTGCTTTCTTAGGGTGAGCCTCCAGAAAACAAAACATCTAATCCATGACAAACCTTTTACATCTATGAGTGCATATGGCAATGTAAAGAGATTTACACGTAACAAGAAAAACAGTTTTGGAGTTATTTGTCTTTAACTCTGTCTGGACGTTTTTTCCTTGAGTGACAAGGGCAATGCATTAATGAGGAGGAAATGAAAATGAAAAAACTGAGGAAATGAAATGCTTGTTTTCCTTCACTAATAGGATTGGCTATTAATGAGAGACAATTAGTAAATTAATGCTTACTACCTCCTTCCACAATCAGCAGCAAACATTAAAAAGGGAGAAACATTGAAGCTAATAATAGAATTGGATGCATAAATAACTATCACTCTAGATTAAATCACGAGAAGCAAGCAACAAAGACAGACCTTGTTCCAAGGCAGGTCTATGCAATGAGATTATTAAATGCAAAGACAATTCAGAAGTTTCCTTTAGTGGTTTTCTTTTGTGGACTATGTATCTAGTGTAACTGGCCAAACTGCAGACTTCTACGCCTGAGCTAGTCATCTGAAACTTCATTTAAAATTAATAGAGAAAAAATATACATTTCCTGAAGCTAATTCATTTCATGTGTCACAATAGGCATCTAAAGCAGATAAAACGTATCCATAAGTGACTTTTTGTCTCTGTTGAGGAACAACTACAAAAGGGACCATGTAGTGACTAGCTCAGACAGAAATGTTTAAAGTGTGAAAGTTGAAAACTAGGTGATATGAATTCCTTCTCTAGGGTTTGGTAAGTGATAACCAGGTTTCAAAAAAAATGAGAAATATACCAATTTCCCATTGTAGCTATCATATAAATCTTTGTAGCTATCAAGTGCATACTAAAAATATGTGCAGGTTTCCCCAGAAACCAAGACACCACATTAAAAATGGCACAAAACCAGTTATTGAGATTAGAAATGAATGATTTGAAGTTGTGTAACTTTATTTTGCAGGTCTTTTGTGTACATTCATTACTTGTTTATAACTCCTTTTTTCTATAGAATTTATGTTTCACATATAGTACGGAATGGATATTGCAATGAGTACCAGGGTTATTTACTGCAGAAGAAAAATAGAGCAAGTTAACCTCAATGTAAATGTTATCCACCTTTTTAAACAAATTTTATATCACAAATAATGGGAAAAAAAGTGGTTTCCATAAACGCTTATAATCTGGTTTTGAATGAAAATGAAGCTATGTGTTTTCCTGTAAGTAAAAAATATTCAGAGAAATCTCTTGCAAAATTTTCTTCCAAATGTTATTAAATTTCACAAAATTAAAATGTAGGAAAAATTGGTCTTGAAATTGGAGTAATAAACTCCATTTAACTAAGCTGATCTCCTCCTCTAGCAAGCCGAAGTGAATGACACTTGGGGAACAGGTAGCAAGAAGGAAGAGCATGGGACAAGCAGCAGCAACTAGTCACTATGTCCAAAGTTCCAATTCTCACTACAGCTGCAATATCTTTCCAAATAGTTTTCTTAATAAAATTCTTCCTCCTAGGACCACCACAATTTTCCTGTTATTTATTATCCAGTACAGCAGATCTTATGAAGCATTACTTTAATATCAAGTATTAGGGTTTCTTACAGAGAATTTTCCTGTGAAAAACAACCAAATATACTCTCTCTAGGAATCTTAAGGCTCACTTGAAAGATCAGTGTAATTAGTTTCTACAGCTGAAAATGGGTTTTGGATGATCTATCGGGTTCTGCCTTGTACATCTCAATAATACTCATTTGACCAGAAAAAATTCAGCTCTGATGATAACATATTTTTCCTCTAGTTTTCAAGGAAGATCTAAGTTTCAAATGGATGATGGGATAAAATCCCAGTCATCATCATGTGTGCAAGCAGCAAATGACAACTATGCATCTCCAAATAGGAGAGGTATTCTGCAAATCAATACACTGATGTAGTTACATGTCACAACAGGAAATTGTCAAAGACAGGAAAAATAGCCAAGAAGAACTTCTAAGTCAAATCCACAAAGAACCACAAAACATAAAATATAAATGATCCTCTTTGCGGAAACTCTTCCGCCCACGTGTATGTATCTTTTCAAAGAAAAAAAATAACTATCTTGCACTCTGAGGACTCTCAGTGAGTCAGCATTACAAAATTGTAGAGAGGAACAGAAAAAAACACTATTGTCCAAAACCTGAAGTCAAGAAATAAAAAACGCCAATCATTTTTCCTAAAATGACTGGAAATATCCCTTGTATGAGAAGCAGATTATATTTTCCAAAATAAATAAAAGATGTTTTAAAATCTTGACAGAGCTCAGGAAGGAAAACAGCTCTGAAGATAAACAGTGCAACTGGAGGGTTATGGCCTCAGGCATGATTTCTCTGTTTTGTTTCCACAGAGTTGTAAATTAATATTAATTCTTCATGACTTATTACAGTCATCTTTTTCTCTGGAAAAATATTGATTGACTTGTTTTTACTTCAAACTACATTTTTCTCTGCATTGCTTTGAACACTTTTACAAATGCGCCTTCGTGACAGCCTTAGGCTGGGGTGACACATAAGGATCAAACTGGAGACCTCCTGTGTTAAAACCTTGAACTGAAAATCCATGACTTAGCAGCTGAGGACTCTAAGAACCCATTCTCCTTGAATCAGTAGAGAGGGGATCTTATAATACCTATTCTCTGCTGGGGTTTTTATAACTCTAAAGTATTTTCTGTAAAGTTTCTAGAAGATGTCTTTTCTTGAACAGCTTATGAATGACGATAGAAACTTATAAGTTCATGTCAGTCTAAACAAATCTCCCTTTAGGATGTTATTCTCTCTTTCTCTAATAGAAATACTAAATCTAAATTGTCCATTTAAGGATGTATCAGAACAATGTTAAACTCATGCTACTTCAGGAAGGGTAGTGTACATTCCAGGTTAAAGCTAGTTTTCCAGACTGTGAGATTTAATTTGTCTGTAGTAATTGCTTTTAAAGTCATTGGATATATATTAATAGTTAAACAGCACCTTTGTTGTTGTTGTATCATGATATGTAATACTCTTATACTCTTAGCCTCCCTCACCTTTCCAAGTGCCCTTACAAAATAAGTATGACACTTTGGAATTTGAGGGTCAGGCAAATGATAGTGGAGATGAAGGTCTATGGGTTACCCAGAACAAGTCATTAAACAAGATGGATCACAACTATGGGTGTTAAGAAAGGATGAAGGGTAATTGTAGTAGACAACTCCCTTATGAGGGGAATTGAGGTCCCCGTATGCCAACTGGACCTATTTCACAGGGAAGTCTGCTGTCTCCCTTGGGCCCTAGTAAGAGATATTACTAGAAGACTCCCTGGACAAATTCAGTGCTCAGTGGAAAAGAACCCGGAGGTATTGTTTGGCAGCTGGCTAAATATGAGCCAACAGTGTGCCCAGGTGGCCAAGAAGGCCAGCGGCATTCTGGCTTGTATCAAAAATAGCATGACCAGCAGGACTAGGGAAATGATTGCCTGTTTGTACAGGCAAGGCCATACCTTGAGTCCTGTGTCCAGTTCTGGGCCCCTCACTGCAAGAAAGGCATTGAGGTGCTGGAGTGAGTCCAGGGAAGGGCATCAAAGCTAGCGAAGGGTCTAGGGAGTTAGTCCTATGAGGAGTGGCTGAGGGAGTTGAGAGTGTTCAGCCTGCAGAAAAGGAGGCTCCGGGGAAACCTTATCATTCTCTGCAGCTATCTGAAAGGACGCTGTAGCAAGGTGGGGGTCGGCCTCTCCTCCAAGGGCAACTAGTGACAGGATGAGAGGACATAATCTCAAGCTGCTCAACCTCAAGGTTGAGCTCAGACCTCTACTCTGGTGGTCCTAGGAGGAGGGTTTTTATTAAGAAAACTATTTGGAGAGATATTGCAGCTGTAGTGAAAATTGGAACTTTGGACATAGGGACTAGCTGCTGCTGCTTGTCCTATACTTGTTACCTGGACAGCAGGAGGAATTTCTTCACGGAAAAGATTGTTAAACATTGGAACAGTGAAGTCACCACTCCTAGAGGTGTTCAAGAAATTAGTGAGTGTGGCACTTAGTGCTTTAATCTAGTTGACAAGGTGGTAATTGGTCAAAGGCTGGACTTGATGGTCTTAGACATCTTTTCCAACCTAAATGGTTTTGTAATTCTTTGTTTGTATAATGTGAAATCACAGTGATATGCGCTTTGCTTTAGGACAAGGATGGATGTCTGTTGACATAAAGCCTGTTTTGTTGGAAGAATGATTAAGGCCTGGCACAACCTTATAGAATTGTTAAGTTTGCAAAATACCTTTAAGACAATCAAGTCTAACCATCAAATTTATATCCATATTACCTGCGGACAGAGATCTCTTCTGAACTAGCTCTGAACATTAACTCAAAGTGGTGATACTCAGTGGCTAAGGCCATGACATCAAGAGTAGTTAAACAGTGCAAATGATCACTAGTTCAATACTGAAATTGTCTGCTGCCTTTGCTTTCTGGTTTTTTTTGTTTGTTTGTTTCTTTTGGTGGTGTGTGGTTTTTTTGTTTTGATTTATTTTATTTTGAACGTGGAGCCACAGTACAACACTTCTGGGACACCAATATGCAAATGCAGTAATCTGATCCCAGGAGTTGTATGGTGTCATCCACATCCCACTGGGTTTAGACTGCATGGTCTACCTTTCAGCCTGGCAATTTAGCCTGGGCATACAGCAAAAACTCAGCTGTGTCAAAACTCTCTTTGAGTCCTGGTTTGGGCATATCTGTACAGTACTCACAAGTACTATGTAGCTATGGTCTCAGATTTCTACTCTGGAAAAGGACTAGCTAGGTACATACTGGAGTGGACTTTCCTAGAACGGTTTTAATGCCTATATTTTCTTTGCCTCGTTTTCTCATTTGACTGAAAGTGGTTTCATAGAAGTATTCCCATCTGTATTGGAGCAAAAAGAACAATTCCTCATTTCATCTTATATAGGTATGACCTTATCTGTAATTACCTTGTAACATAGTTTGCATACATTATATTATTCTTCTTTTGAGGTATATAAAAAGGAAGAGACGCATTTTCAAAATGAGTTGTTATAATTCTCAGTCGTTTATGCAACTAATTGATCATTTATGCCTCATGTCCTGCTGTACCATTTTTACAGTTTTCAAGGAAAAAACCCTCCACTATACTGATATGCCATTCTTCAACACACATGGATATTTATTATACAATACAAATTCCTTTGAAACAGAATTTCCAGTGCTATTTCTATGGCTAGAGGGAATCAAAGGGGAAAACTACACCATATGAAGAATCAAAGAAAACTGTTTTATGTAAGGTATAAAGGAAAAAAGTAACTTACAATACTTTAGAATTCATCATTAACAACACTGTAAAGCATATAAATGTTCAAGGTTATTGTACCCTTTCCTGACAGATAGATCAGAGAGATAGAAAGATACATAGAGAGACAATCTGCAAACACTACAAACACAAGGTAGTATAATTAAACTAATCTTTATTAGCCATTGGTACTTTTTAGCTGGCAGATTTTGACACCACATACACACGTGTATGCATATTCACACACATACACAGAATTCTTTCATCGGGTCTGACAAGAAGCAACAATACCCAAACTAAATACCAATTACAGTTGCTCAGGGAATAATTATGGTAATCTACCAGACCACTCAAGAGAAAAGAATAGTCAGCACGTGTGGAGTAGAGAGGTGACAGCAGAAAGAGGTGACTAGCAGTTAACCTCTGTGGAACTAAGAGAGAAGAGCGCCCTTAACAATTCCCATTACACTTGCCACAGTGCACCAGAAAAGGTCAACTGAGTCTTTTAAGGGATATTGAATAAAAAAAACCTCTTTCCTTCCTGCAACATCAGTGGTCTCATAAAGAACTTTATTATTCTTACAATCCTTGCTGTTCTCATCTCGCTAGGTTATAACAGCTAAAACGTTACTAGTTTTCTCTATGTCTTTATCAATACATTTAAATGTATTTAAATGATACAATTAAAATTCGTGTTCTGTAAAAAACATTACCAGTATATTTGAAAGCTGTGCCCTCTACAAGAAAGGCAACAGAAAAAGGCAATGGCATTTGAAGTCAAAAAAGTCAAAAAGGAAAAAAAGATCCTTGGCCCTTAGTGTATTACTAATTTAAATAACAAGTAAACTAATTCTGCCTAATTTAATGTAAGATATCTCTAAGAATGAGCAGGGTAGAAAAATTTAGACTATTGACTTTGATTCAGTTTGCTGTAATTGAGCACTGAGTTGCTTTGCCAATGGAGGATATGTAACAGGTCCTAAATTAACTGCAATGGCTAGAAGTATTTTAAATATAGTGTGTGTGGCAGACTGCAGACTCTTTAAAAAAAATAAAATTAGTCTGGCATTCATTATACAAGAGGTATATTATTTCTCACTAAAAAAATCTAACATATGTATTTATTATTTACAGACTAAATGCATGTACACATGTAAATAGTAACTGACATTACAATTTAAGGTTTTTCTTAAACACAGAGCCAATAATTTTTTAATTAGTTATTAATACTAGGCTTCTAGACCACTATTAAGGTACTTAATTAGGGCAGCTAATTGACATTCTAAAGACCCAAACAGCTACAACCCCACTGAATGAGAAATTCTAGGTTGTCAATCCTCGCAAAAATATGTGCACATCTATTTTGTTGTTTACTTTGAAAATGAGTTTTAAGTTAGGTACATATATTTGACTGAAGGACTTAATCTACTTTGCCAGAATTATTGTTTAAAATAAATGTGTACTCTAATATGTACGTGGGAGAAAAAACACCACCATAAAGACTTAGAAAAATAAATCTGATTATAGGAATCATAATCACTTAGGATAGAATGCAACACAGAATTCCAAATGAAAGAGTGAGTGGAAATTGCATACATTAAACAGTTTATTTTGAGTAAATGACAGCAAAATCTATGCAGAATACCATATTATCATCTCTTCTGTGTAGGACACATTTCCCATTAAAAAAAAAAAAAGCACAAGTAGGATCATAGAATCACAAATCATTTGAGTTGGAAAGGACTTTTAAGATCATCTGGTTCCCACCTTGGGCAGAGATGCCACCCACTAGATCAGGCTGCTTAGGGCCCCACTCAACCTGGGCTCGAACATTTTCAGGGATGGGACATCCCCAACTTTTCTGAGCAACCTGTTTCAGTGCCTCACCACCTTCATAGTAAAGAATTTCCTCCTAACATTTAATATAAATCTCTCCTCTCTCCTCTTTTAGCTCAAATCAGTTCCCCCTTGTCCTATAACTCACTTTAAGTACTGGGAAGCTGAAATTCTGCTCCCTAAGCTGAACAGTACCAGCTCTCTCTGACTGTCTCCATAGAAGAGTTGCTCCAACCCTCGGATCAGCTTTCTGGTCCTCCTCTGGACATGCTCTTTCCATGTCTTTCTTATGCTGAGGACCCCAGACCTGGACACAGTACTCCAGGTGGGGTCTCACAAGAACAGAGTAGAGAGATAGAATCATCTCCCTTGACATGCTGTTCACGTCTTTATAGATTTTTAAAGAAGAATTTGGGGGAACTAATTTTTTTGTGGTAATACCCCAGTGAACTAGATACACTATATATTTGCCATTGTATGTCAGCTCTGTGTTTTCCAGGGGAAACTATTGCAGGATAGATAAGCAGTACTGAGCTTGTCAGGACTTCAACTCTGTTATCTCAGAAACTTTCAAAGTTAGAAATAAGTGTATCTTTCGCAATTATGAAAAGTTTTGCTGCATTAGACTGCAGTAGCTTTTATGGTCATTTTATTACCATACTTTCATATTTCATTTTGGAAAATGTAGGATAAAGAAGTGTTTAAACTGGAAAATATTAGTTTAGGGACAAGGACTGAAACTACCTGGGCAGAATTTATCATACCTGTCGTACCTGAATCAAAAGGATTTCCTTTATATTCAACAGAGAGGATGTCTCAAGGTACACACCAGCTCACTTACTTTAAATACATTTCTCAGGATTATATGAATCTTAGCAGGTACAGTGAAAATAGAGAAATGAAAGAAATGGTAGGAAACCTACGGGGAGAACAAGTAACTTGATTAGAACTACAGAAACAACTCAGGAAAAAAATTTTAAGCTTTAAATGTTTTTTCTGATTCCCATTTTAACTTCCACAGGTCTCACTGTTTCAACAGAAATCCAAGAAGTTTCAGCTCTACCTTTGTCTCTGCAGTTGAAAATATAGAACATTAAAAGAGGTATTTAAGAAATCCTGGTCTACATGCACAGTGAGTTATACTACAGCAATTGATAATCTCCATTATTAGCATAATTTTTTAGAAGGTTGAATTGTATCTTTTTAACAAAAACAAACCAACAAACAAAAAATAGCATCTCCCAAAACAAAATTATTCCTTCTTCTCATTTGATGAGAGAAGACTATGACATAAAAATCAAAAACTCAAGCTTACTATAATGTGATTTAATTTCTTGTCAAGAATTTCAACAAAATTTTATGCTACTTTTTACAATTCTTGCTGTTTCTTGATGTGCTCTATTAAAAAAAGACAAACACAAAATTCAAGTTTCTTGGTGTTTCTTCTATGCAGTGTTACCTTCGTTCGTAGGAAGGGCAGGTATTTTGGGAGAATCATACTTCTTCCTGTCACCACAGCTAATGAGGCACAGGAAACCATTGACTGTTGCTTGATCATGCATACAGAACAAGCAACTGTTAGGAGGCACATTCTTCTTCTGAGATGAAGCCATCTGCAGCCAATCCCAGCAGGTTTTCCTTCAGGGCTGCAAGTGCACAGTAAGAATACAGATTGTTTCTACTTCCCACGTCCTTTTAGTAGAGCTTAAGCCAGCACATGTGGGAAAATCAAAATAAACACAGACAGATGTCTAATTATCCCAGGTAGTCTTTCCATGTATTGTGCATACAATCCTTTGAACATCTAAGATATTGTTTAAAAAAACCATCAACCCAGAAATTAAACTGAAAGCCTTTATCAAATCCTGTACATTAGGAAAAAGCAATCATGAGAGGCGAGATCCACATCTGCCAACACTTGATCTTAATTATTTATTTGATAGGTATTTCTGGACAAACAGACTCAGTCATTACCAGATGTAACTTGTCTGTGTTAATAATCTGAGACAATTGACTCTACCTTTTGCCTTTTGCCAATTACCACACATCCAAACTGAGTGTTTTTACTCCTCTCTCTGTCTTTAAATTCACTAGAAGGTTCGAGAATTATAAACTGAAAAATTGGGAAGGATAAAGAATGTCATTAAAATGTGATTGCAATCAGGATTAGGTATCAGTGATTACCTTCTGTGAGGAAGGAGAAACAAGCAATCTGAGAACTTTCATGTCTTTACACAGCACTGTTGGCTGCTCCTCTAAAATATCTCTCCTTTTAGTATATCAAAAACACCCCAGCATTTGTAAAAACAAATTAAAACCATAACATGTAACTTGGTTCAATGTAGGAATTATAAGATTGGCTAGAATATAAGTATTTTCTCAAAAATAGAGATGAGGGGGGAAATGTAGCAATTTATTTATGCATTCTGGGAATTTTTAACATTTGGTTTATTTAGCATAGTATTATAGCTATTATTTTCTGGTATTGGTAATTAGCATGTAATACTGATTTATAAATCTGGCTGTAATTATACCATTTTATCTAAAGAAATCGAATTTGCAAAGGCTAACTAGCACAAAGCCTCAATTATCAGTTGATTATAATCATTCGGCAGTGTGACAAGTGAGTTGTCATAAGCCCAGTAGTTGTGAGGAGAATAAATGCAGCAAAAAATACCAAGCAGAAATTATTTCAGTCAGCGCAGGAAAAAAGTATTTTGGAAGTTCAATAAACTAAATCCAAATGCTTAATGATGGGCAGAATTTATGAGTTAAGATATTTTTATAATAAAGAACCCACTTTTCAACATCTCTGGCTATTTCTCTCCCTTAAATTATATGGAAGATAAACAGTTTTATTTGTTAAATGAATGCTAAAATCTTTCACTTTCATCACAAGCCAGGTACATTTACTAACAGCTTAAATGCCGTGTAAATATTGCCACCTGAGCAGACATGTCCTGTTTTAGAAAACTGTTGTGATTACAGAGGTGATCTGGGACAAAGACACTTTCACTCCCAGCTCTACTCAGTTTTTGGACCAGAGTTCAGTGATCTAATTTTAGACACTTAATTGAAATACCCTAGTTAGAAACATAGTCTCTTTAGAACTCTTCTAATGGTCAGTGGAGGGTGATTTCACACCTTTGCAAGGTGAATCAGGAGTTTACTGGGTCAAATTGCCCACTAGAGGTGCCTATCTTTGTCTTTATCAATTAAGGAGATTCTATTTTAGGTAAGATGGCTCAGGTAACTGCCTAACTCAAGCATTTCTGTGCGCGCATGGCCAAGTTCAGGCCTTCTTCCAGCTTTCAAATTGCAGCTGAGAAGGAAATGTCCTGTTCATGCTTACTCAGGTATCCAGAGGAAACCCAAATCTTCTCTTCCTGATGAAATGTCAACCATCAAAATATATTCTGCAATATCTGAATCTACATGTCAGCCAAAATTATATTAAATTGAGTGTACTTCCAATGGGAATACTTTTACATTCATTAATGCAAAACTCCTTTTAGCCTTCTGCCTAGGATATGTTTGGAGTTATAGATTTTGAATTTGGACCTCCCACAGCTGATACGAGTACACTGTGAAGCTTTTCATGTATAAATTGATGTGGTCTGACCATGTCTACTATGTTAGTGCAGTTACACTTATAGCTTGGTTTTAGTCTGAGCAGCTCAGCTTTGTCAGGATTTATGTTTACATGCCTAGAAGCAGAAACAAAAAATAATACACCTTACTTACATGCAGGTATTTTAACTAGCTAACTCATAACACTATTTGTACTAGTAGTTCTTAGGATACCATTACTAGTAGGGATCCATGTATGAGAAACATTTTTTAAAGGGCTCAACAAACAGTCTTTCGCAGGTAAGCTTCTCCTTGTGATTTAGTCAGGTCTTTACTAAAAGTCTTATTGCCACTGTGCTAACTTGGAGGTAATAAGCTCCATACAGTGAACTTGCCTCTACCTTTTAGAACTTACACAGTTAATATTTTTAAATATAGAATTTTAAATTTACATTTAAAATTAAAATTTTAAATATAATAGTTGTATGAAACTTCAATGTATTTCTCCTCACAATATTTTTTTTAAGCGCTAACCAGCAGTATTTATTCTATTTATAGAAAATTAATTCAATAATGAGGTTTCTTTTTTGAGAAGTAAGAATATGCAGCAGTGTTTTCCAAAATGCTATGCCCTGATTTGTCCAGGTCAGATGCAGACAGAGGCAATCTAACCTCAGGCCCTTTTAGATTAGAAGTGTTTTTCTCCTGCAGAAAACAGGGACTTTGCAGGTTACAGGACAGCCTACATGGGGTTGGGATATGGCTGGGCTCAGAAGCACTGCTGATCTGATAACTGTCTCCAAAACTAAAATTTGGCCATTTTTTTTTTTTGTGGTAGAAATAGGGAATTACAACAGTTTCTCTTAAATCCTGACTAATTCCATTGAATCATTTTTCTCTACCACATTTTAGGAGATGTGATTTTTGCAAGAAACTGAAATTGTTCTGGTAAAGAATGTATGTTCTTGAATTATGAGCAAGACATTTGCCAGAAGCTCTTATAAGGCTTTCAACAAAATCAGTGGACACTTATGTCACAGATTCCAATAATTTGTTGATGTTTTTATCAGCACCATCAGCACTTGAGATTTCTTTATATCTGTCTTGACTGCCTGACAAGTAGATTGACCCATGCTGGAGCAAGAACTTGTGATCTACCATGGCTTTTTGTGAATAATATTCCTTTAAATCTGTCCAATATAATGCAGAATACCAATGTAGAACATGAGACAATTAATCATCCTTCCTATGGTGTATAGAGCATTTTTTCTTATAATTTATTCTTTGCTTTTATTCTTTCTCTTTTACTTTCTGGGTAGTACCTAGGGATATTTCTGATAATACTGTATTATTACAGATAATTCTGTAAAAGTTATGTCTTGTTTCTGAAAGATTGTCAAATCTTTTCAACTAAATGGAACTTTAAGTAATTAGCTGCACATTAGTACTGACTTCCAACAACAGTTTACATTTTAAACTTTAGAAAATTCTAGCTAGAAATACTTCATTAATAGTAAATTTTCTGTTGGAAAAATCTAAGTGTTATTTCTGTTTAATTACTAAAAAAAAACCCAAAAAACCCACCCAAAACAAAAACAAACAAACAAACAAAAACCACAAATACCAAAAAAAAAAAAAAGAACAAACTGTTATTCTATTAGTTATAAATGTTGTAGTAATGCTTCTGGCTCAAAGTTTCAAGAAGATATTTGAAAACAGATCCTTCAAAATCAAAATGATTTAATGCAATTAAAATAATTCAAAAATATTTGGGTCCTGTACAAAAGTATAGATATTCTTGATATTAAGGTAGATTGTTCCAAGCCACAAGGTGCACTAAAAGCAAGCATATATGTATATTTTTATCGGTGTCATTCATTTTGGGGCCTAAGAGTTTGGGGGAAATAGTTTGGTTGAAATTTCAACCTCACAACTGAACCACTTGTTTTATGATAATATGATCTCATCTCAGAAGGGCATGAATTTCCCAAGTAGCACTTCAAGGAGTGACATTTTGTCCTTAGGAAGATACAAAATTGCAGAAAGTAGCTAATTATTTTGCTGTTGCTACGGGATAATTGATAATTTTATGCCTATTATTTTGGTTTTGGAAAAGGAGTAGCATTTCCACCTTGCAACATTTGTAAGAAAGGCCATTTTCCTTCATGCTAATTAGCAAGAATTCTTTTGGCCTTTAGAACAGAAACAAAAGTGTAATAACTGCTATGAGAGAGCATGAAGAACAATCACTTATTCCTGCTACAATCCCACAAAACAGTGACATAACTTTGTGGAAAGGGAGGTACTCTCCAGAGGAAATGATTCTGGATGCTCCTGTTTGATCCAGTGACAATTCCAAGGTTATTAATTTATATCCAGTACAGACACTAACTCTTATTTTTCAGCTCCTTTTTACTGCTCTGTGGCACTTTGTTGTGAATTTGGTTTGGGTTTTTTTGTCCTTGGAATATTGCAGCTCGGAACTGCTATGGATCATGCTTTCCTCTTAAAATAAAGTAAGATATTTCAATGACAATAAGAATACAAAAGGGCACGAGATCTTCTAAAATAAAAAGAATCAGAAAACAGATTTATTCTGTAAAATTAGACAAATTTTAAATTATTCTTCAAGACTTCTTATTCCTTTCAGCTGGTAGGTATCACTTCACAAAAAACAAAAAAACCAAACAAACAAAAAAACCCAAACCAAACCAACAACAAAAAAAATCCAAAAAAAAAAAAAAAAAACAACCAACCAAAGTAATACTAAAACTTAATTTTGGTAAAATGTAGTATTATTTGTCTTAATAATAAAACTGCTGTGTGATAAATTTGTGGTTCATGATGAATCACAGTCTGTTCAATGTAAAAGGTTTCCCAGATCAAATAGTGCAAGTCTCCAATTCTGAAATGACTTTACCTGATCCACTCTGTTATTTTTCAATATTTCTTGTGAAGCGTATGTTATTCTTACACTGTGCCTATATATTTGTTAAAATCATGGACAATCATATACAATATACAAAATACAACAATAGATTTTACTTTACAAAACATTCTGTCTAAATGAGAACCCCTGGAAGGTGAGAAAACTCAAACATTAAGGATTCTACAGAGACACAAATTGTGGAAGCTATGATAGACTATTTTGTAGTAAGATCCAGCAAAATTTCAATAGGATTTCACAGCAATCTGAATGATAACCACTCTGTCTCTTCCTGAGCTGTGACACGCTCTGTGCTTCGCAATCCTGATGGTATTAGAAAAGACATTAAATGCTATCTTATTTTGTTAAAAAACCCCAAACAAACAACAAAAAAACCCCAAACAGGTTGTAAAAATATATTTTAAATTGTAACTCTTGTCTACCAAGTACATATCTGGTTACAGTCTCACTCAGCACTGAGAGAAGCATATCCTCTCTAGTCCATGTTTAATTTACTAAAGGCAACACTAGCAAACTGCTTTTGTCTTAACACAAAGTTTTATTATTTTCTTAGATAGAAATTGCTTCCAGCTGCTCGATGTGGCAACATAGCCTTCATGTACTCTCTTATAATAAAACCAGAATGAACTGCTGAAATATTTGGTATGATATTGGTAGTAAAACACATTTTGTGTAAATCAGATCAGCTGTTTCACTACCAAATAAGTGAACTACAAACAAACAAACAAAGATAAATCACTGGCAATCTTCACAAAGCATTGTACCTCTCATTTACTCTGAATTATCTCAATTTGGCTGTCCTAGATTTGAACTATTGGATTGCCTTAAAACTTTGTCCTTCAGACTTAGGAATCCCTTATCAGAGTTGGTTCTGTGTTTATTGTTTTATCTACTCTGATGAATACATTTTCTTCCTTGAAGAAGGAAATGAGCTGAGCTCCATGTTGTTCGCATTACAGATCAGCAGATTTAGTAACTCTTCTTTATTTCCAGTTACTCAGATTTTTTTTGGTACCTTAGCCCAACACTGTCCAATTTATAAGACAGTTACTTCATAAGCCAACACAGACTGTATTTGATTTAGTGCTTATCTTTCATTTTGAATAGCAGTGAGCAAATCTATGTCACTGATGAAAAGGAAAGCCTTCAGGTCAAATTCATTTCAGGTGTAATTCTGCTGCATTTAGTAGCTACACCCAGAATTCAAATTGTACCCTGTTGCTTCAAATGGACTAGTGTGTAACTCATGCTGCTGACTGGAGATCTTGTGGACACATGGAAACAATTGTGAGTAAAGATGTATATTCATGTAAGAGACAAGAAACTTGACTTTTCCAAGCAGGAAAATCAAAATGCTGCAGAACCACTTACATGTGGCCTGGCAGTTTACTACCAAAGACAATAAAAATACTTAAAGTGGTATAAAAGGCAGTATGGTAGAACACTTCGCTTATACTCTAATATAATGAACTGTATATTGTTCCGGTTAATTAACTTCATTATTGCATCTATACACATGTAGAATTAAGAATAATCACTGGAAGTGTTAATTGTATATGGTAAGTGAAAATTAAGAGCGTTATGATTGTAACTCCCATTACAATAAAAATACACAAATCACCACAGAGATTTCTTTTTGAATAGAGACAAAACTGAACTGATGACAGAATTTACCATACATAGTAGTGAATATACCATATAAAGTCCATAAGTTCTCACACAAAGTGCACGCATTTGAATGTTGACTTTGGTGTGACAAGAAAGTTTTTCAAATACTAGATGGAGATTTTAGTATTTGTGGGGTTCATGGGAAGAAATATGCCATTGCTTCTATGAGCAACTGAAATTGCTTAAATTCTCAGTTATAACATCTCTAATTGCATGTATTTGCTCATGGAGTGTACATTGGAAAAGAAAGAGTTCTAAGATCTCAGGATGAAATCTGAGATATTAAATGTCACTCAATACAAGCTGCAAGTTTTAGTTTAAGCACAAGAGAAAGGTTGGATCTTCCTCTCATTCAAGTAACTTAAGGTTTCACTTTTATTTCTTTATACTTATATTGAATAAGCAAAATGTTGTTCATTTGGCTAAGATCCAAGATTATTTGTTTTTATTCTGGTGAAAAGAATTATTTTTTAATTAAATTGATACTTATTTCATGCTACTTTGATTCTTTTCTGTAAGTAATGTGGAAGAACTTTTGTCAGTTCAGTGGTACAGAAAGGGGAATTTCTGTATCGATCAGTGAAGGGAGAGTAATAAATATACTTTGAGACAGATGGAGAGATTTAACCAAGACTCACAATTTAGTACCTAGTTACAGTGATTAAGGTTACAGTTTGTCCTTCTTATTACTTCCTTCTTTTCTCTTAAGTACCTTTTGGTTGGATTTGGGTTTTTTTTTTGTCAGGTTTGCTCTAATACAGAAATATTACTTTTTATTTTGTATGCTGTGCAAAATTTGTCTCAGTCAAATCGTACTTTAAAATTCAGCATTTAGATCATCTTCTGTACATAAAAGTATTAAATTCATAATATTACAGCCTTGATTCCCTATGTCATACGCTATACCATTTCCATTAGTTCAAGTTCATAGCATAGTCAAGCCAAATGGTCATACTGAATAAAGAGTGGAGACACATAGCACTTCAAATATCAACATATATTGATATTCCTTACCACATCCTATGGCACGTAAGTTGGAAAGGGAAGGAGTTTATGTGTTTAGATTCAGCAGAAACCATAGACAGTGGTTTTATAATTAAAGCATACTTTCTGCTTAGGATAAGTAAAGGCAACAAAAAATTGAGGCTGAGTCAACAATACAATCATTGGAATGGGCTACCCAGGGAAGTGGTGAATTCTCCGTCCCTGGAGGTTTTTAAGATGAGACTGGATGTGGCACTTAATGCCATGGTCCAGTAATCACGGTGGTAGTGGATCAAGGGTTGGACTTGATGATCCCAGAGGTCCCTTCCAACCCGGCTGATTCTATGATGATGATGATTCTATGATTCTATGATGTTGGTCAAATGCAAAATACTTCAGAAGAACATCAATCAGAAACAATTTCATGTCATTAAAGAATGTGTGAATTAGTTCTGCAAACCAGAAGGGCTTGAAAACAAGCTTGAAGACAACGCTACATTGTGGACTGCTAAGGATGCTTAAGCTGCAGCCCTGTACAGTGCCTTTAAAAAGCTTCTCAAGGGCAGAAGGAAAACCCCATTAATAAAAAGGACATTACACATACAGAGAAGTCACAAGACTGGTTAGACAATCTTGTGTTGGTGGAGGATTTCTTGAATTTTTTATCCTCAAATTGCCACAGACTGTACCATAAAGGTGCATGAATATGAGTCAGCAGCGCCCTGGCACTCAGGAGGGCCAACCATGTCCTGGGGGGCATCAGGCAAAATATCATCAGCCAGTCAAAGGAGGTGGTTGTTCTGCTCTGCTCTGCACTGGTGCAGCCTCACTTTGAATATTGTGTGCAGATTTGGGCACTGCAATATAAGAAAGATATTAAGCTATTAGAGAGTGTCCAAAGGAGGGCAACAAAGATGGTGAAGGGTCCTGAGAGGAATCCGTATGAGGAGAGGTTGAGGTCATTAGGTCTGTTCAGCCTGGAAAAGGGGAGACTGAGGGGAGACCTTATTGCAGTTTACAACTTCCTTGTGAGGGGAAGAGGAGGGGCAGGCACTGATCTCTTCAGTCTCATGAATGGTGACATGACCCAAGGAAACAGCACGAACCTGAGTCAGGGAGGTTTAGGATGAATATCGGGATTTTTTTCTATCAACAGGATGGCTGAGCACTGGAGCAGTCTGCCCAGGGAGGTGGTCACAGCACCAAGCCTGTCTGAATTTAAGTGCTTGGGTAATGTCCTCAGGCACATGGTGTGATTCTTGGGGTGTCCTGTGCAGAGCTAAGAGTTGTATTTAATGATCCTGATGGGTCCCTTCCAACCCAGCATATTCTGTGATTCTATGATATCCAACATGGCATAACTACTTATCAAAACGTATGTGAAGTTGTTGTGTGGTTGTCTACTGTGTAAGCTGATAAAGTATTTTCTTGTAATTCTGCTTTCTGATATTGCTGTCAGAAGCCCTTTGAGGTTGTTTGGGTTTTTTTTGGTTGGTTGTTTTGTTGTTGTGGTTCAGGTTTTGTGTGTGTGTGTGTGCACATGCGTTCTTTTTTTTCTGGTGTGCAAATATCAAATTTATGTCACTGTTTCACAGATTAAAACCAAGTGCTCCACAGAAATTCAAATGAAATTTTTTGAGGGTTAGGGCTTATATATTTCTGAGTGCAAGGTTTCTTACCACCATAATTTTAGAAATACACATTAAGGAAAAGTTTCCCATTAGTCATAAGTACGATGTCCAATTCCGAAATTGTCTACACTCATTCAGATTAGTGAAGCATGACAGTATCCCATCACTTCCAGAGGCACTTATTTTCTACTAGATACCAGCAATACTTTAGAGATAATTATTTGTGCTATTGTCATTGTGACAGTGAAATTAGTTTCCATAAATATACAAAATGTGGAACCATAAAAAGATTTAAATCAGATTTACAGAAACTTTGTACTTTATACAATTACCATCTCATGATGTGGAAAATAAAATGAAAAAAAACCACAAACACTATCTCCTTCTTATTTTACTAATATTTTATATTTCTTTCTCTGCAAATACCTATTTATATGTGTAAATGTTATGCCTAAAATTTCATGGATGGTACAAGACTGCCATCTACAGGCTATACAAGCAAAAAATGTTTTAAAAGGCTAGCAATGGAATAATTTTCAATACGGTCTTTTAAAGTAAATTCTGACTTTTTTTCTAAATGTTTTGCTGACCTTTCTCGCAATCTCTGAGAAAGATTTTTATATTTGATCTTTACACTGGA
This sequence comes from Manacus candei, assembly GCF_025592945.1. Taxonomy (NCBI): domain Eukaryota; kingdom Metazoa; phylum Chordata; class Aves; order Passeriformes; family Pipridae; genus Manacus; species Manacus candei. The sequence continues at coordinate 26,787,571 of NW_026138062.1, read as the reverse complement.
ATCGTTGTGTTGAGGGTTTTATAATACACTAATCCAAGTCAGCAAGCCCTAAACTTACCTTTCACAAGTTCATTTTGTACTTTCTGCATTCAAGAGCGTTTCTTCACAAAATGTGTTGAAATCTCATTTTTATGCAATAGGAAAATTTCAGAAATGAGTTACTGATTACCACAATATATTACAAAGAAATAAAATATTTAAATCATAGAGATAAATAATCAAATAATGTGATGTTTCTTTTAGACTTATATGTTTAATGAAAAAATTCAGGTCTTTAGATATATATACCATAAGTCTTTTACTTATAAAATAAGCATCTGTATAGCATCTGTGTACAATACCTGTATTAGACAATTATTTTTTTACAACAAATTTTCTTTGGTTTTGACCATCATGCCTCCAAATAGTCATTGATGCTTTCTATTAAAAAACAAAAAACCTTCAACTTGTATTTATTATATATGCTTTGAATCCTATTAATTCATTCGAAAAACAAAAACAAAAAAAAAAAAAAAAAAGAGAATAAACCAGGAAATGTATAACCTGAATAAAGTCGACCATTTCATTAGACCTTTGTTTATATCCACTTGTAGAACTCCTGCTGAAAGTAATGAAAGCTTTGCATAAAAAATGATGGCAAGTCTGTGCACAGTAATCAGCTACAAACTTCTAATAGGAATCATTATTCTGCCCTAATAATAGCTACACTTAAGCTGAGTAATAATAAATTAATCAATAATACATGTTTTGTGTTGTTCTTGTTTTTAATTATTAGAACAATAAAAAAAGCTGTGAGATATATATTCATTTTTATGGCTGCAGCATTATATATGTTATGTAATACACAAGGCGTATTGGGAGACCTGAGCTCATTCACCCTGAAGGAAAGAAGGCAAAGACGAGCTCTAATTGCTTTCTTCAATTATCTACGGTGAAGTTTTAATGAAAATGGAGCTAGACTCTTGGTTGAATTATACAATGAAAGAAGAAACATTTGACAGAACATGCAGGATGCTCCAGTCTGAGAAAAAGGGAGGAGGGGAGAGAAATAGGTGAGGGTTGTGAAGCACTAGAAGAGGTGCCCCAAAGGTGTTGCAGGGGTACCAAAATATGACAGGACCCTTTGCAATCTGATCTAACCTCAAAGTTGACCCTGATTTGAGAGCAATGTCAATTTTCCAGAAGTCCTGTCTAGCCTAAATTTTTCATAAACATTAGAATTTCTGTGAAGAATTTCCCATCCAATTTTTACACATTAGATTAATGTTGATTTCTGTGGGGTTTGGATCAGGCAGCTACAGAGCAGATGCTAATGTAGTTTGAACCTCACACCTGTGAGTGTCAAGAATAAAGGAAAAGTGCAAATTCAATGCTAAACAGAAATCCATTTCTGCCTTGTGGAGTTAATTAGCAATTGATTTAAACTAGCTATAAACACATATTTGCTGTTAATGATTTTGAATGGTGTTCTTTAGGGATCACGTATGAAAATAAAAGTTCAAAAAATCCCTCAAAACAAAAAAAAGAGACAACTCCATTCTTTTAAACTCTTCTTAACTCATATTTTGAAACTTTTAATGATAATATATTAGCCACACAAGAAAACAAGTAAACAAAAATAGGAGCTAAAGTTATCTAAGTTCACTAAATGGTTTGTGACATCAATTTATAGAGCAATTTGTCATAAGATACAGGTAAGAAATGGGAATGGGTAAACTGACAAGTTTAACTGATTATACCAAGTAAAAATACAAGAAATATATTTGCTGCTAAGACATGCTGAAGTAGAAATATGCATGTCTTCCAAATAGATTTAGAACAAGAAAGCAGCTATAGCAGGACCAGAACTACCAAAACAGAGTGGGGTTTATTATATGTAAGGTATGAGTTGAAAAAAAGCAGACAGCAAGAAGACCAAAAAGTCAATGCAATGTTTTCACCTTCAGAAAAGACAGAAACCACTGTGTTAAAGGTAACAAAAATATTTGAAGACTCTTTTGTTTTTTGTTTAAATGCCACTTTACAGAAATAGAGATTACCCTGTGAATCTCTTTTACTGCACAATAAGTTTATTTAAAAAGAAATCAATGCTTTAGCAAGGCTTGACCAAGATGTGCTATGAATAGGGAGGTGATAGGCACAGAGGAATGTAACTGTGAGCTCATAGTTACTTCACAGGTCAGAAAGAGAGTCTTGCACCTGACAAAGAAATAGAGAGGCCACTTTTCTTTGAAGAACTTCTTCTCCTTTCCAAATTAATAACTGAATTCTTGACAGTCCAGTAGGTCTTGTCTCTAAGTTTCTGGCCAACCATTTTTTACCACATGGGTGGAAAAACATGCAGTCTACTCAAAGGACACCATTGTAACCAATTTAATAACAACATCAGAAAATAATATTTTTTTAGAATAGTTACTATGCATAATGTGATTTTTGTAAAAGAAACCAAACAGTTATTATGATTCTTTATTTTTATCTCAAATACATAAATTTTGGTTACAGAAATATCTTCAAAAAAAAAAAGGAAAATACCCTTTCCATCTTACTACCAAATTTGTAGTTCAGACTATGCGTAAATAAATGCTAACCAACATGGATGAAGTAAGCAGTACATGATGGATTTACATTGTTCAGATACAATGTGCTAAAATTAGATGGATGCTGAATAATCTGAGAGGAGCTATAGACATTTCCAACTATAACATTCTCATGGCATTAGCCTAAATTGTCTTAAACAGTATTGAGTATATGTTTCAAGTGCTTTAATTTATTCCAATATATAAAAACAGAATTAGGGGCTTGGAAGAACCTTTTAAAGCTTAGAATTCTAACTGTGAATGCTCAACATTCTGAAAAAGAATGTATTTAAAATATATTTTTTTAATTATTGCTTTCCATTTCAGGAAAATAATTTGGTAGACATTTAGTTGTTAATTTAATAAATTTCTGAGGACAGAAAGCTTTGTTTGGCACCTGTCTCCCTTTGACTGTCAGCAGAGTAGGATACCTAATTGTCATTTCTCTCTAAGGTGACCACACCATGACTGCAAGTTAAAAATTTTAGTAGAAAAGTTGACAATTTGAAATGTGTAAAGATCAAACAAAAATACTATGAATAGATGCTGCCGATAGGGCCATATGCCATTTTGGTTTTAGCTCCCCTCTATTGTCACTGCGAAAGTCAATGCAACAATCAGAGTATCACACATAGTAGTTGTTGCTGGAAGGGATCTCTGGAAATCATCTAGTCCAACTACCCTGCTCAGGCCAGGGTCAGCTAGGACTGGGACTCCTGTTTGACCACTTTCAGATTAAAAAAAGAAAGAGGTTTGTTGCAATTAAGTGGAATTTCCTGTACTTCAAATTGTGCCCTTTGCCACTTTTCCTCTCAGTGGGCACTACTGTGGAGCATCAGGTGCTTCTTCTTTGCTACATCCCATCAGGTATTTATATAGATTGATTATTTACTCCCTGAGCCCTCTATACTCCATGCTGAACAGTCCCAGCTCTCTTAGCCTTCATTCGTAGGAAAATTACTCCAAACCCTTATTCATTGTCATGGCCTTTCACTAGCCTTGCTCCAGGATGCCTGTGTTTCCATTATACTGGGGAGTCCAGGATTAGACACAGTACTCCAGGAGTGTCTCACCAGGTAAGAGTAGAGGGGAAGGATCATTTCCCTTGACCTTCTGAAAATACGCTATTAATGCATCTCAGAAAACTGTTGGCCTTCTTCACTTCAAGGATGCATATTCCACAAAATCCATGTTCATTTTCAGAGCTGATGGCAATGCCAATCAATCAAATTCCTTTTTTTCCCAAAAAAATTTTATCCTATAGTATCTTATCAGCTGCTTCTACGCTGACAGAGGTGCTACGGATATGATTTAGACTGAATTTGTATCCTAGAAACCTTTGCACATAAGAACAGCTCTGTAAGTATCTGGGCTATTTTGAATTTTGAATCTAGAAGTTAAGTATCAATGAATGTCATTATTACAGTTCAACTACCCTGAAAAACAACAAAGAAATATGCAAGTTAAATTCAGGTAAAACTGTATCCTTTGAGTTTAGTTCACCCTGTTGAAAGAAATATCAAAAATATTTCCACAGTATTTTAGTTTCATTTAATCCACTAATTTAGTTGGACTTTCTGTATTTAGGTGCATTGTACCCTCTGAGAAAATATCTGTGCAATATAGTTAGTAGAAATCTAATTTGCAATAAAAATACTCCACTTAAATAATTGTTCCATATTTAAGCAAATTTTGCATCAGTTTAATTACACAACACAATAAATCTAAAGTTATAAATGAAGGGACTCTGATTCTGCCTAAATATTCTCTATTTGTGTATAAATGTGGTTCCTTCCACAATAAAAAAGTAAGCAAATTATGTGTCATTTTCTCCTAGTGCTATTCTCTTTCTGCTACTCTAATGAACTGCAGTGGAACTAATCTGAAGTATACATGCTATGGTAAAATAGAATAAAACAACATCTGCTATAGAAATATCCATCACTAGCCCCATATTCTCAAAGCCTTCTACAAGCTGGTAATAAGAAGATATAAATGACTTGGTTCTGCCAATTTCTAGTTGTGCAGTCAGTGTGAAATACAGAGATTATAAAATGTTCCTCTGTCACGTATTTTGGTGGTGATTGGACTATCTAGTGAAATATGAAATTTTATTCTTTGTACTTCAAGATAATAACAATAACTGTAAAACTAATATTGTTCTTTTCCATAATTGCTGCTATTCATCATACGGTGTGAGAAATTCAGGAGCAAACATACACCACTTTGTTTCCTAGTAGGCTTCTAATATATATATATAGATATAACGATCTAATATATAGATATAATGATCATATTATTACTGAGTCTTTCTTAAAGAATTATTCAAGGAAATTATATAATAATGATTGCTTACATCTGAAGATAAGCTTATGAAAATAGGATCATATTAACAGTTTTATGCCTTACAGCAATCTTTCTACCCACCCTTTGAACACAAAGATGCTGTACTGAAACTACAAATATTGTCAGTGACACATACCCTGTAGTTAGTACATTGATGTAATGTAGTACATTGATGACTTGCCTGGATCACTTGCATTCCACAATAAGTCTTGAAAAGTCAAAGGAAAGATAAACTCAAATGTCATATTTGAACAAATTTTAGCAAGTGACACTTTATAGTGTTTTGGAAGCTATGGCTTCATTATACTCAATTTTTCACCACATTTACCACTTTGGTGAAATTTGTCAGGCCTTCTATTTATGTGAATTTGTAATTGTTTCTAAAACATTAACCAAATTATTTTTCTCTTTTTGACTAGACTGACGATTTTTTTGCCTGTTCCACTCCCCAATGAAATAAAATCCTAATTATATATCATAAGTTATATATTTCTTCTTATCTTCATTAACATTTCAAAGCACCAACTTAAGGGTTAGTGAGTGTTTGAATTTGTTGTGGGGGGAAAGGTTAAATGTATATTTCAAGAAAATTTAAAAAGAAAATCAGAAAAATTCAAAGAGGATTTGGTTTAATGTGGAATTGTGAAATTGATTAGATAACACTGAACATGCTGAATTTTTAAATTAAAAAAAAAAAACAAACAACAAAACAAGAAACCAATCACAACTATTTAAGTTGTGCGTACATGTATGTACTATAAGGCCTTTTTTGGCACATTGAGGCAAACTCTGCAAGCTCTAATGAAGCATTCAAGTCATTAGGAGGCACCTAATAACTTTGTACATCACAGACAGAACTCATGTGATCTAATGCATACCTCTTCAGTTAATAGTGTTTTGCATGAAAACAATAAGGTTTTGAAGGGCAGGATTTATCCTAAGGTTGGCATTTAAAATCATAGAATCATAGAATGATTTGTATTGGAAGGGACCTTTAAAGGTCATGCTGTGACCAATGAATATAGAACAGAAAGAGGCAACAGAATAGTTACCTTTAGCATACGTATTTCTTGCTTTTGAATTTTTCAGTTGCTATATTAAACCTTAGCTCTAAGACTTCTATTGGGTTTCTTAGCACTTGTGTTTCTAATACATATAATGGTGAAAATATCAAGGAAATGGTCATAATAAGAGGGGTATTCATAGTCACAAATTGAAGCTGAACGGGATAACCTCCAGTAGATACCACTGAAATATAAACCTTATACACTGGTTTAGGTCAATTGTGAGCATCGAAGAGCACAAGACATAAGCAATTGCCTTGCATCAGGAATCTTATTTTAAGAAACTTGTCTCTTGGAATTATTTGGAAAATATATTGGATGTCTATGTCTTTATACAGTGGTGATTATGGTGATAAATGGAAGATGGGATAATACTGTACTATTTCACTTATGTCTCATTTAATTCATTAAAATATAACTGAGAAGGTAGTACAATAGGCTGTTTCCTCTTTTTTCCTCTTCAAAAGTTTACAAACTCACAAAGCACACATAAAATTACGGAAGCCATGCTACTACTCTGAAATTTTTCTGCTTTTTTTTTGTCTAACAGCACAAGAGAAATTATCCAAAAAAAGGTTTGCAAATTTTCCCATCCAAATACTTAAGTTCATTCAACACTTAACACATTCAGCAGGTGTTGCAAAAGAAAAGAAACATCCAGAAACAAGAGGACTATTACTATTTTGTTTTTTTCCTCAAGAAACAGAGGACTGTTATGTAAATTGTTCATCTTAATCATACTAGCTTTCATACAAATGTGGTCTCATTTGAGATTGTTTAATATGTATAGAAAAACACCAAACTATCACTGTTATCTCAATCTTTCAATATGTTTAGATAATTAAAAAGACGTATGAATATGATTTTACCAGTGGCATTTATGCTGGTCTTCGTGTGTCAGCAAACTAAACTGCCTAAAAGGAGTCATTCTCATTTTGTTTTTGCAAGCCTACATTTATTTCTTTCTTCCTATGTATGTGGGAGGGAATGAAGCCATTGCTCCTCGAATGGACTGAGATTCAAAAGAGTTCAATGAATGAGTTGCTGGGGGTTAGGGGGAGGCAAAGAAAGGAGTTAAATAAAGAAGTGTCCAGCTACTTTCAAAGGACTTGACTGAGAATATGAGTCAGAAAATACAGCAGATACTGGATATCAAATGGAAAAAGCAAAAAGAAAATTAGAAGTGATCAGAAGAAATAAGTTTTTAAATGAAATTTGTAATTTTTAATGAAATCCTGAGGTTTAATATGTTACCACTTTGTTAAATAGTTAACTAAATGCTAAATAGGTGGCCAGTACTAGAACTAAAATTCGTCCTAGCTTCAGGTGCTGTGTTAGAAGGGATAGCCTTTTTTATACTTGCAAATAAGAATCTCAGCACAAATGCAAGTTCAGGAGAATGCCAGAAGAACAACACTCAAGGGCAAAGTACTTCTATTGTCCCTAAAATAATGCTGCATTACTACAAATAAGTTAAGTGGATTCACTTAATTTGTTAGGTACTTTTGAGGAGATTAGAACTAACCTTAGCCTAATAGTTATATCCCGTGATTGGTGAAACTAGTTTGATATCATTCTGTAGTCAGATCTAGATGCAGAAGTAAAAAGTTTAATGCTTCTGCAGCCTCTCAGCTATACCATTTCTTTCTCTTTTCTTTTCTTTGTAATCTTATACACGCATCACTTACCATGATTGCATTCCCCATAACATTATCCATACACACGTACTACATATTCTATAACACTTTCCCTATGTGACTAAAAAATTGTCCTCTGGCAAATACTTATCTCTTATCTGTCTTATACTTTTGATGAAGTTAAAAACTAAAATAAGTTATCAGTTGGATTTTCAAAATAGAAGTATACAGCTTTTCTGTTTTACTGAGCTAACGACTTTAATATAGAAATGAGTCAAAGAAAAAAAATTAGTGTATATGCATTTTATATGACTTCTGGATTAAAGTAGATCAAGATACCTAAAAATAGATAACTGTGAAAACAAGCTTACAATGGCTAACACTGTGTCAAATGATTCTGTTATCACCTTCAGCACTGATATAACTTAGTAGACTAATGTAGAAAAAGAAAGTAATACATAACCTTTGATTTACCAAAGAAACATGATACCACACTTCAGTATCTGCTACTTCTGTGTAGTTCATTTCAATATATTCTTAATACTATTTTTGATTTACCTATAGTAGTAGAAAATATTTTACCATGTTTCATGTTTTAAATTCTAAAATTTATATTTTATCTTGCATTGTGTCTATGGTCTCTTGTCATTCTAAGCCATTTGGAATCAATCAAACCAGAGCATTTCTAGAAGAGAGGGTATAATTTTGTTGCCTTCAATAACGAAGGATTGGATTCAAATATTTATGAGTTTGTTTCCAAGCCTCTGGTTTTATGCTTCTTTCAAACGTCCTGGATCAGACATAAAATTCTAAACATTGTCACTAGAATTCAGCATTGATTCTTCTCCCCGAATACCAATCTTAAACCTGGAAGAAACCAAACACAAGACTCAAAAATAAGTTAATATTTACGAAACTGTTGTAAAGCTGGTATTACAGAGTACTTCTAAGGATGCTAAAGACAGCAACATATTTAGCAGAGGGCTCTATTTAACCAGGATCTTGCTCAGATAGGTCAAAGTGGACTCAACTAAGCTAAATCTGTGATAACTCTGAGTTGCAAAGTTGTCGTCTCAGCAGTGCCCCCAATAACAGGGCAGAGCCATACTAGGTCTAAACAGGAGGGAGAGCCAGGGACTGGTCCCAGGGTCTATCTGACATGCCCAGCATGGCAAGGGGAGTCAACATGGTCAGCTCTAGGTGAGACCATGGAGGTACAGTCAGGAGGAAAAGAATAGAGGAGGCAGGTACACCTGCAGTGTAACTTAGTACAGTATATGAACAGTTTGATCTGTTGATTTGTTTTCGACAATCTGCCTTTAGGCCAGTCTGGATCCAGTGTAATTTTTGTCTTCCCACAGTAAACATGACAGTACACAAACATCATAGATGTAAAGGATAGTATGTTGTGCTGATTGAACAAAAAGGTGATGATGTTGTGATGTCACATGAAGATTAAATATGTATTTATTTATTTATTTAGGATTGATCTGGCAGTACGCAGGTTTAGTATGAAAGAGTAGAAACAAAGCCCTACATAGGTGGAGATTTCCCTAATTTAAACAAAATAAATTATTCTAAAATGAATGTAAATTTGGATTGTTAGAAGATACTTACTTCAGATAAATATTATTCATAATCTCACGGGCATACTTCTCAAATAATATTTCAAGAAAGTGCTCACGACAATTATTGTAGTTTATTTTGTCATTACATTCAAATCTAATGTCTCAACAAGATTTTTAATATTAGAAGTTCTAGCATACACCATACAGTATATTTCTGTGCTATAGATTAAAAAAAACAAATTTTACAGTAAGTTCATTTTTTAGAATAACTAAATAACTCCCAGTGACTTGCTGATTGTCTAAAGTTTTCCTCTTTTTTTTTTTTTTGTTTTTTGTCCTTCTTTTGCTTTTCCTTTTTCTTCTGAAATAATCCACCAATGATCATGTTCTTGAGGTTTGTTTGGGTTTTTGTTTCAGTTTGGTTTGTTTGTCTTTTTGCTTTTAATTACATTTAATGAAATTCAATTGTAATAACACTGTGTTAGTCAATAATTTTCAACACAACATCTGGGCCCAAAATCTTCTTGTAGCTAGAGAAAAAGCCACCGGTTTATTACTGTTTTGTCTGTATACTATCTTTTTCAAGGTTGTCATAATAATGCATTATTGTTTTTCTTATCAAGATAGAATAATGCATTTTAACAGATTCTCACTTCACATCTTCAGAAAAAAAAATACGTCTATTCTCCCTCTTTATCTCATTGTATGAGTAGGAAATTGAGGTACAAATGCAGCAGTAAGCTAAGATTACATGACAAGTCTGCAACTTGGGGCAATGCGATGCGGCATTTTACTTTTCTACTTTCTCCCAAATAAAGCATCTTCTTTAAAGACTTGAGTAAATGGGAAAAAGAATAACATGGCCATAAAACGAAAAACTGTTTCAGCACAGAAGAAAAATTGTGAAGCTATTAATTTAGCGACATTTCAGAATCATCTAAGCATCAGCAAAGTTCATACTTTAAGGTTTTTCAACTTTTAATTGTAATGACAAATGCTTTAAACACAGTACCTGAATTTGTGTTGTACCCTGAATTTCATCCTACTACTTTTCTTTGCTAGATAGATTCAATGGAAAACTGTTACAAGTAATCAGATTTGGTATAATTTTCTGTCTCTTTCTCTTCATTCAGCAGACAGATAAATATACAAATATATAAATGTTTTCTTGTATATCATCCTTAAACTCAGACATTACTTTTCACCTCTTGGTACAATAATGACATTTTACTGATTTATTCCTATTATTCGTTGAATCAGGGATCAGAATCCACCACATTACTCTTCCTCACTGAAACTCATTTGTCCCGACAAAGTGCATATGGGGTTATCCCTTGTAAAATACTAATTTTCATCATGCAGTCCAGTTACACAGAGACCTAACATGGAACTGGAGAGCTCCTGCGTTGCAAGTAAAGGGTGCCACACCTGTCAGTCACATTTTGTGCAGAGATTAATCTGATAAAAAGACTGTCATTATGACTATAGGATGGGGGTTTGCAAGTAAACCAACTCTATGTTGAAACTGTAGGTGCTGAACTGATCAGCACTATCAAACAGGTATACCCTGGCCATGCAAAGAAAAGTAGCATGAACTTCTAATGAAATGTCATAGAAGAAACTTCAGCTACTATGTATTTCCAAGGATAAATGGAAATTGTGTTAGGGCTTCGAGGATCCAAATTAAGCAGTTGTATGGCAAATGTTTAAACCCTTTCTTGTACTCTGAATCCAGTTGAAGATTATTATGCAAGGTAGAAAATAACTCTTGAGATTCACGATGAGACAGAAATATATGGTAACTATTACAAAAATAAACCAAACAACAAAACACAAACATCTAAGGTAGGTATTTACCAGGGAAATATTGTTTGGGAAAATAGATGATCTTTCTGCAGTCCTTGTCACCTATCACATGATTCAGCAAGAAGGATTACTTACTGAGCCTTCTGATGAGACCACAGATATTGGAAAAGCAGTGTGACTGGAGAAGACAGAACACTTGTAAACTGCTTTGCGTACAATTCATAGGAAGACATTTTCTCTCACTTTGGCCACAGTTCTTTCAACATTCAAGGCTTTGCCAGTTTAAAACATCACACAAGTTTTCTTCATTTGTTATCTTCATTAAAGAGAGTAAAATTTTGGAATATGGCCATGGATCTCTTATCTTGCTTACCGGCAAATTTTCTTCAAAAGCAGCATGAAAAACACCTGAAAATCTCACAGGAGGGACACAGGGAAAGATAAGAGAGTATTCCACTGGCTCATTTGCAAGTTGGTACTTTCAGAACTAGTCAAGTTATATATTTTTTAAAGTATTTTATTAGTCATAGTAGAATATGCAAAAGTAGGTATGTAAATTGATAGGTAGAGGTGAAAACCAGAAAAAACTGATCTAAGCAAGAGAATGTGAGTGTGGTAATGTCTGAAAATAATCATAAAATATCCTGAACAAATCTGCTTGACTATTAGCAATTCAGATAACAACTATTCTCTTTATATTGAAGCTTAGTGACACCCAAAGAGAGAAGAAATACATCTTTAGTGCTCTCAAATGGTTTCAAAATGTTAACTATGTTTTTCTCACCCATCTTTTCTGCAGAATTCCAATATAATTATATATACGTATATATAATTGATGAAATAATTTAAAACATTTTATTTATTTCTTTTTCTTTGGATGAAACTTGAAGCACAGACAAAGAAAGCTGCAAAATAAAAGCACCATTATTTGAGGCTTCGTAAAATAAAAGCTATCCTGTTGCTTATTGAGCTGTTTGCTAGACTAAAAAAATCTTTTGTCTTAAAAAACAATTTTAAAAGGTGTTCTATGCCTTTTCATAGGAATAAATTTGCATTTAAGTCAATATCTCTCTTTCTGCAACCCAAAGCCCCCAAGAAATAGTGCTGTTCCACAGCAGCCTCCTAATAAATACAATTACAAATATTTTGCCTTAAAGCAATTCAGCAGTAATATGCATGGGCAGCTCCCTTTATGTCCTTGCCATTTCATGAGCACAGATGGGGTGTTGTCAAAAGTAGAGAACAAGTATAAGCATTTAGGAAATAGAAGAAGTTCACTTACACCTGTGAAAGAATGCTTGGAGAAGCAAGGACCCATTATTGGGAGGACTATTTAACCTGTTATGTGTTAATATATCTGCTTCACAGAGCAGATGCCAGACACTTTAGTTTTTATTTGAAGCACACAGTCATTTTCACTATAAGTTCTTGATAATTCAAAGGTAATCGAGGGTATGGAGATTTTGTTCTTTGGAATTTAAGCAGGCTAGAAAATATAATAGAGATTATTTATCTTAGACCAAATATCTTAATTGTATACAGGGGACAAATAGACTACAAAAAATATAGTATTCCTTGGAAAGTTTTTCTCATTTAGAATGTATTCAATGTGCTGTTTCTGTGCTACTTAGAAACCAGAAAAAAAATTTGGAACTTGATTTCTTGAAGCACTCATTTGAAAATAGAATATTGTATTATGCATGGATTTATGAAACTATGATCTGACTATAAAAGATTCACAAATAAGTCATAAAAAGGTAACTGCAGATCTCTGACATGAAGTAAACCATTTCATGGAGGTGATCATTACGTAAACACTTTGGTAGCGAATATTAAAGGCCGAGGTCTGCTCTTACTGCAATAAACATCACCAGCTATATTCAGTAGATGATGATATGTCTCCAGATGTCCTTATTTTCCAACCTTTTACAGTAAAAATGAAAGCCTTTATAATAAGATGCTTTGCAAGAGTTCATATTCTGTATGAATATTCTATAATTGTTTCTACAGCATCAGGAATTGGTGATACCATGAAATTTATTCACAGCTGAAAAAAGATCTATGCTCTCTGGTGTGAAGGGATCTTGTGATTGATCTATTCATTTGAACTAGTTTTGTTATTCTGGAGAAAAAAGAAAAAAGAAAAAATGTTTTCTGTCCTTCACATGGTCAAATATATCTTGCAAAACAAAGCTTTACATGAAAGCAGTCCTATTTAGAGGGCACGTAAGAAACCCAGAAAACTCTGCATAGAAGACATGCAGTATAACAACACATCTTAAAGGAGCAAGACTTCTAATTGTCTCAAGGACTCTGTCTTTCTCCACTTTCAAAATATAAAAATACCAGAAAATGAAAACATATGGAGAGAGAGGACCAAATACACTTGTATGTTATAGAAGCAAAGAGTAACAAAGAAATAAAGTGTTTTCTTCCCAGTAATTATGGTAGTAGATGAGGAAAATAGTAGTGAGGTAGAACTTTTTAAAAAGAAAACTGTAATCCTAATTCTTTGGTATTTCCAGTTGTTCATCAGGTCTACCTAGGCCCTTGTGAGAATGGTTTTGTAGAGGAAGGTGTATTTGAGAACAAATGTTACTGCAATTAAATACAAACAAACAAAACAAACCAACCAAACAAACAAAAAAACCAAACCAAACAAACTAAAAAACCATCCAAACCTGAAAAAACAAAAGAGCTATTTAGCTCTTTTCACAATCTTTTCATCACAAAAGAAATTTAGGACTTTTTTACTGCCTTTATCTGTATAGACCATAAGTAGATAAAAAGAGAGAACTCATGAAGAGACTTTGAATTTAAATTCTGTTGAGAATTTCTGGATTCAGATGAGAAATCATCATCTCAGATAAGTGGAAAAATGTTGATTCTTTTTGTGGAAAAAGTTTTGAGAGACAGTCTCAGGTGTACTAGTCTTTGCATGCAGATGAAGAGTAATGTGACTGATGAAAAATTTTTTCCTTGATATAATATTTAAAAGTAGCACAGCTGGGAAAAGCTTCCATAAGAGAAAGTTTAAAAGCAAACAAACCAACAACAACAGCAAAAGCCGCACATGATGACATTTTCACCAATTTCTAAAATCCAGTAAAATCTTAAACAATTAAAAGAAGGCAAAATTAGGCTCACTTTCTCTTTCAATGAGATATTGGATATTGGATATACTGTAAATATCCAGCTGGCTACAAATTTTCAAAGAAAAAATAAAAGTAATAGTAAAAAAGTAGACATAAGCTAACATATTCATATTCAGTTTAAACCCAATAAAAGTAGTTTAGAAAGAGCACTCAAGAAAGTTTTCACTGTAACCTTATTTTGAAAATATCAATTTACATGCATATATTTGTGATTTATAGTCAAATCCTCTTACAAAATGACCTATTGCATTTTTTTCCTATTAAAAAGATCTTTTTTTTTCAAAGAAAGGAATAATGTGAAAACTTTTGCTTGATGAAGCTGACTTTTAAAGTGTCAGTGGAAAACAGGTCTCCTCCTATTTTTAATTTCCCATCTTAGAACTGGTATCTTGAAGACAGCTTTCTTTGGTTCAGTTAACAGAAAACCTAATACTAGAATATAGTTTCTAGTCTATTCTCTGTATTAAAAAGACCAACATAGCTCTTGCATTTATGATTCCTCTTTTCTTGTATCATTTCCACCTATGGGGCCTATATTGGCAATCCCAGCTAGGACTGAGACACTGTCTTATCATAACAGCAATACAGTAAATCAGGTCTGCACTGGGATATATGAATACATCCAGCAAATGATAAACACATCTAATTATATCACAGCTGGTGTCATGGATGACGTAAAAGGCCAAATAAACTATCTGAGCTTATATTATCATATTTCTGACCATTAAAAATATTATGCTTTTTAATAGAGATATTTTATTTTAGAGAAATGAACAATAGATAAAATTTATAAGTAAACCTTTGCTGAGCAAAACAACTCTAAAACATAATCTGAAGACCAGTCTCACTTGGCTCCCGAAGCAGTTGTTAATTTAGGACAAGTTTGTTTTGCTTAGAGTAAAGCTTAGCATTCCATTTTAATGAATGACACGCTTTTCAGTTTCACAAATGAGCCTATTTCAAATATGAGCCAAATATGTACAATGGGTAAAATCAATAGCCGCTTGAATTGTCAGAAAATTAGTGAGGCTTATTAAACTTCATGCATGACTCACTATCCCAGTGGTACATCAAAAGGAAGATGAACAAATAATTCCATTTCTCTTTAAATGGTATCAACATGAAAAAAGTGATTGAAATAGACATTAGTAAGAATTTCAATGTAAATATGATTGTCGCTATCAATAATATACAACACAGTCACTATGGGCTTGCTTTAAAATTGTTTTACTGATATAATCTATTTGTTCTATGTATTTATAAGCACTGTTTCAGCTTCAGCTTTGTTTTGCATTAAGATTTTTTGATATCTTGGATCTTTCTAACCTGCATTCTTGAATGCATTTTTCGAGATATCAACATAGCAGAGTTATTGGTATATTGCATTTCTGAGAAATGGACATTTTTAAAAAGAAAAACCAAGACACTACTTTTTTTTCCTGCTGTTCTCTTGAGTTTACTATAAACTGCCTGTTTTTCTTTTTCCATAAGCACTGTACAACAAAAACTGCAGAATATAGCAATGACTGCTGTCAGCCTAAGATCTGCCTACATCCATCCACGTGTGTAAATATTTGCACCAGCTTTAAAACGCCATATGCCTCTAACAGCTGTAAATACATGCACTCACTTTCCTGTTCTTGTATATTCAAATAGCATATAAAGCAGTGAAAATTTCATGACTGTATCCAAAGGGAAGAAGCTGGTAGATCACGCTGTAAATATTTGAGTAATCAGCAAAAACAAATGACTTAAACTTAATGCATCATGGAAATCCTCTCTAATGGCTGTTATGCAAAGAAAATATGTTGAAAATGGACCAGCTCATGATTTAAGAGTTAGTGCTGCACAGTTTTAATCATCACTATTTCAAAGGCTAATTATAGGCTGATAATTGATAAAAATGCTCTGAATTAGCTGCAAGGTTGTGGTCTTAATTTCTTACTTCAGACCACTCAGTCTTTATTGATGCTGCTGTATTGCCAAAGCCTTAGAATTCCCTCAGCAAAAAATTATTTCCCTCTAGGCTCCAGCCAGAAGAGAACAACAGTGCTTCAGTCGCTTTTCTTGTCTGCTTGGATATTTGCCATAACTTCCCCGACTGAATCAATGTGCTTTAAAATAGCAGAATTGATTCTCTGATTTCAATGTCGTTGTTTTATCTTTCCAATACACAAGGGTACTTGACTCTTTATTCTTTTCTTCTATTCCTTTCTTCTCTTTCCTTTCGCTTTTTCAGATTGTTTTTGTAAACCTATGAAACATTTCTGCTTAATTGATGAAATCTACACTGTGGATGGCTCTCTCCATGTACTTTGACCACATAAGCATATAAAACATCTTGTAGAGGAAGCTTCTGTCACTAGGCATTATGAATGCTAACTGGTTTCTTCATCCATGCATATATGGAATTGCAGTAGTTTAGTGGTAGCTGTTGCCACCCACTTGCTCATACAGATGTGTGCTGGACCAGTGCTCTGTTAAACATGATATGGGTAATGCCTTCCCTGACTAAATGTGAAACCTCCAAGGGATATTTCTCAGTGCATATCTCATAGGATTACACATTGCCACTCCTTCTGTTTGGTAGTTATACTAAGGGATGCCCGCTCACTATTCTAATGTTAGTGTGCTGATGATATTCATGACTCTTTCTGGTTTTTTTATGGCAAGTCTACACCAAATCTAACTTGTTCAGATACTGCCATTGATGGTCAGAGTAAGAAAATCCAAACGTATGCTAGGCCATCTGCAAGGGCAGAAGGAGTTATATTTCACTGATGCTGAAGTGTCAGTGGTAGATGCAAACACTAAACCAGAAAACACAGAAGCAAGAGAAAAAATTAGGGTTTTCAAACAGCTGAAACAGCTTATGAACCATAAGCCCCTTTCCTCCTTTGACATTAAATATAGTAGAGAAATAAAGAACTCAGAAATTATGTACTCAATGGACTTCATGTACTTAAACATTTTAATTATTCTATTTATCCTTATTTTCTTAAAATAAAACAATCATAGATTTACATTCTGACATTTGTTTTTCCTTGGAGAAGAGTCTCGTGAATGCACTGACTTTTTCTAATCCCTTTTAAAAACAAAAAACATAATAAGGGGTCTGTCATTGTCACTTGGGCTGGACAGAGCCCAGATTAGCTGAAAGGAATTAAATGGAATGAAGTACATCTTACTTGTTTAAAGTTCAGCTATTCAGAATCATTTTTTGTTCTCATCTACATGAGGAGATTGATGGGAAAGATTCCAAGCTGTAAATACACTCAATGCTGATTCAAATCCTAGTTCTATGTTATGCAGTCAGAAAATATTAAGATAAAGAGAGCTCTTTTTCTATCTCCCTGTTTGATTTCAGAGTTTTTATCTGTGCCTTTTCACACTCTTCTGCAGTGACAGCACATTTCTTCTCAGTTTTTCCTTCTTAAATATAATACATACTAAACATAGCTGTTTTCAAGTATCTCGGAGAAGTAGATTTTTATTATTTCTCTGGATATTATCTCCGCACAGTATTTTGCACACATTAAAGAGGCGAACTCTACATGCTTCCACATACTCTACACGGCAAACCTTAAATGTTTGGAGGTTTGGTTTCCAAAGTAATTACTTTTATTCTGATGTGATTCTGTCACTTTTTAAACTAGAGAAGTATTTAAGCTCTGTGCTCTCCAGGATATATAGCAGATGTATATTTTCATTGCCTTAAAAACATATTCTTCATTTTTTCAATCTCAGTAGGACTTTATTGACCTTGAAACCTGCTCAAATTCTAACATTCACCTGGGAGCCCTTAATTATTATGTGACCTGAGGATCAAGGAACACATAAGAACTAGATATGAAGCAAAAGGAATGTTATTATACTTTTACCCTGGCAAATGAGTAAACTCAATACTTGTTAAGGAGAGTTCTTTTCTTTCTTATTCTTATTAATGTTTTTTTAAATTAATGGAAAGACAGTATATGCTTTGATCATAACTCATCATAAAACAATCCCAATTATTTTGCTTGCAGGGAAAGGTTTAGTCCCCCTGTCATAAAATGTATTATTATTAGGAGACAGTATATGAGAAGTCTCCTAAAAATTTATAATCTTTGAAATCATCCGGTTTTGTGTCATGGTTCCGTTAAAAAGATGCTACCTCATGAGTCTGAGTATTTTTTCACAAAACCAAAATTGCAGCTCTTGTCAAAGTCCTTTGTAGGATCAAAGTTATGCCATTTACTGAAAACTTCAAGGAGATTAATGACAAAAAAGCAAATCTTTTCAGAATTTAGCCTGTACCTCTGGAGACCTTTATGTATTCTTTTTCCAAGTATACTTACCTTAAAAAAAAATTCATCAGGATAAAGGTACTAGAGTGTAGGTGTTCTTGCATCTAAATCATGTAGCTAAATTAATCATAGTAAATATTCCCCAAAGCAAATGGAATCTCTACACCTGAGCCTATGTAAAGTAAAAAACAGCAGCTTAGTCTGTGGACATGGATATCATTGTACCATGAGCTTAACAATATGGTGAATTACATTCATGACAACAGCAAGACGTAATCAAAGACATTTTATGTTTCTGCTTAAATTTGCCTACCGATTTCAAAAGTCCGTGGTCACACATTAGGGATTGCAAGAATGAAAGAAACAAGATAATAGAGATGAAACATGCAAGGAAGATAGAAACATCTGAATAATAATGAAATGTGGTTCAGAATGGAAGATGTAAGATAATACATCTTGGAGAAAACACTCTCAAATTCAAAGGGAGGGATAGCCTTGTAAATTTGTAATGCTGAAAAAGATCTAAGGATAGTAGACAGTAAATTAGATATTGAGCTTACAACGCAATAGGAGAGCACAAATAGACCACCCAAGCTTAGGCTGCATCTATAGGAAATACACATCATAATCTGTATGAGCATCATTGAAACTACTATAAGAATAGTCCATCTACTATTTCTGAGGTTTGGCTACTGAAATGATATAGAAGTTGAAATAAAGGTGAGGAAAATCACACATACAAATAACTGAAAAGCTGTTGATATTGCTTTTATTTGTGAAGTGAATAACATCTGAACAGAATATGCCTCTGGAAATGCTTTCTTGACATAAATACCAAGTGATGAAATATTTTGGGATTGTCATGAAAATTTACTCAAAATGAAGTAAGGAAACAAAAAGAAATAAAATAGTTTTGAAAGAATAAGTAGTAAGGAAAAGGTCATTTACTCTTAAAAGATATTGTTGGGGAAAAAAATTGACTTACAAGTTCACATATCATATATGCAGCATGCAGTCAGATGGAATGTATTATCCCTTCCCTAAGCACCTCAATGATAAATGTTTGCATGTGAGCTAAATAGCCAAGACTCCCCTTGGAGAAAGATGTAGACATATCCAGAGGATGTTTCTTATGCTTAATTAGATAACCATGATAGGCCAGATTAATCACTTTCAAGAAAGATGTCCACACTAAGCAGCTTAGTTAGACACCTCAGTTACCATGTTTAAAGATAAGTGAGATGAATTCTATGCAAGGTAGCTAAATTATGCTTTGCATTATTATTTACTGTAGATTTTTTAATGTAAAACTTACTAAAACTTCTGTCATCATTTGTCATCTTCTATGTCTATTTAGTATTTAGAAATCCTGGGTAGGGATCATATTTAAAGCATTATGTGCTAGCCTCATTGTTGGTGTTGTAAAATTGCACAATAACATATCTTAACTAATTTATAATAGTGCAGAAAGAAGCTAGATAATGGGACAAAAATATCTCATAGTGAAATTCAGTTGAAATGCTACCACCAAAAGAAACAGTAGAATATTTATCTGCATGGGAAGGACTTTGCAGTACAAAATAGGGGTTACAGTGAATTGTGTAGCAAAATCTTAGAAGATGAAAGCTTGTAGCTTGCTTTGAATATACAGGTTACTTGAGACAAACTTATTTTACACCTCAGTAATATGTCTTAACACTTTGAAATCTGTATGTCTACTAGCAAAAGGGACTTGTTTCTATTTTGCTGTAGCCATCACCTGTATTAATAAGCAGTGTAAAACATTTAAATAGTGCTTCATCACATAATCTTACATGGCCTACCATTCTTGACCAGGACTGCAAAAATTATGTCTCTGGATCTGTACAAAGTATCTTAAATAATGTGAAAGCAATGGTAGCACTGGATTGATTTTTTTTTTTACACATTATAATAATTCTGACACTACTGGAAGTAATTCCAAATATTTCTCTAGAACATTCTAAACCTCAGTGTGATCTGTGACAGTCCTTGTGCTGCCTCAGCACTTTTGGAGAGGTAACTTGGATCCTATTGATAAACAGTACAATTGTAGTCCTCTACTTCTAAATGCTTTTATCAGATGTGAGGAAAATGGGAATATATAAAAAAGGGGTGGGGATATATAAAAAAGGAATTTTCTTTGAAATCTTTTCTTTAAAATTATATATTATATATATATATATATATATATATTACTTTTGCTACATTTCCATTGGTATGTAATACTCACTTTTGATAAATACTTCAAAGGTAAAGGCACTTGGAAAATTTCAGAAGCTCCACCCATTCATAAATATTAATTTTCTGATGGATTAACTAATTTTTGTTGCTAGATAATTTTGAAGAATTTTTGGTTGGAACTGTTGATAAATTTTTAGTAGAAATAGAAAAAAAATTGGCGTATTAATTTCAAATATTGTGATTTTAAATATGTTATTCTTTGGGATAACCTGTTTCAAATGCCTAAGTAATTTGACTCTTATTCCTACTTCATAGGTATTCAAGATATCATGAAGCACATCAAATTCTATAAACCCTGGTAAATCACAGAATCAAAGAGTGGTTGAGTGTGAAAGGGACCTATGGAAGTCATCTGGTCCAGTTCCCTGCTTGGCCAGGAATACCTAAAGCAGTCTGCCCAGGACCACATCCAGACAACTTTTGGATATTTCCAATGAAGGAGTCTCCACAACCTCCCTGGGCAACCTATGACAGTGCTCAGTCACTCTCACAGTGAAAAAATGTTTCCTGAAGTTTCCTGAGGAGGGAATCTCCAGTGTTTCAGTGTTTACCCATTGCCTCTGCTCCTGTCACTGGACATCACTGAAGAGAGCCTGGTCACATCCTCTTTGCACCTTCCCGGAAGGTGTTTACAGACATTGAGAAGATCCTCCTCCATCCTGCCCTGAACCTTCTCTTCTTCAGGCTAAACATTCTCAGCTCTCTCAGCCTATTCACACAGAACATATGCACTAGCCCCTTAGTCATCTTTGTGGACTTGTTGGACTCTGCAGTATGTCCATGTCCCTCTTACACTAGGGAGCTCAGAACTGAACTCAGTACTCCAAATGTGATTTCATCAGTGCTACCAAAGTAAAGGGGAAGGATCACCTCCCTCAGCCTGCAGGCAGTATTTCACCTAATGCAGCCCAGCATGTGATTAGCCTTCTTTTCAAAAAGGCACATCCATTTCACTGCCTAAAACACAGGAAACTACGAATTTCCAGAAATTCTCTGAAGGATGTGTTCTCAAATCCTAGCCATCAATTTTGGGTATGATTGTTTGACATTTACCAATCTGGAAAGTCTAACTATTACTACAGAAATTACTGAAATATTACTTTTGCTTTAAAGATGCTAAGGAGCATATTTATTAGAGATAAACTCTGAGTAATTGAGATCAGCTACCATAGGATCTTCTTTGAGCTCAATGTGTACATTAGAAGATCACTGATAGAATGCAAGGACTGAAAGCAATTTATTCAGAAGACCATATCATACGGACTTTTACCTCAATGACTCCAAAACTGATTGCCATCACTTTCCTGTAGCTAAATCAAGTGATGAAAGTTTTAGAAGAATCTGAGTAAACATGCAAATTTCAGAATGGTTGACCTTTAAACAGAAAGGAGTTCTCAATCACAGCAAAAGCAGAGCTAATGCCCTATATAATTCTGAATTATCATTAACAGTTAGAAAGGTACTTTCAATAAGTCAAGAATAGAGCAGTTCAATTAAGAAAAAGTGCTTCTAAAAATGTTTGGCTTATATGTCTTAGTAGCTCTCAGAGACTTAACTTCCACTTTAAGATTTGACCCACAAGGTATCTCTTATTTTAAAGAAACTGCAAGGAGAAATACTTCAGAGAATAGACTCTGTTTGTTATTTTTATGTACTATGAGCCGCACATGTCTTCCAGGGCTATGGGGTATTGCAGTTGCCATAAGGATTTTCTTGAAATTTTCATCAATAGCTTGCTTCTCCCAGCATCAGATGGTATCATGTAGAGATTGTACCAGAGAAATTCTGCCAGATGAAACAGCAGAGAAAAGTTTACCCTCTCAGAAATACTAAAAAAATCTTGATCTTAAAGGCACGCTAATAGCATAAAATCTAGTAATATGCAAATGGTTCTGATTATTTGGTAGAGTGAATAAAAAGGCCTCAAATATTAAATCAGCATCACACTGAGACAATGGTTTATAACTAGGTTTAGAAACACCATAAATGACATGTTTAACAGCACGATAAAAGATGTACATTTTGAATATTCATCTAAGTTTTTCTGGTTTTTGCTTAGATAAATTATCATATATATAAGGGGCCTTTTACTGGTTCCTTTTCATTTTATCTTCTCAAATTTCTGATGAAAGCAGGGTATTTTGTATGTAAAGAAATAAGTGATAGGATATATACTGCATACATACTGCAGTATACCCCAGTAGAGAGTTAGAACATGGAAAAACAGCACAAACAGCACAAACAATTGTGGGTATTGAAAAAAGCTAAGTTTACTGCCGCAATGATGGATGCAACACAAAAATTTAGCACTGATTCAATATGATCTTAGTTGTGTCTTGCATTCTTATTCAATTAAAAAGACATTCTCACAGAACAGGATCTAAAAAATATCTAGACTGCTAAGCAGGGGGCTACTTCAAGATACTGTCAGCTAAGCAACAGAGGAAAGTTGGAGAAAAGTTTGGGACAATCTTAAAGTTACTTTCAGAATTCTCCAAGAGTAGTGTTAAGTCGTGCATGTTGCCCAAAACTTTCTCATAAAGATAGTAAATGAACTTCCAGGAAAATTAATAGAAAATGAGGAAGTTTTCTTTGAAAACATGACAGCTAGGAGCTGTGAGTGGACTGCCTTTTGTAGTTTTAAGAAAACTTAGAAAGTGAGAGAAAAGTAATCACCCTTCTCACCCTTCCTGTGTTCAAGTTAAACAGATTTAGGTGACCACAGGTCTTCTCATATCTATATAACAGATTATGTTTGAGGGTGTTACATGCCTTTATTTCTATATTTCTTTTACCCTGCTGTAAAGAACTGTCTTTTTTTTTTCTGATCACTTTATCGTAACAGGGTGCCATTCAGTAAGAACTGGTAAATTCTACAACTTGGGTCCTACTTTCCAGGGCTTTTAAAACATAGTTTATGTAATTATTTCCCAGTAGACAAAAAAGACCTTCAGACCACATGAAAAGGGATGTCCCTTACTCCTTCAAGTGTTAGATATCAGTGTGTTTAAAAGCCATGTTTGATTCTTGTGTTTTTCTTCTTTTCTATTACCCTGATTCTATAATCCTTCTTTGTGTATGAGTGTTGAGTTCTGGGATCTTTGCATGTAAGTATGCTATCAGTTATTTTTTCATGTAAAGAGGTAGATGGCAGCTGAATGGTTTTCACTGCTGGATTTGGTTACTTGCATTGATGGTCTTACATGAAAGACAACTTTTAGAAGATTTGATACTTTATAGCCTTGAGAGATTTAGGTCCCTCTCTTGCAGTGATCGTAACTGAAGTTACAGGCTTAACTAACACTCGGAACTGAACCTGTACACTTCTCCTAGGCACTTTATTTGGCCTACATTAAGCAACTGACTACTGTGAAGTTTCTGCATGTTTAAAATTCCTGTTTTACCACTCAGAAGCCCACAGATTGTCTTCAGAAAACTAACAGCTGCCAAAATGCATAAAAGTTGATTTCTGCAACATACAGTATTTGGTTTCTTTAAATATTGTGTAAGAGCACAATTTCTTAAGGAATTCAATGAAAATGCCCAACAATAATATCAAAGGGTACAGAACTGGTGATTTTAAAGGTATAGGTATTTATTTAGAAATCTGAAATCAAACTACTACTTTTGAAACTCTTTTCTATTTATTGTAAAAGGTAAAATCATGAAACTCATAACCAAAGAAAAAGGTTACCAGAGAAAAAATAACTGGGAAAAATACATTTCTTTATTTCCTAAAAAAGTATTCTTAATTGCCAAGCAGTTTAAATTGAAACTGTATTTTAAAATTGCTAATAATAAATTAGGTATCCCCATCTCGGTGTTCTTTATATTATGAAAGCATTTAGCTTAATCCTCAAGTTTCCACTGTACAATTTTTATAGTTCAGTATTCCAAAATTAGTCTAAGTGTGAATTAGTAAAATAAATAAGTAAGAAAGATTATTTCTATCTTGCATATGTTGTATAACTGCACTTGCAACATCATTTCTTCCTAGTCAAACTGTTCTTTTTCCTCTTTCAGTTAGTGTGATTGTCTTTTACCCATTTCCTTTTAGAGACTTCTGTGAACTAAATTTTTACTGTATCTACAAAAGTCCCAGAGTAAATTAACTGTGAATCTTAGGCATATCTCTCAATTACATGCACCTGTGCTGGATCAATTAGCTTGCCTAATTCTTAGCAACAGTAAATGGCCCACAAGTGTTCTCCATTAATTAAAATACTATCAGCCTTTTGTGAGTGCACTTCTAACGTATTCTGTCTAGAGGAAATTTGAGGGCAGCTATTTTTTGGATTGACCTTAGGGTCATTTTACCTTTTGAGCTCATTATCCCTTCCTGAAAACTAGTGCTGGTTTTTTTTTTCTTGTGAAACACAAGTTTTATTAGTTACTGTGAGGACTGGTTGCTGTTAAACTAAATCAAATCTTGTACAGTAGCATCTCTATTTTAGATGAAAGGGTTTTGTTGATGGTGCTCTTTAATTTTGGTTGTTAAACCAGATTGGACCTGTCTTTAATGGCTCTATTTGACATCAGTCTATTCAGAAAATAATTTCCTTTAAGGGATGTAATGCATAAGCTAGTGTAGAATAGTAATTCTTCTAGGTGTTAAAAAAGCATGTTTAAATCATACTTATGTGCTCATGACCTTTCTAATGCAATGATTTAAGAGAGTTTTGCAGATTAACTGCTTTATTCTGCACTCCCTGAAATCTCTCTGCTTAAAAAGCACCCTGACCGCACTCAATGATTTTGTTTAATGATGCAATTCAACTTTTTCGCAAGAAGCATTTTTAAAAAGCCATACTGTTGAGTATGACTTTATAAATTATTTATAGAGAATTGCTGGGATGATATCTTTCTTGGTGAGCTGCTGGTGCCAGTAACACTGAATTTTACACAGAAACTAAGTCAACAAAACTTATTCTTCCTTTTTCTCTTTCAGCATCAAACTTGAGTATAAATTCATGCCAGAAGCCATTTTAGAATTTTATGCAGAAATATTTTTCATTACCTCACTGAGTATTTCAAAGAGGCAGAAAAATCTTTCATTACTATCCTGCTTCTATTTCTAATTAGCAATTTTAAAGCAGTCAGTTGAGCAATATGTACAAGTATTTGGTAGATTTTTTTTAAAAACATTGTCAGCCTAGAGTTAAGAAAAACTGAGCAGAATTATGGAAATAAACACATAATAAGTACATAAATAAAGTCAACATACATGTAAATAAGTGTTAACCAGAACAATAAATTGGTAACATAGACCTCCTTATTATATTTTAAATTATGTCTTAATTGTCCTTTTATGGACCTGTTTTATGATCTTTCTGAGACTTCAGTCCAATATGTTATCGACTTCAAGGAGAAATGGAGTGGGAGCATCTTGCATAGAGTTCTTCTGAAATCCCTCCCTATCTGTTGCCATGGCAACACAACCATTCTTTCTGGAGAGGTTGTTTTCTCTATTCCCAGAAAAATAATTTCACAGCTTTATTGTTGAAAATATTGGAGTGGGGGGAAGAAAAGAAAACCCAGAAAACAACCTGAAGAACAATGCATCCTAAGTGGACTTTCTGTGTCATCAGTTAAAAAAGGAAGGAACCCCTAGGATTTGAAACACTTTCTATAATAGTTTTAGGCTTCTGCATATATTGCCATTTTTAAGGGATGTCCTAACTACATGTACAAAAGCTACAAAAGGTGGCACTCCTGATTTTTTTTACTTTTGAAAGAAAGTATTTTTCATTAAGGTTTTTTTATGAACTATAATTCTTGGAGTGTATTTGTGTGTAAGAGGAACAGTCTGAGAATATTAATTCAGTCAAACATCTTAAGTCACTTAGCATATGCAAAATCTCCCTGGGCATAGTTGCTATCCACCTAACTTCTACTTAAGTTCCCCAGGGGACAGAAATTATGTGGAATAGCATTTCTTTGCCTGGTCAAGGCACAGGTAGCACAGATTAATAGAATTATATTTCTCTTAACATTATAAAGATGACTGGGATCAAAAAAAAAAGGCAACACAAAAAATTCTCCATTATTATAGCACAAAGACTGTCAAGAGTGTGTATCAGGGAGCACAGAATACTTCTCAAGAATAGGAGCCCAAGTTTTACTCTTGTTGTTGTTGTTGTTGTTGTTTGATGCTGAACCATTTTAGTGTAACTAGACCTTTACCTGAAAATAAAAGTAACCTGACATAAAGGGAATGAGATCTGGAAATCTGTACTAATGAGTAGTACAAAGAGTGTTATATGGGGGCAACATAATTTTTAAAGGTGGTCTAATATTCCTCTCAAGTATATGAATTGCAAATTTGCTATTAATTTTGCATCATACTGTGATTCTTTCTTCACTTCCCCTTTTAATTAAATTTTATAGCTGAAATGGAAGTAAAGAAGAAATGTATCATGTTTTTCACCCTTTAATTATGTCTCTAAAATCAACAGTTTTCTTATAGGTTATTAAGTCTCATGGGAAGAAAATTAGCAATAAATTATGATAAATTTTCAGGAATATAAGGAAAGTACAATAATATTCTTGAAATAGTAAACAAAAGCATTATGATTTTCACAATGCAAAACAGGAAAAAGATAAGCAATAGAAAAACTTCAGACTCTAAACAGGAATCCGTTGAATTATATGAATTGGTATTATAATTTTTCTTTGCTTTGACAAAATCTATCTTCCTGCATCAAAGTCTGCTCCAGTTTCTGCCCTGACTGAGTAAGGACAGAACCTGAACCAGAGTAAATTTGATTTCATTTTAAGGTATGCATCCAAACAAATATAATTTTTGTCTTAAATAAGTTATGAAATCCCTTACTTAAAGCATTTCTTCAAAGTAAATTTGTAAAATATATTCCCAATTCACAGAATGAACATTATCTGCAAACGGCCAGGAGAACATATTTGTCATCGTCAACATTTAGAAGGGAAACAGCATCAAAATATTGGTTCTGTAAATGATCAGCAGAACTGTGGAAGAATGTAATGTGGTTCTGTGACTGCACAAAAAGTTTAAGCATTTAGGGTGTTCTGAAATCTCAAATGGACTTGGGATGAACATCAAAATTTGTACACAAAATTTACCTGTGGATAGTAGGAGACTTCTGAATAAATAAGAAAAAGAAAAGAAAAATTGAACTTCTTTCATGAGATAAGTCAACTTTTAAGGACTACAAGCTCATTCATTCTTTTTTTTTGCCTTTTAAGGTATCTGTGCAACACCTATATAAGCAAATTTTCATATGAACACTCTTAGCATGAATGTAACTGTCATCATCTGAGACCTAAAAGGGAAGAGCAGACAGCTGGAGAAATACAAAAACCCAAAAGTAGAGTAATTTTCCAAAGATGTAGTGGAGAAGAAGCAGAGTTGAGCAGTGGAAGGACTGTGAGAGCTTTAAGCCATTTCTTATTTACAATCACATTTGGGACTTTAAGTTAACAAGTTACTGTATGGTGGCAAAAGCTGAGTGAGGTCCATATTTAAAAAATAATCTAAAATTCAGGATAAATGAGTTATAAAATAGAGATCTACCCTACAGTCTTGCTAGAAAGAAAAAAACCAGCTATTTCTGGATGCCTATAGATTTATTACTATTTGTAGCTTCTATCAAACAGTCATTACTGGGATAGATGATAGAAAATACAAGTGAGATGGATGAAAAATGTGTAACACCACTCTTACCATTTCTTTCACTAAGAAATGTAAGGGAAGGACTTCAAAACAATACTGCTGTGCTTTGGAGAACACATAATTAATTTCTGCATATTTAACTTATTTCTTTTCTCTTTCTCCTTCTCCTTTTTCAGTAAGGTACTTACTTATTGATTAAGACTTTTCATTCAAGATCTTTGAGTAGCAATATGCAGCTCACAAACTGAATTTATTCTTTGTTGACAACCCACAGAAATAGAACCTGGTCCTCACTGTTTTCAAGCAAAACATGGTAGAAAAGCTCTACTAGTAAAAATAAAATTCCTAAAGTCAATAAAATTGATAGTCACTATGAAGATGATAGAAAAATATCCATAGTAGGTAGGTGTCCCTGGACATATTTCTCTTGTTGACACTGGAATTTTCACATGCTTTAACTTCACCTCTTAAACTGGAAGGGCTGCTCACCTATTTATTTTTTTATGTTAATTACACAAAATAGAATACACTAGAAAATATTTTAATGTCATTAAATAAATTGAGAAGGGAGAATTCTTGATTGAACCCCAAAATAAGTTCAAGCCCAAGTTAGGTATTATCAGTTGTAGCACTAGTATTCAGACAAATGGCTACTAAAGTGATAGCTAAGTTATTCCTAGACTGAAGCTATAACATTAGGCTCATTTAAGATAGCCTGCTCACGTGATACATTTGATCACAGAGTAAAATGAAAAACTACAGTACAATTCCAGAAGACAGAGCTTGTTTCATTTCAAACATAGGTCACAGTAAATTAGGTGCAGATACAATCCTTTATTTAAATTAAATATGCAGTTGAAATACAAAGCTGAGATATCTATTAGAAAGTTTGCCTTGTTTGACTTTTAGTTAGTACTGTTCCACACTCACTTTATTGATTTCTTGCTAAATGAACTCCTACAAATACAAAGTCCTACTGTGGTCTTGTGGCAGAGTTAGAAAGACCTAATTCAGGAGTATTGTTCATAACAATGGGGGAAATGTACATCCCCAATGCTATAGAGTAATCCAGAGTTGCAATCTTGTGTGTTTGATCAGTTTCTGTGAACTAGCAGAGCATTTTCTTGTCTCAGGTAATTAATGTAGTACCTTGAGGCTTTCTCGCTAGTAAATGTTGCATCTGGGAGAGTAAAAGATCATCTTGTCTTTTTTTCAGACTTGCTGGTATCTCATAGTGAGAGGCTAAGTGATACAGAAGCTCTTCTTTTTCATCGTATCGGGAGAGTTTATAACATGACCAAGTCCTACTGAAGATTTTTCATTTGCTTTCTGAGGACATATTGGCATCAGCCAGTGGTATTTGAGGAGCTTCTTTTGGCAAAATAAATAAATGAAAAGCTTTCTCTAACATGTTGAGCTCAGAACTGCCTTAGGAAAAAAATAAATGTCTAGCTAAATATGTCATAAGGTCCATATGCTTTTAGATATGCAAGAAAGTAAGATTGGTCTTGATCAAGAGAAAATGAAAAAATGAGAAAAAAAATCCTGAGTTTACAGAAAGTTACTACTTATATAATCATAGATGAAGACTGAATGTTATTCTACACAGCAGTGCTGAATTCTTAATTTTTTATTACCTGGAGTTTAATTTTTAATAATACCTTAAAGGTAAAATTTGGATGAAACTGGTTCACATGTAAAATCATAAAAATACAGTTAGTTTCTTGTCTTGACCTGCTTCATTATCTAGAATTTCAGTTGGAGTTGTATTTGATGGACAAAGTGAAATGAATGAACAGCACAATTTTGAGCAAGATTTACTGCTCTCTTAATTTTTCTCGGACAGACAGATGTTGTAACAACATAATCCATTATGATTTGTTGTAGCAAAACTAGAGGCTTAACTGATGGGATATTAAAGCAAAGATGACCATTATCTCTTAGGAAAGGAAATAGAAACCCTTTAGTGATTGAGTTGACAGTCTTCATAGTCATTAAGGACATTGATAGGAACATTTTCACCATGGTATGTAGAAACTAGATGTCATATATTAGTATTACCTAATGTCAAATTTCCCTTCATCATACTAAAAATACAGCCTTTGTAGAAACTACATTTTTTTCTCACAAATATAGTATTCTATTCTTATACAGTGTTTCATTTAAAGGGATAAACTTCTGTTTATAGTCTCTGATTCCCTTCTTTTCAGAAGTAGGAAGTATAAACAATTTATAAAACTCAGCAGACCACAGCCACACAGACCTACAAACCCCCAGGGGCGTACCTGTGAGAGCACCAGGTTATCTGCCCTGGGAGCACAGCATGAAACAGATCTATGGGAAGTGCTGTGCAAGGAGAGAGGATGCCGTGGTTCTCTCTGGTTAAACCTGTATGTGGGAGAATGCTAGGTTTTGTAATAAACCTCACAAACCCATCTGCATACCCACAAAAGGGTTCAGAGAGACAACAGGAGAAGAGGGAGCCCAAAGAATCCCCTCACCTGACTCCACTCAGGCCCTTTATAATGGCAGGGCCATTGGCCCATCAAAGGCCCATCTCCACAAGCTCAGAGGAGCTCAGCAATGCGCAGTGGCAGGCAGGATCCCATATTAAGGATTCATAAAGCATGAACAAACATCTTGTCCAGACCCCTCCCAGTGCTGTCTCATTAGAGCCATCAGCTCAATGTTCAGGTCTGAAACCCATTAAGATAAGTCATAAGGAGCAACTCTTTGGATCACCTTTCAGACTAAGTATGAGATATATAAGGGTGTGGGACTTGTTATGGGATGTGCAGTTAGGGGAAGAGCAGTTCATGATTGCAGAGAACTTATTATGGGATATTTAGGCAAAGAACCAAAATCAGGAAAAAGAAGGGGGTTAGGTGATTTGGGAGTGAGGGAAATGATCTATGAGTGAAAAAAGACCAGTCTCTGGTCAGTACACTTTTCTGGCTATTGGGACACAGGAAGACAGCAACTGGGGAGACTGGGAACAAAGGATAGTTACTGGGCAGACTGAGTGTCTGAATTCAGGAACTCAGTAGCTCAAGGGATCCAACTTATACATATTTTTTTTCTTTTTTTTTTCTTTTTTTCTTTTTCCTTTGCTGTATCTTCATCCGTCTCAGACAGGGAGGGGAGCATGATGAGGTCATTTGTGCTGTTAGTGATTGTGCAACTGATGTGTGTGTCCATCTGTGATCTGTACCGCTACCTGTGTATATGTGTTGTATATGTCCCCTGTGTACTTGTACCTGCTGGAAATACGTCTTCAACCCCACTGGTGGTTGGAAATACAAGCATGAAGCCACAGCAGCCTCACCCGTCTCTCAGGATGTTAGATCCAGCACGATACATGTAAATTTTCCTCTAACACAGTGTACTTAAAAAAGATATTTTAAATGCTTACGGGTCTGCATAATCTGGAAACATTTGAACTACATGTTGTCATTAAACATAAAACATGTTTTCTAAAATATTCAGCATTTGTAAGTTTATAGCAACTTCTCAGTATCATGAAAAGAGTTCATAATCTGAATACTACAAATATGTTTTTTCTTTTTTTTTTGTGAAGGGCTAGAATTGTATCTAGCCCTGCAGATTCCCTCTGCATGTTAACTTCATTCCAAAGGAATGAATGAATTCCAAACAGGTTGGTTTGGTATTTTTTCTGTTCTCCTCATATATATCTTTTTATT
Organism: Manacus candei; assembly: GCF_025592945.1. Taxonomy (NCBI): domain Eukaryota; kingdom Metazoa; phylum Chordata; class Aves; order Passeriformes; family Pipridae; genus Manacus; species Manacus candei. The sequence goes on along the minus strand of NW_026138062.1, from coordinate 26,755,522 downwards.
TGCTTATTTTTCAAGTAGTCCTGAAGATTTTTCTTGGGAACAGAGGCATAAAGAAGATATACACTAAGTGAGAAGAGGTTTTGTAGTTCTATGAGCAACCTCATTTCCTGTTCATAAACCTTTAAAAGGTTTTAATATGCTCCTGACTTTACACTTTTGTTTAAGAGAATTTTTAGGATCCTACAAATATTTTTCACAGTCTAGATTTTTAATGTCTATGTATCTGAACAACTAACATCAGCTTTAATTGTTCAGAATAGGCATGAAAATATATATGTATAATTAATTTTGTTTTTCTCGTAGGAAAAAGGACAGAAAAGAACATCCAGTATCTTTGCTATACTAGGTAAAAGATATGCTTTAGAGAAAATTTTCAGTGTTAGCTATTGAACATTGAACTAAGGACAGTTTTACTTACAGGCTACTCTCTAAGAACGAGAAATTCCCAAACATATAACAATGTACTAACATGTTATTTAATTTTATTAAAAAAGAAAAAGAAGGTAGAGTAAGAAAATAATACCAAAAAAAAGATGGTAATAATGAGTGAAATACTGGACTTGTCCTTTAGTTATGTTTTTTTTGTGGAAACCTTGGTTTTATTAGGTTTGATTTTTGTTTGGGGATTTTTTTAAAGTATTCAGAAACCCTTTTTATCACATAACAGATCCCATAATAGAATAAGCAAACTATGGCTCTTACACCAGTGGTTGAAAATGTAGTGTCAGCAGTTTTCCTTATATTTGATCCCAGATGCAAATCTCAATTTCCAAAGACCTTGCTTGTGAGAAGAATTAATGAAGTTGAACTGCTAGATCTCTGTCATGCAACTTTTCTTATTTCCTAATTTGAATGACTGTTGCTTCTGTCATATGTTAGGACATCAGTAATCCCTAAAACACAGTAAAAGGAAGATATATTAATCCATGCTGTAGACAGCAGACACTGCCATCATCTGATTCTGTTATGGTTATCAGCTGGCCGAAAGCAAGTTTATGTTGCTGGTTGGGAAGTAACAGGGCAAATAGAATAGATTATTTCTAATTTCACACCATTGTTTCATTACTAGTTTAATCTTTCCTTTACTTATACTGCAGTTTCACTTGTTCTCATTCATACTTCTTTATCAAATTAGATTAAAATTGACTAATGTGTTCAAAAGCCTTTGAAGATAGGAGACAAACAGATGCACAGATCTGAGAAAGTCTCGCTTCCTTAAAAAAAACAAACCTAAAATCTTCTATTCATTTGAGTAGCTAACATTATTCATTGTATTCTTTGAAGAGTCAAAGTTAAATTGACAAATGACATAAAGTTCAAGAAACCTCACTTCATCTGTAATTAGTTTGGGGTTGTACCTACTCAATAAATTTGAGTCATAGAAGTAAAGGACATCATTCCACACTTCCCATACAGTTCATGGGAAGATTTGGTTGCTAGAATAGGATTTAAAACAACCAACATACTGATCCCTTAACTGTCCAAACTCATTTCTATGAAATGACTGCTAAGAGGATGTAGTTTAAATCACTGTTTTTATAAAATCTCCTTATATATTTTTTTTTCTGAGGACACATTGAGGTTTTTTTGGTTTTTTTTAAAGACAAGCAATACAATACCAGAATTTTTTCTCAGAAAATGTGACCCTGCTTCTTTCAAAAACCAGGAAAGGGGCTGCATATTCCTTCACTGGTTCAGAAAGGCAAAAAAAACAACCAAAGATGTTTTGGTTTGGTTTGTTTGCTTGTTTTCTTTTCTCTCTGTTATGGCTAAAGAACTCATTCCAGATGTAAAAATACAGATTAACTTATTTTCTTTACCTGAAATGATTTGCATTTTATGGCGGATTCATCCCAGCTGGATGACAGGTGCCCACCAAAGCTGCTCTATTACTCTATCTACTCACCTAATTTGAGTCAAGGAGTTAGTGAGTCAGTTTTTATAGTGAATTAGTTTCCTTATATGTAAGGTATACCTTACTACATATATAGTGGTGTACATATATAGTACTGTATATATATAGTATATATATACACATTGTGTGTGTATATATACACATTGTATACATATATATACACAATGTGTATATATATAGTGTGTATATATATACACAATATATACACATGTATATATATGCACACATATGCAATGATCTTGATTGAATCAAGATCACACCTGAATTTTATTTGCAGTTGGTGACGAATCCATCTCTGCAGGTTGCACAACACTCCTGGTGCATATATATCTCTGTGTGTGCCAGTAACATGTATGTCTAATGGACACACACATATGTGCACACATGTATATGCATGCATAAGTAAGTGCATGTACATATATGGTTATGCATTAATATGTATGTGTATAGTTTAATATTAATTTAATTAATTAATTTAATTCTCTAATCTCCTCTGAGCTATGTAATCATCTGTGCTAGTCTTTTTTGCCATTCCTTGTTTTCTTTTTAGTTTTTGCCGCCACTATTTTTAATGCTGCTTTTTTCAGAAAAAACCTCAGAAGATAAAACATATCATTCACGGCACCTGTACGTAGATGAAGCAGTCTTACTATTCAGAGTAAAGGCATAACAATTCAACATTTGTAGATATATTTCACTAAACAAATAAATAAAATGAGCTCGAGATTCCCACATTACTTTACAGTAGGCAGGACAATCCAGTTTTATTGATAATTTCTTACAAAGTTAATCTGAAAATAATGTTGACTTTCTGGTAGCTCAGAAATTCATTACTGTTTTGCAGAAAGCATTTTACTTATGAGAATCACCTGCATCAATATTACAAGGTTCTCCTTCAAATTGTCTCTCCCTGGTTTTGTTAACCCAACATCAGACCACTCATTACAGCCTTTGCCCTCTGACATCAAGCAGTTCAACAAACAGGATAATTTTTCACATACACATCCATTCATTTAGTGTCAGAAAAATATTTGACAGTGGCTCTCAAGCCACTCGATATTAAGGAAGAAATCTAGCTGGTAATCTACAGTCTTTCTTTCAGGTTCATCGTAAATAAATCTTTGGCTTAAAAGCTGCTTATAGATCCACTTGCATAAGAGTCTTGGGCTTCATAGAATCTGAAGATCTTTGCATTTCTATCAGGTGTAGAAATATGTCCTATGAATTAAATGGGAACCTCACTTCTCTGATTAGATCACTTGTTTTTACTGTTATGTTAATGTGGTAAGACGCGTCCTACACATTTTCTGTGTCATGCAGTTCTGTAGGAGATATAAACACCTTCTCTAGGGACTCCTGTTTGTGAAAACGAATCCCTCCCAATATTTCCTCTCTTTCCTCTATGGTTCTGTAGTTCTCAGCTGCAAGTCCCAAAGACTTCTTAAATAACCTGAAATGTGCTACGGAATATTTGAGTGATATGTTATCTTTTATCATGTCTCAAGTGTCTCTACCTCATGAGAAATGCAGCTCTTGTCTACATGGTATTCATTTATTTCTTTCTACTCCTTCGAGACGTTGTAATCCAGGATAGGATTTAACCTCTTAGTATTCATTATTGCATTTCCTGTACTGCTCAGTTAGATTGTGCAGTTTCCCATTTAAAAAAAGCACTGCATTTGTCCTATCCTGATATGCTGTCTGCTTATTATGGTTAATCTCTTGCCAATCCATTTCTTCTTAAACTGGCATACTTAAACTGGTACATTTTTTCACTAAGGATGCAAAGAAGAAAAATGTATCTGTACATTTTCCTATTGAAATTTTATGGCTTTAAAACCTTATTTTAACTTTTTTTCCATTTTTTTTGCATAAAACAACTATTTGTTGTTTGTATTACTTCAATGTCCTCTTTTTGTATTTGTTTTTTTTAGTTAACATTGAAAGTGTCCATATTGCTTTATAAAGACACATTATTTTTATTATGTCTATTCATTTCAAATCTGACCTTCTTAATTTCATTTCCCCCTCAAGGTTTTTCCCATATTCAAAGCTGAAAAAAAAACAAGGTACAGAACTTTGCCATTAAAAAATTAACTGCAGGAAAATCTACTACTTACTTAAAATTCCCTATCATAAAAATTACACAACAAAAATCAGCTTAATCTGTTCTGCTATCAGCAATTTTAATCATATCTTGATAGTACATTCTCTCAGAATCCTTTCATACACTAGTAAGAAAAAAGGCTCTCTTGAAATGTAAACTATTCTCATTGACAGGAAGGAGGAAATATTTTTTGCTTTTTTTTTCTCTCCTTTTTTTTTGTCTCAGTAATTGCAGATGCTAATTTTGTGGAGGAAAACAAGAAGCAGTTTACACTGCCTTTCATTTCTGTAGAAAAATATTGTGAATTGTCTACAGCTAAGACTAGAAATCAAAGCTGCACATCTTGAAATATTTGGTTTAGAATAAAATTGCACAGCTGATTAGTTCAACCAATGGTTAATTTTACTCCACACTTGATATTAACTTGCAGGTTGAAGAATGGTTCAAAGCTTCATGACTTCATCCTCTCAAAGCAATTGCACCGTATCACTAACTGTATTGGAAATAGATTTCAGATGTGGGGGTTTTTGTGAAGAAGCTGAACCTGGAGTATTGCATCCAGGAGATATATAAAGAGTGACTATGAACATATATAAAAAGATTTCAGGATTACTGATAAACATTTTTTCAGTTTTTAGAAAGGCAATCACATCCATCAGCAGGAAAGGAGTAATTTTCATAGAAAGTTTAGATCCCAGTTTGCAACTTGTTACTGACAACACCAAAGCTCTGTCCTACAATGGTCTGAGACAATCATTTGGGTCTGTGAGATATTCTAGAGAATCTATAGGAGACCTGAGTCTCCTATAAGACAGAATACTAAGACAGAATACTGTAGGAAATCTCAACTAGCTCTCAAGTCTCACATTTAGACAACTGAATTCTACCCCAAGAATTCCATTTCCGAACAAAGCACACAGATTAATAGATTATTGTATATTTGGTCATTGTAATTGAATTCAGTACTTCCAAAACAATCTGTCATTCAAGGATGACTAGCAATTTGGGCTTCCAGGGAACTGTTAAACAAGCTTTGGAACCTTCCTCCTGAATATCAAAGAGCCCCAGGAAATCAGTAGAATCCTGTCAAGTAGTCCAGTTGACTAGTCACAGTTGCTGACTAGAAAAACGCGTGGAGGTAACACTGAGTGAAGCAAAGCAGAGGAAGCTAGTTCTACCAAGACAAAAGAAAAGAACGAATCAGTAGTTTCTGCATATCCTAGAAACACTGAGAAAAAAGCTTTAATTTCATATGGAAAATAACAGGAAGGCTCTAGAGAAATATGAAAGATCCTCTCTACAGAATGCGTATGTCAAGCAAGGTGGAATGGGTAAAGTTGTAATAGCAGGGGCAGCAAATGACAGAAATAATACAAAAGAGTTAAAGAAGCAAAGAAGACAGAAAAATAAAAGCTAAGGACAAAGTAAATAAGTAAAACCAGGTAGAAAACTAAGAAAGATCAAAATAAAAAAAATAGGTATGAGAAATGAAGTGCAACTAAAAGAAGCAAACAAACAAAATTACAGAAACAAAATAGCAAACATGAAATGGGCTTAGACACCAAATATTATGAAGTTTATAAATGCTACTGAAGATATGAATACTGTAATCAAGACAATTCTTTTTTCTGTTGTTTTATTGTACCTATGGTGCTATTACAGATAACAAGCAAAAAGAGGATGCAAAATACTGTTTGTGACCTAGTTTGTGATTGTGATCTAGTGAAAGCTGAAATCAAGACAGTGGAGTTAGATATACACAATAGATTTCAATTTTTCTTTTCACTTATTATCAATGATGTCTTAAGGATATACAACTCAACTATAATTTTGCAAAAAGAATGGTGTGCAGAATACTTTATAAAAAAGAAATCTCATGAGATTTAGTATGTAAAGAACCAAATGCTTGCACAGCTTACATGAATTAAAAAGAAAAAACAATATTGAAATGCAGTTTGGGAAAAATCTGTAATTAGTATTTCTGTAAAATACACAGGAACCACAGACTCATAGAATCAGCTGGGTTGGAAAAGACCTCTGAGGTCATCAAGTCCAACCCCTGATCCAACACTGTCGTGGTTACTAGACCATGGTTCTAAGTGATACATCCAGTCTCATCTTAAAAACCTCCAGGGACAGAGAATTCACAATTTCCCTGGGTAACCCATTCCAATGCCTTATTATCCTCTCTATAAAGAATTTCTTCCTAATATCCAACCCAAACCTCCCCTGGTACACCTTAGTACCGTGCCCGCTTGTCTCACTGATAGCTGCCTGGGAGAAGAGACCAACCCCCACCTGGCTACAACCTCCTTTCAGGGAGTTGTAGAGAGTGAGGAGGTCTCCCCGAGCCTCCTCTTCTCTGGGCTGAACAACCCCAGCTCCCTCAGCCTCTCCTCATAGGACTTGTGCTCGAGTCCCTTCACCAGCCTTGTTGCTCTTCTCTGGACCTGCTCCAGCACCTCAATATCCTTCCTGAACTGAGGGGCCCAGAACTGGACACAGTACTCCAGGTGTGGCCTCATCAGCACTCAGAACAGGGGAAGAATCGCTTCCCTGGACCTGTTGGCCACACTGTTCCTGATACAGGCCAGGATGCCACTGGCCTTCTTGGCCACCTGGGCACACAACTGGCTCATGTTCAGCTTCCTGTCAATCCAAACTCCCAGGTCCCTCTCTGTCTGGCTGCTCTCCAGCCACTCTGTCTCCAGCCTGTAGCTCTGCAGGGGGTTGTTGTGGTCAAAGTGCAGGACTCTGCACTTGGCCTTCTTGAACCTCATCCCGCTAGAATCAGACCATCTCTCCAGCTTGTCCAGGTCCCTCTGAAGAGCCCTCCTGCCTTCCAGCTGATCAACACTACCCCTCAAACTGGTATCATTTTCAAATTTGCTAATGGTGCACTCAATCCCCTTGTCCAGATCATCAATAAAGATATTAAATAGAACTGGGTCCAACACTGATACCTAGGGGACACCACCAGTGACCGACCACCAACTGGATGCAGCACCATTCACCACAACTTTCCAGGCCCGGACATTATATTAGCTTAAATAGTGTGACAAGAATATATAACAAAATATCAGTCAGTTGCCACAAACAGTACAAAGAGAAAACTGATAAGACTTTTTGCATTGATGGTCACTGCATAATTTGATTTGAAGGACTGGAACAACAGCAATATCTAAAGGAAGATAAAGGCACCATCTTATCTTCTACTGGGTTTTGTTGGTTTGGTTTTGTTTTTTCTTTACTTCATTTCTTCGGCCATGAAATTCACCCCAAAAGTATACCAGACTATTCTTTGGATCACATTTAAAATTGGCAAATACAGGAAGTGGTGATTTTCAAGAGCTCATGTTCATATAAGCAATGAAAAACAATTTTCTGAAAAATTTTGCATGCTGTGATGCTTGATGGACTTGGTTTCATACCAGAGTATGGAGACACTGATTATAACAATTTAGAATACTCCTGATTTTTTTAAAAGATTTTATAAATTCTAGATTATATAATATTTTTAATACATATATGCAAAATATTCCATAAATACTCATCAGCTACCAGAATAATAGGAAGTATTTGGATTCCTAAGGGAAAAATCTACACTACTTTGAAAAAGAACAAATATGATTGCCTGGTGTGTGCGTGTTCATATGTGCCATAGTGAATACCTATCTGAGAGCAGGAAGGAACAGAAGGATCAGACAGGTCCTTTAAGCTGTGTTCCTGCCAGGACTGAGGACATTATTTTTGGTGTATTACAACTTTCCAGAAGACGTGGAGTAGATTTAGTCATGTAAACAGCCAGTGTACCGACTTTGCTACGTAATTGCACAGCTTAAGTGATATCATCTTACTTAATATCCTCTGCAAGTTAAAATACACCTCAGTACTTCTGTGTTTATTCCAAAGACAAAAAACAACCCTGAAAAAAAACCAAAATAAAACAAAACAAAACAACCCAAACAAAAATCTATAAAAACCAACCAACCAACCAATCAACCAAACCCCACAACCCCTCAAAAAGCAAAAAAACCCCACCCCAAATATTGAAATAAGAGCAAAGTTGAGTTATTTTCCAGTAGTAGATGCGCATATATGTTATTAGAGTTTTTGGAGGTGTAAAGGTAAATTGTGTGTCCAGAGTCTGGGCGTTCCTTTAAAAGATACAATGTTGGGAAGAAGAATAAATGTAAAATTCCATTGTATCAATAAGAATCCAGTCATCTTCATCAGTGTCTCCATTAACCAGTTTTTCTAATAAACCTAAAAAAATTACTTTTAAAATATAAGATCACCCAAGCAATTAGGACATCTGAGAAATATATGATCAATCTTAGTTCGTAACAGGTAAAAAGCCATCAGTGCTAACCCCAGAAACAACACTATGACAGTGAGAAAAACATACTAAAAATTAGCAAGCAACAAGCATGACAGATGAAGAAAGAGCCATAGAAGACAACGCTCTTATTTGGAAAATATATGCCCCCTCCCCAGAGAAAATGTGGAGTAAAAAGTCAGAAAGAGAGAGAAAACATGTTGAAAAAATGTCTAGCAGGCTGTCACAATATGAAATATTCAAAGATAAAATATTGATGCCCAACATAGCTGAGGAGAAAAAAAAACTCCAAAGCAATTTAAATGGAGATGAGATACGAAAAGGATTTAATTTGATAACAAGACGGTAACAAAATGTTACAATTTATAATATTGCCTGTCCAATCCCACCCTGTGGCTTTTGCCCTGATCCACCCCCATCTCACCCCCTGGGAATTGGGGCTAGGGTTTTTTTGGGACCCTCTCTTCATCAATCATCATCTTCTTCAGAATACAAGGGGTACACGGTCACCTACTTCCTGGCCATATTCTGCAGTTTGGGCCAAGATGCAAGCATTTTCCAAACAGAACAGGCCTATCTAAGAGTGAGACTAAACATATTCTAGTGGAATCCAGGGGTAGAATTGATATGGGCAGCATGGAATGGGGTAATAGGGTTGGGGAATGCGTGTGGTTTCTGTGCTAAGGGTAAAAGAATAAAATGCTGCTGCTTCTAAATCTACTTCTACTTTATAACTACTTATAAAACTTATAAAAATTAGAAAAATCAAAAAACTAAAAGGACCTTAAGGCATCAATATTGTATATTATGTTTGAAATCAGAACCTGTTAGATACTCATCCTTAGATCTCTTTTTGTCCAGAAAATGACTAGGTGTTGAGCCTAGTGTGCTCAGCAAGTAAAATGAATTCCACATTTCCTCTAGCTTCAAGAATGCAATCAGATTAACTCAATAAAAAAAAATCTGTTGTTCAGTTACCTTAAAATTTCCAGAAGCTGAAAATAGCTTTAAGAGTTAATGTAAAATGCAAATCAAGGCCAATACTGCTAACATTGAAAAAGGGAATATTAGAGTAAGAAAGCAGGATAAGTAGTCTTTTTTTTTCTTCCTTTTCTCTTTCAGAAATACCACAGAATACTCTCTTAATTCTAAAGAATACTTACAGTTTAACTTTCAACACAGCACTCAAATATTCATATTGGACCTGATGTTCTTTCCAATGAATTTAAAGACAAAATACCCATAGATTTCAAAGTAGGCAGAACTGGGCCTTTTATACATTATTGACATGTAAAATCAGGATAGAAAGATTAGTGAAGCATTTTTCAATGTGTTTTTACATGTTTTCGAATAAGTATATTAATTATCTTGATTATTTCCACAGAGAATAATTATACACATCTCTGAAGCTCTTATCAGTGTAAATATTAGAAAGAGGGAATATATAAACAGATTACACTAACAAAATATCTTTGGGCAATTTGAATAATTATCATGCATACTGCTGCTGGAAAACTGCCTATTTCTAGAGTTCTACACCTGCTACTTTAAACAGCCTCTTGGTTCTGAACTTGCTAGAAAAAAATTACTTTATCACTACATAGAGGATCAAGACTTTAATCTGTACTGCAGGATTTAAACTATTTTCCTTAAATCATTAACTTAAAATAATTAACTTTAAAAATGTATCCTACAAATAATAGATTTTAGGATACCTCTATAAATTAATAGAAGAAAATAATAATTAAATTTCCAAGCCTAATAGAATAAACTTTTTCAGATTCATGGAAAGTATTTAGTCTGAATTCTACTTTCAACCTAACTCTTTATTATACCAGGGAAGACAAGTCTGTAGTTTTCTATTAAAGATAGCCATATTGTTTTTGCAACTCATGAAAGCTGAATTTCAGTTTGATACTGAAGGTGTCAAAGTACTCAAGTCTTCTTAAGTATTATCTGTCAACCCATATGATTTTGTGGATATCTCATTGTAGGTGATACTCAACATTTATTTTAGGCATTTTTTTGATCCAGCCCCAGAAACTTAAATCGAGGTATTTTGGTGTAAATACACATATTAAAATCTTGCTTGCATTCTGTGATGATTTTTAAACAACACAGTCAAATGAAGTATGAGCAGTGATTCAGCTGATCAAGCACAAGGTATTTAAACTAATTTGCTTAAACTTAGGTGTTGGTATCATTTAGAATGCTTTATGGTGTTATAAATTCATGAATAAGACTGACAGATGTGATACAAGTTGCACAGAAGACATGCGTCCTTTTGGTTTGGCTGACGGCACTGGCCAGCTCAAAAGGTACAAACAGGCTGTCTGTCAGCTGTTCAAGCAGCTGAATGGAGTTACAGCATTGCCTGACCTTCAAGGTAAAGTGATTACTTGAATTTATCTGCATATGCATATGTCTGGGTGAGCTAATCTGGAGCTCGATACCACCTGAGGACTTTTCCAAGAAAGATGTAAAATTGATATACGTATGTACCAGCATCAGGTTAGACATCTACCACTGAGCTAGTCAACAGAGAAGACTAAAAAATATGTTTTCAAGAATCTGATCCATGCTATTTTAAGATAAACATCTAAAATAGATCCAAAGAATCAACTAATGTCAAGAAGTATCCTCTTATTTCTTGACACTAGTTGCAAATATAGTCTATAGAGGTCTGCTAATATTTAGCTTATATAACTTTTGGATCTGTATTTCACATTTTTATTGCAGCTCTATCCTCACACTTGTTTGCCCCTCTTTGAATGTAGGTACAGATCACATGATAAGTCTGATTTAGCAGCAAACTGCTCTACTCTTTTTAGCATACATGTCTTATTTTATGAAGTGCTAATTTTTTTGTATTACAATAACAATAAAAACAATATTTTGATTCTAAACCTAAATAATTTATATATGTTTGTTTATATTTTATATATTTATAGGTGTACAAAATAATGTATATACATAGATATACATAGTGTGTATATTAGGAAATTCACATTTGGGAAACATTGCTCAAAAATATTATTTTTATTTTGTAAATAAAGGGATATTAGTGCTGGATGAGTGGATGCAGTGAGCACATGGAACTGTTCAAGCTGTTTCAGTGTTTTACCATCCCCACAGTAAAAAATTTCTTCCTAATATCTGATCTAAACCTAGCCTCCTTCAGCTTAAGGCCATTACCCCTTTTCTTGCCCGTGTGAAAAGTCCCTCTCCAGCCTCCTTATAGGTCCCCTTTAGGTGCTGGAAGGCTGCTATAAGGTCTCCCTGAAACCTTCTCTTCTCCAAGCTGAACGATACCAAGTCTCTCAGCCTATCTTTACAGGAGAGATGTTCCAGCTCCATGATCAACTTAGTGGTTCTCCTCTGGACTCATTTCAGCATGACCATGTCTCTCCTGTGTTGGGGGCCCCAGACCTGCATGCAGAACTCCAGATGAGGTCTCACAAGAGCAGAATAGAGGAGCAGAATCACCTCCCTCGACCTGCTGGTCACTCTTTTATTGATGTAGTGGCTTTCTGGGATGCAAACATGCATGATGAGCTGCTTTTGGACCTGAGTTACCACATTAATGATGTCTTTAAGAAAATACTGTCATTTTCCATTGGGTTAGTTCGATCTTAGTTCATCAACCTAGTAGTGAAAAGTTCATACACCTTGCTATTCACTTTAAGGCTAGAATAATTGTGACAGACCAATGGAGGACTATGTCATGTTCACTGTATGATACCCGAAATAAACTAGATTGTGTCATCTTCTAAAACCAAAGTAGCAAGAGACAATGGCTAAAAAGATGGTATTATCTAGTACATGAGAAAGAAGCAAATACTTCTGTGTTCAATTTCACCTTTTGATATCTATTGTAGTACTGGCTAGTTCATTGTCTTTCAAAGCTAGGAACTTGGTTTACCCAGAGTCCCTTGTGAAAGAAAACTCCTACCCTATTGCTTATAAAAGCAATAGAAGATGGAAGCAGCACTTTGTCACAAGACGCATGCTGCACAAGACCCATGGACCAAAAGCATCATGGATCTAGTCAGGAAATTTAAAATTAAATTCTTTCACTTAAGTTCACTTAAGTTTCATTTCTGGTTCTTTCTGGGTGACCCACATGAAAATACCTAATCTTTCAGTGTATCAACTGATGTGGACCATGACACGACTGATAGCTCTTTGTTAACCATCTTTTTATTGCTTCCTTCGGCTGCTCTGTCTGTCCAGTGTATTTAAACTGCTGGGATTCGAGCTGTATTTACCTTTATGACAATACAGCGGATGATTTAGGCTAATCTTGGTTGAAGCTCCAGAAAGACCTGTAAAACAAATACAAATGAGCATGTAATGAAGAGGAAAAGTATATAGTAGCATTAAAAATTCTTCTGTTCACTTTTGGTTCAGGTCCTCCTGTCCTTTTGCTGTTCTACAAAAGTATCTAATGTTTTTATTAATTTTTATGTATTTCAGCACAAATGATTAACAGTGCTATTCCCAAAACCATAAACTGTTGTTCCTACCAGAGTAGGTTACAGATTGTCTTCACTTTTCTTCATAATAGAAGTATTTACTTCTAAATAATTCATATATCATGTTAGGATCCAAGTTAAAAACAATGCTTACACACTTATGCTCAAAGGTATACTAAAGATATGTTAAGCAAAAAAAAGACAAAAAACCCAGTACATTTCCCATATAGCCTAAAGCAATTATTTTTTTTATTTTCCCCTGCCACCCAGATGGAAATCTTTAACATTAATCCACTCAAGATGGAACTTGAGCACAGAAATCAGTACATGAAGTTGCCAGAACACTGAATTAAACAAAAGTGCATGGTTCTGTAGACATAAATCCAATAGAACAAGGTTAAAAAACAAAACAAGAACAACAAGTGGTTCCAGTTCATCTCACACTATTAAATAGGTCAGTGATTTCTGTCTGCAGAGTCATGGCTAACTTATCTCTTCCAACTCAAAGGAAGATGTGTTAATTGCAAAGTGAACAGTACATGATGTTTTAGCGTTCACGGAGAATTCTCTGACCTGAGTTTCACCTCTGACTCAGATTACTGCAGCTTGAGCTGAAGTGCCTGAAATTAACTGAACCACAGAGAATTACAATAATAGACTTTCAGCAGCTAACTATGTAATAAATGTATTTCAGTATCAGTACACACATAATATTTACATTTAATTTTAAAACATGTATATGGATTATGGCTTAGAAATCACATTAATATTTATAAAACCTCTTCAGTAGGACAAACTGTTGCATACAACTGCTATTAAATCAGTTAGGTGACCACATAGCTGTGATGTAGAAGCAGTAATTGCCACACACTGGTACCATCTCCCTTGGCTATCCTTCCATTGATTAAATGGACCCTGGGGTGACTACACTCCTTTTGCTTTTCTCAGGTAGAATAAACAGAACTGTAGCAGTCAGTCAGTGAAAGCAGCTTCTCTTTTGCAGGCAGCATGAGTAATAACGCATGCAAACCCGCGTTGCCTGCATTTGCCTGGTTGGCAGTGAATGAATGCAGTGAGGAACAGTGCATGTTAAAAATTATTTCTGAATTAAAAATGAACAATACATGAACAAAATACAAAATTATAAGTTATTGATAGGACTACCTTGATTGATTGACACCCCATCCTCCACATCTAAGAATTCTTCCTATTTAATGAGTGCAATAATGAGCTGTATGCTTAGAAGTTAACTTTGCAGATAGTTGAAGTGAGGATGCTAATCTTGGCAGTTTCCACCTTCTGAGAAAAGCCTAGAGACCCTGAAAATTGTTGAAGGATCTCATTTGGTCCTGTTTCATAGCATCCGGTAAATGCAAGTTCTTGTGATACAAAGAAGCACAAGAAATATGAAAAAAGTAAAGTGTAAAGAGTGTTTCTGATATCACTTATTTTAGTGTATCAGAGTAGAAGTGATTAGGGTATGTTCTGAGATGCTATGTCATAAGCAATTTTGTTGAATATAAATTAGACAGGGAATGACATGCTGAGAGATGAAGGACAAGAAATTTATTTAGTTACCATTCCTACCAAAACTGTTGACCTATGTTTTCATGCTGCATGCGCTTCACCTTATGAAGTAAGTATGTTACTTCCTTCACTAGTTATAGTGTGATTTCTTCATAACAGACATCAGATATGAGAAGATGAGTCATAATCATGTGGCCACATGTTGAAAACACGTGCAGATGTTAAACCCTGGTAGTGATACATTTAGTAAGATCAGCCTGAAGAAATGAGTCAAAGAGGAATTTTAACGGGAAGAAATAAGAAACCAGTGGAACTGATCGGTCTACAGCATGGGAAATCAGTTTAAAATCAGTGTGTTGTCACTGCAAATGTTATTTCTCTGATTTCTAAACAAGTACATAATCACAAGTACTTAGCATAACTTTCCATCTCTGTATGTATTTAGATATAAATAAATGATTGGATTGTTCTCAGCCATTTGGGGAAGGCAAAAACCCCCACAAAAATATAAATATAAAATACATTGATTTCTGTAATAATAAACCCCACTATTTTACGCATACCTTAGTTCAAATATCTTAAAACTTGGAAGTAGAAAATGATATGTTGTTTATTCTCATGTTAATTCTTACCATGCATGGGTAAGGATAACGTCAATGTTTATATTAATACAACACAGTTATTTTATTGCCCTTTCCTTTCATAGATAATGACTAATAATCATAAGACCTTTCAGCAGTAATATTGTAATACTTTTACATTCTTGGAGATCCCTACATCATAACAAGTCCATTCCTGTGAAACTTGTCAAAAGAAAGCAAGAGGATTTTTGAATAAAGCGGTAGGAGATAAATTAATTTAAAAATAAATACATTCATAAGCAGGATGTCATCAAGTTATTGGGCAACAGATGGAATTTTGGGAATGCAATATTCTTTAAGCACTGGTCATTTCCAATTGTAACAGAAAGCCCTTGATTTATTTCACTATGAAGATAAAGGCCTTCATAATTGTGCAATCTTCCTTAAGAACTAACTCCTAGTGAAAAGATATAAAACTGAGTTTTGCAAAGTTTCTTCCCTTGTAAGAGTGGGAAACTACTGGCTGATTTCAGGCACTGTGTAACCCTGCTACCTAAACACTCATAATACACTTCTGAGTTCTACAAATTGTCATACCGTTGTTCAGGAAATTAGTAGGCTATTAATAGTACAATTATTCTACATCACTTTGTTTAAGAGACTTCCTTGAGGCCACTTCTTCAGCTAGAGAGAATCGTGGTATCATAGCATCATTTCAAGGTTGTAAAATGCCTTCAAGATCACCAGGTCAAACAGTTAACCCAACACTGTGAGTTCACCATTAAACCATGTCCCTAAGTGCCACAACTACATGTCTTTTAAATACTTCCAGGGATGAGGACACAACCACATCCCTGGGCAGCCTGTTCCAATGCTTTCTGTAAAGAAATTTTTCCTAATATCTAACCTATGCCTCCCCTGATGTAATTTGAGGCCATTTCCTTTCATCGTATCACTTGTTACCTTGGGAGAAGAGACTGACCCCCACCTCACTGCAACCTCCTTTGAAGTAGTTGAGAGCGATAAGGTCCCCACTGAGCCTACTTTTCTCCAGGCTAAACAAGTCCAGCTCTCTCAGCCGGTCTTCATAGGACTTGTGCTCCAGACCCTTCACCAGCTCTGTTGGTGACCAGCTTCCCTGACAGACTCCAGCACCTCAGTGTCTTTCTTGTGCTGAGACTCCCAAAACTGAAAGCAGTATTCAATGTGCGGCCTCACTGTGCCGAGTACATGGGAATGATAACTGTCCTAGTCCTGCTGGCCATGCTATTTCTGATAGAAAATATTCAAGGTCTACCTTGAACATCAACTACAGCGCAGAAGGTATATTCCTGGATTTTACTGAGACATGTACCGTGCCAGATCCCGCTGTATCGACATATGCAGCGCATTATCTGTCCTCAGTTCTTCATAAGAAAGTTCAAGAATAAAGAAAGTTCAATAAATCTTTCATAGCTGATTTTCAGGGTTTCCTGATGATGTGAGTGCATCTTTCTATTTCAGAGATTCTAGCATTTTGTAGGAAAACTTTAGAAAAAGTACTTCTGTGGGAAAAGCTGCATCAAATGGGGACCTTGAACAATAAGTACAAAGTAGTCTTGAAAACTTCACAATGGATTGGCAATGAGAGGACAAGGCAGAAAGAAATGATAAAGTGTGTTTTTATGGTAGTCACCTCAGAAGCATTTTTTATATGTCATTTCTATTAACGCTTTTAGCTTTCGAAAAACAGACTACTGCCAAAATACTGCTTGGCGGTTCTGAATTTTTATAAATACCGTTGATATTATCTTTTAGGACCTAAACAATAATTTGTGTATTTAGTCTTGCCTGATGATGCTCAGGAGGGGAATTCCTATTTTTCTAATGAGTTTATGAACTGTGATGGTTGTCCTAAATGTGACACAGAGTTCAATATTATTTATCACAATACTGTTTCTGTTGTGTACCATCATATCAATTCAGTAGCTAAACCAAAAATCGAAATGCTGAATTCTTTTTTGAAGTCCAAAGGAGACAGACAGTCGTGTAATTCTGTCTGCCAAGACATCACAGAAATTGCAAAGTTGAAGATACAGCTCAGTAATAAAGTATCAACATAAGCATCAGTTTGCCATCCCTAGTCATGAAACTGAAATAGCTAAACAAAAACCAGCATTGCTGAAAAAAAATTGCTCTAGTAGAACCATGGTTTCAACAAATGCCTTGGTTTAACAAAGCAGCTATTATGAATAATCATACAGTGATGAAGACATTGCTTTCACAATAACATCTGCTTTTGTTGGTCCTATTTGCTTCATAGTAAACTTTCTGAAGAAGAAACATATGTTATAGTTCTGCTTTTATTCAGCTCTTTGGTTTGTATCAGCATTGTGGTCTGAACTTACAGTTGATCACATTAATTCACATTTTGCAGAGTAATTCCTGTCTGTGCTCATGTTCACAGTCTTCCTCCCCAATAAGCAGATGCACAATTCCTCTGTTCTCAGAAGAATATTCTCTCATTGATGGGAATATGACATTGTGGACTTTGTGAAATAAGAATCTGTGGAATAAATGTATGACATAAAAGCATCGGGTTGCAAATGAATAAAGCTTATTTACTACTGGCAAGTTACAGAGTAAGCCGGCTCTCCTGAATCTCTCTACGGTTTCTACTAGACATGGTGAGATTTCTTTCTGTACCAACAGAGAACATCCTGAACATAGCAACATCTTAGATTGGCATTCCTGGAACATCTTAGATCAACATCTTAAAATAAAGCTATGGCACATCTTTGTTCAGAACAGATACAAAAATAGGTATCTAAATACATATCTAATGGTAGATTATATTAAAGCACACCTCTATCCTACTTATGAAACTCAATAAACCAGAATAGTTTAATCTCAAATTAATTTTTTCTGTTTATAAATATATAACATTTTTGTATACGGTCTCATAACAGCACAAAATATTTAGCAGCTAATGTATCCCTCTGTTCAACTTCACTAATGACAAACTCCACATTTTTTACATTGCATCAGAAGGCAGGCTAATTAACCCTGATTAATTTATCCTTATACGTATTTGATACAGTTGTAAACCCAATACATTAAACTGCTTATTGTTTTATGCTACAAAGAGAAACTAAATCTGAATAACATGTTACCTACCATATGCAATGTATGAATTTAAAGATAGAGGGACATTTGACTTGACAAAGTAATTTATTAGACTCTTGTTTTATCTTAAAAGGCTGTCTGTGGGGATATGATACATTATCAGTTGTCCTCCATTTAATTTTTTGTTTCCCTATAAATTAAGTATGCTAATTTATGCTGTGTAATGAAAGATTAAATTAAAAGCTGTAGTCCTGATCTGACATACCCTTCTTATTTGCATGAATTTAATATATAATTCCCTGATCTGTAAAGAAACTTGTGAACAAGTTTCCTTTTCTTTACCTCAATAATCTTTAATGCAACATAAAGGTAAACATATAAATAAATCTCATTTAAGAATGGGATACTGAGGAAATACTAAAGACACATCCCCTACATACAGTAAGTGCTGTTCTGTATTACCTTGCTTATTAAATAGAAACTTTTGAACACAATGGGATTTACAAATTAGCAAACTTACTACACTTTCTGGAAATGTCTCAACTTAGTGAATTTTAAATCAGACTGTTTACACATTGGTAACTCATTTTCCCTGTCATCCAATGACACATTTCACAATTTTAACATTTATCTCAGTAGTGGAAGGAATATCCCTTCAGATTTGAAATCTTTTTAACTCAGTTCAGAAAATCTCTAAATTAAGGACAGGTGGATCACTGGTAGCTCTTAAGTGCTTAAAAGCCACACACTTGTACCCATAGCATAAAAATAAATTATACGTTGGAAAAGGAATAATTTTTTGTCTATTTGAGGGTGACAAAATTGAAACCAATGCAAGTTATGGCTTTCTCCTATGTAAAGTCATCTATATGTTGTCCAGAGGGATCAGACGTTGGCAGTACTTGGTGTCAGACTTCAAAAACCCTAAATTCTTTGTCCAAGTTGGTATTTGTGCCAGTGGTTTAATATCTCTGACATAATCTCATATAAGATTTCTCAGATTCTGATTTATCTCAGTGTTTGGTCTCCCGCATTTACTTCAGTTCAAACAACTACTGTATTAGGTTTCAGCAGAAATCCCATTGCAGAACTGTTTCATTTTTGTACTGTGATCTCTGAGTGCAGTATTATGTACATCTTGGGTTAGCAATTGGACTGAGGTTTTAAAATCTTTGTGCAGCCCCTCATCTGTGAATCTCATTTCTTAATTTGAGAATCAAAATTGCCAAGAGTTTCTTTAGCTGAAAGCCAGAGCCTTATTTCACTTCTGATTTAAATCTGCTGTAGCACATGGTTTACTTGATTTTCTTTGTATGTCTGGGGCTGCACAGAGCTCCTGCTGAGATTCTGATATGAGTGCAAAGCAAAGTCGGCTCCTAAAAGAAATTAACAGCCCTCTTATTGCTAATTAAAAGCTCTTTGCTTTCTCTCCACATGGCCAGTGCAGCTGCTTCACATCCTCTCAATGTTTCGAAAACACATAAATTCAAAGACAATATTGTGAACAGCACCTGGCACTTACTGCACCTGCCGTGATGAGACTATATTTCATTCTGTCAGTAAATTAAAATTCTCCAGAGCTGAAAAGGATGCTTTTTTTCTCATTCAGCTTCTTCCATTGTCCCCAGTGGTAAAGAGACAGTAGTTTTGCTTCCATTTTCGATACTAAATATATCATATTGTTGTTTGCTTCAGTGGTGCAGACACCTGCCTCCTGCTGTAAATGTTGTGTTCCACTTTTGAAAGATTTCCCCAGGGCTCCACATTCAAGTATTGGCTTGTAACTATGGCTTAATACCATGTCAAAATCTCTTAAGGAAGATGCAGCTTGTCAAGTCATCTCAGGATTGAACCTCCATCTAGTGAAATTCTGAAAACGTCCTTTGAGTGTTTGAAGCATAAGAAGACAAATAAAAGGCTAGCAAGTCATTTGTAAAGATAATAGCGAACAGCATGCATTTTCCCTTTCCCTCCCACCTTTCCATTAATGTTGATAAAGGAAGAAGAGCAGACTGCAGGTCAGTGATCTTTATTATTTATATTCAGGTCAAAGAAAGTTCCAAACTTTTTTGTTTTTGGCATGGCAGCAAACTGGAAGCAAAGAGAAAGAAAACCTCAATCAAAATGTGATAGATTCAAGCTCTAACATCTTGGTCTCAGAGTTTATTTTCAGGAAAAATGGTCAAATGACAAGCAGGAAGTGTTTCAATATAAAGAATTTAACAGAAGACAACAGAATTTGGCAGGATACTTGTGTTATTTGACAATTCTGTGTTTGCTACACTACAGGAATAAATCCAGAATGATTGGATTAGATGTGGGACTAAAACAGAAATTATTATACTAGATTTTAGTATGTGATAGAAGAGTTTCCCAGCAACTTTTACTAAGGAGTGCATGAGAAAGGTATTCACAAAAGGTGAATACCCCTTTTTTTTTTTTTCAGATTGAGGAGATGGTTCTCTATAGAAATATTAACCTATTCTCAAATTTTTATATACTTCACAGATTTCTACTAATATCCCCAACGAAGGGACAAAGGGAAAAGACGAAAACCAACGCCAAATCCCAGCAACACCTTGGACTGAAACTTAATAGGGACAAGTTAAAAAGAGAAGGGTCTTTATTTTAGTGTTCTTTTTCAATCTTGGATAAAATAAGGATAAAAACATACTAGTCAATAGCAGCAAAAGCACTTCAAGACATTACTTTTCCTTTCCCAAATGCCTAGAGTCCTCACAGCAGAGCCAAACATATAAGTATGAAGGCCTGAAGAAGTGTGGACATGCTTGGGCATGAATACAAAATCTGACAGTTTAACACATGTCATGACACACTCTTTATGGGAGAGGCCAAGGAGAACTCACAGTTCCCGCTCAGCAAAGAGTATGACACAGAGAAAAGGAAATAGTAACACTTGACTGACGAGCTGTTGCAGATAGAAGGGAAATAACACTTGGCCTGCTGAAATCCTAAAAAAAATATTTTTGAATACCTATTTTTCATACATAGCTTCTAACACTAACAGACCATCACTAACAGGTCTAAGTGAATTTTACGTGAAGCTGATCAAATCTATGTGAATTCATAGCACCAACATTCAGAAGAAAGACATGAGAAGTGAATATTTGATTGATTACTTTGGAAGGTTACTTTGTGGACTTCACTATCCTAAGACTTAAAACTTTCAAAATCCCTAGGAAAGAAAGTGAAAGGTGTATAGGTTACCCCTCCCAAGGAAAACCTTCACAATTTCATAGCTGTTGGTAAAGGGGAAAAATAATTCAATTTCTACTGTTATAGTGTTGAACTTGTTTTGAAACTTAGAGCAATTGAGAAAATGTAACAAAGAAAAGCCAATCAGAGGAAATTCTAAAAGAACACAAAATATAATTAATACTTTGTTACAGTATCATAGCTGTAGATCTATCAAACACAAATACTTTATAAAACTATTTTTATTTTATTTTTTATTGTTTCAGAAAGTGCTGGAATATTTTTAACTTAGACAAAACCAATCTTAATCTACTTCCTAATTCTAACTATTTCATGTTGTCACTTAGAAGTTATTTACAAATAATTGAGTTGAATATTTATTTTGATGCTATATTTAATAACAACTAAAAGTGTTCAAAATTTAAACAAACATAACTGTAAAATATCTTACTTTTAAAAACACTTCATCTAGTCAAGTCCATGACAGTTTTTTATTCTTTAACAATCTTTGGGAAAGATGTTAGGCTTTCTTCACAAAAGAAGTCACCTTGAGTGAATACTGTTCATGGCAAATATTTTAATTCACAGTTTCTACTTCCTTCTCCATTCCCGTGCTAGTTCATTTTTCATGGAGTGTATACATTTTTATTTTCCTATACTCCTGTGTTAGTTTACTGTCCATTTGTCATGATTACAACCAATTGACAGTGAAGACCAGTCCTTCTGAAAATACTCCTCTGAACACTAATTCATAGTAGGTATGAACACTATAACAGCTTCAAGTTACAATGCGAATATTGTTTGAATACAGAAAAATTGCTTTTATGTTAAATAAAAATATCATTGCAGGAAATTCAATTTTCAAGCTCAAAAGACCAATTCTTTTGAGTAAGTATGTCTTATCTACAAATAAGAAGGAGTGTTTGAATGACCTTTCAGTCACATCATCAGCCATAGAAAGAGTAGTACCTGGGATTCCTAGGTCCCATTGCTATACTCCAAGTTTCCCTTGGTGTTTCCCCTCTTTGTTTTCCTTTTCCTACACCATTAAAATTTATATAGAAGTGATATGAGAGGTGCTCAGTTAAAAGGTGCTGACTAAAAATTATTGATATTAAAAAATACAATTACTGAAATTGGACTTAATAAAGAATTAAGTGAGGCAAATATCATTTGGCAAATATCACTCACAATCAATGTGAGTTTATCAAACAGTTTATGTTTACTTTGATACATAAAGTTAATATAGATAATATCACTCATGTAGTGCACCTACTTTTTTTGTAAGGCATTTAACTTGATAACAAACATTAATAAATAAATTTGAATGATAAATCTTCATGTAATATAAATTAAATAGGTTAAAGAATAGGCATCAGACAAGTCTCAGAAGGTCAATCCAAATGGAATATCATTATTAAAATATTTAAAACATCTACTGGTGTCATGTCACACTCAATTCTTGCTTTACTCTATGTCATTGGTTATTTGTAGGAAAACAACAAATCACCAATGACAAAGTCAGGACTAAGTAAGAAGCCACTTGTAGGGAAATACCTGGATTGCATAGTAGACTGGGAAGACATAACAATAACCATTTTACAATGATGAAATAAAGTGACAAAGAATTAAGACACACTTTCTGTGTGAGATCTCGGTCTATGTGGAATCAGGGATTCTGGAAAGCCCAGGCTGCTCACAGCAATAACAATTAAAAGATGGACTTTCACTGTGTTCTGATGGCCGATAAAACAAACACAAACCTTGACACAACAGTCTTGGAAGTAGACTTTAGTTCAGCAAAGTTGGCATCCACCATTCAAGATGAGAGCTCTCTAGAGACCTGCAAGTTTGCATGAAGTTGTAAATAAGGTGATTACAATGTTTAAACCACTGTCAGAAAGAGAAGCAGAGATGTACTGTAGGACTGTAGGTAAAGATTTGATGCAATCCAATTCCTGGAAGAAAAAGATGAATACATTTTCAAGTCTTTCATTCCATAAAATCATAACTTTTTCCTTACAGCCCTTCAGATTTTTCCTGCTGTGGCATGGCTTTTTCTTCAAACTCTAATCCCAATTGTTTTATGACCCACTGTACAATATAATGGCCAGTAAGGTGCTGGTTCTTAGCCTTATATTCCTCACTGCCTCATCCTTTCTGTTCATCTCAGTGTAAAGAAAATATTTGTTGGTGTAGTAGAACTTCTTGAATGCTAAGTTTTAAAAACTATGGCATACAAAGTGCTAAATTTAGAACCAAGTGAAATTATTGTGAATACTATGCAAATCAAACGTGAGCTGACTGTTGACCTGGTTCTTTCCCTATCATTCTGCTGCTTCAAAAGTATCCTGGTGCATAATTTTACCTGTGAAGATTATCATACCCGTTATCTTAACCAGTTATTGAATCCATTGTCAGAGAGAACAATATTCAACATGCATCAAAACAAAACAAAACAAAACAAAAAAACCAAACAAAAACCCCTGTAAGGGTAGTTTGCTTATTGGAAGAATTTGTAACAGGAAAGCTAGGAACTGTGTTTTTGCTAGGAAGGCTTTCTGCTTAAGTAGTAACACTTTCTCAAAGGCAGTTTCAGTGCTTCCCCCACCCCTCTTCTGCATAGCAAAAGAAGTTCTCAGCCTCTCTGGCATGTGAGAGGAAAGAGATAGCCCTAACAGACATACACAGAGGCTTTGGGAGGGTGGAGGCAAAAGAGGATAAGAGGCCCTGAGAGGATAGGAACTTGCCTTTTCCCCCTGGGGGGTCGGTGCATCTGAAATAAACGGGTTTTTTAATCCTTCCACTGCCTTCGCATTCTTGGGAAGACACCTGCGTATGTTCTACCTTACACCAAACAAACAAACAAAAAACAACAAAAAAAGTGCAAATCAATCTATAAGTATTTTGATATTGTATTTTCAAGCAACTGCATTTTTCAATCAGCACAGATACAGCTCAGCCCTAAAATGCATCATGTCAAATTACCATCAGGCCAATAGACATTTCTGAATAACTGCATGATAAACCCAGTGAAGATTTTAAGAGTAGTGAGAACAACAATTACTCATGAAAACTATGTGCCACAGAGAAATAAGCAATAAATTGATAAATTATTAGAGGCATTAAGGCTAAACAGCTAAAGCTAATGACTATTTCTATTCTAGCAGAGCATATAATCTAATAAGAGCCAAGGCCTATAAACTTTCCTGTGCACAAGAAATCATTGCTCATGTAGAGAGAAACTGATCCCTCTTCAAGTACTGGTATCTGTATTTGATGTTACTACATTCACACAAAGACCTTAAGGAGAAAATTACTTGTACAAAAACTTCTTTTTAGGGACCTTAGCAGGAGGATAATTCTACCCCAAAATATATTAAACTTATCTGAATGAGACAATGCATGAGATTAAGGACTTTTCAAGAGCTTTTAGCCCTGGGTGCTGAAGACCTATATTACTATTTCATATAACTTCTATCTATCACTACAAAAAAAAAAGGATATTGAAAGTCTGGAAATATAAAAACACCCTACATTTTTCGGTCCCAAGAAACTGTGCTAAACAATAGCATGGGCCATAAATTTCTTTAAGTAGAAGATTGCTACAAATCACTTAAGAAATATTGTAAGATATATTTTGGGCTTCTTTGCTTGTTTGTTTGCTCGCATACTTTTGTTTTTATTTTGGCTTCAGTTGGAGAGCGAGAGGTTGTAAACAGGAATAATAAGAGAAAGAATATTTTCTTTTCCTATCATCTGAAGAGCTGTTACAAAGCATTTGCCCATAAACCATTCCCCCAGAAAATGGAGATGATCAGAAAACACTAAAGGAGACAACATGTTTCTTGTTACAGAAATTTCTTCAGGGAAAAAAGAAATATAAATTATTCAGAAAGTTCCTTAGGTTTGGAACAAGTTGTTTATGAAACACTCATGACCATGAGATAACAAATACGAATGCAACACTTCTCAAAGACTATTTGTGCTACAATAATTTAAAGGTCTAACTTGAAGGATCGTTGACTGAACAGACAAATGGTTAAGACCATTTGTCAAGGTAAAAAGTGTGTGATTATCTATTTAATCACAATATATATCAAACTCTTCTGGGTACAGCAGAAGCAAACAGAGGTCCTCAAATTGTCTGCAAAAAGTCTGTCTTGATCTGAGAATTGTTTTGCCCCATAATTATTTTAATATATTTTGTTTATGAACATTTTATTTATTTAAAATATTTTATTTTCTCATTTTTATTCATTTAATATGATAGTTTGAGGTCTCATTTGTATGGGGATGTGTAAAGAATGGGGTACTTTGTATTTTTCAGTTCAGACTACGAGTTTACTGAATTCCATATACTATATAATACTTCTACATACTAAAGTAAAATGAATGGGCAGCATGCAACTGTTTAGAGGAAAACCAGTGGCACAGATATAATAAATGTTTGCTGAAAAATAAAAATCAATAGTATAAAGTAACTGTTTATTAAAAAAAAGTTAATGTTTGCAACAAACAATATTAGGTTTAGGGAACCAAAAAACAATAACTTATCATTTCCAGAGAGGTTTGTAATATGATTAATTGTCAAGAAAAAAAGTAGCTTGGTCATCACCATTGTCTGCCAAGGACATAGTTTATCAATGTCACTACTATAATCACAAAGTGACTAAAGAAATTATATTCACACTTGTTCCTAGAAAACTTCTATGTGATGGTAAATAATAGAAGCTCCTGTTGAGAGTCGTCTAACAAATTATCCAGAAAGTATTCTAAAAGATTTTAAATTAAAGGTCTCATATTAGACTCATGCCTCCTATTCGTCTTTGATTAACTTTTTTCTCTTTCATAGCATTCTTCTAAAACCCAAAGTTTTGGGTTGTATTTAAAATATAAATCTAAGTATGTATATGTTCTACTTTGGACTACACATAAAATGTATTCTGTCCAATGCTTGGATAAAAAGAGTGTGGAATTTTCTTTCAGCAGGTGTGTTATAGCTTTAGATTTTGAGTATTTTTCTCTGTGATTCTGAGTAAGAGTTAGGAAATGCAAAATAATATTTCCAGTCCTTTGAATGTAAGAATTTAAATATTTTCTATCAGCTGTTGTTAGGTAGCTGAGGACTAAGTCACAAGCATGTTGAACTTACTTCAACATGTTCCAGTCCCATCTTTGTCTCAGAATAGTGCCTGATGACATATTGCATTGGGAGTCAAATTGTTTAACTGAAATTTTTTATTCCACATTCTTTAAAAATGTAAATTGCTTTTAATTTTATGTTTATAATATGTAGTTTAAATAGTTTATCAGACTAGCTTCTCTACACCTGCAAAATCATTATATTGAGAAGGGACAGTGGGAATAGTTCACAGTTAAAGAGAAAGCACAGTCTCAAAAATATGCTATAGTTCTCAATATAAGCAGTAAGACAGCTAGTACATCTGTGGCACCATATATCAATTTTATAAAATTTCCTTTCTTTAAAGTCTGTCATATTTGTTCATCATGAGTTGAGTTTTTGGATATTCTAGGACATTTCAAATGGTAGTAAATACCTGTGTTCAGGCCACTTAATCTTGCTCTGAGGAGCTGAACTCACATGCTTTCTCACTTTAACTAACTGTCTTGGCCAACTACTCCAGAGACTAGAGTAGGTACTCAAATACCTAGCTCCCATACAATCACTCCCAAACACTCAAATTAAGGCCTGAAGATAGGCAGCTGTAGTACCATTTTAGAAAAAGCTGAATATATCTTCAAAGGGCTGGAAGATAGGACACAGGATTTAAGGGAAAATTGTGCTCCGTCAGGATAACAACTGGAAAACTGGCAAGATACCTAACAGTACCTAAAATTATGTTGAACATCCAACTTTAAGAAAATTTAAAATTTTACT
Organism: Manacus candei; assembly: GCF_025592945.1. Taxonomy (NCBI): domain Eukaryota; kingdom Metazoa; phylum Chordata; class Aves; order Passeriformes; family Pipridae; genus Manacus; species Manacus candei. The sequence continues at coordinate 26,728,355 of NW_026138062.1, read as the reverse complement.
CAGAGGATTAGGAGTGTAATTCAATTTCCCACACATTGGTGCCCTGTGGTTTTTGAGGTGAAAAAAATATCACAAATCACCTCCAGCTGCATCCCAGAAAGCTTGTCCTTTGTCATATCTACTGTGGATATCTTTGCTATCCCATAGCATCTTGTGTGACACTAGACATCTAGGTATTGACTTAAACACTTCAAGTACTAATATGCTGATAAGGTGTGTCATGTATTGCTCAAACAGAATATACATTGCATGACCTAAAGATCACATCTGTGGTTTGGGGTTTTTTTAAGTTTTCTGTATGGGAATAGTTCTCCAGTTATCAGTTCATATGGAAGAACATGAGATAACAGATATGGAAAAAGAGAATAGATGAGAGAAGGAAAAATACTTATTCAAATGATCCTTCCCTTTCTATTTTTTTCCCATATTAATACCACCATGAAATTGTAATTTTTTTGTATCCACAGTGATTTTGATATTTTAATGTTTTGAGTAAACTTTATAAAAATTTGTTTGTAGACCAAAAATGACTGTTGGGTTGCCTAGAGGGCAAAATTAACACTAAATAAATCATGCCTTTATTATTTTTTTTCTATCAGTAAAATGTCTGCCAGGAGGACTGTGATGCTTGGCATTTTGATGCTTGGATCAGCGTAAGAGCAGTAAGCACCATAACACTTTTTGGTTTAGAAATGTCACTACTACAACGGCTATTACTATGGGAAACTATGTCAATAGAAAACAAGATATGGAGGATTTGATGCAGTTGTCTGTAGGAGGACATCTAGTGTTATTTGAGACTCCTCAGAGTGTCTCTCTAATCTTTTTTTTACCTCTTTGGAAAGACATGCTTCTCCAATAGGTCCTTTGCCACATCGCTGTTTGAATGTCTCATCCTATTATCTCACTCTTATTCACATAACGGAACAAAACAGCTTACTTGTCTGAATCTGGTCCTCAAAGGTTAACAAAACATCACTGTTCTCACTGGAGATTTGCCTTTGTTACTTGTCATGAACTTCTCTTACCAAAATTGATGGGATACTTATTAATAGTATGGCAGTTTTAAGGTCATCTTGAAATGAATTTGTATTTTAGCATGCATCATGGAAACTATGGTAACTCTCTGGGTATGAAAACCATAATGCAATATAATTTGTAATCTAGTTAGTTGGTTTGTAATAGCTGCTGATTGCTACAATCAATAACTAAAAGATCCCAAGAAATAACACCTAGAAAAATATTTACAAGTCAAATCAGGGTGGAAACAGTATTTTCACATCAGTGGAAACACTGATTTTCAGCAAGTGGCCCAAAGATCGTGGCTGTCAGTCTAGCTGACTTGCAAATGTTGTTGGAACACACTTTAATTACGTGATTGACATGATATTCAAAAGAAGTATCAGAATTTGGAATGACTCCAGGGTCATAACCATTATACAACAGATAAAGAGAACAAAATAAAACCTTTCAGATTACACCTGAGGCCTTTTGCATTAGTAAGCTAATCAATAGCAGTTTGCAGAATCAGCACAGGAATAAAAACACAAACAAACTCCAGTTGCTCTAGAGAGAGAAGGATCCTGCAAAAGTCAGAGCTTGGGAAATAAAATAACATTGTAAATGGAAAAAAACCCCAAAACCACATCAAAGTACTCTTCTCTAAAATCTGAATTCATTTTGTTCTGTCCATTACTCCTAGTATTGCTTTCCAATTCTACCTTGCACCAGCACTAAAGAGAAAATTTCCCCTCTGGAAGGTTTTTATCTGTTATGAACAGCATCAGAACTCCTTTTGGTATTTTTCCTCTGAGGGTAAGAAGTATATAAACCAAAGATCATTTTGTTTTCCAGTCTGACTGTATTACTGCACTTGAGGGGAAATTTGTCTTTATAAAAGAGTTTATGACATTTCAGAGCAATGCAGTATGGTAACACTCAATAACTTTCATTTGGTTTTATTGCTCTTCCTTTTGCATTGAATTTATGTGGTGTTCATGAAGCCATGAAAACATAGGAAAACATAATTGTTGTCCCTGCATTTTCTTTCCCAGAAAATAATTGAAAAATGTGAAATTTCAAAAATTTGTGATTTTTTTTTTCCCTATCTATCTATATTTCCTCTCAGCCTAGGATTTCTCCTTGTAATTCCATTCTTTTCTGTGACCTCTAGTTGCAATAAGAGTTTTCAAAAATAAAAGCTAAGCTGCATGCAAGGAGTAAAGAAACTTTTATAGGCATAAAAGATATTATCCAAAAGCAATAGTGAACTGCAGTTTTGTTTTAGAAGACTAAAAAAGTTTTACAACATTCTATCCTTAAAGATACTAAGAATAGCTTAAGTAGATGGACAATCATTCAAGAGAAAGACCTTTAAAATAAAAAGTAGTTTGTTTTATTTTACAAAAACTACTGAACTATTATTATTTTATCTCTATTACCCTATCCTTATTGCTATATATGTAATTATTATATGTCAGTAAATAGCAAACAGCTTTTAGAACTTAAAACTTTCCTTGATTATGTCCTGAAATACAGTATTTTTATTACTGGAATATTACATGTGTATTTGCACTTAAGAGGCCTACTGTAGTACTTAAAAAAATCACCAAAATGCAGATTAAAATTCTTAAAATGATTCCCTAAAATCTTAGGAACTTTTTGGATACAAACCACTACTGGTTTAGCTTAAAACAATATTGTAACATATTTGAATGGGTTACTGTGTCAAACATTACTCTTACTTAATTGCAGCGAATATATGTCTTACTCCTCTCCACTGAACTCAGAAATATTTGTTTTCTCATCCTAGTTTCATATATGGAAAATATATTTTAAATATATTTTAAAAAATATATTTAAAATATATTTTTAATTTTATTTTTATATTTTTAAAAAATATTTGTTTATAATAAAAGAAAGGTCTCTATCCATCTTTCAGGTTTATTATCCTATACCACTGCTGTAATTTCTTACCTGGTAGAAGTGATACAAACATTCAAAAGATGTTTCTCAGTAACTTTCATTATGATAACCACAACCATCTGTATGACTAGAAAATCCCGGAGTGCATAATATCAAACAATGTCTCAAGGTGCAATTCACCAATCTGGAAACACCATAGATTGAGTTACACTCATAACTGAGCTTGAAGACCTGCAGGTAATTTTAACTGCTATCTCTAGACAGTAATTGAGATACAACAGTGATGATGCTCATGCTAGAATGGCAAGTGAAGTTTTGTTTTTTCTCTTTAGTTAATGATTATTGCTTCATTTAAATAATTTACTTGGCGTAAAGTATCCTCTTTTCTTGCAAAACAAAACAAATAGGAAAGAATACTATACAGATATAGAAATTATATTAGCAAACAGATGCAGTATTCTGGGTCAGAGATGGCCACTCTCATCGGTTGTCCAATTCTGAAATTAAGAGTTACTGATGTAAATATTACAAGTGCTTCTGAGGAAAGCTCCTTTGAGGTCTTCTACATTAATTTTTACTGTAAAATATTTCTGTTTATTTGTTTTCTGCAGGCATTTTCCTGGGAGTCTGACATTTACACCACAGAGGGATAACAGATTGCCATGCAGTATAGATTGTGTCATTGCTAAACACAAATTTCCCATAGCTTAAAAAGAACAAAGCTGGTTTTACTGAGAAGATTTTGTTCAGTTTTCTATTCCTTAGCTAGAGTACAGGTAATATTGATCTTCTATTTGTGAAATATATATTTTGAATAGTTTCCTGTTTCCTAGTTTTAGCGCATGAGGATATTATTTAAGGGAAATTGTACAGGCTCAGGCTTTAGTAGTCATTCTGATTGCTTTAAAAAAATAGTTGCACAACTATTTACAAGGTACTGGTTAAAAATTGTGTCCTATAGAAAGATTTTTAAGGGAGGAGTTTCATTAGTCTGCCTATCAGAGGAAGATAGCCAAAAAAAGTTAGGTGGTGCCTTGAGTAGTTCCAAAGATAGTTGAGAAATTAAACATATTTTTTTCCCTCCCACTGCAATCTGTAATAACTGAGGGAATTAGTCAGTGAATAAGACATTCAGAAATGGAAATTCTAGTGATTTAAAGTAATGTAATTTTAGCAGAACATTCAGTCCTATTGTCAACAGAAGTATTTTTAGGTCTCAGTTCTGCATGCTCATGTCTCCCATTGATGTAATATGAATACGCTGATGGCCCTTAAGCTGATTTTAATGCAGATTTTCTTTTCCCAGACTTTTCCCATTAGAATTTATTTTCTGTAGTTCTCATCTATAAAAGAAAAAAAGAAGCAAAAAGTGCATGGTGAATACCGTCTGTCACTCAGAATACTCTGAGTCATCAACTGTACGAGAGTTTATGGTGGACTAATATGACAGTCTTTGAAAAGTGTAATTAAAGGATCTACATCAGATTTTTTAGCAGTGGAGATGCCATCCCAGGAAATGCTGCTTTTGACAAAATTAAGAAGAAAATGGAAATACAGAGAAACAAAAATTTTATTTAGTTTACAGAAATTCTTTGTTTAGTCTTTTAACTTTTCTTAATAAACAGCTCTTTCAGCAACATGACAAGAGAGTCCTTACCCTTACGTTCTGCTCCTTTCTCTAACACTGACAGTCCAAAATATAGGCAGTTTTAACTGTGTGAGCTAGCATGAATGATACTTTGAATTCAGAAAATGTATTTGATCTTGTCTGTGAAAATAGTCATGAAGATTGTCATCTATGAGGATTAAATATGATAGTATTATTTTGCTCCTTCAAATATGCCTGTGATCCTTTACGGATAATAAATATATTTTTAAAAAATCAGTATATTAAAAAATATATTTTTTCCAAATGGTAGCATTATGAGAAGGTCTTTTTTATCTTTTTGAGTTTATTTGAATAATCCTTAATTTATACACTTTTAGAATGAGCATATATACAAAACTTTTGATAGTCTAATTGAGAGAAAAGCTAAAAAAGATACAGATAAAATACAATCAACTCAAATAAAATTGCAATCTAAAAGTGTTCAAGTAGCTTCCCATAAAATAATCAGGCTGTTACTTAGATTAGACAAAAAAAGAAGGGATAGAGATTTACGTTCACAATATTGACAGAAATACACTCATAACATATTTTCCCTTACAAAGGATTAACTGGTTTCTTTTGAGGAAAAAGAAACATCCAGAATCAAACAACATGTTCTTATCCTCACTAATGCCTTTGCTAGTTCTAACAATGCTGCTGGTATAAGGCAGCATGGTCCAATCCTGTTGTCACTGATGTAAACAGCAGGTAACCCACAGACCAGAAAGAAGTTAGGATTTATGTGTTACGTTAGTAAGAGACATGCTCATATGGATACACGCTAAACAATGGAAGTTAAAACAAACGTATATAAAAAAGCACTATGTTATGCTGCATATTCCCTTTAGAAAGTTTAAACCATACGCTAAGCTGTGGAAAACGATCTTTGAGCAGTAACATCCAGTTATTTTGCAGGTTCCGGGGGAAACACTGCTGGCAGACTCCAAATTGTCCCTAGGCCTGTCATATGTTAAACAAGATTACAGGCTGGTTTATGCTCTTAGATGCTAAAGGCATGATTCTGATCCTGTTCATACTAATTTTTTTCCTGATAAACTTTCACTATCTGCAATGGAATTACTACTCATTTTGTACTGTGTATAAGAAATGATAATGGTCACAGCACCAAGCCTGACAGAGTTCAAGAGGCCTTTGGACAATACTTTCAGGCACATGATGTGGCTCTTGGGCATGGTCCTATGCAGGGCTAAGAGTTGGACTCAGTGATCCTTGTGGGTCCCTTCCAACTGAGTGTATTCTGTGATTTTGTGGTATTCAGCCCTGATATTTAAGCTAGACGTTTTTTTACCTGAAGAGGTATGCATGTTTCCATGTATTTGAAATCCAACTTCACAATTTATTTGAACGTTTTACATATCTTAGGTTAACCTGTAACATTTTCTCCCATTCATATCAGCTAATACAGATCCCAAAATATGTTATTTTTCTTATTCACATCCACTTTTCAACCATTTGTTTTGAAAAAGGTGCTAGCAAAAAATGTGAACTTTTTTTTAAGATAACTTGCGTTTTTTCACATTGCTTAATTTTCTGAGACAGTAGATTATGTCTATACATCACTGTCAGTTCATACATCTCCTTTGATTCTTCTTATAATTTGTAATAACACTGCCATTTTGTGAGATTCATGCTTCCTTTATACTGAGATGTAGGGTGTGTGTTTAAAGATAGTATCCTGATGAAGAACTCACTTAGCAATTCAATGTTATGAGTTTGCATTTTTCTTCATTATCAGGGTAACTTTGTGATCAAGAACAAATACGTACACTTATGCTCATATCCACAATAAAGGCACACTCACATCTGGTTCAGAGCTACTGAATTGTTAAGTAAATCCATTTCAATTCAAGCCTACCATACATCACATTTAGCCAGTAGGCACTTCCTAATGCAGCTCAAATAAATAGTATTTACATACAATGTCAAGGTCTTTGTGCTTAATTGCCAACCTATCTGATGTGTCATTGTTGTTTCAGCTTTCATATCAGTGGTGTTTAGCTAAGCATATATTTCCCACCAAATGCATTTGGTAGTAGAGGATGTTTTTGTCTAATTCTAACTGTAACTTTTCTAATTTTGTGATAGGCCATTTATTGTATGATTATTGCCTTCTGTGCAAGGGATTATGCACAATAAATACTATGTGTAGGCCACCTGCCTGCATTAAGACATCCTTTCCCTTCACTTCAGGGTTACAGAAGGAAAAAAAAAATTATCTTTTGCCCTTCAAATCTCCAACTACAAGAGCAGAATATGTTTCAAAGTCACAAAATATTAATGTATGCCTGTATTATTGTCTACCATTTCTGGTTTTCTTTTTAGCCATTATTATAGCATCAGTGAACTATATTTAAAGTACTTTTCCCTTTAACAATTACGTGCTAAACTATTTTTATTTATCTGCAAATCAGGTTATGGTCTGCTTTGATTGATTATGCCAAAGCTATTATGACCATGTCAACACTTCCTGTGAAAAATGAAGAGGGGATCAAAAAGATCAACATCTTTCTGTTTTGTTCAGTATAAGAACACTGTGCACTCAAATTGCTGTTTTGAAGTTTTCCTGACCTTCATGATGCCTACATGGTCCATAAACCTCCATATGCATTTTTAAAAGATAGTAACATTATAAGCATTTTTTATCTTACTGGACTAATTTTATTTACTGGGAAAACTCAGATAGTCACTATGTTATTCTTGCAAAGGTGAGAACCTGAAGCTCCAGAGACCTTTAATTACATCTTTTTCTTATTTTTATGATGCCGTATGTCCTCCCGTCTGTTTCTCTGTAAAAACAGGTTTACCACTTAGTGCTTGAATGCCTCACTGATACTAATTTCTCTGCTAATCAGCTTCTTATTTCTCAATAAGAAATACCAAGATTTTGTAGAAATTAACACCCTTTGAATCATAAATAGCAATCAGTGTAGTTTTATAATACACATCGTTACATGTAAATTAACCAGTTGATTTGTTATTTATTCTTCGGGAATTAATCAGCTGTGTAGGTTTTTTTCCTGTGAAATAAGTTCTGATGCTAAACTAGTCATATTGTTTTCTTGACTTCAACTTTAACCAGAGGAATTTCTTTTACTGTTTGTACACTCCATCCAGGAGAATTCAATTAGGCTCAGGTAGTACATCTGGGTTCCAAAGCCCAAATTCCAATTTAAGAACTGCTGCCAAATCATCGTAATAATCAAAGCCACTTAAAACAGCAATCTGCAAGCCAGCATGGTGACTCCGAAGATTATTACTCCAGTCTGTTAGGCAATCTGTTCATGAAGACTTTGTTTAAGCCCTGGTATCACTCATTTGTCTGCACTTTGCTCTTGACTCTAAGCCATGAGTTCCTGACTGCTACTCCAGAGGGGAACGTGAAAGAGATGAAAAGGTAGTTTTATAAGTGCTTTAACTGAACTAAAATAAAAAAAAAATATAAATGAGAGACTTTTCCTGGATATAACATAATCATGAAAAAAACCACATAATTTAATAGATGACAGAAAATCTTACCTTTTTTCAAAAGTATTGCTGTTATTTGATTACCATTTTTTCCTTCAAGTGGGTTATAAAGCTTGTTTAATTTACACTTGAGATACTTATATCAGTCATAGGAGCTTTTTTTTCAAATATCATTGGTCCAAAGTTGTAGGCAGAAAAAAAATTCTGCAGAACGGAAACTAAACATTTTTTTATTGAGACATCTATGTCACAATGCCCCTGCCATATTGTTACCAAGTAAGATAAATTTCTCATCAAAGAGATGCCTTAGATACAGTGATTTTTGCAGTATCCCATAGAACAGAAACTGTTTAGAAAGCTCCAAGGATTTGCTGAAAAAGGTATTTACTCTGTATAAAGTCAGTGTATATTCACCAGTTTCTTTACAACATACACACTATACATATACACATATACATTTGTATGGGTGTAAATATATATACACATATACATACAAATATATATACATGCATTTACACATATAAAGAAATACACAACCTTACCACAGAACTAGCTTTGTAGACCATATGTCATGAATGCTGAGATCTGGCACAGCCCCTGAACTTTTGGATTTAGAGTTTGGACAGCAAATTCAAGTTTCCTCTCACTCTCTTCTCTTCCAGTATTTAGCAATCTTCACCAGCAGAACTAGAAGAAATGTCATACTTATGCCTATCTGCCATTATCTGTTTCCTTTGTTTCGTAAATACCCTGCATCAGGCAAAGTACAGAATAAAAAGTTCAGTGTAGTTTGAAGAAAACAGGTATTGATGCTGTAAACAGAGCCAAGCACTGTCAAGAGTAAATTAGTACATTATTTCTCAGTTCAGTTTTGGAGGATTGTTTTTGTTAGCTTAACTACCTATTTGAATTGAAATCTATACCATACTTCAGTCCCTTTAGTTATTACAACATTAAGAGTTGAGCTATCTTCTTATTCAGAAATAGTTTTCTTATGAGATAGTCAAAGAGTCAAAAATTAACTATTGTGAATTTCAAGTGATACCACAGATTCTTATCTAAGAGCAGGGCATTGATAGCAGGCAAAATCAGGGTGACCCTAGGGAGGACCCCAGGCCACTTTGATGTACTGAAGATGCAGCAGCTGGGTCCTCAAAAACTTAACAGCATACTTCTGGTCAAAGTAGGGATATAACATTCCATCATATAGGTTTTCTCTCTCAGACAAACACAAATTTTTAGCTTCATCTCTCAGTTTAGCCATCTCATCACTACAGCATCACAAAGCTAACTTTTAATTTGCTGACATCTTATTTTTTCCTTTCTTACGAATACTTCGTGACCTGACAGCTACCAGAATGTTTTTCACAGTCTCAGTGGCTATGCTGACACCACAAAATTCCAGTATATTTCTCTGGAAGTGAAGTCAACTGGCATAGAATAGACCCTATCAGTATCTTTGTTTCCTTATTTTCCAAAACAGGATTGACAATTCCAAACTACCTTTTGCAAGTACTCCATGGCCTCTGTTAACTCCCAAACTTTGGTCAAGAATTGCCTGGGAGACTGAATGTTGGCCTGGGCCACAATCATTTTAAAGGACCACTGTTACAGTTAAGAGTATGGCATACTGATATTCTATACCCAGGAGCATTCTCTGGCATTATTAAATTTAACAGTATTTTTTAATATTTTATCAAGAGACTTTTTAAAAGAAATATTCATAAAATAGTTACATTGTTTGGCTCAAAAATTACTTAGCCTTGTTTCATTAGGAGACAGTTCTAAGATTGTGACCTTTCCATCATTTTAAGCTTTAAAGAGATTTGCAAACTATCCTCAAGCTTTCAGTCTCCATTTCCCATATTCCCTGACAGCATTCAGAAATTGATAGGTTGCCTGAAGTTTCTAGATGTAGCATTGTTTCTCTTGGGTGATGAAGATGTGAGAGCACTTCCTTACTGACAAGCTTCAGCGTTTACCCCAGGTGTAGCTAATTTCCATTATAAGAACTAGACCTGAGAATACTCCTTTACTTTTCTTCCCCATCTACAAAATTAATGCATATACTACATGAGGATTGTGATGCTCTCAGTCTAGATTTAGTTTCAACCTGTAAGGATGGATGTTTGGATATAGCTTTCCGAACATGGTATATCAAAGCCAGTCTCCTTATTAGTCGGTTTTAAGCTAGTACTTCTCCTTTTTAGTATCTTTTTCTTACCAGACGTATTCTGCAAACAAATTGAGAAGAGCTGAAAGACTTAAAAGTCTCCTAAGCAGTGCGGGATTTGCTTTAAAATAAAATTAAAAAAAAAAAAAAGAAATATAGATAGTTTATATATTTAATAACCAGATACTGTTAAGAATGCAGAAGAAAACAGAACATTGAGAGGCTAAGTATAGGGAGAAACAAAACCAAAACTCAATACAAACCAAAAACAGCTCCTGCCACCACAAATGGTATATTTCATGAGCTTTAAAAACAATGCTATTAGAATTTGGATGAAACAACCCAAATCTGAAAAAGTCCAAGTTCAAAAACAGCTGTGAAAGATTCAAGCTATTAGGAAGCAGATGTAAGCTAAAAATAAAACCAGTTAGAGCAAAACCAGATCCATGTTTGTGACACTGCAGAAAACAGGCAGTTGTTGCATTTGCCCTACAGCAGTGTCTTGGTAATGACACTGGATACCTGCCAGTTGTTAATTATCCTTACACCAATAACTTTAAATTGCTACTTCCTTCAACCTAATGCCTTAGTTTTAGCTCAAAGGCTACTTCAAGTGGACATAAATCTGATAATGTAGTGTGCACTAACATCTCAATGGCCTAAAGGGCTCCTGGGGCATTAGGGAGAGACTTTTCTTTGTATGACTTTACATGCTTTACGTGCATAAAAATAGGTGTTCTGGTATAGTTTGTATATTTATGTTTCTGTTACATTCAGGAAATAAGGAAATGACATACAGGAAATAAGAAGATTGCAAAAGTAAATTAACACAAAGGAATAGAAGATAATTTGCACGTGTGTATGTTTACGTGTGTACGCCAAGAGATAAAGGGATGTAGTAGTTTAATACTACATGTACACAGTCATTACATATTACTTATGTTTCACATGTATTTTTTTTTCAGTTTTCAAAGTCAAATAGCTCTCTGTGTTGGTCATCTGTTGAGATAAAAATATATAAATACCTTAAATGTACATATAGTATGAAATATTCTTAGCCTTGAAGAGTTTATAACGAACATTCATAGCAAGAGAAACATAAGTTATTCTAAAAATATATGTGATCTACACTATTCAAATGTGAATTAAAAGCTGTGCAAATATTTTTTCAAAGTGAAAGGTTGAGAAAACATGATCACTTTGCTCAATACAATCAACTTTATGCTTATGAAAAAACACAGAAGTAGTTTTGCTGGTTTCACTAACTGCAGTGGTACTAGAAATACTGCTTCACATCAACATTTTTTAAGCTGTACAGCATCTGAGGTGGATTCCAGTTACCTGATTTTTTCAGAATTCCAGGTGACAAAATAAGAAGCCTTAACCCTAATTGAACATTGGGTTGTTAGTTCTTGTAGTAAGTTTTTTTCCCTACATTTATATACATTATTAAGCACATATGCACAGGGAATGCTTTTGCGAGTGAATATTATCAATGTTTTTTTTGTTTCCATAAGATAGTGGATATTAGCTACGAGTGTAAAGACATTTCATATTGCAAAGAACATTTTGTTCAACAATATGTTTTGTAAACATATTGCTTTGAGAGGTACAGATGTAACAGGGTAAGCTAATACTTAGCTGACTGGTACAAGTAGGAACACAGACAGGCTGAAGAATCAGTCCTGGTTTGTCTCTTGCTGAAGATACTATATAAGAAATATTTTAGAACTATTTTTGGGTTAGCACAGAATGTTTTGAAGATGTTTTCCTTCAAAAAATATAAAAGCATCACACACTTGAAAATACTTTTGTGTGAGAGTAACTGCTGTGATAAGTGGACTGAGGGCTTTTAGTGCAGAAAATCCTAAAATACTACTGTTTATTAAAAATGTCTATAATTCAATACAAACTATACAGAATTTTTGGGCTGCAGATTTCTTCTTTAGATGGATCATTCGCCATGTTGTAAAATTGTTAAATTCAAAATAGTTACTCATTTATCACAAAACTGACATTGTGAAAAAAAAAAAGAACAATATCATTGTAGTGTAGTTTCCGCACTTTTTTTCTTGAATATTCTCTTTTGTAAGAAGCTATTTCCTTCTTGATAATAATAACAAAATAGCCCCAGAAAACAACCTTTCCATACTTTACTTCCATTGTGAAAGAGGATCATACACTGTAGGAGCCTGCTTTGATGCCTTTGACAACAAAAAGCCAAAATATTACTAACAGTTAAATGCAATAATTTTTTACCAAAAAGACGACCCTTTCAACTCACAAAACCAGGAATTTTTATATTCATACATCTTGAACTAATTAAGATATTTCTTCTTTATCTTATTTTCCTTTAATATAACAGCAACTAATATTTCCAAGCCATCACAAAATATCATGCAGAATCTTAATATCAACATTGCAAAATGCATCTGCAGGACACTGTCCTTACAACAATCCATAAAGGTCAATGTATCTCTACTGAAGCAACTTGTGCTTCTTCTCAAAATCATTTGATATACAAGAAACTATTTTATACAGAGATAATGCCTATATTGAGAGCTAGGTTGGCCTTACTTCCTCATCTCCAAACAGTTAAGCTAATCTCTTCCTTCAGAAGGTCCTATGGAAAAAGGAAGAAGATTATGTCTGGTATTGCTTCCTTTTGAACACTATTAATAACATTAATAATTCCTTTTTAAATGTGGTGAGAGCAAAGCCAAAGGAGTGAGGCATGGTTTTGCATCCTCCTTTTTTTCCCCCTAGTTCTTTGAGTTGAAAGCCTTGTCATAACCCAAATGCATGAATTTTGTAGAGGAAAGATGTCCTGTGTGTGGTATACAAATTCACTTTATATTTTTCTGCACTATTTCTTAACCGTCAGTCTCAATATTACTTTATGTTTGCTTACATACTAAGTCTATGAAAACCCTATACAACAACAGCAAAGAAACCTTCTCCCATGAGAATAATTTACAATAAATGCAATAGTAAATGTTGACTGCATCTCTTGAACCATATGGGGCACTGACTGTAAAGGTCATATGGTAAATACTATATATAGAACTGACTGGTGTGTTAAGGCATTACTGACTACACTGTGAACCATCATGCAGACATGATGTTCAAATGTCCCAATGAAGATTTTTCACTACAGATTTAGTCTCTTTCGAAGGTGACTTACTCAGCCTTAACAGCTTTCTTAAAGAAACAATTTCTCTATTACTATTAAAACAAAGAAATAGGCAAACGAAAACTAGCAATGTTCAAAGCTAAAAGTGAATGAATAGTGCCACCCAGTGGTCAGGTAAACATGCCGTAAATTGCTCTAGTATTCCCCATGGCAGATGCTGAGATTTGCTAGTTTAAGGATGAGGTTCTCAATGTATTTAGTCATCATTATCTCAAGTCCAGTCTGTTCCTAATTTTGACAACATGGCATTAATTAGACCTAAGGTCATTGTATGCTGTGTTCAGTGCTTGTTCCTTGCTATTGTTTACTTTTGCTGACATCCCAGGTAGTAGTCATATCAATAGACCGTAACAGCGTATTTTAGAGACTACTAAACAGAGTTCAAAATAAATAAAGAGCAGTTATACATCAACTCTCAGAGAATAAGCCAAATATCTTATAATAAAAGGAATTGGGGTAAAATTGAATTTCTATCTTCTTTTCTTTCACACTCATTTCAATAGACTGATGTCCAAGGTAAGGGTTTTCCAATAGGAAAAAAATTAAAGTTTAGTCTTGAATCAGATAAAATCCAACAACTTGCAATAATTTCAATGCAATGAAATTCTGAAGAAGTCCCTACAATAGTATTTCTGAACTGATTTATATTCCAAGATATGTACTAAGATGTGCACTGATTTCACTCTGCAGCTGAAGATCCCAGAGTCTCCTGCTGCAGTTAGAGCTAAAGCTTCCAGACACTGCTGTCACAGCTCCAACTGCAGCAAGTGGCTCTTCCCTTTCCTGACATATTGTACAAACTGAGACCCTGGAATATTAAATGCTAACTTTGGCAAAAGCTGTAGTATGAATCTATTTTAATGTGAAACTGTCAGAGGTACTGAATCTTATTCCATAAAGTCAAGAAAATTCATCATAACTATCATGTTTTGGAAAAAAAAAACATTTTTAAATCAATTAGTTATCACTTTTGTGAACATATGCACGTAAAGCAAAGGCATGTCTTTTTAAAAGGCTAATCTGCGATAGGACAAGAAGGGCTCTACACACATATTAATTACAATAGGTCTTTTACCTTACCATGGTGTGCTGTATTCAGTTACATGACAAGGCCTTGGGAGTGGGGGGCTTCAGGGATGACTTCCATGAGAAACTGCCAGAAGCCTCCCCTATTTCTGACTAAGACAGCTTCAGCCAGCTCCAGTCTGTAGATGTACAACAATACAGTTGGTCAAAGCCCATCAGTGACATTGGTAGCACCTCTATGAGGGTAAAAATCTATTTAAGGTTAAAAAAAGTACTGCACAGCAGCATTTGAGAGAGGAATGAGAATACGTGAGAGAAACAGTTCTGCAGACACCACGGTAGGGGAAGAAGGAGGGAGAGGAGGTGCTGCTGGAACTGGAATAGACATTCCCTTGTACCCTGTGATGAAGACTATGGTGAGGCAAGATGTCCCCTTGCAGCCCATGGTAGACCCCACAGGGCTGCAATCTATTGAGAGCCCATGAAGCAGATGGCTCCTGGCAGGAGCTGTAGCCCATGAAGAGGAGCCCATGCAGAAGCAAGAATTTTGTTGCAGGGATCCCACACTGGAGCAGTCTGCTCCTGAAGGACTGAAGTCCACACACACTGGAGTAGTCAGTGAAGGAATGTCTCGTGGCTGAGATGCCACAGTGGAGCAGGGGAAAAGCATGAAAACGAAGCAGTAGAAGAAGTAAAGGGTTATCAACTGAACACAACCCCCATTCCCCATCTGCCCGCACTGTTCAGGGAAAGGTGGTAGAGGGCTCAGGGGCAAAGTTCAGTCTCAGAAAAGGGAAGGTGAGAGGAAGGTGTCTTTAGTTTTGCTGTTATTTCTCAGTTTTCTACTCTGCAATTAATTGGCAGGGAATTAAACAAATTTTCCCCATGTCAAATCTGTTTTTCTTGGTATGATAACTGATGAGTGCTTTTCCTATCTTGACCTATGAGCTTTTCATTGCTATTTTCTTCCCACTGTCTTGGGGAGGAGACGGAATGAGAGAGAACTTTGGTGGGCACCTGGCAGCCAGTCAAGGTCCAGCCACCACAGTTATTCACACAAGTCTGCCTCCTCACCACTTCTAACTATCACAGAGGAGGGCCTGTGTATGCAGAACCCAGGCTCCAGTTGAGTTTGACACACAGCATTTACCTTGCTTGAAAGACAGCTCAAGAACAGAGCAGCATTCACTCAAATGTAGCAGCAGCTCTGAGAGCACTGAAAGTGATTTTTGAGAGGCTGCCATTACAATTCGCAGTCATTATGCAGGTGAAGTGAATCTCACTCTCAGAAATTAATGGGTGTTTCATTCAGAGGCATTATCCTAACTGTGTGTGTGGTAAAGAAACGATTAAAGGATATTTTATATCCTCTTATTAGTATTAGAACTGTTATGTTACCATATGAAAAGTAGTTTTCACAGCAACTATCCTTCTGTGCAGTTTCAGAGAACTGAAACTACAATTTTGCTGAAGATCTGTTGTTCATCATGCAGTACTATGAGACTGAGCCACTAGCAGATCAAAATTTTCCATAAGGGTATTGATTTTTAAAGTAGAATAAGAGAATGAATATTCAAAAGGCAGCTTAAATGAAAAGAGTGACAGAGATATAAATTAAACAACTAAATTAATTAAATAGAAGATTCTTTGTCTAGAAGCCAAAGATCACGGAATAAGAGAGAAAAGCCTTGAAAAAAATGTGTGTGAGATTACAGTAGCTATTCCTCAGCAATTTAATTCTTTTTCAATTTTTCCTTGATGTAATGCCCTACCCACTTGGTTGGAGAGCTTACAATTAAAAAAAAAAATCTCTTTTTATCATCAGAATCATAGACTGATACAATCATTGAAAAAAGACCTCTAAGATCACTAAGTCCAGCCATCAACCTAATACCATCACCATGTTCACCACTAAACCATGTCATCAAATGACAAATCCACACATTTTTTGGGAATGGTCTAAGACTCGAGGCTCTTGTCACAAGCTCATTGAAGGGGTTTTACATCAGAAAGATACAAGGCTCCAAAAATGTCCTTGACAGATTCTTTTAAAAGGCCTTCAGTTCTTTTATACCATGAGGCCACACATGGGAAAAATGCTGTGACGCTTCTCAGGGGGTCAACATAACACACTTTTACTGTCAAATTCTGGAAAATAAGGGAACTTCACAAAAGTTTAAAACAAACATTCAATCAACATAAAGCATTTCACAAGGCATTGACTTAGCAGATTCCAACCCATCCAGGACTAAGTTAACAAATATCAAAAAAGGAAAGTTAAGAGAAGAAGAAGTAAAGAAAGAGGGAGAGAGAAAGAAAGAATTATAGCTACCACCTTATATCCAGAGTAGATCCAGCTACCACAAATCCAAGGACAATAGAGCTGTGACCATGGGAAGGTCTTATGTTTTATTTGCTCTGGACTCCTGTGGCCACTCCCCACCCCACCAGGAGGGACTTCCAGTGTGTCAGCCACTCTGGGGCTGGGTAAGGGGCTCCAGGAGGTATGCTGTGGGGCCATGCTCAAGGCGTGTCAGTGACTGACAGCTGCACTGGTGGCTCGCAAGGAGGCAGAGTATGGGGCAGAGCACCATTGCACCTTGGCAGCAGAGCACCTTAGCAGAACCTGATCTGCCCCCTTCCCTTACACACAGAGTTATTTTGAGCCAGTAATAATTTTAATAACTTTTTTTCAATCCCTCACAGATGGTGACTCCAACACTTCCCTGAGCAGTGTGTTCCAATATCTGACAAGCCTTTCTGTGAAGAATTTTTTCTTAATATCTAATCTAAAGCTTCCCTGGTGCAACTTGAGTCATTTCCTCTCAACCTGTCACTTGTTACCTGAAAGAAGAGACCAACCCCCACCTTTCTACAAGCTCCTTTCCGGTAGTCATAGACAGCAATAAGATTCCCCCTGAGCCTCCTTTTCTCCAGGCTAAACACCCCCAGCTTCCTCATCTGCTCCTTATAAGACTTGTAGTCCAGCCCCCTCCCCAGCTCTGTTTCTGGACACACTCAAGTGCCTTTATGTCCTTTCCGTTGTGAGTGTCCCAAAACTGAACACAGAATTTGAGGTACAGCCTGCCCAGTTGTGAGTACAGGGGGAATGAACTGTATGTAACAGAAATATTAGAAATACCTCTGTTACACAGAGTTCATGTGGTCTTCTTTCTGAAGATTGAACGGGTTGATGCATTCTATAGATCTTCTGCAGCACTTAATAAGAAAGAAAACAGTGGTGCTTCATTTTTTTAGGAAATGTAACATCTGAATTTATACTTTTAATCAAAATTTTTTGGAGTCACTAAGTCTTCAAAGAGAATGTTCCTAACTCTTCTGAATATCAGGCCCTTTTGAAGGGTCCTGTGTTGGATATCCAAAGATATTTGAGATTTCTCTTTCTGCAGTGGCACCCTGAAAGCCCTAATGTGGATGGTTTACCAAAAAAAAGAGGACAAATAGCATGAGGAGAGCATAATCACTTACAGAAAGCTGCAGACAGAAGTCAAGCAAAGGAGTTCAGAAACACTTTTCCAGTTTGGTGCCAACAAAGATCTTTGAGGCAATCTCACTGCCCTACTTACTTCCTGCCAATGAAACTGTAAAATTCAAAAGTAAAGGAATCACAGAGTACATTTATTGAAAGAGTAGTGAAAGTGCCTTTTCAGTGGGAGCTCTCCCAGGAGCCACAAAAAGAGCTGTTACTTCACCAGTCATACTACTACAATTGTTACTTTTTTCAGTAGTGTGGGCAATTTCTTGAGGCTACAATTACACCTTCCTAAAGAGATGTGCAAAGCAGAGCTTCGAGCACTGACTTTTGTGTGTATGTGATTCCAATACTTCTGCCAACATAATAACATGGCTGAACACAGGGATGATAACTAGTGAAACAGCTTGAGTTTTTTGATAATTAAGGCTTTAGCAATTCTTCACGTACAAGTTAGTTCTTGGTAAGAACTAAACACTTATTTCTCAAAGCAACATATAACTAAAAACCACTAATTGATAGAGAGATGGATAGATTGCTAAAGCTGGTAGGAAAAAGATCTTGTGATTATAACATGTTTTTTCTCCAACTGTTATGATAACAATACTCACAGTTCTGTTTGTATTTAATTCATAGTATTGGTGCAATATTGCAGATTGAAATCAAGTGATTAGACACTTGTACAAGCCTTTGAAAAGTGAATTATTTGAATACAAGACTTGTAACCGAAATAATGAAGAAAAACAAAAGAATGGTCTTTGATAATCAAAGTATATAGCAGTTTAACACAGCATCTGAAATCTTTAAAACAGAGGTACACAATTCAATATAATTTATTTGATAAATGACAAATTATACTCTTGAAGAACAGTAAAAGACTGCAGGGCTAATTATTCACTAAATGACACAGGAGTATAATTCACAAGCAGAAAAGTCAAAGTGTGTTCTCCCTTCCCTAGTAATCTGTTTCTCTACTGTTTGAACTGGAAAAGTAGAGGGGTTTGTTTGTTTCTTTTTAATCTTTTCTTCCAAGTCTATATTTTGCAATTTTGGATCAAGTTGCTTCTGATTTGCCATTGCAGTAGAGTTATGAGCAAAATAACAGCTGATGGATTCTCAGCTGGCAGTTGAATACCTGAATATTCACCAGGAACATTTTTTCTCTACTCTTTCCACTACCCACCTAGAGTCCAGCTACTTGGTTCATAGTAATGCAAAACTCTTCACCTCCACTTGCTGGGAGTGTATCCTTGGAAGCAAACCTGTAAGAGAAAAAAGGAACTAAAGAATCATAAAATAAAGATAATAAAATGAGATTAGGTGAGTTTTCATTTCGGGTTTGTTTTGGGTGATTTTTTCTCCTAGTATTTTGTAAGGCCTGAATTCTAGTACAGACTGCTGAAACAAGTAATTTATTGGAATTCAAAGAGTAGCTAAGAACAGCTCTTCTGAGTATGAGTTGATGGCTTGGGTTCTTAATTTATCAAGCACTACTATGCCTTTTTGCATACAAAATGACCAAAACCTCGTTTTCTTGAAAACCACTTATATTTAAAATAAACTATGTAATCTCCAGCAGCAGAATAAACTGAAAGCATTACAGACTGTCAAGGTGATTCATTTGCAAAGCCAACAATTACGTAGTCATTTAATTTTGCAGTTACAATTGCCAGTAACATCACGGAAAACCATGTTCATTTTCATTTTAATAAAGTACACAAAATCCATTGTAAAACATATTTATTCACTGTAAACCAACTTCACCTTTTTGGTGGTTTAACCCCAGACAACAACCAAGGCCCACACAGCCACTCGCTCACTTCCTTAGCAGCAAGACTGGGGAGACAATCAAAAAAGTAAAAGCTGGAAAGCTCATGGGTTGAGATAAAGACAGTTTAATAGGGAAAACAAAAGCCACACACACAAGAAAAGCAAAACAAGGAAGTAGTTCACTGCTTCCCATCGGCAGACAGGTGTTCAGCCATCTCCAGGAAAGCAGGGCTCCATCACATGTAATGGTTACTTGGGTAGACAAATGACATCAGTCCAAATCTTCCCTCTCTTCCTCCTTCTTCCCCCCACTTTATATACTGAGCATGATGTCATATAGTATGGAATAACCCTTTAGTCATTTTGAGTCACTTGTCCTGGCTGTCTCTCCTCCCAGCTTCCCGTAAACCGTCAGCCCCCTTGTTGGTGGGAAGGTATAAGAAGTAAAAAAGGCCATGGCTCTGTGTAAGCACTGCTCAACAATAACAAAAACATCCTTATATTATCAACCCCGTGTTCAGCACAAATCCAAAACGTAGCCCCATACTAGCCATTGTGAAGAAAATTAACTCTACTGCAGCCAAAACCAGCAGAACCTTTCAAACAGCCTGGCACTGAGGTAGTGGACCAAAACAACACCCTCGCAATTTTTGTACATTTTATAAAGTACAACACTAATTTTCATTATTGATTCACCTTATTTCTAATTGTTTATAAGTTTGGACAGTTTCTCACCTTTATCTTATGCTTATGGTCCAGAAGACAGAAAAGTAAAATAAACCCCAAATCTAACAAATAGAAAAGAATAAAACTCCATGATTTAAAGAGAGACCTTAGTGCAATATGTTCTTTTTTAAGGGAAATATTTAAAAGGTGAATATTTCGTTTGTAGTGGAAAATTATAGACAGGATGTGAAGAAGATGCTTTAGAACTTAGACCAAGAACATTGGCTCAGTTACCTCTTTCCTACATTGTCATGACTGAATCACATGTTTGACTTGAACAGAAGCAGCTGTTTGGAAACTCAATCCCAAAGACTAAACATTGTTCTTAAACCTCAGCTCAGGACATCAACCTGGCACTAGACAACTGCTGACCTATCTTGAAGTTTTTACTTGAGAGTTTTCCTGGATCTTGTCCAGTACCAAAGAAATTAACTTTCTAAAGTAAGACAATAGACAGTATGTGTTTTGAATAGTAGAGCAATGACAGCAACTGGAAGAGTAAAGGATCAGTGAGGATATAACTGTAAGATACCATGATAGTGGTTGGAAAAATGCACAAATTTCAGCTTAGACATCACTGCAAAATAGAAATACCAAGAGAAGGTATATATTTATTAGCATTGTATGCTGAAGGACCATTTCATTGGCTGAAAGGAACCTATTTGATGAAAGTTTTGAGAGTCTCACATAATAGTCTAAAACTTTCTTAACTAAAGACATTGTATTGGAGCCTACAGTAAGGAATAATGGATACCACTCAGAAGTCTTTACTTTCTCTAGCAGCAAAAGGCAATGGTGCCCCTTTTTGCCCTCCCTTTTTACCATAATTCTGGGAAAGATGAGTCAAAGAATCCAACACAATAACAGAGCTGAAGGTGTAAAGATATTGGACATCCTGGATAGAATTTCATTATATGCAGTTGATGTCATTCCTTTCTTATCCAATCCGTATTAATCCCTTGGGGGCAGCAACCAATGAATTAAAAAGTTTGAGAAAGTCTCACTGCAGAATAGTAATCAAAGGAAGTTCAAGATTCAGTGCATCAAATTTTCAACAACAATACATGAAGCCATACTAAATATGGATTCATTTGGACTAAACATTCAATTGGGTACTTTTGAGTGCAATTACCGCATTGTCATATGATCTCATTTTTGTTCAGCTATATAAGTCTATTGACCTTGAATAGTGTAACTATATAATGGATATAATAACAAAACTACTATGCTTTTAGGGAGAACTTTTCACCCAAGGATCTCAAAGCATTTTAGAAAAGAGGTCAGGATCATTATCTGCATTGGCTAGGGGAACAGGAGCCAAAGAAGAAAACTGACTTGACCAAAGTTGTCTAGCAGACCTGTAACACAGCCAAAGAAAAAGGACATTTTTGTGTTATGGTGCCAGCATGAGGAGATAAATTAAAGCATAGTAAGATTAACATTTTTTCCAATCTTGCTTTATTGCTGCCATTATTGTGATATGTGAAAGTGTTACAGATATGTATGTGTATAGGCAAGACAATGAAATCATCATAGCTTTCAAAGATTTACCCATCAACAGCAGCTTCAATTCAGTAAGCTAATAATACAACATTCAAACTTGTGTATATCAGCAGAAAATCAGTTGCAAATATCAACAAAACCCAAGAGTTTAGGGTTTACACTGTGGATGAATGAGTTATAAGAAAAGATGTGTTTTTCAATACAAAGGTGCAGGTGTGGGTTAGCTTAAGTAGGCCTAGGATAGGGCGTTGGCAGTGGGACAGCAGGGTTCATCACTGTTTGCACATGGAGTATAGATTTGAAGTGAAAACTGAGACACTGTCTGATTCCAAAATCTTTTTATTGAAATATCTTAGAAGAGCATGATCACACCATTAGAAACTTATTTGTATAACTCTGAAACATTATAAGATGGTATTTGGTTAAAAAGAAAAAAAAAAGATTTATTAATTTAAAATGATGACATTAATAATTAAACATACTGAAAAAAAAATGAAGCTACTTGCCTTGCAAGGTCTTCCCAAGCAAAAGGAACAAGAAAATGTGAATTTTAGTAGGGAAAAAATCATCAATTCAATTACTTATATATTTAAAGTTTACATCTTAATTTACTTCTGAAAATTAAGGGGTTTTTTTCTTGTTTTACCTTGTGTTAGTTAAACCAACCATCAGTATTATAGTTTTGATTTTAGTTATATTTTTGTTAGCATTTTAGGCTCGCTAGACTAACAAAAATTATGACCTGAAGAAAGATCATATAATAGTTTTTCTTTGATTCTAGCTCTCAGTGAAAGTCTTATCACAGAATTCTTTCTGTAAATATTGTGACAACCTTTCCTGTTGCAATAGGCTTCTTATTTCAACACAGAAATTTAATTTGTTAAAGACTACTGGTCCAAAAAGCTGATGAAAACCCAATTTTGATTGACTGAGTACCCATAAATTCAAAACTCCACATATTGTTGAACTGCTGTCAATCATTAATGGGCTATGTTTATATGGGCTATGTTTATACCTCCTGAAAAGTTAAACAGTAAACTAGCATTTTTTATCCCCTAACAGTTTCCTAAATTGCTTAGCAGAAGAAATCATGGAAGAATCGGAAGAAATTACTGTTATAGCCTGAAGACATTTGGGCTGACCACAAGCTCTGGTCTCAGAGGCATCAAGAAAAGGATCTGTTGGAGAAAACCTAAGCAGGCAAAGCTTTGACATGGTTCCACCTTAAAGAAATTCCTCAATGAAAATCAAGAGGCCTAAGAGTCAAGGAGTCACATTTTATTAGATTATAAACTAGGATATTCAGTTTTTCAGATAATGAAAACTTGAAGAGTCTAACCATGCCCACGGTGTCTGTGCAACGTGATTTCTCTTTTCCAGATTGAGTTCCAAACAGCTCAGAGGACAACTGAGCAGTTGCAAGCTCTGGAAAGACCTCCCTATTCCCTAGAAAGCTTCTGTTTATGCCCCTTTTTACTAGCTGAAGATGTTTGACCTCTACATAATGAGTATGCTCCCTGGTTCAGTGCTGTGACTCACTGTTATGATCCAGTTATTAAAATTATTAGAAATGTCTCTACCCAAATTAAGGTGCAAACGAGATCAGATGTCAAAGTCAATAGTATGGGTTTTATTTAATGGTAAACGTGAGACAGAGGGAGAGAAAGAAATAGGAAAAAGGGGTGGCAGTGGGGGCAAAGAAAGAGAGTGATAGAGAGAGATTAAAATAGAAAACATATCACCACTCGGTGTAACTTGGCAGTGTCCTGTCGGTCTGGTTCTTCTGGTCTTCTTGGTGGTGAGGGTCCCACAAACCACAGAGTCCAGTGGACTAATGTATGTTCAGGAGATGCCAATGCACCTCCCCTGGGCCTGGTGGGGATGTTTTGCACTCTCTTGTGACAGGTTCTGGATTTGTTACTTCACTTGGATCACGTGCAATCCTCTGGTGGTAGAAGGCCTCAGGAATGAATCAGGGGGGTACTTTGGGGGTCCTTGTTGGTTTGTGACCCCACCTCAGCTGCCCCTCACATGAATGTCCCATGCGTATGTGGTCTCCTCGGAGTGTGTGTGGGGGGGTTTACTCCTTCAGTTTGGTGTGGAGAGATTTTACCATCACACACCAAGAACCCTTCTCCTCCACCACCCCCTGAGCCCAGCTAGGGCTGATTCTTAACCCAGATACATTCTTCTTTCCTGAGACTTGTTTACTTCTTCTCAGATCTGAGATTATTAGATAATAGTCTTATCTCAAGTCCCCCTTCACAGTCCAAATTCCAGTCAGGCTTTGGTGGTCACAGACAGGCAGTTGCTTCCTTGCAGTTTGACAAAAAGTCTTTCTATGATTTTGACAATGTTTAAGACGTTACTGACCCTTCAGTCCATCACTCTCACTTTTCCCTATCTTTTGCTTATGTCCCACAAAATTTTTCTCCTTGAAGAGGTACACATTGCTTCTAATGCTAAGGTGAAATATCCCTCTTCTTTCAGGAGGGTTTTGGCCTGGTCATTTCCTCCAAGTAACTTTCTACACAAATGAAAAACAAATCAAAAGTCTTCTAATATTTAAAATAACTACTACAACAATCAAGTCTATTGCTATCAGTAAGGGAAACAATCAGTAAGAATATGTTGCATAATTGCCAGTACAGTGTAATATGTAGCCTATGTTTCTATCTTATTTTAATTAAAAGGCCTATGATTTATTTGCCTCACCACTTTCATATAAAGAACTGTCAATTTTTAATACAGTGAAGATGTGTAAGAGCTAAGTTGACTGACAACCAGTCATTGACCCATGAACATAAATAACTTCCAAAATGAGGAATAAAGTAAATATCAATTAAGGAATTGCTCGATATTGTTCCCACAGAAGAAATAAATATCAAGACACTAAAGTATTTTTCAGTGAAAAATATGTATATATGTGGTTTTTTCTGTCTCCTTGTCACACAGTATCTGGTGTGATATTTACAAAACAATTTAGATAGCTCAATACATTAAACCCAACTTTTGGAAATGTGTTACAGACACAATTCCCAAGGTAACATAAGAAAGTTAGATGTTTCATCTACAGGTGCTTTAATAACAAAATGAAAAACTGCAATCCACTTTTATTAAAAAGTCTTAAAATGCCTGAGGGAAAAGTAAGATCATAGTTTTAAATTTCTTTAGGTGACACAAAAAGTCATTAACTTTTACTCTAGACTGCATTGTGCTAGGTTCTATAAAATACAATGAAGGCACATTTGCAACAACTTGAAAAAAGATATACAAAAAGGTACATATGATGACATTTTTTCACTTACAATATTTCAAAGTTGAGGTAATTAAAATTTTTAGTATGAAATCTTGATAGAAATGCAACTTTATCATTTAGAAAAAAAACTTTTGAAAAAAGAAAAAGAAAGAAAAAACCCAAACAAAATAAAGTACTAGCTTTTTCATATCTTTACTGAGTATTATGACATCCAGGCTATACTACACAATATGGTTTTCATTTTACTCCACAGAACATTCAAAGACTCTAATTTTGAAGTACGTTGCTGTCTGTGCGTATCTCCATATGTATATCTTTCTGTGCCTTTGTATATGAAATACAAATTGCAATTTCCAGTTATTCCTTACTTAAGATTAAATTCAAAGGTAAAATTTACATCACACCTAAAATACAAAGTACATACACACACAAAGCTAAACTAAAAATGTCTAATTTTTGTCAGGCATCTAAGCTATGCATATAGGTGATTTACATTGTAAAACACATTTGTACTATTTAAAACACAATGTGTAAAGTCCAGGTGGATGACATCAGTCTCTCTTTCCTTATTCACTGACACTGTAACCCCATCATACAAGGCCATCAAGTGTGTCAGACACAACTGGAACTTAATGAAGCCATGTTGGCTATCACCACTCACGTCTGTTTTCCACGTGCCTTAGCATAGCTTCCAGGAGGATTTCCCCCATGACCTTGTTGGGCACCAAGATGAGACTAACCAACCGGTGGTTCCCTGGTTCTTCCTTTTTTCTTTTTGAAAAGTGGAGGTAATGTTCCCCTTTTCCAGTGTCGGGTTTTAGTTTAGGTTCTCTTGTAATTTTCCCATGCCACCATGAGAGGCACTCGCTGATGATGGCATGCAGTGCTGCCGCTGCTAGCGGTACTGGACCTGCGAGGGGCCAGGGCCACGCTTTAAGGTGCTTGCTGAAAACGGACGGGGGGGGGGGGGGGGGGGGACATCGTTGAAACTCAGATAATGCAGGAATTGGCACGAGAACTGGAAGGAAAAAAAGGCATTGCAATCCCCGCCATTGTCTCTCTCTCCCTCTGGATGCGGATTTGCTGCGGGAGCTTTTCTGGCTCCCTGCTGCCCAGAGCTGCCACGTGTTCTCTACCAGCCACTGCTCTCTTTTTTTTTCCTGCCCAGTACTTGAAAAATGAACCGCCGCCCACCTGTCCCGGAGGTCACCCCCCACGCCGCAGACCCACAGCCACCGCCCGCCGTTCTCTGCCATTCCTCAGTCGCCAATGCGGCTCCCAGACTACACCCCCTGCGCCGCCGGGGTGCCCCTGGAGCCACCCAGCCACTGTTCCGACTGCAGCCCTTGCTCGAAGCGAGGTACGCGCCCCGCCCGGCGCTGGCGCTGGCACTGGCACTGGCACTGTGCATCGCAGTTCCTTCCTGCCACTGCTGCCGCCTCCCGCCTGCTCCCCCTCCGCCCGATGGGGCACCGACACATCGCAGATAGAGCCAGAGCCACCTGCCCGCCGCCGTGGCATCTGGCATTGGCACAGCCAGATTCCCCTGCTCGCCGCTGCCATTGTGTCAGATGCCACTGCCGGGGCCATGTGTCTGCAGCGAAACTGCTTTGCCGGCTCGGCAACACGGCAGTGAACAGAGTGGTTTGCTGGGTGATATATTTTCCTCCCTTGGTGTTATTTTTGGGTTTTTTTACCCTTTGTTTTGTATTAAAAATTGTTATTTCGTTTCTACTCCTTCCTCATAAGTCTCATAATTTATTTTTAAACTTGAAATAAATCCATCGAAGGTCCTGCCTTCTTTAACACTGTCTTTAACCTGAGACATCCAGTCAGTGGGAACTTCACTGGGGTTCCATGACTTTTTAATTACGATAAAAAGTGTCTAGTGAAAGATATCAAAGCAAAAAACAAACCTAATTGTACGCAAGCACTTTTATCCATAAAGACTGTATTATACAACTTTAAAACATTTTATATATTCTTAAATCTGGTTTAGTTCTTTATAACATTTTGGAGAACTTACTGGGAGCTCTGCCTCGTGTGAAACCTTTAAAAGGCATTTGGAATTACAAGTTCTGACTGTTGCTAAAAGTGAAAGACTGTAATGAAAGAAGAGCTTAGTCATAATCAAACAATCACTGAGATTGTCTCCTCAAAGGGCAAGACCTTTTAAATAATATACTATTATGATATAGACATGATCTATAGCTCAGAATCCTTTCTTCAACAAATCTCTAAGATTTGAAGATCTGGAAAGAGTGGTGACATTAAATGGATATAAGGATGTCCTGTCTAGAAAAAAATGAGGAATGTTAGAATGAACTGTCAGACCCATAAACTATGTCACAGTGCAAGTGTCTATTTGACCCTATGCAAAGGAGTTTTTTTCACTGAAAGATTTTCTTCTAGAAGTAATTTTAGACAAAATACAGATGATGAGACACTGTTCTATAAGAGAAACGCTGAAATCATTACTAAGTTATTCACCCCACCCCTGTCCTACAGAATATGGTTGTGTCTTAAATGCTTGCGTAGCTCTTTAAAGTGGAATAGATTGTACCCTTATGACACCTCATTATGTGATTAATTGAAAGGTTTATGCATACTATGACCCTGAAATAGCTATTTGGTATGCAGTTTTGAAATGTAAAAGCAAAACTGTTATTGACTCTGTATTGGGTTTGGCTGAGATGGAGTTCATTTTCTCACAGTGCTGTGTTTTGCACTGGTGGCTAGAAGGGTGTTAATAACACACCAGTGTTTTGGCTACTGCTGAGCAGTGCTGGCACAACATCAGCACTGTCTCTCAACATCCCCCCCCCCCCCCAACGAGGGCAAGATCCTGGGAGGGGACACAACCAGGCCAGCTGACCCAAACTAACCAAAGGGACATTCCATGCCATATGGTGTCAGCTCAGATATAAAACCTAAGGGAAGGAGGTGGAAGGGGAGGGCATTCTTTATGTACTATATTTACTTTCTGAGTAACCACTCTGTGTGCTAAAGCCCTGCTTTCCAGCTAGTGATCAGACGTTGCCTCCTAATGGGAAGTAGAGAATAAACGTTGTTATTTTCCTCTTTCACTTTTGTTTTGGTAAACTGCCTTATCTCAACCTACAAATCATTTTCCATCTTATTCTCTCTCCCCTGTCTGGCTCGGAAGAGAAGTGATATAGCAGCTTGGTGGGAGCCTGGCGTCAAGCCAAGGTCAAACCACCCAAATATATTATCTGGCAATTCTCAGAACAGGTTTTTTAATCAAACTCAATAGGATTATAAGGAAAACTATTTTCAGTAAAAGGACTATGGGGTTTTTTGTTTGTTTGTTTGTTTAATGTAACAGTTCTGTTAAAAGATTATTTGAATGATCCTAAAAGTCCTTTCCAACCTAAATATTTCTGTGATTCTGTGAGCCTATATGCATGAAAAAAGTGGTTTACTTTTCTAGTTTCACATTTGTCCTTTTCTGTACATAGAAAATGCTCATTTTTGACGACTTTAAGTTGCTGTTTATTGTAAATGAATGGTGATTGGACAAACGGAGAAATGGTAGTAAGAACTTCACAGGTAAGAAGATTGGATTTTTTTTTTTAATTCCTTTTTATGCATAAGAGGAAATGTGTTGTATAAGGGAAGTATATATACACATACACATATGCATACACATATGCATGTACATGTCTGTATATAAAAAGTAGTTCTCAAGCTTACTTTCAGTGAGCTGCAATTCAGAAGCAGTTTCTTTGAACCTGCCTGACAGCCCTATATGGCCAAAAAAAAAATTAAAATGAGTCTAAGTCAATTACGATACACCCTACTCTGATGAAAAGTAACCTCAGCTGTGAGTAGATACTTCAGAGTGGATAGACTCCTATTATTGTTGGATTGCACCTGCACATTAATAACCAAGAGTCCCTAAGTTAGTTAGACATACTCTTTTATAATTTTTCTGCCAAGGAAGATAATGCACCTTTTACTTCTGTTCTGGTCACAGTGAGCAAATCTTAATAATCAGTGATGCCCAAGTTAGTGAAAAATTTTTTACCACAGTGCTAATAATATCTAATTCATAAACTGCTGGTTATTACCACAAAATAAAATTTGGGTATGTTTGATAAAGAATATAAATTCTGAAAGTTTCCAAATAGTGCTTGATAACTGCCTCTCTAGTTTCTATCTGGTGCAGGATTTCTCTCTCAAATAGCATAAAAATAAAAAATAAAAAAAAAATGAAAAGACACAAACAGTAAAGTATGCTAAACCCCAGAAAAGTTGTATATAATGTCAAGTTTTTTATACTAGAGGTACCTCTCTCTCATGTGATCATCATACAGATTGTAATCAAGAAAAGAAGAGCATTGAGGACTGCATAAAAAAACAACAACCAAACAAAAAGAAACCCCATAATATATACTGATCATGTTACTGAAAATATGATATGTGCTCTTAGAAATAAAAAAAATATGCCTAGAAATGTACCCAGAAAGTCTGTCAGTACCTTAAAATTATAGGTATTAAGGACCTAGTGAGTTTGCAAAAGCTTTATTATTAAGATAAGGATGCACTTCACCAGACCAAATATAACTACCCAACTTGCAGATTGATCTTAGTCGGTGCTTCCTTAGGCAAAAGAGAAAAATATGCATTTTAGAGGGAGCAACTCATTGCACACTAAAGGAATACACACCGTGATTTGTTCCCTAATTTTTTTTCCCCTTTGGCTAAGAATGGAGGGAGCTGGATGACTACTTCATCCATAGAGGTTTCAGAAATTTAACGGGTAGGCTCCTATCCAGACTGATTAGTAGCAAAACTAAGTGAAAAATATGATTTTAATGATATTAAGCCATTATAAAAAGAGGATCAAGTGTTGTAAAGGGATTTAAAGATGAAAAAGTGTATCTGGATTTTTTTTTTAGAGAAACAATCATTTAGGAAAGTGACAAATTTTACATACCTTGCAAAAGAATGAAAAAAAAGGAAAAGAAGCTGAGCATTTTGTTGCTGAAAACTATATTGTACTAGATGTATTAAAGAAAAAAAGTGATAGAGAAGATATAAGCCTCAAATGAAGGATATCTAGCCAGGTCCCAGAGAAGTTTAATTATGAGGATTTACCAAATTGGTCCGGGATAAATTTCTGCTCATTACTCTACATATTATATCATGTCAAAGTTGTTAGAATTATTTAATACTTGCTACTCAGAAAATACAGGCTACAAGTCAGAGGAAAGAATCACCATCACAGGCAAAGCTACAGAAAAGAATACAAAAATACTATAGAATTTTTTAAATTATTATAAGAAATACAGACTAGGAAGACTATGTGTGATACCTTCAGAAGACAGGGTAGATGAGTCTTTCACTTCAGACTCTTCTTGAGATTACGAACTCAGGAAAATTGAAGCAAAATAAAATTCCATATGCATGTTTATTTAGAACCAAAACTGTAGTATGCCAACATTCGGAATAATAATAAAAACAACAGACAAAATAATAACAATAACAAGAATATTATATATAATATGGCAGTGAAAAGAATCATCTTGTGGAATTACAGAAAGACCATTTTATGTACTAAAATCTATGCAATTAAGGCAATAAGGCAATAGAGGATTTAGAAAGAAACACTGGTAAGCACCCTTAAAATAGTGAGGTGGAAAAATTCCAACATTACTGAAACTTTCGTCTAAGCTAGGTTTGTATTGGTGATTGCATGCCTTTTGCCTTTTTCTCTCTCATTGTTTAGGAACTGTTAAAGTGAAAGTACAATAATTGTAGTTTAAGCAATAGTCATTATAAGAATCCTGGTTGTTATTGTTACTATAATCAAGCATGGAACGGAATTTTAATTGGATTGCTGACCAGACATAACAGGAACTGCATCAACCATCACTGGATTTCTTTCAAATTCTATGTTCACATATGACTATTTTTGAAATTATTGAGATAATTGATCAGGTTATCAGCTTTCTGTAAGAAATGTATCTTATAGCTTCTATTATTGCCTGCCTTGTAACGAATCACCTCTAGTGCTTGAATAATTAAACTGACTAATTTTAAGCTGAAATAAGAGCAGGACCTGTCAGTCATTAACAGACATTCTCATGAATTATCTTGGTCACTGGCCTTTTTGTAAGCAGAACTGACATGTAAAAGTAGCATCAGCAATAAACCTTTGGTAGTTAAATGCCTTCTATTCCCCATGAGTGCCTTCATAACTACAGTTTTCTTGGTAGTGAAGTTGTAATGACAGCTGTCATCAATGGGCTTTCATGAAATATACCCTGACCTTTAGATGCTATATGTTACAATTACTGCTGTAAAGCCTTTGGGGCCTTGAACTGAGATTTCCCACTTCAACACAGCTGCAAATTGTTAACAATTCTTAAAGTCACCTGAGAAGTTATAAGAGCTTTTCTTGTAATTTTTTTTTTTTTTTAATATGGGAACTGACACACAAGGATGATAATTTGCTGTTGAAATGCAAATATTGGCTGAGAGACAATTATTTCATGAACAGGTTCTGAAAACAAGACATTTCACTGTAGAGGTCACACATTTAAAAAAACCCCTCTGCTTGACAATGAAAAAAAAATTAATGCAACAGACAATTAATGCAAAAGAGGCTGCTTGGAAACCACAGCTGCATAACTGCTTCTGTTGTACTACTGAAATACATGAGTTTTAAGGACATTTAAAAATGGTAAGAACCTAAGTAAGATAAAAAGGGCAACAATAGAAAACTCATTAAAAGCTGGATCCCTGAAGAACTGTTCTACCAAAAGAATCAAAGCTGACTTACAAACTTACCTTCAAAAAACTATGGTCCAGAATTCATGCCATTAGCTTAAATGAATAAATAAAATTAATATTACACACTCTTTTTAGACATGCTCTTGCCTCTGATGTCAACTCAAAACCACTGTATATTCTTATGTTTGAGAAGTTCTGCTACAAACTGTGAATGTAGGAGTTCAATATTTAGAAAAATCTATGCTGATTGGGAACAAAGATGTGTGTTGTTTCATCATATCTAAAAGAAGAATAAAAACAGAGAGGATTATATGCAGATGAACAAGCAATGTACTTTTGCTATTTAATGTCATTTTTTTAGTGTTATGCTGAGTGTTTCTTCCGCGAAAAAAAGAGGAAACAACATTCTGAACATTCTAAACTTGCTACTGGTAAGGATAGTTCTCTTTGAACAGTTTACTGTAGATTTCAGTGTTTCCTTAGAATAAAATTGTGGTAGTTTTCCTGTTTTGTCTTCTTAGTAGAGTATATCTTGTAACAAAAATATGGACACTTGTTGGTTTTTTTTTTGCTAAAAGTAACCATTTTAAAGCCATTTATTTTATCATAAATCTCTTTACTGAATTTATGCACCAAATACTTTCCCCATGTAACTTTCCAAACAAGAGTGGTCTGTTGAAACCAAAATCTGTGAAGACTTTAATGGGAGTGACATTCTATTTCAAATTTCTCAGGTAATCTTGAATTTGTTGAGAAACAGTTTCACTAGCTGTAGCCTTACTCCTGATTATCCTCCTATTCCGTGGGACTATTATAAAGCAGGTAAGTAAATGTTTCATCATGTTTTCAAAAAAAAAGCTCACAAATGATAGTAGAAAACTTCAAGAAAAATAAAAAAGTATTTTGTATTTGTTTATATTAGTAAAACTGAGGAGTGTATGGCTATTGTATTTCTACAATAGTTCACAAATTTTCAAGCTTTTAATAACTTTTTCAAGAGGTCTGGTGTGTGTTTTATCATGCAATTTATAGATATTTTCTTGGGTGTTTTGGGTGTTTTCTTGTTAACATCTATAAAAAGATAACTTCTTTTTTTTTTTTTTTTTTTTTTGGTAGCTTCTTGATCTTAAAACATCCCTGAGCCCAATTTTCAGAAAACGGCTGTTATTTCAGAAAAGAAAAAGAAAGAAAAAGGAAAAAAAGAAAACTATAAAAACTCCAAACCTCTAAATGTAGAGCATTATTCTGGGAACAAAACTTGAATCTCTCTCTTCTTTGTTTTCTTTTGTATTACTATGGAAGGAATATAATTTAGTAGATGTTATAGAGAAATATCATATATTATTGTTTCATAATTATTTTATTCTTTGTGCTATTTATTCTGACAATCAACTTCAAAAGAAAACAGCTTTTTGAAAATGAATATGGTTGATTCTAAACAATCTATTTACTATATGCCAAATTCATAGGAAATATAGGGAGCACAGAGACTGCTATCTCATTACAAATCTAATAAAGGATACCCTTCAGACAGGAACATTTACTACGATGAAACAAAATTTGCCTTTCAGGGCAAGGCGTAAGATCATTCTGTTAACAAAAGACACATGACATGATTCTTGTTTTGACCTGAGGTGAGATTCAGGCCACCACAATGCCATCTGAAATAGGAATTAGGTGTAATTTAGGCATCCCAACAGCAAAAATATAGTTAAAATCACCTTCAATACCAATAATTACTAATTCACACACGGAAGACCATATATATTATGTAAATACTACCAAACTAAAGCAGTCCAGGACCTTGTCCCCAAGGCCAGACAGCACTGACTGCTTTTTACACATACTAGTTTGGATTGTTTTCCTCTATAGAAGTTTTGTATTGGACAGAGATGTCTATAATCATACATAATAGTGATAGCTTTTTTACAGTGGTACCTTTTAGTCATTTTTATTCATTTAAATTTCAACAATTTTTTTTCTTTTTTGTAAACTTCTTTGGGTAACATGCCCTGGCATCATGATGTAAAAAACAAGCATAGTATAAGCTAAAATTTTACCAGTTAAGGAGACTAGAGTGAGAAGTGAGTTCTTAACATTAAAAAATTCAAACAGTTTCCCTATTTGTCCTGTACCCTTTAAAGCAAGTCCTTTAGCCCCTGGAACATTGCCTACTAAGAGTATGAAAACACTAATGAAATATTTTTAATAGTGGGAAGCAGAAGTGAAGGTTTTTGGGATTTTTTTGAATTAAAATGACACTCGGGTGTTAAGCAAGCTCTAAATATATCTGAAGAATGGCATACAGATGCAGGTACAAAAAGGCAGGTAAAACTAGAAAAAAACTAGACAGTGCTCTTCCTTTTTTTTCTAAATTACCATGACACTGAAATAAGATGTGAATTTTGCATCTTCTTAGTGGGTTCCTAAATTGCATTCAGCTAGGAAGTGCTGAGCTCTAATCTGAAGGTTCCTCTCACTGTTATGATGACTACAACACAATGTTTCTGGATCCCACATGTTTCAGGTACATTCCCATTAGAAAACCAAAGACCTTCTTCAGACTTAATCAAGGAATGCTTCAAGATCTTCCAAACTGAACATGTAAAATTGGATTCTACAGAAGTACTAGTCATTTTTTTTAAATTTACTTAATATAGATAGTCAAGAAGCATATCTTTGTTATGATGACATATTATTTGTGTTTTGTAGTTTGTCATTAATCAAATATAGCTGTTCTGTCTCACTGTGAGTAAAAAAGGGAACTGCCAGGTTTTTATTCAAGATAATTAATGGTCATCTGAATTTTTTATTCAGACTGATGAGCCTGTAGAGACTCATTCCAGAAATGATGCAGCTGTTAAATTTAAGAGAATATCTTAAATTGAAATCATTTAAATGTACCTGATTTGAAAACATTTATGTAATATTCAAAAGTAGGTCCCTACAGAATTTTGCATACCAAATGTTACACAGCTATAATTTTGCATTCATTCTCCACTAACTCATTTAATCTGTGGTAATTAATTATCTACCTGTGAAAAATTATATCTAAATATTTACTTCAGAGTTTGGAAACTAAAATAGCCATCATTTTC
Organism: Manacus candei; assembly: GCF_025592945.1. Classification (NCBI taxonomy): domain Eukaryota; kingdom Metazoa; phylum Chordata; class Aves; order Passeriformes; family Pipridae; genus Manacus; species Manacus candei. The sequence goes on along the minus strand of NW_026138062.1, from coordinate 26,693,296 downwards.
TTTATAAAAAGAATACATAAAAAGTTTTCTCTCTCTTTACACTGCAATTTGCTATACAGAACGCTCTCAAAGACAAAACAAACAGATAAAAGAATAATTTTTTAGAGAAAGATTATATTTAAAACTTGTCTAACTATATATATTTACCAGCTTTTCCTCAGCAGCAATGGTTAACACATCAATGTAGCAATCTTATTCCATAGAGAAATCCTGGAGATTCAAGGACATATAGTTTATAACTATAATTGTCAGATTTTGTGTAATTATATAAAATGTTTCAGAATTTTTCAGAATATATTATCAATTCACATGTCTTACGATAAAACTTTTAACATACACATGCAAATTTGAGAACAAAATGCAAACATATATTTATGTACAATATTCGCTTAGACAAAATATTATGTACATAAGAGAGACAATATTCTAAGCAGTTCTATGATATTTATTTTATCAAGTCAGAATTTCTGGGTTTGGCCCCTATTTTGATTTTTCTAGTAGTGGAGAAAGTGATTGAGGAAAGGACCCCAGGCTCCTTGGTGAGGCTATACATTACATATACTGCAATTAGTCAATTGTTTCAGACATGCAGCATGGTCTACAGTTTTGTTATAATTTCACTTCAATGATTTAAGAGTTTTTAATTCAAAATCGCAATATTTGATAGAAAAAATGGCATCCTCTTTCCTGCTTTCATCCACTCTCCTCTCGTCTTTTCCAATTTAAGAGAGAAACACACTTAGCTAGTTATGTTTTGCCTTGTTTTCATTGAACTTTCTGTGTTTAGGAATTGTACAAATTAGAATGTATAATTAACAATCAAGGGTTTCTTTCAACAGATTCATTGCCTCTTTTTTTATAGTAATCAATACTGATCAAGACAGTAGTAGTATATGAACTTAGCATTGTTAGTATTTGGCAGTAATAACAATATGATGCTGGCAGAAAAGTGTGATGGGCAGTAAAAGGAGATATTACTGTCTCTGCCGTACGATATCTATAAAACCATTAAACTTAAGGTGAAAAAAAGAAAAAAAAATATTCACCTTGCTCTTTCCTTCCTTTAGGAAGCAAGTTTTGCCTTAAAAAGCAAATGCATGAGTGGAGAATTAACTTGGTCATTTCACAAATCACTGGTATTCAGATAATGCTGCCAAATCTTCAACCACAAGGGGCCTCCAGGCTATTGAAACCTTACCTAGCATCTGTGAATCTTGTTACTTCCACTCCATTGCTTTATTATGTCAGACTACGAAAAATTCTGTATCCCTTGGGAACAAAGATGTCTCACCATTGTTATGCTGTCAATAATTATATCATAATTTTCCTGTTTTGTTCCATTTGATTACAAAGTGTTTCACTGGTTTCAGCATATTAGGTTTCTTTTTTCAATTTTGGACTCAATGATATATAATGTGTATGATTGAAGAGTGCAAAGGAAGAAAAAATATAATATGACATCCACTTACTAAATCTACACCTGTATGCATGTTTTCCCCTCAGAGCAGCTAATACTTGCAGAAGACATACCACTACTGTGATACTAGTCACAAGAAAGTGATACACCCAGCAACCGAGGTTTCCAAACAATTTTTCCTGCCTCCCAAATTCAACCATGATTATTTTCACAAAAGAAATACATTATGATTCAATATCTCTCAGGGACGAGAGGAAGTAAAGAGATTTTTGCAATAGAAAAAATCTTTTCCTGCATCCTCTCAAAAAGAGATATGCAACCATTTTGCTAAATTATACATGTGCAAAGGCTTCAGTGAACAATTGATCATGTGCATATATTTAAATATTTCTCATTTTCTTTAAAACAAGAAAAATATTTACCTCATTTTTCAAATCAATATGTTTCTCTTCGAAAGTTTTAAGTCTGCCTGAAAAGAGAGCTTTCAGCTGCCTACAAGATTTTCCTTTTGAGAATGAAGAAATAGCTTTATAATTTCAATCTCAGGAATTTGTGTTAAATGCAGCTAATTTAGAAATACTACAGAAAGCTAGCAATTACTCCATTTTAGTAATTTCTTTCTTTTAAGGTATGTTCTAGATAGTAGCAAGTTAATAGTGACTGTCTCTCCGTTGCAGCAAAATGGAGAAAACTGACTTAATATATTCCAAGGGATTTCAGAAATTGCAGTTAAAAGAGAAGCAGATGCTTTTAATACCAGCATTTGTACATTTGTTTGTATTCCACAAATTATTTTTAGTGAATGTAATAAAGTAGATTTTATTTTTTTAATTATCAAATCATATTTATAAACATTGCTATAAAGCTGTTCACCATCCACTCCCACTGAAACAATAAAACATATTATTAAAAGAAAGAGAGTAATAAAGGTCTTGAATACTAATTCTCCTTTCTTTCAAGAACAGTATTTCAGCTGAGATTTCTACCCCAGTGAACTCAGTCTCTGCTCTCACTCAGATAATATTTTTTCTGTTCTTAAATATTTTAAAAATCTTACATATATTTTATGTAAATACAAAGTGTATTTTTTTGTTTGTCCTTTAAGATCACACTGAGAAAAAAATGACCCCTCCTCCTCCTCACCCTAGGGTAAGTCTCTTGAACTGTGACTTGCTAAGAGCACTGCAGAAATAAAACACATATAATATTACATACAGCTTATTTTATATAGGCAACTAGCCACTCTTAATCCTATACCATGTTATGGACTTGTATTAGAGTATCAAAAGTGAAAGCAACTTTGTCATAGTTTTGCATCCCAGCCTACAAAATGAGCCCAAATTACATGCTTACTTCAAGTTAGTCGTAGGAGTCCCTTCAGTTCTAGGCACTTTCAGAAAATTATTTATGCCATCACAAAATGCTGGACTGTACAAGCTGAGTTATCTTAGGACAGAATGAATTCCCATTCAGAAGTGAGTTTTCTTTTGTTGTAGAAACAGTCCATAGGATAAGACATTAATTTTTATCTTTATGACACTTTGCATATTTAACAGGATTCATTTCACTGGCCTACACCTTTACAGTCATTTTAGGTACTACAAAATTTCTAACAAGCCTTCAGATGCTATTTAGTAAGGGTGAGGTTTTTCCTTTACTCCTTTGGGTGCAGACAATCAAAGGCAGCAAGGATCCAGGTAGAGACAAGCAGATTACTCTTCTCTAGTCTAACTTAGATTCTAGGCTTTGTTATGGGATCTCTACCTAGGAGGATGCACATTGCTTTACAGGCGTGGTACTTAGAGATTTTTTTAAGGAAACACAAATGTTCAGTTCATATTAGAAACCTCATATTTATATAATTAAAGTTAAGATATAATTAAAGGTAAAATCACATCCCAGTTCCTATACTTTAGGTACAGAAAGGTACGTGAGGTAAATCTGAATCCTACAAAGAAAAAGCAGCATTAAATTCTGGTATCGTTTTTTACAAATGGGACTGAAATGGTTGTCCCAGATTTTTAGATTTGCCATGGTTTATTGTTTTACTGTGAAGATAACAAATAGAAGATATTAACACTGAAACATTTGTCTTATAAAACATTTTCTTGGCGATGTCACAATAGATCTTTCCTTTTTCTAACTTAATCTCTCCATTTTCTAACATATTTACCCAATCTCAATTGCTAGCCCTGAATTTTCAAATGGACAATTTATCACTGGAATATGAAAATAATAGCAGCACTTAAAATAAGAAAAATATTTTTTACTTGTAATTAAACTAGAGGTGGAGATTTTTTTTTAATTCCAATGATTGTTTTTACTTTCTGATTTGCTTTCCAAGAACCTGCATATATTGCAACTTTTACCAGTTTATTTATATATGTAATATATATTTATATCCAATATTTGGTTTTTGCATTTTTTTATTTATTCCGGGTCAACCATTCAATTGGAAAAAATAATCTGTACTATATGAGTAATTAAGATCAATTTTGTAGCGGAGTTTGAACAACACACATCTCTTGTCTATGATATTTCACTACTTTCACAAAAAGGCAGTTTCCAAAAAGAAAATTCTATCTGAAATGAGATCTAGAGAACGCATTTGGCATAGGAGTAGATTTTTCCTCTATTTAATATTTTGTTATATTATGGCTACTCTTGCTGACTTGTTAAAAATTTACTCAAAAATACTTAGTATTTTTATGAATATTTTTTCCAGAAAAAATATTTGACAGCTATAATACTCCAGAAAAAAAAAATCCAACAAAACACAACAAAACCCCAAACTCTAAGAAAAATATAAAGACTGTGAACAGATTTAAAGCCAGATGAATAAAAAGCTAATTTTTGTTCTACTGATTGAAGGGTTAGAAATTTGTTTTAATCCTGTCACTTTAAGACTACTGCTAAAATGACACAAAATATTATCTAAATAACAACAAAAGTCAATAAAATGGAACTGTAAACTCCTTTGTGGCATTTCAGTCTGCTCTGAAGGACAATGTCCTTGCAAAATGTTTATGTTTCTAGTCACTTTGGTAGAGCAAAAGAAAGAACAACCAAGTCCGACTGAGGATTGTCAAACAGTGGAAAAAAGGGATTTGCTTAAGGTAAACCTAATGCAACCCAAGTAAACATCAATTTAGCTAGCAGAGGAATTAGAACTTGAGAAGAAGGATAAGAGAAGAATAACCTTTTTTTATGGCTGATTTGCTGTAAGTGTAGTTTGATCTCTAGTGGCTTGCCAAGTAGGTCAACAGAAGTATTTGCAGTAATTGGCAGTGAGTTGCTGGAATTCACTGTCAGAAAATATAGTGTAACTTCTGAAGAGTACTTGTTCCAAAAGGAAAATAACTTCATGGAATGGATTAACATAATTTTGCACTGCTTGGTGAGGCCGTTGGTTAAACTGGTGAGTTGTTTTACTACAGCAGTGTTGCTTTTTTTGTACTTCCATATATTTCACTGAGAAACCAGAGAGTACAAATTACATTTACATATTATAATAAGATACTACAGAGGACACAAAATGGGCACTTTTTTTTTTACACTGCATTCAGAAACCACATACTGTTATGCTGTTATGTATGTTTGCTCTTTGTAGAAGGGAATTGTCAGTGTCCTTTCCAAAGGTATATCCAGAGCTCTGTGAGAACAGAGCTCATCCTGGGCAATCTTCCTCTTTGTGGCTGTAAAAGGAGGGGAAAAACTTTTTGAGCCCTGTAGGGTTCTAGTGTGACTGTTGTCATATAAACTAGATCAAGGAAAAAGAATGGAGAAAGCTAAGGAGAAAGGGGAAAAGGGATTGAGAGAAATGTACAGGATCAAAGTGTTTCAGTGTAACTACAGTAGGATGCCTAGAAATTTTCATTATAAAGAAATCTGACCTCACACGAGCCTTTACATGAGCTTTATGCCATCCCTGACTGTGCTCTTCACTCTTCTGTGTTTGAATCAGGATTGAGTCTACTGCAATCCAGGAGAAAGAGAGGAAATTGAGACACTATTTCTTAAAATTTAGCGTTTTAATTAATTATTGGATTCTGGTTCTCTGACCTTCCATTCCAAAAAGGAATTAGCTTATTAACAAAAAAAAACAAAACAAAACAAAACAAAACAAAACAACAAAAACAAAAACAAAAAAAACCCAAAAACAAAAGAACAAACCATGTATGTTGACTTCTGGGGAAATTTTAGTCCAGCAAATATTCTCAAAGTGTGGGATAAAAGAGCCTCTCAACTCTCTTCAGTCATTTAGAGTCTTCCAAAACCATGCCAGTAGGTTTTATGTTCTTAAATTTCCTTCATACCCTTCCTGATACCTCCAGGACTTCCAAAACTTGACATCAGATTTATCTAATGAGAAAAGTAGTCTGATGGCCAGCAGATAGGTGTGTTCTTCTCAGTGTGATACTATTAATATCTGTTATCATCCATAGGTTTGCTGTGCATGTTGTTATTTCGGTTGCCGTATACTGAATAATATCAGCCCAGGCCTTGATTTTGGGCTACTCTGCTTGTTACCAGTCACCAAATGGATGTCAAACCATGGAATATTAATCCTTGAGGCTGCCAGTTCAGACAATTTTCATCCCATCTGACAGTACACTGATACAACTCATAAATCCTTGGTTTTCAAGAGAGTTCTGTGGTAAGGATTGTGAAAATACCTCAGAATTGAAGATGTATCACATCCACTGTCCTACCATCCATATGGCCTTGATAGATCACTGTAAAAGACAATCAGGCATGATGTCACCTCAATAATATGAATTGACTGTTCCTGACCATCTTCTTGTCTTTCACATGCCTGGAAACAAATCTAATATTTTGCATTCTCTGTTCCATGGGCCTTGGTCCCAGTTTTTCTGTCTCTTGCAAGCACTAAACTGCAGTGAGTTTCAGCATCAATCTGATATAGATTTCTCTTGCAAATCCATTCACGGAGATTTCAGAAACCCTTATAATTTGATCAGTTTAAGAAACTTTTTTGGTAGTTTACAGAACGTGGAATTTTCCATAGCAGTAATGTAGAATCAGTGTCATTGTCAATTCCTATACATCACTGCACACAGATAAAGGGTGACACTGTTCCAGGGAAAAAACTAAACAGTTTAAATAAAATAACCATCAAAGTGATTTACTGATTTATTAGCAAGATGATATTGACTAATACCCAACAATGCACATGCTGTCGAGCAATCATCCCTGAGGATGTGTAACCACTCCAAGGTGCAGTTACTCCCATGTTGCACCCTTCTGTGTCACCCCACTCTCTGGGCTGTGGCAGCTCACAGCTCCTGAAAGAGGTCTGCTCCATCCCACATGGGCAGGGACACTTCTGGTGGGCAGAAATCAGCTACGGAACTTAGGAGTTTTTAATCAGTCCTGGAACATGACATTTATTTAAATCTTTGCCTGTGTTATCACATGTACCTCAGGCATTGATTGATTTTGGATTCATATCCATTTCAAGTCTTTAATTTTGTTTTCCTATTAGCTAACCAGACAAATTGCTAATCACAGCTTCTTGCAGACTCAGAAACTGGATGAAGCTGCACATAACTGCACTGAACTTGACTGATCACAAAGAATATGTCATTTTTTTGTTCTAACAGGAAGCTGACATTCTGTAAATATTAGATTGCAGCATCAAGTAACATATAGGAGAATTTGCTTTTTATTCAAAGTCCTGTGGCTCTGAAAACCATTAGATGATACTCATTTGATATTTTCTTTGCAAAACGTCCACAAATTAAAATTGTTTAGGATAAAAATACATCACAGGACACTGCTAGGAAGTAATTTATGTGCTGCTGGTATTACAATTTTTTGTCACTAGTTATTAAGAAATTGATTAACTCCAGAATGATAAAACATTCAAGGTTTTGTTGTTAAAAGCTACAAATTCAATTGCAGAACTTGAATTTCTTTGCTTCTGCCATCTGTCTGCTCTTGTGACATACATCTGTAGCCTATTTAAAATTGTTGATTATATAGACAACCAAATAGATACCCTGTCTACATCTTGAAGAGAAGGAAATATTTCAAATTGATAGTGGGAAAAATTGGATGGAAGGAATGGAAATGGTTGCTTTTGCTCACAAAATGATGGCAAGCAGTCAAACTGGAGAATGAAACAAATTACAAGGTTCATGGTAGTTGTGAATATGAATTTTTACTTTCGTATTGATCTTTAATGTTTGTGTCTCTATATGCCTAAATGTAAAGCAAGTTTTAGAGTGATTTTTGTTGTGAGCCTGTCTCTAAGAAGGCATGTATCTTTCTGTGAAAGAAAGGCAGAGAGAAAGAGTGTGCTCCTGAAGTTATTTCTTTCAATCTTCTTTAAGTTAATAACAAGATTATATTGAATTCATCAGAACTAGGATTTTCCCAGAATATTCCCAGGATGAAAAACATTGCTTGATTAAAGGTAATATAATGTATATTGACCTGAAGTCTGCACAGTTCCATACATGTCACTTAACCAGATTAATTACCATTTCCTAAATAACTAAATTGCACCAAATAACTACATGTAAGATTCAAATCACCTAAATTATCTGTGCGGGGATTTAGCTACCAACCGTAGTGGCACATTTAAACTCTTTCCCTGTATCCTGAAAATCCTCTGCCCAGAAGTCTTGCAGACATGTACAAATACCTCATAGAGACAAGTAGTCGAGGTTTAGGTTTGCTTCCAGAACCTTCTGCCCAAGTTCCGACTGGTGTTTCAGAAGAGATGAGGTTCCTTAGGTCCTGTGTCAAATCTGCCAGTCCATATACCTTGCAACATCTAAGGGAGGATTTTCTTACTTGTAACATCAAATGGAGTGAGAGACTGGAATATTGTATATGAAAATTAGGCTGTTGTATATATATTGTAATTTACAGCACAAAACCCCACAAATATCAAGTGATTTGTTCTGAGTGTTTCAAGTGTCCTCCAGCCATGAATATATTCAGTTTTCATTGTGATAATAACTATACAATACTGTGAATTTTGCATCAATACTGATGGAATTTGTGTTACAAAGAGAAGAAAAAGGCAAACAAACCACAAAACATCAAGAAACCTTTTTCTTAATTAACATTAAAACAGTTTTATCCAGTGTGAAAAATAAAACAAGTATTCTTATCTGACAGTTTCAAATCATCTAGAAAATATTAAAATGCATCCTGGAAATACTGCATTTTAATAGGAACTTGAGACTTAGAAAAGAGAAGAAAAGAGGAGTTAGGTGTCTAAAAGTACCCTCAATTAGTGTTCAATATATGAGTGGAGAAATGGAAGAACATGGATTATTAGGTTTTAGTATTTTAGAATTGCAAACTTGAGCCTCAGATACTGAGGCAAAGTCTGAAGGACAAATCCTCAATGTCTGTTCTCATCATCCTGTCCATCAAGGGGAGGAATGACAATTTACACCAGCTGCTGAATTGCACTCTGAGTCCAGCTGGAGCACAAGAAAAAAAAAAAGACACTGTAAAAACAGAGTGCTGCCACAGCACTGCAATGCAGAAAGTTTTAGAGAAAATCAATCATAAACCAACTTGATAGATGGCTCAGATTTGAAAGAGAGGCAGAGCTACACTACTTGCCCCGTTTTTGCTGACTTAGTCACAATATATATATACTGAACATCCACATGATTTTATTAATTTTTAAGAGCCAGGCAGAATTGTTAAAACAGCCATAAAAAGGCATGCTTTGTAACTTCCATCAGCCTGTGAGTGGGCACAGGAATCATTATGGTTCAGAGACCAAGCTTTAAATTTCACATACAAATAAGCATTTTATGCAAGTAGATTTAGTTTTGTCTTTAGATGAAGAAATTGAGCAACACAGAACAGATCACGTAGTAGGAAAAACACTAGGGCTAGCAAATATTATTTCACTCATGGTTTTATGAGCTAAAAATTAGTTACTTTTTACAACTCAGGGAAAAAAAAAACAAATAAATATAACAAAAGAAATCCTGCATCTTAATAGTAAAAAAAAGTTTGTTTTTAGTTAATGTTTCATCTATATTGACCTTTTTAAAATGTTTCTTATGCTATGGAAAGGATTTTTTCCATTGCATTAAAAAAAAATCTATGAAAATATATTTCTATACCTTGAAATGTCAAAATAAGAAAAATAATTAGTCAATACAATCAAACATTTTTTAAAACTGAGCAACTGAGGAGATGAAAGGAGAGCAGACAGGCAGTCAAGAAGGAAAGGAGGAAAGGGGGGAAAGAAAGAAGATGGGAGGGAAGAAGGGAGGGAGGGAGGAGGGAAGGAAGGAAGCAAGGAAGGAAGGATTCCAAATAAATTATCAATATTAATACTCAAAGTTTCTGCTTTAAAGTGGTAGCATTTACTGATAAAAAAAAACTATTTCTGTAATATTTGACCAGCTGCAGATGTAATTAAGCCTATCAATTAAACATAATTATATAGTTGTGTGTATGAATATACATATGATTTATGTGATATGGTGAGAATAAACACAACTTAGATGGGATTCATCTTTCCTTATTTTAGACTGTAGACTGTAGAGATCTACATCACATTTTACAAACTATCACTTTGCAAGTTGCAGAGAATGCATAATTTATTCAATGTGTCAGATGAGTATACTAGAAGGTGACTGCCCCTTAACAGTATCTGTTCTGTCCTTTGCCTGAGAAAGAAGACTGAGGGGAATAGGTAAAGTTACACTGAGGCTATTTACGTAGAGGTAGAGAAATCCTCTTTGTCATAGCTCTGTCTCTTCTTTCTTTTATTAAAAAAAACCAAATCATATACTTAATATCACCTTCTGGTATACAAAACTTTCTTTACTCATTAATTTTCACTTATAAGTGGATCTTATAAATAGACAAAAATAAGCACATATGTAGGTAATGTAGCAATGAGGCCAAAAGTGCTAAATAATTAAGCTTAAGTTAGAGTAAGGCTTTCCTAAAAGTTAATGAGGTGGCTGTTAGATTAATTAGGGTTCAAGCAGGAAATTATAGCTTAGATTATATAAAAATACTACATGACAAATGGCACACCACATGGTATTTTAATGCACTATTAAATTGCAACTGTCCCTGGTAAAAGAAATATATACAAAGACTCTCAGGACAACTTAAAGTAATATATCATTTTCTTGCTCATAATGGTTACCTGTCAGCATAGAAGTATGGTCAGAGAAATAATTCAAATTCCATAGTAGTTTTTTACTTATCAGAGCTATTACACAACTACTATGATTTTCTAGAAGGATCATATTTAATTCCATTGCATGAACTAAATATACACACTGATTAAATTCACAAAATATTTATGTGTCTGGTAACTATTAAAAGTTTAATATATAGTGAATGATCATTGCAGAAAATTAGAACTATAACAGTTAGGAGCATAATATTGTCATGATTTACCATGTTATGATACCAATTGACCACCTCCTATACTCCACAGCTATTTTTATTGCATTACTTGGTCCATCAGCAAATAAATATAATTGGGTAGTTGTTCAAAGTCCCAGTGCTTGTCTGCCGTTAACAAAAATGTTCTACCAACATACGTATGCATCCTTCAAGCTATCTAATAAATATGGGACAATCACTGTATCTTCACCTTATCCAATTATTTTAAGAAAGAGAAGGACTACTGGGACCTTTAGAAGAAAAAGGACACAAAATGAGCTGTGGTGGTTTGGGCTAGGCCTTCCTTGGTGACCAGTTTGTAACCAAGGAAGGGTCCAGATTTACCCAGTATTCCCTACGATTTTTACGTAAGCTGGGATATAAGAAGAAAGGAGGAGAGGCTTTCGTTCTCTTTCCTTCCGGCGGCTTGGAGGTGCAGGTTCCCTGCTGTTGAGTCTGCCGTGTTGGGGAGCGAGGCCTGGTTGGGCCTTGTCGACCTTGGGAGACAGAGGTTGCCGGCGATCGTTCCGGAGCGACCCTCGGTTGTCCCAGGAGAGTAGTGAGCTATTTCTTTGCTAACTCTTTTAGTGGATAGATCTTGGGCCGCTAATTGGGATATTTATATACATAATATTTTGGTTTTGTTCCTTTTCCCTTCCCCCTTCCCTTTCCCTTATTTTTAATTGTATATAAGTGCAAATATATTTATATATCTCATCTTTGGTTGTCTCTCTCTCGTTTCGGGTTTTCTTTCGTTTTTTTTCCTCCCTCTTTTCCCTGAGGTTTTGGGGGGGGGGGGGGAACTCTGGTGGTACGGTTTTGGAGACTTGGCAGGGAGCCAGCTTCAAACCATATCACATTATTTGGTGTTTCTGCCCGGTTTATCTCTGGTTATCTCCGGTTTGTTTTGGTTTTGCCACAGTTGTTTAGGAACAAGTCTGGGAAGGGAGCCAAGTTGGTGCAAACACTGCCCATTGTTTGGGAACACTACCGGGAGAGCTGCCAAGAGCCTATTGTTTATATAAATATCGCTTTGTTTGGGAACAAAGAGAGAAAAAATATATAAACATGGCCTTTTTATTCATTTTCTTGGTTATTTTGGCTGTTTTTATATATGCTGCTGGGTATCCAGTGAGAACTAACCCAACAAGCATCTACCAATACCTGCCTTTCCTCAATTATGACATCAAAGGCCTAGTGACTGAGGTCCCTGGGATCAAAATTGTTCCCAATCCTTACCTAAATTGTTTGGCAACGGTGCTACTATTTCTAAAAGCCATGGAAGTGGTGTTTAACATTGGAAAGGTGGTGTGGTACTGCTTTTCTTGTTGCAGGAAACGTCGAAACTCAAAGGGATTTGCTGGAACTTTGGGAAGGGCCTTGAAAAAACCAGTCCCTGGATGGCAAGGAATCTGGGTCAACTTTGGTAAATTGGTAGGGCGTGTGACACCTCCCATTAATTGGGATTTCACACCAGAGCAGGTGTTTGATCCTGATGAGGTGGCACGTCGTCTGGCAGAAGGGTGTTTTTCTTACGAGGACCCAAATATGCAGTTTTTTGCTTTGTACTGGGGCCTGGCGAGTGCCTATCGAGCTGCTGTGGATTATACTCGGAGGACTAAGGTTGAGGCAGAAACTCAAACCCTGCCACCTGAGATACCACTCGCCCCTGTAGTGAAAAGGAAGTCGTGGGTACCAGCGCCCGACACTTTAAGCCTACGACCAGATGGAGAGCAAAACAGGTCAGGAGATGACGGAGAGGGAACTGATACTGATGCCAGTGCCAGAACTCCACCTCCACGAGCAGCAACACCCCGAAAAATGGAAACTACAGAGTTGCGGTCAATGACCCCATCAGAACTCCGGGACTTACAAAAAGATTACACTCGTCGGCCTGGTGAGCGAATTCTATCATGGTTGCTCCGATGCCGAGACCGTGGGGCTAGAGGTCACATGTTGTCAACTGCTGAAGCAGAACAACTAGCTTCCATCTCCGGAGATCGTGAACTTGATCGCTTATTCGCAGAGGAGAAACCCGACCTCAGTCTTTGGGCGCGACTTGTCTTAAGTGTGAGACAAAGGTTTCCATTTAAAGACTATTTACCGTGCCCCGTGAGGAAGTGGACCAAGTTAGAAGACGCCATCCAGTACCTAAGAGAATTGGCATTGTTGGAACTTATGTATGAGGACCCTCATTACGATCCCGTCACTGATGACCCAGAGGTTGCCATTTGCACAATGCCCATGTGGAAGAAGATAATCCAGGGTGCTCCTGCATCATATGTCCATACCTTGACAGGAGTAATGCTTCCAAACATGCCAGAAACGCCTGTGAGCATGTTGTGTACGGTTCTGCGACATATGAAAGAAACAATAGAATCTAGGAATGAGTTTTCTAGAGACTATTCTGATCCTAGTTACAGACAAAGACCTGAGAGAGATGAGCCTTACGGGCGCTTTGATTATGAAGATGACTACGGAGACCACAGGGACAGACGCTACAGAAATAGATCAGCAGACCGGTCTCAACCACGATCTCGATCTTGGTCCCAGTCCCGCTCACGATCTCCTTCCGTCACACGCAGAAGGAGCGAAAACCCTAAGCGTAGATCTAAGCGCAATGAACTGTGGTCCTATCTGCGTGCCCATGGAGAAAACATGAGCAAGTGGGATGGTGAACCTACTTCTAGACTTGAGGCCAGAGTGAAAGAACTAAAACGCAAGGAAGCTGATAAGAAAGTTGTCTACGTAGTAGATGCAGACTTCTTTGAAAAGGAATTGAGATCTCCCAGACGCAGAGGGTCTGGAGTCCGTTTCCAGGACGACAGGAAAGCCTCTGCCAAGCCAAAGCAAAGATCCGACAGTGAATGCTCCGACCAGAGCCAATAGAGGGGCCCTGCCTTCTGCCAGGAGAAGGAGAGGGACGAGAAAGACAACAGGGTTTACTGGACTGTGTGGGTTCGATGGCCTGGCACATCGAATCCTCAGAGATACCAAGCTCTAATAGATACTGGCGCGCAGTGTACATTAATGCCCTCAGGACATAAGAGTATAGAGACTGTTTCAATTTCTGGGGTGACAGGAGGGTCTCAAGAGCTGTCAGTGGTAGAGGCTGAAATAAGCCTGACAGGAGACCAGTGGGAAAAACATTCCATTGTGACAGGGCCAGAAGCCCCTTGCATTCTGGGCATGGATTACCTCAAGAGAGGATACTTCAAAGACCCGAAGGGGTACCGATGGGCTTTTGGTATAGCCGCGGTGAGTGAAGAGGAATCCAAACGATTATCTGCCCTGCCTGGCCTCTCAGAAGATCCTTCTGTTGTAGGATTACTGCGAGTCGAGGACCAGCGAGTGCCAACAGCCACTAAGACAGTGCATAGGCGACAGTACCGGACTAATCGAGATGCTGTGATTCCCATACATAAGATGATTCGTAAGCTGGAAAGCCAAGGGGTGGTCAGTAGAACACACTCACCCTTCAATAGCCCCATCTGGCCTGTACGCAAGTCCGATGGCGAATGGAGACTGACGGTGGACTATCGTGGCTTGAATGAAGTCACGCCACCATTGAGTGCTGCTGTACCAGACATGTTGGAGCTCCAATATGAGCTGGAGTCCAAGACCGCGAAGTGGTATGCCACCATCGACATCGCCAATGCATTCTTCTCCATTCCCTTAGCAGCGGAGTGCAGGCCGCAGTTTGCTTTCACGTGGAGAGGTGTGCAGTACACGTGGAACCGACTGCCCCAGGGGTGGAAGCACAGTCCAACAATCTGCCATGGACTGATTCAGGCCACCCTGGAGAAGGGCAAGGCCCCAGAACATATCCAGTACATTGATGACATCATTGTATGGGGGGACACAGCGGAAGAAGTTTTTGAGAAAGGAGAGGAAATCATCCAGATTCTCCTTGATGCCGGTTTCGCCATTAAGAAAAATAAGGTCAAGGGACCTGCCAGAGAGATCCAGTTCCTAGGGGTGAAATGGCAAGATGGACGACGTCAGATACCAACAGATGTCATCAATAAGATTGTAGCCATGGCTCCACCCACCAACAAGAAGGAGACGCAAGCTTTCCTGGGGGCCATAGGCTTCTGGAGAATGCACATCCCTGGGTATAGCCAGATTGTGAGCCCTCTTCACTTTGTGACCCGTAAGAAGAATACCTTTCAATGGGGTCCTGAACAGCAACAGGCATTTAAACAGATCAAACAAGAGATTGCACATGCCGTGGCTCTTGGACCAGTTCGAACGGGACCAGACGTAAAGAACGTACTTTACACTACAGCTGGAGATAAAGGTCCCTCCTGGAGCCTCTGGCAAAAGGTGCCTGGTGAGACACGAGGGCGACCACTTGGCTTCTGGAGCCGAAGCTACAGGGGTTCTGAAGCCAACTACACTCCTGTGGAAAAGGAAATTCTGGCGGCCTATGAAGGCATACAAGCAGCCTCAGAAGTGGTTGGCACGGAAACACAGCTCCTCCTAGCACCCCGACTACCAGTCCTAAATTGGATGTTCAAAGGGAAGGTGCCCCCTATGCATCATGCCACGGATGCTACATGGAGCAAGTGGATAGCCTTGATTACGCAGCGTGTACGATTGGGAAGCTCAAATCGCCCTGGAATTCTGGAGGTTATCACAAATTGGCCTGAAAGTGGGAACTTCAGCCTGGCAGAAGAAGAGGAAGAACCAGTGAGCCGAGCTGAAGAAGCTCCACCATTTGATCAGCTGCCAGATGAAGAAAGGCGTTATGCCCTTTTCACTGATGGTTCTTGCCGTATCGTAGGAAGGAACCGGAAGTGGAAAGCAGCCGTTTGGAGTCCCACCCGACGAGTGGCAGAAGCTGCTGAGGGTCAAGGTGAGTCAAGTCAATTTGCAGAGCTCAAAGCTGTCCAATTGGCCCTGGACATTGCCGAACGAGAAGGATGGCCAAGGCTCTACCTCTACACTGACTCGTGGATGATAGCCAATGCCCTATGGGGATGGTTGGATCGATGGAAGAAGATGAACTGGAGGCGTGGAGGAAAACCCATCTGGGCTGCTGACTTGTGGCAGGACATCGCTACCAGAGCGAAGAATCTGAATGTGAGAGTCCACCATGTAGATGCCCACGTGCCCAAGAAGCGAGCTAATGAAGAACACAATAACAACAGAGAAGCAGACCGAGCTGCACAGATAGGAGTTTCACAAGTAGACCTAGACTGGCAGCAGAAAGGAGAATTGTTTCTAGCTCGATGGGCCCATGATGCTTCCGGTCATCAGGGCCGAGATGCCACCCACAGATGGGCACGAGACCGAGGGGTGGATTTAAGCATGGATGTAATTTCTGAAGTTCTCCATGATTGTGAGACTTGTGCCGCTATTAAGCAGGCAAAAAGACTGAAGCCCCTGTGGTATGGTGGACGATGGGATAAGTATAAGTATGGAGAGGCATGGCAGGTTGATTATATCAAACTGCCACAGACCCGCCAAGGTAAGTGCTATGTACTTACCATGGTGGAAGCAACAACCGGATGGCTAGAGACTTTTTCAGTGCCCCACGCAACGGCCCGGAATACCATTCTAGGCCTTGAAAAGCAAGTTTTGTGGAGACATGGGACCCCAGAACGTATTGAGTCAGACAACGGGACTCATTTCAAAAATGAATTAGTCACCACTTGGGCGAGAGAACATGGTATCGAATGGGTGCACCACATTCCTTATCATGCACCAGCTGCTGGGAAGGTTGAGAGATATAACGGACTGTTGAAGACAACTCTAAAGTCATTAGGTGAGGGGACTTATAAAAACTGGGACAAGAACTTAGCCAAGGCTACCTGGCTAGTTAACACCAGGGGTTCTGTCAACCGAGCTGGCCCCGCACAAGCAGAATCCCTTCACATTGTTGATGGAGATAAAGTTCCAGCAATCCATTTGAGGGGAATGCTAGGGAAAGCTGTTTGGGTTACCCCTGCCTCAGGCCAAGACAAGCCCATTCGTGGGATTGTCTTTGCTCAAGGGCCAGGAAATACGTGGTGGATAATGAGGAAGGATGGAGTCATCCAGTGTGTGCCTCAAGGAAATTTAGCCTTGGGGAAAAACTAATTGTATGTCCTGAGTGTTTTTACAGGAAGCCAGTCACCAGATGAAAGAGAGAGAGAGACCTGAACTAAGCTGATGCTGGTATCCAGTGATGAGACAGTCCAGTGATGAAACAGCCATAAATCAGAACTATAATTGTGACTGAGGAGACCAAAGATCTGGACTGAACTGAACTGACATTGGTATTGATTTTTCCAACGACGAGATGACTGCGCTGAGAAACCAGCAAGGACTATATATATATATATATGTATATGTGTATATATACGCGCGGGATGTAGGCGAACGTGAGACATAGGTGTTACGTAAAAATAGTATGGAATAAGGGGTGGAGAATGTGGTGGTTTGGGCTAGGCCTTCCTTGGTGACCAGTTTGTAACCAAGGAAGGGTCCAGATTTACCCAGTATTCCCTACGATTTTTACGTAAGCTGGGATATAAGAAGAAAGGAGGAGAGGCTTTCGTTCTCTTTCCTTCCGGCGGCTTGGAGGTGCAGGTTCCCTGCTGTTGAGTCTGCCGTGTTGGGGAGCGAGGCCTGGTTGGGCCTTGTCGACCTTGGGAGACAGAGGTTGCCGGCGATCGTTCCGGAGCGACCCTCGGTTGTCCCAGGAGAGTAGTGAGCTATTTCTTTGCTAACTCTTTTAGTGGATAGATCTTGGGCCGCTAATTGGGATATTTATATACATAATATTTTGGTTTTGTTCCTTTTCCCTTCCCCCTTCCCTTTCCCTTATTTTTAATTGTATATAAGTGCAAATATATTTATATATCTCATCTTTGGTTGTCTCTCTCTCGTTTCGGGTTTTCTTTCGTTTTTTTTCCTCCCTCTTTTCCCTGAGGTTTTGGGGGGGGGGGGGGAACTCTGGTGGTACGGTTTTGGAGACTTGGCAGGGAGCCAGCTTCAAACCATATCAAAACTCGTTTTGTCTGAAAAAACTAAGGATGAGAGGGAATATAATTGTTGCTTATAAATAAATCAGTGAGAAACCTCAGGGACATAAAAGAGCTATCTAGATAACAGACAATGTTGGCACAAGAATAGATGGGTATAGAATAGCTGTGAGTAATCAATGTAACCTTGACAGAGAAAGTATGTAATTGAGGAATGAATTTTGGAGAAAGTATTTAACAGGAGCAGTAGAAACAAAAGCAAATGAAGAAACAACACAGCCTCCTAAACAAAAGAAACCCAACAAACAAATAGAAAAAAAGCTAGGTACCATTAAGGCAGAGGTAAATTAATTTATGAAGTGCATTATGTTAAGTGGTTAACTGTGATGAGAGGAAGAAGGGATCCATGACCTAGAAGCCCCTTTGAGTTTAATATTCTATTATGTAACTTTTATTTGATTTCTTAAAACAAAATGGACAAAGTAGAGTGTAATGTAGAAATAGCTAGACAATACTTATGGCTGTAAAAGAAGATTGAGGAGTACAACCATAATAAAAAACAGTTGATTTTTAAAAATATGTTGAATGACAGAAAACATATCAGATGATTAAATCTGGACCTCAGATGGTGTTCAGGTTTTACATTAATAATATTCTAGGTAGTGTACAAGATGATTTTTTTTTTTTTAAGACTAGTGGAATAAAAAATTCTAAATCATATTGAAATTGAAAACAATGTCTTGATAGTTATGAGAAAATCATCAGAAGTCTTGCCAGTAGGCTACACATAAGTCTGACTTCTTCTGGATTGCATTCTGAGGGTGTTAAAAATAAGACAATTCTAGCTTCAAAATCACAACCAAATCAGTGAGGTATTATATTGGAACTTGGATAGCTTCCCACTTTTCAGAGTCTATAAACTCAGATATAGAATTCAGAGTTTATAAGCTTAGATGCAGAACACACTGTTGTATTTATATGAGTTTATGTACAGAAAAAAGTAGATATGCCTAAAATACTATCCAGGAGTTGAAACAAAGGAGGAAAATAGGTTATAATGGTAAATATTATAGGTACATAATATTTTTTCTTCTTGTTTTGACTTGTTTTATACTATAAATTTTGAAAATATTATTTATGAGTTCATATTTAAAGTTTACAGTAATACACAATATGTTGTATATGAAGATCTCAGTTGTTAATTTCCCCGTCGTAAGAAATCTACTGAGCAGGTGTGGTGGGTTGACCCCGGCTGGACGTCGTGGCCCACCAAGCCACTCTATCACTCCCCCTTTTCAACTGGACAGGGGAGAGAAAATAAGTCAGAAAACAAATCATCGATTGAGATAAAACAGTTTACTAAAGCAAAACTGAAAGGTTGTGAGCATACAAACAAAGGGAAAAAAACCCCAAAGATTTTATTTTCTACTTCCCATCAGCAAGCTATTTCCAACCACTTCTCAGGAAGCAGGGCTTCAGCACATGTGGTGGATGTTCCAGAAGGAAAATACCATAAAATAACAAATGTCTCACCTTGCTTCTCCTTTCTTAGTTTTAATATTTGAACTGACATCATACAGCATTCAATCTCACTTTTGTCAGTTTGAGTCAGCTGTCCTGGTTGTGTCCTCTCCCAAGATTTTGTCCACCCAGGCTACTAGTGAGAAGGTGGAATATTGGAGAGACAGTGATGATGCTAGACCAGCACTGTTCAGCAGTAGCCAAAACACCAGTGTATTACCAATACTGTTCTAGCTACTGGAACAATACAGGAACTGTAAGGGTTTCTGTGGGGAAAACTAACTCCATCTCAGCCAGACCCAGTGGAGTAAGATCAGAAAATTTTTTTCATAAATGTGTATGGCTTTGAATTCTTGTCGTGGTTTCAGCCAAGACAGGGGTAAGTTTTGCAGTAGCCAGGAAGGGACATGGCTGAGACTCGGAGATTATTCTATACCACCTCACGTCATTTTATGACGACAGGAAAAGGGATCCCTTCTGGGTCAGGGTAGCATGGTGGATTGTTCGCCTCTCTTGTGTCCTCTGTTATTAATATTGTTGCTATTACTGTTCGTTTTCCTATTTCATTGCTGTTTCTGGTAAGTTGTTCTTATCTCTACCCATGATCTTTATCTCTTGTGCCTCCAGTTCTCCTCTCCAGACAGCCACGGGGGGAAGGCAAGGGGGAGGGGGGAGTGACTGAGTGAGTTGTGTATGGTTTAGGGTCTTTCAGTGGGAGCACTAAATTGGGTAATACCATTCCCAATGGCAATTCGGTCATATGGTAATATCATAATGACAGTTCTCTATGTAGAACTGAAATTAGACATTTGTTTAAAGGTAAGAGTTTTCTCTCTTAAAAAATAATGCTAAAGCTGGTGGGGGCAGTTTCTCTTATACCCTTGTGCATGCGAGCTGTGGATGGTTGCCTCACATATTAAGAAACCTTTTTATAATAGAATGCAGTTTATTATTTTTGTTTTTCTCTTCCCATCATGTTGTCTTACCTTTCTTGGCTGCCAATAGTTTTTAACTCTGATGCAGATGCTTCTTTATCAGAGTATTTCAGCCACTGGCTCAGTTCCAACACACACTCAAGATAAAGATGTGCTGTAGGCATCAATTCAGCTCCAAACAGGTGTCCCTACTGCTACCATTCCAACAACTACTTAGTGACACCCTCCTTACCAATCTCACTGGACAGACCAGGGACTGCACAGAAATAGCTTTATTCCATCTGAGCTGATAATGGATCTTCTGAGCCAAAATTGAGCCCTGCTGGTAGAACAGTGTGAGACAGACTGCATAGGCTGCTGGAGTTTTGTGCAGACAAAGGACTTTGCTCTAATGATGACTATTCTGATTCTGTTCCTTGTGAGTCGGTGTCTTTATCTGTGACTAAATTTACTCCCTAGCCACATTCTACCTTAATTCATTCCATCTGTATTTTCCCTTTGGTGTCAGGAAGAAAATAAAGAGTTTATGCACGGACTTCATTAACATGAAACAGATCCTTCTTTAACAAATTTTCGTGCAGTGATTTTTATTTAGACAGTCATCTAGGTCTGATCGTAAATGAAAACTGCTTTTTTTTTTTCTAATTTTGGTAAAGTAGAAAAGAAGAAAACACTGCATTTACAAGTATAAACTGCTCTTAATTATTATTTTATAAGAACATAATTAGAAAATTCAAATATAACTCATACACATAAGTGTACGCAGTATTAGACAATCTTACTTTTCCTCAAATCTTCGTTTGCGAAGCCTAACCATGTGTATGTACTTTTCTCCTTGAGGCTACTCATAACATTTGAGTAGTATTTTTCTATGTAAGTAATTCTACAGGTAGGTAATCACAAAATGGGTAAGATTGGAAGGGACCATAGCAGGTCATCTGGTCCAACCTCTCTCAAGGGTCATCCTAGAGCTCAAGTATGTTCATCCTAGAGCATGTTGAACAAAATTGTCCAGACAGTTCTCGAATATCTCCAGTGAGGGAGACTCCACAACCTCTCTGTTCCAGTGCTTGGTCACCCACACAGTAAAGAAGTTCTTCGTCATGTTTGGGTGGAACTTCCTGTGCATTAGTTTCTGTCTATTGACTCTTGTCCTGTTGTTTGGCACCACCATGACGATCCTGGGTCCATCCTCTTGGTGCCCTCTCTTCAGATACTTATAGACATTGATGAGGTCCTCCTCTCAAGGTTGAACAGGCCCAGGTCCCTCAGCCTTTCCATGTAAGAGAGATGCTCCAGTCCCCTAATCATCTTGCTGCCCTCCACTGGACCCACTTACAGAGCTCCATGTTTTATTACTCGCTGCAGTTTGGACAGATTGTTGCAGCACTTTGCACAACGATTTAATCTTTTTGGATAAAGAATGCTCTGAAAAGACGAATTGTTACTGCTCCAAATCAGATTTCAATCCTCCTAAAATTTTTGTGTTATATACAATCTTTTACAGCATAAGTTATTGAATTTCACTGGATTTCAGTATCTCAATGAATTGAATGAATTATCAATAGGGAAAAATATTTATGTCCTAAATATCATACTTATATTTGTGAAGACTTTGTTACAAAAATATGTTCTGTGAAATACACTGTTTTAGTAGAAGATATTGCATTACAGGCAGTACTTTAGTGAGCCAACAAACATGCAATCACCAGATAAATAACTGAGATAGAGATATAGGGTTTTCTTTCTATAGTAAAAAAGCAATCTGCCAGTTGTGGAGGATCATTCCACAAGCCCAGAAATACAATTTTTTATTAATTTCTCTTATGTCACCCATCTCAAGATTCCTTGCAAAGAAGTATAAAATGGTGATAACAGGAGTGCAAGTTTTCTAATTGATTCTTGCACGTCTGGAAGAATTACAGAATATTACAATATTATACCATTTTTATTACTCCAAAATTATTTAATAAGTAACATATAATGCTTTGATTTCTTTTCTTTATATTGCTTGGAACTTTTTAGAAATTCTGTACTATTTTAAAGTGCATAATGCTGTTTAGAGGCACTAATACACTTTATGCTATATCAACTTTTCCCATCTTTTATTCAATGTCTTACTGATGGAAAACCATTCAATAGTTTTGAGATTTCTTCATCCCAAAATCTGGGTGACAGAGTCTTATCATTTGTGCTACTTTTTCTTCTGGTTTCTTGATGTTTTCATTCCTGGTTATAGAATGGCACATTTTGAACAGGAGAAGAAAATCAGCTTTCCTGCTTATTCCATAAATAGTTAACAGCCAGAGCTGTTGTTCAGGATATAAGAATTACAGGTGCAGTGTTCTGAAGTAAGTGCAGAACCCAAGTCTTCTATTTCCTTAGTTAATGTCCCCATCGATAGACAAATATTTTTTCTAACTTTTTGGAATTTACAGATTCTGAAACCATTCTCTTGCAGGTGCAGACTCTTGCACTATGAATTTTAACCACTGACAATAATATTGCTTTTCTTAATAATTTCTTTTTAGGCTATTTAGGAGCCGTTACATGCCTGCAGCAGTTTCTGAACCACAAATTATAATCACTGAACTAAATTATTGTGTACTGTCACTCAAGAGCTTCTTTACAAGAGTGATTTTCTGTCTGGAAAAAATCCATCTGAGGAACTGCTAACACTAGATCCGATGAGCATAGAACAACCTTAAATCCACGAGTTTCACTAAGTTTTCCTAAGTCCAAATATACCTGCTGTAAGGCAGAAGGTTGTTTACATTCTGAAAACATTCTGAATTCTTTTTTAGAGACACCCAACACTTTCTTGGAGACTATATGGGAGATCTAAGGGCCTTGCTTTGACAGTCTCATTTCCCTACTGTTGAAGATGTTTCAGTATGTAGTGGGGATGATGTCATAAGTACATCTGTTCAAAGCATGACAAAGTCTCATATCAAAAGACATTTTATATTGACAGAACAGACAGAAATAGACTAATAATATGCCTACCAAAGAGGGGAAATTTTGTGGCTATGTCAGGGGGGAGGTTGTATTATTTTTTCAGTTATTTGTGTGTCCCTCCAAATTACTCCCAGCAGGTACAACAGCAAACTCAGACTTCTAGCTCTGGTCCAAAAGATTAGTTTACACACTGCAAGAAAGTTAATCCTGTGGCAACTGCTATCAAACTTAATTTATGAGTAATCAGTGTGAAAAAAATCTCTTCTACAGTTACAGTGCTAACAGAGACAATGAGACAGGGAATAGATTTGAGACAAAGGACTACCATGAAAGTACATGATGGATAGAATTCCTGGTCACCTTCCCAGCATAATATTTGATTAATCAGTGTTGCAGATCTCAAGTGGCAACTTTGGACTGCCTTGAAGTCTTCCACCAGGCTTCTTCAGAGTATACATTAATCTGGTCATTCTTTCCAGACACCTGTTTCATGCCACCTAGTTAACTTATTTTGCATAGACAAGGTGCTTGTAAATAATCAATCTAAAATCTTTCTGCAGATACAAAAATACAAATCAGGTGAGACAGTGTAATTGAGATTGTTAGGAGACGTTTTCTATAAACTTTAAGATAATACCAGGAAAGGATACTGCATGACCTAAAGAGGTTAGGTGGGATCACAGGATACAAGAATTTGGCAATACAGTGGTTCTGGGAATCTAAGACAATCCAACTGAAGTTGCCAGTGCAATGGTCATTGCAACAGAGACTTGCCTTTTGAATGGTGGCCAACTGTCCACTTAAAGAGATCTGGCTCCCCATCTGAGCACTGCCTTATGCCAAGAACCCAATGGCTATGTCAGTGATCCTAGCTTGGTTCAGGGTCTGAAGTGTAAAACATTTCTCTCGACAGAAAGGGAATATTAATGTATTTTTTGCAATAGTCACAATATTAGAATTTATTTGGATGAATTGCAATATTATCAGGATGGAACTTATTATTTGTGCATTCTGAGAATTACAGACAGTGAAGTGGTTTTGTAAATGGTTGAACTCAGTCCCATAAATCCTGACCACTTCCCATAGATGTGTTCTTTGACCATGATTAAAGCCACTTCATACTTAATTCTCTGTATCTGCATCATCAATTCACAGAGATATTTGAACAACTAATTTTGCTAATACTTAAATTTGGAAGATATTTATTTGGAACCTGGTGGGAGATTTTTTTTTTCTTTGGTTTTCTCTCACATCCTTTTCACTTGGTTTCAGTTATTTATATTATCCTGTTTAAAGTTTATTACAACATTTAATTAACTGGTTAATTAACTTTACTAGTATAATACTAGTATTAGCATCTTCAGAATTAATATTAATATAATGGTAAAATGTTTGGATCTCTCTATGTCTTAGATTTCAAATATTTAGGTGATTTCATGTATCTTTTACAGTTTTTATGTCTTCATTTTTATGTGGAAATGTTGCCTGTAGAAAGTTCAGCAATAATTCTGAAGTTCAAAAACTCTATACCATCACAAAAGATTTTATTCACAAATTGTAAAATGCTAAGCAGAACATATATATCTGAAATCACACAGAAATTCTGTTTTGTCTGTAAGGGTAGGGGTGGGGGCAAGAATATATATGACTATCCAAAGCATAATTAATGGAGTGTCTTCCCGATTCTAATAGTTCTAATGGACCCCTTTGTAGTCTGTCCTAAAAGCAGTGACTTGCCATCACCTTGGAATCTAAAGCAGAGTGGAAATTATTGCTACACTTCTAAAGTGACAGCAAAATTGTTCAGCTCCAAATGGAAGTTGTAGAGTATAGGACATGGAATACTAAATCATCTAGCAGCAGAGAGGAATTCAGGCACATGATTGATGCCAGATTTCTGCTGGGGGATCAGAATCCATCAACCAATGTAGCTATTGTCATTAATCATGCCTCTGAAGTGTTTGGTATTTCTGTGACTTAACAATATGTAGCAGTCCCTCTGGTGGCAGGAAGTGGGAAGGGAGAAAGAGGCTTCTGTGCCCCTAAATGATGACACAGCAACAACTGCAGGGAAGTAAGAAAGGAAAAAGAAAGAAAGAGAGAGAGAATGAGAAAACGAGAGAGAGAAGGAGAAAGAGAGTTATTTGCTTCGGAACTAATCACCTTGTTTGTGCTGGTCAGAGAGAAAACAAAAGTCTATAGAGCCATTCCTTTGGCTCTTTCTACTGGTTTTGATTGGGTAGAGTTAATTTTCTTCAAAATAGCTAGTATAGGGCTATGTTTTGCATTTGTGCTGGAAACAGTGTTAATAAGACAGGAATGTTTTCATTATTCCTGAGCGGCACTTGCAGAGCACTAAAGACTCAAGAAGGCAGCAAGTGCACAAGGAACTGGGAGGGGACAAAGCCTGGACAACTGATCCCAACTGACCCAAAGAGGTATTCCAGATCATATGGTGTCATGCTTAGCATATAAAATGCAGAAAGAAGGAAGGAGGAAGGGATAATGTTCAGAGTGATGGCATTTGTCTTCCCAAGTCACCATTACATGTGATGGAGTCCTGCTTTCCTGGAGATGGTTGAACACCTGCCTGCCCATGGGAAGGGGTGAATGAATTCGTTGTTTTGCTTTGCTCATTTGTGTGATTTTTGCTTTACCTATTAAACTGCCCTGATCTCAATCCATCATTTTTCTCATTTTTACTCTTCAGATTCTCTACCTCATCCCACCAGGGAAGAGTGAGAGAACAGCTGTGTGATGTTTAGCTTAGAATAAGAAGAATGCTACCTGAACTGCCTGTTTCTCTTTATTGATAATATAAGAAGGCTGGAGCTGTTACCAGACAAATCCTATCCACTAAGTCAAAAACAAAATTACAAATAGAAATAGTTATTTTGCTGGAATTTGACTCCACATATTGTGATACAGAGAACAAGAGCCGTTTATGCATATAAACAAAGAAAATAATCAGTATACTTTTCCTGATAACAAGGAAGATCTGAATTCTCCTTCTGTCCCCAGCACTGCAAAACTTTTAATGGTTGTTTCACCCACATTGCCAGATTATCTCACTCCATCTCTTGCATTTTTACCTATTGGGAAGTGTACACAAATAAAGAATTTTACCTTCACAGTGGAGCTCAGAAGTTTTTTTTGTTTTGGTGTTCTTTCTTTTCTTTTTTTTTCTTAATAAAATAACAAAGAAATAAATAATTAGTATATTCACCCTGGGATATACTGTCATTTCATTTCAAATGCTTCCTAACAAAGACAGCAGAACACAGGAAAAATCCATACAGACATAGCAGAGAAATCTTCTATTTTTTGGATGCTGTTTTAAAATCAATTATATGTGAACAAGAGAGACCTGAAGGTAACAAGCCAGTAAATGTTGTTTTATTAGCACCGAACTGTCTTTACAACTGAAATACATTTTAGCCACATGTGAATCATATTCTAACATAGTCTTTTATTAGTTTTCCTCAAATTATTGCTTTCTTCCCAGTTTGAATGAAATGCAAAATTGAAATACTCTTCTACATTTTTATATTCTCCATGAGAAAATTTAGAACTAATCTAAAATAAAGCAAGTAGCAATCTATCTGCTTTGTCAGTCAGTATTGACATACTGTTCAATTCTATCTGTATGCTAATATCAAGATTCAGTTCTGAAAATGTATTCTTCAAATTAAACACAAACCAAAAATGTAGTTCTGATGTAATTCCAGTGGATAAATATGTATCGTTCACAGCTTCATGAAGAGTCTTCATATTTCAGCAAGATTTTGATTTAAAAAAAAAAATCCAAAACCCACAAAAATCTCTGCAAAAGCTGAAGGCTGCATTTATATAGATTTTTATTCCAAGTTCAGATTTAATAATAAAGACATAGCTGCTGCACTCAATATCTGGCTGAGCTTCAGCAGGATATTGAGCAACCATATCCTTATTTTAAAAATTAATTTGTAATAAATATCTATGTCTACATCACAAAGCTCTGGGATTTCCTTTTAAAGCAGAATGAAAGGAAAAATAAGCATCTAATGTGGAAGCAATTGCAATTACTTTTGTTCTTGTTAACTAGGAAGCAACACTCAAAGAAAGATTACCAAGTCTTCACTTCCACCAACAACAGTTTCCCTACAGGAAGGTAAATCTCCGGCAGTGAGCATAGAGGAGAGAAACACATTAAGTAAGCACTATCAGTTTACTTAGATATAGATCTTAGGGGGTTTGTACCAGTGAGTATCCAGCCACACTCCACACAAAGCAGATTGATCACAGTGAAATTCTTAATGGACTTCATGGTATGCTTGGCTCTTCTGCCTTTCCAGATTTATAGGAGTCTCTGCTGGAGGTTGACTATATCCTGGGGAAGCCAGAGAGGAACAGCTGATGGCATGAATGCTGTTCGTGTAAGGGTGCTCTCCAGGAAATACACTCACATATTTTTCTCTTGTCTGTTTATGGCATCTCTCGGTGTGGTATTATTTTCCTTTTACAACAAAAAAGTGTGACTTTGTTTTTATAACCCATATGGCATTACATTAAGTTGTCACAGAAAAATTGCTTAAATTCTCATAAATGTTGGACTTTTGAAGGAAATATTCTGTGAGCAGGTCTAAAAAAATCAATCAGCACTGCTGCTGTCTCTTTGTTAGTTAGCAATGCATAGAAAAATTCAAGAAGTAAATAATAATCATATTATTCCTATTCCTAAAAAACAATGTTTAAAACACCTATTGTGTTAAAAAATGTTTTTTTCCATAAAAATAACATTTAAAAAATCTAATAAGAAGAGTAGGGGGGAAAGAGGGTCCTTTTATTCTGTGTCTGTGTCTCTGTGTGTCTTTTAAGTCAGGGATACTTACTGCTCTTTAATAATTGTGCTTCTAGAAGCAAAAGGAAGGTGGTCTTATACTAGACTATAATGCTGTTAAATGCATAGTCAGAATGCAGAGAGTGACACCTTGAACACCCAAAGGGAAGATATTTTACACCTCAGTGGTTCTGAAAGGGTTTACACAAGCTTGAGGTGATTATGGAGGCATTAAATGAGCAAGAAACTGATGAACATGATCCAGATCATCAATAAGCAATCCAGATGTGCAGCACAAGTGTATAGAGAGATTGATGAATCCTTTGAATTGGGTAAGGGAAGCAGTAGGAATTTGACAGGTTATTTACTGACTGCCATAACCTTTAATACTGCTCCATGAATCAGCTAGCACAAAGTTACAGCAACGGAAGGCTCCATCTTAGGGCAGAAGAACTACTGCTCCTACACTGCCCTTCTCAGGTCATCTCTAGACATGCACTCCACTCACAGTTACAAATGCAACTGTTTGTTGACCTTCTTATAACAATTTCTACCACAGTAGCAAAAGAAAAAAAGGGCAAAAGGGTGCATTCAAAACAATATTGAAAAAATCAGGGAATATGGGGGCTTATCACTTCATTCCCTGCTTAAAGCAGAGTCTAAGCATGCAGTCAAAGTTCAGCTATTTATTAAGTCATTTATTGTGGAGATGCTGAGAAGTCTCAGGATCTTTTGTGCAATGTGCCAAAAACTATCATTATCCAAGACAGCTTAGTCTTCCTCTTCTGAATCTAGCTGATGAGTTTAAAGAAATTACTTTCTTCAGATATTCAGTACCACTTCTCTGCTGGAGGTTAAAGCCCTCCCAGGAGATCAAATTAAGTGAGCACATCTTGTGTGCTTCAATAGGAACTCAGCTAAGATCAGCAATAATATATGTTCTTCTGTCTCTGATGCAAGATTATGAAGGTCCAGTACAGGGCTAGTTACTGATCAGACTCATACCTACAATTTATACTCTACCATAGTTATCAAAGCAGATTATGAAACCCTGTCTACAAGGGAGAAATTACTCCTGCTCAGGGAGCAACTTAGGCTCTATGGAAATGACCAAGTGGCATAATTCAGGATAAGATGGAAAAGTGTTCCAAAGGAGTGAGAGGTCTACAAGCAACGTGGTGCAATAGACAACAGAAGGCTACTGAAACCAGCAGAGCATGGACAAACAGAGCTACACATTTCAGACGGATTCATAGGAGGAGTTACCTTTCCTCCAGTCACCGGAGGACTTTGTAAAGACTGATGCACCAAAAAGTCCTTGAAATAATATCTGTCTGAAAGCTAACTGGGACATCAAGACCTGTGTGCCAGAACAGGGTGATCACCCTTTTTTCCTCTTGATTCCAGACTTCTCTTAAAACCCAACAGTTATCAAATTAGAAATTTGGCTTTTTATTTTTTTTATTAATTGCTCACTTAAAAGACACAGTAAATCCATTTTAAATTGCTTACCAGTTTGGGGCCTTTTACATGTTCATTGCAAATTTTGGGCCACAGATTTTATTATCCCAGCAGTATACAGCAAGTGAGGCTGGTAGTCCATACTTCTACCACAGCTGATACTACTGTCTCAGAATAGGTGACCAAAAGTACAAGTGTTTTGAGGTGTCTGTGTGATATTATCTAGAGGAAAGTCATACTCCAGTTGTCAAACAAGTTACAGCAGCTTGTGTTTTATTGGTAGTAGTTTCAGTAATGTTAATCCTGCAATTTATAGCTTGTCTTTTATTCTACGTGAGAGGGAATAGGTAATACAAAAGACTGAACTGTTCCTTTCCATTTTATTTGCTTTCCTCAGCTAAGTATAAACTTAGTTTCTAGATTATAAGAACGAAATCCTGGTTGCACATGAGGGGCACAGTGCACTCATCCATTCCATCAAAACCAGAGGGTTTGGCATTTCCATCGTGTATCCCTCTGAAAAGTGGCCATGGGAGAGTTTATCAGCTGCTGCCAACACATTTCAGAGTTTGGGGTCTTTCGCAATGATGGAAAGAAACAAAGGTACCTCATTGCATCTCTCAGCTGTGAGAGTAAAATATAAACAGGAAAGAAGTACTAAGGGCTACCCTTGGGAACCTTCTCAAAAGCATGAGTTCTTTTGGTAGTTAAAAAATTTTTCATTTCCTTCTCATTTACTGCAGAAGTCATTCAGAGCTTTCTGAAGGGCAAAAGACATGGGATGTCCACCAGTTTTCAGGTCACAAACAGTTATTTACAATACAGTACATTCAGATTCTTAAAGTCTTGCCGCTATGTAGTCATATGTAGACCATTGTACTGGGTCTGGTTGACATGAGGTTAACTTTCTTCATTGCAGCCTATATGGTCCTATGTTTTAGATTTGTCACCCTAACAATGTTAGTAACACACCAGAGTTTTGATTATTGTTCAACAATTCTTGCACAGCATCAAAGCTTTCCCTTTTTTCCCACTCTTCCCCCCACAGTGAGTAGGCTGGGGGTGAGGAAGGCAGGATGGAGAGTACTTGGACATTTGACCTAAATTGGATAAAGAAATATTCCACATTGTCTTTTGGCTGGGGTCAACTCATAACTACTGTGAGCATACACAGCAATAGCTTTGCCTGTTAAAAATCATCACTAATCATTTACAATTATATACAACTCAGTTTTACAACTTAGATTTAGGAGAAAATATTAATTCAAGCATAAACAAACTGGCTTGTTTTGTTGATCTGATTTTTATAGGAAAAATCATTCTAAAACTGATAAAGACTTCATGACAAATAAAAGAGATTCAATGGAAAATGTACAATAGCAAAAACTTCACATTTAAGAGGTGAGTGACAGGAGATTTCCATTCAATTACATATCAAACTACTCTGAAGCATTCTGTTTCCAGCAAACAAAAGATAAAAAGATTTCATAACAGTGTTGATATAATATTGTGTTAAAATAAAGAGGTAAATACTGTAGGTATCTGTAAGAGGAAAAGCCTCTCATTTGATCTGCCAACTGAACTAAAGAAAATATGAGAGTGGAAGATCAGATGACAAGATACAAAGAGAAGAGAGTTTTCATAATTGTTGTTAAAAATGAATAAATCAAGTAAATATAGTACAAAATAAATTGTGGACCAGGGTAAAGTGCAGTTGAAAAAAAAAGTATATTAGGGATGAAAAACAGACCACTTAAATCTCATTTTTTCTACTGTGGAGATAAGATTGCTCATTTATAAATTTATCTTCCAAGATACTTAGTATCTCTAAGACACTCCAATAGAAACATCAGAGAACTTCACACTTTAAATTATACGGCCTTTCAGGAGGGCTAGAAAAAAAGTAAAGGAGCCTAGAAGACAGTGGGGGTTTTTGTATAAAACAAATTGCACGATAACTGTTAATGAGTGCACATAAATAACAGAGAAAAGATCAGAGTCTGGAATGATACTGAAGGGCTTTAACAACTGGATCTCTTCCATGATGTAAACATGAGCTGCAGTTCTTGACAAAATAAATTACTTGATTACAATCTTTTCAGTTACTCTGTGAAGGAGAAGAGTTACTTCAAGAACAGACTGTCTTTGATTTAAACACTGTCTTTTTTTGGTGGGAGTGTGCGGAAGAGAGGGAAGTAAGAACATTGAATGCATATATTTATGGCTGTTGCCTAGTATCATAGCTGAATGGTTGAATTCAGCCTTTCCAGTAAGAAGACCCAGAATAAAGTGCCTTAGAGTTCCTTTATATTATTTATTTTTATTCCTATATATTATTTATTATTTATATATTTTATTATATCCTTTATATTATTCATTATAGAAAATATATGTAGGGAAAACTTGTAAAAGTGGAAAGGAAATCATTGCCATGAAAAAGTAGTGTTTCTGAGGACAATACAGACTCCCTTCTTGTTCAGAGGCCCTTGCAGGAGGCTGTTGAAGGACAGCAAAGTAGCAAGGACCAGCATCCATTTCATGTTCAACATTTGGAGAACATTAACCGTATTATGGGTAAGATAACATTCTTACTGTTATCATATACTTCTTATATGTATCTGTTGAGGGAAGCTGAATCCAGCAGACTGGAGAGTAAACCTCTCCAGTGTTCCTTTCTGTAGGTCCCAACAGTAACTAGGTTGAGCATATACCTACAGCAGTAGATATAAACACACATGCATGCACGCGCACACACACACATAATATACAGAACAGGCTAAAAAAGAATCAACAGAACATAATCTTTACTGGTACCCACATAAACACCAACACATTCACAAACACCTGAGTAGCACAGCACAAATACATTTCTCCCCTCCAGGTGATACAGGCTGAAGTTCACTAGCAGGCAAATGCATACCCTTCCTCTCTTGATCCAGAGTCTCGTTCATATCCTCAGGTCTCTGGACTCCTGTGACCAGTGTGTCATTCCACCTCAGCAGAACCTGATCTGCCCACACCCCCCCCAGAGTTGTTTTGAGCCATTGCATAATTTTTTTTCAGTCTCTTACAGTCTCTTTGAACCCTAGATCAGATCTTAACTATGTCCAAGATCCATGCCGGGACCCTTTTTCTCATTTCATATTGTTTTCCTATTATTTCCTTATTGTTTTCCTCTTCTTTCCTTATTATTTTCTTCTTCTTGTTATTGTTTTTAGTTTTTTGGGTTCTGTTTGGTTTTTTTTTAAAGTACTTCTGATCCATTATATTTCCTTATTATGTCCCATTTATGTCTCATATATCTAGTTGTTATTTTCTTTGGTTTTGTTTCTTATTTGGTATACTGGCAAATATATATGTCCATACTTTCTAGGCATCTTCAAATCCTTTACCACACATATATTTTTACAGTTTCTCCCATGACATCTAGTCATTCAGGGTTCTTAGAGTTGCATGTTTAGCAACTCAGTCAATTGCTCAGCTATGTGAGATGTTGGATTTGAATCTCATAGAGGATTATTTAATTATTGGTTGGTGTCATGGGTTAAAAAGGGGTTTCCCCTGGAGTTGGAAAGTGGTTAACCCCAGGGGGGTGGTGTTCCTGGTGTAGAGCCAATCAGAAGCTACAATTTGCCCCTGTGAAATTAACATCTTACAACAGACCAGAAAAGGAGACTTGATTATGTAGTGGGAAGAGAGGCAGCCATGGTTTGAGACACCAGGTGTTTGAGAGAGGGACCAGTGAGCCCCGCTGGGGGCCAAGGCCCCCAGCCTCTGGCTGGGGCTGCAGAAACTTGTAACAATGTTAAAACTGGATGGGGTGCATGGCCAAAGGCTGGGAGACTTTCTCCACTGTGAGTGGGAAGTAGAAGATGGAAAAGCGGTGGCAGAGGCAGCGCTGAGTGGAGAGCTATGGCTGAAAGCCAAGAAGATAGTCGGCAACCAGCAACATACCACATAGCCAGGCTGAGAGATGCAAAGATGTCCTGCAAGGAGGGAGAGCTGGCAACAGAGCAGAGAAAACTCAGCAGAGACTGTTTTGGGTAAGACTGGATTACCTTTCCAAAACCTGGAGACCTCCTGAAGAGGAGGGGTAGGCTTCCAAATTTTTAGGGAGTCCTGAAATGCAGCAGCAGTTAGAGAGAGACAGAGAAGAGCTGAGAACTTGGAGACGTCCTGTGAGCTGGACCAGGATGGAATGCGGGGGAAGTGGCCTTCCTCCCTCCTCTATACTGTGTTGGCAGCTGAGACGGAGCAAAGGAGCTCTGTTAGAACACTTGGGGCAAAGAACTGAACTGAGAGCCCTAAACCGTTCTGACTCTAGAGAACTTGACCCCTCGAGGAAGGGACTTTGACTGGATGCCTTGCACCCCGTGATATGACCATGGTAAGGCGAGTTTTTTCCCTGCTTTGCAACCCACAGGAGAGAGCTTCAGTTGGAGACCAAGGGCCGAGAGAGGTGAAAAAAAACCCTGTGTTGTAATGGAGAGAGAGATTTTCCAGCTACGACAAATCCAGCTACAACTGCTGTCTTGAAGAAGAGAGACACTGCTGCCTTGGAAGTGGAAAAGACCTTTTCTTCTTTCCTTCTGAACTTTTATTGGAGGAAAAGGATTTGATCTATGTAAATGTGTTGCTTTACTACAGAGAGATAGTTAGAATTGTTGTGTATATGAATGTATTATAGTACTTATTGTGTTAGTAATAAATTTTGGTATAATTTCCCCATGTAAGTAGATGTGTTATGTCTGAAAACCCCTCTTACATTGAAGTAAATTTTGGGGAATTTGGAAATCGGATTTTTGGGGAGCTCAAACCACGACAGTTGGAAACAACTAAAGTGTGTAGGGGGGAAGGGCCAGGCCATACCCACTTGGCAGTCCTGGAGCCCACATGGTCAAAGCAGCTGTCAATCAAATATATTAAAAGTATTTTAGTGTAAATGCTGTTTTGGAATCACTGTTCAACAATGAAAGAGGACTTAAACAAGTCAGAGTTCACTGCAAAAACTTTTGCGGGTGGTATAATAAAACCTGTAGAATTGTGGGAGTTTTCTGAGGATGGAGGCTATTCTTAGAGTATGACATTCACTGTCATGTTTGAAGCAGAGCTGTCAAAACAAATGTGTCAGGTCATGCAGCAAGTAGTTTATCTCTCTGGAAAACATTAGAATAGAGAGGACTGTGGTCTCAGAGATAGGCTAGTAATTAGATATTGATTGCTTTAGCTAACACATTGTGTACAATTCTAAACAAATGCAAGATCATTTCTGACTCCTTTCTTTTAAACCCAGATATTTGTCAGTGCATTCATTTGAAAGATTACAAAATATGAAGCAATTTTTACAGCTGATTCACTTGGGCTTCGATTGATTTGACTTCTATAAAAATTCCCCATTTGAAGGGAATGTCAAAAGAATCAGCAGTATCTAAGCTCCTGTCCACAACCAGGACTTTTACTTTAGGTTATAGAAAAACAACGGTTGGCATGCAAGGGAGAAGAGAAACTGTCCCTACTTAAAGCTGCAACAAAATTTTGAGAGCTAAAATTATTATATCCCAACTTTGGGTTATTGTAACTTGTAGATCTAGTCAACCCTTATTCTTATTGTGTCTGTTTTCTACTTTATAGTCACAGTTAATGGAGATAGTCAAGGATGTGTTGCTATGTAAGGGCCTACTATATTCTCTGAACATACAAACTGCTTTGTAAATGACAACTATGAGTAAACCTGCTCCCTTTACTGTGAAAAGATGATATTCAACATTTTCTGAAATGAACCAGATTGCAGATAGTGTATCTGCAATAATGTAATATCTGCAATAACGTAAACACAATAGTCTCCAACTCAAGTTCAAGCACAGTGAAGACAACTGCTCCTTAGTGACCTCCAACAGCACATATAGAGAGCATCTAAGAAGAGGATGGCCAATACAACTAAAATTCAAGTTTTGGTTGTTTGGGTTTTTATGTAGAAAGAAGCAAATTTAGTGGTTTTTCATAACTGTGCACCATGGCAAACAAGTCCCAGAAACTCTTACTCCACCTGCTTTCTTAACTGATGGGCTGTCTCTTGAGGATCTTGAGAATTAACCTATACCTATCCTTTTAGCATTGATGGGTAAGACAGCAAAGAGTGGTACCTCCATAATAACAGTAGTGGAAGTAATGTTTCACTAGGGGTCACAGCTAAGAGAGTTGCTGGAATCTATTGTAATATGTAGTCCACTGGAGAATAAAGATTTTATGAAGCTGAAAGTTTTGTGAACATGTTGAAAACAAGATTATAGGAAAAGGTGGATCAGATATATATCTTATTTTAATTTCCCTTTATTTGTTTCTTCTATAATCTCTACCTGTGATAATTCCTAAACCTCTTTCAGATATTGTATAGTAGTTTAGCCCCAGTTGGTAACTAAGCACCACACAACCACACAGTCACTCACCCCTAGTGGGATGGGGGAAAGAATGGGAAGAGTAAAAGTGAGGATACTGGTGGGTTGAGATCAAGGCAGTTTAATAGCTAAAATAAAAGCTGTGCATGTAAGTAAAGCAAAACAAGGATTCATTCACCACTTCCCATGGGCAAGCAGATGTTCAACCATCTCCAGGAGAGCAGGGCTCCGTCACATGTAACTGTGACTTGGGAAGCAAAACCATTGTTCTGAATGTCTCCCTCTTCCTCCTTCTTCCCCCAGTTATATAAGATAAGCATGACATCATATGGTCTGAGATATCGCTTTGATCAGTCAAAGTCAGCTACTCTGGCTGTGTTGCCTCCCAACTTCTGTACCACCAACCTCATCACTGAAAGTGTGGGGTAGGGTGAGAGGCCTTGATGCTAAGTGCAGCCCAGCAAAAATGAAAACATCTCTGTAGTATCGACCCTGTTTTCAGCACAAAACCAAAACAGCCCCATACCAGCTATTATGAAGAAACTTAGCTCCATCCCAACCAAGACCAGCACAGGCATTTTCTCCTTCTTTGCTATTTTATTTTATAGAGTCAAATGGAGGCTGAAGGTTTTGGCTATCTTACTATTTGCATTCAAAAGAGGTTGCCACTCCAAAACAATGCATTAATTGGTAATTGATCAAGTAAAGAGTCTTTTGAACGAGATGAAGAATAGTTGTGATTTGCAACATATGGTTTTCTATGATACCTTGAAGTATAAAGGACTCTACTACTTTCAACTAATTCGGTAGTGAAAATTTCATTGACTTAAAGGTAAGCAAGATCAGGTCATAATTAACCAACATTTGTAATTCTCTAATTATATTTTCAAAGTCCAGATGCTAAACTGATTTTCAAGCCTTTGATATCCTGCTAAAGTAAGTGTATGGGTTGGTAAACTGGTTCTTTGGCTCTTCATTAGGATCATGAAAATTCTCTAACTTATCATATCATCTTTGCACTGTCATGCAGCAGAGAATTCCAATCTGTGGTTCCAAGCTTGTCATGTAATGTCTTTTTTCTCTCACTTCCATCTCTTTTCCCTGCAGATAAAAGTAATCTCTGAATATCAGTAAGTTCTAGAACAGCACTTCAAATGTATATTCCTAGGTATAAAACACTTGGATCTTCACAAGGGAATGCAGAAAAAAATTAACTGCATGAAGTACCTATTAAGATAAACTGAAAACTCAACATTTTTCTTATCTTCAATAAAATTTTTTGCTGTGCAGTATGAGAAAACAGAAAAATTATTTACAACTGCATACATTAATAATTGTATGATAATAATAATAACGGTGTTGCTGTCTGCTTATAACAGTTTACTTATCTACTTTCACATAGACTTTCCCATCAGAACAAGTAGTTAGGTGTAAATTTGTAAGATTTTCATTACAAACCTGAGGCATCAATGTCAGAACTGATATCTTCTACAAGCTGATACTAAGCGAGGAGGGATTTTTTGATGATGTAATTCAAGACAACAAAGCTTTTATGCTCATAAACCCATTTTACTCTTATATAGAAAGATTCACGTTTGCATATGTATATGTGTTTATCTGGGCTGTGTCTGGACTAGGACATTACTCCACGGCACACATGATCACAGAATCACTGAATCACAGATCCTCAAAATCACAGAATCTTTGGTGTTGGAAAAGACCTCTGGAGATCATCCTGTCCTACCCCCCTGCTAAAGCAGGTTCACCTACAGCATGATGTAAAGGATCACAGTCAGGCAAGTTTTGAATATCTCCAGGGAAGGAAACTCCACAGCTTCTCTGAACAACCTGTTCCAGTGCTCTGACATTCTCAAAGTAAGGAAGTTTTCCCTCATATTCAGATGAGACTTTCTGCATTTCTCAGTTTGAATCTCCAAGAGCAATCTGGCCCACATACAAAGATTTTCTTGCTGTAGGAAACAAGGAAAAGAGGTTTATGGACAAAGTTAAAGAAAAGGATGTAGGAGTAGTTTTGTTGTACAGACACTAACAAAGGATTCATTAAAAACATACAGGAAACTTTGCACCAGGTAACGCCTATATAAGAAATGAAATATCTTCTTAGTCCATATAATGACAGGAGTCTCTGTTGCAAACATCTTTGCAATGATATCTTCAGGCAGAATAGGTGAAAGTCCAAAAAAAAAATCCTGTCAATTCCTGATGCCCATTTGCCTTGTGGTCATCTGTGAGTACTCTGCAGCAAGTAGGATCCATCACTGCCGAGCACCTTAAGCAATATAAAAACACCTCCTAACTTTCTGTGTGCAAAACGCTGTCCTATATGACTGCTACATCCCCAGCAAAGTTTTTACTGAGTAGTTACAAACATCCTGCCCAAATTTGCTCCGTTATACAGCAGAAACTGTTTGGACATATCGCTGTGATGGTCAGATTCTCCACCCAATTCACTGAAGCATACAAATGGTGTCTATTAATTGTTCTGGACACAGTATGGACTACAATCTCCAGGCCAGTCCAAAATTCATACTTGAAGAACTCTTACAGCCACTTGTCAAATGCTTTGTCATGATAGTGTTCTGTTCAGGTTCTTTAAATTATTAGAGAGATGCCTTTGGTGGAATTAAGGTGCAAACAAGACCATATGCTGAAGTCAATAGCGTGGATTTTTTTTTAACAGTAAATGTGAGATATAGAGAGATAGAAAAAAATAGGAAAAAAGGGAGAGAGGGAGAGAAAGAAGGTAATGAAGAGACAGATTAAGTAGAAAAATTATCACCACTCCACAGATTCCAATGGTGTTGGAATCCTCTTCTTGTGGCCTTCTTCGGTGATGAGAGTCCCAGTCTTGTCAGAGTGATGGTTGCAGTTGAGATCCATTGAGGGAAGCCTGGGTAGTAGGGGAAAAAGTCCATGTGGTGAAGGAAGACGGTGGTGTTAAGGGAAGTCCCATGCGGTGTGCGAAGTCCGAGGGTGGCTTTTATTATGCTTTAGGCTAGATGGGAACTCCCCCAGTACCACCCCTAGGGTGGAGAGTTTTACAGTAAATGATGTAATATTGGATCATGGGAAATTTCAGGAGTCTTTGACACCTGAATGTTTAAGATGTTACAACTGCCTGTTATGTCAAGACCATTGAGTCCATTTATAGCCCATTGTGGCCCATCAGCAGAGATGAATATATTCAGGCTATGTGTGAATTGTCCCACTGCTTCCCTGGAGTGGAGTTATCACACCTGAACCATTTGTACAAGGACAAAGAAACTACCCAGTCTTTCCTTATCTTGTTCAACACTTAGCTTGTAGCCCAAGGTGTCGGGTGTGCACACCCTCAGTACCTGGATAGTTACTTTGCACATTGTCAGCTTTCACCTGGATTATCTGAGCCATTAGCATTCCAGTCGCTCACACATCCTTCTCCTGGGATAAATAGACAATAGTAAGACCCTTATCTTATCTCAGTTCCTGCCACAGTTCAAATTAGTCAACCTGTTCAGAGAGGTCTGGGTTTCAGTGAGCAGGTTCTTCTTTGCACAGTTTGCTACAGTGAACAAAAAGTCCTTCAGTGATTTTAATAACATTTAAGCCACAAATCAATTCAGTGTCTCACAGATGGTGGTTAACAATTCAGTCTCCAACTCATTGTCCATGCTCAGAGTAACAGGGAGTTCCCAGACCATCCAGAGAATTGAAACATTTCTGATCTAAAGATGTAGAAATCAGTCTCTTATGTCTAGATTACATTTGTTCAAGGGTAGATTTAGATGACAATCTGTCATTCTGAATTTCTCAAAATTTCCTTCTACTGCTACCACTAAGAGAAACCATCTCACTACTCAAGACAAAAGAAAACCCAGCAAATTACTTTATAATTTGTAAATACTGGAAGGGCTGAATTCTGTGTCTTTCTCTGAGTTTGGTTTGCTGTTGTTACTTTGCCCTGAGTTGTCCACAGGTCCTATGAATGATGATTCCTCTGTATGGTTGCAGTCTGGTAGGGCAGTTAGGTTCGGGTTGGTTTGGCAAGACATCTACGGTTATATTGTCTCTGTATCAGCTTTTTGTGAAGTTGAACAGAAGTGAAGTTTGGGGGAAACAGACAGCTGGCAATGGAACCCAAATTAGCACAAACTCAAGATTAAAATTTATTGCAGGTCCCCTTCATAGTAACTCTCATATTGGGTTTAGACCACAAGGTCCTCTGCCCCATTCTGTTCCATTTGGTGAAATGAGAACCAAACAAAAAACAAAAAAAACCCTAACAACAACAAAACCCCATAAATGAACAAAACTGAAAAAGCCCTAAACCAACGAAACAGAAAATGTACATTTTCCTTTTTACATCTGGTAACTGTAGACCATGAAATGAACAGAGAGTCCTTTGGGAGTGATAAGTTAAGAAATAATATAATTATTTCATATCTTTCTAATTAACCTGTTTTCTACCAGGAAATCAAAATATTTTGCTACAATATTTTATTGTAATTCCCAAGAGGATATTATCATTCACTATAAAGTTATTTCCCCAACACATATGAAATATAATATAATTGAGTGAGGCAGACAAAAAAATCCCCCAGTAAGAGAAATCAATTTTTTACTTCACGGAAAAAGAAAAAAAAAAAGAGTACATTAAGTACTTTTAACCTTCCATCCCAGCTGAAAATGAAAAGCATCCTAATACCTCACACTATGGTGCTGAACGTAAATTTTGTATTCCAGTCAGCCATGTATTCGACCACGGCATTTCTTTTAAAGGCCTATAGATTGTCTACCTAGGAGTGCTCTATCAAGAATCTAAACTTTTACGTTTGGAAAAAGGAGAATAAATCAAACTGAGAGAATACCTGACTGGTTTTTATCTCCTTACGGTTACACATGGTAACATTTCTTCTCTTTTATAAACAGAACAGCTGGAATAAACCAGCTTTAGTTTTTGGTATAATCAGTCATATGTTTCAGATAACTCTTTTTCAGTTACTTTTCCACAAGGTAATCTAATAGACTAGCAGCTGTATAATGATGGATTCATTAAAGTCTTGAATTTTTTCAAACTGTGGACTTCAAATCAATGGGAGTTGGATCAGGCCCTAAATCAAGCATTTCAGAGGATGTTACAGTTTCACATTTTGTAAAATTAGAGGAAATTGTAACTTCAAGTCTGTAGCTTGGGAGTTGAAAGTTAGATTGAAATGGAGGAACTTTCAACTAAATATTTTACAGGAATAATTCAGCAGTTAGCATCACTGTTTAAGAGCTTTATGGAACACTTTTGACTTTGTAATATTCTTTTTTTTTATGT
This sequence comes from Manacus candei, assembly GCF_025592945.1. Taxonomy (NCBI): domain Eukaryota; kingdom Metazoa; phylum Chordata; class Aves; order Passeriformes; family Pipridae; genus Manacus; species Manacus candei. The sequence continues at coordinate 26,652,085 of NW_026138062.1, read as the reverse complement.
AATTAAAAGGGAGTCTTTAATTTGTGGCGTCTCAGGAGTATTGTATTTACCTACTTAAGGTCAAATAGATAATTCTGTGTATGAGTCAGGGTGGCAACCAAGGATTTGTGGGGTTTTTTTCCTCTTTTCTATAATCTTCCTACTGCAGGAACTCTTTTTGATTCAATAATGACATTTGGTGGTAATCCCAGAGGAGTAATAATTTTGCCTGAAGACTAAACCGAGTGAGTGGTGATCTTCCTTGCTGTCAATGACCTATAGATGACATTTTGTACCTAATTAATTAGATGTATTTCTTTTGAAAGAAATGGTGAATCATGCATAATTAGAAAAGGCATCAAATTTGGAGCTGTTGGCTCATTAATGTAATGGAGCTAGCCTATGGCACTTAAAGACCATTTGTATTGCTCATGATGTTTGTGCTACTTTATGAGCAATTAGCACTCTATGTAAGACTGATTCTCTTGATAGTTTTCATTTTTCTTATACTCAAAGAAAAGATTTAGATTAGTTTGGGATACAGTAAAAGCTATAAGATTTAACGTTCATGAACACTGAGACATTAGCGATTTACAATATGGGCAAAAATTACATGGAATCCAACATTTTTTCTTTTCCTTAGGCTAAACAAAGAATGGAAAACCCCCCCCTCACTGAACTGTAAAATTCATTAACAATAAATTTAAACAAATCCTACATTGAAAGAAATGGCAAGTCTGCTATGTATTTTTGGTGATTTTTTTTTTTGAGAACTAAGGAGTGATAACTTCAATATGGGATACACAGTCCTTCTCTGTAAGAGTTAAAAAGGTATTCTGTTTATTTAACTTTCTTCTCAGCTGCTTAATATTAATTAAATTTCCCATTTTAACAATATTTTTTAAATATATCTTAAGTTTTAGGACATACTGAGTTTTTATAAAGCAAATACATTAACAGGCTTTCTGGAACCAGTCTATTCTCTGCACAAGGGGTCCAGAAGTTTAAATTTCACTTTCCACCTACAATTTGCCAGATTGGTCTATAATCCCTGCTAATTATTTCTGTAGAGAGTCTGACTACTTCAGCTTTGCTAGGATTTGTTCCTGTAGAATGCCTGGTTGTTTCTTACTATAACCACTAAAATCACATTATTTTCTGTCTCATGGAAAATAATCCAGAAAAACTAAAACATACATTATCATACCATGCAACATGCTTAAAAAGACATCCAGCAACAGCTTTGGAAAATTGGACACCATTAATAGTTTTATATTTTAATTTATACCAAACTATTAATCACATACCTGGGTTGTATGGATATGGGTATGAATATATTTTGTGTGGACATTTTATATATGCTATAGCTGAAAAAGTAAGTGCATATTTTCAAAAAAAAAAAAAGCTAAACAAATATTCATCGCAACTAAAGCCTAAAATTTTTGTTTTGTCTTTGATCACTTTGTACAATTCTACTGCACCATGAATGTAAAGTCTACTAGGAGGCTTTACATACAAGTTCTCACTGAATCAGAACACAATTTGGAAATCTTGTGATTTATGAATTTTATAAAACAACCCTATAACTGTATAGAATCAGAGAATTGTTAAGGTTGGAGAAGACTTTTAAGATCATCAGGTCCAACTGTTAACCTCTAACACTGCCAAGTCCATCAAGAAATTATGTCTGTAAATGCCACATGTACATGTCTTTAAAATACCTTGGTGATGAGGACTCAACCACTTCCCCAGGCAGTGTATTCCAAAGCTTGATAAACCTTTTGGTGAAGAAATTTTTGCTAATATCTTATCTAAAACTCCCTTTAAGCAACTTGAGGTCATTTCCTTATTCTACCACTTGTTACATAGGAAATGAGACCAACCCTCACATTGCTACAACCTCCTTTTGGGTAGTTGTAGAGAGCAATGAGGTTTCCCCTGAGTCCCCTTTTTCTCCAGACTAAACAATACCAGCTCCCTCAGCTTCTCTCCATAATATTTGTGCTCCAGACCCTTCATCTATTTGTTGCCCTCCTCTGGACGTTCTGCAGCACCTCAATGTCTTTGTTGTAGTGAGGAGCCCCAGATCTGATCATAGGATTTGAGGTGAGGCCTCACCAGTGCTGAGTATAGAGGGATTATCACCATCCTAGTCCTGCTGGCCATGCTATTTCTGATATAACACGCACCTACAGTTTTATAGTTCTACAATTTTTAGCCATTGAACTTATTCTCACTGTTTGGCTTCATACTCAAATATTTTACTAAGCGACTATGTCTGTACTGGGACAATTAATAGCACTGGCAAACCAATTTGCCAGTATGGTTAGACAGCTGAAAGAATCCCTGTCAAAGGTTTGATCTGGGTCAAGTGTCAGTCTCCGAAAGAGGTTTAAACCAGCACACAGCATTCAAAACAGTTCTCAAGTGTACTATTTTGGCGGCTTAACAGTGTGAATACAGCCAAAGCATCTCAATTAACTGCAGAACTAGGGAATGGATCCCCATCACTCTTTTGGTTACTAGTATAGATTTAGCTCTTTGTTTTTATATGATAATAATTTGTGCTGGGCTATACATGATAGTCATAAAAAGTAGAGACTTAGATGTTAATCTTTGTTCTCCATCAAGACTGTAGCTCATAAATCAATAAGCCAGACTCTGGCCGGTTGAGCTAACAGAGAGTCTATGAACAATGGGGTAGTCTTTCTTCCATGTGATCTCAGCCATCCCACATTGGCTCATTTGTGCTAATTTGCTGGCTATCAATTCATCTCATTTATCCTCCTGAGAACACCAATCCTTTTCTGCGTCTGTACTCATGGCCAGGTAAAATCTCCACTGTTGTTTCCTTGTCCAAGTCTCTTTGTTCTCTGGAGAACTTTCACAGACATTCTTATTTCTGTTTTCCCTTTCTCTCTGCTTCTTTCATTCCCCAGTTTTTGTCCTTGCTTTCCTCTCTCTAATATATTGGGTTTGCACGCCAGGTTTTGGTGGCGGGAGCCTACAGAGGTGTCTTTTGTGAGAAGCTGCCAGAAGCTTCCCCCATGTCTCACAGAGCCAATGCCAGTCAGCTCCAGGATGGACTCACTGCTGGCCAAGGCTGTGACCCCATGAGAAACCCATGCTAGAACAGGCTCCTGAGAGGGACCTGTGGACCCATGGAGAGAGGAGCCACACTGGGGCAGGTTTCCTGGTAGGACTTGTGACCCTGTGGGGGATCCACAGTGGAGCAATTTGTTGCTGAAGGACTGTACACCATGGAAAGGCACCCACGCTGGAGCAGTTCATGAAGAACTGTAGCCCATTGAAAGAACTCATGCTGGGGAAGTTTGTGGAGAATTGTCTCCTGTGGGAGGGACTCCAGGTTGGAACAGGTCAAGGACTTCTCTACCTGAGCAGTGACAGAAACAACCTGTGATGAAGAGACCATAACCCCCACTCCCCATCTCCCTGTGCCACTGAAGTGGAGGAGATAGAAGACAGGAAAGAGGGGGACATGGAGGAAAGGTGTTTCTAAGATTTTTTTTTTACTTCTCATTATCCTGCTCTGATTTTGATTGATAATAAATTCAATTTATTTCCCGAAGTCAAGTCTATTTTGCCCATGACAGTAACTGGTGAGTGATCTCTTCTTGCCCTTACCTCAATTCATGAAATTTTTGTAATATTTTCTCTCCCTTGTCCAGTTGTGGAGTGATAGAATGGCTTTGGTGGGTCCCTGGCATCCAACCAGGGTCAGCCCATCAAAACTCCATCCTTGTTCTTTCATACAGTTTCTTTCTAATGCTTTTAATCTATTAAATCATGATGTTTCCCTCTAGTGTTTGCTCAAAGTAAGGGTTCTCTGAGAGCATTAAGAAAACTACAAGAGAATAAAAGAATTCATGCCAATCTTTGTCTTCTTGCACTTCAATATTTATTATCCCCTGTTCTCTCTTTTTTTCTTCACCTCCCCCTTTTCCTTTTTGTTTCTCCCTATTTTTCCCTTTTTCCTTCTTCTTCTCCTTCTCCTTCCCCTTCTCTTTTTCCTTGTGTTCAGAAGCAAAAAAATCTGGTTTCTGTCTAAGAATCATTTCTCAGTCTGATTTGAATGCCCGGTAGCATGAAACACTGCTAGGTATTTACAGGTTTCTTATTTTAATGCAACAGTAAAATAAATCAATATGTAAAATGCATATGTAGTAAACTGCCAGCAGTATCTCTTTCCTTCAGGCTGCAATAACTCCTGTATGAACTGGTTTTTGCCCCATATATCTCTATTCAGACTTTGGACTGTTTTGGAGCATCACTCTCCTGTGGATGTAAATAAATGATGACTTGTTAATGGACTCTGATGCAAACAAGTGTATTTTACAGAGGAACAGAACTAAAAACTGTGCTCCTTGCTCCTGACAAATATATATATAGCAGTAATGATATTGAAATAGGCCAAGGTATTTTTGGAGTGAACAGATCTTTATGCCATAGTTCATTCTGACTGTGTTCTTACTGCAAACTTCTGAAATGTACATTTAACAGTGCCTTGAGTGACATCTCCTGGAGAAAGTAAACACAGTCATTCACAGTAATTTGCTAGTGAACTGTGACAAGAGATTTGCAGATTCCATTCCTGCAATTCTGTTTTTAGAAATGTGAGATTTATGCAGAAATTTTATTTCCTTTTTAAGTAAAGTTGGATTAAGATACAGAGTTTTTCTTCCTCTCACAATAGTGCTAGCTGAGTTGACTCAAAGCCCTTGTCTGGTGACATAGTAACAGCCATAAAATAGTGTAACAATTTGTCTTCTTAATTACATCTTTTGACTAGGTGTCTCATGAGAACTATGTAACCTTCTTTCAGTGGCACTGGAGAAAATCCAAACAGACTCTCAAAAAACCCAGGAAGCAGAGTCTGATAAAACTTGTCTAAAGAAAAATCAGACCAGTGCACTATGAAGAATGAATAGATGATATTAATGTAATCTGGAAGGAAGAGATGACTTCTCCCCATTCTTTGGTCTCCTGAACTCTCTGGATATGCCTTTTTGAATTATGAAGTCCACAGTAAAACTAATCTGGCATAGTTTACAGCTGGAAACTGGTTTAAATAAACATGTTGCCACGAATAATGTATATTTCAGCAACTAGGCTAGTTAAGCTAAAACAAACTTTGATATTTCACTACTATCAACCAAGGGCATGCACTTAAGAACTGGTAACAGAAAGGGCAGTTATTCCATTTCATGTACTCACAGAAGGCAAAAGTAGGTTTTAAAAAAAGGCATCATTAGTCTCTCAACTTGTCTCTTAGGTTTCAATTTTATTTTATTGATCACAAAACTGAAGATAGAATCTTTCAAGAAAAATATGATTTATTGTCTTAACTATTTCTATTATTTTCATAGAGCTGTTACACACTGACACAGGAGGACCTGATGATCTCCAGAGGTCCCTTCCAACCTCAAAAATTCAGTGATTCTGTGAAAAAACATGCAAACCTGAGATATGAAGAAGACAGATATAGTAATATCAGCACTAGGTGGAAGTGAAGAAGGAGGAAGAATATATTAGTGCAATAAGCCTTAAATTATCAAGAGAATTCTGTAATAATATTACCTTTTCTTTTCTTTTCTTTTCTTTTCTTTTCTTTTCTTTTCTTTTCTTTTCTTTTCTTTTCTTTTCTTTTCTTTTCTTTTCTTTTCTTTTCTTTTCTTTTCTTTTCTTTTCTTTTCTTTTCTTTTCTTTTCTTTTCTTTTCTTTTCTTTTCTTTTCTTTTTTTTCCCCAAATGAGACCACAAGGATTATTCATGGTCACTGGTCCATCACAGAGGAAAATTTTGGTTCTAGTCTTTGCTTTGAGTCCCTACTTCATCTTATTCAGAGTAAAGGCTCTCATGAAATAAACTGACTGAAAAGGAGTCTAGAAAATAAATCTTTGTTCATTAATAGACTCCAAAATATGCATAGACATAACATTCAAATGAGTCACATATATTTAAGTAACTCCATATAATTGACAATATTCCTAACAGATCTAATATTTTTATTAAATAGTTTCTAAGGTAATTAATTATTCCTTTTGTAATTTATCCAGATAGAATTGCATATACTGAATTACACAGATATCACAGAATTTTACATGCAGCAGAAAAATGGCCATTGTGTTTCAACTGATGCAAGTCAAAAAGTCCAATTTCCTTTCATGTTGTGTCTGCTCCATTTATGTTACTATGCAGCAACAGGATCAAGTCTGGGTATGGGGTTTAATGTAGAAATGGATCCTCTTTCATTTAAATGTGACTGATTTCTTGTAAAGAGTTTCAGATTGATGCACAGAATCTGAACTAGTCATATTTATTATTTAAAGTGACTCCATTATCTAAATTCAGCATTTTAAACTGAGTCTGAGTCACCATTGCCTTCTGTAATTTTCTTTTTCTTGTAATACCAATCTGAGAGCAAAATGTAGACACTTTTGATGGTTTCAGAAGCAGACAATATCAGTTGCCTCCAAAAAATCCTTGCAGGTCAAGTATAATAACAAAGCATACCACAGGATAGCCAACTACAGTAGGGTATAGTTTTTCTTTTAAAAAGCATATCAGAAGAAAATATTGAACAGAAGTCTGAAACTCTAATTCATGTGGAGAGAAAAATGAATTAATATGAAATTGAGAGGTATTTAAAGTTGCAATTTCAATTATTATGATTAAACAAAGTGTATAACTTTAGGTTTCTAACTAAGAGTTATGCTCTTCATAGCTGCTGGACCACCTATGTCTCTCCATCTTCTACACTGAGAACAAAGAGAAAATTACCTCTCTCAGTTCTAAGTTCTCTAAATCAATCCTAAGTGGTTCATCTTTGACTACAGTAGAGAAATAATAGATTGTGTGAGTATACGGGTTACCCCTCTGTTTCCCCCTGTTCTCAATCAGCTAGTTTTTGAAAATGTAATTTGGCGGTTTCTTAAGGCGATTCGAGATTTTACTTATATAATGTGTTTAAGCCATAGTAGGTTGGCTGAAAATTATTAAAAGCCTAAGAAAGTCAGGTACACAGGTTTAAACAGAAAGTAAAAGAATCAGTGCCAAAATCCATGAAGAATTATGCCAGTGTACTGACCTTGCTAGGATAGGATTAGCTTTCTCCATAGCACCTCTTATGCTTCTGTGTTTTGGATCTGAGATCAAAACAGTACTGGTAACATACCAGTGTTCTAGTGTTTGCTGAGCAGTGCACAACTTCAAGGGTTTTTCTGCTTCTCATTCTGTCCCCCAGGGGTTGCACAATGTATTGAGAGGAGACACAACTGGATAGGTAACCTGATCAGAGATGTTCCATACCATACAATGTCATGCTCAGTGATAAAAGGGAAAAGAGGGGGCTTTCAGGGCATTTTTTGCTTTTGAACTGGCTGGGCCTCAGGTTCCTTGTGGGAGGTGGTGAATTATTGGTTTTGCATCACTTGTTTTTTTTTTTAATTTCTCTTTTCTTCCACTTACCATCATTTATTAAACTTTTTGGTTTTTTTTAATCTTGATTTCCCAGTTTCTTGCTTTTGCTCTTCCTTTTCTCCTCTTCCACTGGTGGTGTGAGGGGAAAGCGATCAAGAGACTACGTGGAGCTCAACTGACCATTGGGATTAACCCAAAGCAGCCACCACATTTGAAAAACTGCACTGGTTTACAAATCAGAGATGTTAAAAAAATGATGTTTTTATGTAATTAATTTTTCCTAATTTCAGAATTGATTAAGAATTCTGTTTGTGTTTTTTCTTTTTTTAATTTTGTTTTGTTTTATGTTGTTTGCTTCTGCTTTAGAAGATGGAATCAGACTGATAGCTGGAACAATAATAGCCTTTCAATTCATGAAAACAGGCCATCAGATAGTCATGTGAATCTTTATAAACTCTACCATGTATCAAAAGGTATGGAACAAGACTACCAGACCTGACAACACTGCAGCCCCTAGCCCCATCAGAATTATCAGTAGAAATACAAACGCCCTTTTTATCCAAAGAGCTGGTCAGGGGTCTGAGGGAAAATATATTTCTAATACATTTCTAAATCATACTGCCAAATGCACCTTCCCACTGTGTTGCAGAATCCTCTTGAAAGTCTCATGCTGCAGCAATTACTACTGAAGTACTGAAGTACAGTGTATAAAGCTTTTTTACCTAACTACCGTAAAATATTCAAGCCACTTGCTGTCTTCAAAGGGCATTGCAGGCACTCAGCATATGTTCATCCCTAACATGCTGGGTCTAATCTCTATTAGTAGTTCTCAAACAATAAAATGGATGTTACAAGATAAGGATTCCAGTGGAAGGCTGAGAAGTAGGAGCTACACTCATACTGCTTCTTTCAACATGTTATGGTTTAACCTCAGCTGACAACTAAGGACCACACAGGTGCTCTCTCACCCTCCTCTGGTGGAAAGGGGTAGAGAATCTGAAGAGTAAAAGTAAGAAAAATGATGGGTTGTGATCAGGGCAGTTTAACAGGTAAAGCAAAAATCACACACATGAGCAAAGCAAAACAACGAATTCATTCACCCCTTCCCATGGGCAGGCAGGTGTTCAGCCACCTCCAGGAAAGCAGGACTCCATCACGTGGAACGGTGACTTGGGAAGGCAAACGCCATCACTGAACATTCCCCTTTCCTCCTTCCTTCTTTCTGCACTTTATATGCTAAGCATGACACCATATGATCTGGAATACCTCTTTGGGTCAGTTGGGATCAGTTGTCCTGGCTGTGTCCCCTCCTAGCTTTTTTGCACCCCCAGCCTCATCACTGTTGTGATGGGGTAAGAGGTAGAAAAGGCCTTGAGGCTGTATAAATACTGCTCAGCAATAACAAAACGATTCTCTGTATTATCAACCCTGTTTCCAGCATAAATGCAAAACACGACCCCAATACCAGCTACTGTCAAGAAAGTAGCTCTGTCCCAGCCCAAAGGAGCATATTGCTCCATGCCACCTCAGCACAGCACACCCTGGGTCTCTCTACATACCCTGGGTTTTTCTCTCTTCATACCCCAAATGCCACAATCTAATGTGTAAAAGTGCAGATCCTATCTAATGGTATGAATGCTCAAAGCCTGCAAACAGACTAAATACTGATGTCCTTTGAGAAAAATGAAAATTATTTTACCTTAAGTCCTGCTTGATTGACAACCCCATAGTAAATACTGGGATGAATTTTGACATGAATATAAAGGGAAAAGATAGCCAGCAGACTTGATGAGAAAATACTGATTGACGTTCAGTTGTTTCTGTAGCCAACTCTCCACCAAGATCTTCCCTCATCTGCCATTGTTTGTCTGTCCTCATGACCCTCCCTGCCACCTCTGAAAGTCTGTGTGGACTGACTCTTCTCAGTGGAGAAATAAAGGTGAGCAGCTTGCTTCCTCTTTTCCTTCTTGTATTCTTTTAACATACATGCTTAGTATTAAACATTACAACATTCTAGTCTCTATAAATAAGGCTAGAATCTCAAATTTAAAAAATTCTCAGGATAATGGCTACTAAAGTTCTCTTTCTTTTTCTGTTAGATTTTTATGTAGATGTTGTTGTAGAAAGCAACACGCTACCTTCATCTAGTTATTTTAAATATGTTTATGAGGAAATAAAAGAACCCCTTCACTGATTGAGAAATCAGCATACAAAGAGAAATTCCCACCTAGATTAATTAATGGTATCAATAAAATTATAGAATCATAGGAATCATTAAGTTCAGGTTTCCTTCACGATCTATATGAACAATTGGATTCCTGAGGGAATAATCTTCAAAAATCAGCTATGCATACAGCCAGTGAGTCTTGAAATGAAATGTAAGAGACAAGGGAAATGTTCTGCTTGGGAGTCTGAGTTACAAAACCTACTTGCAACAAAGGCTTGCTCCAATTTTTTCCTTCAGATTTACTGATGAGAAAGAATTCACAGCGTAAACTTCACATTACAAGATTCAGGACACCCATGAAATTAAATCACTGCAGGGAATCTTCAACTGATTCATTACAGTGACTTACTGTGGTCTTTTCACTTTTAACCAACAGAACAAGAGCAGTAGAGAACTTTGCAAAACTTCATCAAAGAAGTATCTCAATATTTTCAGGAAAGAAAAATAAATCAGTTGTAGGACAATAATCTCTGTGAAGTACAAATTTAGAGTCATAGGATAAAATCATCACAGACAGATAAAATGCTAGAACTGTAACGTTTTTGCAGCATTTATCCAAAACATCATGATTTATTTAAAACTTCTTTTTCTTAATTTCACATGCCCTGAAAAATACTTAATTGGGCAATTCACTGGAATCTCATGTGAGGATTTGGGCCTATGCTTCTAAGTAATCCTACAAGCTTATATTTGATAGTAAAATATTTATCACATTTTTATTTTTGTTCTACACCAAATATTGTTTCAAAAGCAATATTTACAATGAATTATATATTCTTGAGACTCAACCTTTGACAGAGAAATATGACATCTATTGATTTGGAGGATTCTGAAATATTGTGTTTTATTCATAGGATGATTTTTTGTTTGTAGTCACTGCAATTTATCTATTGAGTTATCAATTCATCCCTATCTTCACAGAAATTAAATTATTTTTGTTTTCTTTATTGAATAACTTTAAGATTTCTAGCTTTGCTGGTAGTGACTGTAAAAGATATTTATTCAAAAAGGTATGGAATTATCAATAGGAATATAAACAGAGTGGTTCTTTAATAATATCCATACATTTACTCATTTTAAGGCTCCAAGATAAAGATGTGAACATAAAGGAAGTCTTTCCAGCTTGTATTTATCAGGTCTCAGTAAACATAAGGAGAACAACAACTGTGTACAATTAACTCACAGCCAAAAATAAAACAAAAAAAAGGTAACAGACAGAAGAACATTTTTCTCTGAATAAATGTTTTTTTTGCTGTCAAGCTATGAACCTAAAAGTGTTTGTAAAATCATACATGCCACCTCTACGAAGTATGGAAATTCTGGTTCCTTTTTGCTTTTTTTTGTAGATCATAAAGAAAAGAAAACAAAATTATTTATTAACAGCAACAAAATAACAGCCCCCTTCCAGACCCATGAAGGCTTACCTCACTTTGAACAAGTTTTCCACATTTAGGCTTATGCAGACATTTAAAATTACAAGGAAACATCTAAATTTCAACATTTAAATTTTAGTTTCTTAAACTGCACTCAAATCCTACGCTTGAGATTGAACAGGCTATGAGCAATCTCTCTTTTGTCTCATATCTCCAGATTTCTCTTGTACAAACTATACACACAGTCCTAACTGCATTCCTGAATACTTTCAGAATTCCAAACTCCATTTTCTGATATGGATAATTTATAATTATCAAATTAATATTTCAATATCCAATTAATATATTTAAACAGTTCAGGTGAAAAGAAAAAGGGAATGTGGCTGGTAGACAATGGTAGATAATCTGTAATTTTTCAGTCCAGTTCATCTAAGTAGAACTCTCAGTTTAGTTCATAGGTACGTCCTTGGGAGAGCTAGGTGTGATTTTTGCTCTTCTTAGTTTGGGGGAAAAAGTACCAGAAAACTGGTTGCTTTCAGAACTTTTCTAATATCATGACAGCATTGATGGTTGTAGAACATGATGAGTAGGAAGAGGAAGGAGAGGGAAAAGGATATACCAGTGTAATTTTTCTGTCCAACCAAAGCCTTTGCACTTATCAGCTCTATAATAGAGCTGTATCTTGCAGTTTTGTTGATATTTTCTCATGCTTATCCAAGGGCACAAGCTGGCAGCTGAGGGTTACCCCAGCATGGACAGTGTCCTGACTGAAGGGGCACAGTCTCCCAGGATCTGAGCACAGCAGGTAGCACCAAGGTCTGGTACAGTCTCCAGCAGCAGCCCACAACACAGCCCATGATGCACCACAGCCAAGGGAGTGAGAAGCAAGAGCAGGTGAAGTCAAAGGCAAGGCTGGAGATAAGTACACCTAAAACATAGCTCAGGCAGGGGTTAGATGCTCATGAGCTCCTGGGGCCGTGGGAAGGGAAGGCCTAGGTAAAGCCTGTTAGGGACATTAAGGTGTGCTGATATCCTCAGGGCCCTGATGTCCCTATAAGAAACAGAAGGCATTTTCTATTTGGAAACAATTAATAGCTTGCCACTGATCCCCAAAGTGGGCATTTTATGCTTCTCCAGTATTTACTAGAGATTGATGTGCCCTCATTTTTTCAACAGCATTAGTGCCTCAGACCTAAGTTTGTTGGATCAATTGTTTTCTGGATGACTGGAATGGAAGGATTGTAAGTCACAGCTTTTATTTATGACCTTCTGTATGGATTTGTCTCATATCTAACTGACATAGACTCTGCTTAGCTTGCAGGTTTCTGAAAAATCCATTCCTTAGGCACTTGGCTCTTCTTTATACCGTATTGGGAGCCAAGCCATTTATTGGCTGCTGAATTTTCCAGGAAGTAAACTGGCAACAGATGAGATGTTGCTTCTCTAATTTAATGGAACTATGCCTTAGCACCTTTAAAGAACCTGGCTTTATATATGCTGCTTCTCATCCGTAAAATAGAGAAAAAGGAAAAAATTGTAGAGTTCATAAGCTGTAAGAGTAAGTGCATATAAGAGTAAGTACGTATAAATTTGCAAGGTCCTCATATATTGTGGTATACAGGCCACAATGAGATGTTTGATAAGAAGGAACTACAGAAGAGTTAGAGATCAGAAACAGCTTTTTAATTGCCAGACAAGCTGAATACTGAACAACATACAGGTACTTTGAATTGTTCCCAGTTACTCATTCAATCAATTAAGTGAAAAACTGTTCAGCAAATCTTAATACTGAATTGATGTGAAGAAATAATTATTTGCCTATAGACATTTTGCAAATGGAAAAGATTAATTAAGGTAGGCATTTATTTCAAATTATTTGGTCAGCTGTCATTGCTCAGAATTCAGTGAGTTTTGCGTATGTAACTCAGATACTTCAACAGGAGTCAGGGAAAGAATATTTAATGTTTTTATTGTTAAAATAGGTGCAGATTAAGAAAAAAAATCATTGTACAATGTATAAAATAGCTAGCCTAGATTACTTGCTGTATAAAAGAAGGTAAAAGACTGGCATTTTAAAAAAGCAAAAGAAAAACCTAAACAAATTACTTAGAAGAAAATTAAAACATTTGCCTAGATGATGTACAATTTTGTATGGAAGGTTCTGGTTTGTATTTGTTAGGATATTTTCTAAGAGTAAGTCTTAAGACTATACTTTGAAATCCAGCGAGTCCCAAAAAGTTCCATGTGAGTATGATGGAGCACACTCATGTAAAAGGACACCTTTGGAGCACAGCAACCAAAAAGAAGTAAGAGACAGACTCACCAGGGCTGTGAACTATGACAGGGGAACAAATGACCCCTACTGAGCAGAAAGTTTTGGAGGGCAGGCAGATTTATGATGGATTTCCTACTTAACTGCCAGGAAGCTCTAGCAATCAGTGGCACAAGAAGAAGAACACAAAATCAGGAACAAGACAGTACCATGGGAAGTGGCAAGCAAAACATGCAAAAAGGGCTTGAAGATGGTGGTGCCAGCATAGCAATGGTGATATTGCACTAGAAAAAATGGTTCTTTGCCCTGGTTGATTCAGGTACCTCTAGGAATAGTGGTGTCCTCAACCAAAATGGACTTAGTGGGACATCCTCAGCTTTCCCCCCTGAGGCCACCAGGAGTGTCAGAAAAGATGTTTATGTGAATGTCTTCTACGATGTGCTTATGGGTGCGGACTGAGAAGTCCACACCCATATTTTTTAATTAAAAAAAAATAATAAAAAAAAAAAGCCAAACTAAAGAAAATGGAAGTATACGTTGAGGGGTAATGTGAGACAGTGCCCTGCTAAACCACAAGAACAGATCCATGCTGATCACTAAAAGCCGAATGAGCCTGTCCAAGGCCTCCAGCCCACACCAGCATCAACAGTGAAGGTTATACCTTGGAGCATCTCCAAGGCAGCAGTGTCTTCACTATGCAGATAAAGATTATAGGATTTTATGTACACATATGCTAATCAAAAGACCCCTTGAGGCACTTTCCAAACACTTGCCAAGAAGGCACTTGTGCCTGCATATGACCCTCTGTTCCTGAGTAAACATGTGCCCCAGCTGTGCCCATGGAAGTGTGGAAGACCCTGAGCAAACTGCACTGACTCAGAAACAAGCTTTGAGCAGGGGTTGGACTAGCTAAGGTTTAGTGGTTGATTCCAACCAAAATTCTTCAGCAGTGCTATTATTATTCTGAATTGAGCTTTTACTGACAGACTATAACTTTCCTAGCTTATAATAGAACGTTCTTTGGGTTTTAGCATGTATGTGCTGCCTACAAACATTTAAGTGCTGGGGCTCCAGTGATCTCTGACATGCCATTCTTAAAGTAAGAACTGATTATTTTGGCTCTTTAAAGGGTGGACACACCTGGGATTGGATGGATGGTATTATAAAATGTAACATCTCAGGCACTGCCAGTGCGGGAGTCTTGTAACATCTTAGCCTTGGCACAAGAAACCCTTTCTTATCTCACCCCTAGTTAACTGCTCCGGAGATTTTTTCAGCACCTAACTCCCACGGCAACACTATGCTGTCCAATTCCTTTATCTCTAAAGCCACGATGCAGATATTAGATGTTATGAAGAGCTTTCATATTGGGCTTTTGGACAAAAGATATATTTAATTTTCACAACAAAGTATACATGAGAGTTGTAAAATATTGGTGACTTTATTCACTGGTTAGAGAGAAATTGCACCAATCCATTTACTGATACCTATTGAAATGCCAGTGATGACATTTTAATAAAAGATGTACTTCTGGTTTTTTGTTACTTTTTTTTTCACGTAAGAATGCTAATGGAAATTGAAGATGCCATAGACTAACAAAGTTTTTTTGTAACTAAATAAAAATACAAGTCAAGTGAACTGTGAAAGACTTATGTAAGTTGTGAGAAGCTGTATATTAGAAGACTGTTCCATGCTAATCAATAAGGTAATTTAATTAAACCATAAACTTTCTAATAATAGACAAAAGGAATTAGAAATTTGCTCAAAAAGTAAAAGCTTCAATAAATGCAAAACCTAATACTGAACTAGGAGAAATAGTATATTAAAGTGCCTAATTAGGGTTTGAAAAATATGATAAAATTCCATTTCTACTGAATGTACCCTAACCACAACTTTTTAATTTCTGAAGAAAATCACTTTTAATGTGACTTTACATTCATTCATTTTATTACAAATTGTTAATTTTTAAATAGAAATAGGTTAATGACTAGGGTTAATATTAAATACTTGAATTCCTTTTTCATTTTTAGCTAAATATTTTCTTTTCCACTTTTCTATTTCCACTTTTGTTAAAATGAATTTTATAATTACATACTTGGTAAAATTCTGAGATGGAAAAGTATAATCCTATTTTATTCCAAAAATATTCCATATTTTAAACCAAAAAGTGAAAACAAAATTGAAAAATTTTCTTTAAGGAAAAATTCCCATGTTTGTCTGATTTATTCACGATACACAATTGGATCAGTTATGTTTCGTTTTAGGAGCTCAGCCTGAAGGATGTAGAATAAATCTGGTTTGCAACCATGCTACTGTAATGTCCTAGACATAATTCAGAAAGAGTAGTATTTTTAGTGGTGTGTAATATTTTAGGAAACAACAAACCATCTTTCTATGGTGATACTTAATAAAGTATGGAACTGTATTCTTTGAGGTTTGCAAGTCTGATAGAAACTTATAAAGAAAAATGACATATTTCTATCTGGGCATCAAGTTTCACACATATTTGGTTTGCACTGTGTGTCATCTCCAATTTATTGTAAGATGTAGATAATGTTTGAATAGTTTCACAGGCAACTAATATGATTAGAAACAATAATAATTGTTTATCTATGAACTGAAGACCAATAGCCTTGAAATCTTACAAATCAGTAGATAATAACAGCATAGAAACACATTCTGTGTTCTCCTACATCATTCCTTGTGTTCTGTGCATCTAGAGGAGCTGAAAAGGCCCAGAAGAGAGACTGAAAAAGGGAGAAGGTTGTGAAGGTGGTCAGGATGAAATTCCTCTGGAAAACTCTTCAGTGTCTAAACACATATGCAGCTCTTTTCTGTCTAAGCACAACAGTGGCTCTTTTAAACTAGTTCAGAAATTAGATAGATTTTTTTAAAACACACACTTTTCAATTAAAACACACAAAGTTTCAATACCACTCTAGGGTGAAACAAACTGTCACTGTCACTAAAAATATATCCCTCATTCTCTCATATGCTTGCCTCTAGCTTTTGTCACCTTCTGCCAACTCTATGAAGTCCATATAGCTGCATAATGAACTGGTCTGATTAAAAATATTTTTGTCCAGGTTCCTGAACAGTTCCCTGGGGATCACTTCTTTCAGCAGCAGCTTAAATTCAGGAAATTAAAGGTGCATATTCATAATCATTGCATCAAATCTAAATTGAGACTGCTGTGATCTCAGCTGCCTTTTCCATCCCCAGCTGTGCACTCTATTGCCTTGCACTGGCACTATGTCTTCTGTAATCATGTATTGAAACATTATGGTGAGCTGAATGGATGAAAATTCACAGGATAAAAGAACAAAGAAAAAAAAAAGAAAAAAAGAAAGAAAGAAATAACTTGTTAGTTCTTAGCTGAATCAAGTCTCTGAAACAACTTACTATGTAGCTACTCAAGCTCTCAGATAGTAAAAGTTAGGCAGAAGGGCTAAATGGTAGAAAAAAATTAGGACAGTGACAGGCTAGAGAGGATTACACTGCTGAAGAAGCATATGGAGACATATGAAGAAGCATATTTTAAGATCTGTGACTAAAAGAAAGATAGAGTTTAGATAGATATACTATGGTATAAATACATGGGGATTTTTCTCTTTGTTCTATCTCTGCATAAAACCAGAAAATGGAGGTGAGATACTGGGTATCAGCTGATACACAGATATTAACCAGAATATTAACCAATTTGAGAGGGTAGCATAAGGCTCTGTGTTGAATCCGAACACTGGGATGCCCCTTTGGCTTACACTAGCAGCAAAATTCCCCACCAGCAAAGACTTAGATTGTCAATTCAGTTTCAAATTTATTTGTGAACTAGGGCCCTTATAGAAACCAAAACATCCTTAGTCTTCATTTCATCAAACTATAAAAAGGAAGTGATTTTGAACTCTCTTCTCATCTGCTTAAATGTAAGGTTTTAACAGTGTGGGAACAGCATCACAAAAACCTGGTCCTCTATCTTCTAATAAAACGAAAGCTTTTCTGTTGCAGTGGCTGCATCAAGGTACAGAGCAAAAAAGAAAATGAAGTGTAGAGAAAAAGACAGAGATGGAAATATCACTCATATTTTTTAGTGAATTTCTGCTACCCATTGTCTGCTTAATTATCAACTATTTTCTGCTGACTTCAGTTACAATATCAGCTGCCTAGCATGGCAGGAGAAGTGAGCATCCCAAAATAATATTAAATAGGCAAGCTAAACTGCAATACTGCATTAAATATTTCCTATTTAGACAAGAATATGGCTGCATTTGATCTCAGTGAAGTCCCCAAACTCTCACTTCACTGAGGCTTACCCAGGCTGTAAATCAACGAAACTGAGGACATGTTGCTTTCTAACAATCTGTTCCTTCAAGTTAAAAACAGCTGAACATGATCTTGCTAGCTCCCAGTGTGCTGCTGTGGCTGAGAGGGCTAATGCGTTTCTTGCCTGCATAATCAGGGGAATACTCAGCTGGAGTGGGGAGGTTATATTACTGACATAACAGCATAAATGTTTATGTTTACTCTGGGACTCGGGGTACAAACTGTAGTATACACATACCCTAGAGAGGCAGCTATTCTCCATGACTACGATGTGTAAGAGAATGGTAAGAAAATGAGACTGTTTACCACAGCAGGAAGAAAACAACTCACATGGATTTAGATGCCAAACAATAAGATGCTAGGAATTGAAAATAGTGATTGCTGCAACATTTTCGTTAGTCTCATGTCACACGTACAAGCTTTTCTTACAGCAGATTGAATAATGGATGAAAAACAAAGAATATGTGTACAGTGAGAAATGTATATTTCTGTATTTTATCTGGACATACTGTTCTCTTTCACCTTCTTGAAAAAAATGTTTTTACACACAGCAGTTAGCTTAGAAATACTTAGCAAATATGAAGTTACACAGAAAGGAGAAAGAGACTGAACAGTGAGACTGCTATATTTAGCTATTTTCTTCTGATTGTGGTAACAATGACAAACTTTTACATCAGCTTTTTATCAACCATCTGTATTTATAGATGGAAAAATAAATAAATAAATAAATAAAATCGAACCATCCAAGCCACAGTGAGGGAACCACTTGCTGCAGACCATTCAGCAGGGTTATGAATGATGATGGAAATACGCAGAAAACCCAACCTTGTTTTCCCAGGCTAATACCCACCCAAGAGACCATGCTGGTTCTGTGAGATCACAAGTGCATTTTGTCTTTGAAGCAAGTTATCTATTACCTTTGAAGGGGCTTCTTTTAATAAAATACAAATCAAACACATCTAAAATAAATCAAACACAGCAAGGCTTTGAACCAGATCCCAAGAGGTCTTGATAACATAGGCTGCATTTAAAAATCTGCTGATAACCTACTCTACATTTACAAATGCTTCTGATCTCAATGGGAGTTAAGGATGCTCAGAATCTGACTGAGGATTTGAATCCAAAGCCAAATAAAACAAACAAAAAACCCCAAACACTCCCTCTCCAAAAAAACCCTACACATAGGGCACAAAGGTGGAAGGTGGAAATACACTGTGAGCTTATTCTGCCCCTTATATTGAGAACAGCAGTTAGCCACAGGCCCAGTCTGAGTGCCTCGTCTTTTAACTGTAAAGAGGTAAAATTTATGCCCTCAGGCTTCCTATTCTTATAAGTCAAAGATGCTAATGATGTGTCTGCTTACCAGTGTGACAAAGAGAGCCGCTGCTGAGACCTTTTCTTTAAAGCAAACTACAATTCAAAAACTTTCATTTTTTCATCGAAAATCCCTGCTAAAGCTCTGACATCTTTTCTGACCTCCTATACAAGGCTATAATGTAATCCCAGTGGGAGCAGCAAATTTCAAAATTCACTAAACCTGATAAAAGAGTTAACACAATAATGACTTCTATAATTAAAAAATAACTTCAGCTCAACATCTTAAACCCCAAATATACCATTAGCCCCACTTTATCAAATCAGGCACTGCATAATTAGTTCTTTCAGTAATTTTTAAAATGGACATCTCCATGCTCTTCCATAGATATTGAAAGATCCCATGGTGTTCTGCTGAAATTTTCAATGCCTTTACCTTGAACTATGTTAAGCAGAGATGATTGCCAAACTGAAGACTTTGTTTACAGCTACTGCACTGAACATCTTTTAGGAAAAAAGAATATTTCTGAAGAAGGATTGCAAATTAGATGATAGCAGGGTTCTGAACGTGCAGTTCAATGTCAAGGTGTTACATCATCCAAAGCAATTTGAACTGGTATTCCTTTTTTTTTTCAAAACATGCCATTTATATCTGGTAAACAAGGTTATTGGCTTAATAAAATATTTGTTACAATAGCAAATATGGTATTGAATCATCTGGTGATTTAGGTATTCACCTTATATTATAAAAGGCTCTAAAAGATAAACAATAAAATTTGAACTGATAGATGACAGTAAAAGATGTGAAACCACCAATTTTCTGGCTCATGTTTGGCCAATTTAAAAATGAGAATAGCCTCATTAGCTGTCAGTCTTCAGAAGCATGAAATTCATGTTAAAAATCTGTATTCATTGTATGAGTTATTGAGAATACAAGCTACCAGGAATAACAATTCTGCCTAATTTAAAATCTTTGTGTCAAAAGAAGAAATGAAAGATTGGAAATGACAGAGGTGAATGAAGCTGTCTTTCTTTTAATTTTATTTAATGCACCCTGAAAGTCTTTCTCACCCTGTTATTTCTCTGCATTTTTTCTTATCCAACAGCACCACCATGTGACAGTACAGATTTTAGTGTTTGAGTTTCCACACACACACATCCTCAACTAAACCTTTTTATTTTAGTAACAGATAGATGTAAAATGCTGAAAATGTTAAATGTTATTAAGGATTCAAATAAACACCATACCAGTGGATCAGTGGTTCCTAGAGCTTCAGTCAACAGTCTTTGAAAAAGTTTCCTGATATTAATATGCAAAGATGTCTTTTTTATATGAATATACAAGAAATATCTACCTACAATAAAATCAGTATATTTATATATTTATATTTACATATTCAACTAGTGTTTAGTGCTGTAAAAGAAATTCTTCTTCTCCAGTTGATTCTCTAAAATAATTTATTGCTTTAGCGATGGCTTCTAAGACCAGGGATGAGACACAGGTGCCCTGCAGAAGGTAAGATCTCTGTAGTTTTTCTCATTAGCAACTTATTAGTACCTTCTCACCTAAGTACACCATTTTGGACCTCCACTCTCAGGTATCACATTCTATCCATCCCCCATACAGGGAGGATGGTGTCTTCAGTCTATCAGCCCAGGACCAAACCCTTTTATGGCTTTTGCATGCTCTCTCTCTCCAGCCTAATGAATATTTACCCAGACTATGCACAGTGGAACTGATTGAGCAGGGCAGACTGAAATTACTCCATTGCAGAATGTGTCCTTAGTGCATTCACATTGGAAATGCTGAGGCAAAGAAAGAAATTGAGTCTTGGTTTCCTATATCCTAAATGGATTATTTAATCACTGAGCAATCAAATAGCAGCAGGGCTGTGGCCTGTGCGAGCTTAAATGCAGTAGATATTTTGTGAAAGCATCTATGAAATGAGATCAGGAAGAGGAGATTATTTGTGGATATGTCAGGTACATAAAAAAAGTAAAAGCCTCTGAGTACTTCTAAGATAAAGGCAGTTAGGGGTGTGCTTGTTAGAACCTTATTCAGAAAATACAAATGAACAAAGCGTAATAGGAACAAAGTGTTGGGATCCGGGGCTTGGTTATCAGCAGAGAAGAAGCTGATGAGATTATGTAGCAGGCCATGGATAGCAGGATCTGGGAAAAACTCCTTACTCTGAGGACCTTCCTCACAAGACCTATTGATATTTAGCTATGTTGATTGGCCTGTCTCCTGCAGCAAGATATGGAAAGACTTTGTGATGATGTTATCAGACCATGCAAAAACCCCCTTGTTCTTTCCCCCCCATGTGGTTCTAGCTAAGGGAAAATATTAACCAACTGTGTAACTGTAGCAGAAAATTGTGTAATCCTCTAGTTGGCATAATCCTCTAGTTAGCATAACCAGTCCTCCTCATTAACATGTCCCACCCCCAGACCCTTATATTGCAAAGCATGTGTTCAATAAAGATTTCAGTTTTCACCCCCAAACCTGGGATTGGATAGTTATTGATCTCTTCAACAAAGCAGCAGTTTTGGACTCTGATTTTGGAATCTAAAATGTCAGCCAAGGAAGAAAAAGGCAACCAAATAATTTCATGACTGTTCCTGGGTTTTCA
Organism: Manacus candei; assembly: GCF_025592945.1. NCBI lineage: Eukaryota > Metazoa > Chordata > Aves > Passeriformes > Pipridae > Manacus > Manacus candei. The sequence continues at coordinate 26,630,528 of NW_026138062.1, read as the reverse complement.
TATACACCAAGAATATTAGATCACAATCAATTTCTGGGGATGCTTTCAATGCTGTAATAATGAATTGGGTTTCTTCTAGTTCTGGGAATTTCAGAAATCTCTCGCTTTCCTTCTCTTCATTTACTCCATTCATTAAAATATACTTCAGTGCAATTTAATTTGATTTTTATATTTTCAAACTTCTAAGTTAAGGTATGGCATAGAACTTTATTAAAAAGAAAAGATAACGCCCAATGAAAATACAAAATAAACCTTTCCTTGTTTAGTCATTCTTCATAAGTAGATCTTATAAACTGTGTGGCTCAGCATAACATGCTTTGGGTCAGGAACTCTGGAGAACTTGTCAACTGTGTCACAGTTGTCACTGCCCTTTTTTAGCAACTTCATTAGAGCACTTAGAAGGGAACAACCATTATGCTAATACTATTTGCAGATTGCACTTATTCAGGGGACCATTCAAACTCTATCAAGGACATAAATATAAGAGAAGTCAAGCTAGAAAAGTTGAGTAAATGGATATAGAAAACAAAATAAGATTTTGAAAGGAGAAAGTAAGACACCACATGTAGGGAAAAATGAAGGGCTGAAACTTCATTTTCCCTCTTGGAATCAACAAGAGGGATAAAAAAAAGAAAGTTAAACAGATCAGGTGATGTTAGGTAAAAAGTTGAAATCAATTTATAACACAACACAACAAAAAGAAAATGTAGTGTAATTTATAATAGTATACAAAAGAAGCATTGAGTCATGGAACACGGAAATGACAGTGCATTTCTCTTATTCCATTTGGGAGATCATCTCTGAGTCTGGGGTAAACAAATACCATGGAAGAAATGCTAGAATAAAAAATTAAATAACCAATAAGTGTGTGACTCATTTTTCATTAAACAGTCTAATGCAGAGAAATCTTCATTGTATTAATAGACAGCCCTTCTTGTACTTCTTGGCTCTAAGCATTGGTTCTTAAAGCCAAGTGGCCCTGCTGCTCACATCCATTTTGCTTGGAATTAGCTATGGTCTCCCAAATGATATTTGTCACAGTTCATGGAAAAGCAGTAGCTATACGTTGTTCCCAGTAGTCCCTGTGGATGTGATTTCCTGTTTAGTGATATGGACACACTGTAGACTGTGCCACTTGCTTGCAGTGAATGAGAACAGGCCCTGGTATCTTGTAAAATAGACATATTAACATACGACCAAAGTCTTTTGCCCTTTCTTACTCACCATTAAAGACATACCCTTACCTAAATGTACCTTGCCAGGTGCACTGGTCTTGGGGAGTAATGGTTAGTCTTAGGAAAAGTGATGAGAAGTAGCTTGCAATGACACTGTGCAAGGATTGCTGTAGAGAGGAAAGTGATTTTTCCTTCCATAAAAATTAGATACTACCCACTATATATAAGCAGCACTGGGTATTCTGGCCTTATCTACTGCTGTGACGAGAAGATATAATTATTTTTCTGTGTCCTTTTTTTTTTTTTAATTTTTATTTTTAATATGTCCAAAACATTCCAGTAGCAGTGCTGCATCCCAACAAAGTATTTTTTATGTAGTATGAGTCTCTTGTATATGTTACATACCCTGTGGCGTGATACAGGGACCAGTAAGTGTGCCAAACCTGCTGGGACAGTTTTGGAGCATTGCATAAGGTGTGGGTTAAATCACGTATCTATGTTATCTTGTTTTCACTGGACTTTGTGGCTAGTACCTTAAGTCAGAACTGGACCTATGCTTTATTTATGAATACTCGAGTCTGACGAATCTGAGAGAGACCCCAGGAGTGAAACAAAATGCTTATTGCTTAGGCAATCACAGGAGCAGGTCCCAGTCTAATAGAGAAGAGCTAGATTATTTAAAAGCACAGCAATAACTCCTTTGAAAACAATATCATTAATAAAAATAAATTCAGACCTACTAGTAGAAAGCTATTAAAAAACAAGTTTTGAAGAATTAAGTAGTATTTACTCTTCGACAAACTCAATAAGACTCTAACCCTGCCTGAGTGTCTCTGTAAATATGTCCAGGTAACACCCAAGTTTTACTCTCAAATTCTGGGCTATAAAAGTTGTACACAACCTAAGAGTACAGGAGAGATTCTCCTCAGTAAGCTATTAAAAAGAGATTCCCACTTCGATAAAAAATTGTTACAGTTCATTCTTTAAAGTGAGCAACATGTTTAGCAATGTTTTTTCAGTAAAAATGGCTTACTCATTAAAAATATAAAGACAAATCTGAAATGAAACATTGTTTTAACAAAAATGTTACTTAAAAGTCAGTATAGATCTGTTTTCTATATGTCACTATACTATTCTGAATTCGCAAACACTTATAAATGTACACATATATAGTCTACTAATGCCAACAGACATTATTAAAATGTAGGTTTTTAAAATAATCCACAAAAATCCCCAGAATTTTCAATTATCTCAACTGAGTAAAAGTTAATGAACTGTCACGAGAAACAAAAAAACAAACAACCCCCTCCCTCAAATTGTGAGTGATTTTTTTCTTTAAAACTGTTTATGAAAGAAAATGACCTACAGTAATATGCCTTGGTATGCAGATTGTGGCAGGCTCTTAAAGACTACAATTAAGTAAATGAATCAAACCTAAAGTTCACTTTCTGTCATACGTCAAATCAGAATTAGACTTATTGTTGCATAAATATACTAAGAGTCAACAGGGTTGTACTGGAAACCTTACTTGTGAAGGTTATTTTTTACTAACAGCCAAATAATAAATATGTGATAAAAGCTGAAAATTTCTTTTGGTTACAATAATTTCTGTGTTTTAAGCTCTGAAAATAAGTTTCTTAAAGTATTTTTTCTAGAAAGACGTGTGCTTTCTATATTATAAACTAAATTCTAATTCAAAGGATTTTTTTGGTATTGTCAGGTACTATATTAGTTCACTTCTCTCATATTGATATTTAATATGCAGTTTCACTCCTGACTGTCACAGCCTTTTCTACTGTAATATAAACAATATGTAAGTACAGTATTTTCTTTCGTGCTTTGCACTCATTATAACTCTTATAATTACACATGATAAAAAAGGTATAAAATTTATCATAAAAGGCCCTAAAATAATTTGTTTTGAAGATGTCCAAAAGAATCATGTGTAGTGTCAAACAGATAAGAAGACCCTGCTACGTTCTTTTTTGCAATGTAGTTTTTTAAATTACTTTTCATTATTTGTAACCCCTGAAAATATTTCATCTACCATTTTTACCTTTTCATTTGTATTTTTTTAATTTCATCTTTCTTTTCTCTCCCACCGCTCTTTTGAATAGAACTGAAAATAAAAAGACTTTTTTTTAATTTCACATTAACAAATTCCATGTATATAATACTTTGTACTACCAAGTACATTAAAAACAACTACCTTAAGAATTTTTTATACTTGAAAACAGTATTCCAAAGACAGCCTGTTATTGTATTCTTTATGATGATAAGTGAAAAATGAAGACAGTCATAATTTAGATAAATTTACATAGTGTATCTTTTTCAAGGTATGCATAGAATCATAGGATCATTAAGGCTGAAAAAAACCTCTAAATTCTTGGAGTCCAACCATTAACTTGACGCTGCCAGAGCTATTATTAACCATGTCCCTAAGCACCACATCCACACATGTTTTTAACACTCCCGGGAACAGTGATTGCACCACTTCCCTGGGCAGTCTGTTCCAATGCTTGACCACCCTTTCAATAAAGAAATTTTTCCTCATATCCAACCTAAGCCTCCCCTGGCACAACTTGAGGCCAATTGCTTTTGTCCTATCTCGTTACCTGGGAGAAGAGACTGACCCTTATATTGGTACAATCTCAAGTAGTTGTAGAAAGCAATAAAGTCTCCGCTAAGCCTCTGTCCCTCTCATAGCTAATTAATAGCTAATAGTTAATATAGTTAGAATATTTGAATCAGACTTATGTCTTTTTATAGCTGGCTAAGGGTCAGTGGGTGTTCTAGCTAGGGGTGGAATAAATTATGTTCTGGGGATGTTGTTTGCTCTGTTAGTTATATGGAGCAGCAAGGTAAGATGATCCAGAGCTCTACCTTTGTCACACAAATTTTCTCTCAGGCAAAAACCTTTATCATCTTTTACCTTCTATTATCAACCCTTACCATCCTACAATCTCTGGTATGTGGCTAACTGGACTCTAGAAATGAACTAGAGCAGATTCTGCAGTTTTTTAAACACAGACTCCAAACCCGAGGCTATCTATTTTAAATGCTAAAAAGAATCCAACTTTATTCTGAGCTCTTCTGTATGAGGATGTTCTCCATGGTAACAGGAAATTGTGGTCCAATTAAACGATACCTTAATAGCGCAGTAGTAACAGCGTAATGCCTTAATAGTGTGGTATGGTGGGAGTTGTCAATACAAAACTGAATAGAGTGCTTTTTGTCTTAGTCTGAACTATCTCTGGACAACCACTGAATTTTAAGTGATTTTCAACAACAGACATGAAGCAACCCACTTTTACTTAAGAATGAGTCAGGCTTGCCCAGATTTTCTTGACTCTTTAGTCAGGCTTCAGAATTTGCTCTGATATTAGCATCAAGTTTACCATTAAGCCCAAACTGTAACGCTTGGTAGGCTGTTACAGTGCAACCCAGAAGGCACCAAACTTTTATGAATTTCATGAACCAACTCAGTGGGAAAATGTTCTGGTTAAAGAAAATGTTGCCTTCATTAAGGATGTATTTAGAAGGTTAACACACTTATTAACAAAGTCACTCCTCAGTTAGTCTCTGTTAATTAAAAAGCACTGACAGACTAGTAGTGAGACACCCATCCTTATGACAGGCAGGCAAGAGTTGTTAGAAAAAAAATGTGAGTTGCTGCCAGGGTGAAGTAGAGTCATGGGAATGCAGCTGCAAATCCTCACAGAACAGCTATGAAGGCAATGAAAAATTACTACTGAGGCAAAGGGATAAAATAAAGAGAGATGCTTGTAACCCTGCCATAAAAGAGAAAGAAAAAGATACAGAGATAAGAGAGAAAGAAATCAAAAGATAGAAAGAAATATTAAGACAAGGGAAATGGAAGTCAAAAACTCATCACAGTCACAGGATAAACTATATGATTCAAATTATTTCATTCAGTATGTTTCAATTATGAGAAAATAGAAGAGGTGGGGAAGAGGTGTTAGGCTGTTAGTAATAGGAAGAAATAATAAAACACTGTCATGATAAAAACAGAAGAAAAATAGTTTCTTGGTAATACTAATTACCAAGTATTGGTTGGTATTCATGAGGGAGGAAGAATAGTCACATACTAGCATTACCATTTGCCATGAAAATGGATAATATCATTCCAAGACGACTGCTTGGCTGCAGCATCAAACATATGAAAGATTATTGATTGTGAATGGAAGAATCTCTTCTTCAAATTCAAATACTTTTACCTTTTCTTTTTAACTTTAAATAAGCACAAACTGTACAATGCTTAAGGAATGACCAACTGCAACTGAGAAATTCTCCTTCTTGTTTTATTTTAGCAAAATTTCACTGAAATAAGTCTTAAAATTATAATATTATACTAAAGAATAAATTCCAGTTCCTGATGGTCCAAATGTTTGCATCTTTGCTTTTACCAGAGTGGCACAAAGGCTAATTTTTCATCCAAAAAGCAGAAAATCACTGGAGAAACAAGACGTAGGGTTAGATCCAAAATAAGATTTAGCCAGAATGTGTCAGAATATAAATTACATATTCAACATCTCATAGCATAGGGACAGCTATAGGTCTCAGATTTGGATCTTCAAACTGGTGTACTCAGTGCAAAGTTGTCTAGGTTGCCCATTAAAAAATGCTGAGTATATCACAGAATCACAGAATATGCTGAGTTTCAAGGGACCCAAAAGAACCATTGAGTCTAACTCTTAGCCCTGCACAGGACCATCTTCAAGAGTCACACTATGTGCCTGAAATTATTGTTCAAATGCTTCTTGAACTCTGCCAGGCTTGGTACTGTGACCACTTCCTGGGGAACCTGTTCCAGTACCCAGCCACCTTCTGTGTAAAGAACCTTTTTCTAATATCCAACCTAAACCTCCCCTGACACAACTTCAGGTCGTTCCCTTGAGTCCTGTCACTGGTCACCAAAGAGAAGAGATCAGTGTCTGTCTGACCCCCTTCTTCCCCTCACAAGGAAGTTGTAGGCTGCAATGAGGTCTCCCTTCAGTCTCCTCTTCTCCAGGATGAACAGACCATGTGACTTCAGCCACTCCTCATATGGCTTCCCCTCAAGGCCTTTCACCATCTTTGTTGCGCTCCTTCAGGCACTCTAGCAGCTTAGCAACGTTCTTATATTGCAGTGCCCAAAACCTGCACACAATATTCCAGAGGAGGCCACACCAGTGCAGACCGGAGAGGGACAATCCCCTCCCTTGACCAACTGGTGATGTTTTGCCTGATGCCCCTCAGGACACGGTTGGCCCTCCTGGTTGCCAGGGCACTGCTGACTCACATTCAAGTTGCCATTGAACAGGATCCCCAGGTCCCTTTCCGTGGCACTACTTTCCAGCATCTCATTCTCCAGTTTGTCCACAAATCCAGGATTGCACCATCCCAGGCGCAGAATCTGTCACTTTCCCTTGTTGAATTTCATATGGCTGGTTATTGCTCTGTCCTCTAATTTGTCAAGGTCTCTCTGCAGGGCCTCACTGCCTTGAAGGAGTCAACAGCTGCTCCCAGTTTTGTATTATCTGCAAATATGCTTAGTATCCCTTCCTGTTCTCTGTCCAAGCCATTTATGATGTTGAAAAGCACAGAGCCTAAGATGGAGCCCTGTGGAACCCCACTAGTGACAGGTCACCAGTCTGATATCACCCCATCCACCATTACCCTCTGTACTTGACCTGTGAGCCAATTGCTCACCCATCACATGATGTGTTTATCCAGCTGTGTGCTGGACACTTTGTCCAGAAGGATCCTGTGAGAGACAGTATCGAAAGCTTTACAGAAATTCAAAAAGATTACATCAACTGGCTTCCCTCGATCAGCTAGGTGGGTTATCTTGTCATAAAAGGAAATCAGGTTTGATAAGCAGGACTTTCCTCTTATGAAGCCTTGCTGGCTGTGACCAATTACTGCGTTATGCTGCTGTCTAAGTTTTTCCTTATTTCGGCTCTCAATGTCCCTCTACATTTTGCAGTTTGTAGTTTTTGGACATAATATGTAGTTATTTCAAAGTCAAAGTCAGAGGAGAGACCACAGCATATTTCTTTCCAAATTCAGGGACAATGGTAGTAAAGCTGGTTTCTTTTCTTTCTTCCTTTTTAGGATAGCTTAGGTTAGTAATTTCAACACTTACACAGAGAAAATGAGATGTAGCATCAAGTTTTTCTTCACATCAAGAGATTCAAACTTAGATCCAAGAGCTCTCAGATGGTCACGCTATACAGAGAAGATAAAAACTAGCATTCTCAATCCTTTCTGTAGAAGTCCTTCACATCTGTAATTAAAATGAATTAGCCTAGAGACAAGACTGAAAATCACTTCTTCCTAAGTGTTTATTTATGAGCTAGGAGTTATTCAAGATTACTCACCTAGTGTGTCATTTGAGATGCCTCATATAACTCATCAAGACTGCAGCTGCCACTTCAAACAGAAATGGATTTCTTGTAGGTCCTGTGCCATATTTTTAATTATGTATAGATGACTCAAATATACATTTCAAACAGCATCTGACAACAGCAATTAACAGGGAGTAATTTCTCGCTGCACCTAAACCATTGTACCAAATACAAGCATATCTCAAAAATTCTATTCATCTACCTGAGATTCACAGCCTGTAATTATCTCTCTGAGAACAAGGTTGGAATTCATCATACCCAAATGTAGATCTCCAAAAATTAAGCCTATCCTAAGATAGCATCTGTATTCCCTTTACATTAAGTTGTGGTCTGTAGTAGCTGGGATCTACTGCCTTTTAGAATGGTTTGTCTCTGTGAACTATAAAGGGAGTAAGACAGCTATTGGTTCAAAACAAGACAGATTAAATTAAGTGAATGTCAACTCAACTGTCAGTCATTCCTTTAAAGAGCTAGAATTAGATTTGCATTTCTACCATTTAAAATAGAACCAGGAGTTGCAACTCTGCACCCTGCAGCAGGAAATCTTAATCCTCATGTCTAATACTATAGTGTGGCATGGAACAAATGGAAGAGGGAATCTGTAACTCCTGTAAATGAGTCTCAGTGCACAAAGTAATCAAAAATTCACAAGACTAAGAAGAAAACCAGCAACAAAACTATAAAAAGAACATGATTGCAGTGAAGTTCCTGTGAAGGAAAGGTAAGTTCATTATACAGTAGCAAATTGTTTTGTAGAACCAGAGACACTTGAATTTAATTTCCTAAATAATATCTCTTTGCCCAATTATTCTCTGTGACACATGTGACTTTAATAATACTGCAATCTGAATCTTGTTTTATGCAAAGAACCCCCAAAATATGTGTTGTTACTTGAAAATTATTACTCCATTCCAAAGTAAGACAGATTCTCTCTGGTTGCCTACAACATATTATTATCACCACAATTTGCTTAAAAAAAACTATAATAAAAAAATCACTTTTGTATGTGTCTTTGTTTCTGGGTATAGTGGTTTGAACTAAGTTTTCCCCCTGAAGCTAAGAAAAAGTGGTAACTCCCAAGGGGTGGTAACCCCTGGATTTTGAGTTTTGAAGTTTTGTCCAATGGGTGCTCCTGCAAAATGTAAACATACCACAAGTAAACGGAAGAGTTGTAGTTTTGGTGGTAGAAGAAGTAGCCATGTTGTAAGACCACGAGGAAGGAGCTCGGAGCCCCTTGGGGCCTCCGGGGCCCCCCAGCCCCAGATGGGGGCTACGGAGACATGGAACAGTGTTAAGCTGGACTATGTGTCTGTAGCTATGAAGGCTGGGCATTTTCTCTCCACCGTGGACAGTGGCAGGAGTAGCACTGACCGGAGAAACAGTGGCACAGAACCAGGAGAGATAAGACGAAGCAGCAGAGGCATTACAGCCAAGCAGGAGGGAACTCCTTTGAGAGAGAGAGAGACAGCAGCAGAGAGACAGAGTTTTTGGGGGTAAGAACTGAACCAGACCCCCCACCAAACTCCTTTGAGATCTCTGAGAAAGGAGGAGTAGATGGACTCCTATTTGAGAGGAGCCTTGGAGTACAGCAGTACCAGAGAGAGAGAGGAGCTAAGAAGCTCAAAAGACGTCCCGGAGCTGGATCGGGACAACCAGATGGAATGCAGAGGGGGGGTGACCTTGGCCACCCCCCCCCTCGCCATTGTACCATGTTGGCAGTTGAGACAGAGCACAGGAGCTCTGCAAAGGGGAATTTGAATCCCCTGAGGAAGGGACTTTCACGAAGATGCCCCTGCATTTTGTGATATACCTGTGGTGAAGCGAGTCTTGTCCCTGCTGGCAGTCCACAGGGGTGAGGCCTTCGCTTGGACCGAAGGAGAACTGAGGGACTTGGAGACCCCCTTGTGTGTATTGAAAAGAGATCTAGCTAAAACAATCCAGTTACTGCTGCATGGAAGACAGATAAGGAGAACCTGATGCCTTAGAAGATACTCCTGCTTAGAGACTGGAAGGGATCTGTCCTTCTTCCCTCCTGGACTTTTATTTGGAGGGCAGAAGAGATCTGATCCATCGTAAATACTTATGTCATGGTAGAGATAGTTGTGATTGTGTATATAATGTATTGTAGTATTTATTTGTATAGTCATTGTAATATATTCCCTTTCCCCATTTGCAGTCTGGTGTGTTTTGTCTGGAAAAAGAAACCCCATCTCACATTGGATTGGGATGTGACAGGGGGCTAGGACTAGGAAATTAGATTTTGGGGCTATCTCAAACCATGACAGTGGGCTTATATCTTTCTTCTAAAGTTAAATGGTGTTCTCCAATAATTACAAAAAGAATTTGACATGAACAGCTGGAAAATTTATTTGGGAAATATCAGTAACAGTTTTTTATATTTTTTTTTTCTGTCATTTTAACCTTTCACAAAACAAGTTTGCATTTGCAGTTCACATCAAGGCTGTCTTTGGAGTACACATATGGTTCTGTAAAGCGTATGGCACCAAAACCTCTTCATTGTACGCAGTTGACATTGAAACTGCTAGTAATCATAGAAAAAATGAAATGTATTGAGGGTAAAATGTCTGTTACTAATGTTCCATTGAGAAGATTTTATTTACATCTGAGGACCATGCTCAGAAAAAGTGAGATAACACCTTGCAGTATCTCATAAGATCAGTTTGTCCACAGGGTTAAAAACAAATTGAAGTATTTCAGCTGGTGTTACCTTGCACTGAACAGGAGAAACTGACCCAGCATTCTCAATCGAATAAACAGTGTTCTATATCTGGGCAGCAATGAGTTTTCTCATGCATTCAGCTTGATTTTCACTATACACCATTATTATGATGTTCCAGGGATTTGAAGTAAAATTTCTAATTCGAGGTCAGAAATTTGAAAATTCAAAGTTGAAAATGTTAATGAAATATCAAAATCTACTTTGGTTTCCCTATAGGGGAACAGAAAACAGTTCATTTATATCCACGTCAGCAATTTTCAATGATTGTATATATTTAGATGCTAAATTCATCAGAATATAAACACCCCAAATGATGGATGCAGGATCTTACTTTTAAATATGTCCCCTGCAAAACATCACTCCTATATTCTTACTTCAGTGCATTAATAATTACCTTCAAGAGGAATAAGCATCTTAAATAGTGTAGTTCACTGCTGTGAAATATTATGGATTTTATGTTTTAGGTTTGCATATCCGTTGGTCTTAGATTTTTCATATAAATCAGAATTATTTGAGCTTAGAATAATTATTGTTTTGATAATCAATTTCAATAATTATTCTCTGCTAATTTTCCTATTAGTCATATTTTATGTACCTTCTCTAAGAGTCAGTGCTTAAATTATACTCAGGACGAACCTCAATGTAAATGCGTCATTTACAAAGGGAAAAGCAAAAAGAATTTACTTCTTATTCATGGTAGCTATATTTAAGGATTTTCAGTATTCATTTATTTTTAAAAATCCTTTTCTACTGCCTATAACTATTAAAAAATTTATCTATTTGGAGTTAACTGTTATGGAGTAGAATGAGGTTTCTCTCAGTGGGAAATTGGTGGAAACTAATTAGTTTTGCCTACATTTAAAAAAATAATATCTAATGACTTTCACTAAAAAGATCTACTTGCCCTAAGCTGACAAAGAACATCTTTGAAATATGGTATAGTCCTTTAATTGCCCTAGATATGTATCAGTATAGTCATCTATATACTACAGAATCATTAAGCTTTAAAAGAAGCAGAGTTCACACTTAATTAGGATCTTGTGAATTATCACCTAAGCATCCTGTAGGTTTCATCTGCACTAGACCTGCTCTATCACAGGGCAGCAGAAGCTCAGTGAGACTTTCCCTGCAATTATTCTTATCTGCAATAATTCCCAGAATTCTAAAAAGATAATTTGCATTTGGGGCACATACGATCCCATTTCTAGTATCTTTTCTTTCTTCTTGCTTCCTCTTGTGACTGCTCACTTCTTCTCCAAGTTAGCATTCCTGCCACAGAATCCAACAAACCTTTATGGCTGTAGAAGCAACATATGCTATATCTCAGCCATATTTGCTCTTATGCAGTGCCCCTTATTCATGTTATGCCCTTGGTATTCTCTCACTACTTATCTGAATTACAGAGTAGGAAGTATGAGCCAAGCAGAGAAAACCAAAAAGCTGTACCTGAGAATGAAGGGATGAGAAGAGTAAATGGAGCAAGGCAGAGCTAGAAGAGGTGAGAAACATGGGATGAAGCAGAGGTGGGAATCACCCAAAGCCACTTGGAATAGGAGCCAGAGTAGAATGCCAGTACATGAATTCTGCCAGTACAGAATTCACACTGGCAGAAGAGTGTGAATTCAAGTAACTGATGAACACAGTGTATTATGTACCATCTATATATCAAGAAAGAAGACCGCTCAAACTCTAGTATTTAGGAAACATGTTTTAAAAGGGGAAAAAACCAATAGAACATCAAATATCCCATTCACTGCGAGTATTAGAAGAAAAGAGATGATACACTTGGCTGTAAGGGAAAATTTATATATGCATGCCTCCCTGAAGGGGTTAATCTCTTGAAGTCCTTTTCATCCCTAAATTTCCCAGCCTATAGACTGATATGAAAATCTAGCTTGACTGTATTAAAGCCTATGAAAATGGTGACAGTCTGCGTGTGCGAGTCCATTGCACTATGTCTCAAAACAATGGTACTCACTTTTAGCATTTCCTTTTATAAAACTGAAATGTACTGAAATTGCCCAGTATTGCTGAACAAATCATCAGCAGATAATATTTTCTCATCTTTTTTCCATGCTTTTATGCTCAGAAATTTTCAAGTCCTTGTTTGACTGCCTGCACTGGAAGACATCTGTGAAGTCTAATGGGGCAGTGGGCATTTAAAGATTAAACAGTATTAAAATAAATGTAAACATCTGGGATCGAATTTAAATGGTTTTTTTACTGGGTTCGTGTGGAGGTCTTTATATGATAAAGAGATGCAGTTCGCTCTTCATGAGATGGAAATCAAAGAGGATTTATTCAAACTTCACGCTCCCTTTTATCCCCTAAAACCACATGACCTTAGAACCAATGGGGTTGTCCATCTAGGCACATGCTCCTTTGGACTTCTCTGCCCTGGTACGTCCCCTGTACCTTTGAACACGCCTCCTACAGGTTTGTACGTATTCTTCTTCTTCCTCCTCCCTTCCCACCCCCCCCCCCCCCCCCGATAAAGTGCAGTCTGTGTGTAACTTTTTGGACAGATGTTTTGTTGCATATCTCTGCTGAGTAGGACTGCAGTAACAGGAATAAAATAGGCAGGAAACATTACTTAGAAAAGTGTTATCCAAAAACAGCCCTTGTATACGGTATGGAATACATCTCTTACAACATCAATTTGACTAAAATAAATTAAACAGGGTATAACAAATAAGAAAAAGTAATCGCAAATAACAAACTAACTTTCTCTGAAGTTTAAACTAACGATGCAGAGCATCACTGCTTCATACTAACATGAGACAAACTACATAGCTTTCACTAATACAAAACCTCTCATATCTTCTCAGATCTCATCCTTCCTGGGTAGGAGCTGGCAGTAACTAGAACGCAACAGATCTTCCACTCATGTAATAATCATATCTCTCATTTAGAATAACATACTTCAAGTCAAGTAAGGGCCCGAGCTCCTTTATTGGCCCAGGGTACAGCGCTCAACAGCTTAAAGAAAGTGTCCCAGAAAGAGAAGGGACAATGTTTCCTGTTTTACAGTATTCTTCCTTTGAGATTTTATTACCCTACTGTTCTACCCTCAATAATGGTAAGCTGTTGGGTAAGTAAACCAGCTGTAACTCTTGTAAAATCACAGTATTTGTTTTGATGCCTCTGCTGCATCCATCTTTATGAAAGAGGATAAGGAGGCTGTTGATTTTCAACTTGACAAAATACTAGTTATTAAAAAAATCTTATCATTTTCCATACTTGGAATAAATGACTTTCATGCTTGTGTGAGTCTGTTTTATTACTTGGGATCCATTACTCAGGACACCTATAGCAGCTCAGACTCATTAATTTTGTTAACATCTGGGATGTTAATTTCAGTGTTTTGGTGTAGTTTTATTTGAGTATTTCCAAAGGACCACTTCAGTTCAGGGATCCATCGGAATGATCCAAAGTAGATATTGTTCACATATCTTAATTTCTAAAAGCTTATATAATTTTATTGAAATAATAGAAACATAGAAACAAAATAAACTACAAAGCAAATAATAAAATAAATTTAATTATCTTGCCTTAATTTTCTTTCTCTATTTCATGTTGAGCAATACTCTGACCAAAAAAGTTATTGATTAAGGTATTACATAGCTATTTGACATCAGAATGCTTTTGTTTTACAATCATTAAGAAAGATGTTTTATTAGTCTGAAAAGTTAACAAACATACTTTTAGTCTTTTCTCTTCAAAACATTTGTCATCATACCAATTAGTTTTAATGCTCATTTCAAGTACAGTAAATCCTGATGAATCCTGTCTACTTAAAATATATATATTTCATCTTATAAGCCAAGTGTTTTAGTTCAAAATATAAATTATTTATCTCACGTAGCAGGTAAAATGTTGAAATGTATTTATCTCTTTAAATCTCACTTCCGTTGTGATGCTTGGAGAAAGCTGCCATTTTAATATTTGCCAGCTTGCCAGTAGAGTTAAAAGGCTGTGAAAAGTAATATTTTTGGCTTTTTTTATATAGTATCACATTTATTTTCCGTGGAGTACAGCAGATAGCACAAGGAGATTCTGGATTTTCCCAAAATATCAGTTAATTTAGTCCATATATCTCTATGCCCATATTGACTAGCTCTCAGTCTCTCACATTAATTAATTCCATACACCTCAGTCTCATATCAATTAATCTTGTGCTCATGTACCTTTGGAGCATTTGTCCCAAATACCAATAGCAGGGACCAAAGTCCTGTAGTCTATGGAGAAATCCTGAATAGCCAGCTTTGCATTTTTAACAAAATCTGATTTGAGTGCTGAGCTGATTTTTTTAATGATGAATTTTCCACATTGGTATTCTTATCCCTAATATCCTGCTTGTGCTCTTAGGTAATCTTCTTCCAGCAATCTTTTTTACAAAGGAAACATATAGTACAAGTCCAGTGTATCTGATGTAAGAATGTCCTACTGATATTGAAGAGTCAAAGATATAATGGAAGCAAATATGGAAGTACATGGAAGTAAGTAATGCATATCAAATGTCTGACTTTTTTTCAATCTTAAAGAACAAGATTAAAAGCACTGTTTAATCTCAGATATTTGAAGTCAAGAAAAGTACTTGGTTGCTAACTCCGTGTGTACCTCTGTCCATGCATCTGTTTGGCAGATGCTGAATTAAGCCCACTGACTGAGAAGTTCATTAAATTATGCCATTGGAAGGAGAATTTTTAGTTGGTCAAAGGACTTTAAAGAACATAAAAATAACATTTGCATCTAGAGTAATGATAACAGCAACATTAACTGGGGATGAACATAGTCTCTCAGTTTGTACTAAGGGATCTGGAGAGAAAAGTTGGCCGAAAATCTGTAGGAACAAACAACTAAAGTAAACAAATATAATGTGGCAAATGCTTGACCCATTTCTAGCCTGGTACATAATCATGGGGGGGGGGTGTTTATGTTTGAACATAAAAAAAGATTAGACTGACAGGAGCCCTGTGGAGCAAAATAAGACCTTTCTTCCCTCCACCTGCAACTATTAGCAATCCAGCTACTAATTTTACATAGCTCTTATGGTCTGATTGCTTACTCTTAAACCAGCAATCTCTTCTGGGAGAAGGGAGAAAATTAATCTACCTGTTTTTATTCCTTTCACAGTATTGAAAAAAAAAGGTAATTGTCAGTTGTTGTTTACAACAAGAAGGAAAAAATAATTCATTTTTCTGCCAAGCTTCCCATGTTTTAATACAAATGATTTTTGGGTGCCAGTGGGATTACAAGCTCTCAAAAGATTTATGTAGAATCTTGTTAGATTGGTTTAATGACAGATGTAGTACAGACTGTGTTTTTTACCTGTATCGTGGGCTATATTTGTATAAAGGGCTCTTTCTTTAAATAAAGATAAAGCAAGCAAAGAGATTGAGCTCCACACTATTTTACTATTGGCTCAGTATCTGTGAAGCCTTTGGAATACTCCAGTAAATTCTTCCCAAGAAAATTCTGACATGAAGGTAGCTAATTTAAATCATGGCTTGTGTAAGTTGATCTATGTTGCTTGGTCATGAGCTCTTTCTGTTGTTTGTTGTGGACAAGTTATCTGATGCACTACATCTCTCCCCACCATGTCATTACACTCTCATCACCTCCTTAAAATGGAGTGGTTTCACCTATACTACCAACAGGAAATATCCTGTCTCATGCCCTGTATTCATGCCAAGCATTGACCTACAGTTTTGCCAGACATGCAGCAAAATCATTATAGAACATGATTCCAGAAAATAAACGGTATTGCATGCCAGTTTTTAAGCCTGTTTAGTTCATACAGTTAATTTATAATGGCCTCCTAGTCTGTTACAATTTGTGCAACAAAGAGTTAAATATTTCCTCTTGGACTGTGCACAGTGGGTGACCACAAAGTTTGAATGCAATCCAGATATGCAAGTGTCAAAAACTAGTGGGTTTCTATACAACCACTCAGCAGTACTCATTTCAATATAGACCGTTTTATTTCAGGGGATAGTACACCAGATCAGAAACTCATTAAGAAACTGAGCATTTGTATTTGAGGGGTTTCATTTGAAAACCACTTCCAGCTGATCCAGCTGTTTGGGTCAAGGGTCCAATGTTGTAGGACAGGGAACTTGCCAAATATAGATATCGTCACATGGCATGATAGTTCTATAGACCTCTTACACTCAGGTAAATTTCTGAACTTCCTCTTTTAGCTCATGTGCATCTCTGAAGAGTAATTTAAAAAATATATGTATCATAATGACATATTAAATGCTCAAGATTTGATATCTAGTTTCTGCTTTGTGCTGTCCTTCATCTGACTTAACTTCAAAATTACTGCTCATTTTAGGTCTGTCTGAAGTATAGAGCAGATGGTAAAATTGCTCATCTTGTTCGTAAGAAGTAATCTGTTAGAAGATAAGGAAGGACAAAACGCAGAAGATTTAGAAAAATAAGTCAATTTTATAATTCAAGAATGTAAATCATAGAACTGTAATATTCTTTCTGAAACTTCTTAATGATCAGTTACTAAAAAAGCCAAACTAAGAATGTCAGCCATACAGCTGCAATTTTTTGAAACTGATCAAAGCTAAACTCTGTGCCATTCAAGTTTTTAATCTGCTACTCTACATCCTGCCAATCACCTGTTTCTCTGCACAGCAAAGTTCGATCATGGATTAAGAAGTCCCTGTATACATACCAGTATATTGATTCCTTCTGCCCAGTACTTTCTTCCTTCTGCCCAGTACTTTCAGTGAACCACAAAAGTCAGATTAGTCTTCTGAAAATTCATACTTAGAACAAAATGACAACAAACACCCAAAGAACATCTGATCATACTAGCTCATGTTTTCCTCTAAAACTGTGGTAAGTTTAGTCATACCATTTGGTCACCCAGTGATGAGTTAAATATAATTCCACACTGATAAATAGTTAATTCCCACAACCACACTTATATAAAATTAAAATTTTAACCGCAGCTACTGATGCGCAGGTGAACCCCCATCATGTCCTTCGCAAGTCATTGTCAGAGTTAGAAATGTGTCTTCCTGAGATGTCATGGCTTCAAAGTAAGGAATATAAAATATTGTTATGCTCTATTAGCTATTATGGCTGAAGTGATAACAACAAAATAGCTGTAAGGAAGGTTCTCAACAATCTTTCAGTATTTCTTTCAGTATTTGCTTCATTTCACAGGTCTCTGCCCATTGTCACTATTGGTGTTCTACTTCACAGATCCTCGTCTGGCAGAACATCTTGTGCAACAGCACTTAGCACACTGTCTGTTCCTGGAAAAGAGATGGTATTATGAAAGATTCTGTAACTCTGACACTGAAGGTAATAAAACTCTTTTTGTCAATGTCTCTGAGTAAGGCTCCTCTACCTTAATCTGAAGACTGTCTACATGAAGCTGACTCACGTTGACCACATGATCTAGTCTTCTTCTTACTACAGTTCTAAATATAAATGTGTAACCTCTGCAGTGCTGAAATTTATCTACTTTAATGTATCTAAAAACATATTTTGTAACTGGCATGAAAGCAACATTTAGCTAATTCAGTTGACTTCTCCTGCAAACACCCTGAGAGGAGGCCTCTTTTTTAGGGAGTCCATGGGAAAAAGGTTTCATTAGTAGGTGTCTCAGTGATAAGGGAAGTAACGCACTTTGCATCCCATAAAATTCCCTCTTGCTTCACCTAAGAATACAAACAAGGAATAATAACGGAATAAGAAATATTCATTGACTTATGGTTTAGGCATACCTGATAAGTACAAATACTCTGTTTCAAAAAAATCATATTTTAATATATTCATATGCATGCCTAATTTAATACTAAAGTGGTTTTTACATTTGTTTTCAATTATAGACCTTGAAAATACTCACTCAAAGACAAATCTTTGTAGTTCTTTTTGTTCATAGAAGTCACTTAAAGAGGGAACTTGAAAACATCATTAACTGCAATTCATCCTTGATCCTTTCATCCCTTCAGAGCTTATTTAAACTTCAAAGCCTTGACCCATTCAAATGATTTAAATAAGTGCTCTGAAGTTACGCAAGATACATGACAACCAATAAAATGTCTCATAATATGATCTTTCTTCATTGTGAAATTTTCTAGATAGGGATGACGACGAAAACCTGTAATATCTGAAAGAAGAAAGTCATGTTAAGATTAATTTTATGAAAGAGCGTGATGGACCTTCAACATGGAAATACTCTGATCATATTTTAATTTCAGCCTTATAAGCAGCTATTTATCATGTCAAATGCATTTGGAATATTGTGCCTTTTTTTTTTTATCAGCATGATCATATACAAACAAAATCTCAATGGTCAACTTCATAAAAACAGAATAAAAGGCAAAACAGAGACATGGTTCATGGATGAATTATTTTTGGCTTAATTCTAAGATAAAAAAATATAAAGACCTAATTGCCTAGCCTCTCTTATGCCTTTTACAGTCCATTATTTACTTTATATTTCCACACTTATCCTATTTTCAGTCACCTGCCATTATAACTAGCAAAAGAGAAAACTTACATAAAGATATTAAAAAAAATCCCTATACTTTATGATTAATTGAGAGGTTCTGAATTCACAGAAAGGTGAGAATCTCATTTGCCTTTTAAATGATTTGTAACCCTTCTTCATAACAAAGAGAAGCTTGAAAATTGAATCATAGGGTACCTTAACAACTAAAATTGGCTCTGGTCTAAAAAGATGGAAAAAAACCCACCAGTTAGAACACCCTTGGCTGGGATTAGCACTGCAATAGCAGTGAGCTAGTTCCTAATGACCATCGATATCAACTAGCTTTGCAGTGATGCTGGAAGAAAAAGAGAACCCTCCCTTCTTATGGGGCCTGCATATGGGATAGCCACTGTCATCAGCCTTAAGGAGCACGGAAGACACTGCCTGGAAGACACTATTCTTCCCATCTTTCTTACAAAGAGTCTGGGAAGGGATACAGCATACAGCATACCTGGTAATTTGTTTGCATTTTTTATACTCTTGGGGAATTTATGAAAACTTGATGTGAAGAACAAGTGAGTTCCAGTGGGGTGAGTATGCTGCAGCCTTTGCAGCATTGTAAGCTTCTTTTTCCCCAGTGCAAACTTGAAGCTCTAAATAATATTGTTAATTTTACGTTATACAAACTCAATAATGTACGAGAATGTACTTCAATTATATGTGTATTTTCTATCATTTTATAATTAAAAACATTAGTGCAACCACTTCCTCATTACTTAAGGTAAGTATAATTAATTTTCATTAGTATTATTGTTCATTAGAGACTGAGCTCTAACCATATTCTTCACCAAGAAGGTAAGAAAAGAGTCAAACTAGAATGGATCAGTTTTATCAGTGTGCAATCCCCAACTGTGACACACAGCTACATTCCATCTTCTATTTAGTCTCATTTCTTTCACAATGACATAAAGACTCTCCAAAAATTTGCTAAGTCACCCCAAGGTGCTTGTATCTTTCTCTCCTCATTTTTAGTAGAGTTGATGCATTGGCTAGCGATAATTACTTATTGTACTCCTAAATCACTAAAATTAGTGAATGTTCTCGTTAGCTGTGCTGCAATTTCATTTATTAAAGTGTGTATAAATGTAGCATTGTGTCATGTCAGGCATTTCATATGGGTGAATTCTATACAATTCTTTCACTGAGTTGAGAGGGAACAGGATCAGGCTACTAACAGAGGAATAGAGATAGAAGAATATAAATAAAAATATCCACTTTTCTGCACTTCTTTGGGAGCTGTGATATGGCTCCAGGACCAATAAAGGCCTCAACAGAGGTATATAATTGTGCAAGCAGTTTCTCATGTTCTAGTCCTAAACTTGGCTGGTCACGCCCTCAGTCCAGTGAGTGTTGTTGCCACCTTTGCAGAGGATGTTTTTCCTTCTTTGTTTCACACTAACACTTAGATCTGAGGCCTTTTTCTCAATAGATTATATTTCAGTCTCTTTTAGCTAACTTACTAATTGAAAGTACAGCAATACAGGTCTTCTTTGAAATTATCATAAAAGAATAGCAAGTAATTACTGTAGACAATATTTTCTTTTTACAAATCATCATGTTAAACAGTAATTTCTACCATTGCAATATCTTAATACCATAGAACTTAGACAGAATCCTCATTTTTATTTTCTAATACTCTGCTGACACCTTCTGGAATACAACACTATTTTTGACTTTATAGCTGACTTGTGTAGTGATAACAAAATGTCATTTAATAAGGAAAAAAACCTGGTGCTGCCGCACATACAAACTCACAAATATCAGTATAGCTTTTACATTCTGAACACATTTCACTGATTTTAAAGTATAAAAATCATAGAGTAATCAGGAAAACATCATAAAAAAGAACTTCTCTGAGCTAATCAGGTTTCAGGGGGAAAAAAGCCTGTATTGCTGCTTCTGCTATTATCTATGAAATTTGATGCTATTTATAAAAACCTATTTATTGGAGTCAAGGGACTAAGGCAAAATCTCTGATTTCTTTTTAAAAATATGTAGAGATTAAAATTAGGAACATTACATCCTTTCAACCTCTGTCTCATACCACATTTAATTCCTCAGTTCTCTTTATTCCCATCAACACAGCTGAAGGTGGAAACCTTGAAGCACATAAAGTTTCACCACTTGAGTGTAAGCATGACCCAGTTATCCATGACCTCCACATGAAGCCTGCAGGTACAGCACAAGATTTATGAGATACCTTTGTCCTTCTGGAACTGCAGCTGGAGACCACGCATGCAATGTCTAAAGTGACAACAAATACTTATATTTAGGCTACTGTATCCCCTTGTTGCCATATTCAAAGACAGTTTCACAGACATCTAGTTGACTTTCATCCTTAATGACTGAAAAGACAAAAAAAAAAAGTTACTGTTTCTTATTTAAAAAATAATAAAAATATTATGTTATTCATAAAGGTACTATCTCAGGTTCCCGTATTTGATGTAGTCAGAATAATAATGCAGTGCACTGATGTTAAGAAATATTTTTGCTTTTTTTTTAAAGAAAGAGTTGTTTGATTCCAAGATTTTATTTTATGGGGTTGTTATTAATTTTATTTTTTTAAACCAAATAATGTTGTTTTGTGTACTGTACAGTTTAGAAATTCTGACAGAAGAGATTTCTATTAGAGACATTCAATTAAATAATAGTAATTTTAGAAAAATCGTTGTGGGCTAATTCACGCGAATGCACAGAAATCATCAGATTATTTATTTTGATGTTGTGTAATAAAAAATAATTCTTCTTTGTAATTACATTGGATCCAGTTATATATTGAACAAAAAATACACCTATATAATAAAACAGGACTGCAGGGACCTAGGGGATGAAGTAAAGGGGAGAGTCACACAGGTTATTTTCTACAATAAATAGTAAATATAACCTGCCAGTCAGAAGGAAGGGCAGGTAGAAGCAGGCATAGCACACAAACAACATCAGCCATTGTTTCCAGCAGGGTTTTGGCCTCCATGATTATTAAGATAGTCTTCTAAATCTGTGGGTAACTGCAGAGAGATGGCACCCACCTATGAAATAGGGACAATGACATCTTTGTTAATAAATAAGTTAACTAAGCTACAGAAGTGGCTTTCAGATAGATTATTTTGGAAGTAGTGTCCAAAATTTGGAGACAAGCAATGATGCAGGGACAAGTTGAAAGTGCCATGAAGCAGTTCCCACACTTCCCACAAAAACAAGGCACAGATGACATTTCACTTGAGTGCCTCAATGCCAACACTCATATTCTAGGAAATAAAGAAGACATTTTCAGTCTCCGCATGCAGTCTCAGAATTATGATATCTTTGGAAGTACAGAAATTTGATGACATAACTCATGTGACTCAAGTACTGCAACAGACAGCTACTGCCTCTTAAAGGCGGAGAGAAAAAGTAAAAGAGGAAGGGTTGTGTTGCACAGAAAAGATCAGCTTGATCTTCCTGAAATTAGCTACAGACAACAAGACAGATCTGTAGATCTGATGGGCTGACTTTAGAGGACTGGAGAAGTTGATTTAAAAGAAAGAGATGAATCAGATGATCTCTAGAAACCCTCTCCTAGATTTCTCTATGATTCCACCTTGAAATTGTATTATTAGTCAAAAATGAACAGACCTTGAAAGGAAAATTTCACTTTGGGACAGACTGTGGCCTGTCATGGCAGACTTGGAAAAGTAAAAATAACTTTCTTCTTTAAGAGGATAGAGGAAGAAAGAATTTTAGGTCAAACCTGTGTACAATTGCAGGTGTAGCCTTTGTCACATTACATAAGGACATCTAGAAAAATCCCAGTGTACAATCTTCCACATAATGCCAAGAAAAAAAATCAGAACAAATACCGTGGTTAAAGCTCAATTTTACCACTAAACTGAACACCACTAAGTAGGGACAGAAACAGGTAATAAATTGTGAACTGCAGATGACTTCAAATGAAAATAATGAAAAATCAATAATTTCTGATTGTCTCTATCATAAAATAAGGATAATAAATACAAAGAATATTTTTAACTAGACAGTCCTTTCATTTTTATCATAGTTTTGGTTTGGTTTGGCTTTTTTCTCTTTTTTTTCATGTTTTTTTTTTTGTTTGGTTTCCCTCAAAGAATATGCCCAAAGCATAGCAGATGGGTTATACCCTAAGTAGAACTCGCTTTTAAGAGATAATTCACACCCCTCAGCTTATTTGCCTGCAGAGATATTAATGCCCTGAAGCTTTGTAACCTGGATCTGCAAATCCTAGTTTTTTATGAACTGCATTGGACTGTATCTCCCCATCAGATGCAGAAAAATATTTTATTGACATGGTAGGCATTTCACTAATAAACTGTTATGAAAACAGTGTGCGAGGTAACCAAATAACATAACTACTATATTCAGTTATATACAGTTTTATAGCTGCAGAAGGAAAAAAAGGCAGAAGACTTTAAGACCACTCCCTAGGCAACATAAAGGGGGTTTTTTTTCCCCCCATAATACCTCAAATTTCATTGCTTCCTCATTTTTCAGCCAAAACAGAACTTCTGAAGTTATTCCATCACATGAGGCAATAAATCCAATGCTAACATACAACTGAACTGTTTCATTAAATTTCAGGAAAAAATAATAAGTGACATGTAATGAGCATCTATCTGTAATCTAAGCTCTGACATTCTCTGAGATGCGTCTGAGAATCTCTCACACTCTTCTAAATCTTTTGTATTCACACGATGAATGTTCACCTTTTAGTGGTAATAAATCTTTTTTCTCTGAAAAACAGCCCTGTGAAAGCTATTTGCAGAGTTCATTGTCCATAAAATGAGCCAAATACATCCCTTAGCCAAAATTAAAAAGCCAAGTTTTCCTTAGCAAGTGGTACCAGAAGTATGCAATGAAGCCATTGTACCACTTGATGGAGCCATTATCAAGTTGCCAGCTAAAATGGTCATCTTGAAAATTAATGAGTGCAGCTATAGCTGTCAAAAGAGGACAGAACCTACTCAATTTTCTAGACATTCAATAGCTAGTGAGACTGGCCTACTTAACAGTGGGTTACATCAACCTGCCAACCTTGGAATAAATCTTTATACTACTATCATGATAAACTGCAATTTAGTTTGCTATATGAGAATGGTCTGCGAGCAGCCTCTCACCACTGATGTGTTTGTGGTGGGTTTTTTTCATCCTTCCTACCGAACAGCCACATTTTGACCATAATTAATGGTGGTTCATTTTAAAATATTTAAGAGAACTGTTTACCTCTTTGACTGAGTATTTTGCTAATTTTGTTTTGTTCTTCCCAGGGAGGAAAATAAACTTCTTAATCCTAAAATAAATTAAAAAAAAAATGTTTTGAAGAGCTCTGGCAGTAGTTAAGCTAATAACTCTGAATGCCGTTGTCAAACTTGGTATCTTGTTTTTGCAAGTCAGTTCTTTCTCTTAGGACTTGTGAATATCTCACATATAAAGTTGAATGAAAGCAGATATATATGGAGATCTACTCCTTTCTGAAAGATGGACACTTAAAACACCAGAACACATCATGGACATTTGATTAATATTGCCCACATACCAATAAATTACTGGTAGGTTTTTTCAGGCTTCATGGAAGGTGACCTAATGAATATAAAGAGAATATGAGTAATTAAAAAATAATGGGAAATTTTTCCATCAGCTGCAGGCCCTTCACTTACTAAATTATCAGGTAAAACGCTTAAGGACTCATTTCAATTTGTTTTGTGCTTGTAAAACCAATTTTCCACCTTCTCCATTCTAAGGGAACTGCTCATTGGAAGCTCTTCCTATTTTCAGTTGAAAGTTAGTGCTAAACTCCATCCAAGGCTAATGTTAACTGACACTTTAGACTGCGCATGGTATGTCAGAACAGAATCACAGCATACTCACATTTCTTTCCTCATTCAGGAGTAAGAAATAGTGTAGGGGTATGCTTTCCACTTCCAGACAGTAAGTGCTTTGGGAGGAGGGTGATGAAAAGAAAGAATTCGTCAGAGTAGAATAACTGTCTTTCACATACATATCATAAATTCTCTGCTCAAAAGAAAAATACAACCATGAGCAGAGAGACTTTATATTTAGAGATCCACATAGATTAAATAAAAGTCACTGGTTCCAAGATTGGACTGCTTCCTCATGTGGTATAAAACTTTGAGTTGAGCTGCACAGTGATTTACACCAAAATAATCTGACAAGTCTGGAAGTGACAAATTGATGGATGAACTATACCTAGCAATTTATAAAAAAGCTTTCTCATAGTTTTAATAATTTTTTCCCCATTTACTCATGTTTTCATAGCACTTTCTGGAGACCATTTTAACAGTTCAGGGTTTTAAAAGATTATAGGCAGCTATTTTAGCTTCCATTCACCTTAATAGGAATTGTGAACATTCAGAACTTCTGATATTAAAGGTTTCCTATTTCTTTCCAAGGGCTTCATTATGTGCTCTTTTCTGGCTGCAACATTTTGCTCCCTCATGTTAGACTTGCATTCTGTTAAAGATCTCTTGATACAGTAGACTATAGAAGTCTCTTCATTTGAAACATTTTTTTGACAACTCTATATCATATGAAACATAAAAGAATGTATTTTCATGCAAGATGGACTATTTTGACCTCCTAACTACCCATATTCTTGCTGACACACCAATCTTCTCATTCACAATCTTAAATGTCTAAATAGGTGGGTAATAGGATTTTTTCTGCAGAACAAGACACAATATACAGATTTCATGACAATTTTCAGGATTTAAAAGTAACTCATTTTGTTGTACAGACCAAGAAATACACATATCCAGCCACAGTAATACAACAGTTTCAAATCTTGCCCTAGTTTTCTGTCTAGTCTTGAATATTTCCTCTTCTTCCCTTCATCTATCTTCTTCCACGGAACATGAACTTTCTCATTCTCCACAGGTTTCCAGTACAGGATTACCTTGGATTTACATGAAGAAAAGTAATCCAGTGTTATTTGTATCAGTTGACTTTCACCATTACACATAATGACAAGTGAGAGAACAAAGCTTTTGTTTCTTCATAACGTGACTGGATTGAACAGCGCCTCTTCTAGAACTATCAGGACAGGACACTAATTGCACAAAACATCCATCTGTCAGAAAAGAGCTGCCATTCGTCTCAGCAGCACAATCTTCATTAACCACGAGGAAGCATGGGAGAAACCCACTGCCTTGTAAGCGTGTGATTCAATAACAGGATTTTTAATAGTCTTGTGGCATGGCTTTAACAACAGTAAGGAGACAAATGTCAAGCATGGCTGCCAGAGAATGCACAGAGTAATGGCAGTCCCTGACCCATCAGCTACTGAGCCTCTATTTCCAATAGAAAGACAGGAATCACTGGCATGAAAAACACCATGTCCTACATAAACTATAACAGTTTTGTTAAGTGTTTTGTTTTGTTTTGCTTTTTAAATGCCAAAAACAAGCTGTTTCTTCCTTTCTGTGGTATCATACTGTTCGTGATTACCTTGGCAAGCAAACACAAGTTAATTTTGGCCACAGATGCTTTGTTTGTGCTCCAAGCTCATTCCTATCTAAGGCTCAGCTCTGCTCTACCCACAGCTATACATCTTCCCCTTGAGTTTGGGGAGACATCAATAGAGTCTGCGAGAGGCCAACCACACAGTTCCTGAGCAGTTTGCAGTCTTAATTTCCTGGTAATGGGTCAGGTTATTGAATGTATTTTGTACACAGAGGAGGCAGTAATAGTTACTCTTTGTTACAAAAAGAAGTGGCAGTCAGGAGACAGGAAAAGGGGGCCTTGAAATGTGGTTTTGTGCCACTGCAAAAACAAAATCACTTGTGGTTTGGTCTTCACTATTTCTTCACTTGTGCTTCATGATGCCTCTTTTCTAGCTTTGTCACACTTCCTGGCTACTCTACGTTGCACTACATAGGCTCGACTTTTGGAGCATCTTCACTTGCAGCAAAGGAGGGGTCAGATTATGTAGTTTACCTGACCCAGAGCTCAAAACTCCAAACAAATGCAAGTTGGCATCTTTGCAAGAAAATGTACCGCACAGTACCCAGACTATACTGCAAATAAATAAACAAAATTCTATATTTTCCAGGATAACCTCCAATGGCAGACTTTGTTCTGAAGACAATTAGTGCCAAAACACCACTCTCATAGTGGGAACATGACAGTAACCACCTCCACTGGTAGGAAAGTTAGCTTCAACAACCTAAAAATATTCTGGACCTTCAAAAGAGCAAAGAGATCAAAACACAGAATGGCCAGACGTGCAAAGCAAAGCCTCAAACTCGTACTCTTGCCTGAAGTGCTTAGAAATTATGCTTGCCAGCATTTTCTAGCCAGGACCAGGCTTCATTAGACAGCTTTTGCCCCTGCTTCTGGCTGGCCTGCTGAGTCAACATATGCAACATTTCATTTTAAGCATACAAGTTTGCTATAATACTGTCGCCTGTATGGACAAGAGTTAATCTATGCTCTAGGACTCAACAGCTAAGGATAATTTTCTCACTGCAGATGCCATCTGTTTTGCTCTTTAATTACTTTACTCTCCATAACATATTTTTTCCTATTATAAACAGGTGGAAGATCATTAATTTTTACAGACCCAAGAAAAAGATTCAAGTATTTGGCATCCCCTATTATCCAATGACCATTTTCACTATTCTTATAAATTAATTTGATTGCAAAAAAAATATTATTTGACTGATTATGGAATAAGGGGTAACAGAGATGAATATTTTGCTGTCAACCAAACAGCAAGACAATGTAAACAGATTTTAATTTTTTTGGCATAATTTTCTAGATTTGATTCAAGTTTTGTGATCACATAAACCTGCACAAGACCCAGGTACCCCTTCATACTTATGGGAATCTCAGAGTAGAGAGAAAACTCTGAAATCTGTTTATCACTATATCAAATCAAGCAAAGGCATGACTACCATAAGAGAAAACTGAACCTACACTGATAACCAGTCAAAAGAAAAACTTTGAAACACTGAAGTGTGTTTTCACACGAAGCATTAATTATACCCTTCCTATATATTTGATTGCAATACTGTGCTTTTTTTTTTAATTCCTCCTAAGGGCATGCAGTGTGTGTTTTTGTGTAGAATTCATGAGCTTTTAAAGTACTTACATAATTTTGAAAACCAACTGCAACTAGTTTCTATTAGTTTTGTTAAAATTCCTGTATATGACTGTTCTTTTCTAAGCAAAATTTTATAATGTGAAATCTTGTGTAGGTAAAATTTGGTTACATTTTTTAGCCAAAATTATTTGCATTACAAAATAAAAATAATTTTAAAAAAATCTAAAAATATTTACAATTGTTTACCCGAATGTCCCCTGCAATTATTAAAATCTTCCCATGTATGAATAGGTTTCCAAGGCAGCCACAGGATGACTAGGTCTGTCTTTACCTTCCCCTCCTTGCTTACTATCTTTTTCCAAGGAACATTCCTGAGAGACAGCGAGGTCAGGCTTAATGAAGGCTAAAAAGTAAATGATGCATTCTTACTCCCCATTTAACTTTAATAATTGGCTGCCATTGCTTGTTTTGCACATTTCTGAGGGAAATTTTAAGCTCTAAAAAGTTAAATATGCTTTCACAAAAAATGGCTAAGCTTTTCTTGCTATTGACTGGCAAGTAACCTACATGATATTAACCTTCTGAAGCTGACTACTCATTCAAAATAGTGTCAGAGATGAAGCATAATTATAATCAGAGTTGTGGATCTGCAGAACTACAGAGCTAAACACTATCTTCCTCAGAAACTGAAATATTTACTCTTTTTTGATAGGGACTGTAGTCTGTTCTTTGATTAACAGAAAGTAGCATAAGCTTTTTGCATTTTTCCTCAAAGATCTCATTCCTGTCTTCTTATACCTCAGAGCATACCATTATGTGGCACTTAGTGCCATGGTCTAGTAACCACAGTGGTAGTGGATCAAGGGTCGGACTTGATGATCTCAGAGGTTTCTTCCAACCTGGTTGACTGTATGATTCTATGATTCTATGTGTGTACATTTTGGACTTTCCGTTCTCAAGCGCATGCCACTACTTTTATCTAAGCTGAACTCAATATGCCATTTTCTTGAAAAATATTGAAAGGTCCTTTTGCAGTTCTTGCACTTGCCTTTATTGCCTTGAGTAAGTTATCAGTGAAGAAATTTCATTCTTAGTCTCCTTGTAGTATCACATACAAACAGCTTAAAGAGGACAGACCATGATACAGTTCCTTGCCACAGTCTTCTGTTGCTGTGACTTCCTCCCCCTGCAAAAAATGAGAACTTATTTCTACCCCTTATTTTTTCTCTTCCCAGCAGATTTGCCTTAATTGAGGGCCTTTCTTTGTATCCCATTACTTGTTAGAGGTTTTAAGAGCCTTAGGTGAGGAACCTTGAAATATTTTCATCTTGGAAATATTTTCACCTTTAAAACATTTTTGAAGTACAGATTGGAAGAGTCAGGACAAGCAATAATGTAGAAAGATTTCAAACCCTCCTGTACTCTGTGAGACTTCTGCTGAGGGGGGTCATGACACCATTTTGCTGCTTATGACTGGTGTCTTCCTACAGACCCTATCGTGTAAATCAGTTTCATACACATCCAGATCTTCTCAGTGCTAGGATATTGTTGGGGGATATACCTGAACACAGGAGCTGATGAGGACTTTGCAGTTCAATAACTTCAAGTTTGCTTAAGAAGACAAGAGACCTCCCCGCAGGACTAGAGACACAACCTTAGATGTCTACATCTAAGATGTTCCAACTACAGAAACCTCTGAAGTGCCTGGTCTGGAAAGAAGCATTTAAGAGGAGAGGAAAACATGGTGGACAAAGACGAGATTTTCTTTAAATGCTTATATTTTGACATTTCATCCAGGAATTCAGCATTCCCTTATTTAGAGTTACAGTGCTCTAGATTCTTTTGTATGTCTGTATACTAATGGGACTTCACTTTAGAGACTAAAAACTGTCAATATCCTTCAAAGAACATCAAGAAAAAAGGAGGAAATATGCTCCTTCAAGACCCTGGGAGACTCAGGGAACTGTGACAGCCATATAAATACCATTAACCATTTCAAAAGGATCTGAAAAAATGATTACCATTACAATCTTGAGTGAGATTTTTGCAATTATAGTATTCATACACTTAGCAATCACTTCCTTGAGCTCCGCTTTTATTTCACATTAGAAGAATATGAATATTACATTGTT
Organism: Manacus candei; assembly: GCF_025592945.1. Taxonomy (NCBI): domain Eukaryota; kingdom Metazoa; phylum Chordata; class Aves; order Passeriformes; family Pipridae; genus Manacus; species Manacus candei. The sequence goes on along the minus strand of NW_026138062.1, from coordinate 26,600,477 downwards.
AATTAATTGATACTTTCTAATTTTGTTATAGATTATTAGAAGAGACATGGAAGTAAGCCCTAATGATATTCTAGAATTTTACCAGGAAAATATATGTAAGGTAATTGACACTCTTTGATCATGACTCAGCTTGATCCTTAACTGATTATAATTGAGACTAGTTTGTTTTCCTAATTGAATAGTTTTCATTCACAATAAAACTGTTTCAATGTATTATACTGAACACTTGAAATGTTGCCTTTGAATGTTGCAAACAACCTAATTTAAATTAGATGGACTTGAAGGCTGAATTGATTTGTTTCATATGTCACTCTGTGACATGTTTTTTTGTAAAGTCAAGTTTCCAAGTTGACAGTTATTGGTTTGTTTGGGTGTTTTTTCTGTTTGGGTGTGTGTCTTGAAGCTTTTGCAGAAATGAAGTTACTATAAATGAAACTTCTCTTTTTTATTTTTTTCACCTTTTGGAGTCCCTTGCCTTTTGTTGCTTTCAGTTTTTTTAGAGCTGGTCACTGTTGCGACAATCTACTTGACTAATTTGTGAGTATGGTGACTACTTAGAAGCTTCTACAGTTCAAATGAGGATTATATAAATTCACTTAATTGTTCCAAATAATAAATACATACAAAACTACTTTTTAATTATGTTATCAGACTAAAATAAATTTTTGTACCAGCTACAGTTTAAATACTGCTATTATAGAACTACTTTAAATTAACAAGCTTTTGTGAGAAAATATACAGGTATCCCCATAAAGTGGAGGAGTAATTTGAAAGTCTTATTTGAAAGTCTAAGGGCTCTGGTTTGTCACCTGAGTGAGTTTGGAAAATGTAGTTTTAAATAATGTTATCATAATGATTGGGAAGACACAGATATGTATACATTTTAGCCTCTGATCAAATAAAGAATTTAAGTATGTGTGAGTCTGTGAATTGATTTGGATGGGACTATTCATCGTTCAGGGTAAAATATACTTTGGAATCTACTGCCTTTTCTGTTTTCTCAGAACTTTACCTGGAGATGGAATATGCATGAATAAAATAAGGAAAACAATTAAAATAATGAAAACAATATAAAAAGTTGTATCTGGATCATTAATAATTATAAGACGTATAAGAGAGCTAGTTTTCAAACTACAGCTGTCCAATTAATATAGTAAAGATGGTTTTAGTTTCATCAATACACACAAAAAATTTGAATAGCCATTTTTTATGGCACTTGTTCCCATCTGGTCCAGCCATTACCTAACTAAATCTGTGTCTATATATGTTATGACTAGAGTTTTTATTCCGGATTGTAAAAGGAGTATCCTTAGATTTTCAGAGTGGGTGATATACTTGTGCGAAGGAGATCTACAGATGTTTGCTATATAATTTTTTGACCAAAAACCAGAAAACAGAATATAAAGGACTAGGTATGAAGCTTATTCTGGTCTCAGAAGTACGCATTCAAAATAGAAACAGCTAAGGTGAGTAATGTGGGGTTTTTCTTCAGTAATTTATGAACACATTATACAGGTAATATATCAGCTGTTGCCTTATCTAGACTGTTGAGGTTTCATTTTTTAGGGGCTTTGTTTTGGTCTTACTCTGTCTAATTCTGAGTTGCCCCAGCTTCTTCTCAATTTGAATGAGGGACCCAGGAGTTTTCGCACTGAGTGTGGGGTGTATGTGCCTGTTTACTTTTAGGCAGGAAGCAAAGAGTCTTGGTGTTATCAGTATGTTAATGAAAAATAGCGGCACTATTACTAGCAAAGTCTCTGCTAAAATACCTTGTAGTAACCATCTTTTAATAAAATCAAGATCGAAATGCCTCCCCAGCTATATTATAACTTTCTTTCTAATGACTGAGAGCAATTCTGAATATTTTTTTACAAAGTTTTATAGCCTAGAAAAGAAGTTGCGTGGGTAGAAAAGAACTGTTAGGCCAAATTCCACCGGCCCTAAACCAGCACTGTTGAATATTTGAGCCCCTAATGGATGCTGAAAAACTGTACACCAGACTGATTTGTTCTCATTGACATCTGTCTCTAGCTACCATGGTGATCAGCATTCAGTCTGTGGCTTATTTATCAGGAAATGACAGCTCTTTAACAGAAACCAGAGAGAGCAGCAATGACAGTAATGAGTGCCCCTGTTTTGTACTGCATAGTGGTTTGCTTAGTCCTTTGTTTTCCTCTGCTTCAGGGAAGACAATAGTTGTTATGATCCCAGGGACAAGGAAGGAAAAGGTCTGGGGAAAGAAAAATGTATAATTTGGAAAAAAAATATAGTAAAACAAGCACAGAGTTTTTACCCTTTCCTTTCTTGCCCTACAGAGCATTCTGACTTTATCTCTCTGGTTGAGCTTGACTTTTTAATGGTCATATAGACTCTGGTCTATGCAGTTGTTTTCAATATGTCCTTCCTTGGCAAGGGGGTAAAAAAAAAAATGTGCTCTTTGCATTAAAAATTATGGCATAATTTGGCTGATAAAAGTTCAGATTGGCAAATTCTTCTCTTCAGTGATGTATACCAGTAACCATGCATTAAAATTCCCCCAGGGACAAACAAAACAGCAAGACAAGACAAATGGATGTTTATCCAAATCATGGAACCAAACTTGATGTCTCATTTTTTTTAGGAAGAAAAGCTAATATAAATTCTCAGTAGCATCTCTTGCTTTAGAAAAAATTCCCACAGATGACAAAGATGACAAAACCTCCCAAAACACAACCAAATAAAAAAAATGACCACAAGAAAAAACCTACCAACCTCAAACTTAATAATATATTCAAACTAACTGAAGAAAAAAAAATTGAGTAAATAGAAATAGCTGAGTGGATACAGCAAGGAATTAAATTAACAGAGAAAACTGAGAAAACACAGAGATGATTTTGTTTATTGTAAAAACATTTCATGTCTTCCTAGGGTGTAATCTAAAATGTCCCTTTCCTATATGCTAGTTCTTTGTAATCTATTATCATATCAATATACTAGGTAAGTTAGAAGAACAAGAGATACTCCTGACTCCTGAAGTGACTACTGGCTGCATTGAGGCACCCCTATCATGTAGTGAGGCCTCTGAAAAGTTCATGAGAGAAGTTTCCAAAAGCCCAGACTCTCATCTGGTATCTCTGCTATTAATTAGAGGGGCTTGCATGATCTGATGTCCACCACAAGACAAGGCACATAAATGAAACAGTGAAGTGTAACATTCACTTCTAACAGGGTAGGCCCCCCACAACTCATTATCAGTTCAGGCACCTAAAAGGAAAGAGGGAAACACTGATTGATTTTAGGTAGATAACTCTATGAAATATTGATAAGAAAGGGAAAAATATAAATCCCATTCATTACATACACTACTTGTTGCTCTAGCAGTTATTGTCTAGCACATTATTGTCAACATAATGTTGAAGAGGAGCAGAAAGATACCAAAAGTCAGGATACAGGAACTGAAATTCTACAGGTGACATCATCGGGAAGACATTTGCCCTCCTTTACGCCAAACACTTCTCCTTTTTAAGATCCTTTTATGGAGAAAGACTCTTTGTACTGTAGAACCTAAAAGGTAGAGTTTAGTTTTCATAAAACTGACTTCAGATTTGGCCTAGCTGAATCTGAAAGGGTGATTTGTTAAATTTGGTTCTTCTTTCAAAGTTTAGGTGCAATCTACTCTGCATGAGCAGAGGACATTGTCATTTGACACCTTGCTTTTCCTATGTTCCTAGTCAAACTCTACTGTAACTAAACAATTTACTTATATCAATTTGTTCCAGTAAATAATGTCTTTACTAGTAAACACAGAAAGCATTTCTGAGTTATGTGTCTCTCCATTTGAAATGCTACTGTATTTTAAATATTATATTTATTAAAAAAGGGAAAATACTCTACTTTCTGAGTTTCATCACTCCTTAGTGAACAATGAGGTCAAATCCAACATCGCAGATGCCAATGGTAAAAGTTCCCTCTAAGTTTAAGCAGAAAATTTAATATATATTTTTAGTTTGCATTTTGATGTGACATGCCAGATATTTAGAAAAGCTCAATGGACACAAGGTGGAGCCAAAGATCCTTGAAGCAAACTTCATTACTTTTTTATTATTTTTTTTTATTTTAACTAAGAGCTCTTTCAAAAGAGGCAAATGAGAATAAGCTCCAAATCCAGCATTTGAAGCAAACTGTTGAAATAACTGGAAGTGGAACCCAACTATTACTCTCTATATTAATCATAAGGAAGTCAATACACTTTAATAATAAAAAATTAATTATAATTTTCAGCCCATATTTTGCTTTTAAAGCACACATCCAAATTCAATCAGTTGTTTTCCTTTAAAAGACATATTCAAAGAAAAATGTAAATTCCCAACAAGTTTTCGATATTTTTCTAAAAAAAAAAAAAAAAAGAAAAAAGAAGGAAAGCTTGTCCTTCATCTTATTTCACTAGAGTTTTGACTAGCTGGATATTTCACTGCTTGGATTTTTATTTTTTTTATTTTATGTCAACTTTATGATATACAAAAGAAAAGGGAATTATAGTCTGGATTACATTTATTAGTTAGTTTTGTTCACATAAGACATTTCAGAAAACCAAGAGTAAAGTGAGAGGGAAATTAAAGCTACTCTCATTCTACTGTGAAATGATTAATCTTTAATCCTCTGAATTAGGTTGATAAGGATTGTCATTACTGCATGCAGTAAGCATATTTTATATCAACTCCTCTATAGTTTTAATGGGAAGCCTGACATCAAACTGTATTTCATGTCCCTTGAAACATGAGAATATTTATTTTCTCTTTTTTTTTCCTGACGGTACACTTGAAGGATCAGATGACTGATAATATTTCACAGCTGACATCATTATCTACTTCCACTCTTATATACATGCCTTCATAAAACAGATGAAAGAGACTGTAAATTAGGGACACACTCCTACTCATTATCTCTAGAACTTAGTTGATAAAAAAGGACTAAGTCTTCAAAACTGGCTATGTTAGAAATGAAACATTAATTACGTATCTGAATTTTCTGTTTTCCTTTTAGTTTAACAAAAACATTCATACATTTATGCAAAAAGAACTTTTCAAGTGTTGAAGTCTTCCTTGAGCTACAGCCCAATTAACACCTTTGCTGTTGGAGGCTCACCATGCTGCTACTAAAAGAGAGTCAGGAAGATCTTGGAGCAGACAAAACCAGACTCAGTTAATCTCAGAAACATTCCCATGCTATTGCCGGCTATGCTTAGCTGTTAATATTGAAATGGCCCCTATTTAAAATGTTGATTTCAAAATTATATGCATATTTAACTCTACAGAAATATTGACTCTCACATAGATTCAGCATAAAACCAGCTCAGAATGAAATATTTATTGTTCTTTTCTCTGAGTAAAATAGACAAAAAGAGGGAAAAAACTAAGCAAAAAAAAAAAAAAAAAAAAAAAAAGAATACTGAAGGATCCTCAGAGCTGATAGAGTGATAGAACAGAATAAGGGATACTTTCATCCCCATAACTGCTATCACATGCTTGCACAGTGATGAATGAAAGTGTCTATTTTATCTCCTACCTGCTTAAAAAAAATCATGCACAAGGAATAAACATACTCAAAATCATTACAAACTATCCTTGTTACATGCTACTGCTTCTCTGCTTTTTCGTTAACACGCCAATTTCCCTATAATCACCTTTCAGATATTAAAAAAGACATCCTTTCAGAGTTTTTATGGGTTTTCTTAAATCTTAAAGGTCACTATCTTCGAATAACGGACCTAGCTCAATACAGTAATGAGAAACTAATAGTAAAAGTGATAGAGGAAACTGGAAATTTATATTTCATCCTTCCTATCTGTGCTCTGTTTTTAATTTTTATCTGCTGAAAATAGAGCTCAATGACTGCTACAACTTATGTTTAGAATCAGGCAGTAGTTCCAAGCATAAAAGAGAAAATGCTGATATATAACCAGCTTAAATATCCTGAATAGGAAATATATTATCATGTATTTCATTGACATCCTCAGCTGAAAAGAATCCCTAAGGCATCTCTTCTTTTCTGTGAGCATCTTTGGCAGAATAGGCTAAAACTATTCTACAACTTCCAAGTTGTGGTAATATTTCCAATCACAACTGGTATAAGGATGTTCATTTCCCTCTGTTGTACTCATTATCACCCTGTGATATTTGCCAATGGCTCTAGTTTTTCATTTTAACATTTTCTAGACCTTTTCAGTTTTCCCCCAAATGATTATTTATTTTCTTGTTCTGTGATTTGCCCTCCTCTCAGTCTTAGAATGAACTTCATGTTGTTTGGTTGGCAGCCTAAATGAATCTTCAGTGAGAACAGCTGATTTCATATACGCGTGTGAGCAAATCAAAAGATTATTTGACGTATGGTTGGTTGCAGTTGGTGCTGGAGTTTTGGGAGCCTTCAAGGAACCAAAAGGACTACATTTACAATCAGCCTGCCTGCAATAATCACAGATTCTATAGTTTTTACTATCAGAACTCTATTTTCTTCTTTGAACATTGATGGAAGGTTTTTGTTCCACTCTTACTGTATAGTTCATCATAGAATATGAATGTAAATCTATGTAAATGTCCAGAGGAGCAATCTTCCAGGAAAACACATTGCATCTCATCTAAGGATATGAGGGTAGTACCATGAGAAATCCAGCCAAAGAAATTCAGTTTTCTATAAGAAACACACATATGTTGACTGAATGATGAGTCAGTGACTCAAACTCTGTTATTTTTCTGTTATAATATACCATTGTCTTTTCTACCTGAATGTGAATGCTGCTCCAGAAGACAGTCCACAGAATTTTTTCTTGGAAAAGTTATTTCCCATGTGGTCAGCCCCTGGTCTATATTGGGGCATAGGGTTATTCTTTCTGAGGTGCAGGTCTCCTCCAAGTAGTCATCAGTTCTCAAAGAGAGGATCCCTTTCCCTTCACTAAAAGGACAAAGGAGACCTAGTCTATTATATCTTTGATCACCCTCTCCAGAGCCATGTAGTCATATTGGATAGAATCCAGATTTCCCCTGATAGTACTATTGGTGTCCACACAAAAGAGCAGCACAGGATAAAAGTCTGACTGGCAGACAAAACTTGGCAGCACCTCCACAAATTTCTGAAAGAGAGCTATGGGAGCAGTAAAACTTCCCTAGGTTATAGATCAGGTCAGCAGATGGGGACCTCTGCTGTTCTCCTAAGGGAATCTCCCACTGCTGTCATTTACCATTTCTGCTTCGTTCTTCTGTGTGGCTCAGGGCCAAGTAGCATGGATGCTTCATTGGCTCCTCATCAGCTCAGAGGGCAGTCAATCTACTGTGTAACCGCAAATTTTAGGCTGTAGCAGGAGCCTTCCTCCTGGTGTCTGAAGTCACCAGTTTTCAGTTTTTGCCATCAGAGGAATTTCTATTTTCCAACCTGGCAGGCACAGACTCTTCTGCAATAGTTGACATTTTGGGTTCTTGAAACAGCAGAGTCTCAGAGGAGAACTGGCCAGTCTCTTTCTCATCTTCCCTGATGTGACACAATCTGCTAACCTCCACCTGGAGCTCCTTCACTAGCAACACAACTCCTCAGCAGCTGTGGACCTCCTGGAGGAAAATGAATCTTTCCTGGCCTCAGAGAGAGATCTCACAGCTTCCTGTGTCTTGAGACTTACAGAGTTGCACCTTCCCTCTGAAGCTCCAGCTGTGTCAAGTCCTCAAACATTTCAGGAACAGTAGCTCCAGTGGCTGCTTGGGATCATGTCGTATGTCACCACCACAGCTGAGGATGTGTATGCTGCTGTATTTGTTCTGGCCAAGATGGAGTTAGTTTTTCCACAACAGCCCTCACAGTGCTGTGCTTTGCATTGGTAACTAAAAAGGTGTTGGTAACACACCAGTGTTTGGCTGCTGCTGAGCAGAGCTGGCACAGGACTGTCTCTCCAACATTCTGCCTCCCCACCAGCAGGCTGGGGATGGGCAAGATCCTGGGAGGGCACATAACCAGAAAGGCTGATCCAAACTGAACAAAGGAATATTCCATGCCATATGACATCTGCTCAGTTATAAAAGCTAAGAGAAAGGAGAAGTAAGGGAGGCATTTGTTATTTATGAAGTTTGCCTTCCAGAGAAACCACTACGTGTGTCAAAGCCCTGCTTCCCAGGAAGTGGCTGAACATCATCCACTGATGGGAAGTACAGAATAAAATATTTGTTGGGCTTTTTTTTCCCTTTGCTTGCATGAGTACAACCTTTGTTTTTGCTTTAACAAACTGCCTTTATCTCAGTCCATGATAATTCTTTCTAGTTTGTTTTGATTCAGTGTTTTCCATCCTATTTTCTTCCCCTATCTACCTGAGGAGGGGAGTGATGGAGTGGCTTGGCACCTGTCATCCAGCCAAGGTCAACCCACCACAGCTGTTCTGAGAAGGTATGTTGGCCTCATCTTTATACCCCTCTTCATTAGCTGCTGCTCAGGTTTCTTCATCAGTTGGCTGCTTTGTTAACAGCACTCAGCTCATTCACACCTGCAGAAGCGGCACCAACAAGCTGTATGGGGCTTTGGCTAAACATTTGAAATATAAAGTTTACGTATTTTCGATTGAGTGCTTGGAAAAAACTTATCTCTTGAATAATTTTAATAGTACAAAATAGTGTTAGTTTTCCTACAATGGCACCATGTCTTCCATAGTTTTTTTTTCAAAGGGGTGATAATACCAAATGAGACATGATCTAACCACAGGTGAAAGTGAATGAGTCTTCAAATGCTACATTAAACAAAAGTTCTCTGTATACTGTTCTTTTTTTTTTAATGTTTTCAGTGTCTGAAGATTAATTTGAACTAAAATGTGTCATTTATCTGTCCAGAACAAAACGGGAGTACTCTTTCTTTCATGATTGTGAACTTTGTAGAGTTCATAGTTGAACATTCTTTCTCTTCTGCAAGAAGCTACAACTATTTTTATCATCTATAACTCGTGTTTGCTGAGCTACATTTAAGGATAAACAGGCAGCAGACAAAGAAACCAGTGGAGGGTTTTTTCTGTCAATCTATTCACATCCTGCAAATCATATAGTTTTATCCATAAACAGTGTAATTTAATGTAAAGAAAAGGGAAGAAAAGACTGGGTTTGGACTTTCTGTGAATGTGATGTGACTTAAAATTAGATCAAAGAATAATGTTTACAAAGGCAGTGGGTATCCTAAAACCATCCCTGATGTTCTCCCATCTGCTGCATTTAAAGCAGGCTTTCATCCTCCACAAAGCTGATTATTAAAGAAAGTAGAAATATTCCATATCACAATGAAGAAATGAAAAGATGTCTGTGTGACTAATTAATCTATTTTTAACATCTTCCTTGTAAGCATCCAATGTCCAGTACAAAGTTAACATGTTGCTGCAGACAATTGTTTTTTTGAGATCTTTGCCTTGTACACTCCCAAGAGCATCTGACTGAAAGGTTAAAGTAGCACTGTTTTTAATGATGTGGGAAGTACAGTCAAAGGCATAAGGAACCTTTCACCAGACATGACTTTTCCAAAAATACCCAAAATCAAAACCAAACCCAAATATATAACTCTGCTACATTCTACACAGAGCTCTATAGGGAGATTTTGTGAGTGTGTTGTTATAGAATTTAGTTACAGAATTTTCTTTTAAATTTACCTCTTGTCACAGAGCTCTGCTCCAGGACCTTCTCATTAAAATGACAGTTTGAGGTACATGGATATAAATCTGAAATCCTGGTGCAAACAAGAAAGATAGTAGACAGAATGTGTATGTATATGCCAGAGGATGCTGTTCTCCGGAAAAAAAAATCATCAAAAAACATGGGCAATTTAATGTAGGAAAGTGAATGCGAAAACTCACTCTGAGAACTAAAGCTATGGAAAGTTCACAACATTGAATGAATCTGGTATACAACAAATCAATTTAACAAGGGTATAGTGCTGACTTTTTCTCATGCAATTCAATAAAATCTTGTAATTCCAAAATGTATCTGAATATGCTGGAAAATTCAAGCAGTTTTTGGAAGTAGATACCACTACTTAAAAAAGTCGCCCTGTCAGGTAAGTCCATCACACTGCAGCTTTAAAATTCAATATCAGAAGTAACAAGTGATAGGCAAGAGGAAGTGACCTCAAGCTGCACCAGGGGAGGCTTAAATTGGATATTAGGGAAAATTTTCTTCACCAAAAGGATGTCCAAGGACATCCTGGAGATATTTAAAAGATGCATAGATGTGGCACTTAGGGACATGATTGAGTGCTGGACTTGAAAGTGCCAGGTTTGCAGTTGGACTTGATGATGTTAAAGGTATTTTCCAACCTAAATGATTCTACGATTCTAGGACCAGTGTGATTTTCCCTCCAAAAGGCAGGGTATGCCTGAAGGAAATGTGTCAGGCTTGCCCAGCTGCGCCATCAACTCTCAGTCACTACTGGATGTGTTCAGCCTGTTAGACATCCTGTGATGCTGTCATCAAACTAGCTCAGCATAAGCCAGGAGAGCTGGCAAGTCTTCATTGTTTCAATGTGGTGCCATGTAAATGCAGATAAAACATTTGTGGACACCAGCTGGTGCAGCCACATGGCCCTCCACTTTTCGATATGGATCTTTCAGCTCAGTGAAGATTAGCTCAAGGATCTCTGTGCTCCATAGGCATGTCAGTATCAATGACTTTTCTCTATTTTATCCTTACTGTATTTTGTTAGAGAAAAAGTCCACATCTTTTCTGTGCTTTATGCAAGTTCTCACACTTACTATCCCTCCATATATTTGACACCGGACTCATGTGGTCACAATGTATTTCTTTGCAACCTGCTGTTTCAATCACTGCACATCACTGTAACCTACTAATATTTTAATCCTCAAAAAAAAAGCTCTTAAGGATATGTGTTGGATTTATGTGGCAAGATTTTGATGGCAGGGGGAGGCTGCAGGGGTTAGTTTCTGTGCGAAGAGGCCAAGAAATGCCCCTACGTTGGTCAGAGACAGTTCCAGCTGACTCCAAGATGGGCCCACTGCTGGCCAAAGCTGAATCAGTGACAACTCTGCAGATACCAAGGTCAGTGAAGAAAGACGGGGAGGAGACACCGCAGGCACTGGAATAGATTCCCCTGCAGCCCATGAAGACAAGACCATGGTGAGGCAGGCTAGAGGATGACAGTGAAACAGCTACCCACCCACAGATTATGGAAAACCTCACAGTGGAGCTGGCTGATTTACCCTGAAGTAAACTGCATGCCATGGACAGCATTGGAACGAGCTCCTGACAGTGCCTGTGGACCTGGGGAGAGAGGAGCCCATGCTGAAGCAGTTAATGGAAAAATGAAGCCTGTGGAAGTGCAACAGAGGAAGAGTGTGAGTGGGAATGAGTTTCAGAGATGAAGTATTATGATCTGAATCTTATTCCCCATCTCTCTGCAATGCCCATGGGAGGGGAGAAAGAAAAGGAGTTGTGAATGAAAAAATAAAGCTAAGCTCGGGAAGAAACAGGGCAGAAAGTGGGTTTAGTTTTGTCTTTATTTCTATCCTAATCTATTTTTTTTAGTTGGCAATAAACTAGTTTTCCCCAAGACAAGGCTGTTTTGCCTGCAATGTTCTACCTGTCCTTATCTTGATCCACAAATTTTTTCATCTTCTTTATTCCCCCGTCATGCAGAGGAGGTGGAGTGAAAAAGAGGCAACCAAACAAGGTTAGTCTACCACAGGATAACATAAATGTGCCTCACATAATGGCTAATTTACAATTAAATACTCATAATACTGAAATGTCACTAATTAAGCTATAGTCCTCAACACCATTAATAGGGAACTCTGCACAGTGGAGGAGTTTGAAGTTGTGATAATTACCTCTAATTCACATAGGCAAGTCTATAAATCTTTCGACAAAACAAATTGTGTGTAACAAGTTGCCATGTGTGTAGCAATACTTAAACATTTTGTTAATTGATGGTTCTAAAGAAAACAAGTTGGGAAAAAATACCAAGAGCCATTATGTAGTTCCTAGTTAACAGTGCTATTAACAGGTTAACAAATTTTTATACAGTTGAGTAATTAAACTTACCACTACATAGATTTGTTTAAACTTACTGCTTTTATTTATATTAGTACCACTAGCCCCTAGTACACATAATTGCACTCATAAACCAGAATTGCCAGAGATGATATAAGATTTGTTGTTTCTGCTGTGGAACAAGCAGGCTTGGGCTGATAGGAGCAATCACCACAGACTGACTAGTGTGTGGTGTTCCAGCCCCACTATTGCTTGCTGTGAGATAATATTTTATTATAAGGATGAATTATATTCACAAAGTACAGTGATAATATGCAGAGGATCACAGCTACTGATACTCATTTAGCAACATCTTTGCTTATGCTTATATCCTTGCCAGTTTATCCATTACAGGAAGGAATATAAAACCAGGTCATTATAAAAATCCTACAGGTTTTTTCAAGACTGTCAGAAAACACTGTTCATAAACAATAAATACGAGCTGATAAAAATGCCTCATTTGCAGAACAACCATAGTGTTTTATTCAGTGTAGCACAGTGCAGCAGACAATTTAGAAGTGGTTTTGTGCTGAATTCCAATCAGTCACTGTGGCTCACAGCCTTCATTATGTGTCACTGGAGAGTGGAAGGCTTAGACAAAGTTTTAAAAAGCAAAGCCTTACCGGTGAGTCTCAAGGTGCAGAAAGGACTCCCTTGCTTTCTAAACTCCTTCTCAGGGAAGGGTTTATGTGAGGCTGAATCCTATCTGAGGCTCAGACTCTGTTAGTGGTTTAAATTTAAAGGAATTATAGAAGTCTGATTAAAACACTTTGTCCCACAGGTTTTAACGATGGCAAAACAGAAAGATTTATATAAATGAATTATTTATTATGACAAATTAACAAGCAGGTGAACAGACAAAAGATCCTAATCAGAATTATTTACTACACAGTGTAAAAGCAAAAAAAAAAACCCCAAAATCTACTATTAAAATTTTATATAACAAAGTAATATAGTGCACTGTAACAAAAAATTATATTAAAGCAATTGTATTGAAGCTAGCAAAAGAAACAATCATTAAGTAGAGATTGATATAACTCACCATGCAAGATAGCGGATAGATTTCTCTCTTTTTCTTAACCCCTGGGGAGTTACCATGAAAGGCGTTCCTGCTTCATGGGAGAAGCTCCACACTTCAAGGAAGTACGTGCCATATGGAAATTTGGACTGGGCTTTTATAGTTATGAAGTGATGGACTGGTAGTCACAGATTTACAAGCTTGCAGACTAGCTTATCTGTTACATCTTGTTTTAAAAAAGAATGTATATTTGAAGTCTGGTGAACTAGGATGGTGTTAGCATAATTTAACACCAAGACAGTGACCTGGTACCAGCAGCTGAACTTGCACGGTAGCTTGCATGATGGCTTGCATAGTATGCATTACTAGATTTTAAGTCTGTTCAGGGTGGATTATCTTGCCATATTATGGTTGCACTCTAGGCAACTGACTTAAACTTCAGTATCAGGCATGCAGAGAAAAAGCACTACCCTACTATATTCCCTATATAAGAGGGGACAGATGGGGCACTTTAAAGACCACAAGGTTTTGTCTGCCTAAGTTTAAACAAGTGTTGCGCAGACAAGATCCTGCTTCTGCAGGCATGTGTTCTGCTTTGGGCCTTGATTTTCCCAGAGAATTTAAGATCCTTAAAGGAAATTTCTGTGCAATTTCGGTGTGTAATGCACCTTTGTTTCTCATCCTCATGAATAAACACTAAATTCGTAATGCCATGTATTCAATTTCAGCTAGTCTGGTTCTCACGGAACTGTGTGACAAGGAAACATCTTGTACAGATAGCTTTATGTTCTTTCCATAACAATTACTTCAATGTAAGAACTAATAGTGTATATATAGAACCTCTTATGATTTTTTTAAAAAGAATGTTGATCAAAATAAATATTTAAAATTGGCTGCTTATTTCTTAGATAACTTTTTCTTTCTTTTAAGATACATATTATGAACTTGATCTGACCTCTTGGATTTTGTGACTTCTGTAAGAAGCCAGTAATGTAACAATGTAAAATAAAGTCTTCTATTCTAGATCTATATTTAAGAAATAGCACTGAAGTTCTTCAGAGGATTGTGAACTTGAAGGAATCAGCTTCATAAGAGACCCTGTTCCTCTATCAGAACACTTGCATCTATAACTCTTGCCGTAACTGACAAGGTAAAGACAGCTGAGTGAAATTTCCAAAGGCACTATTGGAATGGCAGTCTGAGGGATTTGATTGCATTTCTAATTCAAAGAATTGATAATAGTTTTCCAAGCCTTTGCTTCTATTTATATAAAGCTACACAACTATTCAATGCTGTTACACAGCCGGAGGATTTTGGTGAGATGACCCAATGACTCGAGTTTTTTAACTGAAGTCCCATGTTAACTAGCCAAGACTTACTTTCCCACTCAACCAGAAGACAATACACAGTGATAACCTAACCACATTGGCAAACTAGAAGGAAACATGTTTCAACAAAGATAGAAAAGGAGATGAAAAACACTCAAAGAGAACTGAAAAAAAAATCACAAAAACAGACTGAAGCTTCAACAGACTCATTGTTGGCTTTACTTTTACTGGATTAGTGCCAAAAACACTTAGGCTTACAGAAAAAAAAAAACAAACAAGAAGTGGTTTTAGCCAGGAATATCAGAAATTGATGATGTCAGGCTGCTTTCTGTGTACAATTCTGAACGTTTTTTCTCCTCCTTTTGTCACTGACCTTCAGCTCTCTTCCATGGCCTTTTTCATAATTTTCACTGCAACCACTTTACAGATGTTATTAGGCTTATCTCCTTGTTTCTTCTCCTTAATTCCCTTATCAAAAATACCACCATTACACAGTAATTCCCTCTAGAAAAATTTATATTGGCTTTTTTGATTTTCTTATAGGCAACAGAAACTGAGCAACCACTCCAGATACTCTCAGTAGGCATTGAGAGGGAAAATTACAGTGCTACCACAACTTTAACCAACTACCAATATGCTTGCTCAGCTGTAAAATATATCCTTTTCTCTGTCATGCTGTTTGTCTTTTCTATTCAATTTGGTTTTGTAGTAATATCACCTTTATTTCTACAGTACCTTACACTGAAAAAGGGAATGAGGAAGTGAATAATAATAATAATAATAATAATTCATGACTATAGATTGAACTGAAATATAAAAATAATGGTGATGAAAAAGATAAAACCAATATTTGAAGATAGATAAGTATAGATGGACATGACAAAAATGCTAGTCGTGTATAAAGTAGACTTCAAAAGAACTGACTTCAAGTCTCAGGCAAGAGAACAATATTGGTTATTGTAGTCCAAAAAAAAAAAAAAAAGAAAAAAATGGAGAGAACAAGAATAATTAAAAAATAATTAATTTGTTCAATTATTACTTTTCATGTAGTGTGTGTTTAAAATTCAGACATGGTTGATGAAAAAAGGAAGTGGAAGAATACTTCCAGGTAAGATTATATAAGAATGCTTTACTCAGAAATACAGGAAAAGAGTAACAGAAGTCATTAGATAAAGCAGGTGTTAAAGAAAATATGGGTCAAGAAAAATTCCTGAATAATCCAGTCGGGTTTTTAAATGGTCTATAAGATTTGTTGATGGAAATGTCATAAAAGAAATACTTGTCTTAAAATCTGACTCCATCTTAAAAACTGAGGTATTTTGCACACTGACATCGATGCTCACATCTAAAATAAAAAGAATGGCATCAACACTACAAAATTGTTGATGACTCACTCAAGTATTATTCTTCCTGGTAATCATTTCTTCTTTTGACTTTAATCCAGGGCTGAGATAAGGGAAATAAATAAATAAACAAACAAAAACCCAACTGCAACCAACTGATAAGTGTATTTAAATTCTGATTGGTGGTTTCATCAATGTATTTAGGGTAAGACAGGTTAGATCTTCTTAACAGTCAATGCTCTAAGCAGAGTAGGATGTGTCACTACATTTCACTTATCTATGCTTTCCAAAATTATCATAGCAAAGCTTCTTAAGTCAAATGGCTGGAATGCTTGCAAGAGCAAATAAAATTTTTTAGCTGATAGTAATGACTATCACAGAGTCATTGAAGTTGGGAGGGACCTCTGGACATTGTTTAGTCCAAGCCAAGTGAGCAAAGCAGAGTTTGTTACGCCAGGTTGCTCTAGGTACAGCTGGGCTTTGAATGTCACCAAGAAAAGGAACTTTGCAACCTCTCTGAGTAAGCAGTTCGAGAATCTAACCACACTTGCAGTAAAAACATGTTTTCTGATGTTCAAATAGAATTTTTTGTGTTTCGACTTGCACCTCTTGTTTCTTGTGCTGTCACTGAACACTACGGAAAAGACATGAGATAGCAGCGTGGCTTGAGAGCTGCTGGCTTTTATAGAACCACATAGTGGTTCTATAATAGTTAGGAGTTGTATTCCTTTAACATTCACTGAATTCTAAACTCCTTCGGAGACGAGTTCTTGGTACTCAATTCTCCTAGCAAGGAATGGAATTTTCTGGCTCACAGTTGCAGTTGAACTTTGTTACACAGAGAAACTGTCCTGCAGGGAATCTAAATTGGCATCTTGCTTCTGCAAGGCAGAAACTGTCAACCTATGCAGAATTCAGAACCCTAACTTCCAACTTCATAAATGCGCTAAATCTTTCTTGCTCTTCTTGTAACATCAAAGTAGGGTTACCTTGAGTACCCATTTGGGAAAAACAAAGATAGTTCATTTGTTAACCTGAATTAACTTGATTAGAGCAAGTTTGGAGATCAGTGAAGAACAACAAAGATGCAGAGGAATGGATGTCAGCACAGTTTTCGTAGCTACAGTCCAAGGCACAGCTTTGCCACCTGCTCAGAGGTTGGTGTTTCCCTACCTTCACACTGTTGCTACTTACATTATATTAAATATAAGTGTACTTACTTAAATACTTACATTATTTCAGATATGCCCATCATGTGTCTTCAATGCTGTATAGACATTGCTTGTGATGCATTTATTAAATGATGGGGTTATAAAACAGACTGTATTTGTCAGTGCTTCCACTATTTACCCCCTTCCAAGTTAGAAAACCGGTATAGCACTTACCTGAGGAAAAAATAAATTAAAAGTTTCCAGTTGAGATTCCAAATAACAGACTTCAGAAATGTGATGTGCACTGTTTTTGATGAGTTAATGAATCAAAACATATGAATATTCATATTTGGAGGTGGGAGGGATAATCTACCGAGGCAGAAGAAAGCTCGGCTTCAGTTAGAGCAATGAATGTCTAAAATATCACTGACACTTGGCTTTGTTGTTTCTGTAAGCAGCTGTAGGGAATGAGAACTGCCTGAGGAAAAAGAGAAGCCATTTGAGAAAGCCAGAGAAAGATATCTTTGCGAAGTGGTTTGCTGCTTCAGTGAGGTTTACTACTTCAGTGAGGTGGGCTTTAAACAAGGCTGTTGGGGAATATTGAAAATAACTGAAGAGAAGTGAAGGCCTGAGGAGAAGTGAAGAGCCGCCCAGAGGAATCTGTGTTAATGGAGGCACTCTCACTACACCGATGGAAGCTGCATGACTAGAATCTCATCAAAGTGCCTGCAAACAGCACGGGAAACAAACTGGAGAAATTCGAGACTGCCTATGAATAGTTTCAGAGCTGTAGTCTCATTAGGATCACAAATATGTAATGACTCATGAACGGAGTACTGCAACAGATGGATACAGGCCCTTTAGCATGGGTTGGACAGGAAAGCAAGCAGGAGGGGTTGAATTTAGTGCAATGGAGCAGTTCACATGCATGGAACTTTACCTTGGAGCAAACAGCAAGCTGCTCAAAGACGGACCAACATGGGTGATGTTGTGGTGAGCATCTGCTACAGACCACCTGATCAACAAGCCTTCTAAAGGCTCACAAAGCCTTTTTCTAAAAAGTATAAGGGAGATGAATAGCAGAACTAAAGGTCTGGACTTCAAACATCAAGTTTTATTTTCTTCTGGAATCTGATTGACACATGAAAGACTGTCCAATATAGCCCAAGAGAGCTAGCTCATCTTCAAGGACAACAGTCCTTACAAATGTGTAGACAGTTTAATAATCATGTTAGGTGGAAACACATGACTTAGCTTAACTGCAAAAATTAAATGCACAGAAGCTAGAAATGGGAATTAGCTACTTGGGAGAACTACAGAGATATTGCTCAAGCATACAGGTTTGAAATTAAAGCCAGAAGTTGAAACTTGAGCTGGAAATAGAAAAGAATGCAAAAGACAACAAGAAGGATTTTTGTAAGTACACATGCACCAAAAGGAATACAGAGAAAAATGTGATCTCATTTTTCAATAGGCAAGGGATCTAGTGATAAATGATGCAGAAAAGCCTTAGAACCACTTCTATCTCAATTTTACTGACAAGGTCTTCTCTGAGGCTTATCAGGTCCCCAAGCCAGGCAGCAGTCTGAGGGAATGAAACCATTACCCAAAGCAGACAGAAATTGAGTTAGAAATCCCCAAAACTAGCTGGACATACACAAGTCAGTATGATGACATCAGGAGCATCTGAATATACTGAGGGAACTAACCAGTATCATTACAAGACTATTCTTTGTATTCAAAGGCTCATGACTATTGAAAAATGAGTAAAAACACAAAAACAAAAGAAAACAAAAAAGCTAAACAAACAAAAAATACGCATCTTAAAAAAATACAGCAAAGAGGAAGATCCAGATAACTGTAGAACAGCTAGCCTAATCTTGGTCCCTTGATGGACAAATGTATAGACAAAAGTAACTCAAAAAAATGAAAAGTCACAGCTGATGAAGGGACTTGAGCACAAGTCCTGCGAGGAGAGGCTGAGGGAGCTGGGGTTGTTCAGCCTCGAGAAGAGGAGGCTCAGGGGAGACCTCATCACTCTCTGCAACTACCTGAAAGGAGGTTGTAGCCAGACGGGGGTTGGTCTCTTCTCCCAGGCAGCTATCAGTGAGACAAGAGGGCATGGTCTTAAGCTGTGCCAGAGGAGGCTTAGGTTGGATATTAGGAAGAAATTCTTTACAGAGAGGGTAATCAGGCATTGGAATGGGCTGCCCAGGGAGGTGGTGGATTCTCCGTCCCTGGAGTTTTTAAGATAAGGCTGGATGTGGCCATGGTCTAGGAACCACAGCGGTAGTGGATCAAGGGTTAGACTTGATGATCTTGGAGGTCCCTTCCAACCCAACTGATTCTATGATTCTATGATTCTATGATTCTATGATTCTATGTGTCATGTGAAATAAGCTTGAGGACTGTATTCAGGATCTTATCTAAAGCTTATTTAACTCAGTAAATCTAAGATTCTGGAAAACTAATGCTAAGATCTGAAAATAAGACCTGGAGTTACATCCATTCTGTTTAGCAGAATGAAACTCACACAGAACTCAGCTCCTCCCCTTGCCTCAGATCTGAGTTTCCCCACCTGGAAACATATACTTTGTTCAGCATCAGACCACAGAAAAAATCAACATATGAACAATGAGGAAGTTTGAACTCAAGTTTGGATTCAAATCCAAGCTGACATCACATCATAGAGATAATCATAAATTTAGTCATTTCTTGCTCTTCACTGAAAGAGTCTCCGTCCATCCTGCTATATGCTGTTACAGGGATATGTGCCACAGATGTGCATACCCATCATTGGTCGAATCCTACACAGTCAGAGTTAATACTTGCCTGGATAAATTCCACATCAAATTTCCTTCCTCTGCCATTTCTTTGTACTCCATGAAGAGTCATAATTAAATGCTATTGATTATTGATTACTCTCAGTGCAGACAGGTTTCTGAACTGCACTGTGACAATCGTGTGATGGACATGGATTTCAACATGTACAAGACATTCCTTCTTTACATGACTTTCAGTCCAACTGACAGCTTACTTCCTTCATGCTTAGAAGGTTTTGCATTGCTCCTTGGCTACCTGAACTCCTGGGGTGATTTTAGCCCAGTAGGTTGTCTAATAAAACTGGTTAATTAACCCATGTCATATAGGTTAATTAAATTCTCTAGAAAACTAAATAATATGCAAATCCTAATGTTTTTCTTCTACCATAACATAATAAGAAAGGTTATGTGCTGTAACTAAAAACTTAAAAGTCTGTTATTTGAAAAAATTACAAATGCATTACTTATGTAGGTAAATAAAATCTCAAATATTTGCTAAAACTTCCTGAAGAGGGAAATACTAGGTTGATTAAGCCATCCAAATCTTATTTTGCAATTATTTGCATGAGTCTATTCTTGTATTTATTTTGCTTAAGATTACCATCTGCTATACTTTCTTGACTGAAACAGGGCTTTTCCTGCATTGCCAGGGGAAAAAGTTTGCTGTGTTGTGTGCAGTTTCCTTAAGCATCAGGATAATCTGGTTCCTTGTGTTCATATGTAAATGTTTTCTGAGAAAATGGTTAGATTTCTCTTCAGATTTGAGCACAGTACTACAAATCCCTCAGCTCCCTTTTGAGATCTAAACATTATATAGGGCTGTGCTCGAACAAGCTTGTTCATACTTAAGAAATACTATGGGGACAGGCCTTTTAAAAATCATTAATCATCTGTCAAAAGCCTTAGAAGTTCATGTCTGTATCCTGAAGGGAGTAATAGTCTCAACTTCAGAACCAATAACATTGTTACAGTCACTCACTTTCTTTTCCTCATCTGTTATGTTACAACATTATGAAAATGAGAGCAAAAAGGTAGTGTGTTGGTGTAATACCCAGAACAGAGGAACAAAATTTCAATGACCTCTGTGTCCAGTGATGGCTTTGTCAAGAAATAATGTATCCAGGAACTTATTTTAGTTAGATATTTCCTAATGCCAGTCTGCTTCAGAAACACCAAACCAGCTTTCTTGCTTTAGTTGTGGTATAAAGGGCTGTATTTGTTATTCAGCAGTTCAATCAATCTTCAGGCCTGCCAACTAAAGTCACATTTCATAGTCAAACTCAGATTAGTCTGTGTGAGGAGAAAACATTAGCAAAATGTGACAAATAAATTAGTGTTGACTTTGTCAAAATATTGTTCTTTTTTCCTTTCTTCCCTCAAGAAATAGAAAATTATTCTCTCCAAGAATTGGAAGCAAAAATATATTGCCTGTGTAATAGAATCATAGCTAATAGGAGTTTTTTAATTAAGGAACAACATCTTTAAAAATATGTATTACAAAAATATTAGTCCATGACATTGACTTTGCACAGAGAACTTCTACATGGTTTGGTAAGAAAAGGTTTGCCTTCCTCTCTGAGATCCTGACCCTAGGAGCACTGTATGTGACTGTTCCTGCTTCTCTCTCCATCATCAGTTGTAGGCTATCTCGCCTTTATGTAAAGGTACAAAGATTAAACTTTTTTCCTCATGTCCCAGACCAAATATATGAAGAAAAATAAAAAAACCTATCATGTATCAAAATGTACTTCTAAATCAACATGCAAAGCTGCAAACACAGACTAGTAGAGGAAGAGGGTGTTCGTCTGTGCTGGTTTGTTTTTCTCCAATGTAGTTAAGAAAAAATAACATCTCAATTTTCCTTTCCCCTGCAGAGATCTTGTAGAGATAGAGCAGTGCAACCCAAGAAGTGCATTGCAGGAAGATGGGTGAGTTAAAGCCACTGTTTCTTTTTAAATCTGTTTGCTGTCATATATTTTAGATAGAGGGGACAGAGAAGGTCACAGGATTGCTGTTAAACATAGCGGCTTCTTTGAGTTGCCATATGGTCCGTCCTGCCAATCAGTTTCTCTGTCAAACTACATTTTGCATCTTCACCTCTGCATCAAGGTTTGGAACCAGGAGACTTAGCAAGTATTAGATCTCTGGCTGCTTTGTAGAAGGGATGCTGCCCCCAGGGAAATTTCATTTATCCTATTGCAAGGCTTCACTCCAGGGGGCTCTACTAAGAAGTATAATGGTGTGGAAGTGGGAATTTAACCTTTAATCACAAGTTTAGTACATGGTTTCACCTCAGGCATATAATGACAAGCATTTTGATTGTAACAGACTTGTTTACAGTTAATTCAGAAACCTTGAACTGTGTTACTTAATCATGAGGGGTTTGGTTTGGTTTGGTTTGATTGGTTGGTTTTACTTAACATTTTATTCTGGTTAGCTAGTGGAAGCACAACTTTTTTAGTTAAACCTGAAATCTATTCAGATCAGAAACATTATGCATTTTGACAATGAGTTCTGCAATTAGCCTAACTTCAGACTTGTAGTTTAGCACTGAAACTGGATCTTCTGTCTGTTGGATACCTCTTCATAGTAAAGAACTGAAATGGCAGCAAAGATAAAATATCTATTTTTTCATCAATTTTTTAAATGTAGCCTGTATCCTGAAGACTGAAACATTTTGTGAATAAGAACTGATCTGCTTTCAAGAGGAAATGGTAAAAGTACATGTCAGATACTGTGTCTTTCACCCACCATTCCTAGGGATGCTGCCTTCTAAAATAGTCAATTTTGCCATGCAATGTACTTTTCCCTGTTCTTGTCTGACATCATGTGATTCCCTTGAGGCTCTAAAACACCATCGTTATTTGAAGAGGTATTATTTATCTCCTTCCTTCCCCAGTCAGAGTGTCTGGAGTAATTTAAAGAGTAAAGCAGTCCAGAATGATAGTGGTTTTATATCATAAAACTTATGGTACATATTTTACAACCTACGAATTGGTATGAGGGAATGTGCAGGTCCTTTTTTTAAGGTGTGCTGACCTATCTCAACAAGATAGACAATAGAGACTGTGAGAACTGGGCAGGTTAGCTTCTCTGCCTACTGAGAAAGGTTCCAACACAGGATTATTTAAAAACATGTAGAATACAACTAGTCTTTTTTACTAAAAAAAACCCCAAAGCAACCAACAAACAAAACCACAAAACCAAAACCAAAACCAAACCTTTCTCTTTTAAAGCAACCCATACACTCTATAGAGTCTTTTACATTTGACACAACACAGAGATATACAAACATACATATTTTTCAGAAGGATACATATGCATTCACAGAAACAGTGTACACGATTTAAATATTTATATTTTGTTACAGATACAGATGTTTAAGCTGTCTTTCCAACTTTATCCTTTAGGAACAGCTACAATTATCAAATGTATCAAAATGTGAACACTCTTCAACATATAGTTGAACCTAAAATATTTACAATATATAAATATATTTTCATGGACTAACCCTCAATTTCTTTTACCCAAAATCATCAGACACAAAACTGGTGGAAAAGAATCAAGAAGTATACTTGCAACATCGAAACACAACATTGCAAAACACTTTCCTTTAAAAGCATTGTCCACTTTTACATCCATTAAATATAACAAAACAAAGAGTGGTTTAGTCAAGCTGACCTTTTTCCTCCATTAAAGATTTATAATTTCATTTTACTTGAAGAGAATTAACCTAGCAATTCTTTGTACATACCAGCCCCTGAAAATAAAGTAACGATTTCTGCCTGTTTGGAAAGCAAACTTATATTGAATTAAAATATTCTGGATCTTCAGAATAATATCAAAAAGTGATGAAAGAAATTTAATAGCTTTAACATCAACTTTCATAAGTCAGAATTACAACACAGATGATCTTTAATCCAACTGAGGAAAAATACACCGAAGTAGCTACATAATTTAATTACATTGTCCTCTTGATTTGGATAGAGTTATGATCAGAGTGCCAACTTTTTTCTCCAGCATCAAGATGTCTTCTTTCATGGCATATCTTAAGTTTATTTACTTCTTTAACCAAACCAGGAACTAAAATTTAAGCAATGAGATGCTGGCCAATATATCTTGTGTCTCATGATTTCCATTCCCGATGCCCAGCCACACATTCATACTGATGGAGCTGATTACCTTGATTTTACCATTTTATTCTATTTTCAAGTTTAACATTTCTCTTCTGTCTTGTGTTTTATATGGAAATATTTTTTTCCATTCTTTATTTTGTCTTTAAGTAAGGCATTGCCTTACCATTAATTCTTCAACTATAATATCTATTTTTTTTCTGGCATGCCAGCAAAGGAGATGAACACCTGTTCTTTTCATTTTACAGATAGAAAAATTAAAGAACCTGTCTGAAACCACAAAGTAAGCTAGTAGCACTATATGGATTGCCTCCTAGCTGTGTGATATAGGTCCCAGTCCCTCAGTAATACTAACCTGTTTTGAATGGTCAATGCAAAGCAACACTCCTGAGAGCGCGAAATTATGACCTGTCAACTGTGACCACCAGACAAACCCAAAAGGTATCAGAGCACAAGTAAAAGATCATTCACATTGTTAGAAATGGAGACCATCATGAAAGGAATGTTTTTACATACCAAATTACAGAGCTGTACAGGCTGGGACATGCAAAATTTTAAATATGTGTGGACTTGGTAGTTTTCAGATAGCCTTAATTAAATTCATGAGTGCAGCTGACCCAGATTTTTTGCAGTTGCAGTCAATGACTTCTCAAAGATTTATAATTTTGGTTTTACAGTTTTAGTCTTACTCAAGGGCTACAATGAAAAGATCCCAGTCAGGAATCTATGATGTAGCCAATTCTAAAGATGTTTTATAGTGCTGATAAATTAAAAGGTCTGAAAGAGTGGGGTTTTGACTTATACACGTTAGAACTTGAATTGCAGACTATCTTAATTTTCTAAGGGGTAGGTATCTTATGCACATTTATGATAGCATTGAAAAGGGTGAAGTGCAGAAACTTGACAAATAATATTTTTAAGATCTTTTGCACGTTGTTTCATTTTCATGCTTCATTTTCAAGCACTGCAGATGTTGAGATGGAGTCAAAGTTGTGTGTTTTCTTGATCATTTGTATTCTTAGTGTAAACTAATAGTTCAGCAGCTACTTCAAAGTAATTTATAAAATATGCTCAAGCAACAGAGTATTCAGAGTCCAGAAGAATTACAATACTGGGCTCTTGGGGTTGTTTTTTGGTTTTGCTTATTTGTTGGGGTTTTTTTCTATTTGGTTGGTTGTAGATTTTTCCAGGGGGAGCTGGACAAGTAATATTTTTAAAACATCAGTGATAAATATGGATCTTAGCAAATATATTTTCTGTAAGCAACTCAAGGACTGAAAATTATAATGCAGTGGAATTAGTGGGTGTTTTCAATTGGTTTCAAATGTGTCAGGATTTTATCCCAGGAATTTAAAATCTATTTAAAACACATTGAGATTAAACCTGTTTAACTATATCAAGAGTCTATACAGCTTCCAGTTGATGGAAACAGAGAAATTAGAGACTTCTCTTTTTTTTTTCCTAATTCATTTTTTAGAATGACCTTAGGCTGACTAGGTTCTTAGGTACCTCAGCTAAGGGCATGTGGATTGTCAAAGGGAGAAAAGCACTTCAGTTGATTGTTTGAAGCTTATCTTGATATCATTGGGGTATTTTCGTTACTTCAAAAAACATCAACTTTAAAAAATAACTTTTTTAGAAGTGTATGTTTTGCAGGTAATATTTTGTTTGCATGCCAGCTGTTGACTAGGCATGTAAACATGGAACTGTAGATGAATGTTGGAATGCCAGGTGATAGAAGTGTGTTTTAAAGAAAGAGATTATGCTGACTTTGATGGGATATTCTGGTAAACAGACTGAGTGGCAACTTGGAGAGGCATTCTGGATTGAAAAACATGTTTGCTGGGATATATTTAGCAGAACGTGTAGCATTTACCTCTTTGTGTAACAGTAGACATTGCATTTCACTTCACATATCTTTGAGTCTCAGACTGTGGATCAAAGTGTGGGACAGCTTGTCTAATCTTGATTTGTAAGGAAAAATAATTCCCATTTTCAGTCTTTTGTCCAAGTGTCTGAGGGAGGGGAGAGGAAAGAGGCTATTTCTTGATTTTTCATAAATATATTTCTGAAATTTCAGTTCATTAGACAAGACTCTCTATGGCAACCTGTAGACCACAAGCTATGATGGTATGTCACAGGTTATGCCTACAAAGTTAAGCAGATCTCAAAATACTTTATATTTTCTTGCAGTGGCTTAGGACGGTCTTAGGCTGCAAAAGCAAACAGTGCCATAGCAATTTCCTCTAAATTGTGCTGATTTAACTATGAAACCTCCACTGGTGCCAAAGTTATGATCTTGCAGTGACTTCAATATCAGTGTAGCATCTGTGGTCCTTTATCTGTGGAGATCTTCAGTAAAAAGGGAAGAAGGATCTAATCCAAGAAACTATTTGCCCCCATCCTTCTCTGAGAAGAATTTTTTTCTATCTAAAAGCAGACTATTGACTTATTTCTATTCTATTATTCACAGAATCTCAGAATGTTCTGAATTGGAAGGGACCCACAAGAATCACCGAGTCTAACTTTTAAGTGAATGGCCAATACAGGGATTGAATCTGCAAACAGGTGCTATTAGCACCATGCTCTAACCAACTGAGCTAATCTCAGGGTCTATGGACCAGTGAAATTTATTTGTCCTTGAAAAGGAGATCTTTCTAACAGAAAGATTTTATTATCATTACTATATTTACCCTCCAGTGAATGAAAATGTATGCTACTAAGTATGATAACATAGGTAGAAAATCATCTTCCTGTCCATTGTGAATTTTCAAGCCTTTCAAAAGAGCCTATCCCTGTTTCAGATAAGACTGTGGTTTCTGATTGTTAATGGAATGAACTAATCACTGCCCTGAATGTTTGGTCTAGATTTCGGCTTGTTTCATATAAGTAGTTGATATTTTCAACTACTACTACAATGAAAAATTGTCTTAGATCTTGCCAGTGGATTGTGCTGGTTTAAGAACAATTTTTTAAAGTATTATTTCAGTGCCAACTTATTCAGAAATATTTTGTCTTTGATGTCTGATAATTTCCCCACTATTGATACATTTTCGTACATCTTCAAATCACAGCCTGAAGAAATTAATTTTTTAAGTGTGAATTTTATTTGTAAGTACACAATTTTTTTTAGTCTGAACTTTATTTGTAAGAATTCTAAGGATATAAGAGTGTGAAATAAATGTGGAAAATCAGACCAAGAAAACCTTTTAATATAAGCATAGACTTCCATGGGTAAGTGGAAATCACTTAAATTCCTTAAATTTAAATATCTAAAAAGGTGGACATAAAGAGCTGGCAGAGCAGGTCCTCATGTCATGACTGACATGATGCACTTCAATCCTAAGAGAGAAACAACAAAATACTTTATTGTTATAAACTAACAAGTTAACAAAGTTCAATGGTACATGTGACAGTGGTTTAACAGGATTCCATGGCAAAATACATTTGCTTGTTTATTGCATAAAGGACAGGGTTGGATAAAACTGTCAAGAAGACCCTCCTGTTGAGTCACTATGTTTGGGAAGGATTTCCTTGCATTCTAAACTCCATCTCAGAGAGAAGTATAGGTGCGACTAGATCCAATCCTGGTCCCACATACAGTCAACAGTTTATTTCTAAGCGATTATATGTGCACAATCAATCGTTATATCGCTTAGCTAATATTTCAAAGTTTAGCATGCTATTAATCACTTACCAAGGATCTGTTGCAGCAAGGAACCTCTCAACCTCGAGGAGTAACCTTCAAAAATGTCCTTTCTCAAGGGGAGATCCTGGCGTGCAGCCCACTGCCATGCAGGAGAACACAGTGGGCCCTGGGCCGTCAGCTATTTATGGAGTAAGATGATTGATTTCTAGTCATATTGCATACTAGCAAGACATCTGGGTCACCATTCTGGACAGCCCTTGGCTACCCTGTTGCCATCTGTCCCCCAAAATCCGGAGTAAACTGGATGGAGCCATCACAATCCCCACTGGTTATTATACCCAAATTGGGAGGGGGAGGTGGGGGCATCAGAGGACAGCCCTACAGCACACAGTGAAGCTCTGATTCAGGGCAGATCCCTCATGATAGCAACAGAGCAAGATAAATCCAGAAAGTAAGTACATGGATTGGGGTTCTAATTATGGGGTACCATGGCCAGGCAAAGGAGTGACTGTGGCTGAGCAGAAGTTCAACACTCTTCTAGTATAGCTCAGGATGGGACTGCTGGCCCTCAGAAGACCTGAAATGGAGCCTTTGGACCTATAGGTGTGGCTGGAAGCATCAGGTGAGGCTGATCAAGCCTGTTAAGGTTTATAAATGCACTCACAGCCTGGACATCAGCTTGAAAATGCTAATGCACCACGATGACAAATTTGATACTTGTTTGAAACTACTAATTACAATAGACTGAAGGCAAAAGACCACTGAACTAGCCAAGTCAATAACGTCATTACTGTTCACCAACCAAGCTTAAAACCATTATGAATCTCCTTATTACACAACAAAAAATGTTAAAATACATCTGATCATCTCCATGCTTATTAAATTTGATAAAATCTATAGAAATTGATTTTAGGTAAATAAACAATTGTAATTGTACTCTATTATCTTCATGAAGGAAAACATCCAGGAAATTCTAAATAAAATATAAAGTAAATGTTTCATTTAATCCTTCTTCTCTCTGCCTGGTTATAAGTCTAATCTCCAAGGTTCTAGATAAGCACAAATTATTTTGTGTAGAAAAGGGTAATGTTCTTTCAAAAGATTTCTTAAAATTCAAAAGATTGAGGTAATTGATCAGTTTTAACTGATCAAGGCAGTTTAAACAATCGTTAACTGGGAGTTAAAAGTATAGGCTCTTTTTAAGTGCATGTGTACTTTACCTTATCCATAATTCTCATAATTGTGACTACAATCTCAAGTTTTTGCCCTTAAGCCTTCAGGAAATGTTTTTGGAATAAAGTAAAATTTTCTGCAGTGTAAAAAGTAGGTAGAGGTAAACTCATATATTTGGCAATGTTTAAACAAAATAAAGTCAAATGACCCCTTGGGGAAAAAAAAAAGAAATAAAGAATGCAAGGTATTTTGTATTTAAAAACTTTATTTTGATGCAGAAAACATAATCACTTCACTTTATCATATGACATGCAACTAATATAAATAACTATGTTAGATCAGCGCCTCATAAAAATTTAAATGTTTCAATACACTCTATACAAACTAGATCTTAATGGAAGTACCCCAAACCTGTCTGTTTGCACACTTGTATTGTGAACTGCTTCAACAAACATTCAATATGTTTTCTCTACAAAGAGTACACAACAAAATGGCCTCTTACCTATTATTTTTGGGAAAGGTTAGTTAGACCAGGAAGATTATGGATGAAGGGTTTTTTCACAGAAAATATATCTTTGTGATCTGGGCTACATTTACCAAGAGTATCACAAATAGGACATAGGGGATAAAGTAATTGACTTTAGAAAAATTTAATTTACTTCTGCTGACATGAACTGTTAAAACTGTTTAAAGCAGTTAAGCATGAAGTCAAAATTGGAACATATTCAAAATAAAAAGGAGAAAAGAAAGAATGACAAGGAACCTGAAGTGTTTACATTCAGGAAAATAAAGTGGTATCTGACAGGGCATAAGTTAATAGTGAAAACTTGTCAAACTAACCAAAAAGGATGTGGATGCCATTTGATCCCCAAGTAGATGGCATTAATAAGATACATAATCTTGCTGAGTTGAGCATACAGGGAAATACAGTAGCAGATATCAGCTGTTATCCTTGGGGTTTCTTCTCTCTCCAAGTATCATGATATGCAACAACTTAAACATTTCTGTTTTACTGTACCAAATATTTATATTTTTTAAATATTTAGGAAAGGTGTATAATTCAAAAGCTAAAATGAATCACCAGTAGTAATGGTGATTATTAAATGGCAGCTGTCATGGTAAAACTAGAATCCAAAGGAGCTTTAAATTTTCCATCAGGAACTTCTGTAGAAAAGTGCTCAGTCTGGACCTTAAAGAAAAAAGCATTGAGACATGAAGAAACTAAAATCAGGATTTGTTTCAATCAAAGAGTGACTTTGTCAGTTTTCATTGAGGAAATGCAAGTAGCTCTAAATGGTGATTTTTGTCCTCCTGTTTTAGTTAACTAAAGAAGAGAATTAGCTTTGGAGGTACCTGTACCTTACCATCAACTAAGCGGCTACCAAGGATAAGGTGCATAACACTAAATAAAATAGATTTGATAGTCAATGTTTTTCCATATTTACACAGGAAATCAGTAGAATTATGGAAAAGGGGTAGTTACCTTTCTTTTAGCACAGAATATATCACGGACTATGTTTTTTTTTTTGCAATAATACCTATACATTGAAACCTTGATTGCTTCACAGAATTAGATCATTTTTGAAATGTCACAAACCTGAAATTATGTATATGAAATGACATTAGTATGTGACAGTTCAATCTGTCTGCATTGAAGTCAATGGCAAAGCTTCCACTGACACCATGTTGACAAGTTATTGGATATTTCCATATGTTTTAAATAACTATAGATATACCTAGAAGGGATGTACAACAGTTGTCGCTGGATATATGGAGTACTGAAAGATAACAAAACTTGTAGACTCAAACTAAATCTTTTTACAGCTCTGTAACTCGTGGTTTGTTGTTGCTATTATTATTCATTTTACTTTCCTCTACACTTTTTAATCTGTCCAGGAGAACTACTGCTAAAATAAGATAAGAAAAGCTATTTTCACTGCTTCTTAAAACAGCTGGCACCAGAAGAAAATTTTTTTTCTCTCAAGTTTTCAAGATTCAATTTTTGTGGACCTCAGGGATTTAAACAGCTCAGATAGCTCAGCATAGTCGTTTGTATGTATGTGAATATAAATCAAGGTCTTGAACCTTTTAAAATTGTGCCTATTACAAACTCCTATTTTTAGTTATAAATCCTTTATATATGTACAAACAAGCAAGTCTTACTTTTCTGTTGTCTTAAAGTTTTGTTAAAAAGTTTAAAATGTTACAGATTTTGGTAAAAAAATCAATGTACATACCAATTAGAAGCTCCTACAACTTTAGTAATATAAAGAAGAGCAAACTTTTAATAAAGAGTTTTTACTGTCCATTTTATAGACAGAGAAAAAGAAAATTGCTTGTATACAAAAGTAAGCACAAATTAATTATGGAAATATGATAAAAGAGTATAGAGTGATCTTTTTCAAAGTAAATGCAGTTTAGAAACAAAACCTCAACACAGCTGTTATCATCTTGTACTTTTCAGCAGAATACATTTAAAAATGCAGTCCATAAACCCTGGGTTGATAATTTAAAAAAGCAGCTCAGAAATTGCATGAACATTTGTAGAAGTTCATGTCAGGAAATTCATTACCATACTGTTCACTAAAACTTTTAAACCACCGACTACAAAATGGGTCATTCAGGCAATTCTTTTTGAAGGTAGTAACGTAATGGTTAAATTTGTAAAAAGACAGTCAAAAATCTGTTAATTACAATCTGACTTAATTCTCAGTCCAAGTGCCTTCTTGTAGATAATGAGATGTAATAGTCTGCGATGCCCGAATTAAACCGCTTCTGGTCATAACTGACTGACAGCTTCTTTCAGCAGGAAAGCGATTAAAGACACCAGCGGCTGGCTAGGTTAAGCTAGATCTTTAAAAGGATACAAGTTATTCTTAAAAATGAGAACAGAGATGGGCCTCCTTTTCTAGACTCTGTTTCAACATATTGAAATCTTGAGATCCATAATATGAGCTCATACCATAAGATCAGTTCAGAAGGTGAATGATATATAAGGATGTTGTTTTGTTTTGTTTTCTAAATCCTAGTTCCATATATATTTTGATATACAAATGCTATTAAACATAAGTTGTAATTTTAACAACTTACAATTTCATTCTCATTTATGTTCCTCTTTGAAATACTCAGTAACAAACATTCATGCACAAATACTTTAACATTGACAGTTGTATGCAGTTGGATTTGGTTGCTTTTTTCACTAAATGAGAAGCTAAGTTAATTAAAGGAATGTTGAAGAAACCTTTGGTTTCTCAAAATAAATGAATTCGGAGATCATATCTCTCTTTCATCTGTAAACCTGTAGTAAACACCTCCATCTCTTACTCCACAGGTAAGATCATAGTTCTTGAGAATTGCTTCTGCATAACAATTTTATTTTAGGCTCAGTTTGAAAACTATCACCGAGTGTTAGTTCTTTTAATATTTGCAGTGCTTATAGTATTATAATTGGTCTTAAGGTTTCTGAAAGTGTATGAAACTTCTGTAATGTGTTTGACAGCAGTTTTCATCATGAGTTGTATCTAGCTACTGTAAGCTTCAAATCACCTTGTTAGGAAAGTAATCAACCTTTAAGAATATATTCCACTATACAGTGTGTATAAATCATTATTCTCGAGTCTTATAGAGAAATAGTGTTGGCTTAGTGGGGGGCTAAAAAGCTTATGGATTGAATCACATCGTTAACTTTAAATGTTTTATTGAGATACCTGGGTTGCTCTTGGCTTCCTAGTTAGTAAAAATGTATAGCTACTCTGTGAGATGATGAAGCACAGATAAAATCTAATCTCTTTCTGAATGAACTTTATCTCCATTGCTAGCTTATAGCTGGATACTCTTCTTTCTAATGACATAGGTATTTCTGGAGTCTTCTTATAAACTGGATGATTTAGGTACCAATATGGAATAAAAAGATATTTATTGGTTAGTAACAACAGTCATTTGGACTTTTTTTTTCATTAACTGAGAAATTAATTTTCTGTAGGTCTCGGAACACTAGGTAAATCCAGAAAGACAAAGAACACTTTTCCAAGGTTAATTACAAAGAAACAATGACTGTTCAATGACCAAGAAATTTAACACTGATTTTCATTTTAAAAGACAACTGTGAATAATACCAAATGGTGAGGTTTTCTAGATTTACATGAAAAAATATTTCAGCTTTACAAAGACTTCTTAAAGACAAAAATTTACCTTGAAAATGTGCTAAACTGTGACACTGAGTGCGATTTATCAGACTAAAAGTCAAAGTCTAGATGTCTGAGTTCTCATTTATGGTTTCTCTTTACTCTGTTTTTTTTTCATTCCGTTGTAGACATCTGTCTATCATCCTGACACAAAACACAGGAAGCTCACAGACCCCAGGTAGCTGTACCCAGACATCCGTACACAGAAACTCATCCTTGTGTCTCTCATGTATATAGTCACAACAGTCAATGCCTCTTCCTGTCACACAATTCATCTGCTTATTTCTAGATAGCCAGCATGCACATTCATACAGTCATTGTCATCATCAATGCAAAAAAAACCCCAGTTTGCCAGCTGTACACCCATCTGTATAAGCATAGAGGGATATTTCCTGTGATCTTTCTGTCTGCTTGATCAACCCAGCACATAGCCTGACTGTAACTAGCACCAGGCTCTGTCCAAGATCTTGGCAAAGTTGATGGAGACTCTGGAATTGAGCACAATGCACCTTTTTCATTTCACCATATATCTCCAAGCTAATTTCATAGAAGGCGGTAGTGACAGATATGATGAAGAAGTACAATTGTATAGAAAACCCTGCAGTTATGGAGGGCAAGTATGACTAAGCTGTTTTTTGTCTTTCCTAAATGAACTATTCCTTTGTACTGAAGCGTAGACATTTTAGTGACTGGCCTATAATCTGACCGACAATTGAGTTGAGTGTAATGCTTCCTTGTGCGTATTGCAACTCAAACTACAGAAGAGCACACATCTCTCCGTCTGCTAGCCTTGTGAAGGAGATATATTGGACAACTGAGGGCATCTGAAATGGCATGAGATATCTATGTGTGGATGACTGCCCTGGGGCAAGAAATTAAAAATGTCTTTCTGAAGCACTGCGCAGCTCTCTAGGGTATCAGCACTTCACCAGGCTTTGTTTCATCAGGGAGCTTGCTGAGGGGGTCCGCACCTTCATCCAAGTTATTGATGAACAAGTTAAACAATACTGGGCCCAGTATTGAACCTTTTGGGACACCACTAATGGCAGGCCTTCAACTAGACCCTTTGACACTGATTACAACCCTCTGGGTTCTGCCATTCAGCCAGTTCTCAATCCACTCATTGTTCACTCATCCAGTCACACTTCCTGAGTTTACCTATGAGGATGTTGTGAGAGACAGTGTCAAAAGCCTTAGAGAAAATACCCACTGCTCTCTCCCATCATCCACCCAGGTAGTTATTTCATTGAAGAAGACAATCAGGTTGGTCAAGTATAAAGGACAACCTTTAGTTAATCCACGCTGACTAGACCTGACCACCTTCTTGTCCTCCATGTGGATGGAGATGACTTCCAGAATGAGGCACTCCATCATCTTTCCAGACACTGAGGGGTGGCTGACTGGCTGATAGTTTCCTGGGTCCTCCTTCTTGCCCTTTTTTAAAGACCAGGGTAACAGTTGCTTTCTTCCAGTCCTCAGCCACCTCTCCTGATCATCACAATTTTTCAAATATGATCATAAGTGGTCTTAATATGGTATCCACCAGCTCTCTCAGCACCAGTGGATGCATCTTGTCAGGGCCCATGGACTTGTGGGTGTCAGGTTTGCCTAGGTGTTCTCTAATTCAGTCCTCCACCAAGGGAAAGTCTTTCTTCCAACATTCCTTTACCTTGGTTTCTTGAGACAGAGATTCCTGAGGGCTGAGTCAGAGATTCCTGATGCAAAGAACCTGTTCAATAACTGTACCTTCTCTGCCTCCTCTGTCACCAGGGCCCCTCCCTCCATTTAGTAATGGGCCCAACATTATCCTTAGTTTTCCTTTTTTATTGATGTATTTAAAGAAGACCTTCTTCTTGTCCTTGATATCCTTCACCAGATTTAACTGCAGATGGCCTTTGGCCTTCCTTGTCTCATTTCTACTTACTCTAACCTCTCTATGTTCATTCTATGTGGTTTGATCCTGCTTCAGCCTCCTGTGTATTTCCTGCTTATACTTGAGTAATTCGTCCACATGGGTTGAACGTTTCCTCATTTGCCCTTTTTCTTGTTCATCTGGATGCATCATTGAGCCTGAAGGATCCTTGGAGGATCAATTAGCTTTCTTGGAGCCCTCCTCCCTGCAGGTCCTATTCCCATGGAATTCTTCCCAGGGAGCCTAGAAGAGGCTAAAGTCAGCTCTCCTGAAGTGCCCAGTTAAAATCTTGCTTCCCTGCTTCCTCCTCACTCGATACAAAACTCCACAATCCCATGGTCACTATATCCAAGGCTGCCTCCAACCATCACATCTCCAACAAGGTCTTCCCTCTTTGTTAGTATGAGATCAAGCAGTACACCATTCCTTGTGGTATCCTCCACTACCTGTGTCAAAATGTTATCATCAAGCTTTCCAGGAACCTCCTGGACTCTTTTTGCTTCCCTGTGTAGTTTCTTCAGCAGATGTCAGAGTTAAGTTCCACAAAAGAACCAGTGCCTGTGACTTGAGGATCCTTCAAGCTGCCTGTTGAAGGACTCACATACTTCCTCCTGGTGGTCAGGTGGCCAATAGCACACACCCACAACAATGTCACTCTTATTAGTCTGCCCTTTCATACTAACCCATAAGCTCTCAACTCACTCATCATCCACCCCAAGACAGAGCTTGATACATTCCAAGTGTTGCCTCACATAGGCAACACTTAGCTCACATAGGCAACACTTGGAACATCCAAGTGTCACATTCCAAGTGTCACCTCTACCATTGTGACTTCCTGGTCTGTCTTTCATAAACATTGTTTAGCCCTTCATGACAACATTCCAGTCATGTGAGTTCACCCACCATGTCTCCATAATTGCAATGAGAACAGTCTTGTGACTTCACAGATCTCTGGTCCCTCTTGTTTGTTCCCCATGCTGCATACATTGGTGTACAGGCACTTTATAGAAGTATTTGATTGTGTCAATATCCCAGTGAGAGTGTAAATGGACAGCCCATAATCCTATCTTGAGGTTAAATCTTCAGATGCTTGTACTTGCTGGAGGTATCTCCTCATAACCCTCCTTTTGTTGCTTATGTGGTTGCTATAGTTCTTTCCCAAACTTATCTCTGCTGAACCCTGCTATGTCCCCATCCCCCCTTCAAATCTAGTTTAAAGTTTTTTCAATGAGCCCTGCTAACTCCTATCCTAAGCTCCTTTTTCCCCTTTGATCCAGGTGGACACCATCTCTTATCAGCAGGTTCAGTGTCATATAAATCAGCACATGATCAAAAGCCCACAATTCTGCTGGTAACACCAGTCTTGAAGCCAGATATGATTTTCTCATTTCTTGCCCCATCATTCCCTGCAACTGGCAGGACAGAAGGGAATATATCTTGTGCTCCATGTCCCTTGACCAGTTGTCCCGAGTCCCTGAGGTCCCTTTTGATTGTCCACAGACTCCTTCCTGGGACATCACCGGTATACACCTGGGAAATCAGTAGTGGATAATAATCAGTGGGCCATACCAAGCTGGGAAGTTTCTTGCTGATTGTTTTTACCTGGACCCCAGGGAGGCAATGCACTTTCCTATGGGTTGGATCTGATTGGCATATTGGGCCCTTCATTCTTCTCTAAAGGGGGTCACCAATGATTACTACCTTTCTTCTTTCTTGATTGAGGAGGTTGTAATGTGAAGGGTAGGCTGCCCTTCCCTAGGCAGAGCATCTTCACTCTAGATGGACCTTCATCCACATTCTCATTTCCCTTATCCTCAGATTCCAAAACCTCATAGCTATTGTATAAAAGGGCATCTGGGGAGGTCAGGTAGTTCTTTGCAACTTTGATTGACTCATCCTTTGCCCTTCTAGTACATGTGGATTCTCACCCCATCTGAAGTATGAGGCAGCATTTCTCTCCAAACTGGCTATTCCAGCCTTCACAGCTCACGTGGCATATCAGTTCTTCATTGCTTCTCCATGTCGAATATAAATGCTGTCATCTATTCTGTTATGTCAGAGCACAGAAACAAGTGGTGCAGCTCAAGATATAGGACAATACACTCCATAGCATTTTTTCTGTCCAGGGAATTGGAAAAAATAGGATTAGCTAAACTGTCTCAGTGGATGCACTAACATGGTTCCATTTATTCCACTAATTTCCTGCCAAAGAACTGCATCCTGCAAAATGAGAAGGGAACAATGATAGAGCCCTTCCTAAAGTCGCAGAGAGATCGGGCATGTCGATGGTGAGAAGATCATTATACTGAAGGTAACTCCAAAAAGGATAAGAATGACTGCTCTAAAAAATCTGCAAATACTTTTCTGTGGCACACTGACTCACACAGCACTGAAAGGACATTGAGAGACCATTATTGAATTTAGCCTTTCATTTCTCATTTGTGCGGACTATGAATTTTTAGTAATATTGGGAATAAAATTGTTGGTGCTTGACATTTAATACATCTGATTCTTTTCCACAGCAACAATTGTTTGAAGAACCTAAAAAATATTCCCTTTTCTCAAATAAACTTTGTGAGGATAAATTTATTAATATATATGAGAGCCTCAGCATGTACAGATTTGGGAACCATAAAAATAGCTTAGGAGAAACAGTGTTTGTTTTACTTCTCTGCTTTGCTAATATACTTGTAAGGACTATGGCTCTACTTTTAAGCTTACTTACATGCTTATAAATCAGCCTACTTTCACAGCCATTCAGTTACTGGTGCAAAGGAAGATCAGAATTAGGTGTTACAAGCTAAATAATCAGTTACTATAAACTGTTGCAGAGATCAGTTCCACACTTTAGACCTAAGTGAAACACCATAGTTTATAGCAAATGAAAATGTGTCCTTAATCATCTTTTCTTCTTAAATCACAGACGGTAAAAAGTCCCATTGATACTCTCCCCTTTCCCATCCTGATTTTACTGTATGATGCATAGTTTTTCTCATGTGGTGGGCAGAAGCTACGCCACCGCACAATTTTTCTTTCCGTATTAACACCATGGTTACATACACAGAAAACAAACAGATACCTTTTTCATCACAAATATAAGATAACCTGAGATGCATCACTACACTGACAACTCTTGATCTAAAGATATTTTAAATCAGCTGCAGTATTGCATCGATTTCAGATTAATTTTGCATCATACCATAACATGAACTCAATCTGATTGTACACACTTCAAATAGTCAATAGAGTGTAAAGTAATATTTATCCTAAAGGGAGGTAGTTTACTATGTATGTAGTGACAGCAAGGACTGACAGTAGCTTTGATGGAATCTTGAAATTGGCATCAACTTAATGTGAAACAAAAATTATTGTTGTCTGTAATCTCACTTTAGAATAGTACCACTGTATTGGTTACTTTCTTGTTGCTTAATAACAAACTCAGCATTTAGACATGAAAAGTATACTCAAGTATATTATAATTTAAGATTGAATTTTCTTTTTCTACAAAAACACAGGTAGACACTTTTAAAAAAATGTAGTTTCCATTGACTATGATTTCATAGATATTGCATTCTGTAGCACTATTTTTTTTTCTGATTAGACCTTGTCTATAAAGAGCACTTCAGCAGTATTTTGGACAACAATATACAAATAAATCAGTGAACTAACAACAACTTGTCAATGAGAAATAACGATAATAGAATCAGAATAGTAGCAATATTGCTGCCCAATTACAATAGATATCTCATGCTCCAGTCTCTATCTGTGGGAAATATATTAATATTTGTGGTTTGTGTTTCATTCTTTTAGTTCTTTGACAGCATACCATGAGCAACATATTTCAATATATTATGTAGTGCAAATAATACTAATGTTAAATTCATTAAGATGGAATGCCTTAAGCATGAGAAACTTCAAATGTTCACAATACTAAGGAAGTTTAAATTAATTATATTCACAATATTTTTAAACTATTAATTTGCTTTAGATGTCTGTTGGGACAAAGTGAAATATCTAGTTAATGAGCTTCAATATTGTCCTTCCAGAAAAATTATTCTTGATGCTTCTTAGCATTTCAATGCATGAAAAAAATGTACTAGACCTCCCTTTTCCCTATCCCATTCCTTTACTTCTTTCTCCAGTACATACCACTAGAAATTGAGTTCTTTCAAACAAAGAAGGACATTGAATTCACACATCTGAGTAAAGTAGAAATGAGAAGAGTGTGTAGTAATCACCAGGCAATTTTACTAAGATAAAGCTCATCTTTTATTTATGGTCTGGAAAAATCTCACTTTTTTCCAGATCTCTGAAAGAAAGAATGAGGCTGATAATAGTTCAGGCTTTTATGCTTTCAGACACAAATGTTTTCCCTAAGCCTGGTTGTGTATCCTAT
The DNA here is from genome assembly GCF_025592945.1 of Manacus candei. Classification (NCBI taxonomy): domain Eukaryota; kingdom Metazoa; phylum Chordata; class Aves; order Passeriformes; family Pipridae; genus Manacus; species Manacus candei. The sequence goes on along the minus strand of NW_026138062.1, from coordinate 26,561,339 downwards.
ATGAGACTTTTGATCCCTATCTGTGTCTAAGCTTTCTGTATTGGCCAGCATCTTGTGGCTTCCTTCATGTTGTAGTTTCAGTATGCTGATTCATTTTGTATCTTTCTGTATTACTTAATTCCTTTGCTTTTTGTGGAGCCTAGACACCCAAGACATTGTTCAGGATTTCACATTGCATGTTAGTTATAAGCAACCTTGTCACATTTTGTTGTTCAAAACATTTATGCGATGTGGGTTTCTCACTTCATCTGATTTTTAAAAATATTTAATCTTCACAATAATTTTAAGTCCTTCAATACAGAATTATCAATACTAATTAATAATTTACTTTATTAGATGAATGTTGCCTGTTCTGTACCTTTTGCATTTCTGGGCATCAATATTTTAAGTGACAATATTATTAATAAAAAAATTCTATCCTCCATAGATTATATTTGTTTTGTACTGCCACTTAAGAAATTCTGTAACTGCTAACCCAGAAATGCAATCTGTTCCACTTACTCGAGAGAAAGTTGTGGGGGGTTGGCCTTGGTGCCCACCAAGCTGCTCTATTGCTCCCCTTCCCAGGTGAACAGGGGAGCGAAAATAAGATGGAAAAAGACTCATAAGTTAAGACAAGGCAAATTACTAAAGCAAAAGCAAAAGTTTGTACACACACAGGCAAAGAGGAAAAAAAAGTAGGTTTATTCTCTAATTCCCATCAGCAAGAGATGTTCAACCACTTCCTGGGAAGCAGGATTCAGCTTATAGGAGTTGCTCCAGAAGGCAAACACTGTAAATAACAGATGCTCCCCCTTCCTCCTCTTCACTTAGCTTTTATATCTGAGCTGACGCCATATGGTATGGAATATCCCTCTGGTTAGTTTGGGTCAGGTTGCCTGGTTGTGTCCCCTCCCAGGATTTTGCCCACCCCCAGCCTACTGATGGGGGGAATGTTGAAGAGACAGTGCTTATGCTGTGCCAGCTGTGCTCAACAGTGGCCAAAATACTGGTGTGTTATTAACACCTTTCTAGCTACCAATGCAAAGCACTGTGAGGGCTACAGTGGGAAAATGAACTCCATCTCAGCCAGACCTAATACAAGAGTATAGATGACCATGTTTTGCGTAGACACCTGGGTATTGTAGGTATCTGAACTTGAACCTGAATCCCACATCAGCCACAAAATATAAATTATTTCCTTGTGCAGTTGTGTTTCTCAAAGTTAGTATTTTGGGGAATTTTTCTAAAAAAACTCAATCAGTAAAAACAGAGAACAAAAGTAAGCTAACCACAAAAATGAAAGTAAAGAAATGCTGAAATTAGCACCTACACAGCATAAATTAGATTCCGTTGTTTCCATACTGGTAATTTGACATCTTCTTTGGAATTAGCAATTTAGGAAGACAATATGTCCAGTAACAGAAAATTCATAGTAAAATAAACTATTTTTATTGCAATAATTCATCATTCATACAAGTCATTATGTCCAAGCAGTACACATCTTCACCAGTTAACACAAGTAACAGGAAGGTAAAAAAATATAAAATTCTGGCCTGTGGTCCCTGTTGAAAGAATCATCTTTCAGTGAATAACAAGCCAGAATAAACAGGTAAAAAAAAGAAGAAAAAGGAGATTAAATGTATGACTATCATTAGAGAGAATATCTGATGTAGCAGAGCTAAACAAAGACCTCAACAGATTATTTTAGGAAGTGAGAAAGTACAAAAACACAGGCTTAAGATAATACGTAACTGAAAGAGGAAATATTTGTGTGCAGAAGGTTTGTATATAAGCTGTCAGTTCCTACAAAGATTGTTCAATTACATTTTTGAAAGGTAAATCATGAAAACAAACATATTCAGCTATATTAACAGTACTAGGCAAAGTCAACACTTGATAATCTTTACTTGACTCATCCGTCCACAGAAAAACAAAAAGAAGATGAAAACCATACAACAAAATCTTCTCAGCTAAGATAGATGGCTCATTTAGAAAATGTCTCATCTCAGAAATTTTAGACTTCATTACTAAATCTAGAACTGAGAGGAGTGCGTTGTTCAAACAAGAAAAGCAGTGATTGTTTAATGATGTTCTGAATTCATAAAGGATAAAAAAGTCTTTTAAAGTGGATTTGAAGAACAAGCTAGAATGAATGCATTTGGGAAAGACAGACACTCATGAGAAATGCGTGGCTGTTCCATATCTGTTTCTCATTGCTGGTTCCATTCACAAAGACGTGAGCCTTCAGGCATCCAAGTGCTTTGCAGTAATTATCCCCAAAAGTTTGGTATTTATGAAAAATGCAGCTTACTGTAGGGGATACTTTACTAGCTTCTCTATAAAGCAAGTCACAACAGTACATTCAAACATTGCTATAATTATAAACCTATAACTGATTCTTGTTTTTTCGTAGGCAAGTAATTTTTTAAAAAAATTAGCTCAAGGCTGAAATTTACCATCAGGACAAAATTGAGACATTTTCCCCACATCTAAGAAAGCCAATCTTATTTGAAAATTCAAGGATCAGCTCAGAACTGCCTCTTTGAAGAGTAACACTAACTAGATCTTTTAACACTAACGTTATCTTTTAATGTCACCACTTCAATATACCGACTCTGATATAATGCCCAAAATTTAAGAGGCAAAGTGCTAGTGTAGCTGCTTCAGAAAACACCATAGAAAATGGGTTTCATCTAGATATACTAAATATAGTAAAAATACTAGCTGAGACAATAGGCAGCCTTCTCATGGAAAGAAGCATGAAGCCAGCTCAAGAATTGAATAAGATTCTGTTGTTTGTACAAAGAGACGGAGGGAAGCAGACAGACCCATGGCCGTAAGCAGCAAATATGTTAGCTTTGGCAAGGATCTGCATGCCTTTGGGTGAGTATTACTCCTTGATCTTCATGGAGGATCTCCATGGAAGATAACTCGTTACCACAAAGGTCTATGGGGAGACAAGAGTGTAACACTGCAGTTGAATTGCACAATCACAAATATTTTGTTTGAGAGTTTTTACTTTCAGAAACAAATTTTTATCTGAAGACTTGCAGAAGAAAATTGCCGAACTATTCCTGTTTTTAAACTATGTCTTCTTTTACTCAACTGAGAATAAAGCAAGTTGATTAAATTTGTTTCTTGCAGGATGTAATTAACATTGAGCACTAATAATTTTTTCCTTTCTTTTGTAACGCTGGGGAAATAAAATATTGATTCGAGGGGAGGGGGGCTATTAAGCATAGCAATTATTTCACACAATAGTTTGGTTTAACAGTTGGAAGTAGTTTAGTCCAACATGCCAGAATCTAAAGCCAGGAGTAGAAGGAAAATACTCTTTAATAGAAACATTTTGTTAATTCCAAGGAGGTTAGTGCATGAAGGTGGAACCCAAGTCTCTTGTTTGTCTTGTGTAGTTTACACCTTTGAATTCAATGTCCTGGAACTTTAAATTTCAAATATTCACATCTACCTGAGCTAACTGGTAGACCTTAGGTAAAATAATTATCTTTGGAAGACGATTCTGTGAGTTCATCCACATTGTAATGGAGAAGACTGAGAGGGAATTCTACCAATGGGAGAGAGGGTGTCCAGAGGATGAAGCTGGCCTTCTCTTGGTGGTGCCAAGCAATAGAACAAGAGGCAACAGGCACAAACTGGAACACAGGAAGTTTTACCTGAACATGAGGAAGAACTTTACAGTGAGGGAGACTGACCACTGGCACAGACTGCCCAGAGAGGCTATGGAGTCTCCTTGTCCAGACATATTCAGAAGCTGTCTGTACACAAACCCAAGTAATGTGCTTTAGAGGACCTTGCTTGAGGAAGGAGGTGTGATTAAGACAGAGTTGATAACACACCAGCATTTTGGCTATGGCTAAACAGTGCTAATACGATGTTGAGATTTTCTTTTTTCCGCTCTGACCATGCACTGAGTAGACTGGGGATGCACATGAAGCTTAGAGGAGACACAGCCAGGACAGGTGATCCCAACTGTCCAAAGGGATATTATATATCGCATCATGTCATGCTCAGCAATAAATACTGAGGGAAAGGAAGAAGAAGGGGGGATATTAAGAGTGATGCCATTTGTCTTCCCAAGTAGTCACTGTGCATGCTGAGGCCCTGCTTTCCAGAAAGTGGTTGAAAAAGGCCTGTGGATGGGAAGTACTGAATGAACTCCTGATTTTAGTTTGCTTCTGCATTCAGCTTTGCTTCACATTTTCAGTTTTCTTTATCTTGATCCATAAGTTTTCTCATTTTCACTCTTCTGATTTTCATCCATCCTGCTAGAAAGTAGTGAGAGAGTGACTGGGTCAGCTTAGTTGCTGGCTGGAGTCACACCACCACAGTTACTGTACAATCTGCATAATTTTTATTAGCCCCAGAAAGTTGGTGTTGAAGTACACTCTTTCAGTGATGTACTGCTGTCTGAAAACAAGTGTAGTGATCAAAACATACAGTCTTCGTTGTATCAAACCCTTATCCAAACAGTTTCCTAGCTGTGACATGACATTTATTTCAAAAATAAAACATTGTATTACAACAGCTCATTAAGTTTTATAAATCAATAGACGTATAACCAAACAATATATTAAGTCATGTGATCAATATTATTTATCATGTAAATTAGTAGTGTACAAATTTAGTGCTGTATTCTTTAAAAATTAATTTAATATTTTGTAAAACAATTTTAATTGATGTAATATTAATAAGTAATAGCCAGTTGATTGCATGGTTTTTGTAGGTGTCTGAAAACTTCCAAATGCTTCACTTATAAATCATGTGTTCAGACTATCTCCAGCTAAAATAATAAGGATGATATTTACAATTTAGATGTGGCCAAAAAAAATTATTTTCTCTTAAAAGGATTTGCTGTTACTAATTTGGAAGTTTGAAGGTGTCAAAACAGCACATTTCAGCAGTCTGATATTTTGTCTTTGAAAATGGGAAATGAAGTGAGATTGATCTTTTCCCTTCCCCCCTTTTGTTCCTTGACTCAAACCTCATTTTTTGTTAATTTTTATTCTCAACAAAACAAAGTCGTTTCAAGAATGTGTAAAGTGCTGTATGCAGCAGTCCTCTTACCCCGTTTTTCAAGTTCAGGGCTGAGTACTTAGCAACTCTCGGGATGAATATGGTATGTGCATGCACTTACAAACCTATTACAAGCCTGTTACCCTTAGCTGAGGCTCATTACTCTAAAACTATCCTTTGGATGTAGTTCTTATCCACTCAATTAACTAAGAGTTTATGTATTTCCCTCTGCTTCCATAACTACCTAAACAGTAGTATGATCTAACATTTTAGATCAGTGTCACAGGTGCCTAAGTTACTCACAAAATAAGTGTTTTTGCTTTGATGTTATGAACTAATCATAGGCAGGATCCTTGTCCTGAACCCACTGTTGTATTTTATATCAGTGCCATACAAAGGTATGTTCTGCTCATTCCTAAATTGACAACGCAAATGCATGTCTCACAGGGTCAAATAACATCAGTTCTCTACAGCTTCTGAGAACCCCAAATATGCAAAATATGTCCCTCCTATGTCAATTCATAAATGCAAAGTGAGCTTTTTTATGTTCTTTCTACAAGAAATGTTTCATAACGCATTTTAAAATACCAAGGCATGGTAGGTGCTAAGGATGATGCCAGCTAGCTCTAGACATCAGTGTTATATGTCCATATTTGAGATAGACACTGGAGGCTTCTTTTATTCAGTGCAGAGAATTAAGCAAACCGAAGAGCAATTCTCATCAGGATTATAAAGAAATAGATCACAACCCAAAAGCTGTTATTTTTCTCAGTTGACCATACAGGGAATTGGGCTGAGTAGCTCAGATGCATACATCATTAACATCAACAGCTGATCAGAGGCAACTCAAATTCAGTAACTTTTGCATCATCTGAGTAGTAGCTATCCATGCTGTAGCTAAATCATGCCAGAGGTGCAAAAAGATCCCAGCTCATCTAAGCAGGCCAGTACAAGTGCTGCACAGATTGCTGCACCAAGTATAGAGCCACAGGAGTGCAATGGCCCAGAAGCTTTATAACTGCTTCCGTGCTGTGCTGAGCCCTTGCCAGTGATCGAGAGCTGTCCCAGATGTCTTCACACCATGCACTCTGGCATATCTGGAGGGCTCATTGGTTTAGATGCTGGATACAGCTTCAGACTCAAAGTGGCTCCATGCATTTGGACAGCGTAGCATCTTTCATAAAGCAAAATACACTGTTTGTGAGGCTGATCCTAAGCAAGTTAGCTCACTGTGGGAACCATAGTATTAATTCTGCTTTTGAAACTCTCCCAGGCTCCAATTAACATTGATGATGGAGAGCTGACCGTATTGTGATGACATGAGTGGAAGGAACAGGTTCATGCTGAACTCAGTGCTTTTCAGACTTCATTGAATCTGGTACATATGCTGGTTCAGGTGTCTCTTCATTCCACTGCAGGCTATGCTGTAAAACAGACCCAGTGAGTATATAATGCTAACAATTCACAAAGCAGTGTGTCAAATGGCTCTCCAAAATACAGGTGAAAAGTATATGAAATACAATATTTAATTCTCCCTTGAATCTTACGTGCTAAGCCTCATATTTCTTGTTTGCAGATTGCATAAGATTATAGGTTAGTTAATCAAAACAATATGTATGTGTCTGCATATCACCAGGTTTTTACTAGCCTCTATGCCTGATAGAATGTAAACCAATATGTCTCTTTAATAAATCTTTCTCCTTTTTTCTCACTTTACAGCTGATATGCTTGGAATGGTTAAGAGAATCTGAATTTTTGCATTCATATATCTTTCACTTTATCTTAGTTTCTCTTACTCAAGAAAAAAAGAGATGTCTTCTTAATCTCAAAAAAATAGTAGATACTCCTGGGAGTGATAAAGTGTTAATTAATACAATCATTTTGGAAAGTGAGAAAGAAATCAAGGTTAAATTCTACTAAAAATACATAGAGAAAAACCAAAAATTTCTGTAGATGCCCTTCCATCCTGAGAAATGGGTCAACATTTTTGTTTGTTTTATTTTACTTTTTAATATATTTGTAAGTTGAAGTATAAAAAATAACAAGAAAACTCTGATTCATTCTTTAAGATCCTACCAAAGATACTCTAAAACATTACCAAAGTAGTAATAAAAATAAATAAAATCAATGGGTCCTTCTAAAGAGGAATAATGAATAAATTAGAGGCATTATTTTCAGATTGCCTAATTATGATCTTAGAATAAGAAAACCAAGAAAGTAATCTAAAGAATATATTGTATTATACAGGGAAAAAAACCTGGTTACCCTAAAAATGAAAAATCTTGCAGAAGGCAAGCAAACAGGAACAAGTGTAGAAAAAATATCCAAAAATGGAAATAAATACACAAAACTTTCAAAAATTTAGCATATTTTAGAAAAAAATGATACATTATGACTGAATTCTATGCATTAAAACCAGAAATTCCATTGAAAATATAAATAATAGTTTTATTTTCAATTTCTTAATAGTACATATAGTTGCTCACATCTTATTAATACTATCTACAGATCAGAGTAAGCACAGAGTATGACATCATGACCCAGGGATCTCCAGAATTTTTTACATCCTTGGACATCTTTTTTTCATAATCCCACTGAGGAAAACCTATTGTGAATGTCTGTAGTGTGCATCTATACATGCACACAGATTAAGTCCTCAGCTGAGGGTACTGTGTCATCACCAGAAGCTGGAGTACCATGCATGATTTCCAAAATTCTTTCTCCAAAAAGCTTAGTATTGACAATTAGAAAATCAGTCAATTTCTTTGCACTTCTTCCCAACTTTTTTTGAAATGAAAATATAACTTCTTTCAAGCAGATTCCACTGCCTGTTTAAAAATACTTTTTGCAAATTAGTACCTCAGTCTCAGCTAGAACAGTTGTATATGCTGCATATAAGAGCCCTTAGAGAATTAAGTAACTATTGTGTCTTATCTCAGAAAACTCTCACCTACAAATTCTGATACTTGGTAATACAATGCTACTTTGGTTTAGAAAGTTTGTGATAAAACTACCATAATTCTCTAGAATATAGCAGTATACTAGTCAGCCCAAGAGTGTGGAATTGAATACTGTGTTTGTGTTTATGTGCATCTTGTACTTATAGTTCCTTTCCTAAAAGGTCTTTTAGACTCGCAGTCAGAGGTCAGAATCCCTTGTCTACCATGATGAAAAAATCATCCTCTTTTGTGATGGGACCTTATTCCACTTTAGATCACCTTTTTGTCTGGTGAAGACAGGCTGATCTAGAAAAGGCACCACTAATATATATATCTAACACTGAAATAAAGAATATTGTCAAACCTGTTGTAATCCTGAAACACTGTTTTGAAGCCTGTGAAGAGATACACAAAGGTATCTGTAACAGTCTAATAAAGCTATCACGGTCCCAGATATAGGGGCAAAAACTGAAATGATTTATTAAACATGAGAGTGCTATTTAAGGGTCTTGGGGGCTTCCATGCTAATGAGAAGGCAGGGTTATTCCAAAGAGGGGATTCCACAATCTATTAGCATTTCCGGTAACAGGGGTGACATAAGAGGAAAAATGGATTTACATTTCTCAGATCCAGGATTTACATTTGGGGGGGGAAAGGATTTGATATTTCCAGTAAGCAAGATTATACTGGGGAAGGGTAATCAGCTTATCCTGAAATAAGGATTTACACAGAGAGGGAGAAAACAATGAGATATCTGATAGCATCATGCAAAGCCTCTCTACATCCTGTTGGGGGAGATCAAGACAATCCACATGAAATGAATGTCAATGGATCTTGTCTGGTCTTTTAGATGATGTTTTTTTCCAGCCCCCATGGCCCAAGGTTTCCTGTTTAATTCCAGCAGTTCCTTTTCTGTTGGTATCTGAATCTCAGACTGCAACAGGTATGTGTTATCTTAGGTACTGGAATCATTCCACCTGTGAAGAACCTTGATAAACTAAGTTAACCTACATGTTGCTGAAGATGCATCTCTGCTACTACTCTACTTTTTTACATAACACAGAAATCTTACTCTATACTGAAAGGTAGGCAGACCTGGGATTTTCCGCTTCAGTTCCAGCTTCCAGCTAGAAAATGTAAAAAAGAATCAGTCACTTAAAAAAAAAAAAACACTCCACATTTTATGTCAAACCTGATTCAAGCAGTTTATTAAATGTCTCTAAATTATTCACACGGATGACATTCCAACATATTTTTTCTCCCCTCTTTTTATGTATCTCTGCATATCTGGGCTCTGCCGAGACAAGGAATGAAAATTTTGAAATATCAATACAAAATCTGTTCACACAAGATTTCCAGCAGAATATTACACATCAGAGTGGGGTTTGACAGTTAACAAAGGAACCTCAATACAGAAACTTTTAAAGTTTTTCCATCTTTATGGGTGGTGCTATAGTGACTCTTGTTTCTGGTGTTATGTCTTCTCTTTCTAAATTCCACCTCTTTTGTCCTTTGGAACATTTAATGGAAGTTACTGCTTGTTCTTCTGACTCATCCTCAGTCTTCTGGTTCTGAGAACTGAAAAGTGTCATTATATTCAGACTGAGAAACTAAAAAAAGTATAATTTCAAACACTGTAAATATATAGTCTGTCACTGCCCTTTTTCAGAGTCATCTTCAGCATTAGAATTATACAGAGTTCTGCATGCTGTATATTAGCTGAAGTTTTATTCTTTAACTTTCTGTTTTTGAAATTACAGAATCACAAAACCTCACAATGTGCTGAATTAGAAGGGATGAATCCCATCAGGCCTCATAGATTTGTAGGGATCCAGCCAGAGCAGCAGGATCTCACACAATTTCAGGGTTGACAGGAGTTGATCATTCTCTCAGTCACAGTCTTCCAGTTCAGGGCACTGAGACACCCTTGGTCTGTCATTCGTGTTGAAGGTAGAGGCAAAGAAAGTGTTAAACACCTATGCCTTGCCTCTGTCCCTGTTTGTGAAGTGACCATCCTCATCCTGTAACAGGGCAATGATACTTCTGTACTGCCTATTGCCATATTTGAAAAAACTTTTTATTGTCCCCCACATTTCTGGCTAGCTTCAACTCCAGCTGAGCTTTGGCCGCACAATTTTTCTCCCTACAGCAGTAAGCAGTATCTCTAGATTCTTCCCATGCCACTAGACCTTGCTTCCACTGGGCAAACACCTTCCTGTTTTGCCTTATCTCCAAGAAAAGATCCCTGCTTTGCCAAGCCAGACTTCTGCCTTGGCTGCTCAATTTCTGAAATTTGGGAAATGCCTGCTCCTGTGCCCTTAGGAGGTGATGTTTGAAAAGTGATAGACCCCAGAACCTGCAAAAACCTTTTCTGGGGGGACCTTACTTACTAATTCCCTGAGCAACCTGAAGTCTGCTCTGCTCATGTCCAGACTTGAGGTTTTGTTGGCACTTTTGCTCTTGTCAACAGAGATTTTAAACTCCAGGATGGAGTTTAAAAGAATCTCTACTTCAGTCATGGGATCTTCTCTGTTGACAAGGAGCACATTGAGGAGGGCATATCGGGCCTTCCATTCCTTTTTGAAGGGAGTCTCCTGTTACAATAACCCTTCTTTTCTTCTTAACAGAGGAGGTATTTATGTGGGGTACAGGTGTTGTTGTTTTAGGAGGCCCCACTAGAAGGACCTTCACACACCTCATCAGTTGTCAGGCCTTCTAGTTCCAGAACCTTCTAATTCCAGAGCCTTGCAGAAGGTACCAGTCCTACTTGTCAGATTTTGAGAAGGAGGAGCAACTTTCCTCCTGGTATGTGCAGTGACCAGCTTCCAGCCTTCATCTTTTAATAGACCCTTGACAAACAGTCCTCTGACTAATTACCCTGTAGGACTCTGAGTCGATCTATTTCTCCACTACAATGAAGGTTCGAGACTCCCAAGAGTCTTGAAACTGCAGCGCCTCTGAAAATAATCAGGGTCTCTCTTGTTCATTCACTTGAACACTACCCAACCTGTTTACTTTTTCACATATCTTCTTCACCTGGTAACACTTCAAACATGGTACACCTTCTGCAAAATAGCTGTTTGTCTACCCCAGTCTCACGAATAGTCATCAGGCACTCCTGGCAACCAGTGACCTGGAGAGCTGCATCTGCCATCAGTAGGTCTGGCTGGCTGGAGGGCTCTGACACGGTTGGCACAGTGACTCCTGCAGCTACAAGGGACTGAGCTTTATGCCGCATCAACACCATAACTGAGGAAGCTTAAACTAATATGCTATAAGACTTGGGCTGAAAAGATCTCTTTGCTCTTCCTTACCAGCTACTGAGTCTTTTTAGTGGCTGCTCCCGGATGGTCAGAAGTGAGCCCTTCCTGATCACTGTACCTGCATGAATTGCCATGCAAAATTCTGTGTCATGGCCTATGTTTGCCCACTCCTGTTCACTGAGCTTCCTGGGACTGTTTAAACATCCCTCAATTGCTCTTGGCACCACCCCCTCCTTACTTGGTTGGCTGTCAAGGGCTAGAAATGTTAATAGAGATAAGACTATAAGACTACACAGGTCAATATTGACAGCACCTCTGTATCTCTTACTTTTTTTTACCTGCCGTGAAATAATCTAGGGGAAATTTAACAAATTGCATGAAAGCAAAATGAGAAGAGTTGTTCCTTTTCATATAAAAATTACAGAAATGCCTAAAATTCTTCCTTTCTGGAATGAGAAAAAAACATCAATTTAGAATAATTTACAATGAGACAGCCCCAAAGCAGTATATGCTATACCTCAAGCTCAGAACACTTGTTTATCGTGAGGGTGCCCTGGTCCAAATCTGTTTTGCTTATCTTAGAGAATTTATCCTGAGGTATTCTTCTCCCACATAACCATCACAACTTCTCTCACACAGAGTTATTTTTACACTCTCTGTTCCTATAAATATTTAATTATTTACACAAAGTGAAACTATTCCAGCGAGGACAATAGATTTACACATACAGCAGCATGCATCTGAAAGCTTTTGTATGTGCCATAAAAGAAAGATTCTGAACCCATTTTTTCATATTTCAAGAGAAAACTGTGACACTTTATCTACTTAAATATTAAGGGAGAGCTATGCTTTGTCTGGCAGCTGACTGCACTGATGATCATTTCCTTGAAGCTTACACATTACTGCCCAGAAGTCATAACCTAACATTTGATATTTTATCAGAAAGTCCCATTTGTGTTTAATGTTTAGTTATCATTACCTGCCCATTCTTTGCTCCTGACATAGTCTCACATGGCTGCCTGGAGTAGGACATAGCAGGTCATATGAGTATGCAGGATCTCTGGAAGTAGTGTGAGAACATACGATGAAACTGTTTCTTCACTTTTGTCTGGTTTGTATTTAAAGAATATGGTATAAATGCAGAAATTTGTGAAAAAAAAAAAAAGCCTAGGACACTACCATCTGACACAAAAAGTCATCTTGAAGAACATTCAATCCTCTGTTACAGTCCAACAGCTTCTCTTAATAGCTAGGGTTCTGTGATATTTTCTCTTCTTCATGTGGTGTGTTCAAAATATTCATGCACAAGTGTGGGGGTTCTACCCCCACAAAAATCCAATCCCCAAGCTCCCCCCACAATTTGCCTCAACACCAAAGAGAAATTTTCAGACAGGCACACCTCAGTATGGGGGAAGGGAATTATACACAATTTATTACTATACATAATAAATACTCTTACTGTAGAAACTAAAAAGCAATCATATACACAATATTGACACAATTCCTACCACCCCTTGACCCCTCCCACATCAGTTCAGGAGAAGTCTTCAGGGTGATAGTGAAAAAGTCTCTCTCTCATTGGGGTATCAGGGAAGGGGGTTCTCATGCACCCCCACCAGCCCTCAGCTCCTACTGAGGTCTCATCCTGGGCTGCCAGGGAAACACTTGCTTCACCAGGTCTTCATCATGAAAAGTCCAGGGAGTCATCTCTGAGTCCTTCCTCCCTGGTTTTGTGAAGTTTTCCTCCCAGAGAATAAGATGTTTCGTTCTCATTCTCCAGGTCGCAGGCTCCTGGGGCTCTGCTCAGTCCTTTTTACCCTAAATAGTTTTCATCAAAAAGTCCTTGCCCAGAAAATCCTCCTTGTTTGGCTCTCTCTTCTTTAGCTGCTGCAGCTTTCAATTTTGGTAGCCCATGTTCAAACCCAACGTATGGCACCTCCAAGCCCCTCTGGCCTGTCTCCAATTCCTTCAGCTTAGAGCTCTTCTGGCTTTTGCATGTATTGCAGCCACTTCTCCAGGCTCCAGACCCCTCTGGCCCATCTCTTGGTTCAGCTCCAATGCCAAATACACCCGCTGGTGGGGGGCAGATAGCTGCAACTCCCCTGGCTGGCCTCTGAGTCCACTCCAACCACCTCTCCTGTGCAGCGGAGGGAGAGAACTGGCAAGGAGACCGCCCCGGCCCTGGCTGAATCAAGACCAAGGAGGCCCGGGGGCCCCCCAGTTTCGGGGGCCCTCCCCAGGTTCAGGGGCCCCCCTGGTCACCCCTCACGTCTCCAATTCTCTCTTACACACAACACACACACACTCCTACACGCTGCCTCCAGCCCTGGCTGAGCCAGGGCTGTGGGGGCACAGGGCCCCCCCCTGGGTTATGGGGGGCCCCCATCCACCCCTCCAGCTTCTCTCTCTCATGCTCTCACACACAACTAAAACTGCCAACAACTTTCGGCTGTTGTGAATATCTAATTTCACAGGAGCGAAAAAGAACAGCTGCGATTGGTCCCTCAGCAGGAAACTCTCCTGGGACTAACCACCCTAGTTCCCCTCTTTATAGCACCATCTACCTTGTGGTGATTATGATAGATTGCTTAATACTTTAATATGTGTAAAGAAATTAACAGAGTATTTTGATATAGTAGATAGCCATCTACCAGGCAGAGGATACATAATGAAAGGACAAACATGATTCTTCCCTTAGTATAACTTCGGAATTTTTTTTACTAAGAGTAATTGTGGGCATTTCCTGTAGTGTTTGGGGTTACTTTGTCTTTTCAAGTTGCAGCTACACATAAATAGTCATGACCACTGTGGCACCCTGAAATGTATAACAGATATTTGAACCAAACACCTCTCCTGAACTATGCTGGAAACTAATCAGACCATTTATTCTGTTAGATATGGGGGGGGAAATTACAACTGTAGGTTTAGGAGAAGTTTCTTATTTCTCCAATCTTTTCTTCTATACATATTAAAACAAAATTCTGACTGTCACAGTAGACCACAATTCATAGTTATAAAAGCTGAAAACAAGGATTGTGTTCTTTTCACCTGTTGTCATGATGTCTAAAAATTATAGCATCAAAATTTAAACTCGAGGCACTTACAGCATAGAATAAAGCAAGATAAAATATTTAGCGCTGCTAGACTTTGAGCTTCATCTTTTAGACGGTTTTGTGCCTTCTGTCATTAAAGCTATTTGATTTACTTTTACCTGTGTCCAGTAGCTCCAGTGTTGAAACATGTCTTGACTGAAAAGCAAATATATCTATTACACTGACTTCTCTACACCTTGTAAAGTAGTTGCATGGAAGTCTTTGAGGACTACAGAAATAATGAAAAGTCATAAACTGTTCCTTGCGGAGCGAGTTTTTTCCCAAATTAAGGAGTCTGGTGTTCTACTGGTCTATTCTTAACTCAGAATACATATTCAGATCATATATTCGGATCATTTCTAGAAAGTAGCTATAAAACATCTGCCATCGTGATTGAGATTCAAACCAGAACTTTTATTACAGCTACATTAGCACAAAAAACATGGCTATGTCATATACACTGTTAAGCATCCACCCTAGAACATTTGTACTCCACACTTTAGTGATAATACCATTCATAAACATAATAATCTTGCGAAAAAGGTATTTGAACTTGGCATAGGAAAAGAAACCAGCCAAACCACCAACAACGAAAAAAACCTGGCAAGCATTCGCTGTATTTTTCTATTATATATGGTTTTATGACTAAATTTTTTTTCTTTTGGTAACAATAGTCTGTGTAGCATATGCCTACATTCAATAACAGTTGCTACTAATGTTATTTATTAAAATTACCCAATTTGGATCTAAGTCTACACACACTGCACTGAAAATTTACTCCATATATATCTATACAACTTTTTACAGTTTTGAAAAGATTTTCTAAGTGTTCCTAATGGGTTTTCAGTGATATTTAAATCTTTTCCTGCACAACAAAAGCATAGTTTGTCTCCAAGGCTGCAAAAATTCAAATGGATTGGAAAATTGAATACGTTAAAATTCATTGTATATGTCCCTCTCAGTTGGCTCTGTCCAATTATATCTCCTCAGTTTTGAAAGGAGGATAATCTGCAATACTGAGGCAAAGTACTAGAATCTGCCATCCAAGGAGAAAAAAAAAAAAAAAGAAAAAGGCAAGAAAAAAAAGCATCTCCTGTCAAGATCTTCTGTTTTATAACCGAAGGTTTGAGTGTCCCATTTTCCAAAACTGACATTTCTTCTATTTAAAGGAGCATTCTACATTGCTGAAGCAGACAAAGCAATAAATGGCCTTTGTGGAACTGAAGTATTTAAATAATTGCAAAGGTTGTTTGCTGCAAGTATACTCTTGCACCACACACATGGCTATCAAGAGGACAGTTTCACATGTCAGCATCTTACAGAAGATGCATTTTTTCTTTGTTTTGTAAAAGTTTAGAAGGAATGTGATGTGTTTCTGTCACACTCTTCCTGACACTTTGAAAAGATACTGACATCAGGAATGTTTGTCATCCTGGATAAATGAGAAGCCACACAGTCCATAAACAACAGTAAGAGTAAATTTCTGATATCAGGAGAGGAAAAGTCATGCTCTAGAAGTGTTATTCCCAGTGAAATGTATTTAGATTAATTACTAGGGCACAACAAGCTTAAAAAACACAGAAGAATCCTTATCTGATAAAATAAAGTAGTTAATGGGGTTTCATTAAAAACACTATACCAAGCACACTATCAAAGTTGGACAGTAGAGCCTGTATTTTAGCAGAGATATATTTTCTCCTAAGCTTAGTGTTAATATTCAAAGATATCTTCAGAGAATTTTTCAGTGCTTGTACAATACCTTAGTATAGAAAACCGATTATATTACAGTATTTAGGTTTCTTATAAGAGAAATGTCAACTAAACACAAAAAACCAAATCTCATTCTCATTCTTATCAGATTTAGTACTAAAGTTAAAATCTTTCATATTTTTATTAAAGTTCATTTGTACATCGGAAAGCATTCTTTATTCATTTGCCATCAGAACTACATGTGCTTTGAAATTAATGAGCCAGTGTAAAGCTCAGACCTTACAAGGTTAATTTAAGCTTGTCTTACCCCATGTTTTCCTGGAGTTTCACATTATGCAAACTGCAAGTGATGATGTGAAGCTGATAGAAACCCCACAAGTCATGAAGCCAGGTCACAGCTATGAAACAGAAATCAGAATAGCTGATGATCAGAGTAAATGACCCTACCTTGTCTTCCTCAGTCACTTCTGAAACTTCTTTCCTCTAATGTAGTCTTTTGCAGAGCTTCTACTTTTATCTCCTCAATGAGATATTTGAGACATAAGCTCCTTTAGAGCTACAAAGGAAAAAAATAAATCTCAGGATTATGATTTCTGCAGAAAGATGGGAAAAATGAAAAAAAAAAGAAAAAGGGTAAACTTCATGGTGTTTTAAACTCCCAATTGGATTTGAACTGACTGAAGTGAGGTGCTTTAATATACTTTATTCTCTGTACAGATGATTCATTACATAATCACATTCCATTTGGAAAAAGATATTTTAACAGTAATTATTCTGTCATTCTACATTACTACTAACTTCACAGACAAAAGACCCACAGGGAGAAAAAAAACTCCACCACAGGTCTCAGGGTTTAACAGTTTAGGTAGAAGTTCTTTCATTTCTCTAGAACTGTTCCTACTTTTACCAGTAGAGAATTGACCAGTGCACTTCTCTTAAATTTCACAACTCATTCAAAATATATTTAGCTCATCATGTGCAGGTTGGATAGAGGAAAATAATATTTTAAATGTGACCTTGAAAGACTGTTTCTCACATTTTAACCACTTTATATAATGCACTGGTGTTATGTACATATGTAAAACGCATAGATGATCTATAAATCAGTGTATTTGGTGGCATGTTAAATATAAATTATTACTATAAATATTATATACTATTTAATTATTATAATATGAAAGTATTATTATAAATTATTCCTAAATTTTTGTCATATCTGCAAATTTAATGCCTGAACATTCACAAACAAAGTAAAACAAGCAGAGAAGAGTTGACATGGTTTAAGCTAATAAACCATTCAGAGCATAATGATACTGTTTTGGCTATATCTGTCATCATTAAACATTATGTTTAAAACCGATATATTTGTGTGAAAAGTGCTATAGAGACAAAGAGGTGTTGATGAACCTTCTTCGCATTTTGTGCCAATATTTCTTCCCCCATCTGCTCTTCATTTAACTTTATTTCCTTCTGGTCCCTACAGCATCTAAGTTATATCTATATCTTTTAGCTGATGCTTTGAACATTTCCTGTAACCAGCCACTGCTTGCTGGACAGTGTGAGTAGCAAAAGTTCCGTAGAAGACAGAAAAGGGCAAATATCTCAAACCCTACTTGCACACCATTTGCAATTGTGATACCTGTCATGCATTTACCATCCCTGTGGTGTGATCAATTCTAGAAAATTTTGGCCACTGCAGGCCTAAAATCTTTAAGATCTTTTCTTCTGTTTTACAGGCACATAATCCCTTTCCTTCATCAGAATGGAACAAATGATTACCCCTGCTATGCTACTTTTAATCCTCAGTCCAGCACAGGGGGTGAGAGATGGTTTCAGTTTTCACAGGCTCCTGCTGCTGAATGTAGAAATGAGTAGCTCTAGTTTATTGCTATCCTTCTGCATGGGAAAAACTAAATCTTATTCTTATGTCTGCCTTCCTATAAGCATATTAAAATAACAGTTTTAAAATCAAAGCTCATTCACTTAAATCATGTAGAGGTAGGAACGAGTTAGGTGAAGATGTGATGTGCAAGCCATATACTCTACATTGGTCATAACTTACATGCTGTATCAGGGGTTAATTATGCTGATACTTTTGGTCTGTGTTTGGCCCAGCCACCTGTAAAAGTTTTGGTCTTTCCCTGCCAAGTTATGAGAAAACAAACACTGATAAAACGGGAACTTGGTTCTTCAAGAGAGTTCTTGTACAAACTATATTTAATTGGTGTTCTGTGATTGGCTAATCATCCTCCAAGGTCGCTTGAAGGAGAGACTGAAGGGAAGAAGATGAAGTAACGCCCCCAGACTCAATTAGAAAAGACCCCAAAGCACACCGCACATGTGACCAAAGTACTCACGCATGCGCTGAAGTGCTTCACTTACATAACCAAGGGGATGGGACTGACAACCTCTGGTGGGGTGGTGCTGTCCACACCTGCCTAGACAGGGGTCACTCAGTTAATTGTATAAAAGCAGATAGCTCTTTCTTGGAGGGAAGCAAGCTTCATATGAAGGACAACATTGCCTTTTGGGCGGGGCTACCTGCCAATTTGTGAGCCTACTGACACTCCGGGAATGCAGCTTCTGCTATGGGTAATTATGGGCATTCTGGGTTAGTAAAATAACTTTATAAACAGCAGCTGGGTGACTGGGGAAGTTGTACTGAGGACTTATTTCCCGCCTCCTTCCTCTCTTTTGGGTTTGTTCATTTTGTTGGCCACCTCTTGGCAATAAATATTAATTTTGTTGAGCTTTTAATGATGTCATGGTTTCAGCTTCAGTATGCTACGAACTCTCCCTAATACACATACATGTCCTGCAAGTGCCTCTTACTCTTGGGACTACCTATTTCAAAATCAGAGTCTGTACCTTCATTATCTGTTTCCATAGTTTTTTTTGCTTTTTGAGGGGCTTTTTGTACTGTGTTATTCAGTTCGCTGCATGCCAGAGCTCACTTACACATCCCATAATGATTCTCCATAGCAGGAAATGCCAGCTTTCTGTTTCACATAGACAAAATAATTTCCCAGTACAAGCCAGGATGCACTCATCAGACTTGCTCTAAAAGCTAAATCCCTTTCTTCGTCTCTGGTTTGTACACTCAGACTGGAAAATGTCATCATCAGAATGAAGCAAGGGACTGGAATCCTATTATTTTTTATTAATTATTGAAGCATAGGCTAGAAGAAATATTGTCTCACTTTCTCTCCTTCTCCCACTGGAATTTCTTGGCTGAGCTGTACATGCCGTAGGCCTGCCACAGTTTCTCTAGCTGCTCTGCCACAGGAGAGAGACATGCAGTTCTGCAGAGAGGGGGGAGCAGATCTGTCACACAGCCTCCTTGTGCAGCTACTGTGGATTTGCCAGGAGTGGATCTGTGTGCCAAGCTATGCAGTGGGGTAACCTGTAAGAACCAGTCAGTTCATGCTTCCTAGCCAAATCACAGAAGGCTCTGTGTCATGTAGTCAGTCCTTAGGCACTGTTTGGAGCTAATTTTATTTTCTATTCTATGAACCCACTAAATGCTTTTTTCTGGCTGAGGCTGGAGGAGTACTTGGAAATGATCTCCCAAATGCCTGGCAGCTCTGCAGCTCTTGTCTGTGAGCAAATGTATTGTTGTGTGATCTTTCTATTTTAAAAACTGATTTGTTTTGTTACTGTTAGTCCCAGAAGGATTGTTCAGACATCCTCTTTTACAGGTCATCTTATTCCTTAATGAAAACACAGGGTTTCTATGTCCCTAAAGATTTCCCATAGTCAAGGCATAGCTTTTATTCAGTGCACCAATTTCTGTTTTGACATTGTGCTTGATATTCCTTGTGCACACAAAAGATTTTCTTACACAGCCCTCTGTACAAAACATAGAAGTGATTTTGTTACTGCTGTTCTGGCTTTCACGCAGGGAACGATTTTTCATTGAAAAAGACATCACACCAAGACTGAATTGATACTCTCATGCCAAAAGAAATTTTATTTCCTATTGAGTAATTGTGGGAGCAATAAAATTTAAGACAAAGAGCCGTGAAATTTTGAGAAAACTCACATGGTAGTGAGGATTTTAAAGCAGAAAAATAAAGTGCTAAATATTCCACTAGTACACGATGATGGAGCTTGATTGAAGTCAAAAGGGAAAAAAAGTCTATATAAGGTGATGCATTTGGAGCATATGGAGATGCAAAGAACAGATTCAGACATGAAATGAGTGATTGTACCACTGCCAGTATCACCTTCGTGGCAAAAATTAACCTTCAATTCAGCATAGAAGTCTTCCTAGTTATAAGAAAACTCTTCTATGATAAAGAACACGTTTCCCACATACAAGTGTTAACAAAAAAAAATTGCACAGAAAATATTATATCAGAAAACTATGCTGCAGAGTGGCTTAGACCAGTGTATGAAAGTCCTGGAATACCCCTCTCATTGAAGTAATCAATTGTTAAATGAATATTGGCCTAACTTTTGGCCTTACAGATATCTTGTGTCGTTTAAGGAGAAACAAAGGCCAAGTATTATTTAACAGAAATTTTTCCTCAGTATAAATGAAAAGCTAATCAGCCTCATAAAGCTTATTGACTTAATCTGATCTTAGATCTGTTTTCTTATACTGTTCTGCATTTTACACAGTTATTTCTCCTTATTACTGATGTACTCCACTTCTCATAGGTATAGATGATGTGCCTTCAAGGACATATTTCACTACTTTTCACTTTTCTAAAATGGCCTGGAAATGCTGCATGCTCACATATTTGTTTGGACTAAAAAAATAGTCTCTGTCTACTCCCTCTTTCTAGGTCCCTGAGACTTTCATCACTTATATCATTGAACCTAACTACAGACTGATTCTGAACCTGGGTTTGCTCACCTGTCTTCACTGTATGTTAATCTATTTCTGGACACACTGTGAGAAGCAGTAGATGAAACAATGTAGTGTGCAGAATTCTTCATCACAATATATGGCATCAAACTGATAATAAAGTTATTTTCCTTTTTACTTAATATCATTAATCTGTTCCTTAAACTCTCTAATTGAGACCAGCATAGAGAAAATGGAATAAAATTGGAACTCATAACCAGAGCATATTTTAGTGTGCTTATTTTGTTAGGGTTTTTTTATTTTTTTTTTTTTATTATTTATTTTTCACCAGCATTATGGCGTAAGAATCACATTTCATTGAAATCTAGTTAAGGACATTATGAATTGTTATGGTAGTGAAAAAAAAATAAATTCTTTTCTTTGTAATATCCACCTCTAAGCTTATCACAGTAATTAACCATCCAAGTCTGTTAATTTTATTCTTCACGTTTTTTACAGTGCACTGATCGATAATACACTGTATTCAATCAACCTTCTGAGGTTGTACTTTTATCTACCTGCACATTCCACTAATCAGACAAATCATTTCACATTACTTTTTTTATCCAAATTATTATTATCACAAGTTCATATCTGGGAAAGAAAGAGAGAGAGAAAGAAAGAGACAGAGAGAAAAACAAAAAGAAAGAAAAAGAAAGAAAAAGAAAGAAAGAAAGAAAAAAAGAAAGAAAGAAAGAAAAAATAAAAAGAAAGAAAGAAAAAGAAAGAGAGAGAAAGAAAGGACTAAGTAGTTCAATTAACTTGTGATTTAGCAAAATTATTTAGCTTCATAACTAAATACTTGACAGACAACTACATTTAAATAAGACAGACAAATATTATGCATGTCTACACCAGTAAGTACTAGAAATAAAACCTCAGTATTTTCCCCAGTTTATAAGTGTGCTGGCACTGGCCATTTCAGGTTTTGGACAAAATCATTTGATATCACTTATGTGCCAAACCAGCTGAGTGTAAGTTCGTCATTAGCTGACTGCAGCATCGTGTCTGCATTCCCGTAAGGAGGAGGTAGAGGAGGAGTATCAAAAAGCACATTGTACATTTTCCAACCCTTATTTAAGAACATGCCAGGTTCAAACACTATGAGGTATACTATCTCCAGAGAACAAAGCCATAACAATCAGCTTTCAGAACTCTTCCTTCTCCACATTGATTTTGCAAAACTCAGAATTTTAAATTTAATTCTGTTTTTAAAGACAAGCATTGTTAGTTGGTAACAATTTTCCCACAACTTATGTGGGAGTAAATTATTATACAGGGGGTGCAATATACCACAGAATGGGGCTGCTAACTTCATTAAGTACATATATGCATAACTGCACGTGAATGAAAATTTCTTTCCTTTTTTTCTGCTTTCACCAAGTAAAGCAGAATTGGCTTTAAACCCATATAGCCTCATGTACAACAATAGGTTCATTGCAAGTAATGGAAAAAAGCATCTACAAAAGAGAACAAATTCACATCTCAGGAGAAAAACAGCACTTAACTTTTCTCTGTGCTGATGAACTCTGGCAAATAGGATGAAAAAAGTCCTCTAAAGCTGATTGGAGCTTTCAGGAAACAAACTCTGATGTCCTTGGTTAACTTTCTAAGAACAATCTCAGAACAGTTGCCTACTGACATTTTAGGTACTGTGGTGATGTTCTAGCCTAGCTGCAGATCTCAAAAGATTCAGATAATCCCTACACTCCTTGTTATATCTCCTAGCCCAATGAAAAGCAATGAAATAGCACCAGGCACCTATGTTTAAAAAACTGAATGCAACATTTACCTTCAAACTGAATTTTACCTTTTGTTCTGTGGCTAAAAGCCATACCCAGACATCATGTCCATAAGTCTCTTTCAGATAGATTGCAAGTTTTCTGGTGAGGACCCAAAAAAATGTGAGATAGGTAGATATCTGAGATCAGTCTTTTACTGAGTGCAGGCTAATCCACTGCCTTCATAATAGTTATCTCAACAGTTTAAGGCCTATTCTCTTACTGGTTGAAGAATTATCAGGTCTGATATATGTCCTAGGGTATGATATCCAGAAGTCTTGTGCAAAGCAGCCAACTTTAAGATTTTACTTTAAGACATTACTACCAAATATACGGGACTTTCTAGTTTTGATGGGTTGGCTTGTTTTTCCTTGATTGCCGCTTGGGTTACAGTTGTGGTTGGTTGGTTGGGTTTTTTTGCTGTGCTAAGTTTAAAATTTTGCAAGAAGTAGAAGCTGTTGTGATCCGACTAAAGGGCTCAGTTTTCATGAGGTTAGAAGAAAGCTGTCTTTAATAGAGAGCTTTCCTTGTTTATTGTTTATTCTTTGCCATGGTATTGATTTCTATTATCCTCTCTACTCTAAATTCAGCTTAGTGACTGAGTCATAATACATCATATGTAATGGAAAAGAACAAGTCATAAACCACTAGACTGGGCAAAAAGCCAGCAATCCCAAATGCCCTATCCCAATTTTTTTTCAATCTTCATTGGTTATTTTGGTTCATGGAGCTAACCTTAGTTAAATGACCATAAAAACCATTTCAAATTCATCTCTGCTGTAATTTCTGTTCTAAACATGAACACTTCTTTCCAAAGAAAAAGAGTTACATAAAACTTGCTGAAGCAAAACACTATGTAGGCTCAAGTTTTCTCACATTGTTTCAAGAGAGTCGTGAGCCCAAAAAAGTTCAGACACCTGGAAAGCTACAAAACCTTCTAAGGTCTTTTAGAGATTCAATCCTACAAAAAAAAAAAAAAACCCAAACATTTAAAACAGAAGAATTTGAGCCTTTTTTTCTTATTTTGCCATTCTGTGTTGGTTTTTTTTTTACCTAAGAAGAAGGTTGTTTCTGTGTAAAGCCAACTGTCTGGTTTTTTTTAATTTAAAAAAAGGAATTAATTTAAGTTAAGCTGAGACTATACCCAAAAGAGTATGCTTTATTTGTACTTTTTTGTTACAGATAACACTCTTAATAAAAACTTCAGGAATTCATGACTGAATGTGCTTCCATCCTAATTGGGAAAAATTTTTAAAAAACGATGCCTTTCTAAAATTATCTATCCCTCATCAATTTTATAAGAAATTTTAATTAAAAAATACTACATTTGGCAACTGAATCTTGTCTGAGGGCACCTGATATTAACCCAGGACTAGCACTCTTGAACTATTGCTATTGTATCACATAAAAATTGTTGACATAATATGGTGAAAATATTCTCTTTCTAGAGAGATAAAACTTGCAGACTATTGTTGGTCTGCATTGCATTTAATAGCCAGGACAGTATTCTTGTACTTCAAAAGGAAGGAAATGACGTCCATAATTGCTTACAGACATTCAAATAAGATGTTTATTTTTATGCTTCTTATAAAAGATTGATGTTTTGGACAGTTTTAACACAGATGTTGATGTGTCACCATTACAGTTTTGATTGCAATATAAATATTTGTTTTGAATCTCTGAACACAGAGGGATTAAAGTTATAAATATTTATTCAAAGTTTAGATACAGTATGACAATTACAAGAGCTTTTTTAAAAATTCAAAACAAAATCATGTCATTCATTAAAGTAGAAGAAAATTTAAAAAAGTTAGATTCTATTTTACAAGGTTATCAACTAATTAAGTGGCATTGTGGAAACATCCAATGCACTTTTTGATGTGTCTACAAATTTCAGGAAGAATTTGTAAATAAAAAATTGCTTTTCAAATTCCTGCTGAACTCATCTGTTTATTATCACATGTACTGCTGTTTTTCTCTTCATGATCAAATACATTTCATCATGAAGAAAAATATAACAAATTTACATGAGCCATTGATGTAAAATGGAAAGTTCCACCTCATCCAGGCTTGTCGTACTGGTACATTTGAAATAAAGAACAATACAAGAAAATTATACTTTTATGACATAATTGAATTTATTTAACTTTATTTCTATTAATTTGTTTCCAGAAAAGATTGATATATAGTGACAGGAAGATTAATGGTTCATTGCTCCTTTTATCTGAATATTTCTATATAGAATTTATTTCCACTGTTGTATTGTACATTTCACAGAATTATGGAATGGCTGGGGTTGGAAGGGGTCATTGGAGATCATCTAGTTCTTGCTAAAACAGGTTCACCTAGAGCAGGTTGCACAGGATCATGTCCAGGTGAGTTTTGAATATCTCCAAAGAAGATTCCACAACATTCTCGTGCAGCCTATTCCAGTGTTCTGTCACCCTCAAGTTCTTACTCTGGTAAGGTGGAACTTCCTGTGTTTCAATTTATGCTTGTTGCTCCTTGTCCTGTCACTGTAGAAAGTCTGGCCTCATCCTCTTGACACCTGCCCTTTAAGATATTGATGCACATTGACAAGATCCCCTCTCAGTCATCTCTTCTCTAGGCTAAACAGACCCAGCTCACTTACCTTTCCTCATAAGAGAAATTCTCCACTCCCCTGATCATGTTCATAGCCCTCCACCTGGCTCTGTACACTAGTTCCTTGTCTTTGCTGTACTGGGGAGCACAGAACTGGACACATCACTACAGATGTGGCCCCTCCAGGGCTGAGTAGAGGGACTGGATCACCTCCCTTGACCTGTTGGCCACACTCTTCCTAATGCAGCCCCAGACACCGTTGGCCTTCTTGATCACCAGGGCACACTGCTGGATCATGGTTGACCTTTTGTACTATCACGATCTCCAGGTCTTTCTTCACAGACAGGATTTTTTGTACTGTTGCATGGGGTTATTCCTTCCCGGATGTAGTACCCCACATTTTGTCAAACTTCATTAGGTTCTCCAGCCTGTCCAGATCTGACTGAATGGAAGTACAGCCTTCTGGTAAATCAGCCACTCCTCCTAGTTCATTATCATCAGCAAACTTGATGAGGATGCACTCTCTCCCTTCATCTAGGTCATTGATAAGTTGAACAAGACTGGACCTAATACTGATCTCTGAGGTAACACCGTTAACTACAGGCCTCCAACACACATAGTTCTTGTTTCATTTACTAAAACATGGTGGCATTTAAAATTATACAGGAGAGCATTTCAGGCCCAAAACACTGAAGCAAAATAGAGCAAGTATGTTGAAGCACTATTCACTGAACAGTGGAGGTTTCATAAGGAAGAACATACACAGTAAATATTACATAAATAAGTAAATAAAATAGATAAAAATAAATAAGACTGTAAAGAGTAATAAGTACCCCTTCACAGGCATAGATCTCTATAGGTAGTACTTGGGGATGTACAGGATATAAAGGGTACAGATATAAAGGGTTATATTACATGAAAAGGGCCAGCTAAAATAGAATAATTGTATGTATGACCAAGAGCAACATAGATTAAATATTTCCTCATTCCAGCTTTACAAGTTCAGTAATGATTACTAGTGGCAATGGCAAAATACAGTTATAACTGCTGTCAAAATCTCATAGGCTAATTAATTGCTTTCAATGCAGTTTCCTTAGGGTAAATTTTGTCAGTGATGTGTTTGGGGTTGGGGTTTTTTTGCTTCTTTTAGTAATAAAATGATAAAAGTAATTTTTAAAAAATAATTTTAAAAGTAATGATTGCTAAAAATTTTGAATGCTATTTATTCTATCTTTCCTAGTTTTTTTTTTATTGTTGTTATTATTATAATTTCCAGCAATTCCAATGGAGAATAATGAACTGTTCATTATTAACAAAACTAGGTGGATTACTTGTTCATGTGTGTGCTACATTCCCATGTATTTTAAATCTTATTTTTATTGTCCTTTTTTCTAGCTTTACACATTTATAAAGTTGCCATTTGACCTGCAAAGCATCCCCAATATTCATCTTGATTACAGCAATTTGGAAATTTTATTGAAGTAATTTAGAAAAGTTGACGCTATTATAACACAATATAATATTCGGTTTACGCAGTTTGTCTTTATTGCTTTAAGAAAGCAGTTATCTTTTTATTCCCTAAGGGAAACATAGGAAGATGGATAAACCATCAAATATAATTAAGGAAAATGATTTTGCCCCATGCAGTGCACAAAATACAGATTTTCCTATTAAACAACTTATCAAGAATTTAAACAAATGATTTGATCAGAAAATGAAAATACCCAAGGATATTCCTCCCTCCATCTTCTTCTCTGCCTCTAAGTCTCCTCCCATTTCTTGGACAACTTGTGCACAGCTGACAAGTATATCAAAATGTGGGTTTGCTTTTAAGTTCAGTGTTCCTGATTACTTTGCCTGAAGCTTTAGAGGGCTTGAAAGGGCATAGACCTTTTGCTAAGTCTATTCCCAGTAATGTTTCACCTTTTCACCTAGGAAATACATATGAGAATTAAAACTTGAAGTCAGTAAATACAATTTGATAGATTTCAACACATCTCTAAGGCTCAGGATTCTAGCCTGACATCAGACATAAGGTGGCACTGAAATTGTTTATACCACCGGTGAAGTTGGGACATGGAGAATTAATACATCTGGAACCTTAATTATGACAATTTAATTTATTATTTATTTTAAAAGGAGCCTGAAGGGGACAAAACCCAGTTCTCAACAAAAGGAAACTCGATAAATCTGAATCACAAACCTTGGAAAACAAGGGCTGACAAAAAACTCGTGATCTGAAGGAGCTGGACCCTTCTCACAAGACCTGTTAAAGTTCTACCTCATGGATCAAGCCTGGCTCCAACAGAAATCAGAAAGGATTTTTGAGATGATTGTATCAAACCATGTCTAAACCCCTGTAATCCCTCTATCCCCCATGTAATCCTACTAGAAGAAAAATTAACTATTTGGAAATTGCAGTAAAAATTTGTGTAACTCCCCAATTAACATAGGTTGTCCCCTTCATTAACATACAGCCCCAGATGCCTTTAAAGTAGTGTTCTCGTGTTCAATAAACTATTCCACTTTCCCCATACTGGGATCGTGTCTAGCTTTTATTTTTCAGACCGCCACTGGAGCCTCTTAATCATTTACTGATGTTTCAGTAGTGTCATATAAAACCTCCAGATGTTAGTAGCAGTTGTGTGTCTGTAGCTGCATACTGCTAGTTCCTGTTCCTTTGAAAACTCTTTCTAGAGATAGAATCTTGCACTTACTTCTGAAAAAACCCCATACTTTTTAGTCTTTAAAAATCATAATGCCTTTGACTGTCTTCTTTGAAGTCAATATAAAAAAAAGAAAAAAAATAGGTTTTTTTCTTGTGTTCTCTCATGAAGTGTGATTTTTTGTCTTTTTTTTCCCCTTCCTGTTCCCTTCAAAACCTAAGAGATCTTACACCAGCCAGTCTACTGTGCCAGAGCTGCAAAAAAAATGAAAACTTAAATGCCTTGACTGAAACCATCTGCCCTGTTCTGTGCAAAAGAAAAGAATCCCTGTGAACTAATGAGATCTTATTCCTGTATTTAATTTCTGTCAGAGACTAAAGGGATATGAAAAAAATGCTAAGAAGTTTGAGTATAGGTATTCAAGGCACCTTTTTTTCTGAACTTCTGCTGTTAACTGGAGATTTTTCTCCTTACCTGACAGCAGCCCAATTCTCTTTGCATTAATCAGAGACTTCCATTTAAATGACTGAGTTCTGGAGTGAACTGTCTGCTGGTCAAGTTACATCTTCAAAAAGGAGTTATCTCCTCTTACATAATTATTTTTGCTAATTCCCCTCAAATTTTCATAACCTGTTTACGGTCAGTCACCCTGCAGAACAACACAGCTATAGTCTGCAAACTACAATCTGTTACTACAGTAATAAACATCTGTAATCTGGAATTTTAGACCACAAATACTGGTAACAGAAGCAATACAAGTAATTATCACATACCTGTCGTTACCCAGACCATGGAAAAGGCCTGCTAAGTTGTAACCACAATTCAACTAGCAAAAAATTTATATAACCTGTGCTTGCACTGCAATGTGCCCAAGGCCTCCCCAGCAGAAACCTTACAAAGTATTGAAGTGTTTCGTTTACATTTAATATGCCTTAGATGGGCAGTGTGGGAGACAGCTGCACTTTTTTATTCAATTTTATAATTATAGTACTCAGAGAAGGTAAACAATATTCATTTCCCTGCTTGGCTTTGTCTAGAGAAGATCCTGGTGTCTCCAGCATGCCTGAAGAAGGACCTACATAGACTGTAGCTGACCTCTGTGGTAGTAGCAGCTCTCCTAATGTCTATAGAGCAAAACTCTTATGGGCATCTCAGTTGGGGTTGGTACACTACCCCTGAAGCTTACCATGAAATCATGAATCTACTTCTGTCTATGAGCAGTAGGGCGGGGATGGTGTCTAGGAATCTGAATCTCGGAAAAAGGGTATATACAGTAAAGGGTTTACTTGCAGAAATGCTGCACATCTGAGAGGGATCAGATTGGTTTCTCATAATGTTATGGTTTCATTTTAGAAACTTTTAAACCAATGTTCTGTAGAAATATTGGTAATTCTCTCTTTTAAACGATAATTATTAATGTAAACATAAATTCAAAGGTGTAAAAAGAATAGGGATAGGAAACAAATTTTACAAACAAGAGACCATATACACTGAAGAGAGAAAGAAACTCTAAGTTTTTTTTTCCTCCAAACAAATGTAGAGATAAATAATAATTTAAAAGTTATCTAGAGTTTTCTTAGTCTAGGAAATTAGATCAGAACAGTCTAAGAGATGACACATTTCTGCACATTGTTGTGAAAGGAGAAAGCAGAATGAATATTCTTCCTAGATTTTTCTTAGGATTTGTTTTTTTGTTGTTGCTTTGAGTTTTTTTGGTTGGTTGGTTGGGTTTTTTTGTTTGGGGTTTTTTGTTTGTTTTTGTAGGGAAAGTGGCATACATTTTACTTTCTTTAGAATAAGAAATCTCTGATATAGATCATACTTAGCAGTTTCCTGTGGGTTCTAATTCTTTGTTTCAAGTCAATGAAACATCAATAAGTGCTTCTCTTAATGTGTTCTTTCTGTTGCCATCAAGAAAGGAATTTGACAGTCCCATTTCCTGGGAACATTTTTGCTCTCTATCATTTCACTTTGCCTTGGAGGTAGAAAGAAAAAAAATTATATTAAGGTAAAATTGAAAAATGAAAAGTGCTAACGGTTATGTAATAGAATAAAACACCATGCTGATCTTGTTTTGTTTGCTCTAGCCCCCAGGATGCCTTTACCAACAATGAAATCTTCTTCCTTAACACCACTTCATAAAGGAAACTATGCATTCAGATTATGTCTAGCTATCCGCTGTGCTTAATAGCTTCCGGATTAGTAAAGGAAACAATATGACAATCCAGTTTGAAAACAAGAATACAAGCATTAAATGCAGTTTATCCTGTATGTTAGGAGGGCTGGGCAGAAACTGCATGATGATAATAATGCTGTTCAATAGATTTGTCCATTTTATGCAATGTCTGTATTAAAGAATAAATGTCCTCTTTGGAAAATAAACCTTTGTAATTATAGTTTACCACTCTGGACACATTTTTATTCCAAACTGTACTTGAAATAGAGAAGTCATTTTGATAATTCCAGTAACACGGTATCAGAATATGATGGAATACCAAGGAGTATTTCAAAATTGCTAAGTACTAGCTCATTCTACTTCATGTATTAACAGCATGGCAGAGGTAGGATAAATCAAACTTCCCCAGATTAGGACACTCTAAATATTTGCAATAGGCATCCACAGCTAGCTACTGCAAATGTATTTTGTATTTGTGCATATTTATGCTTAAAATCTCCTACTGGCAGTTTCAGTCCTCTTCTTCACACTGAGCATCAATTGACATCATAAATAGTTATTTCTAGAGTGAAGCATCTCTGAATCCTGCAGTTTAGCCTTTTACAGCGTTGCTCTCTCAGAAGCATGAGTAATTTGCAGCACCAGTTAACAAAACAAAGATGCAACTCAGAGAACAAACAATATATGTTGAACCTCTGTGCAGGTTTATGTATCTCAGAACTACTTGCACTCTAAGGAAGAGTGGTGGAGATTATATACGGCCAAAAATAAAAATCAAACCAAAACAATAAAGATCTCTCAGTGTAACCAGATTCCTAACCCTTTCCAGAAATCAGAAATCTCTAAGTAGACACAGAGACCCATACTTGTGGGATTTATTTTGTGAATAAAACAAGGAGTGAAAAAGCCTGTGGCAATACTGTCACATTCCCCATCTTGGAAGTAACATTATAGAAGTTCAGAGAACATTATAAACATTAGACTTAATGGTTCTACCTAGTAGTACAGCTTGTTCTGTCTCTATCAGCAACTTATTGAGTAGTTCTACAATGCTGAAAATATATTAAAAAATATATTTGGACAGAACAAGTTAAGCTATTGATATCTACATCACTAGCTGTTCTGTTTTTATCATGAAATTCTTCATAATCTTCAAGTTAGTCATCATCTGGGGCATGAGAAATTAGCAATTTCCTAAGCATAAGAACTTCTTTGAAAGTATCTTTTTTCATTTTAAGTAGAAATGGTAAGATTTTTCTGTACACATATTTGCAGACACATCTGTGAACGGAAACCACATATATCCCAAAGTGTCTTTCAGCAGAAAGAAAACAAATAAATTCTTCGAAACCTAAATACAAAATATTACAAATTTTAACCCAATGGCTGACCCTTCTTTATTTATTTAGTATAGGCAGGAATGTGAAGCATTATAAACTTTGAAAGATACGAAGCATCAGAAGGTTAGTTTATTTGCAATTGCACTGAGTTTTCTTCTACTCCTTTCAGTGTCAGTGGGACCCATAAATTTCTTGAACAATTGAGGCAATTTTTTGCAAATCTTATACATTTTCCAAACATCTTTACATGCTCAAATTGAGTTTTTAAAGAACACATTATTTATCTCATCTGCTGTTTAATTAGCTAGTTCTGACACTGGCTTTCAGACTAGATCAGTACTGAGACTGCAATCCTCTACATAATATAAAAGGCCAAAGTAATTTTTTCCTCATTTATCAGGTTTAATAACAATTAAACCCCAAGTTTTTCAAAACAAATATGGGTTTTGGTTTTTATATGGATATATCTAACATTTCAACTTGGTATTTAAGAAAATCTTGCAGTAATTAAATATGGTTTAAAATTGATAATTTATATTAAAAAAAAAAAGTAAAAACCCTTGGACCTGGATTTTTTTTCAAGCTGAAGTACTCCTACTTAACAGAGAAATGTTCTTGTACCTGAAGTACAAAATTTCAAAATCAAGCCATACTTGGTTATGGATAAGATCTCTTATTTTTCATTACCATATTGAAGTTCTTCCTTCTAAGATATAGAAAAAATTAAACTAATAAAAACATATTTAAAATTATTTTTAGTTTAATGACTTTGTACCTCAAATGTTGAATTTACAGAAACGTGACTAGAAACTACAGATGAAAGTAGTTTATAAAGAAAGTAATTCTGATACCTCAATGCAGCTTATTTTTACAACTGCAGATAGATAAAATGTGCTAATGGATTAAAAACCACTCTAGCAGAAAATAAAATAACAGACATTCCCCAACAATAAAATTAATTGAAAAGTTGAAATATTGCACACAACTTTGGCATAATAATGGTTTTAGTTTTAAAGCCATCCAGATAAGTTCAGAGAAGCACTGAGAAAATCAACAGATTTTTTTTCACATATGACTATAATAATAGAATATGATTCTAGTGGAATGTAATGACATTCAATCATGGAGTAAGTATCATATTTTTATAAAATCTAGTCATTATATTTTTATAAAGATCTTGAACTTGAAGAAATCTAGGTAGGAATAATGCAGAATATAGTAAGATGAGCTATAAAATTAGTTATGCCTAAGGAAAAAGAAAAAACAACCAAAACCCAAAACCACATATCCATGTCAAAAGGCAAAGGTTTCAAATTTAATGCAACATATATGCAGTTTTAAATTACATCAAACTCAACCAATAATATTCACACAGCATGGAGAAGAGGTCAGATAGAAACTCAACAACTTAAAATGAATAAGGCTGAAGAAAGAGAAAGGTAAAGGGAAAATGCACCTTCCAGATAATTTTTCAAGGTGGAATTACCAGAGTAGAAGAGCTGCCAATGAAACAAAATGACTGTAATATGTCACTGGAAAAGAGAGAAAAGAAAAACATAAAATGTTCAAATTGGTCTTTAAAATTGATTTGTTTCTTTTTTTTCTATTGATCTTTTGGCTCTGAAAGCCAGTGTGTGCACTTGTTGTGTAGGAAATTAACTCCAGGTGGCTTAATGAAGTGAACACAATGTTTGGAATCAACTTTTATACTTTTCTTTCTCTCCAGGGAGACCTTATAGCACCTTCCAGTACCTAAAGGGGGCCTACAAAAGAGCTGGAGAGGGACTTTTTACAAGGGCATGTAGCGATAGGACAAGGGGGAATGGCTTTAAACTGAAAGAAGGTAGACTTAGATTAGCTATTGGGACAAAACTCTTTCTTGTGGGCGTGGTGAGGCACTGGAACTGGTTGCCCAGAGAAGTTGTGGATACCCCATCCCTGGAAATGTTAAATGTCAGGTTGGATGGGACTTCAAGCAATCTGATCTAGCAGAGGGTGTCCTTGCATATGGTAGAGGGATTGGAACTAGATGATGTCTCCCAACCCAAACAGTTCTACGATTTCATGATCTACATTAACTCAAGATGTATTCCTTTATATTACCACAGGTATGCCATAGTAGTTTCAATTAGCAGTATAATGGAGATTTATACACTGTATTTCTGAGCAATTTAATACAGGTTATGGAATAGACCGTGCAAAAAAAAACTGAGAAAATTATCCTCATGTAGACTTCTGAGTTTGCTGACACAAGAATTGTTTTACTGTCTTTGAAATAAATGACAGTTTGCAATGAAAAACTATGCTTATGTTCTGCAGGGATGGGAACCAAAACATACAAGAGATCTACAAGATGCAAGCAGTATCAGTATCCAATTGGCTGGATTCTCTACTTACCAAGAAGGAAGCTTCCTTCTGCAAAATGCATACCTCCAACATCAGAAAGGTGAAGGACCCAAGGAAATAAACAATCTCTACTTGAATAAGTTCAGCTAAGAATTTATACAAAGCACAACATGAAGCAGCAAAAGAAAAACAGTATCTCCTAAAGAACAATTTGTATTTCACCTCAGAACAGAAAATATATTTCTGTTTGCTTACAAAACATTAGCAGAAAAAGCCTTTTTGAACTGGAAAAACAAACCAAGTTTATTCTTGGCATCAATCTGCTATGTCAGTTCATAGAATGACACACAGAATACAGTGGATTCAAAACATTTTTTTTGTTCTGTGGTGATGAAGGAATTGACAATTAAGGTCAACTGCCTTTGGCTGTGACTGTCAGAGGAGATTGTACTCATTCAGTGTTTTGTATGAACATCTGAGTTCAGTATTTGGGCTTAAAGGAGGAGATTTTACCACAGCTGCACTGCTAGAGAATTTGTTTAATTTTAGATTAATAAATATGAAAGAGGAAAAAAAAGAGGAAAGAGTATACTAAATTGAAAGTAAATTATTTAAAAGCAAGGTTAGACATCAAGTAGCTCTTCTTTCTGCAGTGAGGAAAAAATTATTTTAAAATTTTAGATATCAGTTCAAAAATGCAGGATAGTTGTGGGTTTTTGCCTTTGCCAGATACAAGAAGCTGTGCTCAATAAGAGCTATTTCTGATTTTGAGTAGCTGCTGAATGTAATATGTCATAGTTTCCATTATTCTGAATGGAGACTAAGAAAATGATCTAAAGTCAGTGGGAAAAGAAGAAGGTTTCATCTCAATGAACCTCTTTGCTTTCATGTTTCTGTTTCTCCTCTTCTTTTTCTTAAGTTGCAAAAGAGGTATTAAATCCTGACTGCTCTGCCTTTCTCTGATGTTTGGATTAAAAAGGAGCCAAAACCCCAAAATAATCCACTTTTACAAGGGAAATGTAGCCAAATTCTCGGTTCTCTGATACTTCCAAAAAATAAAGAGAATATTAAGAATTATTTTCGTTATCCAACATTTTGACATACATAAAATTATTCTAGAGACCTTTGGAACTCAAGACGTAAAGACATAAAGTACAGATCCATGTCTCTTGATCTTTGTGATGTCATCTTTAAACCCTGTAATCCCTTTCTACAAAACTACCACAGGTTACACTTAGAATTCTAATTTGATAAAATACTAGGATCCAGCCAGATCCCATCCAGAATATGTTTTACTCCTTAAAACAAAATCACAGTATAAATACTGTTGCAAGGTCAGGTTTGCTTATGGAGCTTGTCCCTTCTGCTCTGTTTAATGTTGCACATGCATGATCAAACATACATCCTGCTCATTCATGAGGATGTCTCTACCCAAGCTCAGAAAGATAACAAACACATCACATCTGCATCATAACTAGATGAAACTTTCCATGGCACATTTGTCTGTGTCATTTACTGTTACCTACTCTTTGGCAATAAAGTGTCCACTAAATACAGTCCTCTTTACAAAGACTGTTCCTGAACTGCTTGAGAAATTCTTAAGACATAAGAGTTATTCCAAGAATAAAGTGTGCCATTTCATCCTGCTCTGTAGTTTTTCAAAAAGCACTGCCTACATATTAAAGTGAGGCTCTTACAGCTTTTGAAACTGTAAAGATTTTATTCTTCCCTTGGCATTATATGAAAGCTACTCCATGCTATTTGACTGATGCTGTGTTTCTCACAGATACTACCAGACATAAATCTAACTTTTGTAAAAGGCAGACAAGTCAGAGTCCTCTGAAAAACAATAGCTATAACTACTACTTTGGTTTCTGGTTTCTCTGTCAGAAGTGGGTTTGTTTGGGTTTGTTTTTGGTTTTTTTGTGGGTTTGGGGGTTTTTTTGGTGGTTTTCTTGTTGGTTTAGGTTTGCAGGGTTTTTTAAGGGAGTAATAACCTTCTGAGAAATATTCACATTTTCAGTTGTTAGTTAAAAAGAAATATAAATATTTTTTAATCCTTGTATTTGAAAAAAGTTTATATAGGCCCTACCATCTGAAAAATTCCTTTAGGAAACAGACTTCTCTATCAAACAAGAAGCCTGGTCACCACAGCATAAATAGACTCATTATTCACTCTAAATTCATTGCAGTAAACACCAAAGAAACAATTTCTAAGTGTCTAATTTGTGGCTATTTATAGCCTTGTGCAGCTTTTTTGTTTTTTTTTTTTTCTTCAAAGCAATCTTCCCTACCCTGCTTCCCTTTTTGAACTCAGAGGCATTTCTGTTTTGTTGGCACTGCAATTTTATTGCAATATCCTTTAAAAATGCATGGAAAATGATTCACTCTTCCAAGGCTGTTGAACTGTCAAACTTATATTGCTAACCATCTCTCCTCATCCTATTTACTTGTGAGATTTTAACATAAGAATTATTTTTTTTATTCAAAAATATGAAAATACTCAATATATAATCAAATAGAGTTACTAATTATCATCAGTATATTTACTCACTGAATCCCATAATAAATGGAAACATTTTTAAATTAAATTGTAAAACTCCAAATAAATTTTACTGGTTAAGTGATAAAGATGTTATTCTTGTTGAACAAAAAGGAAGGCATATTTCATCTTAATGACAGAGACTTGTTTAAATGTTTTAATTACATGAATATTGTTCACTCAGTTCTTAGATGCTTGGAATAAATCCAGTTGTGTGTCACAGGTATAGGGCTATGGGCATAGAGAGTCATAAGGAAAAAAAGATGAGACAGAAAACAATACTACACAGTGGCAAAGATAAGCACAGATTTAAGGCTGTTGTTGTTGCTGGTGACATTCAACACTTCTAAAAACTACGATTATCAAATAAAAAATGAAGAGCACTTCATTAACAGTCACTTGTGTGCAATTTCTTTGCAGTGATTATCAAGCATTACATAAGGTCTATGTGGCCAAGGGAAAGAAAAGTCCAGTTCATCAAAACAACAATTAAATGCTGTAGGGGTAAGACCACATTATTTTCCTGCTATTTTTTGTCTTGTTCACTACACAATGCATAAATTGCATGTTGTTCCCTGTGCAGGACATAAATGAGATGTACAGAGCAGAGATCCTGCAGAACTGCTTAAAACAGAACACTGATTCATAATCAAAAGACATTTATCATTTGAATATTTTATATGTCCTGTAAGTGTGACCATGTAAATAAGGTCTACCTCAGCAGTGACTGAATACCATACTGGCAATATCCACATGCCAATAGTCCCAGTTCAGTCACAAGCTAAAATACAATGTTGCAGAAGAGGACCTAAGGAAGACCAAGTAAAAAGTGAATCATCAAAGAATATACAAAATAGGTATTTAGGATATTGTTAGCACAGAGAAGTGTCAAATATGACAGCAGATTACCTAAGAGGGCTTCAGAATCTCCATCCCTGAAGATATTCAGATATTGACCTAACAGAGCTCCCCTCTATCTGCATTAAAATGACCCCTTTGATCATGGAGTTGTACCAAGTGATCTCCAGAGCTCTCTTCTGATATGAATCACTTTAAGGTTTTCTAACCTGAAGTATTTTTAGTTATGTGTAGGTGGCATCATGGAGTGTTTAGTTACACTTAGTCAACAGAATGCTCTATAGATTAAGCTTTTTTCTTTCTCCTGGGTACCACATGAATGCCTATGGCAGCAGATACTGAGCTGAAGAATAAGGAACACGTTTCAACATTAAAGATAAGCTTCAAAATGCACAACTACACAATATCACTATTCCTAATTAAGAATGTTCTAAGTAGTACCTTTTGGCTAAAATAGAGGTAAAGAAAGGAAAAGAGTAGTTCTGAGGGAGAAACCGGGTAACAGAAGGGAAAAAAACAGTTCCCCAGGAAGAATCTAAATCATCTTCATGTTTGTAAACTCTCCAAAAAATTAATTATCTCCTTTAGACACAGAGTGAAGTTACAACACCTGTTTGAGGAATAAAATAAAGACATCAGTGGCATTTTCTATAGAATTATTTCTAAACAACAGACAAATATTTTTGCAGTAGGTTAAAGTACTGATTTCCACATCCTATATTGGAAAGTTAGTTTGAGTATTGCTTCAAAATGTGGATTTACAAAAGAAAATGAGCAATTATGGTGACTTTTCTGTAGAGAAAGTCACCTAGTTGTAAAGCTAAAAGGATTTTCTGCTGGCTATTGATGCTAATTTAACAAATGCTCACACACTTGAAGGTCTTATCTAAGCCTATTTCTAGGTTTAAAAAAAAAAAGAAATTATTCTTCTTTATTTTCCTGCAAACTCCTAAATTATACATGTCACAGTCTGATGTTCAATTTAAAGCAATATAAATCAAGACTGGAGTTGAAAAAACGTGTGCTATGCCCCCCTTGTATAATCGATCTAAACTGAAATTCTCTCTCTTCCTCTCTTTTTTTTTCTACCCACCTTCCCTCCCCCTAATAAGAAAGATTTTACCCACTTCAATTCCTCCTGTCATTTCAGTGGCTAGTTGTATGGGTATGTGCAGCAGCTCAAACAAGAGGACAGTAATATACACAGAATCAAAAGAAGAATAGGATAACTTGGTTGTTGGGTTTTTTTCTTGAGGCAGTGATGGCTCATGCTGACTTATACTGAGGAACAAAATACTGGGCCAGAGAAAAAAAGAGGTAACAAGGTTTAGCAAAGTATGTCAGACCAAAGTAACATGTAGGAAATCCAAGGAATGATATTTCTTTTCAGCAAAGTGACTCATTCTCCATTGTCCATTCACCAGAGAAGGCACAACTCTGGTGGAAATAAGAGCAGGTTTATCCAGTAGATCTGTGCTGTGGGGAAAGAGGAAATCACATCTTCCTGAGAAAAGCCTGATGACATCAGGGAGGGATAAGCACGGAGAGGACTATATAGAAGAAGCAGTGACAAAATATGAGGATGAGGTTTGAAGATTACATCTCTGTCTAAAAGCTAAACATGTAGAGAGAAGGAGACTCCACTACAAAGTCAGTATAATTGTGTGCACTTTACTGCAGACCAGGAAGCCATCGTCTGAAAGACAGAGGAAGACACTTGTTACATTGAGAACTAGGCAGTAAGCAATGATCTGCCGTAGAACTCAGCGGTCAGAAGTCAGGAGAGGTGATTAATTTAGTGCTTTCTCCTCTATTCTCCCAGTGATTTGTTTTGTTTAAGTGCCACTGTAGTATTTTGCATCCTATTATAACATAACTTTACAGCTTTTGCAGTCAGTCTTTTGATATGTCCATTTCAGTGAAGAGGAAAAGGGATAACAGTTTCACCACCAATATCCAACTAATTTAGTGTCCTCCTACAATTTATTAAGAGAAAGAAAGAAAAAAAAAGATGAATAAAAGATGCACATAGTCGTGAGTTTTCTTCTCCACAGTGTGATTATTGTACAAGATATGCAGAACTAAAGGCATTTTATGCCCAGAAACTTTTCCTAGTATTCCTTATTCTCAGAATAAGCTCTTTACAATGAGTCATTTAAGCAAATTCATCAATAGATAAACATCAAAATTTTTGCCATGCCTTAAAAAAAATTAATCTTAAAACATCAATATAT
Source organism: Manacus candei (assembly GCF_025592945.1). Taxonomy (NCBI): domain Eukaryota; kingdom Metazoa; phylum Chordata; class Aves; order Passeriformes; family Pipridae; genus Manacus; species Manacus candei. Next base: position 26,521,941 of record NW_026138062.1, on the reverse strand, counting down.
AAGGAATTGTGTATGTAAGTATATTTACTTTGGGAACAATACTTTTTTTAATTATTTTTTTAATTATCAAAAATATAGAAGTATTAACAATTTTTATTGTTCATGAATTTGTTACTGATTATGAATGAAAATAAATATTTACATTTTAGACAGAATTTTTTTAATTAAAAAGTGCTAAAAAAGTGGAGTACTCACACTACAAAAAGCAGATAGGGGAATAAATAAAACTTTCTGGTTAATATTGATTTTTGTTATAGTTTTGATTAAAGATTTTCAACTAGCCCTGCTGACAACTCACTGATGATGACTGCTGTCTTTCTATACTTTCAGAGGAAAATAAATTAAGAAGAGGATATCTTTTCTAATTAGACGAGTTTGCAGAGAGGCAAAAAGTATTTGTATGTAGTTTTTCCTAAGACACATTAACCATAAGTAAATCACCTTTGAGAGGTACCCTTGACACAATTTCCTATGACAGAAAACAGTGTTAATCAAGAACAGGTTACAATATAGAATAAGAGAAATAGATTTAGATTGCAACAAGAAGATTCAGTCTTTGTGTTGGGAAAGCCTACAGTAAAAATAGTGTAGTTCTGAAATTGATCGCCTCTAGATGTAAAAAAATTATCCCTCTTGGCTTTAAGCCTAGGTTACACATACATTTGTCAAAAGTGAAGTTCCCATCTATGGTAGATTTGCTTTGAGTACAACAGTTAGAGCTAGGGAGCAAGCCAATAGATACACAGTATGAGAGATTAGGATCAGGATAGGTCCAGTTTGTGGTTTAGTTAGCATAAATGTTGTGTCTTGACCTGATAAAGTTCTTGGAGAAGAAATATCCTATATGTACTATGGGATACTGCTTTAAATGTTGCTCTGTCTGTTCTGTGTGACATAGGAAGTAACAAGGGGTTGTGTGTGTGTTGCTAGAACATAGTTATTAGGTTTCCACAGTTTATGATTTAATTTATTAAAATTCTAAATCAGTGATGACTAAATGTATCAGCAAGTGCATCCAGCAGTGCGAAAGGGTTTATAAATTAAGAAACATAAAATTGTTTGATTTGTCTGTAATGCAGTCAAAAACATTCCATAAAAGACATGATGATTCACTCTCACCCGAAGACAGAAATATCTAGGCAAAAAGGACAAGGAGAAAAATACTTCAGCTGATGACTGATAGGGTGATCATCTGGGTAACTATGCCCAAATTGCTTGTACATTCTTTTAAAGAAACCCTTACTGTGACAGAAAACTGTCATTTGTGTGCTACACTAAAACTACTCCTTCGGTCCATAGAGGAGCTCGATTCTTGAGTTCACTGCCTGGCCTTCTTTTCATAAGTAACATAAAAGTAAACTCAAGGTATGAGGTTCCGTGCTCATTGTGTCTGCGTGTCTAAAAGAAGAAGAAAAGGCTTTGTTTACTAAAGCAGCGACAGAGAAGGATGACAGCCACATGGAAATAATCTCCCTGTTCTCCCAGAAGGATGTTAACTGTTTTTATATTGCACCACAAGTATGTGTCATCTCTAACCCAGCAATTCATTTACTCTTCTCTCAAAAATGAATGTACTGTAGCAGGAAATGTATAATGAGAATTTGAGGGGAAAATAAATCAATCTTATCTTCAGCCAGCAAGCAATAATACACACTAACAGGGGCAGACAGGACTTGTCCAACATTACTGCTCGCTAAAGAGTAAGGTATTGATTTGTGTTTGCCTCTTTCTATTACCGGTAAAAAGTCTACAGCACTTTCACACATCATAGCATAAGGCTTAAGGGTGTCAAAAAGCAATATACAAACATCAAAATGTTTGTAGCTTTGATTTGTGGAAGTTATTTTAAATTTTGAAAGCTTATTTAAAGGGTTTTATCTGCATCATCCATCACCCTTCAAACCAAGAGAACTTTTCTTCTGTCATTGACCTTCTAATAATCTGTTCTCAACAGAGTAGATTTCACTAAGTTATCCCACTCATTCTTGCTACTTTGTAATACCAGACTATACTGAAGATATGACACATACCTTTTTCTTTATACAATGAATTTTATGTTGGATGTCCTTGGGCTTCCATGTATTGGCCTCAGTTTGTCAAACAAAATACAAAAATACCAATAATTTTTACTACAAAAGGGTTTTTATGGCCATGCATTTTGGTATAAATTTATAGGCTATCATAAAATAGCAGGATTACTTAATATGTGACACAGATGTCAATTATACAACCTCATCATTTTAAGTCAGATAAATATAATATTAGTCTTCTGAAATGTGATTGACTGGAGCCATCTGTTGTCTTGATAAATAAAAAAAATCCTTGCATTATTTCCTGTAAACTCCCACATGCCATCATGAAGAAACTTTTAATGTATATTTCAAATTTCATATTCTGATGAAAACAGTTCAGTAGGTATTGCATACTGAATTAAAAGCTATGGTCATGGAGTAAGACAGCCATTAACCAGATTTTCAAAATTCTCCAAAATGCTTTACATTGTGCAAAATGAAACAAGACATCTCCAATCAAACACTGCAGCTCAAAGATTAATAGGCACGAATCACATTTTGGCTAATGAATAAATAGAAGAAGGTATTTTTTAGAAAGAAGAGAGAAAACATTTGTTAAGAGCTTAGCTATGGGATATTCATGTCTATGGTGATAAGCTAAAATATCCTAGAGGAAAAAAAAGGAATTTAATATTTTATTTTTTAACATTTTTAAAATGTTAATATAAAATTCTAGTAGAACTGAGCTTCATACATCTCTAATACTAGGAACAAATGGAACAAAGAAATACAAAGGGTACTGGGTCATATCCTCAGCCATAGAATCAACTACAGGGAGCTGTGCGTGTATCTGAGAAATCCTTAAATGAAAAACATTTAAATTAGAGTTTTTTCTTTGGCTTAATTGATGCAAAAATTTTCCGTTTTATTTTCTTTATTTCCCTAGCAACCAGTAGACATTGACAGACATTTTAGATATTAGAGCATCCTATCTAGCCTTCTGATGGCCAGGCTGCCCCATTTTGCTAGAAATGCAGAAGGTTGACAAATATGTCAAGGGATTTAAGGGAGACCCACTTGAGCAGCAGTTGAACGCTGGACAGACTGTAAGGCACCCAAAATGACATTGAAAGCTCAGTATAAGAAGTGAATCCTACCCTAGGTGATTAATTTAATTGTCCTTTAAGCTTAAGGCAAAAGTCAGTTGCCTCCTGGCTCCTGTCTGTCATTTTAGGTAATGTGAAGTGTCCTACTTGGTCTCTAGTGGCCACTCCAGAAAGTTAATGTGTCTCTTGTCTTGGATCACAATTGGTAGCCTGTGCAGATACCTGTCTCATTATTTCACCCTGACCTGTTTTGCCTGACTCTAGTCACCCACATTAGGACAACTGAATCCTAACCTTGCTCTTCTGAGCTGGCAGCTAAGTCAGACAAATTGTCCCAGGTGTTCCAAATGGTCAAGTGAATTAAACTTCTGTATGTCTTCTTCTCATTCTTTCTTTTTACTATCAGGAAGCTGTAGCATTGTTCTCATGGGTTTCACAAGCTAATATCATAGTTAACTACATCTCTGACAAAGTAACTGAAAGCTAAGGCTCAGTATGTTTGTAGGTGGAAAACTAATAAATGGGCAGTAAGGGTAGGTTTTGTCCACCCATGTGAAGAGAAACAAAGAAGCAGCAAATTGAAATTTTTTGTCATGTATCCATGATTTACTCCAGGAAATATTTACCCCACCATCCCTAGGAGGATGTTTTATTGATATCTATAGAAAGCACAAATGAGTTGCACACAGATAGTATTTCAGGAATGTTTTCCAGACTCACATTGAAATCACACTCTGAAAATTCAAAGTCAAGACTTCAGATACATATGAATGAAATATGAAATTTTCAGGTAATGAAACTACCACAATTCAATTCAAATACTCTGATATTTGCACCTGAAGCTTGAGCCCTACTAATGTATAAATGGTGTAGGTCTCTGTGGTACAAATGACAAGAGTCAGAACTTTTGACTCCTGTTTTGACTATTAGATTCCTACTTTCTCCTAAGTGGTAAGAAACTGAAAACAAATTATCCTTCATTATAATTTTAGCCTCTTAACCTGAGAACACCTTGGTAAATGTATGTATAGTCTTTTATGTTATCCTACAGAAGACATAGAGATTAGTTAAAAATATTTCTTTACCTTTTAAAGCTAGATATTCACCCTGTATAGAATTTATTAAGCATAAATTTTTGCAAACTGTGTTATATAGTGCATTCCACTGTATTCTCCAAGGTCAGAAGTTATGTGTGCTTCAGATCAAGAATGCTTGTCTTTGATTTGTCTGCATTTCTGAAAAGGTGACTGGCAAGAGACCGGTCTATCTTGCAATTTTGATAAAGTGAACCGGTCTTATGTTTGACTGATACCTCACTTAAAAGCACTAGGGTAAGTCACAGTTCTTTCAGCCTGGGCTGGTATTGCTACAGCTGCTGCTGCTGGAATTTCTTTAGTGTTCCATTAATCCTATAAAAGACAGGCTTGCTTTAGAGTAACACCTACACACACCCACACACCCCCACACACCCCCCAAAAAATTAGAACAACCTGAGTGATCAATCATAATGATGTAACTAGACCATATCAGGGGAAATCCATCTTATGTGATTAATGCTCATTTAAAATTTATGTGTTTGATGCACTTTTAATATGGCCTTTGTAAGCAATCCATCTTATAAGCTTGTGATTTTAGCTTTCTAAGTACCATATAAACCAGGGAACTATTATTCTCCCCATTTTGCAGATTTGTAGACTGCAGCAAAGACTGGTGCAGTGACTTGCCTAGTGTGGGGTCAGTTGTCTCAATATTGCTGCTGTAATCCATTTTGAAGCATTGGTAAATTTCTGTGTTGGACTTGCCTATGGCCATTACACGTGAAAATTGTCCACTAATAGAGTTTTTATCAGCTTGAGACAGCCAAAGTGCTCCTGCTGCCAGTGTTCTGGAAGCAATTTAGTAGGTAACTCTTCATGACTGTGACAGGCACAAGTAAATCCCATGTGGGAGTTCTGTTTTCCTTACTTTCTGTAGCAGTACAAATACAAGTAATCAAAGGAAGGTTAAGTCTTAGTGATGGTTCACAAAGTGTCTTGCAGTAGCCCTCATTATTGGATGTGTCACTAGCAGGCCATATACCCATTAAATTTCCATTGTAAAACTCAACTCTAAACATGTTGGAGTAAATTTGCCATAATTTATATAAAACACAGGGTGTTCTAGCATGGCTGTTTGGTACTTTGTCTTAATGTTAACTTAGTATTTTAATGCTATCCCATGCCATTAGAGTGCCAGAATAGAATCCTAAGCATTGCATCTCCTGGAACAATCATACTTATTCATAGAGGTCAGCTAAATTATATGATGACTATGACTAACATGTACTATATTCTCTTCTGCTACAAGTTTAGAAATACATAAAGTGACTGTAGTGCTTTCATAGCAATTTTCAACTGAGAGAACTAGTAACGTTTACTATCATGAGCAAAGATAAAACTTGGAATCCAAATACCTTCAAAGAAATGGAAATATTTGTCATCCAATCCAATACTTCAGGCATAAATCATGTAACACAGCATTAGTTGAGATTTGGCTCTAGTTTCTTTTAAATCTGAGAAAAATGTTGAGGCTAACAGTCTTCCTGGACTTTTGGCCAAAAATGGGGAAAGAGTTCCTGAAGACATTTGTGGTGCAACCATCTTGACATTTCAGTGAAGCAGAACTCATTTCCTCATTCTCTTTTAGCCCCTGGACTACACAGTTGGACATCAAAACACCATGTTAGACTAATCCGTGTCTAAATAGGGATTCCTTCAGGGTGCTTGAAAAACTGTGAAATATTTAATTCATTAAGCATAAACTGTGCTATCTTAAATAGTACACTATATAATGATAGCCAGAAAATATGTTGTTTCTGAATACAGTGATCTGCATTCATCTTCTGAACTTAGAATGTCAACTTGTTTGCAGTTTCCCTCACTTCCGTGAAATTTGTCATTGAGAAATATAATAGAGGGTGCTAATTTCGCTAATCAGAATGCCGATGTCTGTCTGATTTCATCTAAAATGTAAATGAAGATATCTGTTGGTCTAGTTATAATTTCAAATTAAGTCGACCTTACTGAAGAAGTTGCTCTCAGTCACAATACTTTAAGGCAGGGTAAAATTTGTCCAAGAGAGATAGAAAACACCTTGTTGATCAAAAACAGCTGTTCACTGCTGGTCTCTTCTCTCTGGTATCCAGTGAAAGGACCCATGGGAATCCCTCAAAACTATGTCAGGGAAGATTCACACCAGACATTAGGAAGCACTTTACCATGAGGGGGATCAAACACTTGAACAGGCTTACTTGAGATGTGGTTGATGTATCTTGAGGGTTTCTTCCAGAACTGATCTTATTCTGTCCTATTCTATTCTATTCTATTCTATTCTATTCTATTCTATTCTATTCTATTCTATTCTATTCTATTCTATTCTACTCTATTCCATTCTCATTCAACTCTATTCAACATATTTTTCCTTTGTTTAGTAGCTGAATCCTATCAATTTCTAGTTACACTATAAATCCTTTTAAATAAGCACATAGTATAAATTTTCAAAGCAATAATAATGTCATATCACAAGTGTCAGATTTCAATGTCGAAAAATAAATCAGGATGAGAAAACTGAAGACACTTTTTTACACAAATAGATAATTTCATGCATAAGTATGTTGTTGCTGTAAAGATAACATTCTACAAGTTAACGCTGCAGACTTTCAATACATAACTCTGATATGCACAATTTATCCTCTTTTTCTATGTTATTATTTCCCCTTGCATATTACCAATTGTAATAAAAATGCTGATTTTTTTTAATCTGTTGAAACTCTTCACCTACTTTACTTCAATGGCATTTGCAGTTGCAAGTGATGAGTTAGATACAACTAGATTTTTACGCTTTTTCCAGAAACCAGATTTAACAAATGTACTATATTACTCTGCTCTCCATTCCTGGCAAAATCCTGGCAAGAATACTTTTGAACAGACTAATACCTGCTATAGCAGAAGGAATTCTACCTGAAAGTCAGTGTGGTTTCAAAGCCAACAGGAGCACCACAGACATGGTATTTGTTCTCAGACAACTGCAAGAGAAGTGTAGGGAACAGAACAAAGGTCTCTATGTAACCTTTGTTGACCTCCCCAAGGCTTTCGATACTGTGAGCAGAAAAGGTCTATGGCAGATTTTGGAACATTTAGAATGTCCCCCCAGGTTTCTTAAAATGATCATCTCACTCCATGAGGATCAGCACAGCCAAGTCAGATATGGTGATGCCCTTTCTGAGCCCTTTCTAATAACTGATGGTGTGAAACAAGGCTGCGTTCTTGCACCAACCCTATTCACAATCTTTTTCAGCATGATACTCCAAAGGGCCACAGCAGACCTCAATGATCAGGACGGTATCTACATTCGATATCATACTGATGGAAACCTATTCAACCTAAGGTGACTGAAGGCCCACACTAAGACTTTAAATCATCTTGTCCAGGAGCTGTTGTCTGCTGACACTGACACCCTTGTCGCCCACACAGAAGCAGCTCTGCAGCGTTTAACATCCTGCTTTGCAGATACTGCCGAGCTCTTTGGGTTGGAAGTCAGCTTAAAGAAGACAGAAGTTCTCTACCAACCTCAGAAAGTCCCCCATCATCCCCATATCACCATTGGCCAATAAGAGCTCAAATCAGTCCAACAGTTTCATTACCTAGGTAGCCTCATCTCCTTGGATGGTAAGATTGAGGGACAGATAGACAACAGGTTAGCAAAGACATATAGTGCATTCGGAAGATTCCATTAAAGAGTTTGGTGAAATAAACACTTGAAGAAAAATACAAAGATCAGTGTTTACAGAGCCATTGTGCTGTCTACTCTCTTATACGGATCTGAATCATGGGTCATCTACCGCCACCACCTGCAACTCCTAGAACGCTTCCATCAACACTGACTCCGTACAATCCTAAACATCCACTGGTCAGATTATGTGACCAATACATCTGTTCTAGAACAAGCAGCAGTCACAAGTATTGAGGCCATGTTGCTGAGAGCACAGCTGCGTTGGGCAGGGCACGTCTCAAGGATGCAGGACTGCCACCTCCCTAAGATCTTGCTTCATGGTGAAACTACCACCGGCTGCTGCAAGAGAGGAGCCCCAAAGAGAAGATACAAAGACTCCCTGAAACAACATCTCAACCTCGGCCATACTGATCAACATAACTGGTCTACTCTGGCCTCCAATCGGGAGGTCTGGAGACACACACTATTTTTAATGCTACTGCTGCTTTTGAGAAAGCAGCAGGAACACTCACGAGGAGAAAAGATAATGCAGAAAGAATCGTGTCTTGCAGAATATACCACCTAAGGAGTCTTTCTGCTGTGCCTTTTGCAACCAGACTTGTCTATCTTGTATTGGCCTTTTTCGCCACCAGCGTACTTGTAACAAATGTACAAGGTAGAGCCCTTCCCAAATCTTCGTTCGCGAAGCCTAGCCATGATGATGATATCAATAGTACGAATCAAAGTTTGTGTTCTTATTTGACTAGTTAAAATAACAAGGAAAAAATAAAACAGGGGCATATTCTGTTCTCATTTATACTCATTTAAATGTAAAATAAATTTGGAATAGCGGGAATAAAGCTTGCTAGAGTAAGCCATACATTCCTCACCTCCATAATTTATTATTTCAACTCATTATGTCTGGGAATGAATCCAAGCAGATGCTAAGAAGTTTCAAAATGCATCAACCGATCTTCTCAGTAGTACATAGATCTCTGAACACATCACCCAATGTTATAGTTTATATTAATATTCAGAGTCTTCCTTAGAAAAGGACCAAGCTTTTCTTTTCAGAAATCATGACCTCCCTTGACAGCTGTTATAATTGAAAGAAACCATAAGGTTTTTTGTCAAGAAGGAAAGACTTGCAAGCACAGGAGATAGAGCTTTTTCAAGAGCTGCACAGAGATCAGGGAGTTCTTACGTGTGATATGGGCTTGTGAAATGAGCTCAGATTTCACAGCTTTCAGATTTAAATGCAAAACCCATTTCTTTCACTTAGCTTTCTTTAAAGTCTTCTTCCATAACGTTTTTTTATGACTTAACCTAGTTTTCTTAGTGTTAAGTGGAAGGTTAGAGGACAAACAAGTACCCAGACAGACTCTTGGAACAGTCTTTCATCTCTTTTTCTCATCCTATGCACACTCTTGCAGATTTTCTCAGCATAAGAATATATTAAGTTTGTGACATTTCCCCCCTTCTCTCCTGTCTTTAGTGCAAAATTTCATAGAGATGTCCAACTTGACCCTTTTATTTATCTATCTCTGTGCTAGTCACAGATCCATGAATCACGTGGGCCCTAGTAGGCTCAGGATGGCTAGAGACAAATCAGTCCTGGTCTGGAATCAGTATGGTTCTGTTCATATGGAATGGCTACTGAAGACTATAAAGCAACATCTGTTAGTTTTGGTGCAGAATCACATAACTAATACTTCTGGATCCAAGGTGTTTGGTTTATTTGTTACTGTGCTGAGCCAAGTAGGTTGAGGGTCTGATAATTCATTCACCTCTACCCCAGATTCCATGTTGGAGACTAGTTGTTGGTTGTCATGAGCAATTGGTTATGGACTCATAAAACTATCACTCAGAATTCAAGTTTCCTTCATAACAGTAATTCAACAGCTAGATCTTTAGTCAATAAATCTGTTTAGGAACCACTGCAAGATCAGACAAACTATCCTAGTTTTGTTCTTTCTATAGGAAAAAATAAACATATTTTTCTTTCTGCCACTGCTACAAAAATATAAATTTGAGCTCTGAAAGCTGATTCTTTTTCTTTTTCATGCAAATGAACAAACTATATTGCTAACTCTATTTACCTGAGCCATTGTCTTTACCTTGATAGGCAATTTAATTACTATGCAAGAACAGAATAAAGTGCTACCTGTTTTCAATTCAATCTTAGCCCAGTGGAGCCAAATTTGCTGACAGAAAAAGTAATTTTATTTTATTTCACCAAAGAAGTTAGAACCATTACTATCGGTTACAACCCGCCCCAGGAAAAGGGGAGGGAGGGTAACTCAGGTTTTTATCAATAATTCCCTTGGGGTGGATTAAAGTGAAACAACACTAAACAATCGGTGTCTGAAAACAAAGTTTATTTTAACAATTTTGTATCAACAGGTATGCTAGCGTTTTGGATGTTGTCATACAACAATGCAACATAGAGATAACTTTTGTGGGGGAGAAACTACTTAGGGGAGAGAAAAAACAGGATGAGAGTAAGGGAAAAGAGAAGCTGAGAGTGCAAAAGAAATGGATGTAGTCACCGCCCACTGGATCCAGTGATGCTTGAGAGCAATGGTCTCGATTCGCAGGCGGTGGGGGAGAAGAAGAACCCAATTTCCAAAGTCACCAGTCAGTTTATATACCCTCAGCATGCTTTTGCACCTCCCTGGGATGAGGAGTTTTTTGCCTTTTTAGGGCTTAGCCCATCTGAGGTATCTTCTTGCCTTTCTAGGGCTTAGCACTGAGGGTATGGACTCAACTGTCCATCTGGGGTATCTCCTTGCCTTTTTAGGGCAAAAGTCAAAGCCTGCAAACTCCTGGAATGCATAAATCATTAACCATTTCAGTCTCTGACACTATCAGCAGAGAGAGTTTGTTTCAGAGAATAGTTTTGCAGTTGTTTCCAACAAGGGAAATGTAACTTTCTGTATTATACCATTGTCACTGTCCAACCTATCTTGTGTCAGTAAAAACCTTCCTATATACTCAATAATCTATTAAAAAATTAATAACTTTAGCACATTTGAGTTTAGGACCTGATAATCAGGATGTTAGGTATTATGTATGGGTTTTAGAGCTGCAGTTTTGCACCACGCCAACAGGAAAAATAGCCTTAGACACCAAATATATGAATAGACTCTATGGTGATTTCTTGAAACTTCCATTACTTTAATAGGCACTGAAATGCAAATCCTGAAATCTATGTAAACCAGCTCTTTCTAGATTAAATCTAACATATACTACAACCAGGAGAATGCAGTATATAAACAGTCTTATTCATAGAGAAACCTATCAAGTTGGATAAAGTCAGAACTGCAGAATTATACTACAAACATGATTGTTCAGGGTAGAAAAGACAGTCAAATGTTCCTGCTCGTTCAAAACAAAAGTAACACATCTGGTAATATTGATATAAAAACACATATCTGACAGTTATTTACAAGTACTGTGTTAACAACATAGGTAAAGTTCCTTTTGTTATAGTCAGGGGTGGTTGGATGGTGTTTGAGGGTACAGGAATCCTGTTCTCAGAAACATTTGTATGTCTAGCTATACCATATTGTATAGAAATAGTCAAGCGAGAATATATAATGTTGAATTAAGCTGGAATATTTCTACTAAATGTAACGTTTTGTATTCTACATTGCCTAACATTAAAAAAGGATAAATTAAGAGAATCTTTCCCTGAATGCTGCTTTTTGTTCTTGCTGAACAGTCAGTACATTTAACCACTCAGGAAAAATAAAAAGGAGTACCATATCTTTTCACAATAATTTCATTTTAACCCTACATTCCTTTCAATCTTGTTGACCTGTCCACTTGTTTCTGGTACTGTTCTCCATACAGCTTCATTCAAGCTATATTCCTCTGATTTAGGAAAAAAATAAAATTAAAGAATACAGTTAAGGTGTTTTCTACTGTTGTCATCATTATTATGCAGGGTGTTTTGCATTCCATTCTCTAAATCATATTTTGACTGCAAACTGCTTAAGAGTTTGGATCATCAAGCAGTCTGTGTTGATACAATGATTATCTCAGATTAGTTCTTTTCTTCTTCAGTCTTTGGGTAATGATACAACAAATATGATCAATAATAGTAATAATAATAATAAATACAGATCATCACAGCTCATTTTCAATATATATCAACACTAGATGAAATGCAATTGCCCCAAGTATGTTGCAGGTTTGACAAAATGATCCTAATCATCCTCTGTGCCTTAACCTCTAAAAATCTTTGAAGAGAATTATCTATGTCTCTTAACTTTAGTTTTTTGAAATAGCTTTCAAACAACAGATGGAGATTAGATACAGATACAGAATAAAATCAATGACTGTGTGCCAAGAACATAGGGTTAAGAGCATGCTATTGAATATTGAAAAAATTCTGAAGAAAAAAACCCAAACAAACCCTAAAATTACCAAGAGCAATATACTATGTTCACACATCTTTTGAACTAATGTATGTGAAGGGAACTATTAGGGGAGAATGTGCAAGAGGGCATTTATATAACACTCATTATGCTGTTGAATTCTTATGTCAACAATTGTTTCAGGGTTAAAATTTAAAAGAGAGCTCGATAGTTCCTACTTATTGAAATGGACATAAACTCAAGTTAGTTGCTCAGTTTATTCCATTAATAACCTTAATGGAGTACCACTGGATGAATACTAGTCAATGCACGTAGCAGAAGCAGAAACTAGGTTTTACTTTGCTGCTGTTTAAATAGTGACTGCCTTCCTACCTTGTCCAGCTTGTTCACAGTAAATGATGATGTTAATGGAGCAATAACTGTGGAATCAAACAAATGAAGAAGAGCAAACATAATATGTTTATTTGACAGTTGAGAGAGTGATCAGAGTAATTACAGAATTTGTAATCTAATGTCAGTGGTTTGAAAATATTCAGGAAAAGGTTTAAAAGTCAATTAAAGGTACAAATAGGATTAACAGATGTGAAATTTAGATTGTGATAGACTAATTTTATATCAATTTCAGAAGGACTACTGATTTTGTAGGCAACAGGAATGTAAATTGGCTTAATCTAGCTGTATTTCATATGGTTCTATATGAAAATCCATTAGCCAAACTGGACACAGGGATATACAATAACTGACTTTTGAAGTGAGGCAGTGAACAGTGCTGAAAGAGAAAACGCAATTGTCCAGGGAGGTTACTAGTGCAATTTTTCAAGGATAGGTTTTAAGACTAGGCTTATTTTGTAAGATTATTCATTTTTTGATGTGAAAAATAGATTTGTACAGTGAAATTTCCTATTGACTCAAAGATAAGAGTTTTCTGTTCAGATGGGGAAAGAACAACTGTAAAGGAAACAAGAACTTTTTATTGTAAAATCCATTCCTTTAGATAAATTGAAAAAAATTTTTCAGTCACAGACTCTCATATTTCTTTTTCTTTATATAGATCTTATGAGTTGAATGGAGTTTCAGGGCACATCTAGTGCAGAAATCTATTACCTTTGGAGGGTCATATGGTAGGAATCATAGACATGATTCTGAGCTTGCTGGAGAGCCAAGTTTTCAGGAATTCCAGCTGGTAGTCAGATGAGATAGAATATTTGAAAAAAGAATTGATAACCACAAGTGGACTAACCAAGCCTCATACTGCATTTCTTACTATTGCAAATCCACAGCTCACCTAATTAGCTTATAGACCCTTCCATTTAGACAAAATTGAATTTGTGTGTCTGTAATATGAAAGTGAATCCTAGTCTTTGGGCTTGTTTCAGCTGCCCACATACAGGCATTTGGGGTCACCTGAGATTCCTGACTAAAGACGTCACATCACAGTTTAGGTCAAATCTGCCACTCGCATTGAATGCCCAAGACAACCAATTGCATTTGATTCCATCTTTCCACTACCAGATGTGCATATCTCAAGTAGCATTAAAGAGGCATGTTTGTGTACTTTTGCTTTAGATTAAATGAAAGATGGAAACAACAAATAAGTTATGGCTTTGGATGATAACGGAAGATCTTTTTTCTCCTATATATAGGCATTATACAAAAATAAACTCATATAATCTTTCTTGCTTTTTTTGGCATTTTAGAATATTGTTCCCTGCAGCAACATGGTTCACACAAAAAACAATATTTCTTGGATCTTGTGCCTTTCATATGAAACTTCTGTGCAATGGGTACGTATGACATCTGTATAAAAAATTTAATCTCCATACAAAAGTAACACCGCCAAAATTGTCCTCCTCAGTCTTGCACAAAGAAATCACTTAAATGCAGTCCATGGTAGACAGTAGAGTATATGCTCAATTTTGGATATTTTATCTTATAGTCTCATTTCAAATTATTTTCCTTTTTTTTTTCTAATAAGATATCAATTGTTGGAATGTCAGCTCAATAGTGCATTTTTCTTTCTCGGTCTTTTAATTTTGATGAAAAAGCCTTTACCCTGCATTTCCATCAGAATAGTTATTGTTCTTGTTGCTATTAATCTGGCATTTGAGGTCAGGGGAGCTTGAGTTCCTTCTTGTTTTCCACTGGTTTCACTTTTCCTGCTTCATTATAAAGCACTGCCATACTTTATTTGTCACATTCATTATCTCTCTGGGTTAATACACAAAATCCATCTATCTCTAATAATATGAGATAGAAATTGATTATTTTCTATCATATACAGTATTTACTGCAAGCAGAAAATTATAAATCAACTTTGCACAGTTTAAACTTGGTTGACAGAGCCAGTAATAATGCTATATTTTGTGTTCTGATTTAGTCAGGCTTAGTGTCAGGGTTATTTTTGTTTGTCTCTTAGACAAAAATATTTAACAAACTCATCTTATAAAAATATTCCTGGCTTGGTTGACACCAATGTATTTGATTAATATCGTATTTTTCTACCTAACCACAATCATTTCACAGGTAGGTCAAGAATCAGGTTAATTACTGTTCTTGGATAATTCATGACTTAGCTTGAATGAATTGACAAAATGGATGCTACCTGAAAACTCTTCATCATCACAAAAAGCCTCTACACAAGGCACAGGGGTTTTTTATAGAATTCAGGTTCTTTTCCTTTGTTGTTGTCCACCCATCCACAGAATGAAATCCACTGAAGTACTTAGGAAGAAATGTCCACCAACAAGAATATAGAGATCCTTATTTATCATAACTGATGAAAATACAGAAAAACAAACAAACAAACAAAGTTTTGGTTCACAGAATCTGGAAAGGAGATAGAAAGGAATAAAACCAGAATACTACAGATTCTTTTATGAGTAGTAAATTTACAAAGGCTATGTGGATTTGAAATAGGCCCTGCAGCTAGTGGGCCAGGAAAAATTTCTTCATATCTGAACTCATTTCTCATTCATTGGAGGGAATTTATTCATTTATTTATTTTATTTTTACCTCTTACAGGGTCTTCTGCAGAGCTCCAGGAAAGCTACAGAGAGACATATGAGATTTACCAAATCTCTCTCCTAAATCCTTCTTTGCTTTGGGAAACACCAGTACAGCTTGGAAAGGGCAGGGCAACTGGGGCAACAGAGCCAGTCCCAGCACCTGGCATCAGATATGCCCATGGGGCCAAGGCTGGGTTGGAACAGGACGTGGTCCACAGGTGAGTCAGACTCTGTGGGGCATATAGCCAGGCAGGGCTGTGGGGACCAGGTCCTGCTGCAGTGTCACTGGTCCAGGGAGTTGACACTCCTGGGGAGAAGAACTGGGGTCCTGGGCCACAAACAGGGTGGGAGAGCCATGGCAAAAAAAAAAATAAATAAAAATCGGTATCTTCAAGGGAGGAATCCCATCAAAAAATAAATATGCATGAGAGGTAGATTGAATCACCCTTTGTATGTGCTCATTTCCTTCCATCAAAACCAGTAGGAAACAATTTGGATAGAGCTAGACTGGTTAATTTCAAGTTTTGTCAATATACAGGAGATATGGGTAGACTAATTTCAAAGGCAAACCACAGCTATTAAATTCAAATATTTATTTTTGATGTTTTAATTTCACAGAGGTGAGATGTTTCATATCTATGGTAAGACTAAAATGGAATTTATTACTGCTATCACCATTGCTATGTGAAATGCTGCTGTTAACGGTTTTCTTGCCAATCCTAAAAAATTGTTAAAAAAATAGTGTAACAGAAAATATGATTTGCATTGCAATCTGAGGCAGCAGAGATCATTCTATCTTCTCTGCTTCATAGATCCTTAATCTTATTCTATTCATCCTAAATAAAACATTAATGTAACTTTAAAAAGGTACATTACTTTCACAAGACTGTGTGCCTAGATATGTGAAAATAAGTCATGGCACCGGGGAGGCAACAGGATATACAATTTTGGGAAAGGCTGGCAGCAAAAATGTCCTCTTCTAATTACTTTGACTCTTAAACTGTTTTAAACTAATTACCAAATTATAATCTCACTGATTTTGGTATATATCAGAAGATATTCCAGGAACTTTGATAGAGTTAGTTTGTTTAAAAAGTGTCTAAAGCAAACATGGCATTTTAAAAAAAAGTTTACTGCCTCTTTGAATAGGAATAATTAGTAAAAGCAGGGTTACATCTCAGGGTTGCCAGTCTTCTCAATCAGATTAGCTGTTGTTGCAATGAAAGCCTGAAGGTAAAATCCTGCATTCATGTTTAAAAGCATCATAAAACATCAGAAATTTGCTGACTTCCTGACATGGTGAAAAGAACCAGAAAGTTTCATGAGTTTTTCAGGTCAAGTTAATAGTTACTGCATTTCTATGACTGTGTATAAATTCCAATGTCAAGTTGCAATCTTCCAAATGGCATTAAAGGGTCACAAACTGAAGCATTTTGTGTCCTTCCTTTTATCAGTAAGGCAGTTTTCTTTTGTGCATGCATGTGTGCATGTGTGTGTGTTTCAAGTTTTCATGCAGATAAAGGCAATCTGGACAAACAGAAGCAACCATGGTTCAAACATTTCCTTGCTTTGTTTTCTAAATTTTCACACAGTGAAAAGACAACGCCTGAAAAGAGCCTGGCAACAGAGACATGGCAGCAGATCAGTGTTCTGTGTCTGGAGAGGGCTGCTACCAAATGTCCTTAACAGTGAATTATAATGGAGGACTCTGAGGCAACTTTCTATGGGCACTGGAAATTACATAACCTACATACTCTTGCCTTTACCTCAAAGTGAATCAGCAGATGTTCACATCCTTTTGCTCAGCAGTGGAATTGATGGACAGAATTGTTTTCTGCTAAGAAAATCCAGTAAGACCTGAAAAAAAGAAAATGTCATCACATGTCTCCATGAATGGTTTCTGCACAGCATGACTTGCATTACCAGGAGGTCCATCCGATGCTGCATAACCTGGTGTTCTCCACCATCTGAAGAGGCATAAGATTATCTATAGTAAATTTTTTTTATTGCTCGTGATAGCTCCAACATATGGTGTTTTAAACAATACCTTACAAAGTCTGAGCACCTTTCTCATTGGGATTACAATAAGCTCTAGTACACTGGTACCAATGCATTGTTGTCTTTTGAGACAATGGAAACTGGTAACAAAATCTACGGCAGAATTCAGTGATTTTACTGTACAGCAATGGTTTAATGATGTGGATGACAGAGAGACCTCCTGTAACCCCTAGCTGAGCAACTCTCTCTCTTTCAGTGACAACGAGGAAAGGTGAGTTGAGAATCATCATGAACTGCACCAAAAGCAGCCGGAAAGCAAAACTGATTTGAGCCAATATGACCCCAAGTTTTTAGAGCCAGGCTGAGCAGAGTTACTATAGTTTAGAGTGTAGCCACTGTATAACCCCTCTCTACAGAGTTCATGAGGGCTTTTATTTGCCAGACTTTGCCTCTCTTCATAACAATAAATATTAGATCTCCTTAAGTGAGTTCAATACTCACTTTCTCAACTCTTCATCCAGATTAATTAAAGTCTCAGACGTTCAAATCAGTTTGAATATTTTTCATAATAATGAGAAGCTATTGACCAGTTGTATTTTTCTGTTTTCTTTTCCCTTTTTCTTTCATAAAATTTTCAAAGTGTTATTGAAAATGCAAAACTAGAATCTCAAATTTAATTTAATTTTCTATGAATTTTTGCTTACAAAAAACTCTTCACCTCATCACAGCAAGTATTCTAAAAAACATAGCACAACTCAATGTACTTATAATTTAGGTTTTTAAATTCATATCAGAAATCAACAACAACAAAAAAAAAGAATAACAGCTAGTGTGATTTACCAGTATAGCAAGCAATAAGATGTGTATTAAGTAAACATCATTTGACTGTTAAATGTATTCCAAAATTTAGAGATAAGTTTGAGAAACATAGGTATATAGTGTCTGACTGGTAAAAAGTTAACTTATTTCATAGCAGCCCATAAAGTGCTGTGTATTGCATTTGTTGCTAAAACCAATGGCATAAACACACTGACATATCAGCTATTGTTGAACAACTCTTCAAGGCTTTCTTTATCCCCACTCTGTCCCCTGAGCAAATAGCCTGAGGGTAAGCAAGAACTTGGGAGTTCACACAACCAGGACAGCTGACCCAAACTGGTAAAAGGGATATTCTATACCATACAATGCCATGTTCAGCAATGAAAATTGCGAGTAGGTGAAGAAAGGTGGGGAGGGGATGGTGTTTGTCTTCCAAGACAGCTATTGCTCAGAAATTGGCTGGGGATGGATCAGTTTGGGGGAGGTAGTACGTGATGGCATGCTTAGCTGATTGTGGGGCAACCCAATATGGTGGGTTGAATTCTAGAATCTGGGAAACAATGTCTTGTGTGTAGTAAGATAAATGGTGATCTGATTCTAAGAGATTTTCAGCAACTGGGAATGTGCTAAATTATGAACACACAGGTTCATAATTACACAGGTAATTTGACCATTGACTTGCATTTTCTAAGTTACTATTGGCTACTAGCAGCCTTTTCATTTATAAGACCTCATTTTCTGCTAAAGTCCATGAATGTAATTATATATTTTTCCCTTATACTTGTGTAAAGCATGTTTTGTGGGGTTTTTTTTTGGTTTGTTTTTTATAATTTCACTTGGACATCCCCAAAATTAACAACAGCTATGGAAAATGGACAAATAACTCTAGGCTCGAGAAAGCTGGAAAAGAGGAAGAGGAATTCAGAACAACTGTAACTACTGAAAACAGTCAAAATCACAATATAAAAAGAGGTTAAATAATTGCAATCCTAGCAAATGTTCACCACTTAGTAAAAGCAAAGGTTATATATAGCACAATACAGTTGATTCAAATTATTCAAATCAAGAAAGTACTTTCTAAAGAAAATTAAGGGTATCAATAATATAACAGAGGTACATGTACATATTGTGATAAATATATTCTCAAGGTAATCAAATCTACTGCCCATATAATGGCCTTGATGGGCTTTGATAATTTCTGTTGCAAAATACATAGTAAAAGAAACTGAAACTGCTTAAAATTCCTTTCCAGACAAGCAGTATTTATATTTGCATATTGCACAATGTTTTGTCTTCCTTATTCCCTGTGTTTGTCTGAACTGCAGTACTCAAACAGAGAGTAAAAAACTATATAAATGAAAGGTAGATATTGAGCTATTTGAGGGATAGATAAATAACCAAGAAAGATAGGGTGGCAGAAGAATAACAAACGCATCAGGAAGACATAGGTAAAGGAACTGATGAAAAGTAAGAGAAGGTCACCCAGAGAAGGCGAGATTTCTGAAGAAGGAAACAAATTTAAAATGGAATAAAAGATTTGGAGTTGACATTGAAAGGTTGGAGAGGGAAATGAAGCACTGTGGAAATGCCTTCCCTTATGAAAGGTTTTATGTTTATTAAAATTAGTATATTTAGGTAGAACTTTCAATTGATTTACCTAAAAGTCTATAAAATTATGTTTTCTATATTTATGGGTTTTTTTAACATACTAGATCCTTTTCAGCAGTAGTTAACTGTTCATTCTGAAGTGAATTACATTATACTACTGATTAGCAGACCAAGCAAACAGCAGCAAATAACCCATATCATGAAAATGTTTTTAAGAAACCTTACTGTCAATGTGTTTTTCCCATGTTATTGCTTACAACAGTGATGGAAGGAAATTTGAGTTTAGTTTGTTTTTGAATGATTCAGTGATTATGTAATGGTTTTCCTACTGGTGATGACAGAGGTTTTTCTTTTTGAGTTAGAATTGTTTTGTGGTGGCTTTTTCCTCTTTATTGAAAAAAGAAAAAAATAAACATTTGTTTTTAAAAAATTAACAACAACACCCTCCAAAAACAGGAATCAAATAGTAGAAACCTGCATATTAATAGGCATGACAGATGGAGCAATTTCTCGTAGGTAATCAGCTCTAGTAGGCATGGGTGAACTGAGAAATAAAAGACCAGACAGTATGACTGCGTCACAGGCATGATAGCAGAAAAGTTAACTACAGTTTAACAATTAAATAGGGGATGTAGAAGGCAGGAAAGATGCCAGTTAGGCTAGGGTACAAAGTAATCTGCAACAGCAAGTCTGGTAAGAATAATGTTCTATGTGAGAAAAAAAAAAAGTGTCTTCTATAATAAGATCTTGAAATCGCTTTCTGTGATTTCTCCTGTGATTTATTGTTCCTGCCCACATACACCTTTGAAGTCTAGGTTTCACTTTTTAATGAGTGCGGGGATTCAAACAATTCCCCAGGGTTTTGGCTGTGTAGGTAGGGAGTACCTCGCCTTAAAGCACCTATAGGGAGAGCCGAAGCAGGACAGAGCAATCACATTTATGTGTGTTTTTCCTTAGCTTTAGCAAACAAGAAGTCCCAATAAAGAGGGGGAAGGAAATAATTATCTTCAGA